>NC_030424.2:16715000-18127500 GCF_001660625.3 Ictalurus punctatus | reverse complement strand
GTCAGTGTGCTGCTGTGTATTTCCTCTGGTCCTCAGTGAACACTGTTTGTGCTGCTCACTTGCATTGTTAGCAGGCTTCCCCCCTACTAAACCAAACAGGCTTTGACCATTTAAGGATTATTTATTTAATTATATTTAATGGCCTCTCATAAAACACTCGGAAAGGGGACTGGGGTCGAGAGGAAACTGAGACGAGTGTACATGTTTGTGGGTGAGAGTTGGGGGGTGGGGGGATAAGATAAGATAATCCATCGTAGGCATTGCTTCTCTGTCCTTGTTTGTCACCGTCATTGGACCTTCGTACCCAATATGTTTGCATTTAATTAAACAAAGCACACAACTTTACATCACTTCCTTGGCTATCAATATCACATCAGAATTGATTGCCTCTTGCTTTCAAAAAAATAAAAGGAAAGGAGAAGCATGACATGGAAACCTCTCTGAAACTAATTAAAAGGACAAGAGAACAGAATGGGTAATATGACATTAAGGCAAAAACACACGCAATGTCAAGGCTAAATGACACAGACCAGTGGCAGTCAATCTAGCTTCATTCTGTCAGGAAAACCACAGCAGCCCTCCTCTGTTGGAGAAGGAGAAAGGAGAGGTTTAGGTCTCATTGTTGTCTAACTGTGTCCCTTTATTAGGTGTATTATGTGATGCGGTTTTTCTGTTTGTACTGGGTCTTCCACCTGCCCAGGTTATTAATGACGTATATTGTATAATAAAAGACCTTTAAACCTGTAACCGACAGGGGTACCACATGCTATTTATATGCATGACTTGAAAGCAGCAAGCTATTCCTGTTATTTTATGCATGATCTCTTCCTTTACATTACCCTTTGCATTTTGGTTATTTATTTTGACCATGGATCTAAGGGATTATCTAAGGGGTGCCTTTTAATCCAAGGAGTAGGTATCTAGTCCAAAGGTTTTTACCTGGTTTATAGACTATTATTAGTGTCAGTCCTAGCACAAAGTATGTTGATACATTTTCTCTAAGAAAGCCACATTTGAAATAAACTGCCATGTCAGCTGGGCTGATTCTCTCTCTTTCTCTCTCTCTCACTCTCGCTCTCAAGCTCTCTCTCACTCTCTTTCACTCTCTTCTCCCTTCTAACCCTGTAATTTTTCTGTTCCTCATATCTCATTGAAAAACACATATCTCCTGTGTGAAACCCCCTGTGTGAGTGCTGCAGCACAGTGATGCAGGCTAAACTATAATGTATTCCACTGCCGTTCTGCTGCATTATTACCCCCAGATATTGTCTCATGTACCGACCTTCTGTTCCAATATTAGATATGTCAGTTGGCTCACGGTGTTGATACAGAGTTACCATTTCTCACCCACAGATAAACTGGGAGCATGCTCTCACTGTATGGGTCAAGTTGTGTGTTTGTGTAAGGAACTTTGGTATGGTATTGGCCATTGGCATATGTGGTGGTGTGAAGGAAGCAATAGGCAAACCCTTAGGTGCATAGTTAAAGAAATATAACAACATTTTATACTGTGATATTTTTTGAGAATATCGTGTATATATACCATACTGGTAGACTTGGATGAAATGTGTGGCCTTCAACAATTTCTGTCTGTCTATCTATATGTCTAGCTCCATCATGCTGTTTGTCTGCCTATCTGACTGTCTCTAACTACTGTATGTCTATCACTGGTACAACAGATTCCAGAGTTTTAATAATAACACAGTGGTTGAGCTTAGCCCTTTCTAGGTATTTTTTTTCCCTCTGATTATTAGCATCACAAGTGTTTAAGATGAATAAAGGAAGTTCTGAAGCAATCCTTATCACTTGTACATTAAAGCTTGATTTTTGTCTCAGTGTACAGCAGAGCCAAACAGAGGAGTCTCCATGCTCATCCTCTCCCACATGTGTTAAGGACAACAGCACAGCCCAAGGACAGAATCTGCTGAATCGTGTGCACCAGCTCACCTCAGAGCTACAGAACACTCAAACTCAACTCCAAGTGACACAGGAGTCTGAAAGAGAGGCCACTGAAAAAGTGCACAAGTAAGTACAAACAGAAGAACCAACCATTTAATTTTGGCTCTTGTAAAGAGTTCACCAGTGAGAGGTTTAGGCTCAGAATAAGTTTTGTCATTTGCAGTATAACATTGTGTTTGCAATAAGTAGTTTAAAACTGAAATATTTCAAATAAGTAAAGACAGATTATAGGTCCCATGGGTTCATGATAATGTGAACACAAAAGCAGATGATTGTTTTACAATAACAGCCGGTCCCGAAGTCTTTTGTTCCTCGGTTACCACAGAAATTGTTACAAATGTTAATGTATTAAAGAATGCGATGCCATACTTTTAAAAATGTATTGTTACATTTAATGTTGTGGAACATTCACAAAATAAGTTAGTTCCTGTTATCACTTGCCTTATAGGAGCTATAAACATTCCTTCCCTTTCTAGCCTATCTCTATCTGTCTCTTGAAGTAAATAAGACAAAAGACACAGCTTGTCATGTTGACGAGAAAACGGAAATTGCATCAATGTCTCTCCTGAAGACTTTCCTGAGGCAGAAAACATACTAACCAATACAAAGCGCCAACACCTGAGGGTCCTTCCATAAATGTTAAATAAACATCTATTAACAGAAAGCATCTCTATATCCGCAATTATAGTTTACTTTGTTAAATAATACATTTTATACAATCCATTTATTGTTAGCCTTCTATTATTGTGCTGTGACCGTTATACAGACCCTCCAGGATATTGCGATTGCAGAAATTAACGCAAAATCATTCAAACTGTGAAGTATTCACACGAGCTTGCAATTTTTCAAACTTATCGCCGATTTTCTGCAGATTTGGGCCAAGATGCGTCATCTGACATCACACCGTGCATTCAGCCAAGCCGCATCGAACATGAGTACAGCTAAAAGGTTTCATTTACCAACAAACGTCACTGCGAAAGACCATGCAAAATAATTTGGTGCAATTTCACCAGCTTAAGTATTTTTCTGCAAAAACTCCAAGTTGCATCGCAAATTTTGTAAAAAACCACATCAAAATCAAGCATTTTGGGCTACAGCAGTCACAAAAAAACTGATAATGTATTAGAAGAAGTGCATTAATGTAAAGCTGGAATTTGAATTACTGTCAGAGGTGCTGTTATAAAAAAAGTCAACACTTTCTGACCAGTCAGAATAGAGACGTGTGGTAAAAGGTATCTTAACAAATCAGTTTATTGTTACTAAAGCATTTCTATTCATTCTTACTGAATCAGCTATATTTGTTAAATACAGTTCTAGTAGTCTTTCTCTTGTTAATTGAGGTTATAGAATGCAAATGATTGGGAAATGTTCATAAATTCATATTGCAAAGCTCAGTTTGCAGTTCATTGTAATGCGTTGCAATTCTGCTCGATTCCACATTGACTATAGCTAGCTTCTGTGAAATTGTCTCTCTCTCTCCTCTCTATCTCCTCTCTCACTCCTCTCTCACACCGGGGCTCCCCGTGAAAAGCAAACATGGCTTGGCCTGCTGATCTATTTACACGATGAATTAACGAACTGGGGGGTGGGGATGCAAAGCCGAGGGGTGCTCAAAACCCTAAGAGAACCCCCATCACCCAGCATCAGCATGAGAAGCCTGAAAAAGAGGCAACTTTAGCGTTGTATTTAAACAGGGGGGCTCTGAAATGGCTCTTTTTCTCTGTGGCAACACCACACACACACTCTGCTCACTAATGTGGGACTTTAGACCCCTGATGTACTCAGCCATGCCCACCCCTAATGTTTTTTGTTGTTGTTTTTTTTTTTAACTCCTCAAGAGCTTGTATTAATTTTGTCAATACTTGAAAAATACAGACGAGTTTTTCTAGCACATATTGCTGGCTCATATAATAATGCTTTTTAAGGTGTGCCGTAACAAAACTATTAGTGGTTAAATGATGAAATATAGCATGCTTATCTGTTCTTAGTGACTATATTGTGCTTTTTACCTAGTATTTTACTTTGACAGTTCTGAGTCCAGTGTGGGTGCCTGCACTACTTGTCTGTTTGCATTTACCACTGATTTAGAGGCATGACCCAGCCATGTCCACAGTGCAAGGTTCAACTATGTGTGAATCACAGTTACTGCTGTAAAGGGAACATCTGTCTCACCAGTGTGTGGTGCCATATTACTGGAAGTAGAAACAAGCGAGTTCCTCACATTCTGAGAACCGTCATGTTATTTATTTCCCTGAATTCTGAATCAGTGCCAGCGTCCCGGCTTAAGCCTTCTCATTGCCAGACGCTGTGTAGTAGTCACACTCTGGATCAGACTCCCTCTTCTTTTTTTCCCCGACTATAGTTTTGTTGGCCAAAGCAGAGGCCTGCGGCTGGGAGGGGGTATGGCTGTGAGAAAGGGGAAAGTTACATATTTTATAGGATGGATGTGAGGAGGGACGGGGACAGACAGGACCAGCAGCATGAGTGTGCAGGGCAGACAGTGGCTCAGGGTGGGGGATATGAACTGCTCACACCTGAACGCTAGCTGACATGCTGATGGATATGCCTCAGACTTTGGAGTCCAGGCGGCTGTAGGAAGCAGCTCTGACGTGGGCCTCGTCACACAACAGTGCGAAGAATGCAAGGCTGAGGCAGCATATTATGCTGGGGGAAGGAAGCACTGATCAGGCCCAGAATGTGGCACCTGAGTGCCGGCCTTACAGTCTCAATTGATGGAGGGGATGAGCTGAAAGTCTGATGACCTGCCGAATCAAACTTGACCATGAGAAACATACAAAGGCTCTTTTCATTGACTGGCTGGGCCACAAATGGGCTGTGGCTGGCATGTCTCATCAGGCCTTGGGCTAGAAGGCTGCTGTGTGAACATGAGCATTATGATATGATATTGGTGTTGTGTTAATCAAACCACATGCTAAGAATGCTAAGATATTGTCATGATCCAGCAGCTCAGGGTGGAGGATAATTTTATACCAATAACCAACATCATTA
The DNA here is from genome assembly GCF_001660625.3 of Ictalurus punctatus. Classification (NCBI taxonomy): domain Eukaryota; kingdom Metazoa; phylum Chordata; class Actinopteri; order Siluriformes; family Ictaluridae; genus Ictalurus; species Ictalurus punctatus. The sequence goes on along the minus strand of NC_030424.2, from coordinate 18,122,532 downwards.
CTCACAGCTTTGTTAATTTATTGAATTCGACGCTAAATAAACATACACTACCTGTCCATGTTATTAGGAACACATGTACACCTGCTCATTGATGCAGTTATCCAATCAGCCAATCATGTAGCAGCAGAACAGTGCATAAATTCACATTAAGAACTTCAGTTAATGTTCATATGAATCATCAGAAGGTAGGGGGTGGTGATCTCTGTGACTTTAACCATGGCATGGTTGTTGGTGCCAGGTGGGCTGCTTTCAAGTATTTCAGAAATTGCTGATCTCCTGGGAATTTCACACAGCAGTCTCTAGAGTTTACACAGAATGGTGTGAAAAACAAAAAACATTGAGTGAGCTACAGTTCTGTGGGAGGAAACGCCTTGTTGATAAGAGAGGTCAGAGAAGAATGGCCAGATTGGTTCGAGCTGCCAGAAAGGATCTAGTAACTCATATAATCACTCTTTACAACTGTGGTGAGCAGAGAAGCATCTCAGCATGCACAAAACATTGAATCTTGAGGTGGATGGTCTACAACAGCAGAAGACCAAATTGGATTCCACTCCTGTCAGCCACAAACAGGAATCTGAGGCTATCATGGGCACAGACTCGGCAAAACCGTGGAGGAACTCCATCTCTTTCATCGTTGCCGATGATGTAGAAACAGCACTGTTCAATTTCTTATTATATGTTGTTTTCAACGCTGTTAGTATGGTAATGATTCAAAGTTTTCGCTATATCTGTTTGTCTTAAAGGCTCAGTTGAACTATAATTACATGTACATTTACTCATTTTAAATAGAACAATTTGTAATTGAGCTGAGTAAATTAAGGTTAATGGCCTTGCTTAAGAGCCCAAAAGTGGCAGCCAGTAAATACTGGGATTGGAACCCACAACATTCTGATCCCTCGCCCAAAAGTACTAAACCACCATTGCCAGATCTTATGTTTTTGATTTGCTTATCAGTTGTTGGCTTCTATATTACTTCATCATCATCATCATCATCATCATTATCATCACAATTATGCCACTCTATGATTTTCACTTCCATTAAATTACAGTACCAGATCTCAGCTTCGCTTGCTTTTCGCATACACCAAAAGTTGGGGAGCTCAGTTCTCTTGAGCTACCCTACAGTTTAACCCAACCCAATGCTTAATTCAGGTTTTTGCAATTCAGTTTCCAGTTAGAGATATTAGAACTTAGTTAACAGCTAGGACACTTATTTTCCAGGACATATTGCGCACACTATAGAAAATACAGTGCTGTTTTATATTTAAGCAAGGTTGCTGTTTACTCAGTCTTATTGGAGCTGTAATTGTTGGTTTTTGCGTCTCTGAATTCTTAATCAGGATTTATGTTGGGGGTTTTTTTTCTGGCTCGTCCTCAGCATGTACGTTTGGGTTTATTGGCCACTCGGTGCAAAAAATATTTCCAAATCCCAGATAGCACACCAGCATACCTTGGACATTCTGCTGCCTACCTGCGAATTCTATAAACATAACCAAGAGGCTAACGAATCTCTCTCTCTCTCTCTCTCTCTCTCTCTCTCTCTCTCTCTCTCTCTCTCTCTCTCTCTCTCTCTCTCTCTCTCTCTCTCTCTCTCTCTCTCTCTCTCTCTCTCTCTCTCTCTCTCTCTCTCTCTCTCTGTGTGTGTGTGTGTGTGTGTATATGTATGTATGTGTGTGTGTGTGTGTGTGTGTGTGTGTGTATATATATATATATATATATATATATATATATATATATATATATATATATATATATATATATATATAAAATATAATTTTGTGGGTGGGTAGGTAGGTAGGTAGAAAAATGCAACAAGTGAGGAAAAAGGATGTGTGTTTGATTGAAAGTAGTAATGAGGAATAAAGCTAGTTTCTATGTTACTCTGTATACTTGTGTTCAGTTCATGCAGCTGACATATGCAAGTCTTGTCTTTAGAAAGAGTGACCTTTTATGAATATTAGTCAGTGTTTTAGTGCTGTTTTCCCCATCCTTAGTCGATGTACCATTTCTTAGGCAAGTTTTATTTGTCCATGTATGCAAACACGTACATGGAGTGTATACTCACGGATTGTTTCAATGCCTGTATCCATGCTCAAATCTCCTGGGTGGAGAAAACAGGTGTAGCTGCTGAAGAAACAAGGCTTGGGTCAGACCACTCCCATATGCTCCTGATAAGCAAGCTGAGTAGCCATTCCAAACACAGCCGATTTTATTAGTTTCCTACTCTAACACTTTGCTTGTTATTGGAAGTTGATCTACCTGCCAGAAATCGTTATAGAAACCAAATTCAGCTGCTTGATAAGTATATGCCAGAATACTTTGTTTAAGAGGAACACAAACAAATTTGAAACTGACCACTGACCTCAGAGAAAGTTTTGGATTATTTTCCACCAGAAAATGTATTTATTCATCTTGCTGAGACAACTTCATGTTTGAAAAGATGCATTTGTTTCTATACATTTCTATGACATTTCTTCTGTAGTACTTTGTATATTATTTGTTAATTATAGTATGCAATGCCCAAAATGTGATGCCAAGATTGCTTTAATTGTTTGTTTATTTTTTTTTTAATTATTATTAAGTTTATTTCATGTCTTTACCTCAGAATCCATTTTCTAGAAAAAGTTATTTGGAAATTTAAGGGAAGTGGAGCAGCAGTGCTATCACTCCTCACTACACCAAATACTAAAGCAAACTTTACTTTTTCACTTTGAGTGTACCCTATATACAGCATTAAGCCACTGAACCTACTACATACCTTTTAGTCTGAGGTCAGAATTGAGGAGAATTTTAAAATATTTTTTAAATATTACATATGACACCCTTTTTGAGAACTGCCTGTGTCCCCATTTCATTCTCCACATACAAGACTAAATATTTGTTAAATATTACATATGACACTCTCTTTGAGAACTGCCTGTGTCCCCATTTCATTCTCCACATACAAGACTACGGTAGTGTCAGTAAGAACACCAATTCAGTTAAGACTTTTTCCATTTATCTTTTACTCTCTATCTCTTTCTCTCGCTCTCTCGCTGCAGGCTAGAACGGTTGGTAGACGTCCTGAGGAAGAAGGTGGGCACAGGCAGTGTCCGTACTGTGATCTGACTGGCCGGTGGGTGATTGGAGCAGACGGCCACATCTGGTGACCAGGCTGCTGTGTTTAACTCTGAGCAAACAGCCGAAGCCCTTCCTGGGCAAACACGGACTGGAAGTGCTGCTTGCTCTCACCCCCAGCCCTTCACTCCCTTCTCATAACCTTCATACACTCTTTCTCACTGTTACAGTCTCTGATTGATGCTACTGTAACCAGCCATTTTATCCCAACTGTGTCTTTGAAGTGTGATTTTTTTTAAAAAAAATTTTTATGCCTTGATTTGAACAATGTGTTCAGTGTCCAAGGATCTGGCTACCCTAATGAGGTCTTTTACTTCTGAAATATAAAATGTTTAGCTGGCCTGTTTTGTGTATTAAATGGTTTACAGAGTAATATCAGATGAACCAGGCAAGTGTTGGGTATTTTTCAGCAATAAATAAAGGGACCTTGATTTCATGTCTGTGCTTTATTAGATTTGACAACTAAGAAAATATATAAGGCTGTTTATTTTGTAAATATAATTGAATTTTTTTTCTGAAAGCTTTTTTTTTTTTTTAAAGAAATATTAAAATATTTGTAAAGTATGAGTTGTGAGTATAAAAAGCAGCCTTGTGATGATAAATGTCAGACAGAGGAGGAAGTTATCGGCAGATTTACGGCCGCTCACCACACCACAGGTTTTCTTAAACCCTGTCTGCTCCTGATAGTGGACATTCGCCATATTATCTGATTTGTTGTTTTTTTTCATTAGCTGACATTATCTATTTCAAATGAGAATAAATGCTAATGTTTTCAGTCTTTTAAACTGATATAACTGACATGGTTTACACAACAATCATTACCATCTTAATCTATTGTAAGTTTTTTTCTCTCATTTATTTATAACCAATAATAATAATAATAATAATAATAATAATAATAATAATAATAATAATAGGCCTACTAGTCACGCAGCGGTGTGAAAAGTAATATGGAAATTATTTTTATCTACCGAATCTGTATTCATCTCACGCAACAAACGTTTTCTTAAAAACCATAAAATTACTTTGATAATGCTCATTTTGGGCTAATGTTAAGGTCTCTCATAGACAGACATGGCACCGGTGATGCGCATCTGAAGCCGTGCCACTGGCTCCTCTTCATTAAGCAAGGCCTTTGTGATAAATTTGATGATAAGAAAACAGCTGAATTTTCATTCATTTGAAGAAAAGAAAAACAATTCTGAGTCGGAGCCTCTCTCTTTTTTTTCCTCATGGACACATTTACAATGTACAAACATAAGCAGATCAAACAGATCCCTCGACTCCTGCCGAAAACTAATTACTAAACAATTCTATCGAGATGGTTTACATTCCTGGTATTGACGGGATGCCCCTCATGAGCCCCCGCCAGTCCTCTCCATCCTTCATCTGAGGTGGCCGGTGTCGCAGGGGCCCGTGTGTGTTTTTGAGCATGATCGATTATGTCCTCAGAAACATGTTGCATGGCCCGTTGGTCGGAGAGACAGAATAAAGACAGGAGGAAGTGTGGAGCTCCTGTTCTCCTGTCGCTGGGACGCGCGCGGAGATTCTCGCGCTCCGGTTACCTTGGAGATGCCACAAGCCGGGAATCCCCGCTTCGGATCTCACTCATCCCTCTCCCACAGCTCTCTCTCATTAAACTGTACAACTTTTCGTTTTCCCTTTAATACGAACAGAAAGTTAGAACAATGTGATGTTTATGTTTGAGCAGAATCTGCGTTAGAATCAGGTTAGACATGAGCCCAGGCTTTTACACTGCGGTGGTGTTGAGTCTCTGTGCGGAGGCTCGCGCCCGTGTTTATTGGGGTGGAACTAAAGGCAATCCCGATTATCCTCCCTAAAATCGGTAGTATGATGACCGGACTACAAAACAAGTTTTTATACGCTTTAATTAAAACCGTGTTTCGACAGCCTATGCTGAATGACCCTCAGAGAAAAGAGTGACTGATCCCGTTGCTATAACGACACGAAAGATTTCAAGCCTTTCTCTTTTTTAATCCCACCTCCTATTTTCAGTCAGACATTGCAGGTCACTTATAGTCTGCTGCCCATTACCTGAAATTAAAACACTGGCTCATTTGCACTGGGACAGACGAATGAGCAAAGATTTGATTTTTTTTTTATTATTATTTCTTACTTTCTCAGTCATTTTAGTTGGTGGTGCGCAACAAAATGTGATGTGTCTGATTATGTGATTTAACTCAGTGACGCTTCTTCAGCTTTCCTGCTAAAACCTGGACAGGTCTGATAAACCTCAGTGGCCATTTGGCTCTTTGTATCGCCTAACATGCTGTCTATCTTATACACAGTTTAAAATATTTTTGCTCTTGATTATTTATTTATTTATTATTATTTATTTATTTTTTTAACATATAAGGCTACAAAAAATAAATAAAATACAACAATTTTAAATATTACATTATAAATATAAAATAAAAGAATTTCGTTGTTGTTTGCGAATTTCAGTTGGCTAATGAGCACAGAATAGACAGATCTCATGAACGCCAGAGAGAAGACCACCAACCTGACATGGCTGATGCATATTAGGGGGCCACAAAGCCCTAATAAACTTCTCCCGTATAAAATGTAATGGAAAACCAGCTGCTTCTAAAGCTGATTTCGGATAGGATCTCTCCCTCTTCTCCCTCGCCCTTTGAAAGCTTCTTTCATTTGTGTGTGATTCTGGAGGGGTAATGCTTTGCTCTTTTCGTTGGCCAAGCACAATTGTGTTATTGGAGATAATTAATTCAATCCCCATCAAAAGGTATTAGAAGCGCCTTGGCCCTGTAGTGGCTTTCTAAACTAAGAATGAAAAGACGGAGAAGAAAGGTCTACGGGTAAACCCGCTGATGGCCGCTTCTGAAGTAAAGGGCCCTGCGCATTGTCGCCCAAATTTTTGTCCATAAGGCTGAAGAAAGCTCCACATCTTTTGATGGGGGAACGAGAAATGCCACATGAGTTGGAAAACAAGGCGCTACTGAACTCTCCGTCCTGAACACTGCCTGCTGATAACATATGTTACGCATTAATAAAGCCTGATCGCCTTCACTGAGTGCACTTCTGTATGGAGGAAGTAAGAGAAGGAATAATTGTATAATATTACAAATTTATAATATGGAATTTTAAAACAAAGGTCATTTAGTCTGATAAAACGACTACTACTACCACTACTGCCAATAATAATAATAATAATAATAATAATAATAATAATAATGATAATAATAATAATTATTATTATTATAGTAATAATAATAATAACAACAATAATAATACTATGCTTGTATTATTATTATTAATAATAATAATAATAATAATAATTATTATTATTATTATTAATTTATTATTGTTGTTGTTGTTGTTGTTGTTGATTTTATCATAGACCTTACGATACAACTTACGTACATAATCAGTGATGTTATTATTGTAGTCTATGTCCATGTTTAAATAAAATTTACGGAATAACACAAAGTAGTGTTTATACACTGCATGACATTTTTTCCCTTAAAAATCGTACATCAATGTCTCACATTTTTGTTTTAAAATCGCAAATAATAATTATGTAGGCAGGAGTTTGCTCAGATGACCACAACACAAATATAGGCTATAGTAAAATTAAATCTAATTTTTGTGCCAAACTTCTTGAGTATTAACTAACTTTTCACTTACAGAAAGTGTTGTTTACGCGCTCATCCGAACCGTTTGGGCAAAATGATTGAACTGCAAAATTTCTTTATTTTCTCCCAACATTCATGCTTTCCAATATATGCAAAAACATTTATGGCAACCATTTTATAATAAGAGACATGTGAATATTTACAATTCAAGAAGCTATAGATAGAGTGTAAATATTCATACATGGAATATTTCACTTTGATGAAGCAAGCTACAGTGTGTATCTTTAATGTATGTGCTCTGTTAATTATAAAATTGATATATGGAATAAATATGTTTGCTAAATGTTGACAACCATCAATACCTAAAACGATCACCTAAATGAACTGATCGAACAAATGTACAAAGATTACTAGTGTACTAGAACACATTTGTCCTGTTATTGCTGTAGTAGTCTAATTGTAGTTATTCTAAGACTAAGAAGACGTAGTGGGTGACATGCATTTTGGTTGTCCTTATAATAATATAATTAAATTACACACTTAAAAAAAAATCTGTAAATCCGATGATTGTTTCATTTGTTATAAGTGTTCAAAATCACTTATATCATTTAACACATGCCATTGCATTTGAGAATTTTTAAGCAACATGAAATGCTATCATCCCGCTTTGTCGCTCCATTACAGCGCATCATTTAAATTAAAATTTTCTCCATTGTTCTGGTCTTATCTTCTCCCTCTTAAAATTATTTTATATAGTTCAGGTCTCTATGGCTCTCAGGAGCTTATCAGCAATTACTTAATATCTTTATAACCTTTAATTTAAGATTGGTTTATCAACAACTAGGCCGGTCTATTTTGAATTTAAGTGCTCTGGAGGTAATTTATTGTTTTGACATGTGAAAATGCCTAATAAGTAAATGCATAAATGAACACTGGTTTTATAAATTAAAAAAAAAAAATCACTGATGATTACGTGTGTAAATTATTTATCTTTCCGGGACGCTTTTTCGGCATCACGACCGCTTCACGTGCCCTTTTGGCTACCGACGCGTAAATAAAAATTTTCCACTTTATTTAAGCGTCAGGGTCTATTGCACGATGATTAAACGAATTTCATGGTTAGTCAGCCAAAATGCGTGTCTACAAAATACCACGATCAAAGTAAAATCTGTTCAGGTTCACGCGCCCGTCATGTAGGTTACGCTTGACAAAAAGATGATTTGGCCTCCCTATGATATTGTTAAAAATCCCATTTAAAGAGCGAGCAGAGCTTTTATGGAGAGAAGCTTTGAGGCTGCGCTTGTGTTAGACTTGGATTTTCTCTTGGTCTTTTACCAACACAAAGTCAAATCACACAGACTCGGCCAATGTGCACTTGTGTGTGCAGAAACCTAATCAGAGAAATGGTTTAACAGCTATAATGTTCATTTATTTGTGTTTTTATTACTATTGTGATTTGTGAATTATGTTTAGGATTACTTTATAGTTATGCTATTTTTTTTAACGCGTGTAAAAAAGGGCCTTGCACTTGCTATTATTTGTCGCATATTCCTAATGACCAAACTGAACCTTGGTGCTCCGACCATTAAAAAAGGGGTAAAAATCCAAATCAAAACAGACAATAATTAAACACCAATAAAATAAATAAAACGGCACATATAGGTTCGAATTGCGCCATAACATTTCCTAAAACCTTGCATAATACCCTGGGAAATGAAACAGCATCACCGACTCCTCCAAATATATTTTGGGCAAATTATGCAGGAGCTTCTAAACATAAACATGCAACGAAACACTAACTGGCGTAATTAGGAAATAACGTGTTTTATTCGCAATTCATTTTCATGTTTGATTAACTTATTTCAGTACAAGTTTTGGATTAAAGTGTTTTCATCAAACGAGGTAAATAAAAACCCAAAAACAACAAGTAAAATGACAACATCCAAATACATCTGCAACAGACAGTTATTTTGCTTTTTACCTGCAGCACACATTCCACAAGACCACAACTGACCTTCATTTGTACACATTGTAACACATCGGACATATTGGTTTGAGGGGAGTACATTATTTTACAAGCTCAAAATCGTTTTAAATACACTAGCAATTATTGAAAGGTGGGTAATACAATCATTCAGGGAAACACTTTACAATATTTTATTATACACATACACATTATTATACTTTAAAGCAACAGTCTTTAATGCACAGGGTGCATGCAAAAAAAAATAATAATAAAGTTTATCTGTCAGCAATTGTTGAGTGCAGTAAATTATAAGACCAAACTAAGAAGTGTTAAGAACTGGCCTTGAATACACACCTTGGTAGTAAGACGCCTCTAAAGCCGAGGGGTCCATGCTCGCTCTCCCAGCCATAGAAGCGCTGCCGAGAGGCAGGCTGGAAGACATACCTGAGCCATAAGATGAATATTGCAACGCTTGTTCATATGCTTTCAAGTCCAGTTTGTGTTGTTGCTCCGAGGAGGACATTAAATTATTGATGGAAAACGGGTGGTTGAAAGAGTAATGGGGGTCTCCCTTTAGGTGCAGCTGAGACTCGTGGGCCATAGAGTGAGGGGGCAGAGGGAGAGAGGAGAGAGATGTGGCTGAGTTGGCCACGGGGTGTATCTGTGGGCCATTGCTCTTTAGTTCAGAGTTGCTACTACCATTTCTGTGGTCCAAGTTCTGAGGGCTTGATGACTGGTTTGCGCTGGTTATTGAGTTGGAGTCCACGGGTCCAGTCTTTGTGTTTGTGCTGTCACTTGAGGGAGAGCCTGACCCGTTCTGCTCTTTCCTTCCATCTGGCCCTTTACTTCCGACAAGCTTTTTCTCACATTTGAAACGCTTCTGTCTGCGGAGGTAACAGCCATTCTCAAACATATTTCCAGAGTCAGGGTGCAGGGTCCAGTATGAGCCTTTTCCCGGCTTATCTGGTGATCTGGACACTTTGACAAAGCAGTCATTGAAAGACAGCGAATGTCTGATGGAGTTTTGCCACCTTTGTTGGTTTTGACGGTAGTATGGAAAAAGATCCATTATCCACTGATAGATCTCACTAAGAGTGAGCATCTTGCTGGGTGACTGCTGGATAGCCATAGTGATAAGTGATATGTAAGAGTATGGAGGCTTGGCGTGCGGATAACTTCTCCTAAAAGTCTTGTTGTCCCGCGCCCTGTTAAGGTTAGGTTGGGCGTATGTCATGGGGCTCATAGTGGGGCTGATGCTTGAGTAAGGGTTCAGTGCGTTCATAGAAGTGTGTTGAGCTGAAATTGCATTCATATTTGTGGGACTAAGCGCGGTGCCCATGGACGATACCCCGCCACCCATTCCGTTCATTGCGCTGCTTGCGCTCGACTGCATCCCCGCCATAGTTCCTGGGCTTAGTCCAGCGCCGAGAGCAGGGTTCGCATAGGACATGTTAAAAGAACTAGAGGTCATATTCCCATTGGTGGACATACTCATATAACTGTTCATACTGTTCATGGATGTCAGTCCAGCATTCATGCTGCTGTTCGTCATGGGCGAATAGACCTGAAATAAAACGAAACATACACTTTATTATTTAATAGGCAATTTTGAGATTTTAAATTTGTCGGTTCTTTGAGAGAAAAAAAATCATCCTATGAAACTCGAAAAGACAGGCGCAAACGCGTGTATATTTTACACGAACTTTAATCTTTACTCAATATTTACTTAGATTATGTAGATTGTTCCACTACACAGACGAAAAAAATGCTTTACAATAAACAAACATGATGACCAATAAAACAAACAAAACAGGAAATATCAGTAGTACACCAGGATTTTTAGTGATAATAATGTAATGTCATATAATTTATGCTTTTCAGCCTCATCAAATACAACAAGAAAGTAAGTATGCAAGTAAGTGAGCATGTAAGTAAATAAATAAACAAACAAATAAATAAATAAGGATTCAAAAGATATAATATAATTGTACGTATTTTTAAATTTACTATAGAAACGTAATGTTCAGTATTATTTAATAATTGACGTTCAAACGTGTTTTAATTTTTTTTGTTCTTCAGAATATCAGAATATTATTAACGAATAGCATATATATATATATATATATATATATATATATATATATATATATATATATATATATATATTTGTTTTTAGATTCACGTAAAATCCTATTTAAATACATTTAAAACTAGCACATTTCCAGTATGATATCATTGAGCAGTAAGGCACGGCGGATCGGCGGATCACACCGGGAACACTACCGCCACCATGCGGGACAACCTGCCTCAGGTAGCTTTACATTCAAATATATCAACATTTTCATTTTTAGGGCTACCAATTGATCTTAAGAAAGTGATCAAGAAAGAAACCTCGCCTATATTTTTCCACCGTCGCGTAGGCCTATGTCCAAATTTTCGTATGCTTAAGTTAAAGGTAAATAGTTTTTAAAACTATTTCACACGTCACTCACGCTGAAATACTCATTATAATCGTACAAACCTCCTGTGCATCGGTATAATAGCTACTCCAGTCAGGAGTTTCGTGTCCTTCCATTTTCACTGCGCCCAGCATTACGGTGGAAATGTGCAGTTCGTCAACATGCAGGACCCAGACCTGGGCTTTTCACAGATTGTTCCAGCAGACGGTGTGCAGTCAGTGGTGAGGGTTTTAACGCGACGTTGTTGGATAAAGTGAGGAACAGTCGCGAGCGCCGTGACTTGAGCGCGCTGTGGATCTTCCCTCGCTGTTACGTAGAGAGCGGTACAGCCCACTGACATGGCCTCATTTGCCTATCCGCCTTAACCAACTAACACCTGAAGAGTCCTTGCCGATATGGGATAGAAATCGTTGTCGTCTAAGTTTATAACCAAAACAACATTCATCTACATTTACCCTAGGTGAAGAAATAGAAAGTAGAATAGAAACTAACACACTAACACATAAGCGCTCTAAAAGCCATAAGCCACATTTAAAACGAGACTAACCATAACTCAAGTATACGGACTATTTATTATTTATTTTTTTATAAACAGCAATCTTTCATTATGTAATGCTCATGTAGTAATAGACATATTTATATTTAAAATAAAAAAAAAGAACAAGAAAAACGCAGTATTATGCTCAGTGATGTGCATGAGGGTAATTTAGAGTGACCTATACAGTATAAAGTTGAAAGAGCTCGTGCAGCACACTCCCTCCCCACGCGCTCGCAGAGAAATACAGCGCTGCACTTCCCACTGTACACCTGTTAATGAGCGAATAACAACACTGATCAGCCACTTACACCGGATTATCTCCGAGTGATCTCTAACATAATTGCAGCACAAATCGATTTTTCACGGGGCGAAATGAAAGGACTCTTGAAGCAGAGCAGTTAATAGTTTTTTGACAGAGAGAGAGAGAGAGAGAGAGAGAGAGAGAGAGAGAGAGAGAGATCACATACGAAATAAAGACTGAGCCATTAAGAACGACATTTCCCGTCATTAATGTAAACGCCTGCTAAAATGACTGCCAAGTGTTGCGTGTTGAAGCAATGCTGTTTAGTTGGACTTATTTGCACATGTGTACTGTTTACGTCAATACACACTGCATTTTATTTAGACATAGGCCATTTTTTTCTTCCATGATTTCATGATTTTTATGTGTTTACACATTTTTGCATTTGTTATAGGCCTACGTCACATACACATATCATATAGGCCTATTTGCCAGCAGTATATGCCACAAACAACGCAAGTGAAAAAGGTCAATTATTAAATGCACATCGAGGAATATAGCAATTATTAGTTAATAATGATTACAAATTCTTATTAAATGAACACACATGCCATTGCAGAGTAATACTGAAAGTCTGAAACTGTAGGTTTTGAAACGCGAGGCAATGATCATTTGTACAATGCAGTTAGATTGTTGTTGTATATCTAAAGAGTGTACACAAATTGAAAGGTTGGTTTACACAAGGCTATGACCTAAGATTAGTTGTATGTTTAGCATGTGAGCATGTAGCCTACCTAATTTATGTGAGTTACAGTAAGTTTGGGCCGACGGCGAGGTACTGAGAGAAACAGTTTTAATGGCGAAGTTTATGTGACCCACACAAAAGCTACCTAGCCATCTTAGCTAGTAATGAATGATTCTAACAGAAGAATATATATAACTGTTCGTTTCTGATGTTACTATAAGCGTACAGTATACTGTTAATAAAATAATATTTTCATGAGTGAAAATAGTGTTACACATATATTTACACAGAAACTGCATGCAGCCTCTACACACATGCTTCCGAAAGTGGGGTCTTTGGAGTCACAGATCTCAACAAATGGTCGGCGATTTATACAGACATACACACACGCACATATACATACACACACACACACACACACACACACACACACACACTTTATTTTATGACCTGTATAATCAAGTCAGTACAGAATAACATTTTAGAGTCCCAAACATTAGTTTTCAAGCACAAATTAAATGTTACAGATAAATATTTGTATGTCGTTAAAGAAAGAAGCATAGTTACGTAAAAGACACTTTTCAGACAAAAAAACACAATGAAGGCTGCTGGGTTTTGCGGCAAAAATAAGAAGCAAGTGTGACAGTCAAAGTCTCCAGAAGAACTGTAGCTGGTTCTGCAAGATGCTCAATAAAACTTTCAGCTAATCCCCTTAAACTGCATTAAACTGCATTCATTGTACCGGAGACTACCTTTTTTATTTTCATTTTCATTAAAAAAAATTTTTGTCCTACCAAATATTGACTTTGTTTCATTTACTACTGTTTACTGCTCTTTGCTGTATTTTTTAAATGGGGAAACATTTAATTTCATTATTTTGAAGGCATCTTTCTACAGCATGTCTTTGCATGTGCCTAAAACTTATATTAAAAAACAAATCTCACATCACCTAGATCTGATGTGACTGGTGCCAGTACTGGTTACAGTATAAGTGGTTCAAATGTGAAACAGTATTTGCAACTATTTTTCTTATTTTGCTTGTGTACACAAACATTCAGTTAGGAAGTCCTGTTTAATACCTGGTTGTATGCATTTAAAAGGACATCCTGAAAGCTGATACTTATCTTATCCAAAATCTGTTGCCAGGACATTCTGACAGTTGTTTCTGTTTATTCTGTGGGCTGTTCACCTCCAACGCATAATGTGAAATGTATGTATGTTGAATTTAAATCAGGTGATTCTTCATGGTAGTAGTAGACAGTGGATAGTATTACAGCCCCAGTGTTCATGGTTTTCTCCGAGTTCTCCAGTTTCCCTCCACTGTAAAAAAAAACATGCAAGTAGCTGAATTAGTTACACTAAAATTACACCTAGGTGTGAATGTGTGTGTGTGTGCTGGGATGCATTCCCCTACCTTACGCTCAGCATTCCAGGGATAAGCTCCAGACCTGAAGATTACTGAAGATGAAGGAATTGTTCATCTTGTCAACCTTTTTCTTTTCAACATTATAAATACTTTTGAGAAATATATACAACTGTTAACTTTTCTCTTGTTGGCTTAATTGTGTCAACAACTAGCAAGGCAAGTGATCAAGTGCAACCTGTATCCTAAGATATTCACCACATACAGTGCCCTCCACTAATATTGTCACCTTTGGTAAATATGAGCAAAGAAGGCTGTGGAAAATTGTCTTTATTGTTTAAACTTTTGATCTTTTGTTAAAAAAAATCACAAAAATGCTATTGAAACCCAAGAAAACTCGTGGGGTGAACTGAAGAAGAGAGTCCACCAGCATGGACCTTGAACTTTGAAGGATCTGGAGATATTCTGTATGGAGGAATGGTATCAGATTCCTTGCCATGTGTTCTCCAACCTCATCAGGCATTATAGGAGCAGACTCAGAGCTGTTATCTTGGCAAAGGGAGGTAGTACAAATTATTGACTAAAAGGGTGCTAATAATTGTTGCACACCTATATTTAACAAAGATGGTTTTTTTTTGGATAAACCTGTGTTTTGTTTGCAATTGTTTGACATCCATGAGAGCAGAGTATTTTTTTTGATATAAAAAAAAACAACAACAAAAGATCAAAAGGTTAAACAATAAAGATAATTTTTCACAGCCTTCTTTGCTCATCAAGGGTGCCTATATCAGTGGAGGGCACCGTACAATACTACCAGTGAATAAAACCAGATCACAACCTGTGTCTGCTGTGTCAATTCTGGATAACTCCAAGCTAACCACCCATCATCATCACTTCCACAGATTGTCTGAAAAACTTGTTTGAAAATGATGGATTCTAAGACATTGATAAAGCCTATAACAGACATAAAAAAACAAAAAACAAACATAAAGTCAGAAGTTCTTGCACAAACAGATCATGTCCAAAATTGTCAATCAATATAATTCAAAGTTGAACAAAATTGATTAACACCCATCAGCATAACGTTCCAAAAACTACCTCGGAGTCTGTATCCCATTCCACTATTTAATAACGGACATTAATTTGACCAGCAGAGGGAGCCACTGAGATGCTAAAGATGTTTAAGAGGAAAACAGGTCACACTGTGATTCAGATTTTTTCACAGCCTCAATGGAAATGAGAAGCTCTTTAATTCATTAAAAAAAAAGAAACGGGCAAAAAAAAAAAATTCCCAAGAGAAGCATGCAGTGATATATTTCTGATAAGAAGGGTGCGTACTGAATGTCACATCATACATGTGTCTCATCTGCAATAAATAATGGCTCATTTTATACTTATAGTAAATTCTTAAGCATTTGACAATTATGTGTTTATTACTTTAGATTTGTTCAGACTATGGTAAACTCGTGAGTCGTATAAGAGTTACTATTAAACTGTACAGTTCATCAGTATATATATATATATATATATATATATATATATATATATATATATATATATATATATATATACATACTACTGAACTGCTAATTCTAACTAATTCTAAATGTGAATTAAAAGTAATTCAGACCTAATAAGTATGTGTCTTATTTGGATGGGTGGAATATTGTAAAATCTACTAAGTAACAGTAGAGTAACTTCTGAGAACGCACTCTGAGTAAAATAAAGTACATCTATTAATTAAAAAACATATCTCAAAATACTTTTCAGTTTCTTAAATATTATTAGAACTATTAATAATATTTCAATGTTCAATTTAATCACATTCGTAATGAATGTCCCTTTTTTAAATCACTGTTCTGTCAGAGAGAATAGGAACCAAAAAGAAATCTAGCAGCATTTTTTTTTGTCAAAAATGTTGTCAAGCCTCTAATTCTAATGTATGTTTATAAACATAAACATTGAATACAAATATGTAAAAAAAATTTAATACATATGTAACAACATCTCATAAATAAGCCCAGAATGTGTTTCACCGAAGCTTAAATGTTTAACTACATTTACACAATATACTGTATGTTAACATAATAAATGATAAAACGGAATCCTACCTCTATATAATTCTTCAAATTGAAGAATGAATTATTGAATGCTTATATTCCAGTCTTTGGAGGGCAGAGCTAACATGGCATGAATATCCTGTTACCACTATTGGTCTTTATTCAAAAAGGACTTTTCTCCAGACATACCTTCAAAATCTCCATGATCAGTAGTTACCACCAACATTTGAATCTTCTTTATAATGACCTCAATGATAGAAATTGTACCACTGACATGTGGTGACTAACTCTGATCATTATTTATTAATGGTTACTGACAGTTATAACTCTGACAGGCTCAAATTATCAGCTGGATTTTACTGAACTGTCTAGTTACTGTCTACCTAAGACATAGAGGAAATGGTCAGTACATGATAGTCAACATTACAGAAGAGATAGATTGTTGAGAGCCTCTGCTAGAGGCTCTGTTAGAAAGCCATAAGATAGATGTGCAATTTCCATGAACAGATCCACAGCTCAGCTCTGAGCCTCAAAGTCTTTAAAGTCTCCCCTCTCTGGTAAAGCTACTATATGTGAAATAGAGAAAGCTGACAGCTTTACTAATCTTGCCATGAGAAGCAAATTCATATTTCATTTGCAACACTCTTCAAGCTATAATTTCCTCCAATAAAATCTAAAATATTAATAGTTTTAATTTGCTTTTGTGGTGTCTGATGTCTGATGTGGATTAATGGGCGATTTAAAGGTGTCTGCTGTGAGTTTATTGAAGGTTCGAAGGGGTGTCCAGAAGAAGTCATGTTCTTTTGCGACCTGGACATCTAGCACAGAGTACAGTGTCCTCCAAAAGTATTGCCACCCTTCATAGAAATGATCAAAAGAGGATTGTACATAATTAACATTAATAACCAATTAACAAATGTTCCACTAAAGCAATGAGAAACTTTATTCCGCATTTTTCTGACAATTTTTAAAAAACTTAAAAAAAAATATATATTTTCACTCAAAAATGTATGTGCCAAATTAGTGACTTGCATTTACTTATATTTTAAGTAAATGCAAACAAATTGCCATTCTTGTAAAACCTTTTTTTACTTTTCATTTGCTCAAGTCCCCAGGAATTATGTTGTTGCCATGTCCTGTTTCACTGGTCTATAAATAAAAGGTTGTGCACATATAAATTCCTTTGTCATTCATGACCTTGGGGAAAAATATAAATAAATTTCAGTGCAAAAGAAAAAGTTGGTTGTTCACCTGCACAAATCAAATAATGAATATAAAAAAATACCATTAGGTCCATAAGAAAAGTTCATGGTCCATAACAAAAGTTCCACATGAATTGTAATTTTGCCAAAAAAATCACCAGGAATTAGACCCATGAAAACACTGTCTAACACACAGAGAAGGATGGTGAAGGAGGGGAAAAGAGTCCAAAGATTTTTAGACTGGCAGAGTTTAGTTGATTCTTGAGATTCTCAAGTTTAAAAAGCAGCTGTTGAACATCACTTTCAAGCTGTTTGCAAGAAAGAAGCTCTTCTTGAGAGCATCTGACAAACATTCAGCACCTAAACTAAAACTACAGTTGGCATCATATGTTGTGGCCAGATGATACCAAATTCAAAAGTTTTGGTCATGCACACCAACAGCTTAATATAGTGACAGAATAGAACTAGTCCTAATACTCACTGTAAAATATGAAAGCAGACCACTGATGCTATGAATCTATTTTGTGGTTTGTGGTTTAGAGGAGGATGCATCATACATTCTCCTGTTTCAGGATATTTCAGCCAAAAAATCTATTTGCTTTTTGCCAGGAGGTCCAGACTTGGCCATAGTTAGAGCTTTTAAAAAGGTGATAAACCAAACATTCTTCAAAACACAGAAACACAGAAACTGATAAAAATGTATCCTGAAATCCTGTTGTCTAAATTGAAGATTGCATAAACCTAAGAATATAGAGGATATTTAAAAATGTTCTGCATAGAACCAGAGAGGACTGAGATCCCTCTACAAAAGTCTGCAACTTTTCCTGACATTCCAGGAAGAGACTCTACGCTGTTATACTCTCCATGGCAGACATCAAAAAATGAATTTGTTTGTGTTTAATTTGTTTTTGTTTTTTGTTTTTCATGACGGGTGCCAATAATTTTGGGGGCATTGTAAATCTTAACTAGCTATTATAGATATACACTGCCAGTGAAATGTTTTTGAAAACCCTATTAGCTTTTATGTTGAAAAGGACCTCATTTTAAATACACTTGAAAATCTAACCAGTTAATAGGTACACAGTGGTTTTCACACAAGTCCTAAAAGTAGATAAAGAGAACCCAATTAAACAAATGAGACAAAATATTATACTTGATCATTTATTTATTGAGGAAAATGATCCATTATTACATATCTGTGAGTGGCAAAAGTATGTGAAACTCTAGGATTAGCAGTTCATTTGAAGGTGAAATTAGAGTCAGGTGTTTTCAATCAATGGGATGACAATCAGGTGTGAGTGAGCGCCTGTTTATTTAAAGAGCATATAGGAAAATCAGATAATGTTTTAGGTCATATTTATGCAGAAAATTCTAAAGGGGTCACAAACTTTCAAGCAGCATTGTAAGTGAATCAAGAAAAGTTTATTATTAATTCATTTATTATTTGTGAATGTTTAGTGAAGTAATGTGACTTGAGAAAAGTTAGAAATTATTTTGTTTAAACAATCTAATCTAATTTAAAAAGGATAATATCTTTACTTCTTTAATTTATTTAATTAAAAAGCACTTGTAGAACACTACATAATTATCTTTTACATATTGTCTATGTTTATTCTATAGGATTGATAAATTTAACCTTCCAAGTGTGCCGGACTTTAATAAAGCACTTATTTAGAGCCCCGGTAGTATCTGAAAGGGAGCAGTTAATAAGTCCCACAACGTTTTAGGTTTCCTTATTTAATTGCTATTCTGTATTATGCCTGGTCTTTGGCCGTAATAGTGATTGAAAGGAAATTCTCTTATATCATGTACTCTTATATTATGAACTGTATTAAGACACCTTGGATACGGGGAATACTGGGTTATAGTTTCTGTTTGTGTGTCTCTGTGCTATCAAATACCTATGATGAATGTATATATTTAATTACTTCTTTGAATAAGCAGATCAACTGCTATCCTTGATTATAGCTATATCCTTGAAATACACATGTATTTCAGTGTCAACATGACACAGGACTTGTTTTGTATTATGACTATGTGCTGTGTGTTTTGTTTAAATCTGTCTGACACCTGGACCAGTAGAAACCGTCCACGCACTGCTTCTTATCAATGTGTATAAATACTTCTGTTTTGAATGAATAAACCAGAAGTCTCTGTGAACATTCACATGTGTCAGTGTGTGTATTCATTCGGACTCTCCAGGCCTGAACTCTGCTGTAAACCACACTTTCTAGCTCATAGCAGTACAGAACTAAAAGTTAATAGAAGTAATGGTAGAACAGGCTGGTGGAGGTCTGGAAGACTCAGTCTGAGATTTGGGGATTCCTGAGCTATTCTCATATATGGAACTCTAACAGTGACTAAACTGTAATTAAATATAAGAAACTCCAGGTGTTTTGACCCTTAAGCTTGAATTCATGTCTTGTCACATGTTTGTGTACTGTTTTTTGTTTTTTTTCCTCTTCTTTTCTTCTTTCATGCTTTCCCCACTCTTTTATCATGTGGCAAGTACGTACCTCTTCATCGCACAGTATGTCATGTTGCTTGTCTCTCTACTGACAGTGCGTTGAGGGTGGCCTCTGGCTCATATGAAGTCTCATTTTTAGGCACCTGAGGTAGTGACTAGGTTGTCATCATCTCCCTCAGGGCCATTTAAGAGGCACTGACACAGCAAGTCATTACCCTTCACCTCCCACTTCAGCTGAGTGCTGGGTCAGCCTGGAGCCTGCAACCTTGCTTACTCCTCCTCTTAGACGGCTTGTTCATTCAGATCAATTCAGGATTTACTACCTGCCAGTGCAGAAATGGACTCATTCCACTCCCCTTTCTTGAAAATGATCTCTAAAACGAGTGCCTTTTAATGACTAGCTTCCTCCAGTTTTGTGAAGTGTCACTGAAACATTCACTGTTGGATGCAGCTGAGAGGTTTTAAATGAGGGCAAACTGCCTATAGACTAGATAGAGAGCGGGTTGGAAGTTGCCATTATTCCACAGCTTAGGAATGTTTCCTTTCAGAGAAAGCAGCGTCAATGACTTTGGCATGACCTTCCAGGTCTGTCACTGAGGCTTATCCATGCCATATAGAAGTGATAAATCTGTGACATGCCAAAGTAAATAGAGGAATTTGTTGTCAGTGCTGTCAGTGGAGCAGGACGAGGCAACGGGTCCTCTCCTGCCTGACCAGCACAATGAGCCCACACACAGAGGCAGGCACAATTTCACCTTTCCCTGTCTCTAGTTCAAACAATGGTGAGATGTTATGGAGCAGTCAATCTGTGTAAATAGACATATAACTCATCAGCTTAGCTATAGTCCAGAAACAAGTCCCTTTTTAAAGAAACAACAGCAGTTGTCAGAACAAACTCTCTGAAGTATCATAGTATTAATGAATATAAATTGCCGATATCAACTGGCTTTACCACCTACAGCTTCAGAAGTACTGTTTGCACAGTTGATGAAGGATTTTAATCTGAAACATCCTGTTTTGCACACTATGCTTAAAGTTTACCACATATACATGTGGTATATGTGGTAAACATAAACATGAACGTAATTGAGGTCATTTGTGATAATTACCTTTTGTGTTCTACATTATATGAGACTGGTGGATCATTCAATGAATGACATGTTCATAGCAACTCCTCAGTTTCACCAGCAGAGGCCAGCATTCACACGTCTAGCTGTCAAGTCTCACAGGTGCACACGAAGTTGTTTTCATCAGTAGTACTACAGTGCTGTGAAAAAGTATTTCTTCTGTTTTTGTGTATATCTCATTCAAATTTTTTTCAGAAATTAAAACAAAATGAGATAAAACAAATGCAACCTTAGTAAACACAAAATACAGTTTTTAAATGATAATGTTATTTATTGGAACAAAAATGTTATCCAATACCAACTGGACCTGTGTGAAAACATACTTGTCCCTGTAGTTACTAATTCCCCAAATGTATGAATTCTGAAACTGCATTCATAATGAAATTCAGCTGGACTAGACACAACTAGACCTGATTACTGCAAATCCTGTTCAATCAAATCAACACTTAAATAGAACTTTTTCAGCAACATGAAGTTGGTTAAAAGATCTTACACAGTAACACACTATGCCAAAATTGAAAGAAATTCCAGAAATGATGAGGAAGAAGTTGATTGAAAAACATCAGTCTGGAAAGGGTTACAAAGCTGTTTCAAAGGCTCTGGGAAGAAACTGCACTGGCCAAGGAAATGATGCTGTAACTTTTGGTTGCATGTCAGATAAAGGACCAGGGGAGACCACAGCAGTCAATGCACAGGTGTACACTGAAATTCTGGGCACTTTTCTCATTCAATCAATAGAAACTAGGTTTATTGATGATGAAGTCATTTTTCAGGATGATAATGCATTTTGCCACAGAGCAAAGAGTGTTAAAGCTTTTCTTTAGGAAAAGCAGATCAACTCAATAACATCCATCCATCTTCAATCACTTACTCCTTTTCAGGGTCACGGGGGAACCTGGAGCCTATCCCAGGAAGCATCAGGCAGGGTACACCCTGGACAGTCCATCGCAGGGCACAATCACATACACACTCATTCATACACTACAGACACAGCAATCAGCCTACCATGCATATATTTGGACTGGGGGAGGAAACCAGAGGAAACCCCCACAGCATGCAAACTCATGGGAGAACATGCAAACTCCGCGCGCAGTCGAAACGTGCTAACCACTAAGCCACCATGTGCCCCGACTCAATAACATGGCCAGCAAAAATGTTATATTAATGCTGGAAATTAAAAAATTTGATCCATGACAAGGCTCCATCCTGCAAAGCTTCCAACCTCTATTCAAGAAAATTGGAACCAGATTGATGGAGAAAATTGTTTTTCATTAAAGAAGTCCATTCCTCATTCAGGCAGTCATAAAAGCCAGAGGAGTAGCAATAAAGTACTAATTATGATTTTTTTTTGTTGTCTATATTTTTTTCCTCAACATTGAGTGATTCCATAATTTATGGCATAGTTTCTTTAAAACAAAAATCATCTAAGTATTTTAGCAAATAATGTTGCATAACATTAACTTTATCAGGTAAAAAGTTATTTTTTACTTTTTAATTCTTGAGTACATTTACAAGTAGCAGCTTTTTACATTCCACTTGAGTAATTTTTTTGGCTGGATACTTCCAGCTGTATTTGAGTAACACTATTACACATTATCTGTATAGTATATGTTTCATATATGTTTACATAAGTATAATTTCTCAGTACTTTGTCTACCCCTGGTGGACATACGGCTTATAAAGACCCAGTGATCAGTAACCAGTGTATGGGGAAAACAATAGTTTGAGCCAAAATGAAACATTATGGGAAACTGTCATAACCTTTATGAACAATATGAAAAATAAGTCATGTCTGTTTATTATAATAGTTACTGTCTCTGTGGTGTGGGTTGTATCAGGTCACTAGGTGGCATCAGATACACATGCAAGTTCACATAATTGCACGTAAACCGGTGGAATACGACAAAGACTTCTCTTATATAGGGCAGAGTACTGTAGATCCACAGCTCTTCAAAATGTGAAGGCTTCAAACACTCAAAGCACATCTAATCTAGTCCATGAAAGGCTTAAAAAATAGCTGACAAGTTGGTCAGGTGTGATATAGATTTGCAGCATAGGAATCCAATCATGATATACATGATAAGCAAGTAAGCAACAGATTGTGCTGTTTTCTCATCAGTATTCAGACAGTAATATTTAAAATGCATTTAGCCTTTTTTTTCTGTTTCGTTGTTACTAAAAATCTTAAGTATGTAAGTAAAATCTATTTGTATGTCATTATGAAAGTGTTGCTGTGCTACACTGCACACAACTGGATCTTAAAGGTATGGAGAATAGATGATTTGATTGGATATTTATTGGAGAGCACACTAAATCGCACCCCTTTTTACATTTGCGCCACTGTGTGCCACGTCACCCCTCTTCACTGATGGTCACAATGATTCCAAAACTGGGTCTGTATAATGTGCTGATCTTATGCCTTGCTTTTACAGTATGACAGTAAAGTCCCCTATAATTCTTCAGTAAAATAGTTATTTATAGTAAATGCATTAAAGTTTGTTCAGTCAATGGAAAGAAACAAACCCTCATACTTTCACGAAGAAGAATCCAGCAGAAGCTGGGTTATAGATGGCCTGATAATCCACAGATTTAATTTCAGCAGCTGAATGAGGATAAAGTGGAATTGTTTTGGGGAGGGTTGGTGGCAGCCAGAAACTCTATAGCGAAATCCTCTGGTCTATGAGCAGGGAGACATGTTGCTTTCTATCTTGCTACATATCTTTGAAATCCTTTTAACACAGGAATTATTGTCTCATTATGAGTGAGGAGTCTTTCTACAGATGTGGAGGCTTGAGTTGGACTGCCATGTCCTTTGCCATGATGTTTCCAGCTGCTCCAGAGTCTTTTAGTCTTTGAGAATTGATTGTGGCAGTGAATACAATTTGACTGTAACAGTAAGCTGTCAATCACTGAGAATTTCATTTTGTTTAGTAGCTAGTCTGACTTCCACAAATGAAGGTGCATATCATCACAGGGATCTGATCTTAATAAATCATATGAGACAATAATGGTATGTGCTCAGCTGTAACAGCCTTTAAAATCCATCAGACAAGAGATGTATGAACTCCATTTGCATAATGATCTCCTTGCATCAGTTTGATTTGAACCTTTCTATGGAGTGTTTTTCCTAAATACATTCTAAAAAAAATACAGGTTCATTCTTTTGCTGGTGAGTGTGCATAAATTCAGAATGGTACCTTTATATCATTTGCATAGGATGATACGGCTTGGTAGGCCCAGGCTGTGAAATGTTTTACAGATACAGATTCAAACCACTGAGGTAATTTTAGCTATTAGCTAATAGCTATTCTGAAACTTTTTCACTGAGTTGTTTTCTGTATCTTTCACCAATCTACAGAGTGCTAGAAATCGCAGAACTGATAAAAAAAAAAAAAAAAAATCAGCCTCTTCCTTCAGTATCTCATTTTCTTTTGTGTAAACATAGAAAGCTGGAAGACAACCCCCCCGCCAAAGGTGGTAGTTAAATAACGTGCTATTTTGTGCTGTGACGATTTGTCTTAATAGTGGGTTAATCATTTTTCTAGCATTTTGCAGTTTTGTTACTTAAAAATTTCTGGACTTCAATATCTTGAGGCTGCTCTACATGCTACAGATGGACCAGAATTATGATGCTATAAAAATATTTAGTAATGCTACAGGGGTCTGTACATAACAGGATATATAACTGCCGAGCCAAAGCTTATCACAAAGGGAATAAGCTGTTATTACATGTTATTGCCCCAGTATTAAAAAATTATTTTTAGCCATGAAACATGTTCCAGTCTTAGGCAGACAAAATATTTTATATGTATAGTCTACAATATCACTTAAATCATTCTCATTATTATTTAATGTGCAAATACTATTCGGCTGAACCTTCTTTATGAATGTAGAAATAAAGGACATCACCTTTTAATGTTGTTACAGGATAGTATTTGTGTGATATGGAACAGTTTGACCCGGCAAACAGCAGAATTCAATATGCAACAGAGTGGAACAAAGGAATTGATTCACTGATGGGACGTGAGACCTGTATCCTCCTCCTTAGTTTAATTACAAACTGCCTCTGAAAATGTTTATTAGCTGTTTCAGGTAGTAGTAGAAAACTGTCTAGGCCTAATTACAAAATCATTATCATACTAAAAGGAAGCAAATCTAGCTGTGCAGTTCACACACAAACAATCCTGACCAAGAATTGATACTCCATGAAGAGATTACTCTTAACTACAAATATAACTATAAATCAAATGACCCATATGTATTTGAAACAAATCCCTTTTCCCTTGAGCCACACAAGAGAAATATTAAATTGAAGTAATTGTGATTTTAGTAAAGTTATGTAAGAATATCTGAAACTTTGAATATGCTCCTTCTTTCTTTGCATAAACTTTGATGACATGGTTGCTGAAAGAGTTGCTACTATACACTGGTAGAGAACCTTGGCAATCTTTACTCCATTCTGGACACTATTTAGTCCAGAATGCAGTTCTGGGCTTGTCTCTGCTCCAGCAGGCAGCCATCCAGTATTTTCTGCAGAATGTTGCCAAAGCCATTGCCTTCCTGATGGTAGCTTCCAAACACTCAGCCCACCCTTCCCATCCTTATCCTGTCAGGAAAAACACAGATGATGGTACAAAACATTTATGGAATATGTGTTACTGTGACTTTTTACAATGTGTTCTCTATGTTTGTTCTATATTCCTTTACATCTCTGACATCTGTCAACAAGAGACAGGTAGACTCTTACAACTGTGAATATGATATCCATGCAATGATATATCAATATAAAAACAAACTATATAAAAACAAATCTTAATAAAAATAAATCATATGTTCTATGTTGTGTATGTAGGAAGCAGTGGACAACTGTTACTTGAATACACAATAAGGTCAAATGTTTTTGGACACCTAAACATTACACCCACATGTGCATGTTGAACATTCCATTCCAGTGTTTGTCCCCATTTGCTGTTATAATAACCTCCACTCTTCCGGGAATGCTTTCCACTAGATTTTGGATCGTGGCTGTGGAAATGTTTGCCTATTCAGCCAGAAGAACATTAATGAAATTTGTTACTGATGTCAGGCGAGATGTCTTGAGTTCTTCCATACCAACCTTGTTGTAAACTTGCCGCAGTCTTTATGGAGCTCACACTGTGCACAATATGGGGGCTTCATTAGTCAGGAATTCAGTTATCTGTCATATATGATAAGATCCTTGAACCAACTATCAGTTTGCCAATTTGTAAATTGACAAAGACACACACACACACATACACACATACACACACACACACACACACACACACACACACACACACACACACACACACACACACACACACACACACACACATTTAAAGATGAAAAATATATACGTAAACACTTGTTGCACTTTAATCATTTGCTATAAATATTTCTAAGGATGTTCTTACATCTAAATGCAAGTGCCTTCAGGTTGGAGGCGGATTTGACCATGACAATCAAAATCCATAGCACATATTCTTTTGCACATTACTCTGCTGAGTGTTTCCGAGAATCATAAAAATATTAAATAGTCACAGACATTCTTTTCTATTGCAGATTTTCTTTTTCGTTACCACTTTTCCATGTGCAGAATACATTCAGGCACTTAAAGGTATTATTCCGTTCTGAGTATATGCTTGGCTTCCTCATTCACAATCAATCTCCCTTTTAATTTTTACGGTTCCCCAAGAATAGAGTGCATCTTCCCTGTTAGAAAACGACAATGTGCTCTTGTGCATGTGGAATGTAATGACTAATGACTAGCTGTAATTTACAAAATTTTTCTGGCTTGCTAAAGTGCCATACAAACTGCATTAACTAGATCAGCTGTTGTAGTGTTTTGTCATAAAATTGTATTCCTGGTTATTCAGTAACTACTATTTATTATTTGGAAGCTACATTAAAATCTTACTGTATAGTAATTAGAGTGAGGAATGATGGTCTGGAGAGGTTAAGTAATTCATGATTTATATTTAAATGTATTTAAGAACCATTTTTGTACAATGTAAGGAGAATGAATTAAAAACTTCTGCTGTGTTTGGAAGAAGTTTAAATATGTGGTCTCAAAGCTACATATACATCACAGCTCAGAATGTCACTTTTTAGTTAGCTGTACCTCTGGCCCACACATGTATAAGAAATTGATTACTGACATATAGCAAATGTTCACCAGTCATCCCTAACATTAAAACCTAATATTGCCTAATATTGTTTAGGTCCCCCTTGTGCTGCCAAACAGCTCTGACCCGTCGAGGTATGGACTCTACAAGACCTCTGAAGGTGTGCTGTGGTATCTGGTACCAAGACGTTAGCAGCAGATCCTCTAAGGTGTGAGGTGGGGCCTCCATGGATCAGACTTGTTTGTACAGCACATCCCACAGATGCTCGATCATATTGAGATCTGGGGAATTTGGAGACCAAGTCAACACCTTGAACACTTTGTCATTTTTGCAGTGTGGCAGGGTGTGTTCTCCTGCTGAAAGAAGCCACTGACATTAGGGAATACCGTTGCCATGAAGGGGTGTACTTGGTGTACAAGACAGGTGCCATTGTAATGAGATAATCAATATTATTCATGTCACCTGTCAGTGATTTTAATGTTATGGTTGATGGTGTGGGCGACATACACCATCAATCATAACATTAAAACCACTGACATGGACCTGACTGATTTATGTTTAAATACTGGTTAAAATAGAAGGGTATTTGTGTCATTCATTCATTCATTCATTCATTCATTCATTAACCATCACTAACTGCTTTATCATGGTCAGGGTTGTCGTTGAAGCCTGTTTTAGAAATACTGTCTGCAAGGCAGGAATACACCCTGGATGAGGTGGCACTCCACTGGCACCATGAACACACGCATTCACACACTCATTCACACCTATGGGGATTGTATTGTAGACAATCCAATGATGAGCATGTTTTGGGGAAGAGGGAAGAAACCAGCAAACCCAGAGGAAACTCATGTGAAACTCTGTACAGACACAAGCTCAGGATCGAACCCTGGACCTGTGAAGTGGCAACAGTACTGTATCATGAAAGACACAACGATGTTTACAAATGCTTTGAATTGGCCTTAATGAACAATGAAGAGAGCTGTTTGCATGAGAAGTGATGGGCTGAGGGGGCAGATGTGACTGTGACAGTTAGAAATAGTTGCAAACAACTTAAATGTGTTTTCTGTCTTCTCTTTAAAATTGTATGTTCATTTTCATTGCTTCTCCTAATCTTAAAACATATTCTCATGAGAGCAGTGCGAAGACTTACAGAGCCTAAGGGCTAGAATGCTGCATACAAACGGTTTGAATGACACTTGATTAATAGTGATGTTCAATCTGAACTCTGCATTTTGTTATTCAAATCAGAACATAATCTATTCTCAATGTGCGGCCGTCAGAGTATTCACTATCCATTCAGTGTCAGAAACTGATCACCATTTGAAAGGCACAAACATTCCACCATGGATATAGAGAAGCTTTAATCAGCCTACTATCAGAATGACTAACAGCACATTTCAATATGAGCCACATGCCTGGTGCATATTAGGAAGTATTTCTCAATAGCCTGGCATGTAGGAATTGTTTGGTCTGCTTGAATTCATTGCTTAGTAATGAAAGAGCATTCTCAAAGCAGCATGGATCCAAGTTAAGAATACAAACATATTACTCTGACAGCATCACAGTATATTCAGATCAATGGAACTAGGAGTGAAAGCAACATGGAGTGCAAAATAGGTTTTTAAAAATCTTTTTGTCAAAGTGTTTTGTGGCTATGTTAAGCATATATGGCCATGACTTGGCACAGAGTATGCGGAAATAATTTTATTGTATATTCACTTAGCCCTTTCCTCCTGAAAGCCTATGTGGAACAAGTAATGCTTTCATGCACTGTGACTATGATGAGGACAATAAAAGGCCAAGAGAGATTTTCTACCTATACTGGTCACAGCTGACTTTCTAGCTAGTCAACCTTTCAACATTTGCTGCTCCAGGGTCTACAATTTTGTTTTCAAGGATAATTCACTTTAATCAAAGTACTTATTTTTTTTTATGTATGTGGAAAGAGGAGTCAGTTTTTCTTAATGAAAACTATATTGTCCAATTAAAATGTAAGGACCTTGGCACATTATCCATGTTATGCCATGTTATCTTGGAAATTTAAAATGAAATTTTTGCTTTGTTATTGCAGAACTTACATATCACCATCCTTATCTCATTTATTGGGCCTTAATATATGCCTTAAGCAGCAATTCTGCCAATGAAAGATGTGTCATTATAGGAAGATAACAGCAACTTCAGTCTGAGAGTCCTTAATTGCCCTACACAGATTGGAGCGCTGCACTAACTATTCATTTACAGTTCTAATTAAACTGATCAAATCATTTTCAATTGCTTTCATTTATTTTCAGTTTTAATTGCAATTTAGCATGTTACAGTTCACACTGCTAGTGGCCTTTGTAATATGACACAGGCCTTTTTCTGAAGTGATATGCGGATAAGGTTAACATGCAGTCTGAGCTAGGGGCCTGGTTATGTGTACATGAAGCCTGAGAAGAAAAATAGCAGCTCTTTATTAAGCACTAAGTAAACCTTCAGCAAAAGCAAGGTTGCATAGGGGTGCATAGTTTAAAGAATATTAAAGTATTTCATATATTTTTCGAGTTCACTTACCCTATTATCCGTCCACAGCAGCACGGTGGGGCATTGGGTAGCATTGCTGTCTCACAAAGCCAGGTTCCAATCTTGAGTTGGTGTTACTGTATGGGGTTTCACATGTTCTCCCTGTGTTTGCATGGGTTTCCTCCAGGTTCTCCGGTTTCTTCCAACTGTCCAAATACATGCACATAAGAGGACTGGCTAATCTGGCTTGCCCCAAGGTGTGAATGAGTATATGAGTGTGTATGTGAATGGTGCCCTGCAATGGACTGGCATCCCATCCAGGGCGAATTCTTCAGCCTTGCACTCAGTGCTACTGGCAGTTGGCTCTGTCTCCACCATGACCCTGACCAGGATAATGCAATTACTGAAGATGAATGAATATTATCCATTCACTATACTGTAGTTTGATGTATGATTATGTTCAAATATAATATTCATTTAAGACTGTTGATGACATTTGGCATGCTTAGTTCATGTATTTGTATCCCTGACAAAATGTGATCATTAGTCAATCTAATCAATATATTTATTACTTGTTCTGTTATGCGTAATGGCATCGTGAAATCTTTCGATCTCTCTTTTTATCACTGTGGGGAACTTCTAGAAATAAAAATATATTCAAATGTCTCAGTGGACTTCATATTTTTCCATATGACAATGATAAAGTGCTTGCATCTGGAAGGTCAGCCCTAAAAAAAAGTAACAAATGAGGCTGCACAATTCTTTATTGTAATAATTATGATTACTAGAATAATTATGATTATTAGAAACTTCAGATTTCGCTTTTGCACTAAAATCTACCAAGAGTAAATGGGAAAATACTGCAGTAGCAAATTATTACAATACATTGAAATTTAGGTTACTTAATTTCAAGTGAGCACTGCTGATATCCCTTCTCTGTGCCAAATTCTTGGAAGGTTCCAAGCATAAACAGCTAAGCTTAAACTAAGTTTCTCTGGTAAATGGACCAATTTTTTAGTCAAGATGTAATTCAGTCAAGAAGACAGAAGACGTTTCACCTTTGATTAAGGGCTTCCTCAGGAAGGTCCTCACCATTTATTCACAGTGTGAGACATTGGCATTGTGAGACCGACATGACACTGGGGTTCCGAGATGTGAATCAGAGTGAAACCAGTGAGGGAACCATGTCAGGATGACATTGTTGTTGGATAATAAGTGCTAATGTAGACAGAGACGGTTATGGTCCAGTTTGACTTAGATAAAGGTCCTTTCCAGAATGTGTACATGGCAGACAACTGGGTGCTGACTTGTGAAAGTATTTGATAGTTGCTTTCTCAAACTTCTCTGTCTTAGAATTAAGCTTGTAATTTCTCTTAAGCAAGCATGCATTCTAATTCTTTTATTCTAACTGCTAATATTAATCTTGCCTTTGTATTTAGCTGGCTATAGCTAACTTTTGTGGTGACAGAAAATGTTATTTAAAGTCTGATCTGTGCTACCTGACATTAGATACCAAATATAAAAAAAAAAAAAAAAAAAAGATTGGCCTAAACCTTTTGAGATTGTACCTTGTTTATAGGACACAATACTATAAAGAAAATAAAAACACATTCCAGCTCATATAACTAAGACACTCCTTATTCTTTTGTGCAAAACAAGAGGCAAATGGTTGCTATGGTTACAGGGTAAACGCAATGCTAGATTTCTACAGCATTTGTTCAGCAACCTAAAATGGACCTAATATCAGGATACGCAATTTGCATGATTGGAGATTAAACCTGGGAATATCAATGAACAGGTGGTGCTTTAGTGACCAATTCAATTCTCCATATACTCATTCCACACCCACCATCTTTAAAATTACAATATATTGCTTTGATCATAAAATACACTTTATTGTTGCGACATTAACATAAACATTTTCCCTGATGCTTTGCTTCCCTATATATCCAAGCAATTCCGAATTAAAGATTCACAGCAAGCCACATTTGTAAATGTACTGACAGAGTGATGGTAATTTATGGAAATGTGGAAGGCAAATGGGCTTTAAATGATCCTTGTTGTCCTTCTCCTTGAATTGATAAGTGTGGTGTTTTCCACTACAGCACTCCCTCTCTATTTAGAGAAAGAGGACATTTAACAGCATTTATGTATTCATTAACATCTCAATAGATAATAAAAAAAGGGAAATAAAGTAGTATTTTCCAGTTATAACAATAATACATCATATCTAGAATATACACACCCACTTTGATGATGAAAAGGGTAGTATTTCATACAAATAATACTCTTTTTAGCTCTTCAGCCTGATGATTCTTTTGTGTGTGGTCATCGATGAATTTAGGATGTTTCAGGACACAATGTAGCATCCTCAGCCACATTTGTGCAGGTGAATATTCCCCTGCAGCACAGTACACTCACTGTTTTATTTTAATTTATTTGAAGTTCAGACTCAAACATGGCTCACTGAAAACTCAATATATTATTTTTTGTATACTATATGGTCAAAAGTTTGTGGACACCTGATCATCACGCCCATATTTGCTTGCTGAACATCCCATTCCAGACTGAATCCCCCTTTGCTGTTATAATAACATCCATTCTTCTGGGAAGGCTTCCCACTATATTTTGGAGCATGACAGTGGGGATTTGTTCAGTGGGGATAAGGTCAGGGCTCTGTACAAGACATACAAGGTTTTTCACTATAACCTTGGCACACCATATCTTTACGAACCTCGCTTTGTGCACAGGAGCACTGTCTTTCTAGAACATGTTATAGCCTTTTAGTTCCAGTGAAGGGAAATTCTTAATTTTATAGTACAAAAAGACATCCAACTTTTTAGAAACAGTTTGGGGAAGAACCACATATGTGAGTGCCATATAATGTACGTGAAATTTATTATATTATCATTATTATTATATATCCAATAAACCGATTTAA
This sequence comes from Ictalurus punctatus, assembly GCF_001660625.3. Classification (NCBI taxonomy): domain Eukaryota; kingdom Metazoa; phylum Chordata; class Actinopteri; order Siluriformes; family Ictaluridae; genus Ictalurus; species Ictalurus punctatus. The sequence goes on along the minus strand of NC_030424.2, from coordinate 18,090,041 downwards.
GAATAGGTTATTTTCTTTCTAAACAAATGACTATGTTTTAACATTATAAATGGAATATAATATATTGTAACAACACCAAAAATGTTTCAAATGCTAATAAGTTTAACATATATTGAAAGTCCAGGGTTGAAAGTCCACAATGTGCTAAAACCACTTTGACTATGTACTCTCAAAGCCTACTTTACATTTATCCATCTCTTTTCCTGCGCATCTGAGTGTAACAAAACACATTTGGCCTCCTCTGATATGTGCGCCAACACTAGATGGTGCCAGAAATAAGCACGTGTTTCAAATATAACTTGAATTTCGAATACAGCTGGCATATAGCAAGAATCACACACAACGCATCCAAATTGGAGTCGAAATACATTACAATGCATTATTAAACTAAAATATAGGAAACGTATCTGAATGTTTTTGCTTGCAGAGAGAGTGCAACTGCTGAAATCCTATTGGCTGGTAAATTATTCATAGAAGGAATATGATATTCATCTTAATACATTACGTTGTATACAATACAGCTATGAATAAAGACACTTTATATCATAATGAGAAAATGACAGTTGAGTACAATATAACATAGCTTAAGGATTTTGAACACATTACTATACTGTTACATCCACTAGTTATTACAGCTAGATGCCCGGCGCAGGAAGTCAGCTATACAGTTTGTGATGCCCTGCGATTGAAAACAACATTAATTAGGCTACAGAACGCAATGGGGAAAGTTGTCATCGTGTGACGTCTAAAGTAACGAATCGTTTTGACAGAGTCGTTTTTCAAAGGAACGTCATTGTGCAGCGTGTGACGTCGGGAGCCTGAGCCCAGCGCGAGGGAGCGGAACTCTGCACGGCGGCGCTGGGTGCAGGTGCGCGAGCTGCGGCGAGATTAGACAAGAGAAGCGAGAAGATGCGCCTTCTGCACTTAAAAACAACACGACCGGAGATCCGTTGAGGTCTCTCTCTCTCTCTCACGCGCGCGCACACACACACACACACACACACACACACATACACTGCTCTGTCATCCGGATCAGGAGACTGTATACAGTGTCAGTATGCTGACTAACAGCACATTCCCGCACCTGGAAAACGACTTGTTCTTTAATTCATCTGGCAATGAAACGCTCGGTGAAGCTCACGGCAGCGCGATCCTCATCTCCTTTATCTACTCTGTCGTGTGCCTGGTCGGACTCTGTGGCAACTCCATGGTCATTTATGTCATATTCAGGTATGCCAAGATGAAAACTGCTACAAACATTTACATTTTGAACTTGGCGATTGCGGACGAGCTGCTGATGCTCAGTGTGCCCTTCTTGGTTACATCTTCGCTGCTTCACCATTGGCCGTTCGGCTCGTTCTTGTGCCGTCTGGTTTTAAGCGTGGACGCCATCAATATGTTTACCAGTATCTACTGCTTAACCGTCCTAAGTATCGACCGATACATCGCCGTAGTGCACCCCATCAAAGCGGCCCGGTATAGGAGACCTACAATTGCCAAGATGGTCAACTTGGGCGTGTGGATGTTCTCCATCCTGGTCATTTTGCCCATCATCATATTTTCCACTTCCACACCAAACTCGGACGGCTCGGTCGCATGTAACATGCAGATGCCCGAGCCGCAGCGTCGGTGGATGGCAGTGTTCGTGATTTACGCCTTTCTCATGGGCTTCCTTTTCCCGGTGCTCGCCATATGCATGTGTTACGTCCTGATCATAGCGAAGCTAAGAGTTGTGGCACTGAAAGCGGGCTGGCAACAGCGCAAAAAGTCCGAGAGAAAGATCACGCTCATGGTCATGATGGTGGTCACGGTGTTCGTGATTTGCTGGATGCCATTTCACGTCATGCAGCTCGTGAACGTGTTCGAGGAGCGCCACAACGCCACGTTCAGTCAGCTGGCCGTGATTTTGGGCTATGCCAACAGTTGCGCTAATCCCATCCTCTACGGCTTTCTCTCGGACAATTTCAAACGCTCCTTCCAAAGGATTTTATGCCTCCGGTGGGTGGACAGCGCCGCTGAGGAGCCCATCGACTACTATGCCACGGCGCTGAAAAGTCGCGGGTACAGTGTGGACGAGTTTCAGCCGGACAACATGGAGTCGGACAGCGCGTACAGGAACGGCACGTGCACCTCCAGAACTACTACACTGTAGTGAGCGGCACTAGGTTTGCAGTTTGGTGACTTGAACAGATAACACACTGTACATGTCGTTGCCATGGTCATTGGAATATTTTGTTTATGTATTTATTTGTTTATTTATTTATTTATTTATGTATGTATTTATTTATTTATTTAAGTGTATGTGCAGGAATCAGTTGTTAAACTCCCCCCCCCTGTCTGTTTTATCAAATAGGTTAAATCAGGCATATTCCCGAAGTCTTCAGGTCTACTTTCCTGAAGACTTTATCTCCAACCATAATCATGCCCACCTGACCATCTAATCATTGCCTTAAGAAGTTCTTGATCAAGTAAAACAGGTGTGTTAGATTTTGGTTGGAGAGGAAACCTGCAAGAAGCTAGATCTCAAGGAAGAGAGTTGGTGACCACTGCTGTAGATACACCGAAGATAACACTGAAGCCTCGTGATTGTATTAGATAGTGTAGATTTCAGCCTGATGTTTGAAACAAGCGATTCTCAAAACTGAAACAAATATGCAGAGTATTTATAACAAAACATGGACACAGAATAATCTTAACTAATGAGCAGTTTTAGGAGAGCCGGACAAGCATTTTCTTGAACCCAGTCTTTTCTAATAGAGCTTGTTAAAAGATTTAAAAAGCTCTGTGGTCACTTTCAGTAAATGCCACCAAAACATTCAAAAGAAACATTAATGCTTAATATGATATTCAGGGTGGTTTCTGCCTCCTGCATCTTTAATGCAATTTGTGGGAGTGCCTGTAGCCTGTGAATCTGCATGTTCTGTTTAGTTCTGTGTTAATTTCTTGCCCACTGTGCATTAAAGGAAATGCGTGCAGGAAAAAGATTGTGTCCCCTAACTTGCCATACTTTGTCGCTCAACTTATTTGTTCCATACCTCTACTGTGTCTATACTGTTTTCTTAACTTTGTTTGAATTAAAGGAATATTTTAGCTAAAAGTGAAAATTTCACAATTTTCCTCTTACCCACAGTGTAGTGAATCAGCAAATACATGTTTAGTATTTTCTTCTTTAGTCTTGCACTAGTGCTATGAGCCTAATGTAAGCAACTATTATTGTGTGTGTGTGTGTGTGTGTGTGTGTGTGTGTGTGTGTGTGTGTGTGTGTGTGTGTGTGCGCGCGCGCGTGTGAGGAAAGACACATCATGATACTGTAGATACCAAACTTCAGACATAAAAAAAGAAATCTCTTTATAGATCTTCGCAAGACCTGTGAACTTTCATACAAATACATTCATTTTGAGATAGCAAACTCAAATCTCTGTCAAATTACACCTCTTATACAAAATTTCTAGAATTTACATCAGCCTAAAACAAAGCTAAAAAGCATGATTTCCAGAGTAAAAAAAGCAATTAAACAGGTAGGCTTATATATATTCAGTGCATTTCAGGTATTGCCAGTGAGACCACTGAGTTCTTTCACAATATTTCATGACTGTTCATTTCTTTATCTTCTTTAGTCTTTTTATCCTGGTCAGGGGTTCTAGAGCCTATCCTGGGAATATTGGGTGTGAGGCAGGAACACACACACACACACACACACACACACACACGCACACACGCATTCACATACATATATACATATTCACACACTCATTCATACCTTAAAGGGGCTATTTAAACTAGTCAGTCCATCGTCCATCTAGTAGCATGTTTAGGGATATGGATGCAAAACAGAGAAACCCAGAGAAAACTCACGTGGACACAAAGACGTGTATACTTAAATTAAACATTTCAGTTAAGCCATTTGCTAAGCCGAATATTCATTCACTTTTTCCATAGAGTCTGATCCATTCAGAGCAACTGATTCTTTCAAGGCTGCTGCCCTTTCCTTTGCCCGTTTTCTAGCACGTCTCATGAGGCAGTATTTCACAATGGCCACAATAATCACAACCAGCACCACAAAGATCAGCAAAGCTATAATTAAAGGGATGACAATATTTGACAGGTCTCCAGTGCTTTCCTCAATATTAACCCCACTTTCAGTAATTGTGTCAGTGGTTGGTTGAGATGAAGGAGGAGACTTCTTGTCCACGGAAGAGGAGGTTGGTTTATCCCGGACTTTGTTAGTGGGATCAGTGGCTGAAATGATCAGGGACGTATTTGCTTTCTTGCATTTTTCTGAGTCTTCATTGTGAAAATTCCCCATATCATCAATGCACATACAGTGATAAGAGCCTTGTGTGTTAATGCAATTGAATGTACAATTATTGGGTTGCTTACATTCATCTACATCCACACAGTTTCCATCTTTATCTTTTTTGAAGCCATTTTTACATTCAAGACAAAGTTCGTGGATGTCTTTTTCTGTTCCGCCTACCAACTTCCATTCACCAGTACTCCTTGAACAGGTCAGTGTGATAATGTCTGTGCCAGTGCAAGAAACCCAAAGCGTATATGGATCACTTATTTTTTCTGTGATATCATGAGCCCCGAATATATTTGGTTTAGAAGGACATGCTGTGTTCTTACTTGATCCTTTATGTTTGCAAATAAAGGGAACTTTCTTGGTGCAGAGCTTAGCAGCTAATCCCCAGTTGGCTATTGTAGAGCCGTTATACTCCACCGAGAGTAGTCCACAAAGCGCATTTGTGCAAGTACCACTTGGTTCTTCTTTCCATTTATTAAGATCAAATTTAGTGCTGTTATCTACAGTCCAGTAGAAACCCCTAAGTGGAAGATTTTCCTGAACACACTGTGTCCTCTCTTTTTTCAGTCCAATCCAAAATGAGGAAGAGGTTTGGTCTCTTTTGTCCTCAATGACTTTCAGAATCTTTGAAGTTTCTTCCTGGTCAGGCATGTTAGCCAGAGAGCCATCAGATGCACATAATTTCTGAGCTTCTTCAAATGAATAAACATCCAAGTTTACAGAGTAGAATTGAGTAGAATCAGGGATGCCGAAGACAACAATCAGAAAGGTGAGAAAACATAATCCAGTCTGGTAGTCCATGTTTCTCTCTTCTGCCTTGTGTTCATCAGTGGTGACTCTGTCAGTGTCCCAGCTCACACTGACTCATTAACCCACCACCTATTTTCTTAGCCACCCTATGAGGTCCTCCCAAGACAACATGAACAGGATATGTGCTCAATCTTGATACGGCTCCCCACTTCCTCTTGGGCGGTGGTGCTGCTAAAGCAAAACAATAGCAACGCTAAAAGAAATTAGCCGCTCGCATAACCAAAGCTTTCATAATTCGCTCCCACAGACACACTCCCACTGGAGAATGATAGATGGAATCAAAACAAAGAGAGAACAACAAGGAAAAAGCAGTGTGCACTGCCTAAGGTCATCTAAGTCTTGACTTCAACAATCAAACACAACACCCAAAACACTTGACTTTAAAGCTGATTTTCTTTAAGAAGTGATGACCATGTATGCATATACTGGTAGACATGAAGCCACAGCAAGTTCAGTCCTCTATCAACATATGTGGAACAAGATGCACTGAGTTCATCCCTTCTTTACACTAGAGAATTCTGTACACAGTAGCAGTAAGTTCAGATTACCTCACACACTTAACATCAACAGTTTCAAATGAGTGTTGATTGACTTCAGTAGGTTTGTAAAACATCTCTTGAGACCTAAAGCAGTGTTATATATCTAACAGCAGCTGTACTATTCTATATCACTGATGATCTTTGTGATCCAGATCCAGTGCCAGATGCTTCCTGGAGGAAATGGCAATGAAAGTCAGGAAGTGAAGTCACAATTGAAATGCTGGATGCTGTGCATTTCATTTGGGAGTGTCAGGGGGTGGACACCATTGTGGAAGGGAAATAAAATTACAAGGGACAGGAAAAAGAGTCACAATAACAAAATGGAAGGTAACTAATAATTTCTTGTTTGGGGATTGTCATAGGTTGTCTTGACTGAGGCTTAGGATCATTATTGCTCTACTATGAACACACTTGATTTTAGCTGGTCACAGTAACTGATACAATTATTCTTGTAATATCTCATAAATGATCTTTTATGTTTTATAATGAAAGATTCTCAGTCTGGGAGGATCACACACGATTAAGGTGACTTTGTATGAATGTGCTCTTGGTTACATCCTCTGTGTGCGAGGAAAATCCATGCAATCGTTAAAAAATGCTTAAATTCTCATGTCTGTCAGCTTGCTGGTTCCCATGAAAAAGAAATCTTTAGTACACAAATTTCTAATAAAAAGAACTACAATATTTTACTTTTTAAAAGTTAAAGTTCGGGTCAGTATTACATGATGATATTGGACTACAGTAACATATCTGTAATATGTAAAATATCCCTGTAATGTATTCCCTGTAAATGTCCTCCTACAGCACTTTATTTGGTTCATTAATGAATCATCATTTTATCCTGATATTTCAGTGGTCCTTGTAGTTCATCATGCATACATCGATCACATCAAGACTTTTTTACTGATGCCTTACTGCTGCTTTTTGGACAGCCAATATCATATTGCAGGTTAATTCTATTCTGTTCTACAGCCTTTCCACATTGGGTAACAATAAATAATGTATATGCAAAAGTAAATAAAGGTATTATTAAATAATATTAAATAGACTTTTGTTATAGGATGTTAGGGCAACTAACAAATGGTTTTGTTTGGTGTTTAACTACAGTAAGTGTCGGTTATAATTTTTTATGTGATGTGGCAGTCGTTATTATTGCTGGTTAGTAAAGGATCTGATTCCACTGTATGAGCAGAAGGTGCACAGAAGCTGAGATTCTGCTGTGACTGTATAATGAATGATGTAAGTATAGTCAGCATGATCAGATGTGTAGGTGTTAGTGCCTGGGTGGCTTAGTCATAGCACATGCATGGACAGAGTGTCTGTTGTGAGCTGTGTGTATACAATCTACCTAAGGAGGCCACTCCATTAAGCTCAGATTATTTTCATGGCTCCTTTTTGTGTATTAATATATCTACATATGATTAGACACTTACATTTTGTAGGTATATAATTACTGAATATGGCACTGCCACAGGACCATCATTAACCAGATATTTTTATTTGGATGGTGGAGCATTCTCAGCACAACTTGTTAAACTTGTAGCAAAACATCACATGCTACCATGTCATGACCATGTCATGTTCACTGCTGTGCTGAGAATGCTCCACCATCCAAATAATATCTGCTGAGCAGCAGCTATATGTTGAAAAAAAACATGACGTTAGGCATCATATAGGCTACATTGCATTGTATCTGTGAGGCATAGCAGCACAGAACACTACATAATGCGGCCACAAAATGCATCTGACATTACCAAAACTGCACCTAGAATTACGCCTGCTAAATGCCCTCTGTATGAAACACAAATTGCAGTCTAAAAGCCACTGTGAAATAATGGAAATGGTCTGCCACAAAGCTGTTTAAAAGCTCTGGACTGAAGAAAAAGGCAAGTTCACTAACAACGAGATCTTAATGTGTTACAAAATGGAGTGCTATTTAAATAAAGGCATCCATGGGGATGATTTGCCATTTGATTACTAACTGTTTTTAAAGGGTGATAATGAACTCTCGATAACAGTATTTGAGTACATGCTTCACTGTAATGGTACTTTTTTAGTATAATTAAATCATAATACTTTATATATATATATATATATATATATATATATATATATATATATATATATATATATATAAAGTATTATGATTTAATTTATATATATATAGTACTGTGTAAAAATCTTAGGCACCAAATTTTTCTTAGTACAAACTTTGTTATAGTTTTTTTAATTTAAGATTTCTACATTATTCTACAACACTTTAGATTCCCAAACATTAGTTTTCCAGCACAAAATTAACTGTTACCAAAAAATGTTTGTATATCATTAAAGAAAGCAGCATATTATGTAATCGAACACTTTTCAGAAAAAAACACAGTGATTACTAAATAAGAAGCGAGTGCAACAAAGTCTCCAGAAGAACTGTGGCTTGTTCTGCAAGACGCTCAATAAAACTTACAGCTCATTTCCTTATAAAACTGCACAAATTCTACCTCAGACTACTGATTTTTTTTTAAAGCAAAGGGTTGTCACAAAAATTTCGACTTCGTTTCATTTATTTCTGTTTACTGCTCTTTATAGTATTTTTTAAATGTATAAACATTTAATTTCATTATGTTCAAAGGCATCTTTGCTCTACAGCATTTCTTTGCATGTGTCTAAGACTATTGCACAGAACTGTGTGTTCTCTACTAGATTAGAAGTTTTGCCACACCCCAAAGATATGAGTCAGGTGTCTTTCTCTGAGTAACCCAAACGTTTTCTGACTTTTTCCCTGCTAGGTGCTACAGGTATATACAAAAAGAAAAAATACTTTGTATAATGAGGCTTATGCACAGGACAACACTGTGAGGAATATGGTCAATGAAAAGTAAAATGTTATTAAACTCACATGTATTCACTAAATTAGTTACATTGTGTTGCATAATATGGCAACTGAACAGGCAAGATTCAGACAGTTTTGCATAAACGTGTGTGCATAAATATTTTATAGCTTTGAGATAATTCTATTATATTTGCAACTTTTAATCCAGAATAATTCAATTTCATGTGTGAGGAATGGTGTTTGAACATGTTATTTTACCTTCTGCATCCCTGCTGTGTTTATTTATCCACTGTTGTTTGGGATAAGCGTATGGCCATGGTTGTATATATAATAATAATATAATAATATAATATAACAATAAATATATACATTTATTATGTATCATCGTTTCTAAGTAAAACAAATAATATTGCATTTAATCCTGGACGACTATAAACCAATTAATAGGCGGTATGTGCAAATTTATAAATAATTCAGTTTTGAGACCCAACCAAAAATAAAGCAGCTGCATGCTGAACTGAAAGTCTACACTCTTAGCACCAACTGCTTAGTCAGCAGCAGCAATGTCTGAGACATCAGTCCAATTTATCAGGTATCTTCAGCTTTAAATGTTTGAAAGGAAACAGCATGATAATGAACTACAAGTTATGCAAGCCAAACCTGTGGAGATATTGGCATTCACAGCTCAATATACAATCTGCAGAAACATGTACAGGTACTAAATTAGCTAGCCGAGTTTGCTAGACTACTTATCTAGAACTTTTTATGTTTTACAGAATGAAAGTTCTGTATTAAACTTAAGATGTCACTTTCATGTGATTGTAGGTGCTGCAAGAACCTATAGGTAACATGCAGGATAATGTCCAAGGGGCATAGCTAACTATGTAGCTAGAACTACTGAAAGCCCAAAAGTATTTAGTTAAGTTAGCTAGGCAGTTAACTGTTACCTTTCTTTATGACTTGTGATGGTGGTCTTCAGGTATTCCTCAGACATAGAACATTTTTAGATTAGTTGTGTCAATTGTAGACATGTAAAAATGTGATTTGTAAAGTAATTACTTAAGTCAACTTCCTGTTTACTTTTATTCTTTTAATTACAGCAGTAGCAGTACTTTTAATGAAGTCAGTATGTTTTGTATTCATTCCACCACTGCTTTTTTGATGAACAGGCTGCTGCGTACAGAATAATCTACTATAAAAATGTGCAGTTAAACTGTATTCCATGTTATTTTTGCAGAGAAGTAGGAAACTTTCAACTCTCCTCAACTCTCCTTTCATTTTGTGATTTTTGATTTGAACCTAGCACAAATCTTTCCAGGATCTTTTCTTGCACCATGGGTGCATGATGTGGCACAATAAAATATTTTCTTGCTGGGTTGTACAGTATCTATGCTTTGTTAAACTTTTCTTGTTGCACAGTGAGCCAAAGTTTTTACTGAAGAATGAATGAATGAGTTAATAAAAATGACTGTTTGCTTGTGACCGAACAGAGGAAGCAGGTGGTGCAATATGAGAGCAGGATGGAGAATCACAAATGCAAAAAAGGAGAATGCAAAACAAACCAGCCAAGTTGAGAGCGAGTCAAGGCAACACTCCAAGCGCGAGCGTGTAAGTAGTCTGATAACTACCAGCAGCTTCCCATCTTTAGTGGCACAACCTTTATGAACAGAAAACCCCTGTGTAATTTGGGGAGCAGCAATTGATGTTCATTTAAAACCTTTTTATCCTACCATATCAGCTAACATTGCATATTTTCTGACATACAGATATACTGTACAAGCACACACACACACACACACACACACACACACACACACACACACACACACACACACACGTTTATCTGTTATCCTTATGAGGACTTTCCAGTAACGTAATTACAAATACAGCTATTAAAAATTATCACAAAAATCCGACCCTACCCCTGAACTCAGTGGAAAAATAGTAACCACATTATGTGCAAATACTGGCTGTTGCCAATTTCCCAAACCATTACGACATTGAGCGGATTATGTAATCAAACATAATTCCCATTTTGCAGCCATTGTTATGTGCTGACATGACACTTGCCTCAAATAAGAGAACCACACATGAGAGAACCACACTTTGTGTGCACTGTGAATGTGCATGGACTCCACAAGACCTCTGAAGGTGTGCAGTGGTATCTGGTATCAAGACGTTAGCAGCAGATCCCAGAGATACTCGTTTAGATTGAGATCTGGGCACTTTGAAGGGTCAACAACTTGAACTCTTTGTCATGTTCCTCAAACCATTCCTGAACCGTTTTTGCAGTGTGGCAGTACGCAGTATCCTGCTGAAAAAGGCCACTGCCATTATTGAATACCGTTGCCATGAACAGGTGTGCTTGGTCTGCAACAATGTTTAGGCAGGTGGTACGTGTCAAAGTAACATCCACATGAATGCCAGGACCCAAAGTTTCCCAGCAGAACATTGCCCAGAGCATCACACTGCCTCTGCCGGCTTGCTTTCTTAGGAACAGTCTGGCTAGCCTTTGCTCCCCACATGCGTCAGTGAAACTTGGGCGCAGATGACCCTGTCGCCGGTTTACTGGTTGTCCTTCCTTGGACTACTTTTGATAGGTACTAACCACTGCATACAGGCAACACCCCACAAGATCCTGCCGTTTTGCAGATGCTCTGACCCAGCCATCTAGCCATCACAATGTGGCCCTTGTCAGTGTTGCTCAGATCCTTACACTAACCCTAACTCAATTTTGCTGTTTCCAAAACATCAACTTCGAGAACTGTCTGTTCACTTGCTGCCTAATATATCCTACCCCTTGACAGGTGACAATGTAACGAGATAATCAATGTTATTTTAATGTTGTTTTATGTTGTTTTAATATTATGGCTGATCAGTGTACATTGCAATTGACACAGCTGCATCTCTGCTAATTTGAATGTGTTGGTTGCTTGCCCAGTCACCAGAGCTTAGTGCATATGTCCCTGTGGTATAGATGACAGTTTTGATGATATTTTTGCTTCAGCAACTGTGTGGTTAGAAGGATAAGGGTCTCTGAGACCAGAGCTGTCCAAGCCCATTACAACAGTAACAGATCTAATTAGAGTTACATGCTGCTCTGTCACTTCAAATTCCTACAACACATGAATAAAATATGGTGACATTTAATGAACTGAACACACACAAGGATACCATCAAAATATTCTACTTGAAAGGAAAAGGAAAAATCTCATCAACAATGTACACTCATTCTTTGAAATAACTAACAAATATGGACAACAATATGAAAATACAGTTTTATAAAATGTATATTATTCATGATTATGTTTGAATTCTCTTAGTAACAGAAAGGTGATTGTGCTTTTACGGTCACTGCAACAAAGCTCTTGAACAGCCTATAGTACACTTCGGACATGCTTCCTCTGCGTTCATTGTTAAATCAAAGCTTAAAACATATGTTTATTCGAATCGCTTTTTAGAAATGATTGAATGCATATAGTTTATGTAGGAATGACGTGTTTGAATGCCTGCATATGTTTTTGACTAAAGCATTGATAAACAGTCATTTGTACAGCACTTTTGTCAACAGAAGCTGTTGTAAATGTGTTTTATAAGTTTTTTTTTTACTTACTTAAATACCTGCAAATTTTTCTTAGTACAAACTTTGTTATAGTTTTTTTAATTTAAGATTTCTACATTATTCTACAACACTTTAGATTCCCAAACATTAGTTTTCCAGCACAAAATTAACTGTTACCAAAAAATGTTTGTATATCATTAAAGAAAGCAGCATATTATGTAATCGAACACTTTTCAGAAAAAAACACAGTGATTACTAAATAAGAAGCGAGTGCAACAAAGTCTCCAGAAGAACTGTGGCTTGTTCTGCAAGACGCTCAATAAAACTTACAGCTCATTTCCTTATAAAACTGCACAAATTCTACCTCAGACTACTGATTTTTTTTTAAAGCAAAGGGTTGTCACAAAAATTTCGACTTCGTTTCATTTATTTCTGTTTACTGCTCTTTATAGTATTTTTTAAATGTATAAACATTTAATTTCATTATGTTCAAAGGCATCTTTGCTCTACAGCATTTCTTTGCATGTGTCTAAGACTATTGCACAGAACTGTGTGTTCTCTACTAGATTAGAAGTTTTGCCACACCCCAAAGATATGAGTCAGGTGTCTTTCTCTGAGTAACCCAAACGTTTTCTGACTTTTTCCCTGCTAGGTGCTACAGGTATATACAAAAAGAAAAAATACTTTGTATAATGAGGCTTATGCACAGGACAACACTGTGAGGAATATGGTCAATGAAAAGTAAAATGTTATTAAACTCACATGTATTCACTAAATTAGTTACATTGTGTTGCATAATATGGCAACTGAACAGGCAAGATTCAGACAGTTTTGCATAAACGTGTGTGCATAAATATTTTATAGCTTTGAGATAATTCTATTATATTTGCAACTTTTAATCCAGAATAATTCAATTTCATGTGTGAGGAATGGTGTTTGAACATGTTATTTTACCTTCTGCATCCCTGCTGTGTTTATTTATCCACTGTTGTTTGGGATAAGCGTATGGCCATGGTTGTATATATAATAATAATATAATAATATAATATAACAATAAATATATACATTTATTATGTATCATCGTTTCTAAGTAAAACAAATAATATTGCATTTAATCCTGGACGACTATAAACCAATTAATAGGCGGTATGTGCAAATTTATAAATAATTCAGTTTTGAGACCCAACCAAAAATAAAGCAGCTGCATGCTGAACTGAAAGTCTACACTCTTAGCACCAACTGCTTAGTCAGCAGCAGCAATGTCTGAGACATCAGTCCAATTTATCAGGTATCTTCAGCTTTAAATGTTTGAAAGGAAACAGCATGATAATGAACTACAAGTTATGCAAGCCAAACCTGTGGAGATATTGGCATTCACAGCTCAATATACAATCTGCAGAAACATGTACAGGTACTAAATTAGCTAGCCGAGTTTGCTAGACTACTTATCTAGAACTTTTTATGTTTTACAGAATGAAAGTTCTGTATTAAACTTAAGATGTCACTTTCATGTGATTGTAGGTGCTGCAAGAACCTATAGGTAACATGCAGGATAATGTCCAAGGGGCATAGCTAACTATGTAGCTAGAACTACTGAAAGCCCAAAAGTATTTAGTTAAGTTAGCTAGGCAGTTAACTGTTACCTTTCTTTATGACTTGTGATGGTGGTCTTCAGGTATTCCTCAGACATAGAACATTTTTAGATTAGTTGTGTCAATTGTAGACATGTAAAAATGTGATTTGTAAAGTAATTACTTAAGTCAACTTCCTGTTTACTTTTATTCTTTTAATTACAGCAGTAGCAGTACTTTTAATGAAGTCAGTATGTTTTGTATTCATTCCACCACTGCTTTTTTGATGAACAGGCTGCTGCGTACAGAATAATCTACTATAAAAATGTGCAGTTAAACTGTATTCCATGTTATTTTTGCAGAGAAGTAGGAAACTTTCAACTCTCCTCAACTCTCCTTTCATTTTGTGATTTTTGATTTGAACCTAGCACAAATCTTTCCAGGATCTTTTCTTGCACCATGGGTGCATGATGTGGCACAATAAAATATTTTCTTGCTGGGTTGTACAGTATCTATGCTTTGTTAAACTTTTCTTGTTGCACAGTGAGCCAAAGTTTTTACTGAAGAATGAATGAATGAGTTAATAAAAATGACTGTTTGCTTGTGACCGAACAGAGGAAGCAGGTGGTGCAATATGAGAGCAGGATGGAGAATCACAAATGCAAAAAAGGAGAATGCAAAACAAACCAGCCAAGTTGAGAGCGAGTCAAGGCAACACTCCAAGCGCAAGCGTGTAAGTAGTCTGATAACTACCAGCAGCTTCCCATCTTTAGTGGCACAACCTTTATGAACAGAAAACCCCTGTGTAATTTGGGGAGCAGCAATTGATGTTCATTTAAAACCTTTTTATCCTACCATATCAGCTAACATTGCATATTTTCTGACATACAGATATACTGTACAAGCACACACACACACACACACACACACACACACACACACACACACACACACACACACACACACACGTTTATCTGTTATCCTTATGAGGACTTTCCAGTAACGTAATTACAAATACAGCTATTAAAAATTATCACAAAAATCCGACCCTACCCCTGAACTCAGTGGAAAAATAGTAACCACATTATGTGCAAATACTGGCTGTTGCCAATTTCCCAAACCATTACGACATTGAGCGGATTATGTAATCAAACATAATTCCCATTTTGCAGCCATTGTTATGTGCTGACATGACACTTGCCTCAAATAAGAGAACCACACATGAGAGAACCACACTTTGTGTGCACTGTGAATGTGCATGGACTCCACAAGACCTCTGAAGGTGTGCAGTGGTATCTGGTATCAAGACGTTAGCAGCAGATCCCAGAGATACTCGTTTAGATTGAGATCTGGGCACTTTGAAGGGTCAACAACTTGAACTCTTTGTCATGTTCCTCAAACCATTCCTGAACCGTTTTTGCAGTGTGGCAGTACGCAGTATCCTGCTGAAAAAGGCCACTGCCATTATTGAATACCGTTGCCATGAACAGGTGTGCTTGGTCTGCAACAATGTTTAGGCAGGTGGTACGTGTCAAAGTAACATCCACATGAATGCCAGGACCCAAAGTTTCCCAGCAGAACATTGCCCAGAGCATCACACTGCCTCTGCCGGCTTGCTTTCTTAGGAACAGTCTGGCTAGCCTTTGCTCCCCACATGCGTCAGTGAAACTTGGGCGCAGATGACCCTGTCGCCGGTTTACTGGTTGTCCTTCCTTGGACTACTTTTGATAGGTACTAACCACTGCATACAGGCAACACCCCACAAGATCCTGCCGTTTTGCAGATGCTCTGACCCAGCCATCTAGCCATCACAATGTGGCCCTTGTCAGTGTTGCTCAGATCCTTACACTAACCCTAACTCAATTTTGCTGTTTCCAAAACATCAACTTCGAGAACTGTCTGTTCACTTGCTGCCTAATATATCCTACCCCTTGACAGGTGACAATGTAACGAGATAATCAATGTTATTTTAATGTTGTTTTATGTTGTTTTAATATTATGGCTGATCAGTGTACATTGCAATTGACACAGCTGCATCTCTGCTAATTTGAATGTGTTGGTTGCTTGCCCAGTCACCAGAGCTTAGTGCATATGTCCCTGTGGTATAGATGACAGTTTTGATGATATTTTTGCTTCAGCAACTGTGTGGTTAGAAGGATAAGGGTCTCTGAGACCAGAGCTGTCCAAGCCCATTACAACAGTAACAGATCTAATTAGAGTTACATGCTGCTCTGTCACTTCAAATTCCTACAACACATGAATAAAATATGGTGACATTTAATGAACTGAACACACACAAGGATACCATCAAAATATTCTACTTGAAAGGAAAAGGAAAAATCTCATCAACAATGTACACTCATTCTTTGAAATAACTAACAAATATGGACAACAATATGAAAATACAGTTTTATAAAATGTATATTATTCATGATTATGTTTGAATTCTCTTAGTAACAGAAAGGTGATTGTGCTTTTACGGTCACTGCAACAAAGCTCTTGAACAGCCTATAGTACACTTCGGACATGCTTCCTCTGCGTTCATTGTTAAATCAAAGCTTAAAACATATGTTTATTCGAATCGCTTTTTAGAAATGATTGAATGCATATAGTTTATGTAGGAATGACGTGTTTGAATGCCTGCATATGTTTTTGACTAAAGCATTGATAAACAGTCATTTGTACAGCACTTTTGTCAACAGAAGCTGTTGTAAATGTGTTTTATAAGTTTTTTTTTTACTTACTTAAATACCTGCTAAAATATTTACATTTACATTTACATGGGCCAGTAGATTTCTGTGGCTGCACACTTGTATGCTTGTATGCTCATCTAAATGAGAACACATTTCATTCCAATGACTTTCTCATGTAGCATGGCAAATTGGGGCTTTTCCAAATGTTTCCTCATTAATTCACTGTGCCATGTGTTTATCTTTTTTTTTTATCATAGAATTTTTATTGGAAATTTGCATTTTACATATTATAACACCCCACCCAAAAACAAAAAACAATAACAAACAATCAACCAGGAAAAAAAAAGTAAGATGATTAGTATTTACCATTCACCTCTCCTCAGTCCACCTCCAGGGTGCGTACATCATTGAAGTAGGTAATAAATTGTTGCCATTTTTCCCAAAAATGATTCACCCCTGCCTCTGATGTTATACTTGATTTTTTCAAGTTTTAAAAAGAACATTAAATCTTTAAGCCAGACTGATATAGAGGGGGGTCGTGGAGAGGTCCAAGACAGCAATATTCTGCGCCGAGCAAGTAACGATGCAAAGGCCACAACACTAGCTTGTTTATGGTTCACAGGCTGACGCTGAGATGGAACACCAAAGATGGCAATTAAAGGATAGACATCAACTTGATTTTAAGAATGTCGGACATAGTTTCGAAGAAAGAGTTCCAAAAGTTCTGCAGTTTGGGACAGAGTGCAAACATATGACTGAGGTCACAGGGCGAAAGTTTGCATTTTTCACACATGTCAGGAACATTGGTGTTTATCTTACGGAAGCTCCTCCCTTCCTCATGCCACTGATCACTATCATATCCACATGATACCTTTACAAGGTAAATGTACAGTGGGTGGTATGGGTTTTCTGCAGTTTCATTTCAAATGCATGTTTATGTGGCATAAATTATGCTCTATTAGCTTTTTCCAATTTGACCTCAAAGCGTGCTGTGAAATGAGTTCTGCAGAGGCACTACAATGCTTTGGGGAGAAAACGCATGAATTAACAGTCATTCTTGTTGACATAGAGGGAATTATGGCAGGTGTATCTGGGTTTTTTTGTTTTGTTTGTTTTTTAACTGGACGCTGCATGGTCTTTCATGGATTACAGACTCAGATGTAGCTGTTTTCTGCAGCCTGTATGAAAATGGTAAAATCATAGGTTCTCAACCTTGTCATGACCCCATGTGGGGTTGCACGGTTTTTTATTTTTTACTATGTTACTTTTACTGTTACTATGCAGTTCTATGCAGATAAATGAGATTTTTTGAGTTTAAAAAAAATAACAGTTAAACCAATCAATAATTATCAAAAATTTCACTAGCCTAGGACATTTATCCATTTTCCTTTATTCAGAGTTCATTTGTTGCCTATTTTCATCCAACATGCTCTCAGGTTATTCAGAGTGTTCTTTTATACCATGTTTCAGTGCTGGAAAATAGCTGCCACAGGCATATAGTTTCTAGCTAGCAACTATGTCAATATTATAACTTGCACATAAGCTACATTTCAGGCTTATTGATTAACCTTTCAACTTTTATTGAATATACAGTCATGAATATAGCTCTGGGGACACGGTGGCTCAGTGGTTAGCACGTTTCCTTCACAACTCCAGGGTTGGGGGTTCGATTCCTGCGTCTGCCCTGTGTGTGTGGAGTTTGCATGTACTCCCTGTGCTCTGGGTTTCCTCCCCTAGTCCAAAGACATGTGCTGTAGGCTGATCGGCATTTCTAAATTGTCCATAGTGTGTGTGTGTGATGCAAGGTCTTAACAGTGGTTAGGCAGGCAGCAAGAAAAGCAAAAAGTCTGAAGTCTCTTGAATTGGCTTTAATTTCTGTTTAGGCATGCTCCAAAAATAAAACCCACAAAAAAAAAACAAAAAAAACAAAACAGAAAAACCAAAAAATATACAAAACAAAACAAAATGGAAAAGAAGCAACAACAAACACCCCTTCTCCTTTTGCCAAATGTTTTTTTCTTTCACGAAACTTCACAAAACTCTCTGTCTAAATGGGGCTTCACCCCCCACATTCACACAGTCCAACGACAACCTTCTATCAATTACAAACTGGGTATTCTATGTTTAACATGTATAGTAGGACCATTTCCACTTTATTCTACAACCATCAATAATAGCATATTCTCTAACATGCTCTATTTTGACAACAAATACCCAAAATCAAAAACATTCTCAATTCAACTCTGCCCCCTCAGGACAGTATATATCTGGATTCCTGTTTTCCAGCCCCTCCTATTAGAAAGCCCAGAGGAGAAAGTAAGACAAAGAGAATCATTATTAAACTAAACACTGTTTATCTACTTCCAATTCATGATTTATTGTTTACAGAAACACAGATACAGAGAATAAACATTAGTCACACTGGAATGTGCAACGTCCATGTGACCTTGATCTGTGGGAAAACAACAATGAATAAACTTATCTTGTACAAAACAGTGTTGTGTAATTCTTTAAATTGAATGGTTTGTGTCTCAAACACTCCTTTATCACAGTGTGTGATTGTGCCCTGCAATGGGTTGGCACCTCATCCAAGGTGTCCCCCGCCTCGCAATCAATTTGACATGATTAACCAATCTGTATGTTAATATAAGTAGGAGAAAAGAAAAAAAAATCTGATGATGCCACATAAAGTAATGAGAAGTTTTCAGTTTTATATCTAAGACTTTTGAACAGTATCTTTAGATTAATATTGTACCTTGAAGTATATTCTTTATTAATTATTACTTTTATGTGTCATTCTATGAACAAAGTGTGATGCCTGACATGGGATATAGTTCAGAATCATGATGTATCAGGACCACAATATGTTTGCACAGGGAAGGGCTAGATAAAAGCACGAATGGCTGGAGGATGAAATTGCACAACCAGGGGCTACATTCTATATTAAAACACCACCTTTTGAGGTGAGCTTACTGACCCCATGGTGGCTCCTTGCTCAAAAATCAATGCCATGATGAGACTGGCTACACTTATCACCTGGGAGGACAAAAAGGGGTGAAAAATACAGTGGCTAATTCTAGGAGAGGTTTTTATTAGTCATTGTCAGCATATTCACCAGGTCCCATAGAGGACACCTTTAAATAAGAAAATCTGCAGTAGTACATACATGACTAGTACAACAACGGGGTTGCAACTGCTCATGAATAAGCATATCTTATCCAGAATTGAAATGAAAACACCACCAGGAGTAGTAGTGTTGCAGTGGCCTTCTTGAGTACCATCAAGGAAGAGATGGGGAAAATGTAAGACCTTGAAAACATAAAGGAGTCTATAATCTAGCCTCTAGATCATTATGATCCAATTAGTTTATGATCTAACCCCATATACTAATGCTGGATTACACACTTCAATTCTTTAGCAACTTTCAGAAACTAAACAATGTGTCATAGTTAGACACCAAACCCATGCTCAGTGTGGATGAGCATCTGGGGAGGCCATGATTGGTTTTCACCTAGTACCTGAAGAAGGGTACTGACTATACAGAAGGTTTCATGGCTGGAAGCTGATAATACACTTTAAGACCCACAGCTAGCAGCATGGCATAGAAGAAATAAAATCAGTGCATACCATGCCAAAGAGGAAAGAAATGGGATGAGTAAGGAAGTACATTGCCAAAATAATCTCTCTCTTTCTCTCTGTTGTCATGTCAAACTCACCTCATAAAACCTGGATTCTAGCCAGCTGATGTTTCACCCGTCAAAAGCAGTACTAGCCCATTATAAAGGTATGTACTACATTGTTTTTTAAATTTCACTCCTGCCCGCTCCCAAAGTAATTCTGACCAATGGCTCCTGCTCACACAGGCAAGTTGATCAAACCTATTGGACCCGGCACTTATTACATTGGTTCTATTTTCTAAAATACAAACAAGTTGCAATTTTAAACCACACTGACTCTACCCAGGATAAAACATTTACAAGATTTGAGAATATTGCTTTAGTAAAGATTAATGAATAAAAATTGTAAATGTACTGCAAGCATCACATCACATCCAGGTCCTTAAATGTTAATCAACACTGAACCCTTTCTTTCTCCCTAGAGATTCATAAATGAGCATCCACCCCTGCCCACATGAAAGCTCAAAATGTTCTCCCAGTGTCCCAGTGCTCACCTCTACCCCACAACACCTATACATTCTTTGAATTCCACCACCTCACCATGCACTTTTACCTCCCCTCATATACACTTTAATTCAATTTGTCCCTGCAGTGCAACTCGTGTTCACATTGGTGCTGTCTCAGACCAAAGGTCTGAAACAAAATGGATACAGGTCATTACATCTATGAATAGGAAAACTGCTATCATATTATTTACTGCAGCATTAAAATGAATAAATCTCTTTTGATATCTTGACTAAATATCAGATTGACAGATGAGTAATAGTAGTCTTATATGCTGCTCACAATTATAAGAGCTCATTTTTCTTCAGTCCCCATCTTTTTCTGTAAGTTTTGCTGGGGACATATGAACAAAACATCTTTCACTGAGAATGCAAATTGGTTCTGTGGAAGATTCTTCATCTCTTTTAAAATAAATTCATAGGATGGATCTGAGGATTCATACTATTTACACTACACAATAATTACACTAAATACCATCTCTTAAGTTTTTAAATGGCATATTATAAAGTACAAATTGTACCAAGTAGACATATGTGCATTATAGTCAGTGCATTAGATATTTCATTACAAACATCTGACTGGCTTAACTTGGTGCTTATATTAAACTAGATCAAGGATTTCTCATCCATGCATTCAAAGGGGAGATTTGAATAGATTTGAGTCTCCAAATGAACAACAAAATGTACTAATATAATGTACTATGTTTATTATTAAAAAGGCTGGCCTCAACTGACTATTTGAGCCAAATCAGAACTCTCTCTCTCTCTCTCTCTCTCTCTCTCTCTCTCTCTCTCTCTCACACACACACACACACACACACACACACACACACACACACACACACACACACACACACACACACAACAATGATGACTAACATCAATTGTTAAGGTGACCTCCTGGCTCTGGAGAATCTAGTGTCATCAAATGGCCCATAGCACAGTAATTAAATCCATAATTCCAAATTAGCTTGGAAGGTCATCTGTCAGAAAGCTCACAGGTTGAGCTTGAGATGTGGTGCTCCAGTGCCCACAAAATATCTATCTAAATTGTCCCACTAAGTCTTTAATACAACCATATTTAATAATGTCTCAGTGTCCCTGCAACAAGTCAGACATTATTAACTTTATCTCCTCAGCTGTGGAACTAAAGACATCTAATTCCACTAAGTACTTCAGCTTTTAGTGTTTGTGGTTGGCACGTTGCATCAGCAAAGGCAACACATGAATATAAATGCATGGGTTGGGATCTCTTGTCTTTCTTCAGCAAAACAGAGAGTGAACCAAATGAAAGAAATAAAATGCTAAAATATGAGATGGTGCATTGCAATGGAGAGCAGCCCATTCAGAGTCAGAGCTAAGGAGGTACGACAGTCTCTGCTGGCACTATTTATTACCTCCTGTTGAAATCCCAAAGCATGCTCTGCACTTCAACAATTACTATGCTATGTTTATTGTACCGGGAGCTGAATACAAATGGGGCCATTTTTGACACACTGATTTAAGCAGTAGGTTTTTGTCATTAGGTAATGCAACAGATGCACTATGTGCTTTGATAAGCTTCTAGAATCTTTTCCTATTGAAATTTTATCCATGGATTAACCTTACAATATCTTGTGTCCCTTCAGTCACTAAATATCTACTTCCATTATTCCAGAAACCCCACTGATTTCATTGTAGTAGTTGCATACTTGCATATAATACAACCACGCTTCTGTAATTGCATTTCATAAGGATGCAATTAGAGAAGAACTGTTGTGTCTCAGTACTGCTTTGGTTAAACCTCTTTCCACACATTTACCACATGGGACATGTAGTGCTTGATACAAATTTTAAAATTGAAAGAAGGCAGAATGTCCAACTCAGTCCTATAGAAATTTGTGCTTTCTCACTGTCTTCTAACACACCATATTCAGCCCATGAACATCTTGGTAATTAGCTGATGAGTTGAATACTGTGTGTTAATGAGGTAGAATGCTAAACGCTGCACTCTCCTGTAATTGTCTAGACAGAACATATTGTGTTGCCGTACAGGTGTTGAGATTTGATGGCTGTGTTTTTCTCCATTAACAGTAGTTATTATGGACAGACTGAATTTTTATTTGTGCACTCATTAATCTATTAACCTGCTAATATATATGGAGTAGGTTTCAGCTGTGATTGATGTGCTGCTTAGCACTGCTTAACACGCTGTACCTAGCTATTCATAAATACAATGAATACAATGAATAATAATTCATACAATGAATAATGTGCTTTCAGTTCAGCCGTTACCTTTGAACTGTTATTATACCATACAGGTGTACCAGAGTAGAGTAGATGGCACATGCATTGAAAGTGACCGTGAGGGAAAGTATGAGGCACTGGTATCAGTGCTTGTGGCAAGCACATGGTAAGTTTTCCTTTCTGCATACTAAAGATAATGAAGTCACTGTCAGAGAGAAGGGGTCCATACAGAAAAATCTTGGCTTTGATTAGCATTGAGTTTCCAATTACTTTTTTTCATATTATGTTTGCAAGCAAATGGAAACTGGAATTATTAGCACCTGCAGTACATACAGATTAATTTCACACACTCTATAATCTTAACAGCTCACTACTTATTAAAATTAAAATATGGAATGTATGGAATTTCTGTTGCCTGGTTAACCGCTCACATGCTCTCTCTTTCTCTCTCTGTATATTCTAAGCAGTCTGAGCACATATTAAATCTAATTATGAAGCAAAGAAATTATATTTTTAAAGTCCAGTATGTAGGTAGATGGAATTTTTATTCATTTCAATTTCATCATGCAGAAATAATCTTCAGTTAGTGATAATGGACTGTAGCCTTCATAATCTTACAGAGAAATTGATGTGGCAGCTATATTTCTATATGACATTGGTCATGAAAACTTCTGATTTAATGTAAAACTTCTGATTAATGCATAGTGCAGAGGCTGGTCATTTCCAAACAGTCATATCATCCAAACAACACTCTTTATCTCTCTCTCTCTCTCTCTCTCTCTCTCTCTCTCTCTCTCTCTCTCTCTCTCTCTCTCTCTCTCTCTCTCTCTCACACACACACACACACACCCACCCACACACACACACACACCCACACACACACACACACACACACTGTTTGTCTATTTATGACCCATTGATGCTTTTATAACTGCCTTTTAGAGATCACTAGTCCCTTACTGTAGTCATGAATACAAACCCATTTGGAGGTAAAATGCAGAATTAGAACAATATATACTTTTGTAAAATACTTTTGTTGGATGGCAATACTCTGTTCTTTCAGTGCTGTTTTATTTATAGTAGAATAGAATAATGGTCATATCTTCAGGTAATATCATGTAATATCATAAGTAGTTATATCATACACTTTCTGTCAAACTGTCAATCAAAGTAGTGTGTGCTGACTTATGACCCTTTGTGCTTCCCTGGCCACATTTCTGTAGGTAACCTAATTTATGACCAGGGGTGGGGGTAACCCTATTGACTGTATCAGTGGGTCAGTCTGGCCCCTGTGTGTCTGGGCTGTGGTGGGGGGTGGTGGGGGTGGGCGATTCTTTTAGCCAACTGTTTAACATTTTATCTCATAAGGATCATGTTTAGAAGTCATGTAATACATGCGATTCTTTTAAACAGCTCTTAAACGCTTTTATCTCCTAAGGGTTATGTTTTCGGAAGACAAGTAATATGGATTCTTTTTAAACAGCTCTTTTAATCATGTTTACCTCCTAAAGTGTTATGTTTGAAAGAAACGTAATACGCGCGATTCTTTTAAACAGATTCTTTTTTTTTCTTTTTTTAAAAAACGTTTTACCTCATAAATTTTTTATTCAAAGTCAAACCGGGCTCCCAAAAAACATAATCAACATTTGTTTTCATTTACTTCACAAACAAATATTCTACTCATATATGTACACTTTCAAACATCATGCTTTTTCTAACAATATGGTTACACAAACGAAATCCCCCACATAATAACACAAACGCATGCCCAATATTAACCATTGACACGCTTTTTCAGACGTATTTCTCCCCAAAAAGTAGTCTCATTAACATAAACACCTTTGTTGGGGGTTACTCCCCCCCCCCTACCACAGCCCAGACACACAGGGGCCAGACTGACCCACTGATACAGTTGATAGGGTTACCCCGACCCCTGGTCATAAATTAGGTTACCTACAGAAATGTCTGCCAGGGAAGCACAAAGGGTCATAAGTCAGCACACACTACTTTGATTGACAGTTTGACAGAAAGTGTATGATATAACTACTATCATATCATGTCATGTGTTTCAGTTAGTGATATTAGACTGAGGGTCTGCGATCAAGTTCCAGCTGGATAAAGAATTTTATTAGAAAGACAAATGGAATAAAAACTCTCAATGTTTTTTAAAGCTTGTAAAGTTGTTACGTTGCTGGCTGGCAATCTGGCCTCGTTCTTTCTCTGCTTCAATTGCTCTTCCCTCTCTTCCACTAATGACAGAGTGGAAAAAAGGTATATTTTTATGAAGCCATTTAATTTCAGATATGTAATGCACAAATGCAGCATTACCCACAAGGTCCTCTGCTCTTGAAATTTGCATTTACTAGGGAAGAAGTGTTATCAGCTGGCAGCTCCACCAAAACAACATTCATTTAACTAGACACCATGGAGATAAGATGACAGAAATAGGCTACAGCAACTCTTTCAGCATGAGTACAGGGTCACTAAGGTAATGTTTCCTTTTTCACTATGTTAAATCAGGAATTAACGCTCCAGTGTTTGAATAGCCATTGTGTTGACAGAAGATACAGGACTGCTTTGTGTGTGTTCAATGTTCCATGTTCACTGATTTGGATATCAAACAACAGCATTCTTTTGTGACGTTAACACACTTAACTGAAAGGTCTCCCATAATGCCTATCACCACAGAGACAGCTAGAGCATCTGAATCCCCTGCAGGTCACTTATCATCCCTTGTCTACAAATAAAGCTATATCCACTGCCCTTCACCTGGCTTGACCCACATGGACAGGAAGGACAATTATGTGAGTATGTTTTTCATTGTCTTCAGTCCAGGATTCAACACAATCACCCCAGAGAAACCAGTGGATAAATTAAGCCTACTGGGCCTAAACATATCCCTCTGTAACATAATCAGTTTCTGTCTGAGTCACCAACACCATCTTTAGCCCAACACATATCCACATATCACTTCGGACCACATATAGACCCAAACACCATCTTCCTCAACAAAATAAAGCCCAACATCTCTATTCTCATGACTCTACAGTGAATAGAGAAAACAGCTGAGGACATAACTGTGTTTTTCAATTCCACTATGATCATTACCATAAGTCTGTATATCCAGAAGCATGAATAAATACAATATACTGCAATTATGAGTAACCATCATCTGTAAATATGTGAAAACAGTTACATTTATATTGTTCTATAAGAAGTAGACGTCGTGGTGGTGGGGGGGACAGGGTAATTGATCCTACAGCACTCACCCTGTGGACTTGTGTCACAGCTGTGCCAATATTCAGTATAACCACATTCTTTCTCATGCAATACTGCTTAATTAAACACAACAGATGTAATTATGTGATAGGCAAACTTGTGCTGATATAATTTGCACAATCTTGTTATCACATTATACCTGCAAGGTAATGTTTTTGATGTTTACACTATCTGTTCCATTGAGAAAGAAAGAAAGAAAGAAAGAAAGTAATACAGCTTGAGGGTGAGTAAATGAAGACAGAATTTTCATTTTGGGTTGAACTATCCATATAAGTGCATTCTTGCACGGTATTGCATAAAGGGAAAGGATCAGTGTGTTCTTATGTATGACTGAATAGTAGAGTGTAGAGTTTTTGAATTTAATGAACGCATGTATGCAGACGATTTTTATTATTACTTTAAAATTTAAAAACGCCTTTTGTTTATATCTATTATATAACTTAAAACAACTTTGTTAGCTTCAGTCTTTGTGAGATGGCTGGTAGAAATTCTGAGTGGCCAATAAAATAAAATAAAAAAAATACCGGTCACGATGGCATGTGGAGGAAAAAGTTAATTTCAGAACCTGTTTGCCAAGGTTGTGGTGGAAGAACTTCTGTGATCTGCACAAAGCCTGACCTCAACCCCCTGAACACTTTTGGGATGAACTGGAATGCTGCACCCCAGGCCTCCTCACTCAATATCAGTGTCTGACCTCACTAATGCTCTTGCGGCTGAATGGACAAATCCCAACAGCCATGCTCCAAAATCTAGTGGAAAGCCTTCCCATGACAGTGGAGATTATAACAGTGAAGGATGGAGAAAATCTGGAATGGGATGCTTAAAAAGTATATATGGAAGTTATGGTCAGGTGTCTACAAACTTTTGGTCATATAGTGTATATAACACATTTCTTCACTCACTCTTAAATAATGAAATATGTTGATAGTTTTCAAAATCCATCCTGTCTTATGTGACTAATAATGGATAAAACTGCCTTGGAGAGAAATAACTATTGTTCCTAAAATTCTTACTGCTAATGTCGTGTGCTTAAGATAAAGGTTAAAAATTTGTTTGTACAAGACCTGACAGTAATTGTTAGAATTATAGCTAAAACTGTGGGCCTTCAGGCAATCAAATACTAATTTTAGCCAACATGGTCAACAGGAGCAAAGATCATTTCAGGACTAATTAAGCACAACATGTTCTTAAATGCCATGTCACACTCAATTAACTTTCCAGAGTAATGTAAAAACCAATACAAATTCTAGTCAATCAAATTAACACAGATATTTGCCTAAATGTGTGAGGGAAGTGTGGACGCTGATTAGTGGACAGTGATTAGAAATGCATTTGAATTCACTATGCAGTACTATCCTACCAATGACTGATGTTTCTATCTGCTAGAAGGATTGAAGAGATTAAACAGAATGACACTACAGGAGTCTGTGAATATCCCTATCTGTGAAACCAAGCAGGCTGCTTATTATTTCATTTCCTTGAGACCCAGGACTCTCAGATTGCGATTGAATAACACAAAATATGATTTACCAATTCATGTAAATCTTTAAATGATTTGTCATTCCGAAAAATCTTCTATGGAGGTGCATGAAGTAATTTAGTCAGATAATTTGCTGTGTTCATAAAAACTCAGAACTCTGTATTTCCCTAAATAGAACTTCATACTTCCCTCCTCGGAGCATCCAGATGACCTCAATTGTTTGGAGTTGGAAATAAATAGACAAGCTAGTGTCTGCTATATGTGAACATAAAAAGCTTTCAAAGAGCATTATCCACAAACATCCAAGAAAACAGAGGAAGTGAATAAAGGCAGTGTTTATTTTATAACATTTTGCACCACTATGACATTAAAGTGCATAATTTGTACCAAAAAAGGCTGATGTAAAGATCAATGTACCTTTATAATGATACGTTTTCTTGTACTTAGCAATTTCTAATACAGCAAATAAAAAACATTAAAAGGCATAAAAGAAAGCTTTTTGGACTGGTTTTTATTAAGACTGTCACCATGCAATGGAATAGCAAGTTGCAAATTGACATGTTACTCTGCTCAAAAAAGAGCAACCTTTGATTATATTGATGTCACTATGCCACTCAACACTATAGATAGCAATATAGTTTAATGTATATCGAGAATGGTGCTCTGCTGGTTCCGATCGTTTTGTCAGTGTTTGGGATCCTCAGGTCTATGGTGAAAACCAACTTGTTTAACCCGACATTTTGATAAAATGAATAGAGAGAGAGCATTATTGTGGTAAATTGTCATGTTGTTGCTGTTGACCTTTCTCAGTAATGCAGTAACAGTGCTGTGTAGGGCAGCTGATGTCTCAGGCGGCCACTGAATCTGTGTAACCTTCTGTCTCTCCCACTTTAGTTATGTTGTTGTAGGTACACCTTCTAGAGTGCCTATATACACTGTGATCATTGAATCTTTTTTAAGCACACCAAAGAATCTGTTATTTCCCTCTGTCAAGCTGCAAGCAACTTGTAATGCCGAGGTATACCTCCTGCCTTATACACATGCCTAATATAACACAGGTGCCTGATCCTGATACTCTATCCTATCTATGAGTTCATTTTCTAACCTACTTACATAATAACTTTGTCATTACGATCAACCCCTGTTGAAATCCTTACTCACAAAGTTCTCACACCTAACATCCTGTATATGTTCATCACCATATTTTTGTCAAAAATTGGGCATCTTTGTCTTGGAACAAATGAGTCAGCCCTAAATTCCTTATGGGCACAATATTTCAATCTGGCTCAGTCAGCTACAGAAGCGATACACCATTTTACAGTTTGTCAGCCATGAGAAAAGAAAAATCTCATCACAAGTAGCAACCACACCACTGACATAGCCGTGGCCAAATGGATTATTATTAGTGTGATAATTAGTGCCTTGAGGAAAATCCAATTCAACTACATGCTTTTGTGGTTTTCTCCAGTTGCAAATTGACCTATTACTGTGCTCAAAAAAGACAACCTTTGATTGTATTGATGTCACAATGGAATTCAGTACTATAGCAATATACTTTAATGGTGCTCTCCTGGTTCAGATCTTACATAACTGACCACATGCAAATGCAAATGATTTAGGCCAATTTAACAAGACTAGTGCATAGGGGACTAGTTAACAAGGGAGTGCATAGAAGATTAAAGACTAGATGTTAGATCATTATTTCATACTTATCACAAAATGATTTTACTTAATACAACAGCTGCTAGTAGCAAATTAATTATATGATAAATCTCAATCGTCTTTCAGTTGCTATTCATGTGTACCTTTGAAATATTGGTCAAAGCTATAGAAAAAACTTTTAGTGTTTGGGATCCTCAGGTCTATGATGAAAACCTACTTGTTTGAACAGACATTTTGTTAAACTGAATATAGGTACTGATCCTGCTGTTTTTCCTCCTGCGTTACAGTATTACTGCCTGATATAACAGAAATGTCTGATACTGATACCCTATGCCTGCTTTGAATTCATTTTGTAACCTTGCCTTACACACAATTGTCACGTCCCGAGACGTAAGGGAGTAGAATACAGAAGCAGGTGCAGGTAAAGACATTTTTATTTAAAGGAGACAGACAGATAAATCCAAATCGTGAAACAGATGCGTAGTCAAAAACAGGTAGTGGGTCGGTCGATCAGCAAACAGGCATAAACGGGGCAAAGCAGGAATAGAAATTGCGACAGGGTCAAAACACAAAACAGGAAACATAAAGCTATGACAGAGAACTGGGAACGGAAATACCAGCGTGGTCTAAATGAACTAATCTATCATGGTAAACTAACTAAATCTAACAAGGTATGTAACATGAACTAGCTACTATTATACTATACTATATCTAAAACTCTGCGAGGTGTAATGGGAAGCGAGCGCTATATATCCCGAACATAATCAGCATTAAGCGCTGGCAGCTGAAAACAATGAAGCCACACCCTCGAACAACAAACAATGACAAAACAGGGAGGAGACAGAACAGAAACAAAACAAACACACGTGTCCACATTAAACAGTGTCATGGTTATCAACATCCGAAGAGCATGCGCTCGCTGAGCACACGTGCACGTAGCTCGTGCATGCACGCGCCCCCTGGCTCTCCGAGCACGCTGATAGAAGGGTAGATCGTGACAACATTGTTCTCATACCTATCATCCTGTGTTCGTATGTTCATTACCATATTTAAAAAAAAAAAAATTGGGCCTATTGGTTTTAGAAGAAATTAGTCACCCTTAAATATACATTATAAACACAATATTTCAATATTTCAATCTGGTTCTTCTCAAAGTTTCTTCTGCAGTCTCAGGAGTTATTTTCCTTCCCACTGTCTTTGGCTTCAATGGTGTGTGTCTAGATTCCAATTTCTGTGAACCTGTTTTGTGAAAATGGCTGTAAGAATTACTATATGATTTTACACTGAGATTTTTAAATTTTATTTTATATTTTCTGAATGCATCAATGTAATAATTGTTAGCCAAAGCTACAGGAGAGATGACCCATATTACAGGTTGGTAGTCAGCCATGAGGAAAGAAAAATCTCATCACAAGTAGCTGCCACACCACTGACATAGCTGTGGGCAAATTGATTATTATTATTTTGATAATTAGTGCCTTGAGGAAAATCCAATCCAACTACATGCGTTTGTGATTTTCTTCATTTCCAAGCTCTGCTGCCTTGTAGACACACACGTACACAGAACAAATGCTCAGTATTACTATTCAGGATTTTTGTTTATTAATACATTTTTCATTGGATCCAAGCTGTTTTATTTGTGATAACAGGAACCAGATGATATCCTGCGTGATTAACAAACATAAAATTTTGGCTGCTGTCACATCCACCCACAAAGATGGCCATCTTTCAATGCTATTTCTTGTTAATCCCATTGCATTTGCTTACACCTAAAGCATAATATTTTGATTCATTATCAAATTGCTAAGCCCATACTCCTAAGTACATTTCTCATTCTTCTAACTACTTATGTTTTGCTATCATATTTTTGAATACGAAGCTTCTTTAGGGCACATGGTGGCTTAGTGGTTAGCACATTTGCCTCATACCTTCAGGATTGGGGGTTCAATTCCTGCCCCATCCCTGTGTGTGTGAAGTTTCCTCTGGTTTCCTCCCCAGTCCAAAGATTGTAGCATGATAGGCTGATTGGTGTGTCCAAAGTGTCCATAATGTATGTGATTGGCACCCAGTCCAGGGTGTGCCCAGCCTTGTGCCCCATGCTCCCTGGTATAGGCTCCAGTCCCAGTGACCCTGTAGGATAAGCGGTATAGAAAATGGATGGATGGATCTTCTTTAGGTATAGGATCCCAGTCTGGCCCTATTGTTTTTCCAACATGCTGCCTCGCCATCTCACTAACCACTGGCCCTGTCTCTTAGTTTTTACCTGTTTCTCAGTGTAATTACTGTATATACTGTTAGATTATGCCTTTCTTTCAAAGCTTTCCCATTGTTCAAGTGTGCAATTCTTAGCATTATCTCCAGCATATTGGCTTTTATCATTACCAATTTACCATTACTCTTTGTCTGTTTCTATATTTCTTCCATTTGGATATCCATAATAGCCAGTTGTATTTGAGTATAGTTTGATTGCTTAATTAATTCATTCTAGTTTTGATTTCACTTTTGGATTGTATTTGCGGCATTAATCAATATGATTCAGCAAATCTTTCCCTGGGTGGGGTAGTGGGTAACATTGTAGCATGGGCCCCAGTTCGATGCTGAGCTCAAGTTACTGTCTGTGTGGAGTTTAGAGCATGTTGCCTTGGTGTGAATGAGAGTGTGAATGTCTGTGTGCATGGTGCCTTGCCCTGGACTGGCATTTCATCCAGAGTGTATTCCCAACCTCATACCCAGTGTTCCTGGGATAGGCTCCAGATCCATCACAACCCTGACAATATTCTAATTAGTAATGAGTCATGTAAATGCCAAAATCCGATTCAGATTAAGACAATATTCTGATTCCCCAAATTCTGATTCTGAAACTCCGAATATGCTTGTTTTAATCTGAAATTTGTTGTATGTAAACACCTTATTCAGAAAATCCACTGAAAGGAGATATATGTGCATGCTTGGTCTGCAAGGAATTGTGGGTGCTAACAGATAGCTGTAGGCTAGGTATTTAGAAATGGCAACACAGGCATACTTTTGACATTTCTTATAACATTTCTTACAACTTCATTTGAATGAAATCCAAATAATAATCTTAAAAATGATCTTGCTAGCTAAGGTTTCTTTTGATAAGTGGGAAAAAAAGAAGTGTAATGTGTTCATCTTCAGCATTTTATTACATTGCCAAGATTGTTAAAAAGTCAATATTTTTGATTTGTTTCTTTAGCTACAAGAAAGACCATCTGGCCAAAAATGATCCTGTGGTGAAGCAGTTTGGGAAGCAGGTCTGGTAATTAAGAGGACTTAGAACTATGAGAACAATGTCACAGGGTCAGGGACACAAGCAATAGTGTTTTATACATCATTAACTCCTAATCTGAGGATTGCATATAGAAAGAAGGCTTTATAGTTTGTGATAATAAATGTGTCACCTCCACTATATACACTAAAGACAGATATATGGCTTATAGAACACGTTGTAACAAGCAACCACATTGTCTGACTTAAAAGGTTTTACAAATTGAAATATTGGAACTAATCTTGTAATAATGTATATGAGTTTTTGACCAACATTTCATTAAATGGTTCACACAGCACTTTGCACTTTGCATCATTACTACACATAACATACTGCATATTTTGTACATCCATTTTTTGCACATTTCCTGCTTATTTTGTACACCCCTTTTTGCACATTGCTGTGCATATATTTCTTATTTCTTACCTCTTCTCTTGTTTTTTATTATTATTATTATTATTATTATTATTATTATTATTATTATTATTATTATTATTATGCATTGTTTTTTTTTAATTATTATTATTTCTATTCATTCTGTTCTTTTTCATTTTAATTTAGTATTTTAATGCAGAGAGGAGTAGGCCTGGTTTTCATTTCACTGCAACTTATATACTGTATATAATTGTTAATGTGACAAATAAATATCTTGAATCTTGAATCTTGAAGTGGAGAAGAATGCACACAATTGCAAATATTTGTCTAGAGTAAGCTTTGAACAGTTACTAATTATGTATTTATTAACAAAAAGCAATGTACATAAGTGTAAATATATGTGCCACATTAATAATTAAAACATTGCATTCTTAGCTGATTCTGACCTTTTGTCTGGATATTACTTTCCATACCTGTAAATGCTTAAGGGAAGGAAAGCAATTCCTGATTAATCTCTTATCTTTGCCAAGAGACAGCTCTGTGCCTGATTTGCAGGATTCACTGTGACAGGCAGTCCCAGCACAATTGTGTGCCCACACATATACTGTGTGTGCGTGCGTGCGTGCGTGCGTGTGTGTGTGTGTGTGTGTGTGTGTGTGTGTGTGCGTGTGTGTGCGTGTGTGAGCGTGTGTGAGTGTGTGTGAGTGTGTGTGTGTGTGTGTGAGTGTGTGTGTGTGTGTGTGTGTGTGTGTGTGTGTGTGTGTGTGTGTGTGTTGACGTGATGTTTTATCATTTTGGATGCTAGTATAAAGTCAGTGTGTCCCCTTCCTCCAATTAATTCCCCCTCCTGGAGCACTGATGTTTGTCCAAAAGATTTACTTTTTCACCCAGTCTAAGACAGATCAGAAACAGAGATTGAAACATGGTTAAACAAGGCTGACAGCATGACTCAATTCATAATTAACAGACACATGCACTCACACACTCACATTAGAACACATGATTGATGATGGTATTGACCAGCAACAATACAAATTAATGCAAACAATTATGAATGCTCAACGCAAACTGATCACAAATATAGAGGAACTGATCACTTCAAGAAGCATTACTAGAGGACATTACAATTACTTATAAAGTTTGTTAGTTAGCTTACATCATTCACTTGGCCCCCAACACCCTCCTGCTAGACACATAGAAAAGTACTTTATTTCTATACTAAAATAACCAGAACTGACCTCTCTCTCTCAGCCTATGCTGAGTAATAAACACTTTTTCCTAAGCACACATAGCAACATCTTCCAAGCTACAGAATATTATAGAAATAAACTATTTGCAGAGAAATTTGCTATAAGATGGCTAGCTAGCTAGCTAGTAAAAAAAATTGCAACAATCTTTGAACAAAATACAAAACAGTTTGTTCATGTACATTAGCAAACATACTTTTCCATAGGAACAATAGTCATTTTATTATTAGCCTGAGGCCATTTGATTTTGTGCCTGCACAGGCTTCCAAATGGGAATAATAAAACACAGTGTTATCCTTTTACTTCTAAAAACTAGTCTAAAAAACTTGAGCTTGAGCCTGAATGGTCACAACCTATACATAAATCTGTGCAAAGCCCACAGCCTCAGCCTGACTCTGTAGAAGAGTTTGCTCTTTTGTCTGTCATAATTAAGAGGTGGAGGCAACAGGTGTTTGAACAACAGCTGGTATAGGGCTGTCAATGTAATGGGTGACACAGCAAGGCTCTCTGAAAATGTGTCTCAGTCTCCAGAATCATTTTTGCCAATTTGATAGATTCAGTTAGGAGTGTGCTAACAATGTACTTGAAATAGACGAAATACTAAAACAGAAAATGCCCAAAGGAGTACCATAATGCACAGGTTGGGAGGACAATGTTCTAAGTATGATTTTAATAGAGCCAGAGAGAGAAGAGGACAGATGTTGCTCCAGCCTCTAGCTCTGCAGAATTTTGTACATTATACAAAATTTGTTGTACCAAATTCTGAGTCCCCAGAGAGACGCCATCCATAGTGTTGTAGTGCGCTGTGGTAGCTGTCAAAACAACCTCAGAATAAGTGGGGACTTATTGCTATCTAGCAGTCCCCGAAAACAAAAACCCTAGTATTTTGGGAGTCCAGCCGATGAGGTCATGCTAGGTCACAGTCCTCGTTTGCTGATTTATTCTTAGGGCAGAAACACACAGATTGCTCCATATGGTGTACATGTTGTCCAACATGTGTATAAGATGAGAAGAATAAATGGACAATGGTTATATGACAACATTATTTATTACAGTTACTGCATCATGCATCACTTCCTGTCCTATCTGTTAGAAGTTATTCAACTAATTCTCACCAACCGTGGCAGAAAGGAGAGGTGAAATAGAAGAGCCTTTCTCCAGCTGTGTCTGTGTCAGAGCTGTAATAGTGAAAGAGGCTCTGTCCTCAACTAAGTATAGGAAATGCTTGTACACACCAGTCTAAGGTGTAACAAGACTACCTCAATCAGGCAGCCTAGGAGTCCTGACATTTCCACCTGAAGACTTCTCAGAAGATGTCAAAGACTGTTTATGGATATGTCAGAAATTAGCTTCAGACTCATTCACACAGAAAGTCATATATAGGTGGCAGTTAGAGAAAGCTGATTACAATAAATACAGTATACTGTATACTAGTAAATGAAAGCTTTTTGTCACCTTTTTTCCCATCGGATTCGGATCAGTTACATCTGTATTTCTCACTGCTTAATACAATGGAACTACTTCTGCGGCCGATGAGATGTGAGTACCATCTACATATATGCATGCAAGCATTAGCTCTATGGAGACTGTTTACAATAACCCAGTTGTTCCCAAGCTAAAATGAAGACATTAACAAACATGTCATCAGATGATTTAACCAGAAACTAGACTGAGTATGTGCTTGGAAAGAGCGTTTACTGTCACTGAGCATTTTACACCTTATTTGTATTATAAACGTTTGTTTTTAGAGAGTGTGTGGTTTTATTTTTTTTACCATGCTGTGGTTGTCATTATTCTGCTTGATACATTTTTGACAATTGGGTTTTACAGACTTGAAATTGAACCACTTTTGAACCATCTGTGCAACATTTGGGCCAGATACCATTTGGACCTGCACCAGGGACAGATGTAACAATATTTGTTTGCTAATCTGGTACAGATGAATTCTGTTTTGGTGCAGATCTGTAAAACTGATCAGTTCTGGTATTATGCATTAAAGACACTGGGTCTGCTCTGATATGTGGATCTGGAATGGATGTAGCTCTACATGTGGCCCTGTTCTGGTGCAATGAACATTTATTGTCTGGGTAACAACACTTTGGATTCATTGCACCTGTAATCATACAATACAGATCAATCTCAGACATCTCTGTTCACCAAGAGATATTCACTACTACCTGATGATGAGAAAACAGAGAGGATGAAATTAAATGAATCATTCCTGCACCTCCAGAACAACACATTTATCATTTTTATACTTCTGTCCTTTGAAGTTTCTGTATGAAGCCACCTACAAGGCCATTTTTAGAAACAAGAAAAACAGCTTTTGTTATCACACGTACACCTGCACTCAGTGTAGTGAAATTCATTTCTTAGCATAAAGAGTGAGAGTGCAGTGCCAGCTGTGGTACGGTGTCTGTGAAGCAGAGATGCTTAAGGGTCATTGCTCAGGGGCCCAACAGTGTCAGCTTGGCAGCTTTGGGATTTCATCTCAAAACCTTAACTAATCAGTAAACCAAAACCTTATCCACTGAGCCACTACTGAAACTCTTTAGTGTCATTATACTTGCATACCACAAAATTTGGTGTGACTCTCTCACAAGCAGTAATATATCAAAATGAATCAATTTACATTATGTACACCGGAGTCCTTTAATACATGTACCAGGAGGGGATTAATGGAGGACATGGAGACCACGCCCACCCTGAACCTTATACCAGATGGTAGAGGGTCAAACAGGCAGTGTCCAGGGTGTATTGTGTCTCTCCAGATGCTCCTACACTTCTTCTTCATTCAGCTAGCATAGACACTGTCCGGTGTTTGGGAGGTAGGTCTTGATGATCCATCGATCTGCCCCCACACAGTGCAGATCCTTCCACTTGGCAACTGTGCAGCTAGCATAGCACACAGTCCTGCAGTAAGAGAGGATACTCTCAATGGTAGTGTGGTGAAAGTTCACCAGGAGTTGTTCAGGGAGTCGTTCAGGGAGTTGGTACCAG
Organism: Ictalurus punctatus; assembly: GCF_001660625.3. Classification (NCBI taxonomy): domain Eukaryota; kingdom Metazoa; phylum Chordata; class Actinopteri; order Siluriformes; family Ictaluridae; genus Ictalurus; species Ictalurus punctatus. Next base: position 18,053,001 of record NC_030424.2, on the reverse strand, counting down.
GTAAAAGTTGTTAGGTGACCATGTCAGCTCTTTTGTTACGTAGACTCCAAGAAATATGATGCTCTCCAAACATACCACTGCTCCTCCAAATATATGGAGATAGGTGGTCTGTCTTCTTAGTCCTTCTGAAGTCTATGATTATCTGCTTTGTTTTGATGGACCATGTCGTTGTCTTTGCACCATTCGGCCAGGCGTTCCACCTCGTTCCTGTAGGCCCTTTGCATCACTATTTGAAATCACTCGAAATACTTATAGTGGTGTCATCAGCAAATTTAATTATGGTATTGGAGGGGTGGATGGAGGTGCAGTCAGGGGTGAAAAGAAGGAAGGGTATTGGGCTCAACACACAACCCTGTGGGGTTTCTGTGTTCAGGACAAGATTGGAGGAGGTGTTTTTTCCAATCCTGACCCACTGTGGTCTGTTGGTGAGGAAGTCCATGAGTCACAAGCAGAGGGATGTACCCAGACCTAGATTGCACAGTTTGCTGATAAGTTTGTGAGGGATTACGATGTCAAAAATGAAGCTGAATTCCACAAATACCATCCTCACATAGATGTTTGGCTGTTCTAGGTTTGTCAGTGCTGTGTGGAGTGCGGACAATATTGTGTCAGAACTGATTCGGTTCACCTGCTAGGCAAAACTGGTGCTGGTCCAGATCTAGAGGAAGATAATGAGTGAGAGCACCAATCTTTTGAAGCACTTTATGACTATGGGTGTTAGAACAACCAGATTACAGACATTAAGGCACTTCACTGGTGAATTTTTGGGAACTGGGATGATGGTGGATGATTTAAAGCATGTTGGGACAGCAGCTTGTTTTATTGAGAGATTACTGAGCTGGTTGGTACATGTTTTCAATGTCCATCCAGGTACTCCATCTTTCAGTGTGGTGGATGTCACCTGGTGGCACTGTTGAACTAGTGTCTGCTACATGGTGGTGCGTGTTTAGTGTCAAATCAGGCAAATCAGGGTATTCTGTAGGTTGATGTGATCACTGGGATTTAAATGCTGTTAGGGTTGTTAATAACGTCAAGTAGCTTGTCTAGCACCAGCCTAGCATTAGCGTGCAGGGGTACATGCTATACTGCCATGATTATAACTTTTGTGATTTCCACCAGAAGAAATGAGGGAACCAGTCTGGACTTTAGCATTAAAAACTGGGGAGTCCAGGGAGCAGTGTTTGCCTTCAATGTCTGTGGCTGTTCACCAGCTGTTGTTAGTATGTAGACATACAACCTTCATCTTTTGCTCTACTCCTCCTTTGGAACCCCCTGCCTTGTCCACTCTGTACACAGACCAACTGTCTAACTCAGTAGGAGTTTCAAAGCCATATCAGCTGTAGCTTACCTGAAAAGCTCCAATCAAGATAAAGTTTCATATTTGGCATTCCAAGTCAGCTATCCAAGACAGCAAAAAACAGATCTCAGTTCTTTGCATGCTTCATTGCCATGGATACTGAAGTATCATATTTAATAACATATGTTAGTATGTAGTATATGGAGACATGAGTTTGTTTGTGTATCTGTGCATGCTAGTATAGACTACACATTCATATGTACTAATTTAGTGCTGCCATGTACAAGATAAAAAAATGTTAGCCTTGTACCAAATAATTGAGACATAGCATTCAAAGGATTTAAAGACGCAATCTGTGGTCACGTTGTTTGGGGCGGCTGTGGATCTAATGCTAACTTTAACTTCAGTCACCAAATGAAACATTTTGGCTCTTAATAAGAGCCGGGCAGCTGTGGCTCAGGTGGTAGAGTGGGGTTGTCCACTAATCGTAGGGTTGGCAGTTTGATTCCTGGCCCACGTGACTCCACATACTGAAGTGTCCTTGGGCAAGACACTGAACCCCAAGTTGCTTCCAATGGCAAGTTAACGCCTTGCATGGGGTGTGTGTGATTGAGGCACAGTGTAAAGCACTTTGGATAAAAGCACTATATAAGTGCACCATTTATCTAGTTAGAAAGCTAGATCTGTTCAGCATAATGTATTTTCATTATCATTTCAGTTGATAATGAAGGACGCATTTCTGTGTGTCAACAATAAGGTATGCTGGAAAAGAATGTGCTTGAATGTGACAGGAAAGATTTACAGCTAATTTAAATTACTTTCTGGTGGCTTAGTATTGCTGTGGTCCAGCAGAGAAGATAAAGAGCTGCTGCTGAATATTCAGTACTGCAGGGAACTGCAGCTCTGACACTGTCAAGGCACTGTCCATCATGGCCACATTATTAATGCTCTTTGATGGAGAAGCAATAGGCTTTGCTTTTTTTTTTTTATAACAGTCTGTTACACAGTCTGGAACAGAATGGCGTTCCTTGTATTCTCAAATTGATTTTACTTACTTCTTCCTTCTTTTTAAGGCAGTGGGAATTGATTTGACTTAACTGTTGTGTGGGTGTTCATGCACATTACACACTTTCTCAGAGAGGTGCATTTGTTTATGCACTAGCTTTTTTGTTTTTCATCCTCAAGTTATACCCAAAACAGAGTTCCATATGAACATAACCATTAGATCAATATGTTGCATGTGGCAGGAATTATATCAAAGAGTTTGAAGCGTTCTCATTTTGCTGGAACTGAGAATCAAAACCTCTCAAGACATGACAGTAGAAAAGAACCTGAAATGTGTGGTTGCCATGGGAACCATAACTGCACCTAATCACCATGGCAGCTTATTGAAATTGGATAGGTATAAATACTCATAACCCAGTAGAGCAGAGTTTAAAGGAGTACTTAAGAAATGCTAATATGACTGAAAATCAAAAAGAGCTATAGTGACAGCTATTTGGCCCACCGAACATGAATTCAAGGAACAGCTAACTGGTCTATCTCAATATAATTATGTTCATATATTCCTTTCATTATGCACAACCCCAATTCCAAAAAAAGCTGGGACGATGTGTAAAAATAAATGTAAATGAAAACAGAATGCAATGATTTCCAAATCTCATAAACCCATATGTTGTTCACAATAGAAGATAGAAAACATCAAATGTTTAAACCGAGTAAATGTACCAGTTTAAGAAAAATTAAGGTAATTTTTCATTTGATGGGTGCAACACGTCTCAAAAAAGTTGGAAAGGGGCAACAAAAGGCTGGAAAAGTAAGTGTTACTACAATTTGTGGAACAATTTCAGAGTAATGTTCCTCAATGTAAAATTGTGAAGTCTATGAATATCTCAGCATCTACAGTATAATATATCATCAAAGAATTCAAAGAATCTGGAGAAATCTCTGTGCACAAAGGACAAGGGTGAATATTAATATTGCATGCCCGTGATCTTCGTGCCCTCAGGCGACACTGCATTAAAATCCGACATGATTCTTTAATGGAAATCACTGCATGGGCTCAGAAACACCTCCAGACCTCATTGTCTGTGAACACAGTTCACTGTGTCATCCACAAATGGTTAAAGCTCTATTATGCAATGAAGAAGCCATATGCGAACATGATCCAGAAACGCCGCCGTCTTTTTTGGGCCAAAGCTCATTTAAAATGGACTGAGGCGAAGTGGAAAACTGTTCTGTGGTCAGACGAATCAAAATTTTAAATTCTTTTTGGAAACCATGAACGCTGTCCCCTAAACTAAAGAGGACTAAAGAGGAGTGGAACAATCCGGCTTTTTATCAGCGCTCAGTTCAAAAGTCTGCATCTTTGATGATATGGGGGTGCAGTAGTGCCTATGGAATGGGCAGCTTGCACATCTGGAAAGGCACCATCAGTGTTGAAAGGTATATACACATTTGAAAGCAACATCTGCTTCCATCCAGATTCCTTCCCATGTATACTTCTGAGAGACTCTGCCTCTCTAAGATACCCAATCATGTTACTGACCTGTTGCCAATTAACCTCATTAGTTTCAAAATGTTCCTCCAGCTGTTTCTTTTAAGTAACACTTACTTTTCCAACCTTATCTTGCCCCTGTCCCAATTTTCTGAGATGTGTTGCGGCCATCAAATTCAAAATGACTTTATTTCCTCAGTTTAAACATTTGATATGTTTTATTCATTGTGAACAACATATGAGTTCATGCGATTTGAAAATCATTGCATTCTGTTTTTATTTACATTTATTTACATTTTACACAGCATCCCAAATTTTTTGGAATTGGGGTTGTAGTTATAATCTTAGTGGTGACTAAGGAAGTGTCACAAAAGTGACTTGGAAGATGGTATGCATTACTAATACATTAATGACATATATTTTGAAAAAATCCTGCATTGTAATGCTGCTGTTTTTAAAACACAGATCGTATTTGTGATGTCTTGAGTTGGATCCATTAAATCTCGCTGTCAAGGAAACCTGTTACTCTTTCATAATCTGAATTCAACTGCAAGCATACAAAAACTGTTAAAATAAATAAAATAATTAATTAAATAAAGTCAAGTCTTGCATGTTTAGAGATGCTTTAAAATACTCATGATACCTGGTGATTAAATGATAAGTTATACAATATCTTTAATCAGGGATATATAATCAAAGGTAGGATATTGTTTGTGCCAGAATATGAGAATAAATATAAGCACACACCTTCACTGGGAATTAACATATTTAACATCAGCCAGAAACCTGTTTATTCCTAATTATATTAACATGTTCACAGTTGCACATTTAGTGTTTGTATTGATTTGTTGATAATGTTTTCCCATCCATAATTGACACTTATTGGTCCTTTATCAGGTAAACCTACTATATACAGTGACGGGGAATAAGCATGCAGACACCTGTTTTTGTCATGTAATATACTTTCAGCGCATATATCCACTTCAAATTTACACACATAACTGCTTTTGACTCTTTTGTATTATTTTGAAATATGACCAAAACAAAGTATGAATTCATAAGCATTAAAACATATGTTTTAAAAAAGAAATTGATAGGAAAATAAGTATTCATACCCCACCAAATTACCAGCTTTAAAACTTTGCAAAGGTGTTGTTGTTGTTGTTGTTGTTATTGTTGACAGTTACAAGCCAGTCTTCAAGACATTAAGAAGCAGTTAGCTTTTTCAGTTTTGGCCCATTCTTCTGGGCAAGTCATCTTCAATTCCCCAAGACTGTGATGGTCCCTTTGCTGGACTAGCAATTTCAAAATGCTCCATAAATTTTCAGTGGGTTTAATACTTATTTCCCCTCACTGTAGGTATGAAATACATAGACTAACACACACTTTGTGAACAGTTACTGACTGAAGCGTATCTGCTGCCATTTCATAAGTGGAAATGGCTCAAAATAGAATTACAGATGACCTGATATAAAATGGGTGGTGGATCATTCCCAGTTGCATAGCAACAGATGGGCTATAAGTGTACATGTTAATGTATAACTACAAAGTGACCTATGTGACTAGTGCTGGTGAAATAGACACCGAGTAAAAATGTAGCTTATGTACTTGTAACAGTATTTCACCCCAACTGATATATTAAATGTCTGTCTCACATTCAAGGAAAAGGTGTTTTATGACAGAAACCTCTTTAGAAAGTAACAGCATGAGAGCTGTATGTCTTCTGGACAACATCAGTCTTTTTATTTTATAAATTCCATCAATTCCATACAATCGAGTTGGCATCGATTAGATCCCTTTGCATGTGTTATTTCTGCTCTGCTCTTATGAGTATTGTGAAAAATTTACATTCAGCAGTAGATAAATCAAGTGAATATCAGGAAAGTTCATTAAGTGCAGTCAAGTATTTGTGGATCTAATGACACGTCAGCTTGCTGCACTGTACCTGCAGGTTTAAATTATGTGGTACATCCTGCCTCTTCAGAACATGGCTCTCATCTTAGTAATTAGGTTTGCTTTTCAGAGCTTTAAGAGCTGTACTTTAGTTGGGTGCTGGTCATTTTATCTGTGAAGCTGAGCTGAATACTCATAGCAACATAGCACATATTTAAAAAAAAAATAAATAAAAAAAATAAATAAATTTTTTAAAAAAAAGAAAGAAAAAAAAGTGTGTTTTGGTGTGTGTGTTTTGTCTCCATCAGCACTCAAATCTTTACCTGATGTTGCTGTCGCCACAGCAACATACTGCTGGTCTCACTGATTTATTCATTCCTGATGTTCTGCCAATGCCAAAGAAGAAGATGAGACACAAATATAGAAATAGGAATAATAATCAAATCTTTTTACCACCTAGGCAGATGTTTTCAGACAGGCCAGTTCAAGTCAAACCAAGGTCTTGTATTTGAACATTTCAATAAACCAATCACAAAGACCCTGTTAACAAAGTCCAAAGGTCTCTCAGCCTTGTGCAGCAAGAGAAGCTTGAAAGTTGTAGATTATAGCTGACAATTTCAGTATCTCCTAAATCAGCTATTGTGGGTTTTTTTGTTTGTTTGTTTACATTAAATATGATTCCGAGATACAAATAGCTCAAAAATGAAGGCACTCATACATTTTGAAACATATAATTGATGTCAGAGATTCAGTTTTTAAGCTGTTTCTAGAAAACACTGATGCTTCGATGTTTTACAAATTCCTGACACCATTTTATAACAGCTTGACATCATGCTAAGGGCGTCTTGTACTAGAAAAAAACCCTCCTGTTTTTTGTAACATGTAACATTGTTGTTCCATCTGCTCTGTTTCTTTTCCTTGCCTGTTGATCTGATGTTCCTGTTAGATTTTGGGTAGCCTGGGTAGACACAAGCTGTCAAGGCTTCTCTGAGATGTTTTTTTCTTCTAATATTCCTAGGCTCAGTAATGGCCAATACATTATTCGCCTTATGGTGCAGTGTTCTTAGTGCTAGCTTTAGTTCCTAGTGGGAATTTATTAAAGAACACTATTGGATCAGAAGATAAGAACACTTAGTTAGAATAACCAATCCTTAAGTGAGATATTGTTCCAGGGCAAAATTTTACTCAAAGTTTTAAAAAATGTCCAGCACTATATGAATGAGTGTTTTAACCTAAAACTTAATCTAAAACTTCTAGATAATTCTATTTGAAGGTTACTGCTCCCATGTGGCCATGTTTGAGAATGATCATTGCATTAAGCTTGTGTGTATGAAGGTGAGTCAAATGAAGAACCTTAAAAGTGTGACATTAGGGAAACAGACTGTATGCAGCAATCACTCATACACCGTCCTGATTTCCACTAAAGGATCCATTCAGTGGAAAGACCTTCCATTCGGATAAAGAAGTGCAACAGATGGTGCATCAGTGCAACCAGAAGAATTTTTTTAGAGGAATCCAGACATTCTTTAAGCTCTGGAACACTTAATTGAGTATTGAATGAAATGGACATTATGTAGAACTATAAATAATGTAAACACTTATACACTTTGTGACACCTACAGTGTTTGCAATAAACAATGCAAAAATGTTGAATAAAAAAAAAAAAGATTTTCATTTGACACACCCTTTTAGTAAGGCCCTTCCTTTCTAATGCTATTGATTTCATTGCCATGTATGCCATTTTTCAAAGTTTGTCACATTGTGACCTTAGTATTGTAAAATCTAGCTCCCATTCATTCTTAACCCATTGAACCATATCATACAAAGGTCATGATATGTTTAATAACAGTTTTTTTTATTACTATTTGCACTTCAATATTTCAGATACTATTAATTTCTGCTTTTGAACGGGCATGTAGTGGCACAATAGGTAGTTTTGATGACTCACAGCTCCAGGATTCCTCCCCAATTGGGCTATGATAAACAGCACAGGGAACAATAAAATTAATCCAAGCATCACACAGCCAAGCTGAGAGCTCAGCACAGTGATTTTGGTTGATATACTGAGAGACAACGAAGGCCAATGAAGCAGCTTTATCTAATTTAATGTCTCCCAATGACGTAAATCAAATGTGTAAATATTTATATTTTAAGATGCTGGAATCATTAAAAGTTTGTGTTCAAACTATGTCCTTTCTCTCAGTATGAGCTGAAACTGCTATTCCAAATCACAGAAAAAAATGGTTAAAGAAGTTCTGCCTGCTGAGGTATGCAGCACCAGTGGCAACTGCCTCATATATTTTCAGTCACTCAGGTCAGATTTAAATAGAAACATTTTATACAGAGACTTGCAGATAAATAAAATTGATTGAGTCATTCATATTTCCTTTACCACTGCTTAAACCAAACAAGCTAAGCCTGGGGGAACGTTTTGTATGAGAAAGATCCGAAACGTTAGGCAGAAATGAACAGTGATTCATACATTTGAATGAACTAATCAAGAAGACAGTAAAACTGAGGATATTTGGGTAAACACACAGTTGCAGCACATAAAGATTTTGAAAAAATCAGGTTTTTTCACCCAGTGCTGTATTTATCTTTCAATAATACAGTATAGCTGTTGAGTATTCAATATTAGATAACACTAAGAGAAATTAAGATAAGACTGCAAAACAAACGTTTAAAAGAAATATAATGCATGTTTTTTTTTTTAAACCACACACAATAACAAGTAATCACAGTGCTGCTTTGTTTCATTCTGTTCAAACTGTAAGGTTTTTCTTATCTTCTTGAGCAACAGTAGGCAATCCCAGACAAAATTGGTCTAATATTTAACTCACTTATTACCAAGATAATTAATATATATTGGAATAAAAACCACAAACCCTTTTCGCATACCTAGTGATCCATCTACTGTCAAGTGTGTGCATACACAGGTGGAAATGTAAATATTAGATGAAGGTAAAATGTCAGGGACTAATATCACCTTTTAAAATGCACATAAAAAATGTGTTTGTTTAAATTAACATGTTGAGTAACACTTTATCTGACAGATACCTACACACTTCCTTTATAACACATTTATAAGAATTGCATAAACAGTTCCCTGGTGAACTAGTGGTTTCATTCCTGGTCAGCTACTGGAGGGTAGCATGAGTCAGTGCACTCTTAGTGCTGGTCTCAAGTCTGGAAAAGGGAGCGGGTTGTGTCAGGAAGGACATCCACTGTAAATCTAGTGCCAGAATAAAATATGCTGATGGGTGATCTGCTGTGATGATACTCTGTTATTTTAATTTTAAAAGTTTTTTTTTTTTTTTTTTTTTTTTTTTTAACTAATACCATGTCCACCACCTATTCTTTTTTCTTTGGTGGTTTAGTTTATTAAATTAAAATTTCATGATTTGCAAGTCATAGAGTTGTAACCAATCTCTTTCACTGGTTCACTGATATGCCTTATTGTAAAAACTTTGTTTTGAATTTCTAATCATCTATACTTAAAGCACATTGAGATATTCCACTGAAAATTAATTGTATAAATAATCTAACCAAACTCTGGCAGTAAATCCCTGTCAGTGATCTCTCAGTGATATTGTTATAATTCTAACAATACCTAGACCACTTGACACAAGTACTACTCCACCTCTCATTAAACATATTTTGTCCCACTCAGTGTGATAACTGAGAAGCATGTTGAAGCGATTCTGGTTCACTGGTGATGCTGCTTTAACTGCTTTAGTCCTGAATTATATTTCAAGGAATACAAAAATATTCTCTCCCAACTGAAACAAAAATAAAAGCTATGTCAAAATGCATTTGATTGATTATATTGTGGCTCCGCCTTTAATGCAATCATCCCTTCTAAACTTACCTCCAAGCTTCACAACCTTGGTCTATCCACCACCAGTGCGACTGGAAGGCCCCAGACAGTCTGCCAAGTATATCTCCCACACTCTCATCATGAACAGAGGTACCTCCTAGGTTTGTGTCCTCAGCCTGATGCTCTTCACACTCTACCCATGACTGTGTTGCTACCCATGTGGATAACATCATAAAAATGTGCTGATGATACAACAGTCATTGGCTTGATCACAGGGAATGAAGAGACAAAAGCGAGGTGGCAGACCTGGTGTGAGAAGAACAATCTCACCCTAAACATCAGCAAGACCAAAGAGATGGTTATAGACCCGAGGAGAGTGAAGGGATATCACAAGTCCCTGCTGATTGGAGGGTCTGAAGTAACTACAAGTTCCTGGGTGTCTATATTAGTGAGGACTATGAAAACACAGCAGAGGCTGTATTTCCTGAGATCGCTGAGGAAATTCGGCATGTTACTGGTGATCCTCAAGAGCTATAAGAGTACAGTGGAGTGCATTCTAACCTGCTGCATTGCATGTGGTTTGTAACTGCACTACAGAAGACAATAAATCATTTGAGTGAGTGATCAGGACAGCCCAGAAAATCATAGGAACAGATGTACTGAAGGACATCTACACCAGGAGAGTCTGCAGATGGGCTAAAAGTGTCACCCTGCCCACTCACTGTTCACACTTATGAAGACTTGTAAATGGTACAGGTGCATTACAGCCAGAACATCCAGACTCACGGACAGCCTGTGCCTCCAGCCTGTCAGACTCATTAACAACAGCCACCACTACCACTTCCACCTACATCTTCCCCAGACACAATGAATGTATAAAAAGCATGTATACCAGGTCCACCTTAATAAATAATTTGCATATTACCACTATTACACAATACCTCATGTAAATACCTTTATTCAGCAGAATACACTTCATATATAGTATATATCAACCTCTATTATTTATACCAGTAGTTTTTACACTCATATTTCTTCTTCCACTCTCATCCTACACGGCTATAATTTTTTAATTGTATCCTTATACTCTTATACATTGTTTTTAAATGTTCCTTTACTGTCTTTATTATTCTTTTCTACTGCATCACCCATGAAGAGATTGCAAACTACAAATCTCACTGTACAAAGAACCTTGTGCATCTTGTATATTACCCACTTATATATTGTAATCCGCCCCATAAATGATTATAAATCTAAAGTAAGGTTTATCACTGTTTAAAAGATTTAATATCCATTCCAGTGAGTGCTGGGTCTAAATGAGAGAATTATTACAATTACACTGATGATGATGATGCTTTCAATAACATTGGAAATAAAATTAATTTCAAGGAAACCAGGTACATTAAAACATACCTTTAAAAAAATTAAACAATTGTTCATGAACAATTTTTCATACATTAATCCTTGGTTGGTGCAATTCTGGATAAATCTATTTCATGGTAGAGGATATAAAACAGGTGAATGTCTGGAATTTGTGTCTAAATAGCTTGAGCTCTATGCATTATTTTAAAACGAGAATTATAAAATACACAGATTTTAACTTGTCACCTTTGCTAAACATTCTTTTTGTGACTGCTCAAAGAATTGATATTATCTCCACCTTTCACTTCACTATATACTAGGTATCAAGTGTGTTGAAATTAGTCAGCGTTTTTGCTGATTCTAAATATTCTTCTTAAGAAATTCTAAAATTTTATTTAATTTATGATCAATCCAATACTTTCCTCCAAGCCTACTGTGAAGTGCATTTATATTTCCTAGATCCTACTGATAATCAATGTTATGAGGCCACAGATTTCTGAACTCAGATTTATGCCTAAAAAACACCACAAGCACTATATTGGAGGCCACATAAATTGCAGGTATTATAGCATTCAACAGCTTTTCCTTAAACCAAATGACTCATCGCATTAACCCTGCTTTAATCAGTACTTTGTTAGTGGTGTAGTTTAAAAGATCCAGATGCTCTATCCAAATGCAGACTTAATTAGGGATCCTTTTCAGAATCCTGAAAAGTTTACAATAAAGCAAATGACTGCATTGGAATTATAATTTACATATGATTACCATTTACAGAACAGGAAATACTGTAAATAACAGCTCTGATAAACTCAGGAACTGAGGAAAAAAGGGAGAATCTTAAAACTTTTAAGTGGGGATATATGTATTAGGAAATGTGACCCTAGGATCAAAACCAAGATATTACAATTGTTTCTGTCCACAGCTGAGTGTGTTTGGAGAGAGAGAGAAGGAGCACGAGGGAATAACTGTTCCTGCTGTGCTACCACAGTTTTTAATTAATAAGACTAAAGAGCAGGTGTGACATTAGGACAGTTTTATTAGAAACATCAGGTAAATAATTCTATAATACTATGGATAACAAGCATAAATATCAGAACATCACAAAAAGGCTGTTTTCATACTCCACAAGCCAGCATTGTTTACGGCTGGGATTTTTCATTTCTCCACTACATGGAGATGTAATGGGAAAAAAAAAAAAAGAGAGAGATTACATGACACTCAAGATCTTCAGCTGGTGACTTGAGGCAACACTTGTAGAATAGGCTACAGTGACACTGCTTCTGTATTTCTTGGTAGTTTTTGGGAAAAGAGATGCATCTGCTATAATAATTCCACTGCAGGGGAATAGAGTTCATCATTCTTAACTGGACAGAGACCCTGCTGTAGTTTAGCAGGGCTTCTTAACACCAAGTCTTGTAATCCACCTCAATTTATAGTCTGAAGCGTAACCAACTTCAAACACAGAGGATGCCATTGATCTTTTAATTACCAAGCCATTCATTCGTTAAATTAGGCGTGTTGGGAGTAAGGAGAACTTCATTTGTGCAGTGTTTGTGTTCACAACATAAAACAGATTAGAAGTCAGATTAGGAGACCTCCTAGAGATGTTACTTTGAGGACGTAGAAATGGTGATTGGTGCATGTGTGTGTATGTGTGTGTGTGTGTGTGTGTGTGTGTGTGTGTGTGTGTGTGTGTGTGTGTGTGTGTGTGTGTGTGTGTGTGTGTGTGAGAGAGAGAGAAAGAGTTTAGGCAGCGCTGGATACTGCCAGCTTCTTCAGGTGATCCATAAACACTTGCAAACTCACGTCGTCTGTTAGGATGGGTGCACCGGACTCCTGCACACAGAAAGGTAAATATTTAGGTATAAAAACCACAGAAAGTCACTGCAGTAATGAGAAATTAATTTAATAGCCAAAAAAAAAAAAATCTGTAATCATGCATAGTTGTTAGTGCATACGTGTGTGTATTAATTTAGTTACATTGCCAGTTAAACGTTAATATAGGCTTTACACACAGGTTAAGACCAATCACTTTACACTGAAAGGCAATGTAATTATGTTATACATGTGTATTTTGTTCCCCTAGGAACAATATTAACTTTATTACAATGTTTCATAAATATATATAAAAAAAAAAAAAAAAAAAAAAAAAAAAAAAAAAAAGTACCCTATATGACCTGTATAATAAATGTGCATAAGCTCTGAACCTACATTACCGGTCAAAAGTTTAGACGCACTCATTCTTATTTCCCCCCCTCCCACATTTTATAATAATAATAATAAAAAAGTCATCAAAACTCTGGAGTAACACAAATGGAACTATGGGAATTATGTCATGATAAAAAAAATCCAAAATAAATCAAAATAATTTAATATTTCAGCATCTTCAAAAGTAGACACCGTTTTTGCCTAGAATTTCCAGAAATGTATTCTTGGCATCTTCTCAACCGATTTCTTGAGGAATCTCCCCGAGATGCTTTTTAAACAGCATTAAAGCAGTTCCTACCGATGCTGGACACTTATTGGCTGCTTTTTGGAATATTTCGATCCAAGTCATCCATATAAAAATACTTATTTTTTTGTAAATGAAATGTTTTTATTTCAAACATTTTATCATAAACCTTCAGCTCAAAAGATTTTTAAGATCATGAGAACTTTTGACCGGTGGTGTACATTGGAAGACAAGCATCTAGTACACTGAAAACACTGACTGTGGTCACTCATGCACTTACCTGGCCCCAGGCATACATGTTGTTGTGGGTCTGAGAGGGGTTGACTTTGGACAGCAAGAACCGTGCCTGATGGAGAAGAAAGAAGGGGGGGTTCATCATTGTGCTGCAGGTAGTGCCATGATTTCAATCTGAGCCCTAAGGTGCATTAAACATGGACATTACTGCATAACATTGCAGACATTGATTGAGCCACTACACTCTAGACTGATTATGAACCATTAAGATGCTCTTTAAAATTGCACCCTCTCTGCAAACCTACAGAGCATGAGTTCTACAGAGCAATCATCCAGATTTTCTTCAAACTTGAACTATTTGCATCTGAGAAATTGACTTAATTTCTTATACAGTTGCACGTACAGTTCCTACAGCTTCCTAATAGGAGGAAGTGCTAAATGTAGAAAGGAACAAGTTTTCATTCAATCAGAAGAGCCAAGTTCTCTCTGGCTGTGAAGGTTTACCTGGCTGCCTCCATGCTCAGTGTCAATGTAACGAGGCATGGGGAAGCGTGTTTGCAGGATCTCCTGAGCGTCGTCTACTGGAGCTTGCAGTAGGTGCCGGAAGTTTTCATACTCGGGCATGTCCTGGTAGCCAGCTTTTCTCCACTGAGCCACTGTCTACAGGGAAAAAGACAACACTGCTATATGTAGCACTTTAAAGGCACAGGTATAACAAAGCTCTTCTTGTGATTATAATATAATTATTAGGAATTTCAATTTATCGATCGGATAGCTTCTCCTCTGACGCACCACACATGCTGGAATAAATAATCAACCCTTTACACACAATCAAAGCTAGTACATAGCCAATAATGTCTGTATAACCAGCAAAGACTAATCAGCAAAAAGATTACGCTTACCTCTCCATGGTATATGAGGATCTGGAAGAACGTGTCCATCAGGAGGATTCGGTCTGGCAGAATGCTGCTGCTGTCCAACAGCACCGGCTACATGTGAACAATAATTTCAATAAAGAATAAATGTTTTTGTTTTTCTATCGTACAGTCATAGTACAGATGTAGGCCGCTTGGTGCATGTCCTTTATAAAATGTACTTAGTGGATCAAGATACTTCTGTTTCTATTTTCCACACATTCTATTTGTCTGACTGACTCATTTGACAAAAGAGTGTTACCCCCTGTCTCTCCTCACTCCTGGCTATGCACAACATGTGGCACAGCAGGACAGATCCAAACACACAACACATCACAGTATTACAAGCAATGTTTTAAAACACGGTGCATCACTTGGGATCCTTCAACCTGCCAGTACTGAGAGATTTTGCCGGCAGCTCAAACTGTGAAAATTACACACTTCGGCAGGAACAGGAACCAGGGATAGCAATTATTCTCACTTACACATACGCACAGACACATATATACTTGCACAGAATCTCCAACTAAGGTTTCAAAATCAATACAAATCTCTGGGATACACAGAAGAAAACAAATCATCTTTGGTAATGGAAAACAGAGTTTACTAATTAAACACAAGTACAGCTTGTACATATGATAAGAGGCACCTGGCAATAATCTGTTGGGTCATGGGAGTTAAGGTTTATGATCATTATGACAGTGCATTTCAGAGGCACTACACACTACCTCATATTAGAATATGTAATGGATTATGCTGGATAATGATATAACAGTAAAGATAGTGCATAACTCACCAGTATAGATAGTTAAGTAGATCACCACCATATGATATCTCTAATTAAGTGACTAAGTCTAGGAGTAAATTACAATCTACACAAACCCCACATGTAAAAGGCAACCGTGAATAAGCATGTGACTACCTCTGGGGGGCCATTGAAGGAGTATGCATACAGAATTGGCTGAATCATGATGAGCGACTGAGTCAGATCCTGCCTCATAAAATGGTGCCTGTAGTAGGAGCTCTCATCGGGGCTGTTGTTGAATACTTGTAGGAATGGAGACCTCCTCAGATGGAACATAAACTGTTAAGACGGAAAAAGTCCGAATGAAACTTCAGTAAACCAGAGGCAAGATCTGGGATATAAACCACAAAGTGAGAGTCAGAGGGTTCGTTCTTACCTGAGGATACAGAGAGAAGGTCTCAGAGAAACGGAACGAGTTAGGGTCATCTTTGTGGTAATCTCCAAATTTCTGACACTGAAACAAACAGTAAATGGACGGTTATGAAATCGCTGGGGAAAAATTTGTGGAGAGAGTAAAATCGATTTCTTTTTAAGCTTTCTGATTCAGGAGTGATCTAAGTTGACAGACTCTTCTCACCAGACGGATAAGCTGCCTATCCAGCCAGCGCAGGACATCTGGTCCCTCTTCTGATTCAGCTCTATAGACGGCCAGACGGGCCATGAGGATGGCAGAAGCCTCCTGATCAAATGATGCAGAAATGTTCTGAATCTGTGTCTGAGCATCCGCCCAGCTGAAGAAAGACAAGGAGAAAATCACAACGCTGTCCTCTGCACACTTATTCGACACTCTAAGCCACACTGATTCACATACTGCTGTTTGAATCTTAAATAAGTAAACAAATGTGGATGCTGAGATAAATGAAGTTCAATGATTACTAGGAAAACGATTCTTAAGAGAAAATTTATGGCTATTTGACCCAAGATACTTTTCAGAGGCAATACCCCATGCTAAAAGTAGAGGGCTGAAATTAACCAGAACCATTGGAATATACACATTGGGTTGTACTCTAACTTCTATAATAAAACTGTAAACAAAGCCCCAGTTGCAAAAGATAACATCAGTTCACTAAATCTGTAGTTTAGCTGCTGTAACAGCTGAAGTGAATGAATAAAAAAAGAGGAACTAACTTCCTGGCGATGGTGGTGACTCTGATACGTCTCTGTCCACTGGAGTGCTGGTACTGGGTCACGTATTGTATGGCACCTCGACCTCCCTGGGGGATTGGAGCATTGTGCTGTAAAACAAGACAAAAACACTTTTTCAAACAACCCACATGACATTGACACCAGGTGTGTCCTATACTGCATAGCCTATACATATAAAACAATCAAGATGTGTCATACTACAAAACAGTCTGGCAAAAGTGCAATAGATGCTGATGTTCTAAGCATCATATTAACAGGTCCAAATAAATCATCCCACATAACTGTGGACAGTTATTAATTTCAAAAGCCCATAGCAGCTCTAACTACTTTTTGATCAAAGAACCACACATCCCTTCACTGATGTTAGCACAACACGCAACGCAAAAAACAATTCAGAGTTGGCAGTCAGAAGCAACGGCTTTCTGTAATGCTAGAAGCAATGTTTTAGACCAAATACATGGAAAACTGCCAGCGTCTCAATTACATGACTGTTCTGCTACCACAACACTGCCAAATGCAGTTTCAGTTTGCCGTTGATTATTAGCCAACAAACACCAAATGAATCTTGTAACTGTATTTGACAGGACCAAAACATTTTTGTAACCACAAATGATCATTCTTTTTCAATCTTTGTGTGATCATTCAGAGAAGGAAAAACAAAGTATTATGCCCCAGCACATCAGTAATCAATAAGTTATTACAAAAGTCATTGACAATCTGGGAAGAAGAATAAGCCAAACAATCATAAGCAAAGTCACGTAAATAAAAAAGCACAAACAGAATATAATTGGAAATGAGACTTAAGCTTAGAGAATTCTGCTCACTAATAATTAATCATTAAGTCTTAAACCGCTTTAGAGTCATGCTTCTTGCCAATTACCCTAACAACACTTGTGTGCAGGAAGGCTCATTAACTTGCCCGTCAGTAGATACAGCAGTAAGAGGATATTAAATCTGGAGCTTCTTGTTTACAGAACAGCCTAGCGCCAGTCACTTGCCACAGCCTTTATCCACTGAAGCCGTCCTCTTTGAAAATGCTAAAAACGTGTGGCTGTTCACATAGTTTTGCCACTTAAAGTGGCTTTGTGTGCAACGTTAGAGAAGACAGGTAGAGAAAAGGACTGCTAAGCTGACGCTCCCCACAGAGATTAATGTGCTGAGAAAGTTAATGACTGCATTGGATCATCCAATCATGAGGCGCAGCATGATGTCCACACCTGCATAACAGCCACCATCACTCTCTGGAGCTTAGACACAGTGTGGGATAACTTGATCGTAAAACATTACTCTTTGGAGAAGTCGAACACAATGGTTGGGATTCGTGGTACTGCAAACGAGGTGCAAGTGATACAGGTTCGTCGTTGTAAATGCCCGTCTTCAGACATCTATGTGAATGTAGAAGGACGGAGTGACTTCTAGCTTAACAGGATGCAGTGGATAGAGGTGGCATACGCAACTCTGATGATTAGTTCCAGTTTGTGCTCCGTGTGTGGGAACACTGTACTGCTTCTCCTGCTGCTGTCTGACAGGAGCCTGCAGACGGAGACATGGACCCTGACGCTCAGTTTCAGTCTGAGTGATCTGGCACTCGGCCTCTCCACCGTCCCTTTCGGAGCCCATAACAGCCTGTTCCGGCCAGAGGGATACGCCAGCTCGAGTGCGCTGTGCCAGGGCAACGCCTTTCTTTTCCTGCTGCTCCAGTTGGCCTCAGTCCACTCACTCACCTGGGCCACCATTGACAAGTTCACGGAGATCTGCTTCGCTCTTAGCTATGCACGAATCTTCAATGCCCGCAGAACCAGAGTGATCCTCACCGTCATTTGGGTCTATTCACTGTTGAACGCATCTCTGCCGTTGCTGGGCTTTGGAAGCTACAGCTACAGCAGCAGCAGGTTTCTCTGTGCTCCCAGTTTTGAGCCTGCCAACACTGGCTTCAATATGCTCGTCATAGTAGTGGGAATCATTGTGCCCATTTTGGCAATGTGCTCCATGTATGGATACATAGTGTACATAGCCAGGAATCAAGTAAGACGAGGGACATTTGTTTGTAACGAACACCACTGTTTTTATGTTCCTGACAATAATTATTTCAAGAGCTCCATTGTCATGGTGACAACCACAGGTAAGCTGCATGAGAACCATGAGACAAGATTACTGCAAAATGCTGATTTATTGGTGGCGCTTGATCATTGACAGAATGCTATCCATTGTTCTCTCATGCTTATTACTGCTTCCTTACCCACATTCAGTCAAGGATAAATCTTTTCAAAATGTCATTAGTATCTCTTTTGGACATTTAATGTCTACTCTCATTCACTGCTCCTAGTCATTAGTCAAAGATGATAAAAGTCAGAAATTAAGATACATTCACCAAATAAGTTGATTGGTGAGTTCACTGCTCCTTAACTTTTTTTTTTAATTTTTATAATACAATTCTAAGCTAGTAATAACAGTAAATAAGTGTACAGTCAAAGGCTAACAAGAACACAAACAAGATTACTAACAAAACAAAATTATCACACAGGCAATAAGGTAGCACATCAGTAATATACGATCTCACTGATTACAATGTACTATCCTTCTCCTAATGATTAACCGAGTCACATGATCTGTGTACGTCAATAGTGTGTCTGCTCATTTGCTGGCTGCCATACATCACCATCTGCTTCTATGAGACTCTGACAGGAAGAGAGAGCCCTCAACCCGCCTCCGCTATAGCCACGTGGCTAGTGCTCTTCACCTCCACACTCAACCCGTGGATCAACTCCATGTCCCAGACGTAAGCATTGGAGTCACTTAAGCCCAGGCTGGTGACAGTGTCTCATTTTGTGTGAAAAAGAACCGTGGTAAATGCTTAAATCTGGTGGGGCGGTATGACACAGACTTCAATGGGGTGAACGCCATGTAAAGATTACAAATGAATTTTTATTTTTTTTACTTTTAGTTCGCCGCTCTTTATCTTTAATTAACTTTAGGGAATGGAAAATAAATGCCTTAAGTAATTGCTCGTCATAGTTTTCACAGAACTGAAGTGCTCTCACACACGACAGCTTCTCTGCCTGCCTCTTTGTGTGTGTGTGTGTGTGTGTGTGTGTTACATGACACCTTGTGCCGACACTGTTCTGTACTCTCAGGTCACCTGGTGTGCTCTATTAAATACACTGTTTAAATGCCATAGCCTGCGTGTTGAGAACTGACAGAAGCATGATATTTTGCTAGGCATGATATTTGCCCATCGCAATGACGCACAGTGCTCGGCCCCAAGCATGTTCAACAAATGCACCTCAACAGCTGCTCTTTAAAAATATATATATTTATGACCGGTAAAATAAAAGCGATATTAATGCAAGATATCACATCACCCAACATTTAAAAGTTCAATTATCTCAGAGCTCGAAATTAACGTTTTTACTTGGTAGCACTGGTGACCCCAACTTTAAAAAGTTAGGAGCGCCAGGAAAAATTTAGGAGCAACCATACCCATAAACATTACCAGATTTTGTTCATTTAAAAATAAACACCACCACTTGCACTTAAAATGTGTGGAGTCAGTGGTGAACAGTGTTACCTGAAACCTCTGTCCCACAGGCTTTACAGTGAACGCAGTGCATTGAGCCATTTTAATAGCGGAGACACTCGAAGTCTTTCAGCCTCTTTCTCTGAAAACTGTAATGCCGGGTTCACACCGCACACGGTGCAGGAGCAGAGTGCAATTTGAAGCGCGAGTGATGCATGTGTTTTCACACCAGCATTTCACATGCAGAAACTACAGGTTCACATGCAGAAAGGTTCTCAAGTTCCATAATTAATTTCCATGAAAAGCAAACCAAAAAAATATACAACAGGAGTTTTGTTAATTTGATGGTTATGTAATATAACATTTACATAACGGGAAGGAGCATATTTACAATTCACGTGTGACGAAAACTCAACCCTGTATTTTTTGCCAAGGATGCCAATGTATCTTCTAGAATCTCTGAGAGTGCATTTTGGATTTTAACTTGATATCGAGCCTGATCAGTGCATCTTGAAGAAATGGGTACTAGCATTATAATAGAAAACAGTTTTATTGCAGTACCTCCAAGCCAAAAATAACACCACTCATTCATGATTAGTGTATATTAAATGTAAAATATATTATTCTACAAATACGCTTTTCTCTGCAATATTATATAATTAATTTTATATATATAATAATATAATACTATATAATATAATATATATATATATATATATATATATATATATATATATATATATATATATATATATATATATATATATATATATATAATACATACACACACACACTTACTTTTCTTGTGTCAACTCATCTTCATTTAAGTCTTTCAACCATGTGCTGCAGCACGCTTCGTCTTCAACCAGCCCAAAAGAACCCATGTCACACCCCTCTTCATCTCCCTCTACTGGCTTCATGTAGCCGCCGGCATCAAATTCAAGGCCTTGGTGCTCACATACAAGACCTTGTCTGGAGCAGCACCGTCCTACCACAACACTCTCCTTGAGGCTTACGTTCCCTCTCGCAATCTGCGATCGGTTAACAACCGATGCTTAGTAGTGCCTACTCAGCGTGGCTCAAGGTCCCTTTCCAGAACATTCACACTAACTGTCCCTCAGTGGTGGAATGAACTTCCAACCTCAATCCGCAGAATCTGTCACTATTTTCAAAAAACAACTAAAGACCCACCTCTTCCATGAACACTTAACCAACTCCTAAAATGCCAACCCCCACATTATTTATATTTAAATAAATAAAAATAAAAAAGCCCACTAACTCTGGCAACTACACCTCTACTCTGTGCAATTTGCTTCTCTAGAACTCAATTATAAATATTGCACGGTAGCACTACTTTTTTTTCTTGTATTGTCCTCTGCTTGATATCGCTTTGCTTGCATTTCCTCATTTGTAAGTTGCTTTGGATAAAAGCGTCTGCTAAATGAATAAATGTAAATGTACTGGTGCTTTAATTCAGTGTGAGCAGCTCAGCAAAAAATAAATTTGATGCTGAAACTCCCGCTTCACTGCTGCTCCTAAAAGCACTCATTTGTTAACACGCACACCAAATAAAATCTGTGTCCTTTTCATTTAAAGATGAAGTTTAATTGGTTATGTAACGCTGGATAGAACAGTGGACCGGTCACTGTATCAGCTCACAGCAGGCACATGCTTTGCAGTAATTAGCGAATGTTTGTAGAGAAATGAAAACAGGTTGCACCTCAACAATTAGTTGCACTTGCAAAAATGCTCCAAAATATATTTTGAGACCGTACAGATAAAATTTCGGGAGCGTAGGCGACCAACATGGTCGCAATTTCGAGCCTTGTATCTTTATTTGTGGGAATGTTATGAATTGCATGAAATTAGCCAGAAATGTAATTTTTTTTTCTAAATTAGCAGTAGAGAGATTTTACAGTCAATGGGGGCTGTTGTCACAGTAGCTTGGTTTTCCATTACTGGGCACAGGCGTACAGTCATTTATATGTCAATAGTCTCTACATAAAATGCTACATGTTAAATGGATGTGATGCTAGAACATTCTGTGACTGGAGTGTGAATGTACATGTGGGTGGTTAATCATGACCTTGTTCTTTTTAGGAGGTACAGAGTCGCCCTGCGCAGGAGTGTCAATAAAATCCGACAGTGTGCACGCAAGAACTCCTTCTCCACAAGAACAGCAATGTGCAGAGAGAGTCACAACTGTCCCTGCTCAGTGTCCAGTGCACCTCAAGCCCTACAAGCACACACTGACCCTGTGAATGAGCCCGAAGAGAGCTGAGCAGGCTTTTCTTACCGCAGGCTGCTGCGTGAATGCAAAACCATGCAAAGAAGGTGCTACAGAAAATGAATAAAATTAACACCTTTTCATGGGAACCACAGTAACTAACTGGGCTTTGGAGACAGACGACAAGCACAGACATGCATATTTAATGACCTGAGCTGTACAGTGAACAGTTCCTTCTGAAACAGATCTTACAGAGAGAAACGCTTTTTTTGTAAAAGAATATTGAATGAACTTTTAATTTTACTATTTTAAAAATATATATATTTAAATGAACTGTCAAGTGTTCTGAATGAGAAGTAAGACTAACTGGTGCTCTTCAGTTAGAAATGTTTTACCAACTGAGCTAAATGATTAAAAAAATAAGAAGACTTTTTTTATTGGTCATGAAAAGTAGTCTGCCTGATACATGAATTTCTAGACATACTATACCGCAAAACAATAAATAAAATATTAGTTGATTCCATTTCAGCAGCTTGAGCAAGTATTCATGTTTCTGGATAGGATCTGCCCTCTAGTGGATGAGCTTAACATAACACATGTAATAACCTTAATGACTGCACTGCTTTTAAAGGATCATGAAACACCCACTTCCAGCTCAAGTCTACCTCCCAATCCTTTTGAAAAATGCAACTTAAATGGATGTGGATGGCTGGGAAAAGAAGGGAGGGGAATGGGCATGACAGGGGAGGAAGAGTCTGTCATAGGAAAGTGCCAAGTGCTGTCATGAATAATTAAGGGACAGCATCTTCTCGTAGGATAAGAACACGCCATCTCATGAATAATTATGAGCCACCGGCATGTCATAGAAGTAGTATAGTACTTTGCAGATGTAAATCTAAGCATGTAGATTTTAAACCCGGAAGACGAAAATAGCGGAAAAAAAGCTCAAAATTAACCAGTTTTGTCCTACACTTAAAATTAACGGATGCTAACGTTGTGTTTTATGATGTGACACAAACACCTCTGTTAAAATCTCAGAAAATGTACTTATATTTCATGACTCTTTAAATCTCATAAGCCTATTTTTAAATGTACTCGAAGGCATCTAACTTGCAGGTGTAGCTCTGGATCCAACCCGTCATTTCTTACTAGACGAACTTACAGGAAACAAGACTTTACATAATACTAGAAGTACATGGTCTAGTGATAGGAGTGAGACCAAGAACACGCATACCTGATTGACAACTTCAAAGTAAACTGCCAGCGTGGTGTTGGGGTCCAGACCACAGATCTTCCATTGGCAGGTACCGCCTGTTCCAATTTCCTGGAATAAGTGACAAGAGAAGTAATTCAGAGTGCTTCAGTAACAATTGAAGATCTGACATCAAGAAGGCAAGAATATATCAACTTGCAGTTTTGATCAAACAGTATTGTTGTACATCGGATGCATGACTAAAGTCCAACTCACATTTTCTGACACGCAAGGTCCCTTGGCATTCAGGGAGACACATGGTCCAATTGCTCCAGATATCTTAATTTCTCTTGATGTCTGAAATATAAATGGTGGTTATTCATGTTGACGACTTTTATAAGACATGAAAAAAAACTGAAAGGAAAGCAAGCTAAGACTGTACCTTAATCTCTAGAGTTCCTGCAAAGGCCATTTTAAAAGATCCCTGCACGTCCTTATTGAAAATCCTCTGGAAGGTTTGCTTGAACAGAGACGTGTTGAAGGAATCTGCCATCACCATATAACCCCTGCAACAAAATAGTGATTCTTACCATTTTAATGAAAGCCACAACACTTAGCTCCACAAAGCATTTCATGTGTGAAAACAGATTTTCAGAAATTATATTCACACCATGACCTTTTGTGAAATTGCTAACTGTGACATGAATTTTATTTAGAAAATGTAAAACCGCTACAACTGTCCACCATTTTACGATGAGTTATAACAGACATATTAACCCAATTATAATGTTATATGCTGCACGCTCACGCTGTATAGTTGGTGCAACACTTCATCTCTGCCAATCCTGTCTGGTCCAGGGCACAGGCATAAATGTCAATGATGTGACCATTGGCTGCAGCTCGGTTTGCCAAGGCTTCATAGTGCTACAAGAACATAATGGCACGTTAAGCTCTCAATTCTAATCATCCACCAGAGAGCCAAGATTTGATTGAGATCATCAATGCTTATATCTAGCAAATGGTAACAAAGAGCTACAGCTGTCAGTCCCAAATGCTGATTCAGGCAACTCACTTTAGTGGCTTTTTTCATGAATTTCGCATTGTCTTTCTCTATGTCGTGCCAGGAACGGATGGGTGTCTTCAGCTCATCTCCAACCACCATGCCCGGGCCCTGGGTGGCTGGGCCACCAATAAAGGTCATTATTCGAGCCCCTGTATTGGGGAAAGTGCACTAGAGAGAGAGAGAAAGAGAGAGAGGGGGGGGGGGGGGGGGGGGGGGGTAAAACGTCACAGAAACGTTAAAAAAAATTAATTAATGACAAATTATACTTATAATCTACGTATGGCAAAATGAATCCGTGTTAATTAATTAATCATATTAATTGTCAAACACCATATTCTTAAGAAAGCTACTTAACCTTCCGTGCTCCAGGGGGCCGTATCATGGCCAACCCTGCACTCTGACCCTAGCTTTCTAGCAAGCTGGGATGTATGAAGAGAATAAAGTTCACTACACTACGAAGTATATGTGACAAACAACTGCTTCTCCAAAATTAAGTACAAACATTTTGAACAGCTTCTTCCATCTGATCCTAACTAAATGTAATTTTTTTAAAATAATAAATAAAACAAAAATATACTTAAAATGATACCCATAGCTTAATATACAAAAAGAAAGAAAGAAAAAAAAAAGCACACTGTGACATAATTTACAATACTGACATTATCGCTCAGCCCTAGATGACATGAGTAGTGCTAACAGCTGTTATTACAGGCTACAGAATGACACTTACCTCTAACAGTCCAACAGCAATAGATAGTGCTACCCCTAATGATCTCAGTGGCCGTTTACCCTGGGTGACAGGCCAAGGGTCTTTCTGCAGCTCTCCCAGGAGATCAGTCAAGTTCATATCAATCTTCTGCACTGGCTGTAGGAATCTGAGCACAAGACCATCCATCTACATGTAAATTTATACCGTGCTATAAGCCAATAAATCTTGTGCACTAAAACAGTGACTGCTAAAGTTCAGAAATTAACTGCAGATTAATGAGATTCTAGTTTAGCCTTAGCTTACTAAGACGTGTTCAAAGCTCTGACAAGCCCAGAAATTATTCTTTGGTTTATGTGACAGCTAGATAAAATAATGTCCACCTCATAAATGAAAAATGTAGATACCTGTTAGGAGGAGGAGCTTGGGGTTGCTGCGGTCCACGGCCTGGTTGCGCCACAGTTTGTTTGCTCAGACCAAGCATCTCCTGCACACAACATGATTCAGAACACTGAGAACCATTCTACCAAGATCTCAAAACCCTCAACCTAAAACTGTTTGCATGGTCTGTACTGTTGATTTAAAAATACGTATATATCAGGGTTTCTATTCTCCCAGTCCACAACATACCTGAAAGAGGTATTCAGTGATTTAGTGGATTAGATAAATGAAGGTTAAATACTCAGTGAGTAAGGATAAACTGAGAGAAAGTATATTTTCTAAAAGATCATTATCTATCAAACTATTATCTTCATTTAAAGAGAAGAAGCATTTACCTGTAGCTGCTTTGCACTGAGGTCTTTGGTTCCTCTGAATACATAGCTTTTAGAGATGCCCTCACAACCCAGCTCATGCACCTGCACCATCCGTCCAAATGTGATGAGACCCACCAAGGCTGTGGGGGGCAGCAGGCTCAGAGACATCTGCAGAGATTCCTTCAGAGCCTGCAGGTCCTCATCTTCCATACATGTGTCTACCACATACAGAAAGTTCAGGGGCATCTGAGGACCTCTCTGTGGATGCAAAAGTGGTAAGTGCTTTGTAAGCATTCTGTTTAAATGCTTTTATAATTTATGGCTTACATCTTTCCTTGCACATCTAAATCCTAAACACTGTCAAGTGGCTCATACTGGGTGGCTGTCAAACTCAAAGATAAAGAGTAACTAGTGATTTTCTTGTAAAAATGATCACAAATTTTATCATCTCCTCTTCTAGTTGAGGGTTGGACTTAGATGCAGGTCAAGGACCACAACATCAACCTATTCTGGGAGCAGAGCTTATTTAATTCCCACACTATCAAAACAACTCTGTTCTTGTCAATCTGCTGAAAGCACTATAATCAATCATACAGTACATGTATAGGCTTGGAGGCTAGGTAGTGGTGGGAGGTAGGCTATATAAGAAACAGTATGGATTTTTAAATCTTGCTTCTACCATAGTAGCGAAAGACTACAAAGGCAATTCCTCATTCCGATAAAAGTAGGCTTTCCCCTTCAACGTGAATTAAGGTATGCACTGGCCAGTGACGCAGATGGCGTTTGAATACAAGGGCGTGACAACAGGAATCAAGCCTGTGAAGCTGCTCTTTAAATAGAAATGACGCCAGCAGTCACGTCAATCTAAGAAAGTTTACAAACAGTCAGTGCTCAGCAGTCATCATCGCTAGGCTATTGATATGCATGGCATGTCAGAAATGTATTGTGACATCCAAAAGCTCAGATCAACACAGTTGTCAGGCATTGTTTACCTTATTCTGTGCATTTACAATTGATTTGTATGTGGTTTATCCTACACAGGTTCGATCAGACACCCTAGTTTAGTTAAAGATGTGCTTACTATTTTACAGATTTAAAATGTATGTAAGCATTAGCCGTAAGCCAATAGGACAAATTTACCTGGACTACATATTCAATGGTGGAGAACTGTGGAAGCAGTTCAGCTGGCTGGTTCACCTCTGATATTCCAGCGTAGGTTGGGGGAAACTAGACAAGATTCACATTAAAAAATGTCAATTTGAAAAACAGCAGCCTCCAAAAATGTAACTTTTGATGCAATCACTGTTTAATATGAAAACCCTTACCTGGTTTCTCTGATAACAGAAATTGCAAGCCCACAGTTTTGCTCTGTAATCCACTTGGCTGAGTGAGAGAGAAAGCACATTTTTTTTTTAAATTAGTGAACATTTTTTTTAAAAGTAGTAATTGTTTTGACTATTTCAGAGAGCAAAAACCTAGTCATGGGTAGTATTTTTTGGTGGCGAAGTGGTTACTTGTGGAGCCCCAGTGCTTTAATACAGTGGTTCCCAAACTTTTCCAGGGCAAGGCCTCCGAAATGGCATTGAAATTTGACCGAGGTACCTTTCGCAACATGTCTTTAAAACACATAAAAAATACAGACTTCTGAATATATCCCTCTTTTTTTATTAATAATTACATCTTTCCATTCCATTACATTAGGAATTGATTGTATATGTGTGTGTGTGTGTGTGTGTGGTTGTCTGAGAGTGAGAAAGAGAAAACACACATTTATTTATTTTTCAAACCAAATTGTTGAGGCCCCCCAGGCGCCCCCTGGCCATGGCCCCCACTTTGAAAACCACTGCTTTAATAAACAGGGTAGATATTGCGCTATGGGAACCTCACACATGCCTGAGGAAAGAGACTCCAACGTAACCTTAAAAATGTCGCGCTACAACATAACTTTTGTGGGCTTATGACACACGAACACACAAAAAAAAGTATGACATACTTTTTTTTCCATCTCTCAGGACAGAGAAAGCAAATGCTACAACTTTTGTTTTAGTCTTCTTCAATCGTACAGATATCAAAAAGTATCATAGTGTCTCACTGACTTACAGTGTATTATGTATCACAGAACTGTCGCTATCATTAAACCACACAGACAACGTATCATGTTTTGACAGTTTATGTTACTCTGTGGTCCCCAGTACATGATCGGAGACGCAGGGCTGCCCTTGTAAAAGTTGTGACTGGTCTATCCTTTAGACAAACAGGGTGTGCCAGTGGCACATTTGTTTTCCCATATCAGGACACCTTATGAATGTTTAAAGAGAACAGGCAGTTGGTGCACAGATTAACTTATGTGAACCTATTAGAATAAGCAGACGAGACAACGAGGACACATTCCTTACTCACCATAGTGGATTGAGTACAGCCCGGCAGGTAGCACGGCTACACAGCACTGGCTCATACTGTATAGGTGGGAGATCCGGACGCTCTTTCAGTGGGGTAAAGAGAGAAGCCACAGGCACTACCATACGTGTGGCCTCCAGTCGACTGGACGGCCAAACGTTCCAGCTGAAACGCACTCCATCGCGGTCTTCGTTCTGCTGAATGAACTCTGGGAAGGTTGTCATTGCACCCTCTAGGAACGATGTGCTGCGAGGAAAGGGTACATAAGAATACTGAACTGAAGCAGCAACAATAACGCGAAGTTAATGTGAAAAGGCCACACAGATATATCACCTTCACAAGCATTACAGCAGCTTTATCACATATGTGTGATAAAGGTTTGCTGAAAAAGAGAGGGCTTATATAAAATGACAGAACATAAACTGGACTTCCGCTTACGTCACATGGACAACCGAGCAGAACTTTCAACTCTGACGCAACGCAAATATCTTGTTGGATGTTTGTTGCTGTTGTTTCATCCAAAAGGTGATTTCACAGTTCATTATCAAAACACACACACAAAGGTTGTTCTGCTAATGTAACGTTATTATCTACAAATCAACAATATCTACAACACCTTTCATATGTGCCTCAACTGGAAAAGTACACGTCTATCAAAAACTTTCTAAAAATCAGTCATTATTAGCAGACTTGTCTTTCACTGTAATTATTAACAGACTTTTATAAATAGACATGAATACGGAAACGACGGGGCGGCAAGTCCATGTTTAAAACTGGGTCATTCATTAGAAATGCCAACGCTGCTAATTGGCTACATTCGCGACGTTAACACCGCTAGACAGCTAAACACAATATAAACCCGTTATTTGGCTAGCTATCTGAAACTAAGTTGATATTTAAAAAAAATAACCACACAT
Organism: Ictalurus punctatus; assembly: GCF_001660625.3. Lineage (NCBI taxonomy): Eukaryota > Metazoa > Chordata > Actinopteri > Siluriformes > Ictaluridae > Ictalurus > Ictalurus punctatus. Next base: position 18,023,810 of record NC_030424.2, on the reverse strand, counting down.
ATACTTGTTAAATACACCGTCAGCTACGTTACCACATCAACACGTCCTAGACATTTTCGCTAGCAAGAGAACCCGATTAGGGTAAGGAGGCGATATGAAACAGAACCGATACTCCCGTATTTTAGCTAGCCGATAAAAAACTACAGAGTGCTTTTACTTAAAACAACCAGTCTAATACCTCACAGAATTATATTTAGTCAACATCCATATATAACACGCCAGCAGTGATTATTTCATCAAATAATGAACATACCTAAAAGTAGGTTCTCTGAGGCGCTCAGGCGGACTCTACTGACGCGCTGACGTATCAAACATGGCTGAAGCAGCGCTGCCACGTCATTACAGGGCTGCAGGGGAGGAGCTACTTCTGCCTGCCTCACCTCCAGCCCGAGTTAACCCCTTCACTCCCTGCGCCATTACAACACTTATCATACAACACTTATCACACCACCCGAGACGTGATGTCCATCAGAATGCAAACATTCATTCATCCACTCTTCTTTATCCTGCTCAGGTTGGTACTGGATCCAAACACTATCCCGGGGACACTGGGTGTTTACAGAAATACACCCTGGATCCGACACCAGTCCGTTGCAGGGCATCATGCACACATATATTTACATTTGGAGGCCATTTTGAGGAGCTAATCCACCTACCAGCATGTGTTCAGGGGGTAGGAAAAAACCAGAAAACCCAGAGAAACCCTATGGGAACACCACACAGAAAGTAACCCAAGCTCAGGATCAAAGCCAGGAGCTGTATGGTGGTAACAGTACTTACTGGCATAAAGTTGGCTTGACGTTGGACGTTCGATATTCGCGGATATGCGGAAATTAAGGGACCGTCTCTAAAGTTACATACGACATTGTTATACACGTTTCTAACTTCAGTAGCATTTGAAGGGAATGACTTACAGGCATATAACCAACTGTAAAGTGTTCATCTAGGTGTCAGCAATGATGCACACCTTTTAGAGTTTTGATATTTAATAAACTATTAAATCATATATAAAATTTGCCATGTATTTTATTACTGCATGGGGTCATACACAAAATATACCATAATTTAAAGCTCAATAGCATTTGAAGGGAATGACTTACAGTCACACAACCAACTGGAAAGTGTTCGACTAGGTGTCAGGTACGACGCACATCTTTTAGATTTTTGAGATTTAACCCTATAATACATGAACCAAAAAAAAAACAAATACAAATACATAAAGGGGGTCAAAATGACCCGTAACGGAATATTGTTTTCTTCAAAAAATAGATGTCCTATTAATGAGATTATATATATATATATATATATATATATATATATATATATATATATATATATATGTGTGTGTGTGTGTGTGTGTGTGTGTGTGTGTGTGTGTGTGTGTGTGAACACTTTCCAGTTGGTTTTGTGATTGTACATCATTCCCTTCAAATGCTGTTGAGCTTTAAATTATGGCTATTTTGTGTATGAGCCCATCCTGTAGTGAAATACATGGCGATATTTGCATATGAAAATATTTACTTACTTATTGTATACTTAATATTTATATTATTTCACTTACACTCACTGAGCACTTTATCAGGAACACTATAATAATACTGGGTAGGGTTTCCCTTTGCTCTCAAAACAGCTAAGTTCTTCCTGGCAGAGATTCCAAAAGATGTTAACGTTCCTTTGAGACTCTGATCCATGTTGATATGATTACATTACATTACATTGCAGATTTTTCAGGTGCACATTCATGCTGTGGATCTCCCATTCTACCACATCCCAAATGTGTTCTGTTGGATTCAGATCCTTTGGCTGAGAAGGCCACTGAAGAACACTGAACTCATTGTCATGTTCATGAAACCAGTTTGAGATGACTTTTGCTTTGTGATATTGTGCATTATCATGCTGGAAGTAGCCATTATAATATGGAAAAATTGTTTCCATGAAGGGGTGCACACGGTCTGCAACAATACTCAAATAGGCTGTGGCATTCAAGTGATGATTGGTATTAATGGGCCTAAAGTGTGGCAAGAAAACATTCCCCACAACATTTGACTACCTCCACCAGCCTGGACTGTTGACACAAGGCAGGGTGGGTCCATGCATTCCTGTTGTTGGTGCCAAATTCTGACGCTACCATCTGTGTACCTCAGCAGAAATTGAGATTCAGCAGACCAGGCTACATTTTTCCAGTCATCAGCTGTCCAGTTTTGGTGAGCCTGTACCCACTGCAGCCTCACCTTTTTGTTCTTGTTCTAACAGAAGTGGAACCTGATGTGGTCTTCTGCTGTTGTAGCCCATCTGTCTCAAGGTTCGATGTGTTGTGCATTCTGAGATGCTTTTCTGCTAACCACAATTGTACAGAGTGGTTATCTGAGTTACTGAACCAGTCTCCCTTGTCCACTGACCTCTCTCATCAACGAGGAGTTTGTCTGCAGACCTGCTGCTCACTGGATGCTTTTTCTTTAAACGCTAGATACTGTTGTGCATGAAAAATCAAGGAGATCAGCAATTATAGAAATACTTAAATCAGCCTGTTTGGCACCAAAAATCATATCACGGTCAAAATTACTGAAATCACATTCCCCCCTCCCCTGATGGTAGGTGTGAACATTGCCTGAAGATTCTGAGCATTGCACTGCTGTCACACGATTAGCCTATTAGATAATTGTATGAATTAGTAGATGTACTGGTGTTTTTAAGTGCTCCATGAATGTATATTTTACATAACACTTCAAGGGTTCATTATAAATCGTTCTTACTGTAACAAAGTTCAACAACATTTTTCTAAATGTCCATTACAGAGGACAGCAACTCCTTAAACCAAACCAAGAGGCATAAGCACAACAAAATAAACAACCATCAATTAAAATGTTGCTATATAAATTTATTATATTATGACAAAATATTGCCACAGACTTATCTGACACTACAGTTCTTTAGTCTCACATACAAAGCCAAAGTTCTTCTAGGGCAATTCCAGGAAAAAAGGACTCGGACAATGAACCATGATTTCTTATTTTTTCCCCAACTGTAAACATCTTAATCACAAAAGGGGGAACAAAATCATAAAATCTGTTTTCCTTGAGATTCATACATAAAGGACAGCAGCAATTACTAGCAACATTTTAAAAAGGATGAACATGTCTGAATGTGTGTTGTGTGGTACACAAGTAGCCAGATCAGACTCCTTTAAACATTTCACCTTTCCTTGCACTCTAAAAAAGACATAAGTAAATAATGTTAATTAGAATTTAGACCGCATTCATATAACTCAGCAAAAAAAAGATTTACGTCTTACAGGATGTTGGCTTTAAATGTAGTCTAATGTTTTAAAACTACGTAGTTGTCACTGATCAAACTTTAAAGTGAAACAGTCTGATTAGTGAATGCTTTCTCCAGAAAATCGCAGCTTTATAAATACTCAAGTCTCTGAATATTTTACATGGTTTAATAAATGACTGTATTATCTGAGGGAAAAAAGAAAAAAGAAAATCCTGCTCCACTTAGGTTTTATTTTTGTTAAAATCCATCAGGATGATTTCCATCTTTATTTAAGGCTTAAGCATTCACATATTGTTGAATCCCATCATTCCTTTCATATTGCCAGCAGCCCCTTGCTGAAACTGCCTCATCATCGACTGTAGACCAGCCATGCCACCTGCATCAATACAAATACATCAGTCACCCAAAAGCCTTTTTACAAGTATGACAAATAACAAATTGGTGAAAAGATTATTTTATTCAAATGCTACAGCAGATTTTTCTGAGACAAATGTCCTCAGTCATGTGTAAAGCCAACCAAACCTTTATATATTGTTAGAAATGATAGATTAGTGCGTGGTGCATACCCATGTGGTGCAAGACTCTTGGATCCATCATCTTTGCCATCTGCTGGTTCAATTTGGCCATCTGAGATGGGTTAACATTCTTGGACATGTCTCCTCCTGTAAACCAAATGAGACATCATACATTTGCAAAATGTCCATAACTCTGTGAGAAAGCTGCTCCCAAAAATCATGTGTGAACATAAAAACATCATATGAAACATACCTTTAAATAAACCTTTAATTCCACCCATTTTCTTGACCATTTGGGCAAACTTTGTGTACTGGGTAAGCAGTTCCTGCACGTCTCTGGTGGCTACACCTGCACCCCGCGCCACCCGCTGAACCCGGTTCGGCTGCTTACTGAACAACTTTGCACCGTCTTTGTTGTCCAGTTCTACAAAGAGTAAACAATTGTTTAATAACATCTTTTATACCACTGCATTGTTTAATTCTTAAATCAGACTGATCAGAAGGTTGATCAACTTTCTATAACAGCAGGCTCTGACAATAGTGCTGGTTGTAATTCAAATCACAGGTTTATATTAATATTCTCGTTTGAACACATTATGTTCTATAGTAAGAGCTCATTTACAGTGACTTGTATAGTGAACACACCATATAATCAAAACCGAATAATAAACAAATTAAAATACTTATTTGATAAATGAAACATCATCGATGTGCTGATTTTTTATGTAAGGATGTGTTTATTTATCATTTCTGGAAGGAGCCTAAAGCGTTAAGCTGTAAATAATATTTCCACCACAGAATTTTTAAAAAAATTGTTTCCTATAATACCATGCTCCCAAGTGTTTTATTTCTTATGTTGGTATCTGGTTTTAGTTATTATATAAATTCCTCAGTCCATTAGATTACCTTGGTCATTCATACTGTCCATTATGGTCATGAGTTTCTTTAACCTGGCCATCGATTCCTGTTCATTGCCTTTACTCATGAAGTCTGTTCCAAAGCCTGGGATCATGCCCTAAGTGTAACAATAAACAGATATATTCAACTTCAGAGAAGTTAAACTGAGGTATTCATTACGTGAACATGAGCATGTTGTATTCACTGTACCATGATTTGCCCAAAAGGTCCCATTTTCATGATGTTCTGGAACTGTTCATACATGTCCCGGAGTGTGAACTGACCTATGAGAAGAGTGAACAGTAATCACAGATTAGCCCTGGAACAAGCAAACAGCAGCTGCTACATGGCATGTCTGATTTAATACAGGTGGATCTATTTACAATGTATTTATCTCTGTGAAAACATATACACCATATAGCCAAATGTTTGTGGACACCTGACCATCAACCCATATGTGCTTTTTGAACATCCCATTCCAGATTAAGTTTCCCCTTTGCTGTCATAATAACCTCCACTCAAGAGCATTAGAGAGGTCAGGCACTGACTGATGTTGGGTGAAGAGGCCTGGGGTGCAGTAAGTGTTCCAAGTCATCTCAAAGATGTTCAGTGTGGTTGAGATCAGGGTTCTGTGCAGGCCACGTCAGTGCTTCCAGACCAGCCTTGGCAAAACATGTCTTTATAAACCTCACTTTGTGCACAGGGGCATAGTCATGCTGGAAACATGTTTGGGCCCTTTAATTCTACTAAAGGGATTTTCACCTTTAACGCTACAGCATAAAAAGTCATTCTACACAATTGTGTGCGTCTTATTTTGTGACTGCAGTTTGGGGAAGAACCACATATGGATGTTATGAGCAGATGTTCTCTTACTTTTGGCCATATTGAGTATATCAAAACGTATCTCTCTCCCTCTCTGACTCACCCAATGAAACTTTTCATTTCACTGCATTTTATATACTGTATATAATTCTAATAAAAACTGGCCTCCAGTCTAATGCTAAACCTGCACTACACTGGCATTTGTTCACTAGAGCACCAGCCCAACAGTACATTTCAGACCAATCCTCACAGCACTCCTACTAACTTCAGCCTGACTGTGACTGTGTGCAGTATACATTTATGGATTTTTGTAAATGCCCTTATCCAGAGTCACCTGCTATACTGAACTGTGGGTCATATAGCAGGGTCATATAAAAAAAAACTGAACATCTTACCATGTTTAAGTTTGTCAATTAGCTCCTCATTATCATCAAGTTTGAGTTCATTCACTTTATCTATCAGTCCCTCAATGTCTCCCATTCCTGTAAAGCCAAGAGCCAAACAATTTAAAATAAAAAAAACTTCTTTAAAAAGTAAAATGATATAAACATGTAGGATTATGAGGAACAAAAAACATACCAAGCAGTTTGCTTATGAAGGGCTGAGTTTTAAAAGGCTCAAAATCATCAATGTGCTCGCCTGTCCCGATGAAAATGATAGGACTCTTTGTGGCAGCAACTCTGCTCAAATATATTTTATAGCCAACATTAGGTTTTGAGTAATACAATCATGAACATCTATGTTTTCACCATAAAGAGTAGCTATGTACTTACGCACTGAGGGCGCCACCACCTTTAGCATGGCCATCCAGCTTAGTGACGATGACAGACGCCACATCTACCTTGTCTTTGAAGGCCTTAGCCTGAGCCTCACAAGCCTGACCAATGGATGCATCCATCACGTACACAATGTTGTCGGGTTGCTGTGGAAATCACAACAGCATAAAAGATGCAACACTTTTTTTTTTTTGCAATCTGTTTTACCTGTTACTACCAACAATTCACAATGTGTTTTACACAAGCAGACTACATCATACACTTACCACAGCATTTGAAACCTGTAGCATTTCTTCAAACAGCGAATCTTCTTGCTTATGACGACCGCTAGTGTCGACAATGATTATTTCAAAGTTTTCTGACTTGAATTTTTCGACTCCCTCAGCAGCTATTATGACTGGATCCATTTCTGTGTAACTGTTGATTGACAAAGGTTTAAATAACAAAACATTCATGTTCTTGTTTTGTATCATGTGCATTATAATAACCTCAATCAAAAAACATTACCTTCCATAAAAGGGAATTCTGGCTTTTGTTGCATTTTGCTTCAGCTGATCAAAGGCACCTTATGGGGAGAAAAAAAAAAAGAAAAACACACGTTATATTACTTTATATTCAATCCAGTCAATTTTGCTCTACAATCAAAGTGAAAAAGAAGAAAACCTCACCTGCTCTAAAAGTGTCAGCACAGATCAAGCATGTTTTCCATCCTTTTCTTTGGTAGTAATATGCCAACTACAGAAACAGTACGAAGAATCACGATTACAAACAAGCCAGCCAGTAGTCAAATAATATTTGTACACTTTCATGCTGAAAATTGTTATAAGAACAGCCATACCTTGAAGAAACTATTAGATTCGTATATAAAAAGCATACATTGATGGAATTTTACTTAACCACAACTATGTATTTAGAGACATTACAGTACTGGCTCACCTTAGTACATGTTGTGGTTTTTCCACTACCCTGAAGGCCAACAAACATGATGATGTTGTTCTTTCCTTTTGTAGGTGTCCATGATTTTACACCAGGGTCCACCAGCTACAGAAATACATTAAATCATTAAACTGACCTTTTGAAACATTTATATTTCATTAAAAATCTCTAAAAAGTCTTCTGTCTAAAAAAGGTTTCATTTCAATACAATCAGGATTGTACTTAAAACTACTGTAGTGCAAAAGTCAATGCAATGCAAAGCTGTGTTTTTACAGAGTAATCCAGACTTTTATTTCCAAAACCTTATCTTATTAGTTCAAATCAAACCTGATTAGTCAGAAGGTGGTGATTTATTTTCTATAACAGTAGCGCTGAGCATAATTCAAATCACAGGTTTATATGAATGTGTTCATTCTAATACAGTATAATTTATTAAGAACTCTTTCACAGGGTATGGAGGACACGCCGCATAACCTACGACTAATAATAAATGAATAAAAAAGAGTGTTATTTAAAAAAGTAAAATATATAATAATTGGAAAGGAGGTGATTCCATAAATGTTAAACAAGGAGCTTTGTAACACTTGGTAGGTTTTCTGCCACAGGCTTGTCTTTGAACATTGTGATTTCCAGTTTCTCAGCAACAAGCTGTTTTTCCTGACTTATAAACTTCAAAAGATAGAGAAGAAGAGAGGCTGGTAAGGGAACAACTATTTATAGCTGATTAACTTGTCTTGTGGAAGAAGACAAGTTAAAACCACAAAGAGTTGCTTATTAACAAATTTAAATTTTTAATTGTTGCCAATTGGCTGTGGTATAAGAGGAGTAAAACACTTTAGGATGTGTGGTTATGATTAACTTTGTGGTGGTAATGGTGCTTTGCATTACACCACCCCGTTGTTGATTATTTTCCTAACACAGTACACCCCAAAGTGTTTTTATTATTAATTACATGATGCCACTGTACACTAAGAGATAGTCCCACCAGGATTTAGCAAGTTTGCAATAGCAAAAATCAGCACAAAATTAAGCAAACTCTACAATATTCAGAGGAGCTTACAATTCGTCTAAATGACCACAAATTTTCTGCAGATTTGGACCAAGACACGTCATGTGGTGTCATCACAAGGTGCATTCAGCTAAAGCCCTCTTCAACTCATGTGCGTCGAACACGAGTACAACTAAAAAGTCTCATTTACCAACAAACATGATTTCAACATCAACATTTCGTACAATTGCAATTTCACCAACCGGTTTTCCGCAAAAAAAAAAAAAAAAAAAAAAAAAAAAAAAACCCTCCACAAACTGCACTGCGATTTTTTTTGGGGCGGGGACAAACAGATGCAAAAATGAAGTATTTTGCCCATAACAATCACAAAAATACTCAAACCTTGACAAGCTCCTTGAAAACAGCATGCTGGATCATTCGCCTCTTATTCAGCCCGGAGGCCATTTCCTCGAGGTCAATGGCTGCCCTGAGAACGGTTAATAAATATCATTACATTTAGCTTCTTCGTTGCTGGAAGCATAGACTACGTGAATTAAAAGATCTGTACTTACTTGACATTTTCTCTGAGCTGCTTCACCAGTTTGATGTTCACATCAGCTTCTAGCAGGGCAGCACAGACCTCTTTTAGCATAGCATTTAAAACCTGGGGAAGAGTGAAAAATACAATGTTCTGAACAAGACACAAACAGCCTCTCTGGGAGGAAACGTTGAAGAAGAAGAGAGTGAGTTGTCACATAAAAATACAGGATAGGGTAGCTGTTTTCTTCACATATTAAGAAATGTTATGTGTGCAGAAACATGGCTGTGGTGTGTGTGTGTTACCTCTTCATTGATAATGGTGGCATTGCTGAGAGATCTCAGCGCCGATGTTATCTTCCTCCCCAAGTCCGCTAACACCATGTTTGCAGTTTAAATATGTAGCGGCCTACGACAGGAAGACACAGTGTATTAATCACATGCATTGGTTCAGTGCTTGTAACTACTGTAATATTAGAACTATGTTTATGTAGTAATGAGTAATAGAAGATAATGTTTTCCCCCCCCATACGTGTTAGGAGAACAGGAGCTCTGCAGTAAGGTGGGGGATCCCCCACAGCTTTTTAACCACTCCGTTTAATCTCTTTCAGGTGATACTGGCACCAGGGACCCGGGCAAGAAGATGAAGAAGTGCAGATTTCCAGTCTGTCCTCACACAAACCCAAACATACATTTAATCATGCCATTAGCTAATATCATTACAGTCTATTATGAGAGGAAACAGATACAACAATTGCTTAAAATGTGCAGAGCTAGCAAGACTGTAATCTGTAATAACTAAGATGAGTGTGTGGCTCTTCTGAAGCTGTAAGGAAACACTCAGTAACTAGATGTGTTATTTTCTTGGTTTTGTTGTGTATATGACCCCTTCTGACCAGAATAGACAAAACACCAAAACAGCCGAGGTTGAGGTTGTTGTTGTTGTTGTTGTTGTTGTTTTTTGGCCAAACAAAAAGCCCCACACGAGTTATTATACACTATCACTATTAACTGACTATAAGCTGTGTTAAAAGCGGAAGATGTAGCTCAGATCCAAAGTTTTATTTAATACACAATCACTCAGCTAATCCACAAACAACAACCCAACGCTAACCAGTTTGATATGATTTTTTTTTACCGCTAGCTTGCTCGCGATGATCACCGAAATTACAAACTAATACAATCTCTTATGAATAAACTAACTAGTAAAACTATTGATGTGTTGTTAAACCGTGGAAATCACATTCGTGTAAATTATTTCGTCTGGATTCTTCTTACCTTCGATACAGCTGTTACACGGAAAAAGCAGACAAACGTCATCTCACAAAAAAACTCCCATAAAACCTTTCTACTTCCGGGTTACCTATCGGATGTCGTCATTTCTGTGCTGATCTCAGATCGGGCTTTCGCCCATAGCATGAGGACTAACGTAAGCATCTGTCGCATTAAAACTGATCCAGAATCAGTATAAAATAACAGTTTATACATTGATGGTTTAGTGTAGTATACAACTATTTACTTCGCATTTAACACTGTATTTCAGTTATATATTAATTTATGGTAGTTCTTTGTCCTTCTCTTGTTCATTTACTTATTTAGAAAACGTCTCCATGTCAAAGCCATAGAAATCATGTTGGGAATAGTCAGTACGAGCCGCACACATTTTAAGGTAGCTCGAAACATAGGGAAGATTTATTACCAGTTTAATATTAACCAACTGCTTCTATATAATTACTAATCATATAACTTGTTGTGGGATATTTTATGGCCGCTAAGTGCAGTCTACTGTAACGCACAGGCCAAAGTGTTAACAAGACTAAATTGCAACTCAAGAAGCACCTTAAAAATAAGATACTGTGGCTCCTCCCCATTTTGGAGAACCTTGTTGTACACGCGTTTGTCAAACTTCCTCTTAGGTTTGGATTCCAGCCACCTAGATCATAACATAGTGATTAAATATGAATTTCGGCGACGCTAAGAATAATATTCTACAAATACTGAGCAGAACAGACTCTCAGGATCTTGTTAAACTGATCAATTGGATGAAGTATTCAGGTGATTCATTATGTTCCTGCTAAAATTGTATGAGTAAATTAAAGTGTGTTACTTGCATTACATGTAAAGTGTGTTTATCAGACGAATTAATGAGTGTTTTTAAGTTAACATTTGTTATTTATATCACCAGAGTTGGAAGAATCTTTGTGCTTTTTTGACATTCATCATCACTTATAAGTTGTATGTATTTGAGATGTTTGTAGCCAGTTACTGTATTTGTTTGATTATATTCTTTATGTAATCTTTTAGATGATCTTGATAACTACTTGGTTGACAATCAGAGAGCTATACTCCAAAGTATTGCAGATGACCTGAGGAGTTGTCTTCCCTTGGAGGCTGTGTTTCCTTCAGAGACCATGGCCATTCAGAAGGTTTGCAAGTTCTTCTTGTATTTTGGGTTATCATTATTTTAGCCTCATACTTGGCACCTCCTAAAGTCCACTTTGCCTTGCAGACTCTGCACAACCCCAAACCTACTGTCCACATGGATGCATTTTTGTATGACGAGGAAATGGTAGATTGTCTCTGTGAAGAGGGCAAGATGAGTCGCAACTTCTGTCTCACTTGTGGATCGCATAAGACAGCACCTATGGGTAATTTTAACCAGTTCTCAGCTGGATGGCATTGGGTTTGTTTTTTTTTTTTAGCCCATGCAAGTTGCTAAATGCTGTAGTTTACAATGTTCTGCAGAATTCATCTCACATTCCTTCTCGATCTCGGAGCTCCAGTTCCTGTTTCTTCAAGCTCTCCCAGACCTGGCAGGAAAGATGGTAGTGGATGTGGGATCCAGGCTTGGAGCAGTGCTCTATGCGGTAAGGTACTTTTGGAATGAATGGTCCTGAGTTTCATAATATTTGATTGAATCAATGAATAGAGGCAGTAGGCAGTAGTCGTTCAGTGGTTAGCAATCAATATGAATTTAAATCCCTGAACTGTCAGAGACTGTGGGGTCTTTAATTAGTCCCTTAACCCTGAAACGCTCAGATATTTGTTTGTTTGTACTCAGTCTCAATATTAGTGTTGGGTCCGAGTCCACCTTTGTCGAGTTCGAGTCGAAACCAAGTCCTTAACCAATCGAGTCAGAGTCCAAAAGGGGCAGAGTTGGACTCAAGTTCTTGTCCTTAATGGCCGAGTCAGAGTAAAGTCCTGCTGAGTTCAGAAAGTAATTCAGTTGAAAAAAGATTTGAAATGGCAATTGTAAACTCAACACTGAGCTGTTAAATTACTACTTTAGCCTTCGCAAACCAGTGGCAACATAAATGTAACAAAAAATACCACTATTACATCTTGTCATTGCCGTTTAATATTTTTATTTCATGTCATCAGCACCTCAACTAGTTTCCTATCAAAAAATGGTTTCAAAGAAAAAAGGGGTATAGAGGTATAAGTAGAACTTTTATTATATTACAAGTGTATGAAAATACAGATGATCCTGTTTTGTTATTGTATCACACTATATTGTGTCCCCCAGTTCGAGCTGACTTTTCGATGATTTGATGCCTCTCCTCCACAGTTATATAGGCAGAGAGAGTACAGAGTAGAGTTACATTTAGCAGCAAGTCATAACAAGCTTCATGCTTTATTACTGCTTTTAATCTGTCTGTGAATGACAACAAACTCGGTTCTGAACACAGCTCTGTTGCATCTACATTTATTCATTTAGCAGACACTTTTATCCAAAGCGACTTACAAATGAGGAATCTTATTTCACAACAACGATACGTTTTCTCAGGTAGGACTATCCGCAGTATTCAAGTAAGAAATACTGTGGAAATTGAATAAAGCAATTTTTTCTTTGTCTTTTGTTGATTGATTAACATTAATGACACAGACAGCAGCAGGTTTATTAGACTGCTGTCACTTTTAGACCTAATGTACAGATACTGTATTGACACACCTCCGATTTTCCCCCAAACTGTTAATTCACTTAAGACATAACCTACTGTGATTGCATGAATATTCAGCCAGACCTGCATTTTGACATGATGTGTGTGTATTTATTTGACCGTCCGAGCGTAATAAGCCACTAAAGAGAACTCAATTCGGTACTCACACTATGAGGCAGCTTTCTGTGTGTGTGTTTCAAGTGTGTGCAGACAGCAAGCCCCCTGGTCAGCCAGGGAGATATTGATTAATTTCTTGTTGTCTTAATTTTATGTTATGTATTTTTGTTTCATGTTACACGTGAAGCGGACTCAACTGTACTCTACAACTGAAAAATTTCTGTGTCAAGTTCAAGCACAAATTTTTCCCGAGTGCATGACAAATCCGAGTTCATTCATAATTGGACTCGAGTCTGAGTCCGGGATCGAGTACCGCAACTCTACTCAATATCAGTCACTTTAGTGTCTGCCAAGTGAATAAAGGTAAATTAGTCAATCATGTATACAAGCAGATGACTGACTGAATATAATAATTACCTTATTCGTTATGATTTTTTACTGTCTCTCAAAATATTTTAGAAATATTTCTTGTAAATCCTGTCCACTTGGCAGCCATCTTGGCAATGGATCTTGGCAAGTATTTTCAACCATACAAAGCTATGTACTTCAGTGAGATTTAGAAGAAGAAGCCTTTATTTGTCACACATGCATATGTCACATACACTTTCTTTGCATATCCCTGCTTGTTATGAAGTTGGGCTCAGAGTACAAGGTCTGAAGATTTGAGCTCAGATTTGAAAAGGCTGTTAAAAATTAAGAAAAAAAAGGTATTTTTATTTTTAGGTCACTGTGGATACTGCTCATGAGTGTTCCTTCATAAAAAATGGAGCAAAGTGCCCTAGATCTGTGCATATGTCACTGTAAGAATCTGATAGGCCAGAATTCATTGCCAGATTCTTTATCAATAAGGAAACTGGCTTTTTTTCCTGAGGGGTGGGACTTACATAATAGAGGCATTAAACAGCTTGCCCCATTTATATTTTATGCAATTGACTGTCTATACGTATTACATCTCTGGTTTTAGATAAATGATTTCTACTTGCTTTTCTGAGTTCTAAACTGATAAACGTTTCCTCAGTAGGGCTACCTCTACAGTGCAGCAGTGCAACTTGTTGGAGTAGAAATATGTGAAGAGTTTGTCAAGCTTCAGACAATGACTGTGGACAAGTATGGCTTCAGTGACAGAATTCAGGTACCAGATTAAAACCGTAGTGTTGTCAGTGCTACATGTGATCTGTCCTGATTATTATTTCTGTGTGCTTTCCACAGGTGATTCATGCAGATATATGCTCTCAGGCAGTGTTGTTGAAAAATGCAGATGTGCTAATAATGAACAATGTGTTTGAGTATTTTATGGAGCCCAAAGACCAAGTAAGGTAAGTCACACTGGTATTCAAGCTCTGGGTAGGCCTGTTTATGATGCTGTAACAAATACTGTACATACAGTAAATAAATAAGACCGTACAATTGCAAAGAACAGCATTTGTATGATAAGCTAGGCAGCATAATTGTCCAGCACAATGAGGTGCTGGTAGTAAACGCTAAACACGATGAACCTGGACAAAGGACCTGATTCTGTGCCTATTCAGAATGCACATATGTTCATCTCAGTAGTATTTTTGGGCTGTATAGATGACAAAATTTCTTTCTTTTCTGCAGAGCGTGGCAGTTTGTTAGCCAACATTTCCAAAAGAAAGGTGCATTGTTGGTGACTGTTCCAAGCATTCAAGAAGCTCTCATGTCACTGCAAGAAACAAATGTGAGCAACATGGCAAATTGCCATATTTATTCACCACATTCTCCATAAACACTACTAGAAATTGTACTACAGTCCAGTAAATTTCAGCTGAAATATTTTTTGTAGTTATTGTAGTATGAATTGGCAGACCTACAGCCTAGCAAAATGTTTAAAGGATTTATGGACACTGCAGCTTTTGTTTGTAGTTTGAGTTACTTTTTATAACAATATGTAATTAACAGTGAATTATGAGTGCACCAAAATTTTGATCGAAACACCCAGATATAATGACTGAAGATGTACTGAATGAATACTGTTAAAATGAAGGTGTTTGACATTTTCCTTTTCTGTTTCAGGGAGCACCAGTAATTGGCCATTGGTTGCAAGAAGTACCTCTTGATTATAGTACTTATCTCCAAAATGACATAGACCCAGATTCCCTCAAGCAAATACATCTCTACACAGTACTTTGACCTAAACACACAAAAGAACAACTGAATAAAACATCTTGTAGAAGTATATCTTTGGTAAATGGATTTTCACAAAGGACTATTCATAGTAGATTTTCATGTAATGAAATCAGTTTTAACAAGATTAATATATCTTATGAGCATTGCACAGATAATGTTGACATGGCGGTGCAGGGATTGGCGTTGCTACCTCACAACACCATGATCCCAGGTTTGGTCCTGAGCTAGGGTTATAGTCTGTGTTGAGTTTCTGTGCATGTTCTCTTCATGTCTGGGCTTCCTTCAGGTTTAACGGTTTTCTCCACCTCACAAAAATGCTACTAACTACTTGGCTACACTAAAACGCCCTCAGTGTGAAAGAATGACTTAAGGAATGAATGAATTAACAGATAATGGTGAAACAAACTTGTCTTTTCTAAACCAAGCAGATTTTGATAGGGAAAGTTTTTTTACTTTGAGCATATTGTCACACTCATTCATTCAACATTCATTTGTTTGTCTTCAGTAACGACTTTATTCTGGGAATGAGGTGGGAAAATATCCTGTATGGGGTGCCAAGCTCCATGCACTCACACATTCACACCTAGGTGCAATCTATGTGCAATAAGTGACCAATAAAGACTCATTATCATTATCTAACATATTCAGTGCTACCCACCGCACCACCATGCTGTCCATCAGGACTAGTTACTGTAGTCATTTTGTACCAAAACTTGGTACAATCCATGTTATGAATTTACCCACCATAGTACACACACTGTATAGCCAAATGTTTCTGGACATCTGGCCATCACACCCGTATGTGCTTTTTGAACATCCTCTTCCATATGTAGTCCCCCTTTGCCATTGTAATAACCTCTACTCGGCTGGGAAGACTTTCCACTAGATTATGGAGCATGGCTGTGGGGATTTGTCCATTCAGCCACAAGAGCATTAGTGAGGTCAGGCACATTTGTCAGATGAGGAGGCCTGGGGCACAGTCGGTGTTTCAGTTCCTCCCAAAGGTGTTCAGTAGGTTTGAGGTCAGGACTCTGTGCAGCTCACACATGTTCTTCCACTCCAACCTTAGCAAACCACATCTTCATGGACCTCACTTTGTGCAGAGGGGCATTGTCAGTTCAGGTTAGTTCCAGTGAAAGGAAATTGTAACGATACAGCATACAAAGACATTATTTACAATTGTGTGCGTCCAACTTTTTGGCAACCGTTTAGGGAAGAACCACATATGGGTGTGATGGTCAGGTGTCTACATACTTTTGGCCATATAGTGTATTAATGTTCTTTTTTCCCCTGAATTCTTATTTTTCCAGTCTTGCTAATAATTCAGTAAATGTCAATAAAAATGTGGATCACTGACATGATCCTTGACAAAAACCTTGCTTGTTTCATGACATTTAAGACTGTGCCAAACAAATGAAAATATAAAATTTACTAATGAACACCAAAGAAACACTAAAATCCAGCTATCATGTTATCCTTCGTTGTATGCAATCAGAAGACATGATATCTCTTTCCTTCAAAACAAATGTTAATTACAACACTGTGGAAGCTGTCCAAATACACAAAGGATGAAGCACTAATCCTGACATCTCGGCATTGGCGGTGGACATATGAGTGACAGCATGTCTAACCAATAGAATGTCAGAAATCTCAAGCACCGCCCATAGCGCGTCCTTGTCGGTAACCGAAGTCTAGGGAATCAAAACTTGTCGTCAACACGCGCGTCCCGCTCGAAGAAGTGGGGCAAGTCCGGAGTTCTGCCTTTATCTCCTGGAAAGGATTATTTCTTTTCCTCTCTTCCATAACGGGTAAATGTGTTCGTGAGTATTTTCGGTGTTTGTGGTTTTCTGTAAATGACCTCATGTTGGTTATTATTGGATCTAAACACCACTGGTGTGTGTAGGCTGGATCTAACGTCACTGTGTGACTGGGAAGCGTGTGTCATTAACAAAGGCTGCATTTCCTCTCGAACTGTATCGCCTTTAGCGCCTTTTTAAGTAGTTTTAAGCCTCTTCAGCTTTAGACTCTTCGTGGGAGGATGTAAACGAGTTTTCCTATGACGTACGAGCTCAAAATTAAACCTTTCTCACTTTCAGTTTCCCTCCCTTTTTTTTTTTTTTTGAAAGTCTAGGACACCCAGCAGCGGCATCAACAGCAGAGACGCCGAAATAAAGAAAGATGCCCCTTCTCCACAAAAAGCCCTTTGTCAGACAGAAACCTCCTGCTGATCTCAAGCCAGACGAAGAAGTTTTTCTTTGTAAAGTCACCCACGAAATCTTCAGGACGTACGAGTGAGTGAGATTACTTGCAACACCGATGGAACTTGTTGTGATGTTAGCAAGTTATGCTAGCTAATGGCATCAAACTGTTATGAAAGTCGGACAACACAGTGACGTCCTCGAAAGTTTTTCTTCCGACTAATTAAGTAGTATTCATTATTGCTTCTTTAGCAAGTAGTTTTCTTTTTGTGTATGTGTCTCGTGAAATAAACCCTGTTTTATTTGGACACTGTATCTGGTTAGAAGCGTTGCTCTGAAGTGGCAGGTGTAAGTAGTCGGGGTAAATGTACTAGCCTAGCTGAGCTCGCTAGTAGCTAGGTTACTCACCCGCACCTCGCCTAGGCCAGGCTGCTGTTAGCTAGCTCAGTGTTCAAACAGCTTTCTAATGGAAGAAAAGTTTGTTGTATGTATAGAGGTCGCTTGAACTTTGGCTGTAATTCATGCCTTCGTGTAGTTTGCCAAAGTAGTTAAAGAAGAGCGTCCTTTTGTTGGGATTCAGGTGATGTTAACTTCTCACAGGATGTTTAGCTAAAACGTGGTAGCAGCTATTGTTGGAAAACATACCTGTGTGTGACTCTTCCTTCAGCCTACTACAGTTTATACTTACTATTAGGGGTTATTAACTGTTTAGTGTTAATAGATAAGTTATAAATGGCTGTTTACAAAGTCACTTATTACATAATTACACCTCATTACCTTGTTAACTAATGGTGTATGTACCACTACTTCTACACTGTACCTCAGTTATTATCAGGAACACCTACACTCCTTGGCTATTTTATCGTGTGTATCTAGCACACAGATGGACTTTGCAGATATACCATCACTGCCTGTACCCCATCTTTTACACACCCTGTCATACTGCCTTCACCCTGTGCATCAATAGGAAATGGCCCACAGCCTCTGTCTCCTGATTTAATATGGCTCTGTGGTTATGAGATGAGCACAGGTTCCCAACCCTGGACCTGGTTGTACCCCAGTTCTGCATATTTTAGTCTTTTCCCTGTTCCCAATATACCCAGTTCGGCACATCAGACAGCAGATTAATAGGCCTTCCTGAGTTTAAGAGTGTATGTTAGAGCAGGCAATTAAAAACTTAAAATGAGCAGGATATAGTTTGGGAACCTTTGTGTGGGTATGAGAAGGAATAATACAACTTGTGTATATAGGCTTTAGTGTCCAACTGTTGTGACTAACAAAATGGTTACATACAGGACATACAGTGGTCCTGATACACTTGTACTGTACTAGGACTACACTCCATCATGTCCGTATCAGTGCTGCTGAGAATAGGCTGTCGCCCAAGTAACACCTTGGAGTGTTATTACATTGGTCCATTTCTCAGTCCCTCCAGGATTTCACGATCACAGAAGTCAAAGCAAAATCAAGCAAACTCTTAGAAAAGCTTGCAGATTTTCAGCAGATTCGGGCCAAGACGCATCCTCTGACGTCATCACAAACCCCTCTTCAATTTACGTGTGCTGAACATGAGTACAGCTAAAAGGTCTCGTTCACCAACAGACATCACTGCGAAATTGCAATTCAGCTTATTCAGCTGATTTCTGCAAAAAAAAAAAAAAGCACACAAAAAATCTCAGCAAGTTACATCACAAATTTAGGGGGACAAAAACAGCAGCAAAATCAAGCATTTTGGGCGCGACAATCACAAAACAATTAGGTGAAATCCCGTACAGACTGATTTCTGCTGATGGACAAGGCAAAAGGTGGGATGACTAATTACATGGCAACAGGTGGGTGAACGCTCACAAATCGCATACAACACCTATATGTCAACTGGCAGATCCAGCAAAGTACTTTAGCGCCTCTAAAACTACTGTAACAGAGCTCATCAATGTGTGTGTGTGTGTGTGTGTGTGGGGGGGGGGGGGGGGGCTGTCTGGTTTAGTGACTCAAGATTTTTAACTTTTATAAAAAAAAAATTCAGCTTTTATAGCAGATCATCTGTTGTTGGCTTGTTGTGGCCAGTCAGGCAACCTAAAGCAGCATGTCCACAAGAAAGGGAAAAGTTTTCACACACTCATAGATTTACATTTTATTTAACCTCTCTGGTGTGATTAGTGACGTGAGAACATTGCTTGTTCAAGAAACAAAAAAAGAAAGTAAGTAGATGATGAAAACAGAATGTTTAAAGACGATTACAGGGAAGCATGTCTTTTATTCTGTGTCTCAATTTCAAAACCGATGTCCACTGTTCAGAATCTGTGGTCAAACGCGATTATGTGAAGCGCCACTGTGAAACAAAACACACTTCAAACTGATATGTATTTATAGCCAGGAACTGATCGTTAATGGCTTAAAGAGGTAGCTGCTGTTGCCATTTGTTGCTTAGCCAGACCTTTGTACGCAGGAAATTTTATATAGCTTTACCTTCACAAATTTTTGTTGAATACCCCTGACTTATATGCTAATATTCCCATTGAAGTGGCCACCGAGTTTATATTCCATAAAGAGTATTTTATCCAAGTATATTTCATAGAGTTTTCCACTGATGTATGAATTCCTGACCTTCTGTCTTATTAACCGGCGTGTTTTTATGCTAGTTTGATAACCTTATATTTTGCTGAAATATTGTTCCTACAGTGAATTCTTTGAGAGGACCATCCTCTGTAACAGTCTGGTGTGGAGTTGTGCAGTGACAGGCAAACCTGGTCTAACCTACCAGGAGGCCTTGGAAAGTGAGAAGAAGGCCAAGCATAATCTGCAGAGCTTTCCCAAAGCTTTACTCCTGCCTCTATTGCACCTGACTGCTCTCACCCAGCGCACGCGGCTGCATGAGATATGCGACGACGTCTGTGCTTTCGTAAAGGAGCGTTTCTTTCCAGGGGAGATGGTTGATGTTGTAAGTCGCTCTGGTGCCAGGTAACGTACTGAAACTTTATTTGTTTAAAAATAAATAAAGCATACTGAAAGCCTATTTGTAAAGTGTGTAAGATCTACTACAGTGACCTATGATTCTATGCCATGAGGTCCAGCCCACAAATGTGAACAACAGTGAACTGAGATTTGTGACCATTAGGTTTGAATTGTAATGTTTGTAATCTGCTAGTTTCCCATAGTCGATATTCACTTCTTATCGCATTAGTTATGATTGCTTAACTTATTTGGGAATAAACAAGGAATTTGTGCGTCTTCAGTTTCCTTTTATTATGCTGTGTAACACTGTTGACTGGAAACAAAATTAATGAGTCAATTAGTGTCACTACCGCCAGGTTTTTTAATGACCATTAATATCTGATTTCGCAGTCCGGGATGTTCATGTGCATATTTGTTCTAAATTCTGTTCTAAAATCTGGAGTTCTAAATTACCAAATGATTAACACTATTCCTGAAATTTGTTCTGGGAAAAGAAATCAAAGATGGTGTAGGGCAGTAAAGAGTGACGGAGCATTCAGCCTGGTTTTATCCTGTAGCGTTAGTATCAGAAAGCGCTGTGGTTCTGTGAGTGGATCTGAGACAGCCATCACACGATGAAATTGCCATTTGGGTATAGCAGAAGTGTGTGGGTGGAGCCAGGAGTGGCATTCTTGACTCCACCCACACACAGATCTGCCTAGTGCAAGAAGGTGTCCCAAATGTCACATAATTGTGGCCTGCACCACTGCAGCATGAGCCTCCTTTCCTGTGCAGGGCTGAGTGATTCTGTACGAGGAGAGAAACCGTTATGACTTAATTTCCTCGATGAGAACTTTTAAGCCTGGAACACTTTCAAACTGTGCCCAGCATGTTTTTTGACTTGGTTCGCTAATCATACTGAATGCAACAAAATGATGTTGGTGGCTTGATGAAGGCATTCACCTTTCTCTTTTAGTGCATGGTAAAAATGAATACGTTTACCATCTACAAGCATATTTAAAAGAAGGAAGAGAGCTGTTAGTGTTTGGTAGAACAGACACATAATTCTTGGGTAAATAGTTTGGTTTTACTGTGAATGATGACCATTAGACTCCAAAAATACAGCCATTCAGATTAATATAGGTCAATAACACAAAAATAATAATAATAAAAAAAAGTTTTTTAACATTAGGAGATCTTGACCTACTATCGTGAGATTTTATTATTGATTGAGCGCTTTTAGATTTTAGCATGTTTGTCTGGTCTCTTCAACTGAATGGGTCTCATTCAAACATCAATAACTCAAAAACAGGTACAATAATGTAAATAATGTCAGCATGGACCTGATGGGTTGTCAGTGGAAAGTTCAGAAATAAAATGTTTAATGGTTCTATTAGACAGACAGCTATAATTGTACACGTTAAATAATGTTAATGAAATAAATCTGTAGATTTATCTGGAGATGAGAGGAGCTTTATGTGCGTGTGGAGATACTGGGGAATGTGTGTGATGGAGATGATAACATCTGGATGTAATTGTTGAGATGCCCGGCTGGATTCCCGCCCCCCATTGATTTTTATTTTATTTTATTATTTATGTTTGTGTATTGGGTCATGTGATTGAAACGGTTCAAATGTGCTGACATCTTTGTTGATTCTGCACTTTATTCTCGTGCTGTGGGCAGCTTCTCATTCTTGTCATTCATGTTCCTCAGACAACACTGCCAGATCTTAGAAGTCATTCCTCCTAATTCTAATGGAACAGTTAACGGTCATGTCAAACACCGTATAGAGGGAGACTCCATTGTCATCAGTGACAGTGATGACGAGATTACGATCACTTCACCCATGTCCCCCAAAACAACACCCAGTGGGTAAGTACCTCCTGTTTTATTTTATTTTATTTTATTTTATTTTATTTATTTATTTATTTATTTATTTATTTATTTATTAAACACCCCCCCAGTTATACAGTAGTACCTTTTTTTGTCTTGCTGGATTGAATTCTCATCCTGTTTCTAAAGCAGGAAGCGGAAGGCCATCAACCCATCCATGTTTAAATATAAGGTTCAACTCGTCAGTCCAGAGGGTAGAGAGCCCATGCTTGTGAAATCAGCACAGATTGTGTAAGTTTACACATTTTATAATGTACTGTCATTATGGGGTTAAGATTCTTCTGCTACATCAACTTCTCAGGTTCTTTACACGTACATGAAGTAATCAGTATGCAAATATTCACAAGGGATTTAAATTAGTCCTATGTTATTGACCTCAGTTGACAGATTGCTTTGTTTTGTGTGTCTTTTGTCCTCCTTTATTCTATAAATGTTGCATGCTTTTATGTATGTTATAAAACTAGTTTTGGTAATGACTTGTCTTTTAGTTTAATGACTTACTGAATAATTAAGCTGTTTTTAAAAAAAAAAATGTATTGGCTCTCTACCGTAGTCGAAAGAAGAACGTGTTCACTCGAGACAGACTGAAACTTCTCCTCAAACAACATTGTGAACCAATGAACGGGACCATCAGACTCAAAGTACGCTGTAGTAAATTATTCCTGATTTAAATGTCTCCTGATTTTATTCAACCTACTTCTGTGTTCTGAACAAATGTATCAAAAGTGTGGTATGAAATGGTTTGTGGTGCTTTAAAAGTCTATTTATTTTATGTATTTTTTATTTTTTAATTGTAGCCATCAACTGTTTCAACATACAAACTGTCAGAACATAGTTTCTCCAACTTCTTCCCGGATGAAGCCCCAGTTTTTGTTTTTAGTCCTCCTGGAAGGGTCAGAGGTCGCCCCCACAGTGATGCATCTAATGTGCAGGTGGGTCCAGCTGTGGCTCGGTTCTTCAGATACTCTGGTGTTTTTCTTTACATGTGAGGTTGAAAATAAGAGTATCAACTTGAGATAAAATTTGAAACAACTCTTAAGGCCTCAGTTTGAAAAGTATGTACATTTGAGGAACCCTGGAAATTCCAGGTGTTTTAATGAAGTTGCCTTTTTTCTCTCAGGGTGCGAATGCAAGGCGAGCTGCAGAAGAAAAACTGAAACTCATGCAACAAAAAGAAGAAATGATGGCAGTGGGTAAGCCATACTATTAAATATATGTTCAGGATCTTTTAATCATATATTATTTAAATTCACTTATACAAACTTAAAATGTCATAAAATGCATTCTGAATATTTGCATGTTTTCAATTATTAAGCACATGAAAAGGCAAAAATGAAGAGAGAGAGAGAAGACTTGTTGGAAGCTAAAAGGAAGGAGAAGGAGGACAAAGAACGAAGGAAAGAAGAGATCAAGAGAATGGTTGAGGAAGAAAAACAGAAAAGGAAAGAGGAGAAAGAACGAATGAAGATTGAGAAAGAGCGGGTGGGTTGAAAACCAGACATCTGAACACCACTTCTGTTTTAACTTCTTTGTCCTTCATGTAGGATAAAATGGAGTATGAAGGATTGTGTGGCATTATCTTGTTGTAGTTATATGCTGAAATAAATGCAATTGTGTTTCATTCGCCTTTCTCAGGAGCGAGAAAAGTTAAAGGAAGAGAAGAAGAAATATGCTGAACGGCTGAAGTTGTGGAGTAAACCCAGAGAGGACATGGAGTGTGATGACCTCAAGGTAGGAATTCCTTTGTGCATAAGTAATTGCATGTCAGCATGTCTTTGTGGGAAAGCCAGCATGTAAACATGCATTTTTCTTTGACCTCTGTGTGTTGGTGTGGGTGTAGGAGCTTCCAACACCAGTGCCAGTGAAGACGCGTTTGCCTCCAGAGCTGTTCGGAGATGCATTGATGGTGCTGGAGTTTCTGAAGGCATTTGGAGAGCTCTTTGACCTGAAGGATGAATTTCCTGATGGCATCACGCTAGGTGTGTGAGGAATATTGATGCATATATAGGCAGCACGTAGTGATCATGATCAAATTGTTTATCATTATCTGAGCTTCAAGATCATCATCTGGAGTGTCTGTTTTCTTGTGTTCCGGCAGAGGTTCTAGAGGAGGCTCTCATGGGCTGTGACCCTGAGGGGCCACTATGTGAGCTGCTGTTCTTTTTCCTGTCAGCCATATTCCAAGCCCAGGATGAGGAGCAAGAGGAGGTGGCTAAAGAGCAAGTGGCTGAGGCTGATACAAAAGGTTAGAGAGCATTTTACATGGATATGGAACTAAATAATTGTAGATTTTTTTTTCCTTCTGAATATTTTCCATTATTTAGGCCGAATGATTTGTAGATCCAGATATCTGTTGATATGAATGATGATTGATGAGAATGAGGATGATTATCACAAGAGAGTAAACTAGGCTTTCTAAAACATTTTAAGTTTTTTTTTTAATTGTGTGATCAGCTATAGGACCAGGGAGCGAATGTTATGTTATAAGAGCTGCAATTCAGGGAACGTGTATGCCACACTTTCTCATAATACAAACATAAAAAGGTTTTCCCAGTAATGCACATTCAAGTTTGGCCATTGAACTGCTTTGAGAGAGAAATAATGTTTGTTTGTTTGTTTTTGCTTAAAAAAATAAATAATTATTAGTGTATGTTTTTGGGTTAGATCTGAGTGAGGCACTGGATGATGATGCTGACCCCACACAATCTGCGATCAGTGCTGTGGCCTCACTGGCTGCTGCCTGGCCTCAGCTCCATCAAGGTGAGTAAAAGGTTTACTTGCATTCAGTGCTATGATGATGATTTTCCATTTTCAAATAGTGTGGCTTTTGTATTTCCGGCAACATAGTTTAGATTAGTCAGTGTGGTGAGAGCAACTTGTCCATCAGGTTTTTATCATGCTTATATTTGTATTATTTATATACAAATTAATTATTTTCTTACCTATGTACTGCATATATGATGAATACCATTTGAAGGTTTTCTCCAGGTTGATAGAAGGGGCTTTGCAAGCATTCTTGCATATCTGATGAACCTCAGTGATCTTTGGGAGCCCATGCAGACACTGAGGGGGCTTTCACAGTGGCAGTTTAGTCCGAAACAGAACATGGTTTGCGGGGGAAAATTGTTAATGTGAAAGCTGTCAAGCGTACCGTGGTACCGAACCCAAGACTAGCTGTAGGAGGTAGTCTGAATTCGGTTGCTCTGGAACTGTGGCACGATTTCTGTGAATGTGAACAAAACTCGTACTGGGTCCCTGTTAAACAATTAACCTGCACATGTGTTTTAGCCGATGATTACGTCATTGGTTTCTACTAGGGATGTCACGATACCAAAAATCTAGTAGTCAGTACTGATACCACCAAAAGTACGCGATACTCGATACCAAAGTCGATACCACGAAACAGTGCTTAGTGCTAATAACAAGTGTTAAGGTGCACTCACCCCCCACCCCCACCTTATACTCTGAATGCAAGCATTAGTTTAAATTCACTGATATGGTGGCAGGCCAAAAAGATTTATTAAAAGCATGAACATTTGAATAATTATTTGTGACATTAGGCTACATTTAGCTGACAGGACACGGGCTGAATGGCGATGCATGGTGGCCCATTAGGAGGTAGTTTATAATATTGCAATGCGTTAGCATCATTAACAAATAACTGGCTATCGCAAACATTACATGTAACATAACATTAGCTGGGTTCACGGCCACAATGCCAGCTGCCTCAAACAAACATAATATAGGACCGTCTTTCAGGTGCTTTCGCTAAATTCGAGGTGTTTCCTCGCTTTGTTTGAAATGAACGATAGCATTGGTTACACACCGGCAACAGATTCTACCTTTCCACTCAACGAGCTTTCCTCTCTTTTCCTCTCAATGAGTCGGGGCACAGATAAAATTGTCACAGTCTTCTGTAGTTCTTCCCGTGTGCTTGTAGGCGTTCTTCCTCTTCACCACTTGTGGACCGACTAAAACACCTGCGTGTATTTGCTACCCCCTTCAGTTTCATAAGAAATGAAACATCTGCACCTTCATTACCATCGGTACTTCAGCTACTGCAGAAAAACAAGTACCATCACGTTTTAAGAATGTTAGTACCGACCTGGTACCGAAGTATCGGTTCTTGTGACATCCCTAGTTTCTAAAACACATGTACCATGAGTGGCAGGGGAATGTTGTGGGATACAAAAGAATTCCACTGCTGAGCATAATATCTGCATTAATATCATAATAGTATTAATATAATAATTGAAAAAAATATATGGTGCATCATGTTCTGTTCTCCATGCGCATTTGTGATGACGTAAGATGAAGGCAAAAGCACCGGGATTCGATAGAATCAAGTGAGTCTAAAACCAGACCACCGCTCCAGTGGGCGCCAGGAACAATCGCACTCTGATTCGGACCACAGGAAACATGCCCAGTGTGAAAGCCACCTAAAATGCCACCATTGTGACTGTAGTGAATGAATTGAAAATGCAGGAGCTATACCAAGAAGAACGCAGAAGTGCTTGTGCAGTGAGCCTGTTAGTGTGGAAATGTAGCACTTGAAAGCTGTTTTCACATGTGCAGCATTTCCTCCATTTCATAACTGGACCAAGATTGTTTGACCAGTTTAGCAAGACTTTGACTATCTGAGCAAGGTGATGAAGTTTATAATCATTTTTGATCACCAGCTCTTTTGTTACTACTTGGCAGGTTTGTTTACATTTTTCATAGCTTTTATTTCTTACCAATTAGTTTTATGTATACGTTTTCAGCACTAAATTTTTATTTTTTATTTTTTAAATTACTCTCGACACGTGCATTTGTTTTGTTTCTGTTCTGGAATATTCTGTCACGTCGTGAGACGTAAGGGGGTATGGAAGCAGGTAAAGACGTATTTATTTAAGGGCAGCCAGACAAATCCAAATCGTAATCCAAAAAACGTAGTCAAGACAGGAAGTGGGTCGGGCGATCGGCAAACAGGCATAAACGGGACAAAGAAGGAATCAAAGTCACAGTTGCAGAAAACAGGGTCAAAACACAAAACAAGGAACATGAACTAATACTATGGACTGGGAGCGGAAAAACCAGCAGGGACTAAATGAACTAATCTATAGTTTAAACTAACTAAATCTATCAAGGAACATAACATTAACATGTATCTAACTATACTATATCTACTATACTATATATATAATACTCCGCCAGGTGTACAGGGACACAAGTGGTATACATCCCCAATATAATCAGCCTTATAGAAACATTTTTTACACTCTTGTCAATGCACTTTTTAATGCATTTTCTTGTTGTAGGCTACAGTGTGTTACATTCTTTCAGCAGTCAGTTATAGGCCTAACATCAGCTATTCAAGGGGGGCTCAAAGATGACCACGTAAAAATATTTTTATTTTACTCATTTATTTATTTAAAGTTATATTGTGCCTTGTTGGTAGCCTATACCTGCTGGAATGAAAAAAAAAATGTTCAGTGTTCAATAAATATTTTGAAATTGTAGTTTTTGTAATTGATTTTTTTTCCTAGAAAAGCAAGACAAAATAGTAAAAAGCACATTTTGACTATTTAATTTATGCAATGGTTAAAAAAAGGGCAAAATAAATGGAAAAAAAACGTGTTCGGTATTCGGCCAAGTTTTTCATTATGTTCGGTTTCGGCTTCGGCCAAGAATTTTCATTCCGGTGCATCCCTAACCAAAACCAAACAGTAAATTGGTATCACTTACATATCTCATTTGGACTCTCAATGAACACACTCTGCGAGTCCATATCCTTATATTATAATAAAATAACTTGCTAAAATAGTTGTTAAGAGATTGTGTTTTACTGGCCATTGTACATATTTTTTGAACATGCCTTTCACACATAAGGTACACTGCTGTGAAAAAGTATTTGCCTGATTTCTCCTGTTTTTGTTTATATCTAATACTAAATTGTTTCAGCAATGAAAACAAAATCTAAGATAAAACAAAGGCAACCTGAGTAAACACAAAGTGGTTTTTATATGATGTTATTTATTGAAGCAAAAAAGTTGAATCAAATACCAACTGGTCATGTGTGAAAATGTATTTGCTGCTGTAGTTACTAATTTCCCAAATTTATGAAACTGCATTCATAATGGGAACCCCATATTAACCCCAGCTGGACTAGACCAGGCCTGATTACTGCCAGCCCTGTTCAAATCAAATCAACACTTAAATATAACTTTTTAAACAGCATGAAGTTGGTTAAAAGATCTTACACAGTAACACACTATACCAAAATTGAAAGAAATTCCAGACATTCTGAGGAAGAAGGTGATTGAAATGCATACCTGGGAAGGGTTACAAAGCTATTTCAAAGGCTCTGGGACTCCAAAAGAGTCCTCTGGGACCAATATGAGAGCCAATATCTCCAAATGGAAAAGGTCAGCACGGAAGTAAACCTTTCCCAGAAGTGGCCGACCTTCCAAAATTTCTCCTGCTTCGGGGCCTGGGCAACTTGTAATAATTGAGGGGAAACATGAATTCTGCTCTAACAGAAAATCCTAAAGAAGAATGTTCGGTCTTAGGTCTGTAAGTTGAAACTCAAGACAATGACCTAAAGCAAGTCCACCTCTAAATGGCTCAAAAAAAGCTAAATTAAAGTTTTGAAGTGGCCAAGACAAAGTCCTGAGTTGAACCAATTGAGATGCTGTTACAGGACCTTAAACGGGCAGTTCACACTTGAAAACCCTCCAGTGTGGCTGAACTAAATCGTTTCTGTAAAGAAGAGTGGGCCAAAATTCCACCACAGTGCTGTGAAAATCTGATCTCCAGTTACCGGAAGCGGTTGGTTGCAGTTATAGCTGCTAAATGAGGCAAAAACGGATTAAGTTTCTACTTCAATAAAAATAGTAATTAAATAAAAACTGTATTGTGTGTTTTCTCGGGTTGCCTTTGTTTTATGTTGTATTTCATGTAGATCTAAAACTATATTTAGTATGAGAGATACTCAAAAACATGAACTCAGGAAATTCTTTTTCACAGCATTGTACCTCAAATTCTTCCTCAAGGACACAGTTTAGATTAGGTCGGACAGGCAACCCACCTGTCACCTGCCCCCCTCCTCAAAAAAGAAAATCTCTGTTTACACAGGCTGCACACTGAAACAACTGGATCTGGACAGCTGTACTCTCTCAGAGATCCTGAGGCTGCACATCTTGGCCTCAGGGGCAGAGTGTAACTACACCAATGCGAAATTCCGCTACCAGAAACAAGGTGGCTTTGGCTCAACTGATGACCCATGTGTGGAGCTGCGCCTCTCTACCCCCAGCCTGCTCAAGAAGCTGTCCTGCACTGCTGTTTATGACCTGCTGCCTGGTACGTGCTCACCCTCTACAGCTGTACACAATTTCCTCTCTATCCCACAGTGGAAAGGGGGCCACCACTGGACCACTACAGACCAGAATTTCAGTGAAGGGCCATTCTCAGTACAGCAGTGACACTGGCATAGTAGTGGCATTAGATGTTGCACTGGTTCAGGAGTAGAGCAGAATTAAGGTCACTGCTGTGTTAATAAATGTTCATGGGCCAAAATTGTCCAGCCAACAGCAGTCTTTTGTTCAGAAGTTATTAAGACCTAAGACTATTAACATGTATAACTATTAGCTGAGCTTAATAAAGTGGCCAGTAAGTGTAGACAGTGTTACACCAGCACCACACACTACCGTGTCTGTGTCATCGCTGTGCTGAGGATGGTTCATCACACTAATAATATCAGGTCAGAAGTGGTCCTGTGGAGGATTTGTTTACATTGATGGAGAGATAGCATGTGGCTGATTAATTTTACTGAACTAAATTGCCAAGAATAAATCTACTTGTTCAAGAAGGGAACAAGTATTAATACTGAGGGTTGCATACAGAGAAATGGATATGGGTAGAGAACTGGGAGAGGCATTTCCTGAAGCATTTGAGCATGTTTTGATCTTGGGTTAAGTCATGCATTTCTGACAACCGTCTGTAGCTGTTCCAGTTGCAATTATAATATAAGCTTAGAATTAGAGCCACTCAGTACTCTCCCTCTTCAGATTTTAGTTTTTACAGTTCAGTATATTTGAGTACTTTTTTTGCATGTAGTTTGAGTGGACTGTTTTTAATGTCTACTAATCTCCGTATTGTGATAACAGGAGAGAAGCTGAAGCTCCTGCATGCTCTGTGTGGAAAGCTGCTGACTCTGATTTCCACTCGAGACTTCATCGAGGATTGTGCTGATGAGCAACGTGCTGCCAAGATGGAGCTCCGAGAACTCAAAGCTGAACAACACCGCCGAGAGAGGGAGGAAGCTGCTAACAGGTACTGCTGAGCATTGCAGCATACCACATCAAACTTGCATTAAGGTAGAAACCATTATGAAACTTTTTTTTTTTCTTGTACTGACAGAGTTCGTAAAAGAAAGGAGGAAAAGCTGAGAGAGCAGGAACAGAAACTTAAAGAGAAACATGAAAAACTTAAAGAAGAGGAACTGAGAAATGGCACATATGCAGCAGGGTAAGAACCTTAATCAAGTCATCAACCAGGACCACAAGTTAAAGCAACATGTTGAAGAATGGCTGATTAATGCTTATTCCCTACAGAGATGAGATGGACACTAGTACGGAGAGTCATGCAGACCAGACAGAGGACGAAGGGGAGCATATACTGCATAGCGAATCTAAAAAAGGTATAATTCACATTGTATATTGACCCAAAAGAACACTTTGCACCATACCGCTACTGGTGAATTGTCCATCAAATACAGTCATGTGAAAATAAATAAATAAGTACACTCCATGGAAATTGTTGGCTTTTTTGATGTATTTGGCAAGCAAACATTTGATCATCTTTGAAACAATGTCTGTTAATGAAGTTAATATACTTGAACAAAACCACAAGGAGAATTAGGTTTTTTTTCTCTCAATCATTTATTAAACAGGAATATCAATAGCTGTGATATTCTGTGGAAAAAGTACACTCTTGGCCTCAGAAGCTAGTATTGCCCCTTTTAGCAGAAATAACTTCTTGTAAATGTTTTGCATAATTGTCCACCAGTCTCTGACATCGGCTTGCTGGAATTTTTGACTCTTGCATGCAATATTTTTTCAGTTGCAAGATGTTTGAGGGTTTTCTTGCATGTACTGCCTGTTTCAAATCCCCCCACAACATTTCAATTGGATTCAAATCGGGGCTTTGACTAGGCCATTCCATAACCCTCCATTTCTTCTTGAAAGTTCCACTTTTATTTCAACTTTCGGACAGGTGACATTACATTTTCTTCAAGCACTCTTTGATATGATGCAGAATTCAGTTGAATCAATGAATGCAAGCTGTCCGGTCCCTGAGGCAGCGAAGCAACCCCAAACCATAACATTTCCACCACCGTGCTTCACAGTTGGTATTTAGTGCTTCTCCTCAAAAGCCGTCTTTGGTCTGTGCCAAACATGTCTGCTGTTACTTTGGCCAAACAACTCAGAGCACATTATTCCAAAAGGTTTGGTCTTTTCCTATATGCTCATTGTCAAACTGTAGTATTGCAAAGGCTTTTTCCTGGCACACCTCCCATGCAGGTCCAATTTGTGCAATCTCTTTCAGATTGTAGAAGTATGCACTTTTACACCATCAGTTGCAAGATTTACTAGCAGATCCTGTGATGAAATTTTGGGGTCCTTGGAGACTACTTTTTGCTTCAGACAGTCTGTTCTTGGGCTGAATTTGCTGGGATGGCCAGTCCTGGACAGTGGTTTAAAATCTGCCATTTGTAGATTATTTTCCTTACAGTGGAATGGTGTATTTAAAATAATTTGGAGATCTTTTTAAATCCCATGCCAGACTCATAGGTATCCACAAACTTTTATCTGAAGGCGTTAATGAACTCTTTATACCTTGGCATGATGACACCAGACACTAGATAAGTGTATAAATAAGACCGGTTCCACCTGCACTCCCTAAGTAGGTTCTAATCACTGGCACCCAATCTTGAACACCTTGATTCTAATTTTATGGATTTGAAGGTGTGATAAATGTAGGGTTGTACTTACTTTTCCATGTGACTAATCTGTTCTTTGTTCATTTTAAATGGTGAAAATTACTATAAAATCTCTCTCATTTGATAGTGTATCACCTTGATTAATGGGCACTTTTTCAAAGAGGATCAAATGGTCACTTACCCAGATATGTCAAAAAAGTTGACTTATTTTTTCACGACTGTTTTACATATGTTGTCTCTTCTGACCCCACTGTTATTTACTTGCCTACAGTGAGCCTTTTTCAGTTTTTCCATTGTTGGAATAAGTGGAACACTTGTATTAATAGTGTTTGGATGTTTAAGCAGTCTTTGGAACAGAAACCTTACAAATGCAAATATGGTAAATCTGGAATTGAAAATTTATAACAAACAATTTACATTATATATTTCAAACCCCAGTTAATGGAAGCACTCCAAAAGGGAAGCAGACAAGTGAGGAAGAGTTGAAGAATGGGCCCAGCCTGGACGAACTCCAGCAACAGCAACTGAAGGAGAAGGAGCTATTAGAGCGCATCCACGAAGCTGCAGCATGCACATATATTCTTCCACTAGGCCGTGACCGCCTTTACCGCCGTTACTGGCTCTTCCCCTCAGCTGGAGCACTTTTTGTGGAGGACGACTTTTTTGGTCTGACCGAGGACATGCTGGAGCCTCGTCCTGTCCCTGAACCTAAAACGGAAGATCTCTTAGCCCAGAGTCTTGTGAATACTAAACAGCTGGCAGAAGAGCACGGGTTGTACCAGAGCACTTTAGTCCCAGTGAACCGACCCAATCACTGGGCCTTTTATAGCACATCTGCTGAGCTGGAGCAACTGATTGAGGCACTGAATCCACGAGGACACCGGGAGAGTGCACTCAAAGAGACTCTAGTGCAGGAGAAGGAGCGCATCAATCAGCTGCTCAGCAGTGCTGCTGCAGAGCGCTACCACCACTCGGGTATGTTCAAATAAACAAACCTACATGATCAAGCCTCTCAAAATCGACGTGTTGAGAGAAATACTGTGATGTGAGCATAAACATTCTTTACTCCTTACTACTAGGCATGAGCATGTAAAAACGTCAGTCCTTTTTAAATTCACATATAACTATATGAAAAACAGTGTACTCATGGTCCATCAAAATAAGTGAGTTTTAGTCTGTATTATTAGTCATGAAATTGACAATTTGGCAATATTATTGTGATATTGCAGATAAAGCACCATCAGAGACCAAAGGGAGTACTGTGAAGGTTAAGAATGGCTCCACTCCCCTGGAAAGCACTGTATCCGCTGAGCGCCGTATGGAGAATCGTCTCAGGGATCTGCTGCTGGACATTGAGGACCGTATCTATCAGGGAACTCTGGGTTCAGTAAAGGTATTCTGGCCTGCAATGTTTCTGTTGGGGTTTAATGTTATTTCCTGCTCTCATTTAAAAAGCAAACAAACTGGTTTACTCTGAAACACGGGCATTTATGTCATTACACTCTATCTGAGTGATGTCTGAGTACAGTTCCTTTGTTTAAATATGGCAGAAAGTGTGAATGATGTTTTCAGTTCTTAACTCTGCTGTGATTATCAGGTGATGGAAAGAGGCGCATGGAAAGCAGCACTGGAAAGTGGAAACTATGAACTATTGGTTTCTGAGGGCAAGGAGAACTGGGTACTCAATAGTGTGGAGGAGGCCATGGAGATAGTAGAGAACCATATCAGAGTCAAAGACAGGTATCTGTGACTAGAACATACCGGGGGGAAATAACTTCCTGTTCTGATTAGTGGTAAAACACTCTTTGTCTGTGTTCAGAGGCTGTTTGCATCACTATGAATAAAAATAAAATAACCCATAACTCAACATTCTGTGATCTTTTTGCTCAGATTGCAGGAGTTAAAGAGTGAGAGCCAGAGTGCAGCATCTACCAGTGCTAGCACACCTCAGCCCGTAAACAACAATGTGCACTACCTTGCACGTGCCCTTGTTCAAATAGAGCAGGGTATTGAGCGAAAATTCCTTAAAGCTCCACTGGGTAAGATGCCTCTTCCTCCTCCTCCAACTTGCTAGTGCTACTTTTGAATAGAATGTTTTTCAGTGAATGAAGTGGTACAGTTTTTTTTCTTTCTTTTTTTTTCCCCCCTAAAAAAAAAAATCTCGGAAATTCTTCATGCTGTTGTGGTGTACTGGAGGAATAAATTATAATACTATTTGTTCTGTTCTATTTTGTTCTTCAATAAGGTGATGATGAAGGCAAAAAAGACCAAAAAACAAAGAAAAAAGAGAAGAAGAAAGATGATGACCAGTCCAGTGAGAAGGATGGTGAGTTACAAATTTATAGCAAGAATGGAAATTTTATGATTTAGTTTCATATTTGTCCACATGCAAGTCTTTTAAGTATGATTTTTAATTGGTGTATTCCTGAAATGCAGATGGAAGTGAATGTGGGCGGCAGGTGAAGACAGTGCTGGAGCGCTGGAGGGAATCTCTTCTGACCTGCTCCAGCCTCTCGCAGCTTTTCCTGCATCTGTCCACACTGGAGCGCAGTGTGCTCTGGGCCAAGTCCATCCTGAATGCCCGCTGTAAAGTATGTCGCAAGAAAGGAGACAGCGAGAACATGCTGCTGTGTGACGGCTGTGACCGAGGTCATCACATCTACTGCGTTCGACCAAAGCTGAAGGTACACCTTTTTGTTTCCAAATGTTTCCCAAACATCTAAAAAGTTTTTGAATAGCCAAATACCATAAGTATGTTATGTTTTGCTTCCTAGGCTGTTCCCAGTGAAGACTGGTTCTGCCCAGAGTGCCGTCCCAAACAACGCTCTCACCGCATAAATTCTCGTCAGCGCTCCTCCATCGACTCTGAGGAGGAACTGGAAGAAGAGGAGTCTGAGGAAGAGGTAGAAGAATCTGAGGATGAGGAAGAGGAAGAGTTGGAAGATGAGGATTCAGAGGTGGAAGAGAAAGAAAGGTTGGTCGATTTGGTTGGATAGTGAGTCAACCTGGATGTATATTGATGTATTTTGTATTATTATTGAAACAAATCTATCATGAATAAGAAACTCGTGTAAAGATTAACATTTTTCACACTTTATCACAAGTAGCTTCAAGAAGGCTGCCGTGAAGCTTCCTCTTCAAACTTCCAAAGGTGGCCGTTCAAGCATTAGATCCAGACAAGCTGAATCAAATCATTCCACACCACAAAGCCAGCAGAACACATCCAAACAGAACAACCTCTCCATTAAAGGAGGCTCTAAAAGCACAGGGAAGAAAGTCACTCCAGTGTCCAATGGCAGGCCGCCTCCTCGCGCTGGAAGCCGCTCCAGTGCCCGTCTCAGCTCAGAGGTGCTGAACACGAACGGCACCTCAAATAAAAGCAGCCCTCAGCCGAGTCCTGCTGCATCTCACAAAGAGTCAAGGAAAAGAGCTAGCACAGGTTTGCTATATTAGCTATGACTAAAGTAATCCAATATAATTTACCAGTTTATTGAGGGCATGTATGAAAGTATTCACGTGTGTGTGTGTGTGTGTGTGTGTGTGTGTGTGTACACACATACAGGTGCATCTCAAAAAATTAAAATATATATTTTGAGATACTGGATTTTTGATTTCCATGAGCTGTAATAATCGAGATTAAAACAAAAAAAGGCTTCACATATTTCACTTTATGTAATGAATCTAGAATATATGAAAGATCCACTTGTTGAATTAAATTACGGGAAAGAATGAACTTTACCACGATATTCAAATTTTTTTAGATGCATCTCTGTGTGTGTATTTATTTATATAAAACTTATTATTATTATTATTATTAAATGTTAAGGCAACTTTAATACTTTTATGGAAAATGTGCGTATTGTTTTTTTTCCTCTTGACAGTTGTACCGAAAATCTAATTCTATTTAATCCGTATTTTTATGTTACTGCTTCTTTCTGTTTGTTCACTTCTTCAGTGCTTCTGCTTTTTGATTTTCTCCAGCAGAGGTCTCCCCTAAAAATAAGATGTCCATGGCCCCAATGAGCTCTTCCTCTAGTCGCCGCTGCTCTGGGAGAAATCTTGGTGTCCATGAGCTGTCAGTGTGTGAACAGCTCACTGTGGATCTAGTTCGACATGAGGATAGTTGGCCCTTCATGAAACTGGTGTCTAGAACTCAGGTACACTACATAAATATTGACAATTGTGATGGTTTATTTATTTATTTAGTTAGTTAGTTAGTTAGTCTAAATCAGGGCTCACTCATGGTAGATAAAACTTTTGTCTACATCGGAGTATCCCACCTCCTCCTGATTTAGGGACCCATGTTTTTCTTACACTGAACATGGCTGACCAATCTGATTAGCTAATGCTCTATGTGAGATGGATC
The DNA here is from genome assembly GCF_001660625.3 of Ictalurus punctatus. Classification (NCBI taxonomy): domain Eukaryota; kingdom Metazoa; phylum Chordata; class Actinopteri; order Siluriformes; family Ictaluridae; genus Ictalurus; species Ictalurus punctatus. The sequence goes on along the minus strand of NC_030424.2, from coordinate 17,987,483 downwards.
AAATGTGTAAGGTAGTGTGTAAGGCTGAGATCCACAGTGGTATCTATTCTATATATTATGGAAGACTATTTTTCTTTGTTCTAGTTTAAATCCCCCACCAGGAATAAGGGTATTTAAAACTAGGGAGAAAAGTCTTTAGTTGTCACACCACTATATAATGTTCTTCCAGTTTCTCTTTTGTTTGAGGTTTGCAACCTAACATACTGGGTTCTTTCTGCAGGTTCCTGATTATTATGATATCATCAAAAAACCTATTGCTTTGAGTATCATCAGAGAAAAGGTGAACAACTGTGAATACCAAACTGCATGTAAGTTGTCTGCTTGCTTAATCTGGTCATATGAATTTAGTTATTTTGATGCACTATACAGATCTGCCATCCCAGGTGCAGACCACTTCACCACACAGCTATTTCTCACTTTCGCATTTACGTGTTTTACAGTGGAGTACGTCAATGATGTGGAGCTGATGTTTTCCAACTGCCTTGAGTATAACCCTCGTAACACCACTGAGGCCAAGGCTGGCGTCAGGCTTCAAGCTTTCTTCCACTCTGAGCTGCAGAGGCTCGGCCTGGCTGAGCGAACGAGCCCTCCACAGAAACGATCCAGAATGTAAACCTGACTTCTTTCACTGGAACATCATGCACATAATGGTCTTTAGACAAACAAGAGACTCCATGTAAGATTTGGAGGAACTTATGGGATGATGCAAGAAGGCAATTTGGCTTTGCCTAATGTGTTGCAGGGCAAAACAGCGCTGTGAAAAAGTATTTGCACTGTTTTTTGAAATGTCCTTGACTAGGGACAAAAAAAAAAAAAAACCCTTCCTAATTGGTGCATTTTTTTTGTATTTTCTAACTTGACTGCATTTCTAGACTACTGTTTATAGATGTTTCATAACATTTCACGTGCATTGATAAACTAATTGTTGCGACTTAAAGGAATACATAGCATATCTGTTTTGTTGTAGTTGTGAATAGTAAAATAATTAAACCTATGTTTCAGTAAGTTCCCTGTAGCTTGGTTAAACACTACATAGGGACCAAGACCTGCTTCTTTTTCCTGCAATTCTGTCCACAATATTTATTTTAGTTTGGAGTATACTTTGGAATTTGATTTATTTATGAATATTGTTTTGTACTGTTTTTGTAATGTACTACCAGCATTGGTCTCCAAATAGTAGACACCTTCTTAAATGTCTGTCTTCCTCTCTCTCAGATTATTTTCGTAGCTGTTGTGCGTATTTTCTAAAATATAAATAAATTGCTTTTGTAAATATTTGTTTGCAGAAACTGTATGGCATTGGCAGTTTTTATATTTTATATATTGTTCCAATAACACTTTGTTATGGGGTCTTTGTCATGGGCATCAATGTGTGGGGCAGACATGGTGGAATTGACTGTCCAGGGTGTCTACAGGAAGGGAACCCTTTAAAAGCTTTGGTGAAAAATTCAATTTTCAAATATTACAGACCACAGTATATAATACATTTGGGCATAATCACATTCACTGCTTCTTTACGGTCATGTGAAAAAATAAGTACATCCCATGGAAATTGTTGGCTTTTTTGACGTATTTGGACAAGTAAACATTTGATCATCTTTGAAACCGTGCCTTTTAATAAAGTTGATATACTTGAACAAAACCAGAAGTAAAATTTGCTTTTTCAATCATTTATTCAACAGAAATATCAGTAGATGTAATATTCTTCTGTGGAAAAAGTAAGTACACCCTTGGTCTCAGAAGCTAGTATTGCCCCCTTTAGCAGAAATAACTTAAAAATGTTTTGTACAATTGTCCACCAGTCTCTGACATCGGCTTCCTGGAAATTATTATTTTTTACGATTTTTCCATACAATATTCTTTCAGTTGCAAGATGTTTGAGGGTTTTCTTGCATGTACTGACCATTTCAAATCCCCCATAACATTTCAATGGGATTCAAATCGGGGCTTTGACTAGGTCATTCTGTAACCCTCCATATCTTCTTTTTGTCCCATTCCTTTGTGGATTTGTTAGTGTGCTTAGGATGATTATCCTGTTGAAAGGTCCACTTTCAGCAGATAGACTCACATTATCTTCAAGCACTCTGTGATATGATGTAGAATTCATAGTTGAATCAATGGATGTAAGCTGTCCAGTCCCTGAGGCAGCGAAGCAACCCCAAACCATAACATTTCCACCACCATTCTTCACAGTTGGTATTAGGTGCTTCTCCTGAAAAGCTATTTTTGGTCTGTGCCAAACAACTCTCTTTGATTCGTCTGTCCAGAGCACATTATTCCAAAAGGTCTGGTCTTTGCCTATATGCTCATCCACAACCTGTAGTCTTGCAAAAGCTTTTTCCTGGTACACCTCCCATGCAGATCACAATTGTGCAATCTCTTTCTGATTTGTAGAAGCATGCACTTTTACACTAACAGTTGCAAGACTTATTAGCAAATCCTGTGATGAAATTTTGGGGTTCTTAGAGACTTCTTTTTGTATCAGATGGTCTGCTCTTGGGCTGAATTTGCTGGGACGACCAGTTAAATGACGGCCAGACATTTGAAATTTGTCATTTGTAGATTATTTTCCTTACAGTGGAATGATGTATTTAGAATAATTGAGATCTTTTTAAATCCCTTGCCGGACTCATAGGCAACCACAAACTTTTTTCTGAAGGCCTTACAGAACTCTTTAGATCTTGGCATGATGAAACCACACACCTTAATAGCAAAGGGAACACCAGACACTAGATATGAATGACCGAACCTGCTTAGGGAGTGCATGTGAAACCCATGTGACCTTGAATAATTGTAATTCTATGCAATATGTTACTGGCTACATTTAAGAAGGTGGTTGCAGCAAGCAAACCCAAGAATATTACTGAACTGGATTTTGCTCATGAGGAATGGGCTAAGATTACTCAGGAGTGTTGCCAGAAGCTATGCATCTTGTTTTCAGCAGGTCATAACAGCAAAATGGTGCTCTACTAAGTACTAAAGATGCTTGCCATGAAGGGGTTGAATAATTTTGAAAATGGAGAAGTCATTATAAGTTACATTTACATTTATTCACTTAGCAGACGCTTTTATCCAAAGCTGCTTACAAATGAGAAAGATACAAGCAAAGCATTTTCAGTTGAATTTGGGGAAACCACTTTAATCATTCGTTGTGTTGAATTGCACTGCATAATTGTACCTGATGTGCCTGCAGGGGTGCCGTTAGGGTTTCTGGGGTCCCTGGCTAATTTGTATTCCGGGCCCCAAGCCCCCACCCTTAATTATCTTTGTTTTTACACATGGCAATAAGAAGTCATTATCAATAAGCATAAAAATTATTGCCTGTTCAATGAGACTGAAAAGATCTAAATTTGAACAGTTTATTAAATTAACTGAAATTATACCTTTATAACTATATAGAAATAACTATATACAGTCCAAGTAATTAACATAATTGTGTGCTCTCTCATACACAGACACTATAGAAGCTCTCTCTGGATGTCTTTATGAGCTGTCAACTTGTAATTTCTTATTCCCCAAGTACCAAGAACAATGAACTTGACTTCTTCTTCTTCTTCTTCTTCTTATTATTATTATTATTATTATTATTATTATTATCCATTGAGTGAATAACAAGTTTCACACACCAGAAGCTCCAGAAAGAAATGTGAAAATGAGCTAAAACACCGAAAGGATCACTGAATCGGTGAGTTGAACTTGAGAATCAAATCGGTTCTATTAGTGAATTAATCATTCAGACTGGTTTTCATCAACGAGGTTCTCCAATTCATTGAAAAGAACCGATTCAAATAAATCCGGACATCATTACATTTATACGATTACATTAAATTTCGATCGATTCCTCACAGAAAGACCTCGGAAAGCTTGAATATATACAACACTGGACTAGTTTTATTGTCGCTTGGTGCTTTTCCACCTTTTTGAACGTCCATTTTATATATAATGTTAATTTTAACAACTTCATACGGGCTAGTTTCAGAATCATAGCACAAAACATGGACCATAAAATCACTTTTTTTTCCCCTTTTCTTTTTTTGAAAAACTGGTTGACTAGCTGTCTTTATCGTCTTGTTCTCTCCTCTTTTTCATGTTTTTCTTTCCTCTTTTGGTATCCCGATTTTGTCTGTGTCATCTCTTGCCATCTACCTGATGCATGTGACTGTCGCGTTTAAGGGCACACACTCATGCACTAGGCCCAGTCTGAGGGCATTCATTATAGCGTGCCTAATAGATTATTGTGCAAAGAGGCCATTTAAATACCAAAATCATACAGGAAAGTATGGGGTCCTACTGGGCCCCCTGTCTGTCCAGGGCCCTTAGAATCGTTACAGCGCCCCTGTGTGCCCGTTTGCGCTGCAGAACTGTACCTTGTAGTGGTGGTCACGCGCCCGTTTGCGCTGCAGAACTGTACCTTGTAGTGGTGGTCACGCGCCCGTTTGCGCTGCAGAACTTTACCTTGTAGTGGTGGTCACGCGCCCGTTTGCGCTGCAGAACTGTACCTTGCAGTGGTGGTCACGCGCCCGTTTGCGCTGCAGAACTGTACCTTGCAGTGGTGGTCACGCGCCCGTTTGCGATGCAGAACTGTACCTTGCAGTGGTGGTCACGCGCCCGTTTGCGCTGCAGAACTGTACCTTGCAGTGGTGGTCACACGCCCGTTTGTGCTGCAGAACTGTGGTGTGCAGTGGTGGTCACGCGGTCGTTTGCACTGCCACTGCAGAGTTTGTCCGTCACTGCGACTGTGCAGTGGCTAACACGCGCGCATCTCTCTCTCTCTCTCTCTCTATCTCTCTCTCTCTCCCCCTCCCTCCTCGTGGTCTCGGGCTCACACGGTCGCGCGCTCACATTCCCCTATAGAAGTTACCAAGAAAATTCTCACATTCAGCGGCAAACTAGATACCATCAGACAACATGGTGAGTTCTTCATCTTTTTTTTATTATTACACTCCGGATATCTGATTGATCGCCGAAAATTAGTAATACAAAAAACATTATTTTAACAACTGTTACACGATCATTTAACTTTTTTGTCGCTCGCGCACAGTCGGTCACCACAGTGAGTGACAGTAATGAGGCACGCGCTGCCTTTATAATGAACATTTTCGCCTATTGCGGGTTCCGGTTCATGTATTTGTGCGGTCCACGCTTATGTCCCCTCACCAATCGCTAATTAAATCAGTTCCAGTTTGGGACATCTATGGTCAGGGCCTTGAGCCTTAGGCGGCCATTTTAACTTAATTTTAGCCCTTACTTTATAGCGCTAATCACTTTTAATCTAGCCAGCATTTATTCAGTGAACTACTCGGAAAATTTTATACCGTTAGCCGAAACAGACCCAATCACTTACCGAAAGAGATTTTCTGTCGCGTGTAAATGAAACTTTCCAACTGAACAAGCTATTTGTGGCCATGATGACTCTTGCAGGGTTTAGCTGTACCTACACGCTATGCCCATTGGTTTAGTAAGCTCATTCATGGCTACCTGACCGACCCAAACTTCACCGAGTTTAACTGCCGAGTTGGTCACAAGCAAGCCCAGCTCTTCACTTCCAAACGAAGACAATAGCCTATCTGTCTTCATTCAATACGAATATAAATAGTAATACAACATTGGCGTTGTATTCTCTTGATAAATATAGATAATGCCTGCTAAAAAAAAAAAAAAAAAAAGGCACGACGCCCCTGTTTCATACCACAGACTGTGTTCTAGGAAAGTGAGTTTACTAAAACTACAGCTAGCAATCCGAGGTGCTAACATGAACTATGTGGAGTTCATGTTAGCACAACTGAAGAGCAAATGCCAGGCTACAGGACCAAAGTGAACCACAATAAACAGTAATTAGCTCTTTAGGTTGTCCTTAAACATAATGTAATAACTATGTCAGGTTGTTACCTGTAGCTGTTACTGTACTAATCCTGCACCCTATCATCTATTACATTGTGAAGAGTATAAGGCTCATGTACCACCTGGATTAGTTGTGTGTAGTTTCTTTAAACCTTTTGAGTCATACACATGATTTTCATTGCCCCTACACCTCTCACCCCCAGGCTTCAGGAGTCACCGTTAATGATGAAGTCATTAAGGTCTTCAACGATATGAAAGTGCGAAAGTCCTCAACCTCGGACGAGGTAAAAAAGCGCAAAAAGGCAGTGCTTTTCTGCCTCAGTGATGACAAGAAGAAGATTATTGTAGAGGAGGACAAGCAAATCCTCGTTGGTGATATTGGAGAGACTGTTGATGATCCATATGCCTGTTTTGTAAAGCTCCTACCTCTAAATGACTGCAGATATGGCTTGTATGATGCCACTTATGAAACAAAAGAATCCAAGAAAGAAGACTTGGTATTTATATTTTGGTATGTGACACCCTCTATTGTCATAAAAATGTATACATTTACAACTCATTTTATGCATATCTTCTTAATGAATCGTGGTATACAAGGAGTCAATGTATTTGATCTGTGTGTATCCAGGGCCCCTGAAGGTGCGCCATTAAAAAGCAAGATGATATATGCTAGTTCTAAAGACGCCATTAAAAAGAAGTTTACAGGCGAGTCCTTATATGTATATCAAGAATCTTTGTATTACTGACAACTAGTATGCATATATTTGATCTACTGATTATTTTGAAGTGGTTCACATGGTTTTGTGATGGCGAATGATTCAAAATATTCACTGTATATGTGGCACTGTTCGCAGGTATCAAACATGAATGGCAAGTCAATGGCTTGGACGACATTCAGGACCGCTCAACCCTGGCAGAAAAATTGGGAGGCAATGTGGTTGTATCATTGGAAGGGCAACCATTGTAAACTGAATAGACACCGGCCATCTAAGTTCCACTCGCTTTCTATCTTAGCAACTGTATTTTGATTCTGAAGGAATAGTTTTAAGTTTTCTCTCAAATTTCTTTTTGTTTGTTTGTTGTTTTTTTCCAATATAAAAAAGATCTCACTAACATAAAAAATCTAGCAGTTTATTGCCGGCTGAGGTTTTCAAAACCTGTTTTTGTATGTCCCCAAAAAACTTTCTCATAGCATGTTTTGCCTAACAACAATGCCATGTATCAGTATTATAAATTCAGTCCTCCCTGCACAAACATACAATGGCCAGTGTTTATCTTTTTGTATCACAGAGATATCGCTGAGGTATTGTGTACTTCTGTAAACGACATGAGAATGCTTTCTGTTAATGCTTACAAGGTAGCATTAACCAATTGCAAGCACTTTGCACTCTACGTTTTGACATATTTATTTGAACTGTTCTATCTAATCAGCCTAATTTGACATGGCTAATATGCTGAGTACTATGCAGCTATGAAAGCACTTGTTTATGCACTACAAGTTGAGACAAAACTGGGCATGGGGTCTATGGAGTTGCTGTGTTTGTCACCACACTGAAGTCACTACAGTTTTCATTCCTGCAATGCATATGGACAGCCTTATTTTCATTCAAATGTACAGTACACCACTGAATAAGGAGGAGGTGCTGCTTGGTTGTTGTTTTTTAAACACTAAAAGAGAATGCATAATATCTGTAAAGATGGCAATATCTGCGTTTGCAGCCTTAAATAAATTTTTTTTTGAGATCTATGACGTTGCCACTTTGCAATAAAACCTTGTGGCATACAACACATCCTGTCTCTGGTCTACCTGGTTCACAATTTCACGGATGTTTACATATTTAGGCATGCTAATGTCTTCTTATTTATTGATTGATTTATTTGTCCAAATAAAATGCAAGATGTGTTCCATTTTATTGTTATGAAAGACTGAAAAACCTAAATGAGATTTTATAAAAATTTTCCTTTACCTGTATAATGTTCTTAATTTAGCACCAGTTGACTGCATTTATTTTTAACAGTATTATGGTTTGCCTATATTATATACAACACATCATATAGGCCTATAATGTAATACTCTTGCATAATGTATACTGAACTACAACACTAATTTTTGTTGTCACATGTGTCCGGCTTAGATGTTACCAGTTTACCTGGTCTGACATATTTCTTGATGTTTTGAAAGTTTTAATGGACCACCAGTCCACGTTCATATACTTCAAGAGTTTCTATGAAAATGCTATGTGTCTTCCAGTTGAACTGGGCTTTAGGCCAGGGACTGCTTCTCTCTTTGGAGAATTTGATCTGCCGGTAGCGAGCAATCCTCTGCCGCTTGGTTCTATTTATGGACAACATGCTTTTGTGTCTTGTCATCGTTGTCCACAAATGGCAAAACTGAACATGCCTCCAAAGAGCTGCGAAAGGGAAGCCTGCTTGAGCAGCCTGGGCAGAGTTTCAAAGAGTGTTTTTCACAGTTGTGAATGGTGGTAATAACCAAAGTGGTGCATTTAAATGCACATCTTTCTGCTTCATAATTAAAAATCAGTGTCAGTGCTTACACTGCCTACTTGTGAAAAATAAGACATGATTATGCCAGCAGCAAATTGTTTCAGATCATGGGTAAAAATACAGTAGAAATTGTGTAGGAATAAAAATCATGTTAAGTATATAGTGTTTTGGTAGAGTAGCATGTGAATATGTCACTATTGGTGTCTCAGGATGATCAGGAACTTTCTAGTAGTGATTATGCAACTACCCGAGCTGTAGCCGATGGAGCAGAGCTGGGGTTGACCCATGGCTTTCTGTACAAGGAGTGTTACAAAACCCATTTATCTTAAGCTCTTTTATTACCAGCTCTCCACTACTTTAGTTCTTTTGTATTTTGTTGGTTGACAGGTCTCTGTGTGCTTTAATGCAATTTGTGCAATGAATCTACCATGAACATTCAAAATGGCCTTTCATCAAATAAAGACGAGAAAAATAATGTTTGAAAATAATTTTAAAATCATTTTAAACCAATGATCATACATCCAGTGAAGATATGAATGTTAATGTTATATGAAAACATTTAATACATCATCAGGGCTTTTATGTGCTTGAAACAAAGGGCCTTTTATGTTAGTCCTGCATCTGTTTGAACAAGTGAGCTGAAAATAAACAAGTGACCGATCCATGCGCTCTTGCTCTGAACAAGACTGTGCCCTCTGAAAGGCTGTGTGGTGTGAGCACAAGGTGCAATAGCCATTGCAAAATATACAAGAATGTTAGTCATGTGAGAATTTGAGTCCAAATGCTGTCAAATAAAATTACTGAAATTCCATCTAATTTAAACAGCAGATGAATAAGAGGAGTAGTATGAAAGCAGTTGATGGGGTTCAGATCAAGGATGATAACAGATGGTGCAATACTCACTTAGCCAGAACATGGTTTTTATAACAAGTCTTTCAATCGTGTTATAACCCCCCTCCTCCCTCCAAGTAGCTCTGGAGAATGCCAAATAACAGCCTATCAGCTGTATGTCCACTGCTAAATGTTGCTGTTTTAATCATTCATTCTATGCACAACATGCTATGAGAATGTTTATTGGCAGAGAAACATGACCCATCCAGGGAAAATGGACACTCCAAAGTCACAAGATTAAACCCTTGTGCAAAGTTACTCAATGTGTTATTACAGAGGATGACAGCTGGGGTGAGGCCTAAATGATATTAATGTTGTTTTGGTGCGGTTGATGTTTATTGGGCCAGTCCAGTATAAAATGGACATATGAATGTTGGCTCTATTAGTATTATCAAGTCAAGTAAGGTTTATTTATCATTTACACAGTATGTCAAGACATACAGTATGTACATCAAAATGCTTATGGTGAGGCTTAGATAAATTGCTCACATTTAACATAAGGCACAGATTATAAAAACCTACACACAACACAAGAGCAACAACTCTCAACCTAATTTAGACGCATGATTATAACAGATTAAATTAAGTACAATGCAATATACAGTATAACATAAGTAAGTGACAAACACTTTCAGTAGTGTAAACAAGACAAACCATTGAAATGTGCTAAAGTAAGGTGTAAAATGATTATGTAGCAGAAAGGTGGGGAGTTTTAGTAGCTGTTAGTTTTGAGAAAATCACACTGGGTGATGATTACATTTGTGTATACACCACCCATCACCTGAGAGTACCTTCTGTTCTTATAGTTTGATTGATAACCAAAGCATTTTACACTTTAGGTGTACCTGATAAGCTCCTTATTCCTTGTGGACCTAAAGAGAGAACATCAGTGCACGGTGGCTTAGTGGCTAGCATGTTTGCCTCATACCTCCAGGGTTGGGGGTTTGATTCCTGCCATGGTCCTGTGTTTGTGGAGTTTGCATGTTCTCCTTGTGTTTCCTCCAGCTACTCCGGTTTCCTCCCCCAGTCCAAAGACATGCATGGTAGGCTGATTTTCATATCCATAGTGTATGAATGCATGTATATACCATAGGATATGTGAAGGTGTGTGTGACTGTGCCCTACGGTGGATTGGCACCTGGTCCAGTGTGTACACTGCCTTGTGCCCAACGCTTCCTGGGATAGGCTCCAGGTTCCCCATTACCCAGTAGGATAAGTAGTATAGAAGATGGATGAATCTAATAAGAGTGTTTTTTTTTTTTGTTTTGTTTTTTAATACTGTGTTGGCCTAAGCCAGGGGTGTCTAATCCTATCCGGATAGGTCTGGTGTGGGTGCAGGTTTTCATTCCAACTAATCAGAAATCACACCTGAGTCTACTGAAAGCCAAGCTCAACTGATTAGACAGTTGGAATCAGGTGCATCTCCTCCTTGATTGGAATGAAAACCTACACCCACACCAGCCCTTTGAGGATAAGATTGGACACCCCTGACTTAAGCAGTGTAGTAGTACACATAATGCTTGAGATGCCACCTAGTGGTTATACTGCAAAAGCTTCATGTTGTAAGTCAAGTTTTGTTTATTTACTGTACACTAATAAAAAATTTAGTTAAGCTATTAACATATTAGCATCACTACCTAACACTGATGGTTGGATGAAATGTCTCAGCTTTAAGTCACTTAAGTTCCTGCATACGAATTTGCCAAATAAATACATGAAATTTTAAATAATCTACATTAAGGCAAAAGTGAAAAGGTAGTGCACAGCCTGAGAAATATTAGAAAATGAAATCCAGATGACAACATTATGGGAAAGGACATACGTAGTGTATGTTCATGTAGATTTTGTTAAAATATATATATATTAACTGATTCACTAGCTGACAAAGTGTTACAGTATAAAACACAGGTAAGGACACTGCAGTTCTAATCATCATAGTTCTTTTTATCTTCCAAAACAATATTTCCTTGTGCAAATACATTGCATACATCCAGTACAATACAAGCCAAAATAGCAATAGTGCAAAGTAGGAAGTGCATTTAATTTCTACTTCACTTAAATGACATATTTCCTCCTTACAAATACAGCATAACCTGCCAAATATTCTGCTGTATAACAAGATAGTGATATTTGCTGCCACAGATGCATTACAAAACTGTAAGTTCCATTAAAACTGATGCACAATTACATTCATATCTTACTTGGTTGCCTTAGGTATAATTGCTGCCTCACAGCTCCAGGGTCCCTGGTTTGATCCTGAGCTCAGATTACTTAGTCTTTGGGGAGTTTCTGTACATGTTCTCCCCATATACATGTGGGTTTCCTCTGGGTTCTCCAGTTTCCTCCTGAAACATGACAGTCAGTAGACTGGCTGTGCTAAATTGTGAATAGTGAATGCATGTGTGCACAGTGGCCTGTTATGGACTGGCGTCTCATTCAAGGTGTGTCCCTGCGATCCACTGTGATCCAGACCAGGATAAAGCAGTTTCTGACTGATGAATGAATGAAATTCTAGTCAGGTGTGCCTCATGTGCAAAAAAATAAAATAAATCTTCAGTGATCCTGTCCTTGCCTATATGAATATGGAATATTGTAATATGCCAATACATTTCAACATATTATTAATAGAATGTTGTAATATAACATTTTCAGTATAATATGTGCACTTGTGTTGAGTAGGCGTCTCCAAAACTGCACCATCTCCACATGTCTTATTTCCCCAAGCCCCCAAGACCTATCTATATCTCAAAAGCAAAACATAGGTGCAGTGTAGTCTATACAATGCACTGCCTGGGATGAACACTACATGCTCATGATCTTCAAAAAACACCAAATTCAAGCAGTAAATTTCTTCTCAAACGCTTTATACGGATTAGGCTGATTCCTTCCCACTTTATTTAACGCACTATTTACTACGTGTCCTCTTTGGAAGTGTGCTAGCTCGTGTGCAGTAGCAGCTCAGTGACGCGCCTCGAGGCTCCGCCCACTGTATTCGCGGCCTCACGTGACGTCACACCCCATCGCCGGATCCGTACTCCACCCGCAGGAGCAGCCATGATGGTGGGTTTTTCTTTACAATTCCTTTAACTTGCACAGTGTTTTAAACTTGCATGTCTTCGCTGTAGGCTTCCTCAGATGTGAACTGTCGAGAAAATGTTTAAGCGACGCATATCTGCTCTCTGTACCTTCCTTTTGACAGCAAGAAGGGCTGGACGATGGTCCCGATTTCCTCTCTGAAGAGGACAGAGGAGTAAGTTTTTTTTTTTTTTTTCTGGTGTTTTTTTTCCCTTCTTGTTTGCCAATCCCATGGGCTCTGCTGAAGCATTCTGAGATATTTATTTTATGCAGTGTTCACTGGGTGATATTGGGTTTAGCTGTATCAATCACGTCACGGTCAATGTCGTCTAGTGCTACAGGCTAATAGGCAGGTAGTGAGAGTCAGTTGACTTCCTGATGGCAGTTAGCTAGCTGCTATTACGATTGTTCAAGAAACGGAACCGTTAACCCGCTTTAACTCATTTAATCCACTAACAGCAGGTCTAGACAGCATTCTGGGCCATTTTTATATTATTTGTGTGTCTATATTAGCTTGTCTTGTACCTTGGGCAGAAAACAAACAGCTGGGGAAATGTTAGCAGTAAACGCTGTCAGAAAGTGTTGTTACTGTTACTGAAACTACTGGTAACTGGTGTTACTGTTAATGGAACTACTGGTAACTGGTGTTACTACTGTTAATGGAACTACTGGTAACTGGTGTTACTACTGTTACTGGAACTACTGGTGTTACTGGAACTACTGGTAACTGGTGTTACTGTTACTGGAACTACACGGATAGATAGATTTTCAGTGCTTCCTCTGTCATTCTTACAGAACTTCCCTCTGTAAATCTTTCAGTATATATATTATATATATATATATATATATATATATATATATATATATATATATATATATATATAATATATTATATATATATATATATATATATATATATATATATAATATATATTTTTTATATATATATATATTATATATATATATATATATATATATATATATATATATATATATATATATATATAGAGAGAGAGAGAGAGAGAGAGAGAGAGAGAGAGAGAGCGCGCACCTTTAAGAATGCCTTTGACAAGGCTGGATCGGGAAGCTGTCACAAGGCTGCTATGGACATGCAATTGCATGCATAACATAACACTAGATTTGTTAATGAGTTCATCATGAGTGTGAGAGATGACTCTCTGTGTGTGTGTGTTTACAAACCAATGCCAGGATTGTTTTGTAAATAACTTTTCAGCAAAATGTAACTTTAAAAATGGAGACTTTTGGGACACGCTGTGTATATTTACAGATTGATGCCCTCAGTCCAGAGCCAGTGATTGAAACAAGGTGTCAGAACTGATACTTCAGAACAACAGTCTATAACTTTCGAAATAACAATGTAAATTCTACCTATAGAGCACAACATGCACATGACTCTTCTATTATGAAGACTAATTTTCGAACACTCCATGATCCGCTGTGAATTGAAATGTGTGTGATGAAAGCATTGCTTTTTCAAATGATTTACAGCCAAGGGCCGTTAATGTGGACCTTCAGACTGATGCTACATTACAAGTGGACATTTCAGATGCACTGAGTGAGAGAGACAAAGTGAAATTCACCGTCCATACGAAGGTATGCAAGTGATGTTCGAAAATATGGCTGGGTGGCAAAACGATCTTATCGTGATACAGTTTTGATTTTTATATCATTCCTACAAACAAACATAAATAGAGAGTGGGGAAAATGAAAAAATCAGTAGCAAAACAGAATAAAGTCCAGTCAGTTTATAATACTGTGAGTAACAAATGTGCCTGTGGTACTTCAGGAAATGTGTATTATGGCATAACTAATTACAATATTGACATTGACACACAGCTCAACCCCATGCAAACATGCAAATTATATTTCAGCTAAGCGATAATTGTAATTCTAGATATTATACAGTTTACTCTTTTCTGATGACAAATGGTCTTTTTGGCTTGAAAATTTAACTGATCATATTTTTTTTTGGTCCTGATTTTCTAGAGCACTCTTCCCAACTTCAAGCAGAACGAGTTCTCTGTGGTGAGACAACATGAAGAGTTCATCTGGCTTCATGACTCCTTTGTGGAGAACGAGGAATATGCTGGGTTTATTGTAAGTACAGCAAATATCTACAACAGACAATTTTTCTGGTTGGGTCCTAGATGTTCACAACCTGTTTCAAAATTTACCTGCTTCACGTGAAAATGTAGACCATTTCGTGTCTGTGACAATTTTTTTTTTTTTAGAGATTCAGAGAGTGTGTTTAATTTTAACTGCTAGTCTAAACGTGTACCAAAAGTCTTAGGCATCCTATTAATTTTTTTTTGTGCAAATTTTATTATAGATTTTTATTTTATGACTTCTAGATTATTGAGTCATTATTGATTTTAGATTATTGATTCACTTCTAGATTATTGAGTCAAAACATTTTAGATTTCCAAACATTATTTTCCAGCATAAAATGAAATGTTACAGAAAATGGTTGTATATCAGTAATGAAAGCAGCATATTACATAATAGACACTTTTCAGACAAACACAATGATTACTACTGGGTTTGGCTGCAAAAATAAGAAGCAAGTGCAACAAAGTCTCCAGAAGAACTGTAGCTGGTTCTGCATGATGCTCAATAAAACTTACAGCTCATTTCCTTATAAAACCATGCAAACTGTACCTGAGACTACTATCTTATACGTGTGTGTGTATGTATATATGTATGTGTGTATATATATATATATATATATATATATATATATATATATATATATATATATATATATAAAAATAATATAAGGGTTGTCGCACCAAATGTTGACTGTCATTTATTACGGTTTACTGCTCTTTATAGTATTTTTTTTTTTTTTTTAATGTAGAGATATTTAATAAAATTATCTTTTGGTATCTTTGCTCTACAGCATTTCTTTGCATGTGCCTAGGACTTTTGCACAGTACTATATAGTGGTTATCATTATGAAACAGTTTAGTGATCATCTTAAATTGAAGCTGTGTGCATTATATGTCAGGGTAATCAGTTCCTCCGGGATTTTGCTGTTTAACGATTGCAGAAATTAATGCAAACAATGCAATATTTGGAGCTGCTTGAAATCTTTCAAAATTACCACAGATTTTCCACAGATTTGGGCCAAGACACGTCATGAGATGACATCACAACACACATTCAAGTAAAAAGCCCTCAGTCAGACTCCACCAAATCCTGTTCGGACTGTGCAATGCACAAAGCATGATGGTGCACTGTCATAATTCATGAAGTGTTGAAGTTCAGTGCATCACAGGAAATAATAAAAATGACATTGTCCCAGTTTTCCAAAGGCATCAGAGCAGAGTGGCTGCTGTAAAGAAGCAGAAGAACTTTTCTAACTTATCTGAGCCATTACCTGCTAATGGTAATGGATGTTAATAGAATTTGTTTACTCTGCTTTAGATTTATTTACAAATTTAATGGGTATCTTTTTTGGGGGGGGTGGGAGGGGGTAAAAGAGAAATCAATATTTTACACATTGTCTGCCCCCCACATTGTAGGTAAGCTATTAACTACTCTGTGATTTGATCTGCATAACTGAATCAGTACATTTGTAGTGGTTCTTCTGAGGGAGAATACTTTTAGGTGTGACAGAAGGATTTAGCAGCTCAGTCATATGTCTCTGCACAGGTTAATATTCTGGCTTGCTCTGTTGCTGTGTGATTTATTTCATTTGGAATTTACTTTGGACCCAGGCTTCTCTGCACCAAAAGCTATATAATACCTCTCAAGTGAATTATTCATAGCACTTAACATTAGACACAGTGTTTGCTTTGTGCATTTAAAGACTGACACAGTGACCACTGATATCATTAGTGTGAGTGCTCCATTAGCATTACTCTCTGCTCGTCAAAAGGCAAAACAGTTTTGGAATCAAGGGAGATCTTAAAAATGATCATAAATATGTTGCCAGATCCCACCTGCGCCTCCGAGACCAGACTTTGATGCCTCGCGAGAGAAGCTGCAGAAGCTGGGTGAGGGTGAAGGCTCCATGACCAAGGAGGAATTCACTAAAATGAAACAGGAACTTGAGGCGTGAGTCACTTTCATTTACACACCTGGCAAAATGGTTCACTCAGTTTTAGTGTTGCATTAATGGTTTATGAGTCAGTATCAGCGGTTCTAATGCATATCATGTTTCAGCGAATACTTGGCCATCTTCAAGAAGACTGTGGCAATGCACGAGGTGTTCCTCTGCCGTGTTGCTGCCCATCCTGTCCTGCGGAAAGACTTAAACTTTCATGTTTTCTTGGAGTACAACCAAGATGTAAGTGTATGCTTTGTGAAGTGTGCACCATATTTCCTGGCCTGTTCTAACCATGAATGTGTGAACCATATGTTCAGCTAATTGTGAACTATTCTAAGCAGAAATCCTCATCCTTTGAGCAAGAACAATTTCTTGACATATTTCTACCTCTTGTGAAAATAATGAGCTTGGTTAAAAAGTCCCATTAGTGCAGCGTTATTGTAATTTAGCTTCCACATTTTTGCTTGTTTCTGGCAGCTAAGTGTACGAGGCAAAAACAAGAAAGAGAAACTGGAGGACTTTTTCAAGAATGTGGTGAAGTCTGCAGATGGAGTTCTAGTGGCAGGTGTGAAGGTGAGTCATGTGAATATGTGACTCATGAGGTTTGAGTGAAGACACTGTAGGAAATGATTTACTAACGAATGCTTGGAATTCATTTTCATTTCTAATGT
This sequence comes from Ictalurus punctatus, assembly GCF_001660625.3. Classification (NCBI taxonomy): domain Eukaryota; kingdom Metazoa; phylum Chordata; class Actinopteri; order Siluriformes; family Ictaluridae; genus Ictalurus; species Ictalurus punctatus. Next base: position 17,970,428 of record NC_030424.2, on the reverse strand, counting down.
ATTTATGCATGAACAGACCTGGCCTACAGTTCTTTGATGATTAGTTCCTAAATTATTCATGATAAAATCATGTGACTCCTAATGAGTTTATTTTTCACTTCTACCTGTCTCTTATTCTGTTTAAATACAGGATGTAGATGACTTCTTTGAACACGAGAAGACATTCCTTTTAGAGTACCATAACCGTGTCAAGGATGCCTCCATCAAGTCTGACCGAATGATCAGGTCTCACAAAAGTAAGCTTCATTTTCATCTTTTTACTATGAACATTTTTATTGACACAATGTATTATTGCAGCACAGTGTTTTATTGAACATTGCACATGTGCACAGTTTTATTATGAACAAGCAGTGATTACTCAGACTGGTAACCGCCTAAACCGGCATGAAGTAGAAAATACACATTAACATGACTTGGGCTCAATCAGCTCCCTAGCTCCGTAGGTCATGAATCAGTATATTGTGTACATGAGCTCGGGCACTGTTAAGGACCCTGGCTCACTACACATCGGGACACTGAGTCAATTTCCAGCGACACGACTATGTACTCACATTGTAAAACGTCACCACTGGCATTTAACACAGCATATAACAGGCAGGACTGATATCGGGCTTTCTGACATTATATTTCATATAAATTTGTTAGCTTACTCGCATGCATTTCTATCATGGTACTTCATACAGGATCATAGGCTAGCTAGTGGATTAAAAAAAATCGTGACATTTAAACTCAAATAAAACATATAGAATGTCAAATAAAGTAAAAAAAGAACTAATATAAGTAATCATTTAAGAGCTACAACAACAATAGCAAGCTACTTAAATTTGTAGACTAAGTTGACAGGGTTCTTCTGCCATTTCCAGTAAGGGAGCATAGTCAGAAGTGACGCACCCTGATGTTTGTGGTTCGTTGTGGGATTTTTTTTTTTTTTTAGGAAGCGAACGTTCCTGTGCACTGGAAGGATTTTGCGATTGAGACAGGCCTTAAAATATCCGACTCCCGATCAGTGCCCTGACTGCTGAGCTAGGGAGCTGATTGAGATGCACCCTAGGTCTTTTTGGTTTATATAAATTTTTGAAAGCATTCTTCAGCATTAATCAATGGTCTTGGGAGACATCTTCTTTTTATTAGGTAGTCCTGCATAGTGATGTCACGATACCAAAAACTCTAGCAGTCGGTACCGATACCACAAAAAGTACACAATACTTGATACCAAAGAGAGAGAGATTTTAGTTATCAAACACGGTCTGACAATGAGTGGCGGTGCACTCCTAAACGCGCGTACACGCGTACTCTCACACGGACGCGCGTGTGCACACACCTTGCACTCTGAATGCAAGCATTAGTTTAAATTCACTGATATGATGGCAGGCCAAAAAGATTTATTAAAAGCTTGAACCTTTGAATAATTAATAGTGACATTAGGCTACATTTAGCTGACATGACACGGGCTGAATGGCGATGCATGGTCCATTAGGAGGTAGTTTATAACATTGCAATGCGTTAGCGTCGTTAAAAAAATAACTGGCTATCACTAACATTACATGGAGCATAACATTAGCTGGTTTCATGGCAACAATGCAGATGCCTCAAACAAACATAATATAGGACCGTCTTTCAGGTGCTTTGCCAAATTCCAGGTGTTTCCTCGCCTTGTTTGAAATGAACGATAGCATCGGTTGCACACCGGAAACCGATACTAGCTTTCCTCTCTTTTCCTCTCAACGAGTAGGGCGGAGCTAAACTTGTTAAACTAAGCTAATCTTCTGTAGCGTGCTTGTAGGCGTTCCTCTTCTTCTTCACCACTTGTGGACCGACTAAAACACCTGCGCGTTTTTGCTGCCCCATCAGGTCCGGAAGAATTGCAACCTCCATTAGAATCGATTCAAACGCTAGTGCAGAAAAACAAGTATCGTCACGTTTTAAGAATGTTGGTACTGACTTGGTACCGAAGTATCGGTTCTCGTGACATCCCTAGTCCTACACAATAATTATGTAATAAGCTGTTTAGCAGAGGGGGAAATAAATGTGCATCAGTTTTCATTTTAACCTACTTTTTTGATGACAAGCATTTCACCATCATTTATTTCTGCTGAGATAAACACTGATGGTTGTAAAAGCAGACACAATACTTTTACAAAGGAGTAAAAGATCTCGAAAGAGACAACATATCATTACATATTTTTTTACATTTCCTAATAGTGATAGATTTAGTGATCTGACACACCAAAACAATTTCTTTACACCTCCGGACAGCATGTTACACTCTGCTTAAACCAACCTGATGTTAAAAGTGTGTGTGTGTGTGTGTGTGTGTGTGTGTGTGTGTGTGTGTGTGTGTGTGAGAGAGAGAGAGAGAGAGAGAGTTCACTGTACATCTCATGTACAGTGGTCTGTACCTACCCTCTTTAAAATGCATTAATTTGCACAGAAATGTGGAAAGCAGAAAATGTTTGGGTTTTTCTTCTGAGAGAGAAAAAAATGCCTGAGAAGGAAAAACAGACGTTCCTGATTCATGGCTGAGTCATCTCTCTGACATGCTGTTCATTATGTGCACTACAAATCTGAGTGATTTGGGTATTCTTTTCCATGTCAGTTTAAATGACCCACAGATGTGGAGAATAACGAGTGGGTTTGTCTTTTTAGCTGACTGAAAGGATGCCTGAGTCAGTGCATGAATGATTATTCTTCCATGAATGTTTTTCCAGAGTGAAGCCTGGTGCAGGACTAGCTATGTGTTGTGTTGGAGCTGTGTAACAGAAGCTCTTTTTCAGGTGCTGCAGAAGACATCAACAGAATTGCCTCCACACTGTACACTTTAGGGACCCAGGACTCAACAGACATGTGCAAGTATGTGACTGTTACAGTTTTCATGCTCAAAGTCTAGGACATTATTGGCATGTTTTTGTTGTAATGTTTGATGTTTGTTTGATTTTAATTTTAAAATGTCCTCAGCGCAAATGGCTAACACTGCCTTCATTTGTGAATCTTTTCTTTTCTCACATCATACTAATGTACTAATATTTTAAGTCAGCCACGTCTGAAGGTTTCAGTGTGTCTCCGCCAGAGTTGGGTATAACTGATAACGCAGTAATGTAACGCATTACATTTTAAATGTATGTAATCTCATTAGTTACTGATGTCAATAAAATTGTTACTTGAGTTACAAATTTATTGTTAAGAAAACAATATTAAGTAAAATGCATTTTTAATAAATCACGTTTTGCCCCGAAATTTTTATTTTTTTTCTTTAGCCCCTAATAATTCTCCACTTGGAGAGGTTTGTCACTGCGTAACTGAACGTCAGTAAAAGAAGACGGAGGTGTTGTAATTTTATATCTTCAGTCAGACAGGGTTTACTGGAAAATACATGGAAACACTACCGTCTTATTGGCCGATAGCTCTCAATCCTGCCAAACACTAGCTCACACAGTCAGTGTGGGAGAAAAATGGATATACAGAGATTTTTTAAATGATTTTTTTTTAAACCAGTAAAGGAGTTGAAACTGAAACACTAACATCCTCTGGTGCTGAGCAGGAAAACCAGGTGTGTCTTTGAGTTCCAGTTTATGTTAACATGATATGAGCAGAGCATAAGGAAAAGATAATGTACTTTGCGTGACACTGTAGCAGCTAAACGCATACAATGTTATCGTAGCTGTGCCTCTCCTTGGCTCGCGACACCAAACTAGCCTAGGTACAAAAGCTTTATATTTTATCGGTCTGGTAATTCTACAAACAGTGACAACACCCAAGACAAGTTTTATGATAAATCCAACTTGTTCTGATCGTCATACATTGACACATACTACAATTATTGAAGGAACTATGAGTTTCACTTTGTAGTATATTTTTTGTAGGTTTTAAAAGTAACTTGAAAGTAAAGTAATTAGTAATCTGATTACTTTTTACATGCAGTAATCAGTAATGTAATCAGATTACAATGTCAAAGTAGTAATTAATAATCTGTAGTGGATTACTTACCCAACACTGGTCATCACATAAATAGTCACCAAGAAGCCCTCCCCTTTTCTCAGTTATATATTGCTGTCTGTTCAAAGAGACTCTAGGCTTAACACCTTCCCAACTAACTGCAGTAATTCCTGTTTAAAAAGGCCATTTGATTTGTTCCATCTATTTCCAGTATATAGACCCATGTGTGTTGGTATACAAGTGCACTTTAATGTTAATGAGCTTCTTCATGCATTATCTTCATGTGTTTTAGAATGGCTAATTCTGTTTGTTTTTTTTTCTTCTTTGTAGATTTTTCTTGAAAGTGTCTGAACTTTTCGAGAAAACACGGGTATGTAAATTTCTAGATTTTTTTGCAGCATTTTTTCGATATATCCCGTTACAATAACTTCTTGTATGAGTAGCAGCTTCTCACGCACTGCGATGTGATTGGAGATCAGATTAACTGGTTTAACTCTTTCAAATGTTTTCCTCTAACCAAGAGGAAATGGCACACTGTGCAATGCTCAGTCAACCTCAGCAGTTTTACACCAACACAAGGCTGTAGTAATGAAATACAGAGTGTCAGGGATCATGAGGTCACCTGCTTGTTTCCTGGTAGTCCATTTTATGCCTCATGTCTGTTTCCTGTGTAGAAAATTGAAGCACGAGTTGCTGCTGATGAGGACCTAAAACTTGCTGACTTGTTGAAGTATTACCTCCGGGAATCACAAGCCGCCAAGGTACACTGTGTGACTCTTAAGCATATCATATCGTAAGCACAGTCAGATCCAGGATTATTGGCACCCTTGGTAAAGATGGATAAGGAAGGCTGTGAAAAAAAAATCCTTGTTAATTAGCTTAATCTCCCACTGAAAATATGCGAGAAATCTTACTGGTGTACGTTTATTCTAAGGAAGAATTTCTAAGAACAAATATCACAATTGATTTTTAACAAAAACATGTCACAATTATCGGCACCCCTGTATGTAGTACTTTTTGCAACCTCCCTTTGCGTCTTCTCATGTAATGTTTGATGAGATTAGAGATTTCAGAACAGGAATTTGTGATCACTCCTCAGTGGTGATCACAATATCTTGTATCTTGATGAGGCTTTTCAATTACTTAAATTTTTATTGAGATTAAGCTAATAAAGCACAACAAGATTTCTTTACCAATTTTTACCAAGGTACCAATAAATCTGGAGCTGATCATGCAAGTGTTATTTGCATTCTTACAAGTAATACTACTCCTACACTGCAGCATGGAAATTATGAGGTTTAGCATTTCAATTGTAGTCATGTGCGTTTGTTTTGTGCTTGTGCTGACTGCTGAGAAATGCTATCTCTGCCCTTCAGGACCTGCTTTACAGACGAGGAAGGGCATTAGTTGATTACGAGAACGCAAACAAAGCTCTAGACAAAGCCAGGGCTAAAAACAAAGATGTCCTTCAGGCAGAAACCACCCAGCAGGTTTGCTGTCAGAAGTTTGAGAAAATCTCTGAATCGGCTAAACAAGGTATTTGTTGTTCTTTCTGTCTTTTTCTCTCACTCTGAACAGTGCCTCGTTGTGATTAATGTGTCTACATGTTTACATGTAAATGGCATTGCAGTTATCTGAGATTATACTGCTATTGTGCAAAATTTGTGTTTGGTTAACAAACTTCCTGTTTTCATTCCTGTACAGAACTGGTAGATTTCAAAACAAGAAGAGTAGCAGCGTTCAGAAAGAACTTGGTGGAACTAGCTGAGCTTGAACTCAAACATGCTAAGGTAACTATAAATTCTATGAAAAGTTCATGTTTGTGTTAAAACAAACAAACAAAAAAACTTCCTGCCATGAATGCATGCAAAAATTTAAAAAAAGAAGAAAAAAAAAATCTGAAATTCAATTTCAGTGGTATTCACTGCTTACTCACCTCTGTTTTAAGGGGAATCTCCAGCTGTTGCAAAGCTGCCTGTCTGTTCTAAAAGGGGACACTTAAAACCCTGACCAGAGGTTCACTAGGGCTTTCCCTGTTTGGTCCCATCTTATTTGGAGGATGGAAGAGAGAGAGAGAGAGCATACCTGGGGTCTGTTTGTCAAGAAACAGTATGTATCACTGTTTGTATCACTACCTGAGACATCATACTCCCTCCACTACCCCCTTAAATTGATGCGGCCCACTGTGGAAGATTTCCCAAGTCCACACAGCACAAGAATCTGCAACTTCATCTAATCACGTCTTGTAACTTCTGATTGTTAATTGACGTTTTTCATGGGAGTCAATACATCAACATATATACATTGATGTCTAATTGTTTTTTCTATCTCGTTTATTTTTGGCTTATTGTAATCTTTAGTTTGGGTAATCCTTTTGAATGGATGATGCTCAGTTGACTTGTTCAAATTGAGCTAATGGTATGATTAAACTGTATGTTCACTCAAAGCCTTGTACATGTTGTATTAGTTTCCATTGTACTGCTATTAATTGGCTTAATCTGACTAATATTTTTTACTACCCTATGGCAAATTCAAGCCACTTACTCTTTTTCATTCCTGATCATTATGTTTGCCTTAATTATATACTCCTTATCTCATATTGTAAAAAAAACAAACTTTAAACTGAAAACATCCCCCAGGCTTTTGAAGTGCACTGTATATGAATGTGTATTTTTCACAGTATGTGACCAAAGCTTCCATTTATTCAGATGGAGTAATGCTGACCGAAACAATAATACTGATGCTACAAATGGTGATGGACATGACATAAAAAAATAAATAATTCTGTACCTTGTGTGATAGAATTGATTCCACATGAGTGAAAAGAAAAAAACATTCCTCAGATTATTAACATGTACTCTCACCAGTTACAATAAAACATATCTGATACAAGAACCTAACTTGAAACACTGATGCTGCTATACATTTTCAACATGGGTATTAGAGGTGTATAACAAAACTGGGACTCTATGGAACAGCAGTAGGCGGTGCTCACATTACACAGTGCAACACCTTTACAGTGTTTATTTATTCATCTTCTGGGAATGTGTTATCCTGGTCAGGGTTGCAGGAGTTTAAAGTACTAATTTGTTTTTATTTTGGCAACTAGAATCAACTAGGCTTGTACAAAGGCTTTGCAGGCAAACAAAATATCTGCTCGGTCAAAGGTTCTGTGGGAGTGGCTGGGATTGGTTGGAATTCCTTAGGGAGTTGTGGGATTGGTTGGAATTCCTTTCAAGAGTGGATTTGAAAGGGGATTATTGTGAATTTGTTTGGGAGTGGATGGGATTAGTCAGAATTTCTTCAGCAGTGGGTGGGATTGCTCTGAATTAATTGGGGAATAGGGTATTGGTCAGAACTCTTTTGGGGTGGGCGGGATGGACAAATTCAGGTACAGCTCTAATGGGCACCATCTATGCAGAGATCCCAGTGAGCCCCCAGACTACACAGTTCAAAGCTTCCCCTGCTGACTATATGTATTAAGATAATTAATTCATTAATTAATTCACCTTCTCTGAGATGTATAGAAAAACTTCCGATTGTGTAGGTTAGTGGGCCACCAGCCTATATTTTATTCTATACAAACTCGAGGAGTAAATATTCAGACGTGAGTTTTTCGAGTAAATCTTGTTTCTTTATCTGCTGCTGAATCATCGATAAACTTTTATTTTGAAACATCACGTGAAGACGAGGAAACTTGACCCGGAAACACTTAGCGGTCCGGTCACGACATCCTGCATGTTTCCGGGGTTTACAGTGCAGCAAAGTTTGGCCTATTTCTTTATTTTTCTCTGGATTAAAACAAGCAATGAACCGAAAAGAAGAATATGATTCTTACGAGATTGAGGAACCAAGTGATGAAGAGAGAGCATGTAGCAGGTAAGTGTGGTTTAGTTTAATGCAGTCATCAACCAAGCCAAATGTGTGCGGATAGTGTGGAGAACAGACATTAGACCGTATTGAATTATAAATGTAGTGCAAACTTGTGTTGTATTATAAATAAATAATTGTAAAAATAAATAAAAATACATCAAGAAATCTGCGCTGCTGAACCTCCTGTCTACTTTCCTAGTTCAACAGTACAGCTTTCCTACAGTATACACTTAAAAGTGCACTACAATTTATACTACATTTTCATACCGCGATAACTTAGTTACATAACATTTTACCGCGGGTTTTGATTGGTATTTAAACAATAAATATCCCAATCTTATAGTAAAGAAAATCTATAAGCCCCACAACTAACTCATATTTGTAGTTGTTACCCTCAGTTCATGGAGACAATTTTGTGTGAATTTGTCTGAAATAAAGAGTCAGTAACGCTGTTCATCTCTGGCCAGAATGTTGCCGTCCTCCTGAATGGTGCACGGTATTAAGTTGAAGAACGTTGTCCTTTCTACAAATGAACGCAGTGTGCTGGTCTGTTTTGACACCCTTAGTTCTGAGGATGAGCTCGACATTCTTCTTAACGGAACCCCGGACCAGAAGAAGAAGCTCATCCGAGAGTACCTGACCGGGGAAAGTGAGTCGTCCAGTGGGGATGAGTTTGAGAAAGAGATGGAGGCAGAACTAAGCAGCACCATTAAATCTATGGAGTGCAACTGGACGGCTCCGTGCACTCAAGGTAAGCGTTACAACAAGCGCCGTATGTCTGCAGTGTTGATCTTGGCGTATTTGTGGTGTATCAGAGTGTTATTTGATTAATAGGTGAGACCTCTGGGGTTAGCGGCAATACAGCGAACACAGACAGGACGCAGCAATCTCAACAATATGACAACATATACTTTGACTCAGATTCTGATGAAGACAGCCAAGCTGGTAAGACCCTAGCTATGAAGAGAATGCAGCAATGTTACATGTTCCTGCTTATATACATGCATTAATATTAATATTTGGCTTGTGTTGATTCTGTTTTTGTTCAGGTATCTCCCAGATCCAGCGAAGAAAGCAGCGCAATGTACTTACAAATGACGAGTTATTATATGACCCAGATGAAGATGATCGGGATCAGGCTTGGGTAGACGCTAAGAGAAAAGAGTGAGTACTGAAGAGCTCTGCCCTAATCAAATATATAAGAAGTTTAATGTCGAATAGTTGTCTAATACGTTATTGTTTCTATAGTAATAACTGTTGATATAGTGAATCTTTCTCTAAGGAAATAAATTTACCTCAGTACATTTTCCTCCAAGGGAACGTTTTAAGGACTTTGTGCTTTCTGGTTTCTCTGTAACATGATAAACTTTAAGAGAGAGAAAAACATGAGCCTGGTGCTGGAGGGAATGGATGTTTCTAGCTGTTATAACATGCTAGACTTGTCTTGTGGCTATTTCAGAACAGGAAACGTATTGATGAATCTATAAACCTATAAAGCATGATGTGTCTATTTGTAATTTGCACATCACTGTAGTATAAGAGGTATAAAACACATTGGGATGTGGTGTTATACAAAAAATAATTAACTTCAGGGCAACACTCCACTGTATTGTGGATTATTTTCTTATAATAGCACACCCTCTTGTGTTTTATTCCTCACATATATATGTGTACATTTGGATAGATACAGGTACAAGGGCCGGAGACGACCAGCGTCATCTGCACAGAGAAGAAACCAAGCTCAGCCTCTTCCGAGCAGTGATGCCATCCTCAACTGTCCTGCATGTATGACTACACTATGTCTGGACTGTCAGAGGTGAGGTCGCAATCACTCTCACTGTGATTTGTCACAACCCCTATGTTACTGCATTTCTGTAATATATTAATTTGTAAATTTGCCTTAATTATAAAGTTCTTCTTTTCACACACAGACATGAGAAATACAGGACGCAGTACAGAGCCATGTTTGTGATGAACTGTACAGTGAATAAGGATGAAGTGCTGAAGTATAAAGCAGCAAAACAGAAGAAGCAGCGCAGGAAGAAGAGTCGTCAGGACCACATGGCCACATCAGCAGAGGCTAAGCCTGAGGCAGAAGCTGAAGCAGGACTGACTGACTCCAGATTGGGTGGGATGGATGAAGAAGAGGTCTATCACCCAGTCAAGTGTACTGAGTGTTCGACTGAAGTGGCTGTATATGATAAGGACGAGGTCTATCACTTCTTCAACATTCTTGCAAGTCATTGCTGATGAGATGCAAAGGACTCCAACACTGAGTGAATCCAAGCACCTCTTGCTTGTTAATGAAACACAGTTAAGAAGAAGGGCGTCCTGTCTTTGAAATGTATACTCATGCATAATGATGTAAATATCTGTAAAAAATGTTTTCATTTTGTTTACCATGTTTTAAAAATATGTAATGTTTTGTTTTATTTTTAAACTGGAGTGATGCAGGACAGACATTTGATATTTCCTAAACTTAAGTGTAAAGTGGTATTATTAGCTCACAGATGGTTCAAACATGTTTATTTCTTGCATTATTTGAATAAATCTTTTTGAGTCCATTGTTTTAAATGCTCTGTTTTACCGTGGTCTAATGACAATAGAATTAATATGTTCTGTAAACCTTAGATTTCTGGAATAGCAACTTAATGTCTAGCTCAGTTTAGCACATTTAATCTGTTGGCCATTTGTTATTTACTGAACAGAGGATTGTACTGTGTCACAAATCTCTTCTGATGTGCATCTCATAAAGACATTTTAATCTTCCACAGTTTTGTAAGTATGACAATGTGTCCTACTCAGATCTTACTCCTATTGAATGCAATATTAGTATATGTATGTATTTTTATTGTGGATATTGATTAATAGTAGTGCCTTATATGTACACTCACTGAGCACTTTATTAGGAACACATACTCCTATGACATGAAGAATTGTGGCTGTTTTGAGAGCAAAGAGAGGCCCGACCCAATATTTGTATAGTGTTAATAATAAATAAAGTGCTTAGTGATTGTAGAATTTCAAGTGGACAGTCGGCATGACTTTTTGTGGGTACGTATTTTTTATATTGGGTATTCTGTCATCTATTTGGGCACAACATGACAACAGTAATTAGGAAAGTCTTTTTGACACTCTCTCTCTCTCTCTCTCTCTCTCTCTCTCTCTCTCTCTATATATATATATATATATATATATATATATATATATATATATATATATATATATATATATATATATATATATATATATATATATTTTACTCGTGTGGTCTGTTGGAATCAACAAACCTGCAGAAATAATTATTCTCAATTCTTTGTTTTCCAGGTTAAATATACACAGAATTTGAATGACACTGTCTCAGTCCAAACGTGTTTTAATTGTCAGAGCAAATTTCGCACATTGCTTGTTTACGCAATGATTATTACAAAACTTAAAATACAGTCTATTTAAATAAATCCAAGACATTTCGTATTTATTTATTCTTTTTCATTTCGCTTTTTAAATGCATATTAACCGGCTATATTTCCCCCAATGCCTATGATACAGACCGCCCCATGACAGCTGCTCAGCTCATCCCTACGTCACTAAAGATTTCCACCAATCAGCTCCCTTTACAGAAACCGGAAGGGAGCGGAGAGGTAACAAGGCGAACAAGACAAGCTAGCAACATGGCGTTAGGAGATGCGTGGAAACAAATATCTTGGTTTTACTACCAGTATCTTCTTGTCACGGCACTGTACATGCTGGAGCCTTGGGAACGAACCGTCTTCAGTATCCTTTCCAGAAAATGTGTTTTTTTAAATTTATTTTTGTGACAAATCTGTACCGCTAAAGTTACCGGCGTTAACCTGGTTAGCAAGTAGCCTCGTTAGGTCACTGTGTAACAAGCTATCTGGCAACTTAATACTGCTAAAATGTTTGATTACGCTTTTGTCATATGTTATGTCTGTGAATGATAAAGAATTGCTCTACCTAACATTAGATTATTCAGTGTCACCCGCCGGCCTTTATAAAGTGCGCTAGGTAACGTTAGTGTATCAGACTCGAATTCTCAAAAGATAGGATTCATTACTAGAATTGTCTTAAAGTTTGTGTTTTAATATTTAAAGATCTCTTGTATTGTTGTATCTTGCATATAAAGCGTAGATCACCTGACGCGTTTAGCGTTTTACTGAAACGCACGTCATGACGTAACACGTTGGTGTAAACATACGTATGCAGTATATACATCAACATACTGTATATCAACTGGTTACACCTCCTACACTGGAGCACCTTACTTGCAGAGTTGATGGACTTGCGTCCAAAGTTTTACTACATCTACACTGGTATATTTCAATAGTGATGGCAAAATAAAGCTTTCTGAAGCAGTGATCATAACTCGAAACTTTAATATACTGCACGCTACTGCCATCTGGTGGTGAAAAGATAATACAAAGGCTCTGGCGACCAAAACTGCGCTTTTTTTATTCTTCGATAAGCATTAAAATAATCCATAAATATTACAGATGCACCGATATTACATTTCTCAGCCGATACAGATGAACCATTATTCAGAGTGATATCGGCCGATACCGGTAGTTCTGCCTTTTATGCCTTCTTTTAAACTAATAATAATTCCACAATTCTGAAGGAAATGCAAATAAAAACTTTATTCTTTCCATTTCAGCAAGTTGTTTCACAGTAACTGGTCTCATAAACAGAAAACGCATTACTCAAACTAATATTGAATGTTATTGAATTAATTCATATTAACATTGACTGAATTCTAAAAAACCTCCTGTTATACTCACATTCACTCACCACAAACAATTTCCACTCCATCATTGAACATCAAACTGGTTTTTATATATTATATTATATTATATTATATTATATTATATTATATAAAAATGTACTGCTCACTTCCGGTGTAAAATGTTAGTAGTGCCGAGCTTACAGAGCTTTGCACCAAAACAACAAAACTGAAGTTTTGTCATCATTCCACACAAGACACATCATCTTTACACACATCATGAAATTTGTTTTCCCGCCCTCTTTTGATTGACAGGATATAATTGCCCCTGATCATCAGATGTTTTTAACCGATGGCGATGGCCGATAGCGGGAAAAATGGCCTTTATATACATCGCTTCATCTTTAATAAATATATGTATGTATGTTTATATTATATAATAGTATTTATGCATTACTTTTTATGGATGCACAAAAAGCAATTAATTAACTACAGTCCTAAATTAATAACAAAATCTCACTTTCACTGCACCTTGTGGTTTCTGTTACTCGCTGCCTTTAGGCATATTGTTTTACTTGTGTTTACTTTTGATCATAGTGTTTTAATTAGACATTACAGATTACTTGCGCTCCTACACTGTATCACTGCGTCTACGCCGTGAGTGAGGAGCAACGAGGCTACGTTACTAACAGATCACTTCTGTTATAATAAATGACAGAATTTACACTGCAAGCACGCAAATACAGCATATAATGACACAAACTTAAGTTAAACTTAACCTTTTAGTTTAATAAACGGTTTAGTTTAACTTGCACTTTTGTTGCAGCGGTTTAGACATTAATGGCTGTGTGTTGAATTATTTTGAGGGGACGGCAAATTTACACTGTTACACAAGCTGTACACTCACTACATTGTAGCAAAGTGTCATTTCTTCAGTGTTGTCACATGAAAAGATATAATTAAATATTTACAAAAATGTGAGGGTGTACTCACTTTTGTGAGATTGTGTGTGTGTGTGTGTGTGTGTGTGTGTGTGTGTGTGTGTGTGTGTGTGTATGTATGTGTGTGTATATATTATTCACTCAAATTATCATTTTCTCGAAAGACCCTCTAAATACAGTTTCTTTTTAAACAATTTCCAAAGCAGTCATGTGGTTGTCTGCCAAAACAAAGCACTGAAAGTGTTTCAGAGTAAAATATATCAAATAAAATATATACTTCACTACACTGCAGTTACTCCGTGGACTATACATATTTAAAATGTGTGTGTCTGTCTGTAAACTGTTACAAAGTAACCTTAACATGTGGTTTTTGGCAGGGTGTAAATTATCAGTAGAAGAGTCAGCACAATTTCCAAATTGGACATTGGCCCAAAGGAGCAACCTACTACATTCCTGTCTCCTATACATAGCACATAATTTCAGCATTGCCCTTATGTGTTTCTTCCAGGTGTTCATTTGCCAATTTAGTCATTAATATCTGAAAGATATTTTTCTTATTGTTTAACCAAGAAATACATGCATGTCTAAATAATAAAAATAATACTTAGTTTTTTTGTTCTGTATGTGGTGCTGTTCTGGAACTGCTCAGGTAGCATCTGAGCATGATGGTTATCATCCAGGAAAGCGTTCAAGAGTTATAAGATTAATAAAATCGTTTTGCTATCTCCTGACCAGTAGGGGCAGTGTGCCTAAATGCTGCAGGTAACCTCGGGGCCTAATGGTGATAACGCGTACCAAGTTTCATCATAATCCCTCAAAGAGTTGCGGAGATACAGCCTCAAGTTAAATTTTGCGCGTTAATTGTCGAATTTGTTAAAGCGCCATTCGAAAATGGTATGGTGTGTCAAAATAATACAGTGCTTCTAGATGATGCAGGCCAATTTTCATGCAAATCAGATAAACGGTCTAGGGGGAGTTCAAAAAGTAGGTTTTCAAAACATTTAAAAATGGTGCACGGGAAGTTTGCTCGATCATGACATAATTGGTATCATTGTCTATCAGGACCAGTCTCATGATGGTAGGCAAAAGGAGTCAAAAGATACTAGCGTTTTTAGAAATAGCCTTATCATTTTTGACCACAAGGTGTCGCTGTCCCGAAACGGAGTCACTTCAGAGCATCCTGCCAAAGAGACATACCGAGTTTTATAACGATATGCTAAGTTGTTCGTAAAATACAGCATTTTATGACTAAATTCAAAATGGCCAACATCTAAAATGGCAGACATCGAATTTTTCATATTGTTGCACTCTGTATACCCCACTGATTCTAATAAGACCAATTTGATGATTTTATGGCAAACTGCTCAGAAGTTATAAGCAAAAATGTGCTTTTTTCATATCTCGTGACCACGTGGTGGCACTGTTGGTGCCTTATGGTATTGGCCTAATGGTGATAACGTGTACCAAGTTTCATCACAATCCCTCAAAGTGTTGTGGATATACAGCCTCAAGTTCTATTTGCATGTTCTTCATTGAATTTGTTGAAGCGCCATTCGAAAGCGGTATGGTTTATCAAAAGTCTGTGAATAACTTTTTGTCGTGAGTGCCTCTAGATTATGTAGGCCAATTTTCGGACAAATGGCGTAGTACGAGTTTGAAAAAGTAGGTTTTTCAGAAAATTCATAGGGCTAATCGAATCATCTTGAGCCAAGGAATCAGAGGAATTTTGTTTCTAGGACTCATGGTTCAAAAGTTATTAACATAAACGTGAGTGGAAATTTGGGCAGTTGGTGGTGCTATGGGGTTTGAGGTAGAGACTCCAAATTTGCTATAGTAACAGAGGCTGTCCTCTTTCTGGGCTGCCATAGACTCAAGAGCAGAATAATAATAATAATAATAATAATAATAATAATAATAGTAAGAGGAAAAGTAATGAAAACAATAGTTAATAATAATAGCAATAACAGATCTGAACACTGCTACTACCTCTACTTCTTCTTCTTCTTCTTCTTCTTCTTCTTATTATTATTATTAGTAGTAGTAGTAGTAGCAGCAGTAGTACTGTTTACCTTTCATTCATTTAAAAATTAGTTCTTTATGGATGAAAACAAGAAGTTACTAATTTTTTTGTCCTTCAGTCTTGATACAATCCTTTTAATCTTGTTAGTCCTTTTCTCTAAAATGCTGAATTCTTTAACCCCATGTCAGATTCTCTCCTGATATCTGTAGCAGCCATGGCTGTATACACTGGCTTTGTGTTTATGCCGCAGCACATCATGGCCATTTTACACTACTTTGAAGTGATCCCATGACCAGCACTCCAACCCTTCAGGCTGCTCAATGATTTCCCTTTGGCTTTTTTCCCCCTTTGCCTTTGACTACTGGAATCATAAAGGATTTGGTGAACTTGAACTGGGAAAATCCGATGACGAGCAGGCACAGGAATCATATGAACCAGTCCATTGTCATTTATGTGGCGAATGGCCATGTATAAGTGCACAGCCTCCAAGACTCTAAGCACATACTGCCCTGTTAGTCAATGGTGTCCTGTTAGTCAGCGATCATTGTATATATAATGCTGCAGTTTTTATAATACTTTTTTTTTTCTTCTTTGAGGGCAGTGGCTTATTGAAAACGCTAAATATTTTGCGATAATAAATGCGTATATTTCAGTGTATACATATTGGTAACTGTTTTATAAAGATTTATCTTGACTGGTGATTAAATGATTTTGTTTGCCACAGTGGCACATTGTATACGTTGTATAGTCCTTTTTCTTTATGACCGTCTGTGTGTTGATTCAGGTTGCTATTTTAAAACGAGACTGGTTAGTAACACTCTGGCTCCTTCTCCATGTATATTATTAAAAAACTAATTCAGTAAAAACCTCTTTCACTTTATATTGAGCCTACATTTTCTTTTAGGTGCCTTTACAGAAGTGTCAACAGTTTTTATTCCATTGGTAAGTTTTTATTTATCTTCATGGAGAGTTTCATATGTTCTTTATATTGTGTGAATGTCGTTCTGCCTGAAAAGTATCTAGAGTCTCTTTGGAAATGTTGAACCTCCATAATCTCTTAAAGATCAGTGATCTGACATACACTAAAAGTGGAATTTGTTTTCGATGTGGTTATCAGTCCGGAAACTAGTTTAGTCTACAGTATGTTTGAATAAACATACTTTATTTAATCTTAATGATTTGATAAAATGCTATGCGTCACTGTTCTGGCTTTGTTTTTAAACTACACTAAATAATTGCATGAGGGGGAATATGTTCAGTATAAGGAAAGTTACATAATATGTGACCTTTTGACATGATCTGCTAATTGTACAGAGCATTCTGAGGTCAATAATAACAATGTGCAAATAAATAGGAAAATATACGTAAAAGCTGTAGATCCCATGTTTCAGCCAAAGTTCAATATGAATTTGGATCCTTGTGTTAATTTAAAAACTAAGGAAGCTGAAGTATTCAGTTTCTATAGAGACCACCAGTCTGCCACCACTCTTAAAGTCGTTTGATATCTACAGTTAATGTGCTTCAGAAATGTAATGTGCCTGATTACATAAAAGGCAGTACGTGCACAGACTTACCACCTGCAAGACCTTCTGTGGGACGGCTGTTACAGACCAACCAATGACATTCAGTCTAGTTCTCAGATTTATCCTACTGGCATGAAGTCAGAAAGAAAATAGCAGCTGGTTACTGTTTAAACTGCAGCATGAGGATGTTCTCACGTACATGCTCAAGGGCTGGACCTCAGATAGAGTGCAAATAGAACGGCCCTGCCAACTTTGCAACTTCACTGGGTTCAAAAATCTGCCTGAGGCTTTTAGCACTGTACAAAGATTATCTATAGCAGCTACTCATGCCTACCAGTGCAGTCATGAGTTTAGTCATTGGATCCTCAAAAGGTACTTACCATGAAACTTTTGCTAATATTGTAATATGGCATTAGAACTGACATTTGCCAATATACAGTCCCACCCGAAAGTAATGGAACAGTAAGTCCAATTCTTTTCTTTTTGCTACACACTGAAGACATTTATGTTTGAGATCAAAAGATAATATGAGATGATAGAGCCGAATTTCAGCTTTTGTTCCTGATCTTTATGTCGGTGGTGTCAGGTCACCCAATTTTTATGTGAGCAAAGGTATTGGAACGGATAGTCTTAAAGTAAATCACACTTAATATTTGGTTGTATATCCCTTACTTGCAATAACCATCAAACCAGTGAACCAATGACATCACCAAACTGTTACATTTTTTTGTGATGCTTTTCTAGGCTTGTATTGCAGTTTATTGGCAGTGCTTTTTGGATCATTGTCTTGCTGCATGATGAAGTTCCTCCCAATTAGATTGGATGAATTTCTCTGTAAATTGACAGACAGAATGTTTCTGTAGACTTCTGAATTCATTCTGCTGCTACCATCATGAGTTACATCATCAATAAAGATGAGCCTTTCCGGAAGCTGCCATGCAATCCCAACCCGTGACTCTACCTCCACCATGCTTGACCGATGAGCTTCTATGTTTTGGATAATGAGCGGATCCTTTCTTTCTCCACACTTTGTCCTTTCCATCACTTTTTAGAGGTTAATCTTGTTTCCAGAACTTTTGTGGTTCATCCTTGTATTTTTTTTGTGTGTGTGATTTCCAATCTGGCTTTGTGATTCTTACTGCTAAAGAGTAGTTTGCATGTTCTGGTATCGCCTCTACATTTCTGCACTTTGGATTGGTGGATCTGGTGGATTGTGATACTTTCACCCCCATCGTCTCATATTCTATCAATCTTTTGATCTCAAACCAAAATGTCTTCAGTGTAAAACTAAATAATTGTTCGTGCTGTTCCAATAATTTCAGAACGTACTGTAATGTTTGGCAATATTCATTACATAACCAATGCTAGTCCTGGAATGCTGTCTGTTCTGCACATTTTAGTGGTTTCCCTGCTCTAACACATCCACTTCAACTCAGGAAGGCCTTTTAGCTAGCTGATTAGTAGAATCAGGTGTGTTGGGAGAAGGAAAACACTGAAACGTGCAGGACAGGGAGTACTCTGAGGTTGTGATTGTCATACACAATCTAATGGTCCTGTTTTTTCCTGCCAAAAATTTTTTATTCTGGTGGGTACATTTTGTAATATACTATCATCAGATATTTACGGTGCCTCTCCAGGAACTTACCCAGATTCATTCTACCACTATATAATAATTAAAGGCAGATTTATGAGTGTAATTGTTATCATTATATGAGACAAATCATATACTTCGTAGTACTTCACTTTTACAAGGAAGTGAAAACTGTTGAGTAACTACCATTTTTATGGGTATGTTTATAAACTGGAAAAGACAGTTGATTTAGAAGTTGTGCAAATTGATTCATCTTACCGTGTGTGTGTTTGGGGGGGGGGGGGGGGGGGGGGGGTGTCACTGTTTTAAGCTTTTTTTGAAAAGCTTAAAACAGTGAAAGTATTCGCTCAAAATAGAATTAATGATAAAAGGTTTGACACAAGTGTACTTTATTCTATAAAGTGTTCATATTCATCAGTATTAAAGTAGTCCTAAATATATAGACCGTTCCAAACACTGCAAAAAGAAATGGTGCAAGGAGTAGAACAAACAACAGTCGTCGCAAAAGGACCATCAAATGTAGCTTACATATATTTAAAAAGACAAGTCTAGACCTATTTTAACGGACTGACGCTTGGTCACGTTTATGTACACGTTTAAAAAAAAAAAAGCGCAGCTAAAGGTCAAATGCACGTCTCACACACACCAATATCTTTAATCATTAAACTGTGCTTTCTACAGAAGTTAACTGCATACAGTGAACTACCATATATGCATTTTATGCTTTGAGCCAGCTAGATTTAGAAACTGCTTATAAAAGTAATTGGCAAAGGGAGAGGCGAGTTCTGCGTACGCGATAAATATGGTGCTGCTCACGTAGCGCAGAAGGCGCGCCCATCAACCGAGGATGATAACGAGCGCACGGGGGATTTACTTTACCGGCAAATGGCAGAACACCGAGCGGAACATATCCCCGAAGAAGGGCCAAGCTCGAGCCGAAATGATACCGATGGGCTGGAGAAAGATCCTGGAATGGAAAGGGTCGAGCACAGATCCTCGAGCACAAGCCGCCACGGCGCGGGGAGCGCAGCGTCGGTGTGCGCTGGAAACAGCGCTCTGCCGCGCGAGCTCCGAAAACCGCACAGCAACAGGCCGAAATCAAAAGAGCGCAAACGACCCAACGCTCATAGACTTGTATTACAATACATCGCACCTTGTATGAACTCGTACGGTTTGTGTATCGTAGACAACTTTCTGGGAGACAAGCTTGGAGACCGAATTCTGCAGGAGGTCAGGCGCGTGCATATGGATGGGAGCATGCAGGACGGACAGCTCGCGTGCCAAACACTGGGCCAAACTAAAGCTATTCGCGGGGATAAAATAGCCTGGGTCGAAGGCATTGAAACGGGCTGCCACAACATAGGTGCTCTGCTGGCAAGAATAGACAAACTGATCACGTTCGCTGACGGCAAACTTGGGAGCTACAAAATTAGAGGGAGACACAAGGTGAGTGCTGTTTTCTACGGCCAAAGAAAGTTTGCGCTTTCCTGGAAATAATGCACACAGAAAAAAGATTTAAAGTATAGGCCTGGAAATGGAACATTTTACACCATAAGAATATATTCAAGAGCTCTGATATCTAAAAGATATGAATTCTGTAGGATGGCATTTATTTCCAGGACTTTGAAATATCTTTCTGCTACACAATTTTTCTACACACACACTAACACACTGCATTGCATCTATACAAATTGAGCACATTAGAATGATATAACCTACACCATGGACACCATTTCACACTCGAAACACCTAGTTTATTAGTGACAGTTATGTGTGTTCCTGTTTCTACAAGATGCGCACTTGCAGGCAGTGTGGAGATGTTCCACGAATCAGCGCTGCTGCCTACATGCGCGCGACCCAGTCCTTAATGGCGGCTACGTGCGCTTGCATGCATTAACAAATGTTTGTTGGTCACGTCTTTAATTCTGAATTCCAGATGCTGACCTAGTCTGAACAAAAACTACCAAGAATATAGTTGTCTGTAAACGAAAACAGTTTTGTATGCGACTCATGAAAAAAAAAACCCATTAAGATTACATTTGCCTTTTTTCGCTGAGACAGTATATACAGTATAGACTACTATAGATCTCATATGCGTGTCACGTCGCAAAATACAGCCACGTGTTCCGGAAGCATAATAAAATAATCAGTTTAGGGTGGACACGTGCTGCGGGGCAGCGGTCCAAACAAAGGCCAAACATACGGAATGGGCGGGATTGGTTAAGCCACGCCCCTTGAGAGCTACTCCACGATCCGCACGTTCCACATTACCAGGTGGGTGTGTGTGTGAGAAAGATACTAAAGTTCAGTGAGGAAGCTGAAGCCCGTCTCAGTCCTGTTGCTGAACCGAATGGCCGAAACTCTCGCGGACTGAAATAGGACGCTTCAGCAGCAGACTCAAGCTCTGAGCACAATGCCGTTTCTGCAGCATCTAACGGACTCGCATTTGGAGCAGCTGGCTCTGGAGCGCATCGTCCCGGCTCTGCTGGAGCGCGGCTACTTCT
This sequence comes from Ictalurus punctatus, assembly GCF_001660625.3. Taxonomy (NCBI): domain Eukaryota; kingdom Metazoa; phylum Chordata; class Actinopteri; order Siluriformes; family Ictaluridae; genus Ictalurus; species Ictalurus punctatus. The sequence continues at coordinate 17,949,305 of NC_030424.2, read as the reverse complement.
ACCTCGACCATTTCCTCGGTGAAGCAATTGGTCATTTGGTCTTGGGCCAAGTGAAACAAATTCATGGTTCTGGCGTCTTGAGTGACGGACAGCTCGCTGGTCGAGGCTCAGGAGTTTGTAGAAGTCATATCAGGGGAGATAAAATAGCGTGGCGTAGCGGCAGTGAGAGAGGATCCGAAGCCATAGGCTTCTTACTGAAACAGACTGACAAACTCATATCTCTGTGCGCTGGGAGACTGGGCAAAAACACGGTCCGGGAGCGCTCCAAGGTAAGCGGAACACATCTACACCATTCTCTTGGTAGAAGTGCCTATCCAAACCGATTTACAAGTGAGAATCCTGTATAAGTACAGGTGTGACAAGTCCTAGGTTTTAACTCCCAGATTCTGAGTAACCAACACCTTCACCACTGAGCCCACACCGCCTCGAATGATTCCGATACAATCCAAGCCTTTTATTTTGCGCAATTAGGTAATAACAACAGCAATAATGTTGATTCTCACAATGTTTACACCTTCTGCAGTTTCAAGGTTCTCACACAAGGTTTTCAAGGTTTACACAGACTTTAGTTCTATGTTCTCACAATGTTTACACAGTGTGTAGTTCTAGATTCTCATGTTTACACTGAGTGTTGTTTATAGGTTCTCATAATGTTTAAACCGAGTGTAGTTCCTACAACGTTTACACCTTATGCAATTTGTAGGTTCTGACAATGTTTGCACAGACTTTAGTTCTAGGTTCTCACAATGTTTACACAGACTTTAGTTCTAGGTTCTCACAATGTTTACACAGACTTTAGTTCTAGGTTCTCACAATGTTTACACAATGTTGTTTATAGGTTCTCATAATGTTTACACCTAGTGTAGTTCCTAGGGTCCTACAGTGTTTACACCTTCTGCAGTTTCTAGGTTCTCACAGTGTTTACATTGAGTGGTGTTTTTAGGTTCTTGTAATGTTTACATTGAGTCTAATTCCTAGGTTCTCATGTTTTATATTGAGTGTAGTTTATAGGATCCTACAATGTTTACACCTTCTATAAATCCTAGGTTTTCATAATGTTTACACCAACTATAGATCCGTTTTCTCATATTTAAAAAAAAAAAATTATATCCTATATTCTCAATGTTTTCACTTCTAGATCTATATAATACATAATAAAATAGTTTGTTTGTGAGTGTGTGTTCTACTACACAGTGCTCTTGAACAGATTAGAAATGCAAAGCAAATTCTTCAAATATTTATCCTCTGAAAAGTACAAATTTCCTAGTACTTATGTTGGTCCAATAAATTGGGCATGTTAAAACATGTTTAGATGTGTTTTATTCTATGTGTCTACATAAATGAAATACTATACGGGTACTTCCGTGTTTTGAATACTCTATTAATTTTTCACTCATTAAGCTTTTATCTACTTTGTATCTGTTGTCAAAAGAAGAAACAAATGTATTTATTTACTTAAAGTTATCAAAACCACTAAGTCATGGATAAAACTAGAGAACTGGAATTTCTATTATAGTGTACATTAGTATTCATAATGATGTGTAAACAACTCTATGACTAAATCTACCACAAAGGGTCACTGTAAATGTTTTTCAATTTAAAAAGTAATATTGTGATTTGGTAAACATGATGGTTGCTTTTAGTTTTGTATGTAACACATGCATGTTGGTGTATCATCATTTGAAAACAATTACAGCCACATTAACACAAGATAACCAAAGGTAGTTTTTTTTAAAGCCTGTAGACCACATATTTCAGCCTGGTGTGGGGTAGAGAACATTGTAAAAGACAAAATTACAACAACAGAAACTTTTAACAGCAAACTTTAGCTAGCTACTCAGAAAGCCCTAGACTACTATCACAAAATCAGATCACCCCTACTATGTACTGAGGCACTGGCAGTGGTGTAATATTTAATCAGGTCTTGCAGCTTTTATTAACTGAAAAATCTGTCATCAGTGGCTGAGCTTGACCGTGGCAAAAACTGATAGTTCGCTACCCAATAATACAAGTTTTATTCCTTTGTTCCCTTTTTTGTTTACTGGAAGCGACAGGGAAAGATCTGAGCCAAGATTTGTGTACGTGTCAAGTAGGCCATTTTTGTGCTTATTATATTTTGTACAAAATATTTTAATAAAAAAACATTTAATTTTCTGTCATTTTAAATAAAATGTATCATACTGTATATTTGAATTTATGTAAAATTCCTATAATGCAATACAATACTAGTAACTAACCGTTCAATTGATTTTATAATCCTGTAGTATCATCATACAATACATAACTGTAATACATGTTATGTAATAGTATAGTATGTATAATAGTATGTATTACAGTTTTGTATTGTATGATACTACCGGATTATACAGGCAATTGAACAGTTAGTTTCTAGTGTTGTGCAGTTTTGCATAGTGCAGATAAAGTATATATGAATCAATGGTTATTTTAATCAAGAACTAATCTGGAATAAAAATTTAAATTTTAACGTGTTTTTTTTGTACACAGACAAAATCCTAGAGTGTGTCATAGATTCACAGAAAAGCCAAGGGGGGGGACCTAGATGGGACGTGACATCTGATCTGCATAGTTCTTATCAGTTTAGTGAAGAGTATGAAAAAGCAATTAGAGTGAATGCTGAGGTATGCTAATGCAGTTCCTGTTTCCCGGTCCTCTAAATAGTTCAAGAAATGCGAACTATGGCAAATGTGTGTCTGAGGACTGAGGACACGTTCAGTCCTTTATTAGCAGATCAATGTGGCACCATACTCGTCAGCCAGTCTCTTAGTATATTGTATATTGTTTGGTTCATAAGTATTTGGACAGTTGTACAATACATACTACTTTATTTATTTATTTATTTTATTTTGGCCCACCACCACAATGGATTTGGAATCTGTACTGGGGAGTGCCACCCTGTCAGTTTTGCAGCATTTGAATGAATCTGAGCAGAAAGTATAGCTCTATACACTTCAGAATTAATCCTGATACTTGTATTAGTAGTCACATCATCAATAAACATTGGATGCTGGACTTCTGATCAGAAGGTAGTGAGATCAAATCCTAGCACTCCCAAGCTTCCACTTAACCCATAACTGCTCAAATGTAAATGAGATGGATGAATGTGAGTTGCTCTAAATAAGGGTTTGAATCATGAGCCCTTCCTTTCAATCTCCCGCCTCTTCTCTTCCCATCATTCTGGTACAATACAAGTGAATATTGGTTTCCTATGTCCAAAGAATCTTGTTCCAGGACTGGGCAGGCTTTTTAGATGTTTCAGGGTGTCCGCAGGTCCTTAAAAAGTCTTGAAATGAATGAAATGGCTTAAATTCCTTAATGTAAAAATGATGCCTTAATTAGCATTAAAATGTCTTAAATTCACATTTCAAAGGTCTTAGAAATGCACCCGATCTGACAGCGTGAAGAAGATTTAGATTTTATTTTTGTTCGTTGATTTTTGAAATGGTAAACCCATGTGACTGTGTTGCATTCAGTGTGTGTATTGTGTGCAGCTCATCAGTGTTTTAGAGTGGCTCGGTTCACAGTAAGGGCCTGTTCACACCAGGACGTTTTTCGCTGCAATTTTTGTGTTCACACCCAGGCGTTAAATGCGGGCAACGAGCTGAATGAAAGTACAAATTCACTCCTTGACAGTAGATGGCGCTTTTTGAAAAGCAGAAATACCCAGGTACACAAGGTGGAGCTGCACAACTTTTCGTTTCTGACACACGCTCATCACAATAGTGATGGGAAGTATGGATCATTTTACTAACTCGGATCTTTGAATCTCGTTCAACAAAATGAATGAATCTTTTTCTGAGTCTTTTCGTTCATTTCAGCAGAATATAATTAAAATGTTACATGTTAAATTACCCAACAGATCTAGTACTTACGCAAATGTTGTGTTAGTTCACCTCACCTCCCAATCTCATTCGTTCTTTCGTCACATCACATTTGTCACGTCTGTTCCCCAGAAACAGGAACGATCAGTTCACCATTCGGGTCTTTGGTTCGAGTCGTTCATTCATCCCATGAACACTCCATAGACTGAATGCAGTGGGGCTGACATGATGAACGAACGACTCAAACCTGAAGACTCGAGATGTGAACTAATCGTTTCTGTTTCCTGTACAGAACCTATGGCGATGTTACAGTGCATGCACGGTCAAAAATGAACAAATCACTCTCTGAGACAACTCGTTGTTCCCGAGTCATATTACAGATTCATTCAAAATGAACGAATCGTTCATGAATGATACATGACTACATCACTGTGAAGAAGAAGAGAGCCAGTATTAACATCTTTAAGCTGTTCACACACTTCTTGCAAACTGGCTAAAGCATGTGTGTGCTTTTGTGAAATGTAAAGTATTTGGTGATTTGGTCACTGCAAAAAAACTTCTGTAAAGCTAAATCTAAAGCTAAAAGTTAAAAGCTAAAAGGTAAAAAGTTCTCATTTTAAACAGTATACTCTTTTTTTTTTTTTTTTTTTTTTTTTTTTTTTTTTTTAAGTAATTATTTGAATTATATAAAAGTCACAGAAATAGTATTCTCATACTTATGGGAAGACCCAGATTATTTATTTTTTTTAATGTAGTTATTTTTTGGGAGGGGGTGGGTGTAAGGCAACTATTATTGAAAAAAGTTAATGTTCCTGCAAAATTGATGAAGTGTTGAACATGAGTTGTCTTTTTTGTGGTCAATATGATAATACAACGACTGAATAATGGGGCACTTAACTACTTGAATAAGAGGCCAAGAATACTTCTATACATATGTATGCCAGGTGCAAGATAAATACAATGGACTATCAATCAGCGGATTATCATTTGCAGGGAAGAGACAAAGAAACAAACGATGCTATTTAGTGTAGAAAACAACACTGAAAGAATTAAATGGATCATTTAGAATATATGCTTGCATTACAGTGTCATCAAAAAACAGCCACAACATAATAAATACACTTATATAGTACTTATTGTGTAACTCTGAATCTGATGCTTTCAAAGGACACATTGTTTGTGTGTAGGCAGAAGTATTTATCAGCAGTGAGTATTTTATTTCGGGTATGTCACTTATGCACTCTCACTACAATGGTGAGTGCTGGCATCTTCTTCGTCTTCTTTAACGGCTTCAACTTAGTCGGTAAGACAGTTTTGTACTTCAGTGCCATTCAGTCGTACTTTTATGTAACTTCAGCGGCTCTGGGCATGTGAACAAAAGCACAAATCTCATTGGTCGGCCACTTTTTGACTCAGTGCGTTAAAACAAAAAAATAAAAAACCAAACCCCTCGATGTTGAGAGAATTTTATGCCATGTGTTTTACACCTAGGTGTGAACATTTCCGTTGACAGCCACTGGGGCGTTAAACAGGCGAAAATTGTCCTGTTGTGAACAGGACTTTAAACTTTCTGCTGTCTCTCTGATAGGTCTGTTTTGTTCTTTCAGCTTAATGATTGCCTCCTTCACTTGTATTGATACCTCTTTGGACCACATATTGAGAGTTCCCGTGAACTGCTATCAAATGCAAATTCAACACTTGGAATCAATTGCAGACCTTTTATCTCCTTAATTTGTCATAAAAGAAGGAGAAATGCCATCAGTCAATTGTCCAAGTACTTTTGAGCCTGTGAAAATGGAGGGACATTGTAAACAATGGCTGCTATTCCAAGACGGTTAATGCAGTATTTTTGTTAAACTCCTTGAATTAATGCTGAAAGTCTACACTTCAATTATATCTTGATTGCTTCATTTCAAATCAGTTGTGGTATTGTACAGAGGTGAAAGTACAAAAATTCTGTCACTGTCCAAACACCTAGAGACCTGACGGTATATAGTTAAAGGTGGAGAAGGGAGTGTTCTGAGTGAATATTCTGATTTGACGTGAGTGGAAATGTGTGGGTTTAAACTAGTTTTGTTTCCAAACTAACTTGGCAACCAAAGTTACAGGTACAGTGACTATATGAACATGAAACAGATGCAGAGTTAAGAGTTTTATATATCCTATAATATTTTCTCCCTATAAACATAGAAAGCTAGAAAACTATTCTCAAACATTAAACCTATTCAAATAGGTAAACACACTTATGCACAAGATTAAATGTATCCTTGCTTTTGTGTATATTCATAATTTGTATTACCTTACCTTAAACATTACCTTTTATTCCCAACATGACCTCAGTCACCAACAGACTTTTTATATTAAAACAAATTTTATATTAAACACCACGTAGATCAAACAGTGCTGCACGAGGACACTTATGTTTATATCCAAAATGCTCCACTGTGTGTAAGGGGCAGGGGAAACTGGTGCAAGCCGCATTGCTGATCACGCACCGTGTAAACGCGCTGATACACAGCGGGAGCGCAAGTAAGATCTGTAATGTCTAATTAAAACATTATGATCAAAAGTAAACAGAAGTAAAATAATATGTCTAAAGGCAGCGAGTAACAGAAACCACAAGGTGCAGTGAAAGGGAGTATTATTAATTTAGGACTGTAGTTTAACTCCGTGCTTTTTGTGCATCCATAAAAAATAATGCATAAATACTATAAAATATATATCTATATTTTATTCATTTATTTTAGTTTATATTGTATAAGTATTTATGCATTATTTTTATGGATGCACAAAAAGCACTGAATTAATAATTCATAAATTAATCATTATTAATAAATTAATAATATATATTCTGGTGTGTGTGTGTTGGGTTCTTTTCTGTTTTAGACAAACAGTTTTAGTCTGAAGTTTATATTTGTAGCACTCAGTTTGTGTGTTTTATTTTAAATAAACAAAAAAAAGGCACCGAATTTTGCTCCACCCCATCAGATTAGAAAAAAATAATCGGCTAACTAATTGATTATGAAAATAATATATATGGGGGAAATATACAATATAATGGGGGGAACAAATTAAAGCCAATCTCTCTAAAGGTCTGAAATTTAGCAAGTTTCTTGCTTTACTCCATCAGCGCTTAAAAAATAGACATTGTGTTCAGCATTTAAAAAATACAATACAGAATTATTATTAACCACTAATACAGGTTGAGGCTTATTTGTGTTGCTTTTCAGGAAGGAAATGGATGGATGAAAAATAAGGGTGGAAGGTCATCAGAATTTTTTTGAAAGAGAATCAACACTGTTGTAGTCCAGTCTGAATTAATGAATGTACCCTTATTAGTTCCCCACCACTCACCAACAACAAGGAAGCTTCTCCTTAGAGATTAAGACCAAGGCACAACTTCAGCTTGTCCTCAGCATCACCCTGGTTCCAGGCCAGCAACTAGCTGAGAGCCGTGGTTTTTGTTTATTTTGACCACAGAAATACAATACCATAGAAACTAGTGGAGCGATTCAAGATTGGGCTTGTAGCATGTCCATGCTGTCCAAAACCTTTCTGAGAAAAATAGTCATGCTGATAAAAGATGCTAATTAATAATAAGTGAGTATTGTAGGGGTAGATGAATAGGATCATCATTAGCAGTCAGCATGCACAACAAGTCAAGGATGGAATGTAAGCATACGGCATAAGGTGTCACTGGACATTGACTAATACTAAAATAATAAACCATCTGTGGGGAAATGCCCATCTTATTTTATATTTCATTTAATTTTGAACTGCGTAAATGAAATATTTTTGGTAGTGCTTTTGAATGCCGGTCTCAGCGTACCTGCAGAATGCTGCTGAATGTTGGGTTCCTGCAAAAACGGGTAAAAAGGTCAATCACAGTGAACATGCCCTACATTCTTTTATTCAACCAGCTGTGTCATCGTCTTCCTTTATTTTGAATGCACGCTACAATTACAGTAGCTGTTTGTTGTGATGCAGAGTGGTTGGTGATGAATGCCACAGATAGGCTGTCAGAGCTAGCCATGCGAGCGCTGATCATGAGTAGTACGTGACTCTTCCCACAGCTTCCCCTTCACAGGAAACATAGTCTGAGGCAACGGGAAGTAAGTAAGTGAGGGGTTTTTTTTTGTTGTTTTTTTTTTTAACTTCACAGCCTGTGCCACATTCCGACACCCTCTGTCCTCTGTCTGGCCACAGTGAAATCGTCTAGCTCGGATTTGAACTCGGAATAAAGATTCAGAGCTTGTTGTCCAAGAGTAGCCTTAAGTTTTGTAGGAGTGGTGTGGAAACGAGCTGGATCTGCTTGCTATCTGACCCCAGGGGGAGGGGGTTTTGAGCCAAAGCTGAATGCTGTGTGTGTGTGTGTGTGTGTGTGTGTGTGTGTGCGTGTACACGAAGCAGCACACTCACGCTCAACACGTAGCACTGTCATTAAACCTTCACAGTCCTGGCAGTCAGCCAGGCCTGCTCTCTCTCTCTCTCTCTCTCTCTCTCTCTCTCTCTCTCTCTCTCTCTCTCTCTCTCTCTCTCTCTCTCTCGCTCGCTCGCTTTCCGTCTCTCTTTCTTTTTCTTTCTGTTTTTCACCCCCCCCCCCCCCCCCCACACACACACACACACAGGCCCTTCCAGATCTCTCCATAGGTGTTTGCACTGGGATATGACGGCAAACCTACGTGTGTGCCCTTCTTGTGGGAAAGAGACCATGATAAATATGCGCTTGCAGAAATGTAAACATGCACGGCAGTGAATAGCAACAGCAGCACTTGAGTCGTGTGGTCTGTAGAGACAGTGATTATAGGAAAATGGGGTTATGTTTTGGAACAGGCTCAGCTTTTATTTTATATTTGTGACTTTTAATGAGAAATTTTATGAGACAACAAAAAAATTTGCTGAGAATTTTTTTTATGGTTATGATTTGTTATTGTTGTCAGGGTTGATTACCTTTTTGAAAGTGCAGTCACTTACATATTACACAGGATGTGATAGAAAAAATAATAAATTCATTTGGTGGAAAAAAAGCAGTCTTGTGGTGGCAATTCCAATGACAAAAACGATATTTTGATCAACCTCGGTGAGTGGACACAATAGCTGTAGTCAGTAAGCAAAATATGAGATTATCTTACCTATAATATTGTTTTAGATAAACATGTGAACAGATTTATTGTACTGGCAATGTATGTTATGTAGATTTCCCCTGCATTGTTTTACTTCATAAAGGAGTAAATGAAAATGTATTGTGGTAACTTTCAAAATCTGAAATCTTTCTATCTAAAAGGTCTTTTTTTTTAAAAAACAAAAAAAACTAGTCTAATTACTTGTAGGACAGGAATCCCCTAATTATTCAAAAGTATCAAAATTATTTCCTACAGTCCCCTCCCTGCCTCCCCCTCGATTCTGAATGGTCACTAAAATGGACATAATTGAATAATTGTAAATGTATTCATTATAAGCATGAGTGTTTCATTGTAGACCCGTTTAATGAGAGAATACGTGCGTGTACTGTGGTAGCACAGGGTATATTGCGTGCTAAATTATGTGCAAGAGCATAAGGTCATGTGGTGCTGAGGTGATACGGAGGGGGTTTTGCTTCCCGTTTCATTGTGAGAATGAGGCGTGTTGCTATTGTGCTGTGCGGCCTCACGCAATCCAGGACTTGGTGAGCTCTGGCTGCCAAACCTTTACAACGTTTTACAGAGACTATTATTGATGGATGGGAAGAGTCTCCAGATAAGCAAAGGAAGCCAGCTAACATGGAATACAAGAGTACCTAGATCCACCATTATGATTAAGACTATATTTTAGGCTGAACAATAGGCTTTGGGTATAGTAACACCTCATAATAGATTGCTCATCAGGATACAGTGATCATGTATGTTATGGTAATCTGGAGGAAAGTTGATGAGTAAGGAATAAAACATTCTGTTATAGGATAATAATTAACAATGCGTGATTAAAATGTTAACATTTCCAGGACCAATACCACCTGAGTGTTTTTTATTCTTATATTTAGTAACTGTTACAATTGAACCATTTTATAGCAACATTTGTTGTGGGATGTTGGTGAGTTAAGTTAGTTCCTGTTGTTATTAATGCAGTAGCATTATAGTCTTGTTTTTCTCCTGAAGCTAATAAAGCAAACAATGCTATTATTCAGTAAGGGTTTTTTTTTTAATGGCAGTATTTGATAAGGTATCACCAGCAAGAATTTTGCCATTTTTATACCAACTGAAACATTTGAAACACATTTGTATATTTTTAACTTTGTAACTCGATATTTTTACTATTAAAATGACTTCTATGTATTTATTTCTTTATTTGTATGTTTTAGTAATTTGTGCTTGTTATGAATGAACAAATAAATGAATAACTCAATAAATAAATAACCAACCAATGAACCAATCAACCTGGCTCCTGTTATGAACATAGCCTTTGATGCTGGCATGACATTAGAAACGAAACACTTAACCAAACCAGATAAAACAAACAAACAAACAAACAAAGGAAAATAGCAGCGGTTCATGTTACCCAGAAACGGTCAATTTCAAACTCTCTGTTGAACCCTTCTGTCGGAAAACTTACTGACGGTTTCAAACCTGAGACTCCTTTCATAAATGTTAAACGTCTTCTTAGAGAAACCTACACCATGTCAACTATTGCCTATTTTTCTTCATTAAATATGGACTGTTTTTTAAAATATATATTATGAGTACTTATGGATCGCCTCACGTTGCCATTTTTTGTGTTTGTCTGTTTCAGGCAATGGTAGCATGCTATCCAGGCAATGGGGCAGGTTATGTGAAACATGTGGATAACCCTAACGCAGATGGCCGCTGTGTCACCTGCATCTACTACCTGAACAAAAACTGGAATGCCAAGGTAGGCTGGAAGTTAAAAGCTTGCGTATTATGAATAGCACTCAGGGTGCAGAAGGAATGCAGTTAATCCAACATTATTTTTCCCCACAGGAGCATGGAGGAGTTCTGCGCATTTTCCCTGAAGGAAAATCATATGTCGCTGACATCGAACCTCTGTTTGACCGACTCCTGCTTTTCTGGTCAGACCGTAGGAACCCTCATGAAGTACAGCCATCATTTGCTACCAGGTCTGTTGCTGTGTGTGTCTGTATCTGTGTAAATAAATGAAAAATAAATGAATATGCCTTCTTTGCTACAAGGAGAGTTAAATTGTATGCACTGAATTTCTGTTGTAGGTATGCAATCACTGTGTGGTACTTTGATTCAGAGGAAAGAGCTGAAGCAAAAAAAAGATTCAGGGACTCAACAGGTTTGTTTGACTAATTTTCAGTGTTATGGTTGTTCATTCTTGTTGAGGCACTTAAGTAACTCTACCTTCTTTACATTTTAGCTTCTTCAGAAAGCAGCACCACATCTTAGCAGAAGAGCTTGAGACAAAACATTCTCTGCTGAGAAGATTTATATATATGTGTGTGTGTGTGTGTGTGTGTGTGTGTGTGTGTGTGTGTGTGTGTGTGTGTGTGTGTGTGTGGGGTGTTTTAGCCCTTTTGCACTTAAGGTACCAGCACTTCCTCCTCAACCATGCCTTTTGCATTAAGGTTTCTTGGAATCTCCGTGTAACTCTTTCCTGCAACATGACGCTTCTATTAAAAACAAAAACAAACAAACAACTTAACCAGCAGTAAATCTGTAATACTATGTTTATGTAACAAAATGACAATTATTGAATAATTTCCAGTAGGTATGGGTGATGAATGAAGTGAAAGATATTTTCTTTTTTCTTTTTTTTTAAATAAATGTTTGTCTGTTTTTGAAATATTTCCAGTTTCTAGTGCTTCTCTGTTTTTGCTATGTGAGCTGTTTTGATATTTTTGCCCTTTAAATTTGTGACTTTAACCATAAAGCAAATGGTTTAAACCATATTGCAACTGTCATCAGATGATTTGCATGGCCTGTGTGGCCCTAACCACTTACAGAGTTGAAATTATTTTTCACAGCAAATACTAATAGTTTTCCAGTCAAATATTTCTAATATTATATCATTCTGATATGCTTAGTGTGTGTGTGCTGTCTCCTTATCAGAATGTAAGTGTTATATTGGTTTGCTGCATTACAGTATAACATGACAGTTCAAACTATGTAGACAAAAGAATAGTATTTCTTTCCTGTTGTTTAAATGTAATAAACTGCCTGAATATTCAGAAGGTAAACACTTCAGAGGCTCCTGTAATCTTTTAAATTAAGTACACTTCAACAGCATGAAACAATATTAATTGTAATGACAAAGCTCATTTTACAAAACAAAAGTAAGTGGTGTCCCTGTTACTAGCAAATCACATTGGTATGTAGGACAGCACTAGTAGTCATTAACTGGAAATTTTCATAAGTCTGTCATTGTTTGTAAGCAGCTGTGCTGTCTTGAACTAAACAGGCATCTGAATATGTCTTGAACAAATGCATAATAATGTAAAATGGATTGAAAATGATATTTGACTTTCACTTTGCTAAGACTGGCTACATGTAGATTTTCTTTCTCTGTGGTCTCTGTAAATAAAAAGAAAAAGTGAATGAATTATTCGTGTTCTTGATTTATTCATTGTCTTCTGAAATGTTATTTAAGTGACTATGAATTTATTTGAAGTGTTTGTTGTAAAAAAAAAAAAAAAAGTGTTCATTGTTTAAGATTGGCTGTTTTATTATAACAGTTGATTCTGTTTAGGTCTGATTCTGATTTCCTTTTAGAAACAAACACTTTAGTGGCCTTTTGCATAAACAGTAGTTCTTAGACATCTACAACCTATCAATATTTAATAATAATGTTCCTATTAGTGTTTTTCCATATAGGAACACAATGAAATTATCATCTGAAATATATTTACTTATAATTCTCCACGTATTAATTAGATTAACGTTAGATCAAAACCATGCGAGTGTTGTCTGAACACGTTCTTCAGTGCAAGGCATGGATCTCGAGGAATATCTGACCTTTTATACAATGGAGTTACAAATATCACAATGTCACACATTTGCTTAAATTTAACATTTAAAATAGTGACGCACAAATCTTGAATGTTTATTTCAATTTCTTTTCTTTGGTTTTTAAAAACGTTTTGTTTATTTCCAGTTTTAAATGAAACAACACTATATCTAGATGGATGGATAGAGGCCTGGCAGAGCATCACCAGGGAAGAAGGTTAGCGTCTGATGTCGTCTATGGGTTCCAGATTTCAGGCAGTTATTGACTGCGAAGGATTTGCAATTAAGTATTAAAAATTACAATTTAATTTAATTCAGTTTTAACTTCAATATATTGTTGTAGACAACTAAAGTAACTAACACTGTCATTGTCCAAATATTTATTGACCTAACTACATCTAAAATCTTGGGGTGGACGAAACAAGATATGGTTTTCTGATAGACCTTTTAGCTTATTTGTGTAATGAACTACTATCTCTATCAGCAGCATTAGCTTTTTAATAATATATAAAACTACAAAATATGGGGGTTAACATAGGGGCCTCCCTTTGCTCTGAAAACATCCTCAGTTCTTCGTGACCTGGATTTCACAAGGTGTTGGAAACATTCCTTTGAGATTCTGGTGCATGTTGACATGATTGCCTCGTTCAATTCCTGCAGGTTTTTCAGGTGTTCTTTCATGTTGCAAATCTCCCATTCTACCACATCCCAAAGGTGAAGAACATTGAACTCATTGTCATGTTCATGAAATCACTTTGAGATGACATTTGCTTTGTAACATGATGCATTATCATGCTAGAAGTAGGAATCAGAAGCTGGGTAAATTGTACCATGAAGGAATGCACAATACTCAAATTTGCTGTGGCATTCAAAAGATGATTGATTGGTATTAACAGGCCCAAAGTGTGCCAAGAAAACATTCCCCACACTATTACATCACGTCCACCAGCCTGGCAGGTTGGATTCATAGATTGACGCTGTTTCTGCTAAATTCGGATTCTACCATCTGTGTGCTTCAGCAGAAATCTTGATTCATCAGGTTACATTTTTCCAGTCTTCAACTGTCTAGTCTGTGGCCACTGCAGCCTCAGTTTTCTGTTCTTGGCTGATAGTAGTGGAACATGATGTGTCTTCTGCTGTTGTAGCCCATCCACCTCAAGGTTGTACATTCTGAGATGCTTTTCTGCTCACCACAATACAGAATGGTTATCTGACTTACTGTAGCCTTTCTGTCAGCTTGAGCCAGTCTGGCCATTCTCCAGTGACCTCTCTCAGCAATAAGGCGTTTCCATCCACAGAACTGCCACTCACTGCATGTTTTTCTTTATTGCACCATTCTGAGTAATCTCTAGAGATTGTTGCATGGGCGTAACCACGCATTCCTGGGACGTGGGGTGCCCCCCAATATTGAGGAAATACCAATTTGTCCCCCCAATATACAGTACAAAATATTTTCTATATGTCCCCCTTTAATGAACCCTGCCAACGGATCTGTATTTTCTTCATCTATTCTATTTATTTATGTCTATTCCTTTTGAATATATTTCCGTTTGTTAAGGGAAATAGGTGTGTTCCCCCCTCCAATTGTACACTTGGTCGCGCCCATACTCAACGCAAGTTGGTTGATATATTTTAGCAGCTCAGTCTGTAAGAAATGGAGACAGCAGCCAAGTGTAGAAAAGTACAGCAGAGCATACGAGTTATTTTTCAGACAGTAAGTAACTAGATACCTAAATAGTAGGTAACCTTAGCTTAGTATAGAAGGCATCATACCATGGCTTGGTTTGTTCTTAAGAAAGTCAATCAACTTTTGATATTTGCACACCCACGAAGTAGGCTAGGCTAACGTCAGTTCCAGTTTTTGATCATGAACATTACATTCACTTGCATATCCTCCTGCCGAGTTCGTTGTGAACCCTCACGTTGTGACAGACCGTTATGAATGCGAGTGAAACATCATTACGTTCAACATTTGCACAACATTCCGTTCCTTTACACTACATTTGGGCTAAGGACCACTAAGTGATTTTACAAATCTAAGGCTCAGCATAACGCTGAGATGTGCTAGCTTGGCAACGAGAGATATGGAACTAACGACTGAGTTGTGGCCATTTTGTAGTTATCCATTCAGAACTAGTTATGGCAGTTTGTCTTTAGATTTAAGAAAAGAAAACTCCAGTACCCTTTATATAGCTAACGTCTCAGGTTACCACTATATATTGTTGAACACTTTGTACACTTATTACATAGCAAGCTAAACAGCATGATGACATTAACATAATAAATGACACCAGTTACACAAACAGAATATTCAGTTTATCAAATTAAAACGATCAAGTCTTCTGGGAAAATAATGGTACCTGGTCACAATGCAGGCAGTACAGCATTGCTTGGAAGCATCCATGGGGAAATTGTATTTACTACATATATAGTGTTGAATTTAGGTTCATAGGTAGCCATCCTTTCTGAGTTTGTTTAAAAGTCGTGATTGCGTGTTTAAATGTTAGCGTGTGTGGTTTGCCTGCACACATCTTAGCTCGCCTCTACTTGGTGTGGTAGGTTTCATGGTAGGTTATGGAGTAGAGAATACATCTGCTACAGGACGTCCACGGCACCCCACAATTTCCCCGTGCTGTGGGAGCTTCTATCACTCAGAAATCACGTGAATTCAAACGGTAACTGTAATCCTAAAACTATGTTCTAAATATGTGAATTTTCAGTATCAAACTTTGGATGTTTTTTTTACGCCCTTGTAAAAAAAAAAAAAAAAAAAAAACCCTCTCACAAGCAGACCCTGATTAAGAATTCCTGGGCACAATGTCTTTTCTTAGCAATATGCTATTTACACTTAGTGAAAATAAATAGCGATATATTCTATTTACACTATATAAAAGTAGCAGTTCTTTGCAATAAGTGCAAATTAGATGTTATGTTTACTTATAAATAGTGGTAGATACTGTTTGCATCTCAGTATTGTACATTAACAGGATGCAGTAATAACAGTTTAAATGACCATATTTATTAAAAAATATTAAATGGATGCCACCTTATTGGGACAATAAAGCTCTCCTACACCTACCCCTAACCGATAAACACTTTATTATTAAACAGTCGTTAGACACTTTATTTGCACTTTTCAAATATTTCCGTCATTTTTAATTGAAATGAAACGTCTTTCTGATCTGATATGTGTGGCAGAAGGCAATGTACAACCGCCATGTACGGGAGTTATTCAACACTTAACTAAGGAAGACTGAGTGAGCAACAGGATTCTAGTCCCCCCACCCAATGCTTTTAGTCTCTGTACAACTTGTGGTTGTATGTTGGTGCCTATCATGTTGCAACGCAGTGATGCTCAAGATGAGGTGAGGTGGGCTTCAGGATTTGTTCTGTAACACGGCAGCCACCTTAAGTGTGTGTATAGATAACAAGGTAAGTATAGTTAACTACAAGCACCCACCCTCCCTGGATCTAACAGGATAGAGAGACGCCCCCACTCCTTAGTAAGTGACAGAATTAACATTAACAGTTTTCAGCTTAACTAACAAAGGTGTTTATTCACTATGGGTGAGTTATGTTCAGCACGAAACTGCCCACGTCGTGCTGGTGCGGCAGTTCGAGAAGGAGCGATTTCCTTCTTGTGTGTGCCGGCTCTCTGCCCGTCGCGACAGTAGGAAGAGTGTATGAATATAGTATATCCTTTTTAGAAAAAGTCGCTGGTCATGGTTCCATGAATAAAACTTTTTCCAACTCAACCATTTGGTCTTTATCCCGTAGGAAGAAATTTACACATCATTTACAAATGTGTAAATGATGGCATTCATGGCATCTAATATTTTATTTTATTCCATGGACATTCAAAAGAATGTAGGAATTTATATATATTAATGTGATGCTAATAGTCTGTCTTTTTCAGTGTATCAAAATCTGCATTCATAGTAACACTGTTTTGAACGCTATTAAGACACACAAAAAAAGGTGTCCTCTTTTTGGAACACCGGAATATGGTCACCGTAACTTTTGGGATGTAATGTTACCCGCATCAGGGGCCTTGATCTTTTATTTATTCATTTATTTATTTATTATCTTAGAACCAAATCCAAACATTGAACATTTTTTTAACCTCTAAAAAAGTTCTAAATAAAATTATTTTAGATCATATTGCTTTTCACTTGACTTTATTTACATGTGTGACCTTGAAGTAATCCAAAAGTAATCAGATTACGTTACTTTCATATTGTGATACTTGAATTACGTTACTGATTACATTTTTTATGAAGTAATTTGTAACTGTAACGGAACACATTTTTAAAGTACCTCTCCCAACCCTGCTCATGGTGCATTGCCGCTGTTGCAACATGTCATTCAGGATTCAGGACATCATTTGGGTTAGGGTGAGTTACAACAAATCCATATTTACAACGCATCCACAGTGTGCAGTGATGTTTGCACAAGTCATTCTGTAATTGCAAGTAAACTTGATGTCCAATGTGATTCATTTTTCCCCATTTAAGTTTTGCTTTGATATTCTAATTTCAAATATTCCAAGACTGCAGGAATATGTAACTCAATAATTTCCAACTTTTACTGTTTTTATTGTATGTAAAGTCATGATTTCTTGCTGTCCAAATTTCTCAAGAAAAAAAAAACTTCATTATTATTTTTTTTCAACCAAAACCTTTTATAATCATTACAAATAATTAAATAATTGTATAAGATGCAGTGTTAAGTATATTTATAATATAATTGTTTAAAAAATTACCTGTCCAGTAATCTTGTTGTCACTGTTACCACCTTGTAATTGCTGTTTAAATTCGGAACTTTTATTCAAATTGTTTTGTAACTGAGAGGAAAAGATTCTACTTCCTAAAATAAAATTATAAAATCAAATAAAGTGAAAAACAATCAGAAACTTTTTAAGGGGAAAAAAAGAAAAAAAAAACCCCTCTAAACTAATACTTTGTGGAAGCACCTTTTGATTTTATTACTACTCAGTCTTTTTGGATAAGGGTCTATCAGCATGGCACATCTTGACGTGGCAATATTTTCTCACTCTTTCTCGCAAAAACATTCTAGATCAGAGGTTCTCAACCTTTTGTAACTAAAGCTCCCCCAAGCCTCCCTTATCATGCGACATGTACCCCCCCCCCCCCCCCCCCCCATATTGCCATATTGGAGGACACCAGATATAATTATTATCTATTCTATATAAAATATCTCTCTCTCTCTCTCTCTCTCTCTCTCTCTCTCTCTCTCTCTCTCTCTCTCTCTCTCTCTCTCTCTCTATCTATCTATCTATCTATCTTTTGTGTTTTTGTACTTTTTTAAATTACTTTTCAAAACTATATACCGGACATGTATGGAACATGAATGATCAAAAATGTTTCTGAACACTTTAACTGTTTTGAACAAGAGAACTAGGCTGTAATAACGTGTACTATTTTACATGTAAAACATGTTGCATTCCACTCGTCTTGCGTTCTAAAAAACATTCGCATAAGAATGATGTAAACTGGGACAAAGGGCCTGTCTCGTTAGCCATGACATTGTTAAATCAGCCCCTCAATGAACAGAGCAGACGCAGAGAAAGTTGTGAGTGCAGTGGGAAAGCAAGACCTTGCGCTTGCAGGACAGTACTAGCGACATTTGGAATGTTTCTAAGGTTTGTCCAAAAAGTTGCTAGATTTGTTGTTAAGTGCTTTTTGTTTTTTTGGCAAAAAAGTCACTAAAGTGGTCCTGAATGTCGCTAAGTTTGCTATACTGGTCTGCACTGACAGCTAGATAAAAGGCAGGATAAGCTCCGCCTCTCCCCAGTGAAAAGAAAATACAGAGGGAGAGGGAATGCAGGGTTTTTCATTTATGCACATTCTGTTTGAAAAGCAATGAAATACAAATGATTCCCTGTTTGTGTTTTTTCTTAAACTATCTGCGCCCCCCGGGTTGAGAACCACTCTTCTAGATCCTTCAAATTGTAAGGGCATCTCCTGTGCACAGCCCGCTTCAGATCACCCCACAGACTGGTTTCAAGTCTTCAGCTTACTAGCAGGTGTCTGAATGTTTTGCATTAAAACTGACTCATGATTACATCTACCTTGATAAAAGCTCCAGTTCTGGCTGAAGAAAAGCAATATGATGCTGTCAGCACTGTGCTTCACTGTGGTTATGGTGTTGTTTTGGTGAGGGCCCACCCTTCATGTTTTTTCAAAATTGAATAGAATTTTATACCTTTTGGAATTGGACTCATCCGATCATAACACGTTTTGCCACATAGTTTGGGGTAATTTATTTGATCTTGGATGTTTTTTGCGAGAAAGGACTTCTGTCTAACCACCCTACCCCATAGCTCAGACATGTGAAGAATACAAGAGACTGTCACATGCAGGGAGTGGCCAGTACTTGTCAGATATTCCTGCAGCTCCTTTAATGTTGCTGTTGGTCTCTTGGCAGCCTCCCTGGCAAGTTCTTGTCCTTTTATAAATTTTGGAGGTATGTCCTGTTCTTGTTGATGTCAGGTGTTCGATTTTCTCCACTTGTTGATGATAGCCTTCACGTTGTTCTATGGTACATCTAATATTTCTGAATGTTTTGTACCTGTCTCCTGATCAGTACCTTTCCAGAAGTGAGTCCTGTATAAGCACTTTGTGGACCATGGCTTCAGCAGTCAGATGAAACCAAGAAGATATTAAGAAAATCCTACAGAAACAGCTGGTCTTTATTTATAATTTCATTGATGACAGCCATATGATAATTACTTTTGAACACGAGATTGAATGTGATTGGATCATTCTGAACACATCTCCACTTATAAAAAGGTATGCACACTATTGTAGCCAGGTTATTGTACATTGTACATTTTTCCATAAAATGTCTCTGATTGTTTTTCACTTAAACTTTATAGGTTGTAATTTCATATCGAGGCTGGAAGAAATTCTGGCATGATTTGTCTTGGTTTATTTATTCCATCACAAAAACTTGCCATTTTAACAGGGGTGTGTAGACTTACTGTAAAAATAGGCCCAACCAACCCCAAAATCAATGTGCCAACCAACCCCAGCCACATCAGGACACAAGTCTGTAGTTACTTCATGTTAGCTAGTTACCATCATTGGTATCTTTGGCTTTCAAATCATATATCAAAATATAGCTGACTGATATTTCTATGAACTAAAACCAATGTATTTTTTAAAAATACTTCATAAAACAGTTCTATAAACTATTCACTCATCATGTGAATACATTTGAGAAAAAAAATCAGTACAGAAAAAGCAAGATCTTATCTCCACCTTTGCAGATTTTAATGTTCTGAGTTACTGTCAAAATGTTGGATGAGCCATCTTCACAGAAATGTGTGTTAAACTAGCTAAGTTCCATGTAGAAAAACCCATACAAACTCCTTACAAAAAACAACAGGAAAGCGAGGACAAAATCTAAGTCGATTTAGATTTTCATGTGTATAGCATTATAACTCGGCTATAAAGCAGTTGAATGGCCTATTGGGCAAAACCACAGGTCAGGCTAAAATGCTCACACCATCATCCAGCCTATACTGTACATGGCAGATATACAGTCTTGGCCAAAAGTTTGCAATCACCAACAATTTCATGCAATTTTTCGCAGTTAATTAGGTTTAGCTCTGTTTGGGCAAGCTATTGGGCTATTTTGTGTCCGTTTGTGCTTCTTGCACCAAATATTGCATGGTAGTCGTGGCGTCTGTTGTGAAACTTGTGAAGTTGTGTTTTTTTAAATAATAATTTATAGTTTTTCGCTGTAACAAAGCTTGCAAGGTGAGTTGGTCTCTTGTGATTTCTTTTTGTTTTACTGATCTTGCAATTTGATATGCTGTTGTAATTTTATGCCGAATGAGCAATAATTGACAAACATTGACGTGGGTACTGCACATGCACACTGAATACTGCTTTTAATGACTCTCTGTTATCGCTTTCTTGTTTGCAGATTTGATCATGGTTCGAGGAAAGGAATTGTTGTCAGAGAAGCGTGCGCAAAAATTTTCATTTTGCACAAACAGCAGATGTCTAGTAGGGAAATTGCCAAAAAACTGAACGTGGCACAGTCCACTGTTGTCACCACAGTCAAAAGAGCAACTGAACTATACATACAAATGTATAGTGATCGCAAACTTTTGGCCATGACTGTAAGTGTCTGATGCAGGTAGCATTATTAGATAATAAGTTACACTGGTTAATTGAAACATGAATGTGGAGAGGGACATCTGCCCCCTTTCCTCTTGGAGGCCATAGTGCCCTTTTTGGCATTTCTTTTGTAAAGGCCTGTCATCTATAAGCAGAAGGGTGAATATGTTGATAGCTATGGTTTTGTTACATTGTCTGTTTATGCTATTCTTCATAACTGCCAGTCTAAATTAATATCTGAACTGTTCGAATATCTGATGTGACACGACAAAGGAGCTATTTCCACACTTCATATGGAGACAGCTACTCCGTGTCGCTGAGAGAGTTTGTTTTTAGTTGGGTCGGGTCTCACCTGTTTGCTGTTTAGGCATGTAGTATTACACTTTATCAGGAAAGTGTGCAGTGGTAATGTGAACAGCCAGCATTATAGTGGGTCTGTAGGGAAATTGTGGAGAAGCATTCTCACTGCCCCATTTAGCTCAATAGAGTTATTATTGCACCTAGTGGGAAAAAATGGAAACTACAACAAGCACTAATAGAGGCCCACTGGGACAGGAATCACCCATGCTTGGGCCAGAGCAGCAGGCAGGAGAGATAATGACAAGGTTGGCAGTGTTGTGTTTTTTCTTTAAGGATGCACTCTACTGTGCCTAGCCATGTGCAATTTTTTGATATGCAAGGTGCTGAAGCTTGGGCTTCACATACGGTTGTATGGTTGTCTTAATTTATATTCATTCTAAAAACAATGAAAAAAAAGGCAAACCCCGAATAATAATTGTTTTATAGTGTAAATTTGGATGTCTGAGTCATACAAGCACTAGATGGCAGTAGTAAACAAGAAATAGTGGTAGCAGAAAAAAAATGTAAATATAACTGCATTTCTTCAAATTTAAGTACATTTCAATAGATTTTATTAAATGCAGCACATCTGGGGTGTAGAGGTGATCAAAACAAAACAGAGAAGAATTATGTTATGTTTTGGAATTGATCTTTTTGAAATTTCTAGCAGTTTGAATTTTTATATACAGATGACAAAGTAGTTATTAAGAAACATGAAATAGCACTGATGTTTTCTGATTATAACTTCTTAACAGTCAGCCTAAACTGTATGTCATCATGTCTCCAAATTCACAATATACCAAGATTGTGAAGGTGCTATAACCTACTGCTGTACTCCAGCATTGCCTTGGCTGTGCTACTGGCTCTGTAAAGTGAGAGAGGACCCAAAACCAATATGAAATATCAAGAATAGTTTATAGATACATTGATAAGTCTTCTTGTGTACATAAAATGGGGCATTTGTGCATGTGAGTATATCAAGAACCATACATGAAATAAATAGCTAACAGCTGAGATTTTCTCTGTTTGGATCTTGTTAAATGGCAAAAATAATCCATAGTCACTTATTGTGTGAATATGTGTTCACACTCTTGATCATCAATGCATGCCTGCCTGAGATGGTGTAAGGGGAAGTATAGGGTGACCCAAAAGTCTCCACACATAGGGGAAATTAATGCTTTTTAGCAAAAAGTCTTCCAAAATGTTTCCTACTTCATTTATATTTAAACTTCTTTTATATATATCTGAATAGCCTTTAAGAAAGCCTTTGACAAAAGAAGTGCATATTGAAATCATTCTCATGGCTGGATCAGGAAGCTATTGCGAGGTTGTGATGCACTTTAACAGGAAACAGGGCGAGTACATCACACACTACACTGCTGCCAAACTTATTACAGTAGTTCCTGTACTGCACACCAATATTACATCCTACAACATCTCATTATTTTACACTCAGATTGACAAAAATAATTAACACACACCATTGATATAGTTATATTAAAACATTTGGACAGAAAGTATCAATACGTCACTGTTCATCTGCCCATCACTAGTGAAGACTGCTTCCAAAGTTTTCTGTGAAAACTGTGTCAGTCAGGTTTTCTCTATTTAGACCTATTGTTTCTTTTACATTTGTAGGTTGTTTTCCCATCCATTCAGACACCCCTTTCAGTGCATATGGAGAGTCAGCATTGTTAGTTGCTGTTTTAAGAGTATCTGCCCTTGTGGTGGTTTTGTTTCAAAGAACAGTAATAGATTGATGTTAATCAAGATGTGTTCAAGAGACAGTGACAGTGTCCAGTAAGTTGGGGTGTATATATATATATATATATATATATATATATATATATATATATATATATATATATATATATATATATATAGTATCTCACAAAAGTGAGTACACCCCTCACATTTTTGTAAATATTTGATTATATCTTTTCATGTGACAACACTGAAGAAATGACACTTTGCTACAATGTAAAGTAGTGAGTGTACAACAGTGTAAATTTGCTGTCCCCTCAAAATAATTCAACACACAGCCATTAATGTCTAAACCGCTGGCAACATAAGTGAGTACATCCCTAAGTGAAAATGTCCAAACTGGGCCCAAAGTGTCAATATTTTGTGTGGCCACCATTATTTTCCAGCACTGCGTTAACCCTCTTGGGCATGGAGTTCACCAGAGCTTCACAGGTTGCCACTGGAGTCCTCTTCCACTCCTCCATGACAACATCACACAGCTGGTGGATGTTAGAGACCTTGTGCTCCTCCACCTTCCGTTTGAGGATGCCCCACAGATGCTCAATAGGGTTTAGTCCATCACCTTTACCCTCAGCTTATTTAATAAGGCAGTGGGCATCTTGGAGGTGTGTTTGGGGTCGTTATCATGCTGGAATACTGCCCTGCGGCCCAGTCTCCGAAGATGATCTCTGTACATGTTGGCATTCATGGTTCCCTCAATGAACTGTAGCTCCCCAGTGCCGGCAGCACTCATGCAGCCCCAGACCATGACACTCCCACCACCATGCTTGACTGTAGGCAAGACACTCTTGTCTTTGTACTTCCCAACTGGTGGGGGCCACACACGCTTGACACCATCTGAACCAAATAAGTTTATCTTGGTCTCATCAGACCACAGGACATGGTTCCAGTAATCCATGTCCTTAGTCTGCTTGTGTTCAGCAAACTGTTTGCAGGCTTTCTTGTGCATCATCTTTAGAAGAGGCTTCCTTCTGGGACGACAGCCATGCAAACCAATTTGATGCAGTGTGCAGCATATGCTCTGAGCACTGACAGGCTGACCCCCCCACCCCTTCAACCTCTGCAGAAATGCTGGCAGCACTCATTTGTCTATTTCCCAAAGACAACCTCTGGATATGATGCTGAGCACGTGCACTCAACTTCTTTGGTCGACCATGGTGAGGCCTGTTCTGAGAGGAACCTGTCCTGTTAAACCTCTGTATATTCTTGGCCACCGTGCTGCAGCTCAGTGTCAGGGTCTTAGCAATCTTCTTATAGCCTAGGTCATCTTTATGTAGAGCAACAATTCTTTATTTCAGATCCTCAGAGAGTTCTTTGCCATGAGGTGCCATGTTGAACTTCCAGTGACCTAGTATGAGGGAGTGTGAGAGCGATGACACCAAATTTAACACACCTGCTCCCCATTCACACCTGAGACCTTGTAACACTAACAAGTCACATGACACCGGGGGAGGGGGGGGGATAGTTAATTGGGCCCAATTTAGACATTTTTACTTATGGGAGTACTCACTTTTGTTGCCAGTGGTTTAGACATTAATGGCTGTGTGTTGAGTTATTTTGAAGGGACAGCAAATTGACACTTTTACACAAGCTGAACACTCACTACTTTACATTGTAGCAAAGTGTCATTTCATTTACATTTACATTTACATTTATTCACTTAGCAGACGCTTTTATCCAAAGCGACTTACAAATGAGAAAGATACAAGCAAAGCGATATCAAGCAGAGAACAATACAATAAGTGCTACCATACGAGATCCATTAATTGAATGGATTAATTGAATTAATTTCTTCAGTGTTGTCACATGAAAAGATATAATCAAATATTTACAAAAATATGAGGGGTGTACTCACTTTTGTGAGATACTGTATATATATATATATATATATATATATATATATATATATATATATATATATATATATATATATATATTGCCAGTTTCAAATTAAGCACAATAATTAGCTTAGAACATTTTTATCCAATTATTGAATTTCTTTTTGAAACAAATGGACATTGGCAAACTTTTTCTGTCTTACTTTTCTTCAACAGAATTAACACTGAAATGATATCACACTGTGATGCTTATAAAGTTCTTCCCAGGCTCCGTGTGGAAGTTCAGGGATTTTCAAATCTAGTCCTGGTTTAAACTATTTCTAATTCCCTACTTGAACTACAGTGCCCTCCACTAGTACTGGCACCCTTGGTAAATATGAGCAAATAAGACTGTGAAAATTTGTCTTTATGGTTTATCCTTTTGATCTTTTGTTAAAAAAAAATCATAAAAATATATGGCAAGGGATCAGAAAGCGTTCCTCCATACAGAATCTCTCCAGATCCTTCAAATTTCGAGGTCCATGCTGGTGGACTCTCCTCTTCAGTTTTCTCTGGGTTTCATGTCAGGGGACTGGGATGGCCATGGCAGGAACTTGATTTTGTGGTCAGTAAACCATATTTGTGTTGATTTTGATGTGTGTTTTGGATCATTGTCCTGCTGGAAGATCCAACCACGGCCCATTTTAAGCTTTCTGGCAGAGCCAGTCAGGTTTTCATTTAATGTCTGTTGATTAGATGTCCATGATGCCATGTATCCTAACAAAATGTCCAGGTCCTCTGTCAGAAAAACAGCCCCAATACATTAAAGACCCACCACCATATTTAACCATGGACATAAGGTACTTTTCCATATAGCTACCTCGGTGTGTGCACCAAAACCACCTCTGACCATAGAACCCGATCCCATTTGAAGTTTGATTCTTGTCAAGGAACACATCCTGAGCGCCATACCTGCAACCCTGGACCCAATACAGTTTTCATACAGGATTAATAGATCCACAGAGGATGCTATGTCATTTGCCATTCACAAAATTCTAACTCCCCTGGAAGATAAGTACAATTATGCATGACAACTTTTTTTATTGATTATAGTTCAGCATTGAATACCATCATTCCTTCAAAATTCATAAACAAGCTGCTCAAAATTCATAAACAAACTTGGGGCTGCCTCCTGCGCTGTGTAACTGGATACTGAGCTTCCTCACTGGCAGACTACAACATGTTCACCTTGGAAAACACTCCTCCAATACCCTCATGATGAAAACGGGCACTCCTCAAGGCTGTGTACTCAGCCCCATGCTGTATACGCTCTTCACGCATGAATGTGTCACTGCCCAGCCAAACATAAACAACATAAAGTTCACAAATGACACTGCAGTCATTGGTCTCATAAGGGGAAATGATGAAACAGACTACCGGAGGGAGGTGTCAGAACTGGTCACAGGATGTGAGGCTAACAATCTCACACTGAACATTAGTAAGACCAAGGCGATGGTTGTGGACATGAGGAGGGGTGAGTGTTTCTATCGGCCACTTCTGATCTGAGACTCTGAGGCAGAAAGAGTGGACAGTCATAAGTTCGTTGGTGTCCACATTTGTGAGGACCACAAGTGGACAGAGAACACGGTGCAGCTGGTAAGAAAGGCCAATCAGAGAATGTACATGTCACCACAAATATGTCACAACTTTTACTGATGCACTGTAGAGACTGTGTTAACCTGCTGTACAGCTGTGTGGTTTGGCAACAGCACAGCACGTAACAGGAAGGCATTACAGAGGGTGATAAGGCTGACCCAGAAAATCACAGAGACAGCTCTCCCCTCATTGCAGGACATCTTTATTAAAAGAACCTAAAAATGGGCTAGCAACATCATCAGTGACCCCACCCATCCCACCTATAAGTTCTTCACCCTCATGAAGTCTGGCAAGCGGTACCGGAGTACTGCAGCCAAAACATTCAGTTTATATCCT
Organism: Ictalurus punctatus; assembly: GCF_001660625.3. Classification (NCBI taxonomy): domain Eukaryota; kingdom Metazoa; phylum Chordata; class Actinopteri; order Siluriformes; family Ictaluridae; genus Ictalurus; species Ictalurus punctatus. The sequence goes on along the minus strand of NC_030424.2, from coordinate 17,922,444 downwards.
CAGGCCATCAGACTGATCACCAGACGTCACTGACTACCACTTCCACCTGGGCAATCAGGATACGAGCAACACCCTTCCATAAGCAACTGGACTATTATATGCACACTTCACACTGTACTGGATTGATAGGCATTGACATTTTAACACTACATTTTACACTGACACTTTAACATTACTGGCCACTTTATCATACCTTGTATTACATCCATTTTTATTCATTTATTCTTATATACATTTTTACTGTGAAATGTTCTATTTTTCTTGTTCTTATTACGTATTGTGTACAGTTCTTTTGTGTGTGTGTGTGTTGTTTTTTTTTGTCTTGTATTATTTTATTATGCCCTTTTACCCTGCTGTTTCGGAATGGACAAAATAAGAATTTTATTGTACCAAGTACATATCACAATCTTGAATCCAGTGTCTGGCAAACTGAAGACACTTGAGTGTGTTTTTGGATGATTGAAGAGGCTTTTTTCTTGAAACCCTTCCAAACAACTTGTGGTGATGTAGGTGACTTCAGATTGTAGTTTTGGCGACTTTCTGACCCCAAGACACAAGTAACTTCTGCAATTCTCCATCTGTGATCCTTGGAGATTTTTTGGCCACTCGAACCATCCTCTTCACAGTGAGTTGAGACAATACAGACATGTGTCCAATTCCAGGTTGATTCATAACATTTCCAGTTGACAGGAACTTCTTAATTATTGCCCTGATGGTGGAAATGGGTGTTTTCAATGCTTATGCCATTTTCTTATAGCCACTTCCCATTTTGTGAACCTCAACAACCTTTTGCCGCACATCATAGCTATATTCTCTGCAGTGTCCAGACAGTGTTAATGAAATGTGGCCTTTTATGTAATATGATACTTTAAAAAAATAAATAAATATATATATATATATATATTATTGATGTACACAAATTTCTTGCAACATTTCATTACTTTTTTGGATTGCTTTGAACTCTATACATTGTACATTAATGCAGAATGGATAAACAGCAAGTTTAATTCTATATTTAAAATATAGAAGAGTGTCTCAAGTCCACTGCACATTATTGTAGAAAAACTGTACTATAGCCATATGCAGTCACAGAGCACTTTATTAGGAACACTATAATAATACTGGGTAGGGCCTGCCTTTGCTCTCAAAACAGCCTCAATTCTTCATGGCATAGATTCCACAAGATGTTGAAAACATTCCTTTGAGATTCTGGTTCATGTTGATATGATTACATCACACAATTCCTGCAGATTTTTCTGATTACTCCTGTTCTACCACATCCCAATGGTGTTCTATTGGATTCAGATCTGGTGACTGGGAAAGCCACTGAAGAACACTGAACGTTATTTTCATGAAACCAGTTTGAGACGACTTTTGCTTAGTGATATGGTGCATTATCATGCTGGAAGTAGCCATTAGATGATGGGAAAATTTTGGACATGAAAGGAAGCACATGGTCAGCAACAACATTCAAATTGGCTGTGGCATTCAAGCGATGATTTATTGGTATTAACAGGACCAAAGTGTGCCAAGAAAACATTCCCCACACCATTACACCACATACACCAGCCTGGACTGTTGACACAAGGCAGGTTGGGTCCATGGATTCATGTTGTTGGTGCCAAATTCTAACCCTACCATCTGTGTGCCTCAGCAGAAATCGAGATTCATCAGACCAGGCTACGTTTTTCCAGTCTTCAACTGTCCATTTTTGGTGAGCCTGTACCCACTGCAGCCTCAGTTGACAGAAGTGGAACCTGACGTGCTCTTCTGTTGTTGTAGCCCATCCGCCTCAAGGTTCAACTTCTTGTGCATTCTGAGATGCTTTTCTGCTCACTATAATTGTACAGTTATCTTGTAGAGCGTTATCTAAATTACTAGCCTTTCTGTCAGCTCGAACCAGTCTGGCCATTCTCACTTGACTGTTGTGTGTGAAAATCCCAGGAGATCAACAGTTATAGAAATACTCAAACCAGCTCGTCTGTTGCCAACAGTCATGGCACGGTCAAAATCACATTTTCCCCCATACTGATGATTGAAGTGAACATTACCTGAAGCTGCTGGCCCGAATCTGCATCATTTTATGTATTGGATTGCTGCCACATGATTGGTTCATAATATAATTACATGAATGTTTAGGTGTACTGGTGCTCCTAATAAAGTGGTTGGTGAGTATAGAATATTTCTATATACATAGAAATTTGCAGGTAGACCACTACTGACTGGAAAATCCTGACTTGCACACTAGATGCCACTCTTGCCACAAGTCTATTAGTCCACCATGATTTATATTTCTAGCCATAGTGGAAACCCTAAGAATCATGATCTATATTATTGATTTAATAAACAAATGTGTGTCAGTGATTATGTCCTCTTTGGAAACTTTTAATAAACGTGATTGCAATCAAACTGTAGAAAGCTTAGGAGTGCTTATGCTCATGATGCTAAGTTTATCGTATCACAGCCCTACCATGATTGAATATTTTATGTGAACAAACGGAAGACTAGCAAAATAGTTTGCCATAACAAGAAGAAATACTTTTTCTTATTCCTTCTATCATGCAGCATATAAAATGTAAAATATATTCTAAAGCAGCATACGGTTAGCTGGTAATGTGCTAATTTCAAACAAATGCAGGTTTTTATGTCATAATAGACAGACTAATACTTTGTAGTCTGGTACTGTGCCTCAAACATGAATCTATTTATTCTCAATAAATATCCTCAATTTATTCTGAAATATATTAAACATAGTATTAGGAAAGCAAAGGGATAAAACTGCAACAGCTGCCTGGGAGTATATGCATATAAAATTGCATTATATTCAAAAAGTAGGATTAGGATTAGGATTCTTAAAAAAGTATATATAACAGAGAAATTTGTGTACATCAATAAAGAAAGTGCCATATTATTTAAAAGGCCACTTTTCAGATTAAGAAACTTGATCGAGACAGATAATTAAAGATGTACTTAAAACAATATACCAGCTGAGTTTCTTATGAACCTGTACAGCAGTAAACCTAAGAGACCTGATTGAATTTTAAAGGCAATAGATGATCGTAGTAAATGTTGTTTTGTTGTAGTGTATTACTGTTACTGCTCTGTACAGTTTGTTGTTGCTTTACATGATATCATTACATGTGCATAAGAATGTGTAAAGGTGTGGTAAGTATAAGATCAGAGCTGTTTCTGTATAAGAGCTCTCTAGGTACTGTTAAGGTTACAGGAATATGAGCACAGATCCAACAAGCTGTTTTCCAATAAGGACAGGATGGGGAGATGGACAGCTTGTGGTCATTAGAGAGGTTTCAGGTCTAAGCTTATTTTTTCCCTGCCTCTCTTTCCTGTGATCTATCATTCATGGCCTTCATTTAAAATTACGTGAAATATTTAAAGTTGGCTGGAGTTCTACGCTGGGCTTTGCCTGTGACCTCCCCTCAGAGCCTCAAGTCAGGCGGCAGTGGGGGGATGGAGTTCAGGGAAACAGGGATGGAGGTGGAAAGAGATGATGGAGAGTCAGAGGCAGAGAGGAGGAGGGCGAGAGGCCGAGAAAGAGAAACTGAGAGAAAGTGACTGGGTTTTGCAGCCTTGAAAGGTGTGACACTTTGTTTAAAGCATGCTAACAGAGTAGTGTTGTCCTGTTCCAGGTATCAATTAGCAAAGCAACAGTTATTGTTCTAAATGAAAATAGTTCCAGTAATAGCTCTAAATAAACTCTAAAATAAAACACTATGAAAATGAATGCTTTCCACATTTATTGGCGTTACAGTGAGATCAGTATGGCAGAACGGACAGCACAGTCTAGATTACCCGCTAATTAAAAGCCCAGATTGAATGATATTGTGAGGTATGAGAAAGCGTCACATATACCCATGAGTGCTTATTTAACAACTAGGTTTTTGAGTGCACTGCAGTGCCACAGCCCTGGAGAGTACAAGCGAGCAGTGAGCTGCAGAAACACACTTCGGTGCAGATTATGGACACATCAGGATGAGAACGAGACCTGTGGTCTCATCAGTTCCCCTGTGATTAGTGACTCCAACTATGACATGAACGAATGACGTATTGGCCAGATATCTGGAAACATAAAATAATAATAAAAATAAAATAAAATAAAAAAAGAAGTAAACAAGGAGGAACGTCAGTGATGTGTGATATTCACTTAAGATGAACTGAATGAGAAAGAAATGATGCCAGATAGTAAGAAATCTGAGAGAAGTTTATTATGAATATGGCACCTGTAAGATGGTAAAAAACCGTTACAGAAAGACAACCATGTATGACATGTTTGCTTAAACTGATGAGACCCTACAAAAGTATAAAAGAACCCTGTTGTAAAATGAAGTATGTACATTTCTGAATTGCAGCATTATTTATGGTAAATGAAAAGAGATGTTGTTCCATTAAAAAAAACAAGCCAGGCACTCAGTTAGCTTTAGTTAGTTGTTTCTTTTTTTTTTCTTTTTTTTTTTTGAAAAAAAAAGAAATAATAAAATAAAATAATAATAATTAAAACCCCAAAAAGAAAATAAAAAATGTACCATAGTTTTCTCTTTTTAATATTTTAATTTGTTTGTATTTAGAATTTATAACACTGTTAACATTGATACTAAGAGAATCCCTTTCTCCTGTATTCATCTACTTGGCACCAAGTTCCTCATAAAAGAATCTGTATAATTGTACAAGAAATAGTTAAAAACACAGACACAGTTTTCACAGGTAATGAAGTGATTTATCATATTGTAATTTTTAAACACTATTTATCTGACAGCAGCTGAGATTAGTTTAAGATTAAATCACCAGCAATCATTTTGACACAACACAGAAACACTGAGACAGCTCAGCCGGCTGTTCTGTTTGTAACATATGGGTGTATTTCCTGGTCCACAGTGTTTTTTTGAGCCACCCCCTGTACAGCACAACTTTTTGTAATGTAAAAAATGCTAAGACTCTAGGATCTAAGACGCTAAGCTCCAGTGGTGACGCCAAGCTCTCCTGCAACTGCCCTGACAGCAGCTATCGGTTTTAAAAACATTAATATCATGACCTGGGTTTGAGTAACAACACATTTTCACAGAAACCACAGAGACGAGTTTCCTGATGCAGGGGAGTAGCCCGATTCAGTAAAAAGACAAAAAGGCTCCCCCTTTGCCTTGTTGGACAGACTAAAAAACACTAAACGCTGGCAAAGCTGCTGGACCAAACAAAATCAGGTAAACCAAACAATCAACTTGGTAAACATGCATTTCCAAAACACCTATAAAAATAGATTTTATAGTGTGATTTTTTTTCATTTCTCATTAGAAATCCGTAAAATTGTTTATTGTCCTGAAATTCTGTCATAATTTTTTTTTTTTTTTACTTCCTGTGAGTTGCAGGGTCCTTGAAGTCAACTGGTTGGTGGAAACCAATGAAATACACCCAATGCACATGAGAAGCACAAGGGACTCTGGGAATGTTTCACAACTTAGGCCTTTGAGGTTCCAGACGTTACATCTAAATGCTACTTCGGTTTTATCCTTGTCAGTTTTGAGGTGGAGACCGCAATCCCAGAATTCCCCAGTGGCAAAAAAATGGCTCCTTAAACCTTTGAGCTAGTTAAGAGTCTTTTATCTCTGAGAGGAAGAGAGAGGTCTGTAGACTACACAACAGCAAAGCAATAGCAGGAACAGAAAAGTAATACAGACAGAAAAGAAGCAGCAAAAAGGTGACACTACATTGGAAGGCCACCACACAAAATCCACTAACCTCCACTGGTTCACTAAGACTGTAGAGGAGAAGGAGAGGGAGAACGAGTGTTTCCCCGTCCAAGCCCACACTAGCACAGAGAGGACAAAGGACGAAACAGCTACATCAGCTCGGTATATACTGCATATAGTAACACACACTGAAATCGCTATGAGGACTGACAGCCAATGACACTTACACATTGTACACGTTTACGCTTATCACGCTTGGTAATAGATGACGTGATGGATGGCTGCCAAAAGATGAAGCGACAGTTTTCTTCCTTTTTATTACTTTCTTTTTTTTTTTTTTTTTTTCCAAACAAATTCACAGTGTCTTGACACCAAACTGTGACGGTAATTTTTTTTGGCAACAGTGGAAAAAAATTAGGAATGTGATTTCTCAAAACACATTTTTGATTGAAAATGCATGTCCTTATTACAATCTTGTTGATATGTGTTTTTCAGAGTTCATGAAGGAGTGGAGGGAAACTGATTTTGGGAGACTGATGGGGGAAAAGCTACTAGGCTTCAAGTATGAAGAGGGAGAGTAAAAATAAACTGAGAGAAGCCTGTTAAAGAGTTTCACATTCATCTTCAAGTTTATGATGTAAAAATTAGCCTCAGTTACACTGAGGGGTAAGAAATGATTCACAGCCTGGTCCAAATGCCTTTTCTGACTCAATCAGATTGAGCCACAGCCAAACCCTTCTCCACACTCTGCAGGGGATAAACACAAGAAAAATGAACTTGACTGTTAGAGGTTTGAGTTTTCAGTAGAAAATCTCTCAAGCCATCATTTGTTGAGCTCTGGAACAATACCTACGTCAGCCAGCTGAGTGAGGGTTAGTTGATGATAGCACCATGGATCTGCAAAAGGAAGATGGAACTGGAGGAATCTCACACTGACCTGTTCCAAAGTCCTGGGAGTTTGTAGTAACATTCGGAGCAGGTCAATCAATACCTGGCTAAAATTGCTTTTAAAATGCATGATTTGTAAGTTAAATCTGAGCTATAAAAAACGAAGAAAAGCATCATTTCTAAAATACTATTCCCTCGTTAAGAAAGAACCCTAAAACCCTTTCAACCACGTCAAACAGGGTAACATCCTTTTGTCAGTGTCAGCCTTGATCACATCAAGATATTGATAAAAAATGAACAGTTTCTTTTTATCTCCTTTGTGAATTGCCTTTAAATACACAACACATCCTAATACGGATGCACTGTAATGAAGTCAAACAAAGCACATTTTATTTCACCACAGAGAAACCACACACCTGAGTGGTGAATTCTCTGTGGCTCAAAGGAACTCTGAAATAGAGATGAGCCTGTTTAGTTTGTTTAAAGAAAATGTCATTGGCTCTAGAGAAGGGAGGGAGGAAGAGAAAAGAAATGGAGAAAGACACAGGAAGAGAAACCATTTGTTTCAATTACACAAGCGTAACTGCTTGAAATTCAAAGTGCTATAACAATTAATTCCCACCCCAACTTGAAACACAGTCATAGGCCTCGAAAGAGTCTTGATTTAAATTGAACACAGTAATATGGTCTCAGTGTTTTGCTTCAATCCTCTTTGCGCTCGAGAGTCTGTGTTGTGTGGATGCCATTGCTGTAGACGGGGAAGGGAAGCGTAGAGAAGAGTCCCTCCGCCGTGGTGAAGACGTTGGCAGTGGGCATCTGTGCGAGACTGGCACCGGTGCCTGCGCCACCAAATGGACCCGACATGTTGAGCCGGTGCACGTGGTGGTAGAGCATTTCCATGGGTGTCTTGGCATCAATACCAAAGCCAGGCCCGTTCACGTCCACAAAGTTGACTGCGGCATGGCCGCTGGGTAGCAGGTTGCTCTGCACAGCCAGTGTGACGTCAGCGGGTGCGTAGCGAATGGTGCCTGCCGTGTAGACGCGTGGTGCCGCTGCTGTGCTGGTGGCAGCCAGTGTGCCTGCAACACGCTGCACCAGGGGAAGCACCACGTTGCCTGTCTGTAGCCGCTGCAGGGCCTCCAAGTCACCACTGTACAGAAGGGAATTCTGGGAGGTGGGTGTGCCCTGCTGCTTATCACGTGGTGAGGCTGAAAGTGGAGGTGATAGGGGGTCAGAGGTTGAGGAGTTAGACAGTGGGGGTCCCAGGCCAGTTGAGTTGGGAGCACTGTTACTGCTACTACTGCTACTGCTGTTAGTGAAGTTGGGCTTCCTGATGCCTGCTCCTCCTTCGGTGCCTGGTGGAGTGAGGACTGAGTCGGGGATGGCAGCGGGGAAGGCTTCATGAGCACTAGGAGGCTTGGTCATGCTGAAAGGTGACTCATTGCGTGAGATCTCTCGGTTAGGCGGGAAGTTCCAGATACTGCTATCGTTGTCAAAGTTGATAGGCTCGGCCATCTCTGTTTTGATCTTAAGCACTGAGGCAGTGGCGGGTGATGGAGGTGGCAGTAATGGAGGCTGCTCTCCCAGTGCTGGCTCCAGACTTCCTGGACTTGCTGTGACAGCTTCTGGAGGTGAAAGTCGCAGACGCTGACGACTGCCCTCCCATTTCTGCTTTTTCCTCCTTTTCTTTCTCTTCTGGCGTTTACTTGTCAGTGGACCGCTCAGTTCCCCTTCACTGTTGTAGTCCTTCATAATCTCATCATTGTCTTCCTCTTCTTCCTCCTCATCTTCGTCCTCTTCCTCAGAGGATGATGAGAGAGAATTGTGAAGCTCTGCCCCCTCTCCATCACCATAGTGCTCCACTTTAATGGGCAGCCCACTGAGATGAGCCAAGCGGCTCTCCTTGTGCTCAGCCTCACAATCAGAGGGTTCCAAACTGTCCTCACTCTCCTGGCTCTCTGCATTACTGGAGCTGTCCTCCTCTTGATGCCTCATCTCCTGCTCAGAGTGTCTGGTGGGCTTCTTACTGTCTGACTCTGGCTCTTCACTGTTCTCAGAAGACTTATTTCCTTTCCCATCTGACTTGGAGTTCTCGTTGTCTTCTAAGAGAAAAAGAAGATGGGGTGTTCAGGCATCATAGAAGATCATAGAGGTTATCAGAGGATTAAGAGTTCCTGCAAGTGACTTTATTTCATCAAGTTTTTGTTTATCGTGAACACTGCTAATTCTTCCATCATGCACAACATTTACCAGTCCAGCACATTTCCTCTGAGACATGCTAAGCTAGAAATCTAGCTTGAAACCCCCCCCCCCCCCCCCCCCCCACTGATCAATCATGTTATAGGGCAGCTGAAAGTACTTGGCAAGCTTTAAGTCCCCTGTAATGTGTATTTAAGTTAATAGTTGTAAGCTTTTCCTTAAAGACTTATGCATGCATTTAAAATGTTCCTGGATATTGCTAAGTTGATGTGTTTGTAAATGATGTGTGATGCATATGCAGATGTTTTTACAGATGTTCCTCCAGCAGATGATTTGACCGTTTGTCAATGATTTGATATTTTAAGACTATATAAATAGTTTGGAAAACAAAAGCTTTTAAATCGAACAGCAGAATTAGTCATCCCTCAGTGACTAATCTTCTGTCACTGCTTTAGTCATAGGTGTTATTGTTGTAAATGTTATTGTTATTTAAATGCTCCAGTTTTTTCCACTTTAGGTCAAATTCCCTGATTGCTTTTGTATAGTAACTAGAACAGTATGGCTTATTACAGCTTATTGCTGTTATCCGACATGGCCATATTGAAGTCATAAGTTTTATCTTCTTTATCCATCAGCTTTTTATTATATCTCAAGTGCACTCTTTCTGTGATTTGGTGGTATGGAATTGGTAAGGAATGAGCCAGCTGCCTTATGAGACTGACTGAGTGAGCAAGGAAGAGTAAGACAGTGAGATAGACAGATGAATGAGAAAAAAGGAGTCAGGGCATGATCTAGTCCAGCTGCAGCTGGCACAGATGGTAACCTTTATGATGAAGACTGGCAAAGGGCTAGCCATGCCAAGGTGCCAGGAGACAATATCCTAGTACCCTCCCCAATCTGTCAGTCTACCTCATCCTCTCAGTGCCCCTAAACCCATCTCTGGAATCACACTCAATCTTCTGCTAGAATACATAATTAATATCTCCAGTTGACTGCCCAGGCTTAATCGACCTTTTAACCAGGTTTACTAGGAGCATTGAAGCCTCATGCTTCTGTACCTTGCAGGGTGGAATATGTGATTTCAGTAAAGATGAACACTTGAAATGGTATAATCTCTGAGAGTTACTTAAGTTTTTACTGAGGACACAGCTAATATGATGAACCTTATTTGTGATGATCTTATTATACTGTAATAACTGTATTTGTATGTTATAAGTTCATGGTATGTGTATGATCCAGATTTGAAGTAATATTGTACTGTACCAGAGTTGTCCTTAGAGTCAGACTCTGAGTCTGACGTTTCCGATGACTCTGAGGCTTTCTCTGGCAGATTCGGAAGCTGTGTGATATCAATGGGTGTGTCTTTGTATTCCGGATTACTGACCACAAAAAAAAAAAAAAAAAAAAAAAAAAAAACAGAGGGAGAGAGAGAGACAGAGAAGAGAATTATTCACAGAGCTGAACTGTTTCCAGTAGTCTGGTGGAAGGAAGGTGAAATAACCTAGAGTACACTTGCTGCACCTGAACATTTTAAACATCCTGATTGATCCAGTGTTTGCGAGCACACATCTCTCTAATGATCTCAGGCTAAGGCGCTGCTTGCGCCCGCAACGGGAGAGGAGATTAAATAGAGGCTTACAGAGATCTATTTATTTGGCTGTTGCTGCCTCACAATCGCAAATGGAAATCCTCTAGCTTTCTGATGGGAATTGACAAATAAGCATCACAGTAATTTGGGATAACACTTAACTGAAAGAGCCCTGTTTACCTAAGCACATAGTTGACCCAGATGATGTTCTTCTCATTGGCATTCTTGGCGTTGATAGCAATAGTGGCACTGGACTGGATCCAGATATAGCCTCCATTCTTCTGGATCCAGCGATAGTATTTTGTCACACACTGGCCTTTATTCATTACTATAAAGAAAGACACAAAGAGGGGAGAAATTTATTAGTAACTGTTTACAGTTTAACAAGATCTCTGTTACATCATAAGTCTTTACTGCTCGTCTGTTCTTAGATAAAACAAATATTATTTAACAATATCAGAAGCTTTTTATGTCTAATTTCACTGCTAAAGATTTAAAGCGCCAGAGTTAAAGGGCTCTTTTGCTTATGCCGTTTCCACATAAGAGCACAGTACCCACACTTGCTCACCAGAGTGCGCTGTGTCTGCTTGCTCTGTTTCCTTTGCGATGTCCTTGTCTGTGACTACTCCTATACTGTGTCCTTGTCTGACTGCAATAAATTTGGCTAAATTAAGTGCTAAATGTTATCTCAACCAATATGTATTTGCATTAATCATTTCTGTAAAGCTAAAATGGTCAGAACTAAGTCATGAATGTATGTTCTTAGTTTAAATACAAACACAAAGAATGTCGTTTATAAAATAAATTAAAAAATACTGACTTTGGGAGAATTATTTATACAAAAAGATCTGTAATTAATACTACTACAGACTATTAACACTGTTTAATAAGACATTCAAAGCTATACTAATTGACTTAACATACTGACTGCTTCTTTGGGAAATGTAAAGGTAACAAATGAAAACCAGATAAACAAACATCTGAAACAAATATGTTGTTTTTCTGACTTGCTCATTGTGGTCAGTGGACATACCCTTGCTCTAACCTTCACCGTTTCCTCACTATACACACAATGGTCCAGAATACTGAAAGCCTGAGAAGCTAAACTTAATACAGTGTTTCATTTCAGGCAACAAAATGATATACTCAGTAACAAATACAAATGAGTTTAAATTCATCCGAGAGATTTATGTTAGGTTCTCAAAAGTTGCAAAGTAAAATGAAGAAGGGAATCCAGCAATCCGTTAAAAACTGATTCTGTACATAGTCCACGCTTGCTCTTTACTTGGTTCTCTCTTAATGAGCTGGGTTCATCTGCATTGCCGTCAATACACTGCAGCCTTGCCTCTGCCTGGCGCTGCTGCTGTGCAGGTGAACCTTATTTTTTAACCCCTTTCACTTACACTGCTATTAAATCAATCAGGACCTGTTTGCGCTATTGATTTAGTGGTAATGAAGCCGCCCCTTCATTCTCTCTCTCTCTCTTTCTCTCTCTCACTCTCTCTCTCTCTCTCTCTCTCTCTCTCTCTCAGAGTCATCTCTGCAGCCTTTTGAGGCATTAAAAGGAATACGGCATCTTTAATCTAGCTGTTCTCTCCTGAAGCCTCAGGCTAGCCTGGAGGATGGGCTCTCTCTCTCTCTCTCTCTCTCTCTCTCTCTCTCCATCGCTCTCTCTCTATGCTAGGCCTCTGTCCTTCACTTCCGTTTAATCACTTGGATACATTCCATAATAGCAGCTACCTTTCAGATACCCTTTACCCAACATGGCCCCCATTCACAGCGGGAGAGGCAGGGGGAGTCATTGTCACATAAAAGCAAGTCATTTACACCCGTGAAATTGCTTTATGGAAAAGTCCTTGCAGTCCATTGGGGTATTATCGTAAAGACAAGCCTTTTATGAATGAGTGGGAAAGGCATTGGAAAAAGACTCCTGGCTAGAGGCTGGGTTACTGGGCTGGGTAGTGTTTTGTGTTGTTTGTAGTGTTTTACTGGAAATGGCTCTTGGCCTGACCTCACCCCGAGCTACAGAAATGACTACATGAATGTTCTCTTAAGGAAAAAATGCATGCTATGAACAAATCAAGGTGATTATCTTCGAAATCTATTATATTGAGAACGACAAACCTGTATCCTGAAACATATGATTGAACAAATTTACTGAATGTTATCAATAAAATAGAATAAGAAATTGGACAAAGTCATCTGCACAGAGATGTCCTGATGTTTTTGTTTTTTCAGTACAGGACAGTAAACAGCTTTATAACACTTTTATACATTTACCTGTTTTGAATCTGTTAATAAAGGAAATTGCTATATTCTTGGGTGTGTGTATCAGGTGTATTTTTCTGTGTTGTTGCAGACGGTGGAGTCTGTCTTTAAGCTCAATAAGCAGTGAGGGGAGTCTTTCATTAAAGTCAGTTTGAACTAGTCTACAGAGAGCAGCTCTATGAGTCTGCCTTCAGGCACACAGCTTCCCTCTCTTGGGGGTTCCGCACACTTTTCTCAGCTATCTCTTCCCGTCCCCCATCCTCTGTCTAGGCTGGTAAAAAAATACACACACACACACACACACACACACACACACAAGCACACACGCAGACAGAGCATTTACACAGTGCGTACGATGCTTAGCTGTGTAGCGGAACGCTTTTGTTAATTTATGGTGTGTTGCTCCTGATCCGCGGCTGACACAGGTGAGGTCAGCTCTGTCACATTACATTTCTGCAGATAGCAAACATCTGCTTACATCAAATTACTCCAGTCCAAGCTCATCCAGCCGCTTTCGTTTCGTAACCGAAAATTGTATAGAACAAATGCGACAAGAATGTGTGGGAATGAAAGAAAAAAACTGTCAGCAAGCCCAGTAAGACGAACATGTAATAAGCAACGTATAATAATATACATGTCTGGCAATGATTATACGAGCACACTGATAATGTGTGTAGACTGCTTTTGTCTTCAGCGCACCTCCGAGACTGTTATGTACGTTTAAAACTTCAAGAGAAAAATTGGACATGAACAGGAGAGGAACAGCCACCTTGTCATGTTGAATAGTTGGGAGAAGGCAGTTTGGGTTGAAGGTTTTCTTTGACTATCTCAGAAGAAGAAGGAAAAAAATCAATATCTATGCAGCAAAAAAAAGAAGAAGAGATGGCTCAGTAACATTCATTCAGCACAGGATTTAGTTATAAGCGGTGTATTGATGGTAACCCTACTGCAAATATCAGATTTTCTGAGAGCTCTAAAAACTATAAAATTATTTTTAAAAAATTGTATAATTATTTCGTCTGTTAAACTACTACATTTAAATATTTATTCATCTTCTTCAGCAAGCTCCCAAAAATTCAAACCAATTCTTTTGTTTCTGGCATTTCCCCCTCATATTTATGTATTCATGCAAGGTGTCGCAATATTGCTAACACTGAAAGCAGTGAGAGATATTTGTAGTGTAACACCAGTCAGTCTGCTAGTGTGTGTGTGTGTGTGTGTGTGTGTGTGTGTGTGTGTGTGTGTGTTAGAGCTGGCTGCTCTATTGAGGCAGGATGGGCAAAGAGGTTAGTGCAGAGACCCACGCTCTCTCATTTCCCTTACTCCAGCTGATCTGATGGCCTTGCTTGACCTGATGTCATTCTCTGATTGGCAATCAGCAGAGCAGCGGCTGCACTTGGAATGGCTGCCGCTTCTTCAGCACACACTCCCAGCGCGGCTTGATGAGCCCTTCATACGAACAGTGATGACAGTGATGATCATAGCCATTAACTGTGTCAAACTAAGCTGGAATGGTCAGTGAGGTTATACATGCTGAGTGTTCTTTAAGTGAGTAAAAACTTTCTTGGCAATTAAGTTCTGGGTTCATTTTATTATTTTGATCAAAATGTGCAAAATAGTCTGGAGTTAAAACGTGATTAATTGTATTATTTTGGCCACTTAGCTTCAACTAGCTAAGGTGTGAAGTAACCTATCTTCTGGAAGTTTCTGTATACGGCACTAATTCATATACATTCTTATGAATTCAGTGTTGCGCAAACACTACGATATTTCTACCGACAGGTGACTTCTGATTTGTAGTAAATCTGCAATTAAACTGATTTCTCTGTGAGCAGTTGCTGTTTTTTCCATAACACAATAAAATGTGAAGCGAAATACAGTAAGACTTCCCCTCATCAACTTTGCAGCTGGCCCTTGCCATTGCTTCCACTTTTATGTTAATTGTCCGTATTGTAATGTGTAATAGATGGTTAGACAGACAGGGACAGCTGGAGATTTGTGGTTCTGGGCCACCCTCAGCCTTCTAACTCTCTCATCAATGCACTCCTCTCTGCTTTCTCTCTGCTGGGTTTCAAATCAAGGCCTAATGGACCCAATCTGGTGGCTTTTTAAGGCAAAGGGACACTGCAGTGCAGCAGTAATTGCACTCTAATTCAGTTGAACTTGCAATATCTAATCAGACAGCTCCAAATTCACCCAACAGCCCCAAGGACACTCGTCCTCCTCCACAAACACCTAATAAAGTGAGGGATTTATCCCCCCACCCGCGTGCCTCATCCCTCACTACTTAAATAATGGCAACTTGCCTGCTGCCGAGGCAAGCGTGCATTTACTGTATGAAACGCTACGCTGCTCTCAATGACGTTTTGAATTTCTGCCATGACGTGCAGGCGAGAGGAGAGTACAGGAAAAAAGTGCCTGCCAAAACACACTTAACAGATGATTTAGGATATTCAAAAAGCATGGTCGCACCTCCAGGCAGTCAGTGGCCCTCCTGCCGAGAACGATGAAAGTAAAGCGCGCCAAAGGTTGTGGAGTCTTTAAAGAGTTTTCCTGTGGGGTATTTGCCAAGATAAACACTTCATGGTGTAAAGGTGTGATCAAAATGCACTGGGTGTATAAGGAGAAGTGCAGATTAACCTGAGAGGAGCACTAACACACACACACACACATACATACACACACCAGAAACTGGTAGAGTTCTTCAGCCCCTTCCTGTCCTGACTGGCCCGTCATCATGTTTTTTGAGGAATGGAAACAGTAGGTGAAGATAAGTCATAATTTGTGAATATTCTTATTTAAATGACCACTTTTTAGATTCTGCTACAGCAGATGTTTAAAAGTTAATCATTTGTGTCCTGTTGAAGTGGAATCATGGTCTGAAGATAACATTCAATATCGGGATAGAGATATGTAAGTTAGTTGCTTTAGTCTGTTTAACTGAAGAATGCTTAAACTTTGTGGTACAACAATACGTTGGCTGATGAAATTGAAGCTATATATATATATATATATATATATATATATATATATATATATATATATATATATATATATATATATATATATATAAACTGGCACTTCAGTATATATGATGGGTATTAGTCCGTGTAAGAAACTGGAAAGAAATCTTTGGAAAACGCCTGCTTTCCGAGATTAATTCAGGCTACAGTAAAACGTTTATGTGAGGATGTCTAATATAACGTTAAAGTGTTTAAATATTGGTCACGTCATGGCTCCTTAGCTAAATTTACTATCCTTAGGTAAATGCCACATCTGTCCATTATTATCTTGTAAAGTTTGTTTATGGGAGTAAAAACTTTTAATACTCATGCAAAACACTTAATGGCAGCCAATACAGTCAGGAATGCACATAAATTACTGAAAGACACAGTAGCCTACAGTATCACTGGTAATGTCATGTTCAAGGAAGGATTACATAGAGCTTATAAAAGAGAATGCAAGAAAGTAATGATTCCATAACTATAAGCTAAAACTGGGAATTTTGTTTACTTGATGTTCGAAGTGTCAATTCTTAATTTTTTTTTTATTATTATTGTTCATTTATATAAAAAAAAAAGCTGATCTGTTGCAATGGTTATATTTAATAGGTCTAACAAAATCTAATGATAAATCTAGTATTGGCATTGTAATTATAATATATAATATAATAATATAAACAATATAATCCAGAATATAACCATAGAACACAATTTTATACCCAGTCTGAATCAAAACTCGCTGATATTTAACTACAATGTAAAAATGACCCCATGCTCAGGGGGAACGCAGTGTGGTAATGATTCCCTTCTTTCATTTCCATAATTTGTAATTAATTTATATGTTTTTTCCAATACTTTTTCTGTCAATTCTTTTTTGAAGAACAGTCTAATCCCAGAGGAAGTTTTTTTTTTGTAATCAGAGCTACATGACAGCATTCCATAAAGAAATTAAGCTTTCCAGCTACTTATTACCGCTTGTTACATTGACGTGACTAGACTGTATTAAAATGGCCATGGAAAATATCGCTTCTGTTTTTTCATGACTCTCAGCTGACGGTGACTTTGAGCAGATACTGTTGTGCTCTAGTAGAGCATATAAATAGTGCAGGCATTCATACAAACTCTGTTCAAATAAAATCAGCAGAAAATATTTATGAATGATAATATTGTTTCCATTCACAATGCATGTGGTTACTTACAGTCTAAATGGCTGTGCCGAATGCCCTCCACGTCCTCGGCATGAATAAACTGATAACATCTTTTTCCTATGATGTCCACAGGTGTCAGGTCCATGTAGTCGCTAATTCTGGAGGGGAATGAAAATGTGTAATTCAATATGTATTTGTTATGGTGTTACACCAAGGTATTACATCAGATCAGTCAGAGGATCTTTATTGAAACATGTGCATGCAGTAAAGAATCCATGCTTTCCAAATTCTCAAGTGAATTAATAATGCTTGTACCTTAATCTCTACCTATAATTAATACAAATCTAATTAAAGCAGAACTAACACATATTAAATCAGATATTTTGCTCATGTATTATGTGCTGTATGTTTTTTGAATGCTATTCACTATGTCCTTGCAGGTGCACAGTAAGCACTGGGACACTCAGTTGGACTGCTTACAGAATAAGCTGGACTCTTAGAGGGTAAGACTGCGATCGAACGCCATGTTAAAAAAAGAGATTTGAAATGATGATAACTATGCAATAGACTTGGCCAGATGCCATTGCCTCATAAATATGTTAAGTGAAGGGAGCAGTAAAAAATTCAGCAGCCATTGGGGTGACTTTAATCCTCGAGACATAAATAAAACTAATAAAACTAATAAGACATTTCCTTTCAAGCCAGACCAAATTAGGATGTCCTCATTTTGCAGAACAGAAATGGCTTTGATAGTAACAGAGGTTTTGAAAGTAAAAATGAGTCTTTCTGGGCTGAGTTTCAAAAGAAAGATAGATGTGGCAGGAGCAAATATCAGGCACAGCACACATGGTTAAACAAGAAATTAAGCAACTGATGGAGATGAATAATGCAATGTTTTGAATGCTCCTTTTTTTTTCGTTGATAAATGTCTAAATCAACACCTCATCAGTCTTAATGACATTGATCTTGCACTTCAGAAGGAAGAAGACCGTTACCTATTTTCACAGTAGACAATGTTGAGGTCCATGTTGACCCGCGTGACGAACATCTGGCAGTCAATGCGAACTTCGTTAATGGTGGGGGGAGGGAGGGCATGAGCCACCACCACCATGCCCATAATCTGATTGGGCACTGTGCGATTGTGCGTTAGTGCCATTCTTATCCTCAGTCTGCCCGTGATGTGGATCACCTTAGAGAAAACAGAGAGATGGAGCAGAGTATAGCAAAGTCCACAAGTGCATAACGTTAAATATATGTGCTTTGTCTATGAGCAGCCACACTCAAATATTGGGAAGGGAGCTCTTACTGTGAGTAATAATGCTACATTTTATGACTAGCCTGGACACAAACAAGACCATATCAACCTGCCAGCTGTTATTAAGGTTCTTCTTCCACCTGGGAAGACCCCATCGCTGGGGGACAGACCAAAACCAAGGACTGAGTGACTGCCACGTTAATGAAAACAAGTTCACTCCTGCGCCTGGATTTGGAGCTGGAACGCACTAATCCTCTAACACTCGAGAAATCAAAGGCTATCACATATTAGGGTGCAATTAACTGAGTTTCTAACGTCCTAATCAATTTTATTCCAGTTGGAACTTCATTAACTCTCTCTCTCTCTCTCTCTCTCTCTCTCTCTCTCTCTATATATATATATATATATATATATATATATATATATATATATGTGTGTGTGTGTGTGTGTGTGTGTGTGTGTGTATGTACATACATATTATATTTTATAAATCACACTAAATATTTGTTAGACTTTTTTTTCATTTTGTTTACTTTGTTTTTTTTAATGCATTATGTTGTAAGCTTTAACTGTTTCAAATCACACTATAGTCCACAAGCTTTATTTAGGATTTCCTGTAAAGCAGAAATTAAACTGAGCGAAACTCCATAGGTATTGCATTCAGAGCACTGGGCTAGACAGATGTGTTACCTTGTCTGCTCTCTGTATAAACAGTTGACTATTTGTTTCCCTGCAGATAACAGCATTACTGTGTGTCTGGGTTATTGACTGTGGGGGACTGATGTTATTTGTCTTTTTTCAATATGTCATGACTGGATGTTCAAAGCCATGCTATATTGGAAATATACAACACATATTGCTGAAATGCAAACAGAAATCCTCTCATGTTGTAATATATTGTAGAGACCATCATATAAAAGGATATATAGTCAAATGCTTAATTTATGTCAATCATTTTATTGTGTTGTGAGACATGATTGGAATTTGTTTTATGAAATGCTCATATCCAGTCAGAATTTTTAATATTTAAAGGGTGTCTCTGTAGCTGTTGAATATTATAATACAAAAAAAAAAAAATTGAGGGTAGCCTGGCTCCAAGACGGATGTTGTGTGCTTGAGGATGAATTGGCACAAGATTGCGGTGTGGAGCTGGTGTTCAGCTGGTCTGTATTCGTCTGGAGTTGGTGTGGATGAGACTGAGGGATTGGCATGTAGAGACACTTAACACAAATGTTGCCAGCCTTCAATAAGACATCACAGCACAATGCCAGAAACAGAAAATGTCTAATTACCAGCTGATATCAAACCCACATGCATCGCCTCATAAACTGTGCAGCACTCCAGAGAGGAGATTTAGCGAGATACACACTAAAGCACACAGTTTTTCACAAAGACGCAGACCCTTTCAATAAATAAACATTCAAATGTATTAAATATATACAAAATGGAAATGATCCTTTTAGAAGCCCAAAGCCAGGGGCATCAAAAAAGTTAGTTTGAAAATACAACTTTTGAAGTAATTGCCACAAAGAGAGTGTCGGCAGTGAATTGCTGCAGGAGTGCTCTTGGCAAGAACATCATAAGCCCTGGCAAAACATTAAATATGCTCAGGCTGCTAAATGCAAACTGACGCGGCAAGGGCTTGCCATGGCTGCTGTGAGAGGCAGGCGCATAGCATATCTCAATTTAATACAAGCCAACATAACAAAGGGATCAATTTTTATAATTCATGGTTCAGCACACAATGCACTCTCCTTCTCCCCCGTCTCTCTCTCGCCCCCCCCCCCCCCCCCCCCCAACTCCCCATTTGGTGAATATAGAGGAGATATACATAAGAAATAAGATTCATCTGTTCCTAGGCATTCTCTAGAGTGCTTTTGAAATGTGATACAGCACAAATAATGACGTGGAGCTTTTACATGAGTGCATTAAATGAGATGAATCCTGAGATATGCTGAAAAAGGAGATGGGCTTAAGCTGGAGAGAAATTCACTTTGATTTGACCTCCAGAGTGAAGAGGGGATATAAGCAGCCACGATGTGCCGTGCATTTCGCCTCTCTGACTCCTGTCTGTCGCCTAATGCTGGCATGCCATATGCAAAATTCATAAGTTTCTATTATGTAACAACGTGAGGGTTAACTTAATTCAGAATAAATGTACTAAGAGTCCTTGTGTGACTCATAACATAGGCACATTTATGATTGCGAATATTTATGCAGTGGGGTAGCTTCCTGCGTATTTGCATCAAATCCATGTCCGGACAAACGCTGAAGCCACAGAGGGGGGATGAGAAGCTCAGGAGGGAGATAGCTGTCTCTCCATCTATCATTCACATGTATATCCTACTTTCATAGAGATCTCAACACAAAATTCACAGAGTAAAGATAAAACTGTAAGGCATGAGATGTTAAAACACACACACCACTTCAATTATGCTCAAACCAAAGAGTAATCAAATAGGTGTTTTAATTTCTTATGCACAAGGTCTCTGATTGGTGGGATTAAAGCCTGAAGAACAAGCCTCTATTAAACATTCTGTGCTTAATTTTGTAGAAAGTATTTCAAATGAACAAATCAATTAGCACATGTACTGATAAAAATGAATGAAAGACACAACTCAGAGCTCCTTCTAGTCTGCAGGCCAAAATGTGAGACTCGCTTGTGTAAAATCCATCAGCATATCCCAAAACAACTCTAATCAAATAAGCCACAGAAGCTGTCAGCACGGCGAACGTAATATATTCAGCCAAACGTCCGCTACACACTGTATTACCACACACAGGGGAGCTGTGATTGAGTGCAAGGAGATTTAGCTGCTCAACTGAAGAGCGAGAAGGCCCCGGGACTCAGCGTTACCTTGTAGCCGGAGGACTTGATGTGGACGCCTCTCTTAGTCAACGTGGACTTCATTCGTATGAAGAAGGAACGCTCCAACGTGTTATCTGGAGAGAGGTGACTCGGACTGCTGGACTCCACTGCAGGAGGAAACACAACAGGGGAAAAAAAATCCAATTACTTTACATTACTTGTCCAATATGGTAGTGTGCAGTTAAACCCTGGAGAGGAGACGATATTAAACAGTCCTGCTGGGTGAGATGGCTTGTAAGAAGTCCTCATTGAATTTCTATCATCTAGAGTTGGATGTTTAATGGAAGAGCACAACCTAATGAGGAAATACAAAAATGTCAATAGAACTTTGACAGTGTTTTAATTATGCCCTCTAAAAGCAACAACAGTTGCCTGTTCCAGTGCGATAACTGCTTTAAAGGCTTCATGATACTGTACAAACACATCTCATAAAGCTAGCATGACATACATCTCTAATAAACAGATTACGTTTGAGTTTAATGTCAAAATACAAACACTAAATCCTAAGTTGTAAATATTTTGCTCAAGCCAACTGACAGCTAATACCCAGAATACACAGTCATTTTATTGGTTGATTTATAAAAGCATGTTCAGCTGACAAGGTGCAACTTTCTTAAGTAACCTTTATTTTTATAATTTAACATTACAATTTTCACAATTTTCCAGTTACCTCAATGTAGTTCAGCCAAGACATCAATGGTGTCTTTCTTTAGTTTTATATCAGAGCTACAAGGCTAAGTGAAGGAAGTCTGTATTATAAAATCTTTTCCATAAACATATCAATTTCTCAATGCCTATTCTGTTTAGGACACAGTTTGACGTACTGTCATCTCTAGAAATTAATAAACCTAACCTTTATGGAAGCAGCTCTCTTGAACAAATGGATTTCCCCCCTGTTTTTGCCCTCCCCAGGCTCATCCCTTGAAAGTTTAAAGACAAAATTGGACCAGAAATAGAAATAGTGTGCATTATAATACAGTTCCATTGTGAACTTAAATCTGTGTATAAAGACAAATTATTAATGATGTTGTATTTATTATATAGTATATAATATTATTATGTATGCCATTATATATGACGCAAGTAGAAGTATTTTCGGAATATTTTCAGATATGTTGAGATAAACTTATTACTTATTAGCTACATTAGCTTCTTCGAAATTCTGATTAATGTAACTTTGTGCACATCTGAACCTTAGACACTTATACAGTAGGTTCACTTTAACAGTATTTCTAATTTAATTAACAACATCACCATGACAAAGTTTTTTTTTTTCCTCAGATGAAGGCTCACAGTGTTAACAATGAGACATTTCCATATTCAGACTGAAACACTCTGCATATCAGACAGAGAGCTCAGGAGACAGAACACAAGCGTTTGGACAGAACTGGGAGACTTGTGTGGAATAAGATTACTAAGGAGCCACAAGGAGAAACCCCATTGCACACTATATGACAAAAGTGTAGTTGCATTGCTTTAGAAATAGAGACTCTCAGAGAGAGAGAGCGAGAGAGCGAGAGAGAGAGAGAAAGAGAGAGAGAGAGGGGGAGAACACAGTTTCTCTCTCAGTTTCTTACACTTACAACATGGCAATGGTCTCTTTTTCTTTTTTGCTCTGGCTCTTTCTTGCTCTCTGAAAGGGGAGAAATGCTCTCTTTCTGGTGAATCTGTTTGCTCTCTCTGTTCCTGACTGAGGAGGAATGCCATCTCTCTCTCTCTCTCTCTCTTATATGAAGCTACGATTCTCTCTCCTTCTGAGGACGTGAATTAAATGACATTTAAAATCTAACTAGTCCTTTATCACTCTGGGGAAAAGGCAGAGCCATGTTATATTTAGTCATTTCATTTCTTCTGATTAAATATGAATTACTATGAAATTTTTCTCATCATCTAACACAGCGGAATATGCCAACTGCTTTTTAATACACTACATAAGCACAAACTTCAGCTCTAAGAGTTTAATTCGCCTCTCTAATCCAATCACATCAACCTTATTTCTCTTATCAGAGATTCCCATTTTGAATTAAATGAGCTCATTAGTTTTAATCAAAGGCAGAGAGATCAAAACTTACACTTAAATGCTTTAGATCAGAGCTGTCAGTCAAGCGTAGAGTTCTATTGGACTAAAACACAAGATCAGAAGCCCTTAGAACTCTGCATTTTCATTAGGCATGTGGCAGGCTTAAAGAAATACAGCGTTCTTTCTTTGACATTATGTGAAGCAGAGAGGTCATTTACAACATGCCCTCTAAGAGCGCTCACTGTAGGTATTGGCTGGAATATGAATTATATGAATTATAATTTTTTTGGTAGTAAAGCACCTGAAGATGCAGCTCTTACGAGAGGGTCTGATGAACAATGTGAAAAGATCATCAACTTGAAGTGTTTATGTAGCTATCATCATCATATAATAATAATATTAATAATAATAATAATAATAATAATAATTATTATTATTATTATTGCCCTTTTAACCTAAGACTGTGTACCTCACAGTTACTCATTCTGCTATTATTATTATTATTATTATTATTTTTTTTTATTATTATTGCCCTTTTAACCTAAGACTCTGTACCTCACAGTCACTCACGCTGCTATTATTATTATTATTGTTATTATTATTATTTTATTATTATTATTATTATTATTGCCCTTTTAACCTAAGACTCTGTACCTCACAGTCACTCACGCTGCTATTATTATTATTATTATCATTATTATTATTATTATTATTGCCCTTTTAACCTAAGACTGTGTACCTCACAGTTACTCATTCTGCTATTATTATTATTATTATTATTTTTTTTTTATTATTATTGCCCTTTTAACCTAAGACTCTGTACCTCACAGTCACTCACGCTGCTATTATTATTATTATTATCATTATTATTATTATTATTATTATTATTATTATTATTATTATTATTATTGCCCTTTTAACCTAAGACTCTGTACCTCACAGTCACTCACGCTGCTATTATTATTATTATTATTATTATTATTATTATTATTATTGCCCTTTTAACCTAAGACTGTGTACCTCACAGTCACTCATGCTGCTATTATTATTATTATTATTATTATTATTATTGCCCTTTTAACCTAAGACTCTGTACCTCACAGTCACTCACGCTGCTATTATTATTATTATTATTATTATTATTATTATTGCCCTTTTAACCTAAGACTCTGTACCTCACAGTGACTCATGCTGCTATTATTATTATTATTATTATTATTATTATTATTATTATTTTATTATTATTATTATTATTATTATTATTATTGCCCTTTTAACCTAAGACTCTGTACCTCACATTCAGTAATGCTGCTATTATTATTATTATTATTATTATTATTTTATTATTATTATTATTATTATTATTATTATTGCCCTTTTAACCTAAGACTCTGTACCTCACAGTTACTCATGCTGCTATTATTATTATTATTATTATTATTATTATTATTATTATTGCCCTTTTAACCTAAGACTGTGTACCTCAGTTATTCATGCTGCTATTATTATTATTATTATTATTATTATTATTATTATTATTATTGCCCTTTTAATCTAAGACTCTGTATTATTATTATGTGTATTGTTATTATTATGTGTATTATTATTATTATTGTTTTTGTTATTATTATTATTATTGCCCTTTTAAGCTAAAGACTGTGTACCTCACAGTTACTCATGCTGCTATTATTATTATTATTATTATTATTATTATTATTAATGTGTTTTAAGACTAGACCATTTGTTGCCTGACCTGTAGCTTACAGCTGTTGTAGTTCTGTGAACCTCAACTGTCACAATTTTCCTCTGATCCCAAATCTAGTCAATCAGCCAAGACGTGTTTGCTCACTGACATGCTCCTTTGGTTTTTCACTGGAGTGATTTCTAATTTACTAATCCCATCTAACTAGTGATGGAAGTCTCTATCACCCAAAATCTTTTCTGCAAATACCTTCCTCAAACATAGAATACCGTAATGTATTAAATTGAACAAAACCTCATCATGTAGCGGAACACTGTAACGTTATGAGGAATCACACAGAATCAGTTTGGGATAATGTCCTCCAGACTCCGCCTCTCGAAATTTGAAATGGAAATTAAATTCAATTGAACAGGAAATTAACTGGAAAGCTTATGTGAAGAGACTATAGTTCTGTTAAACTCAAAATCTGTTATTTTACAAACTCGTTTATTTAAAAGGGACTTTACATAGCTTAATAATGTCATTTGAAGCATGTGCATGAAGATTTTGCGTACTATAGATTTCCATTACTTACATCAGTATCATAGCTCCAGTGCAAAACTAACGAAGCAAAAATGACCATTTATATTTGGTGTAAGTGATCCCCCCCCTTTTCTTGACATTACAACCATTCCTTTACTCAATTACTATGCTAGTTACTGCTCATTCTGTTCTCCACACAGTTATCTTGTACACACTTCTGTTCAGCTGGTGAGAGAATAGTATTTCTGCGGAGTCCTGGAACAGGTAGATTGTATTCTGCTGCATTTATAAATCTTTTTGGATTCAAGTGTCTGCCATATGATTAAAATGTACTGTATAGGCTAGGGTGTGTATAGGCTAGGGTGTGTTATATACAGTACAATATCATTGTAATTATAGTGTCTCTCCAGATGACAAAATGAATAATACTCTAAGATCATGCAAAGTTGAAATGAAACAATAATATAAAGTAATTAGTTTTTGAATTGATCAAGATGAACTGTACAGTTATTATTTTTTAAACACATAAAGCACACATGCGTTTGAGCATGTGTTTGTGTATATATGTGTGTGTGTGTGTGTGTGTGTGTGTGTGTGTGTGTGTGTGTGTGTGTGTGTGTGTGTGTGTGTGTATGTGTTTGTGTATGTGTGTGTGCAATTACTAAAAGCTTCATACATTCCCACAGAGTCCACACCTAGAAGGTCACAGCTCTACAGGGTTTGGCATCGACCTTATTAACACATCTGATTCAAATCACCATGTGCTGAACTTGGTGTTTTAGAAAATGGAAAAGGCAAATGACATCCTGCTTTACTATATGTTTTTGAGTGAACTGTCATTTATATTCTGAGCTGTTCAACTGATTAGACTTGTTTAGAAAATTTTGTTGTAATTTGCTTCTTCCCACCTCTCAAGGATTTACTCTATGCTGCAACTATAACACAAAATCCCTAAATCCACTAATACACTGCAGAATTCTTTTCACATAGCAGACTATTTTTGCAAGTTTAAAATACAATCTCCTGTAACACACCGCTCTCCTACTGTGAATCTGCTGCTCATATAAATCTGACAATATCAGAGATGATATTAAAGGGAGGATATCATTTGTGTGAAAGCGCAGTAATTTATAGTTCGGAAGGCTCTGGGATTAATTTTCTTGATGAAACCCTCGGGAATAGTGATTTCTGGGAGTAAGTGATGAGATTTTAAAAGTATTACTCTGCGTACTGTGAGTGTTGACCATCAATAACAGCTTGGCAGGTCCTGATGTCCACTCTGTCCCTTTCTCTCACTCTTTTACACTGTAAGGCTCTCACAGACTGCATGCTGGTAGTTCATTCAGCCTGCGACGGGGCAGAGAAAGCTCACTTCCTCAAAGTAGATGTCAGTTGAAGGGGGGTGCTTGGAGGTCAGATGAAGTCACTTGTGCTAATTAGGAGGCACTGCTTGCTGGATTTGGATTAAAAACTCTACTGGCTATGAACGCTGTGAGTACATCGAATAATATGAATGACATGAATTACAGTTGGCATGAAAAGTACTAAATAATACTAAATATACAATAACTGCAAAAAAAAATCCCCCTCTTTTGAAACTCAATTTTAAATTATAGATGCTGACACAAACAATTCCCATGAGGCCTCTCCGTAGCTATCGTATCTTTAGAGGTGTGTGTGTATAATATAAATATAGTAAATGTATATAAATATAGTATATATAGTATAAACACACACACACACACACACACGCACACACACACACACACACACACATATATATATATATATGTCCCAGTTTCCATAGCAACCCACTACAATGTGGCGGACATGCACTCACAAACAGTCACGATGTAGCAGTGCTAGCGAGAGCATAAACACTTGAGCAGAACTCTAGAGCCCTACAGAATGCGTGGGACAGATGAGGTGCGACTGTATAAGCATATCTGTATGACATCTAAAAAATATGAACTAAAAAGACCGCCGTGTTTAGCATGTATATCACAACACTGTTTTCTTGACATTCAGCTGAACATAAACAGAAAAAGATTTGTGTGTCCCCTGGTCTTTCAATAAGGTTATAAAATGTATAATGGAATTAAATATGCAGCGTAACATAACACTAATTAAACTGGATGCGATGAAAATGTGCGCTCAAAATCCAACTTTACTGAAAAAGAAGCTTATTTTTTTCAGCAGAAGAGAAACAGACAGCGCTCTGAATCAGCATGCCAAGGTGTAATTGCAGCCCCTGATAAAGCCATGCATTTACGCCAAAACACTGCCGAGCATCATAAACACGAGATATCAATTAGCTGCTGTTAACACTGTTTTAATTAGTCCCTCATCTGCAAAAGTAAAGCAATAATCAAATGTGGGGTTGTAAATAAATTTTAAAGTGCTCTAATTGAAGCACTTTTTTTTCCCCTTCTCAAATCGAAGCATACACATTTAGATTTATTGGTTGGTTGTTTTACACCAGTCTACACAAATCAATCAAAATGGTTTCAGGGTCATGTTTACTTAAGTTAATGGCACCTATGAATTTTTTTTGACTACGTTTTTGGAGAGATCAGGCTGCAACACCGAGTGGCTCCAAACATTCTCTAACATTAACATTGAATTACAGGCTGTCGAACATGACAGCGGATATCCATTACTCTAAAGCAGGGAGAAAGTGTGTACGCAGCAATCTGCAGAGAGATCAGTCACATTACGCTTTGATGTTATTATGACAGCTAGAGGCAAAGCAAACTTGTACACTGACAACGTTATTGACACAGACAACATGAGCGGAGCTCCCTCCCTCGGACTTGTCATCCACCATAAAGCCTTGATGGGGGCATAGAGAAAAAAAAATTTCATATCAATCAAATAGCAGCAGTGTCCCCCTGCTCAGTTCAACTCAGAGGGAGGATTGGTGTGTCGGCACCTACATCTACATGACAGAATCGTTGTCTCTTTAAAAACAGCCATATTGGGCATTTCTGAGTGGGCCACCGGGTCATAGATGAGGCTCACGCTCTCTCAGGAACCTGCTCTGAATGAGCCATTTGTTGTTAAAGGGCTGTCAGTTGTAGATTTAGAATAGGATGAGATTCTGTGAGCAGCAGCTGTGGTCAGATAACCCTTCATCCTGTCCACCTCTGTAGGACAAGCAGGTTTGTTGAACTCATCCATTATTAATATGATAAAAAGGGTAAGTCAGTGACAAGCTGGGCAGTTTATATCAGCACAGGGGTCAGTGGCGTCCAGTGCACTCTATAGTCATTAGTCAACAGCCTTTTCATGGGATCAAAGCATTTAAATGTGAAAAAGCTGCATATGAGATCCAACAGAAGGGTGAATGAAGCTATTTCTGTGTGTTTGAGTGAGTAGTAAGCAAGAGTACACGTGTGTGTGTGTGTGTGTGTGTGTGTGTGTGTGTGTGTGTGCGCGCGCGCGTGCATATGTGTGTGTGTGTGCTGGGCGTCCCTACAGCATGTCTCTGAAGCAGTGAAAGGCAGGCAGGTTGAACAGGTGGAGCGGATGCAGCAGTGATACCGCTTGTCACAGTGATGTCTCCAGACAAAACTAACGAGTGTTCAGCCCACGGGAGCCACTGCCATGCCACACTACCCTGTTCCCTAACATGTTGCAGATCATTAATACACATTGACTTTACACTCATTCTGCAAGTTTTAAAACAAATAGAAATTGTTCATTATTATTATTATTGTTATTATTATTATTATTGTTGTTGTTGTTGCTGTTATTATTATTATTATTATTAGTAGTAGTAATAATATTGTTATTATTATTATTATATCCTGTGCAAGTAAAAATGATTAAATTATTCAGTGTTTAATTATAAATCAACATAATTGATAGTTTATTATTATATCTGTATCTACAAGACTTTGCGCATTATTTAAAAAAAATAGCCTCTAGTATATTTACAAACATCAATTATGATTCTGAAGCAAGTACTATATTCCCTGTGTCCTGATACATTTCATACACCACCCAACAAAAATAAAATGTGATTCCACAAGATACTAACTGCTTTATTTCCAGTTATCAAACAATCACGTCAGAACACCAAAGTATTATTTTCACCTAGGAAATATTAACACACTTAAGACACTTTTCACCTGCAGATGAGTAGAGTCAGGATCAGGTCCATGACGACAAGTCATACAGTTAGGAAAAGTGGGCGATAAATAGCCTGACATGGAAATGCACTTAGAAATCATGTGCTAATAGCGTCCTAATTTAGAAAAGAGCACTCAATGCAAGTTGACAGAATTTGGCATGTCATTGTAGTCTTTCCCTCTTACAGTCTTTCAACACGTCTTTAATCAAGCTGGGAGAAAATGAGAGTGAGGGAGAGGAAGTAGGAGGGAGGGAAAGATGAGAGAAACAAAAGAGAGAGAAGCAGTGGGGTGAATGTGTGGGTTTGTGTGTGTGTGTGTGTGTGTGTGTGTGTGTGTGTGTGTGTGAGAGAGAGAGATAGAGAGAGAGAGAGAGAGAGAGAGAGAGAGAGAGAGAGAGAGAGAGGGGTTGTACTTGGCTGCTTTACTCCAAAATGTTCAAGCATGACTGACCCATTTCATCAGGTCTGTCAAAGCCTTGCACTGATACATGTTGACAACATTTAATCTTAAAAATTGAAAGAAATGAATTAATATGCAAATTCCATCAGCTTTGTAATAAAAATGTCCTTGACAAAACAGAGAACAGCACCCCAGAGGAGCAGTGTGAATTATCCCAGCTCTGCTGTTCCTGAAGTCAGGCTGAGGTACACAAGTCCACCAGGAAATCAGCGCACATCTGACTCGGAAATAATTATGATGGAGGAACAAAACACTAGCAGGGTTGAATAAATGGAATGACATGGGAAAAAGCCTGGTCCGCTTTGTTATTCACTTTGAATTAATAGGATTAGTCGGAGATCCATATACACCTAAAATCAACACCACACTATCAATGCGCACTGAGAGCGACAAGCCTTGGGAGAAGGATGGGGTGTGCGAGTGTGTGTAAGTGTGAGTGAGAATATGTGTGTGTGTGTGTGTGTGTGTGTGAATTGCATGCATACTATTACAAATGCAAGCATAGTGGGACTCTACAGGGAACAGCATAGAGGTTTTCTTATTCTTCACAAGACGAAGCAATTCTCCAGAGACAGAATCTTACAAGACAAAGATTACCCATACAAAAAGAGCAGGTGGCTACAAGCAGGTCTCTCATGGAATTAGCTGAACTATGGGGCCTAATTATCTGTGGAAAGAGTGCAGTGAGGAGAGAAACTTCCCTGTTTGAAGGACAAATGATTAATTAAAAAGAACAGCGCACCTCAGTTTTGATCTCTGGACAAATAGGGCACTTGAAAGTCCCGACAGAATTCTACCATAACTCAACACACTAATAACCATCTCACAGCTCCGATGACCAGTCGCTAGTGGCCGTCCCAGTTAAAGGAGCAGCTACAACCATACAATAACTGCTAGCATATCTATATACATACGATAATCAAGTATGCGATTTGATTTGAGTGGGTATGTATGTATAATCAAGTGCAAATGTTTACGTATCTTTAAGACAAAATAAAGCTGTTCCTTCATGATCAGTAATGGCATGATAATGTGTGTTAGGATATTAATAAAAACATATTATAATGTAACAGTTCAGAACGTTTCCCTATCTGAATGTATATATATTTTCTAAAAGCTTGGAGTATATATATTTTCTAAAAGCTTGGATTTTTACTACTTTCAGTCTCTTTCATATGCTCTCAACAGCTTTTGGATTTCCTCAGTTTTTATAGTTAACCCTGCTGCAGTTTACGGAACCCACACATGCTCATTTTGGAAATTTCTTTTTTTGGATAAATTATGAAATAGAGGCTCCACAACAACCAAAGAGTTTTCAAAACAGCTGAAAATGTCATTGTAATTATTATTTAAATAATGACTAAACTAAACTAGCACACACATACACTCAGACACACACACACACAGACACACACAGTCAGACTTTCATGTATACATCAAATTGATTGTTTTCGCCTTGTATAACAAATGAAACCAGAAGCATATCAAATCTGGAATACAATATTTTGAAAAATTTTTTTGCATGCTCAGAGGTGGTGAAAAAAAAAAGGATTCTGTAATGATACATGTGAAGGGGTTAACTTAGGATCACATATTTCAGTAGTTGATATAATCTCCCTCTTCTAAAGTAGATTAAGGTCTCATTATATTTAAATATTTTGTTTAATTCAATCTGATATCCTTCATCCTTCCTGTATATTGTTGGCCTGTGTCTGCAAACCTCTCTCTCTCTCTCTCTATCACGCTCTCTCTCTCTCTCACTGCTCTGCTCCTTGCAGCCATCCCTGAAAGATCACAGCAGACTGTAAAATAATGAAAAATGTGCAATCCTTGTGGGGCACTGCTTGTGCACATCCGCCTCCGCCCAGGCATTCATCACTCGGCAGGTATTGTCAGTGAAAGTTTAATTGCATAAACACTCAGTAACTGTCCTGTCATATTTCTTGTCAGCTAGGATTCTCTCCCCAGGCTCACTATCGCACAAAACTATAATTGAATTGCTACCGAATCGCACTGGAGCCAAGAAGAGGAGAGCTTTATGAATAGAATTTGTTTCCTATCAGCAGGTCTGACAAATTGTGTCACGAGGAAAAGCAGGCCAGATAATTTCCCTGTTTATTGGGCGCAGACCTGTTCACTGTTATTCCTTATCTCTGCTGCGTTATAAGACCCAGTTAAACAAAAGTGTGTATATATGAAATTTGGCAACAATAGCAATTGGCTTCTTTGAGGTGGGCTGTCTAAATACCGCACAAAGCTGCAAATAAGTCCACTATCTCCAGCAGGCGCTGATCTGAGAGATGAGTGGAGAGGGCTGTGGGAGGGGACAGGCATATTGCACAAGTGCTCCATGAATAAGCGCTACAGAGATGTGGTGACCCAAGCTGCTAGACGAGTGCCAATGAATCATAATGCGGCTTGTCAAAGGCTGGAACAGTACTCAAAACATCCAAACTCTTCACTCTACCTCTGCAACAGTGTGCTCCCTGGATAAAGAGGATATAATTACAGTATTTCTTTGCCCTAAAACATTTAACAGTGTCTATGTAATCCCTAAACACCATCCCAAACCCACAAGCAAAATAAATTTGCCTTTTATAACAAACCAACCAGAACCACACAAACCAGAATTGAATTTTTTTTAAAAAAAACAACGGTGAAAAAAAGCTAGATAAAGTATTTCTCTCAGTAAAAATCTCAATAAAATCAGCTTATCGCACCACAAGTGCTGAATTCTCTGTGTTCTCTTCATAGCACATAAGCACTCAGCTGGTTTCCTGTGTGAATGAGCCGTTCAGCTTTACGCAAACACTTTCCCACCGCACAACTCGGTGGGTTCTCGTTGCCTGGGAACTCAGGTCTAATGCTCCATGTCTACTCAACTTCTCTTGATAAAAAGCCCTTTCTGACAAGCTGATCAGCTAAATAAGCTTAAATAAAACTGGCTTCTAATAGTCTGGAGACTGCTTTATCCCACCTTTGTCTTCTGAAGCTCTGAAGCCTTCCTCCTTGAGTGATCGTGTACTTTCCCTGTGACAGAATCTTCTATCTTTTTAGCCTGGCTAAGCTGTCATTAGTTTCTCTATTCCTTACAGAAGATTGTGTAGCATGTGTTGCTGTATGGTTTGATACTGAATGTGGGACTGACAGGTGAAACATTGAGATGTTCGAAAGCTTGCTAATGCACCTGAGTGCAGAATACGAGGTCAGCCAACTCAATTTCCATAATAAACACTGGTGTGCTTGTGCAGAAGGTTCTACATGTCAACCACATACTCTAGCTATAAACATTTTCTGCACTGCTAAAGACAAACAAAGCATCAGAGCACTCCATCACAGCCTAACCTCTGTGTGAAAGGAAGTCAGGATTGATGGGCATTTCTTTAAATCAAGTTATGCTTTCACAAGAGCTTTAATTTAAGGCTAAACTTTGGGCTTGGGATAAATGAACACATCAGATGATTAAAACCATTTGTCTTAGCGAACAGGCTTGGCCTTTATTTATGGTGGCTGGTTGATCAGCACATCCAACACCGACAGAGAATCTGTCTGATGAAGTGATAGGTACTTTCATAATTACTGAGTAACTTATGACCACACACAGAAAATTAACAAGCATTATGACGTTTACTTTAGCAGGAGTGTTATGGAGACTGAATTATTAAAGAGGTTGAGGGGCTCACGATGGATTAATCACATAAACACACCATACAGCAGGAGTTATTGCTCTCATGCTGAGGTGAAGCATAAAACATAAAACCATCCAGTGTTAGTTTTTAAATCAAAACAGTGAGTATTATTTAGTTGGATTATTGTACATTAAAGAAGTTCGCTGTTTTACTTTGTGCCTGACCAAAGTCTACAATGCCTACAACTACAGTATATTATACAACTCCAATTCCAAAAAAGGTGGGATGCTGTGTAAAATGTAAATAACCCATATGTTATTCACAACAGAAAAAACATTGAAAACATCAAATGTTTAAACTGAGGAAATGTACCATTTTTAGGAATTTTTTTTAATTTGGGGCAACAAAAGGCTGGAAAGGTACTAAAAAGAAACAGCTGGAAGAACATTTTGCAACTAATCAGGTTAATTGGTAACAGGTCAGTAACATGATTGGGTATAAAAAGAGTATCTTAGGGAGGCAAAGTCTCTCAGAAGTAAAGATGGGATGGAATCTGGATGGAGCAGATCTAAAACCTGTATATACCTTTCAGCATTGAAGGTGCCTTTCCAGATGTGCAAGCTGCCCATTCCATAGGCACTAATGCACCGCCATACCATCAGAGATGCAGACTTTTGAACTGAGCGCTGATAAAAAGCTGGATGGTCTCGCTCCTCTTTAGTCCTCTTTAGTTTAGAGGACGCGGCGTCCATGGTTTCCAAAAAGAATTTCAAATTTCGATTCGTCTGACCACAGAACAGTTTTCCACTTCGCCTCAGTCCATTTTAAATGAGCTTTGGCCCAGAGAAGATGGCGGCGTTTCTGGATAATGTTCACATATGGCTTCTTCTTTGCATAATAGAGCTTTAACCAGCATTTGTGAATAGCATGGCAAACTGTGTTCACATACATACATGCAGTGATTTCCATTACAGAATCATGCCTGATTTTATTGCAGTGCCACCTGAGGGCCCGAAGATCACGGCCGTGCAATATTGATTTTCACCCTTGTCCCTTGTGCACAGAGATTTCTCCAGATTCTTTCTCTGAATCTTTTGAGGTTATTATGTACTGTAGATGATGAGATATTCATAGTCTTCACAATTTTATGTTGAGGAACAATACTCTGAATTTGTAGACACAGTTTTCGCAGATTGGTGAACCTCTGTCCATCTTTATTTCTGAAAGCCTCTCTAAGATACTCTTTTTATACCCAATCATGTTACTGATCTATTACCAATTAACCTCCAGCAGTTTCTTTTTTGTGACGTGTTGCGTCCACCAAATTCTCATTTTTTCCTTAAAATGGTACTCAGTTTATTTACTCAGAAAAAATTTCCTCAGTTTAAACAGTTGACATGTTTTCTCTGGTCTACTGTGAATAACATATGGGTTTATGAGATTTGCAAATCATTGCATTCTGTTTTTATTTACAGTTTTTCATACTTTTTTGGAATTGGGGTTATACATGGTTATACCGTTTAAGTTATTATAAGTTTTATTATAAGTTTTTATGAGTTGAATTATAGTTATAAACATATTATAAGATAAATACATTTTTAAAAATATTTAAGACATTTTAATGAATTATATCAGTTCAAAAATGTGTATGTTATTTTCTAAAAGTGCTATAAATAATAACTTGCATGTCATTTTAACTTGTATCCTTTGCCTTCATATCTGCCTCCTACCCCTTTCTTAAACTTTGAACAGCTTTTCAACTCGCTTACTTGCAATATTTCTGTTAACTTTACTGTCTTTTGGATTGTGATTGATTTCAGGATGCACTGACATTTCATTTTGAACTTGTAAGAATTCTATTATTTTGTAGATCATTTTCCCCTTTACTCAGAAACCATGGGGATGCAAACTTTTGCAACTGCACACCGAGACATGTTGGAAACAAAGGAAATATCTGATGTCTATTCTGGTTCCAAGCAGCTGGTCTAGGTTGGAGGACAGCCATGTTCCTGCCTCATCTTTAGGGCTTCTCTTGAGCAATAAAGTAGAGTGAGGCAGGCTCAGTACAGTGCTCCGACTGCCGTTCACTCGAAGCTCATCTCCGCTCTGAGAATATCAGAAATCCCTTCTGCCATCTGTGAATGAAAAATACCAGTGGAAAAGAATCCAGCCTCAAATCCCCCAATCCTTGCAGCAGTCATGTCTCTTGTAATAAATGATATGGGAAAACAAATGTATACATTTTGCTGTGGAGAATGGCCTGCATTTGCGGAGCGTCATTAGCATTTCCATTTGGAAGCTGGGTGGAGATGGATGCTCGGCTGATTTTAGCAGGTGGGAGCTAGAGATGAGAAGAGCGGCCATTCCAGCACATACTGATGTTTATTTAATTGAACACTCCTTGTCCGACAGAAAGGCAGATGGACAAAAGGATCGGATTTGCATTCTTAATCAAAAGGAGACGTGAGAGAGAATAAATGGAAGCAGATGATCTTTCACATAAACAAATCACAGATTTGCGTTGCCTGTGTTACTCTTACAAAGCTTTTCCTTTCAGACTTCTTCTTGGCAGTGACACAAGCACACACACACACACACACACACACACACACACACACACACACTCACCCTTCTCAGAGTGGACCGAGGCACTGGGGTCTGCTTGAGTGTGTGATGGATTGAAGAAATGTCAGATGAGTTGGAACGTGACCCCATTGGCTGGGTCAGCCTGAGTGAAATCAATATGTTTGAGCTGCAGACCTTCTGTGGCTTCAGATTTCAATTAAAGCTCCAGCTCAGATCATGTGATCATCTCTGACTACTCTATCCTTACCATACAATTGAGTGCTTTGTGTACTGTAAGTTTTTTAATGTGTGTGGCTCTGTGTACTAAAACAAAAGAGCTTTCTCATTACGAATACAAACCTGGAACAGGGGAAGCCTCTCTACTACAGCTATATCTTAAAATATGTGTATACCCATGATAAGCAGTCTCACTGACAGGTGGATCAGACTAATGTCTGCTCTCGGTGGGCACTAATCCCGTTATCTGTATTCTGAGCGAGTACAAATGGCTCCTTTGACCCCTGACTCCACTTCTCAAGGACACTCCAGCATACGAGGTTAACATCTTCACTGTGGAGTGTGTGAAGGGGAATCACCAGGGAGAACTGGTGCATACAGCGCACTCATCCTGCCCCAGCCAGCTCAGAGACCATGGACTGAGGGCACTGAGGGCACCTTTGCTGCTGCTGTCTGACGGGGCCACATGTGGAGCGGTCAAACTCACTCAACTCTCTGTCTTCTTGCTGGTTTTTTGTTTTTCCTTTAGACACCAGCACATGGCCATCTCAGGTTATCCATTTCAGTGAGAAATTGAAGAAGTTTGTGTAAGAAGAGTTCAAGAAGGCACTGTGAATTTCAGCCTCATTTAATAGACACTGTCAACTTTTATTGTAGGCTTAGGGTTCGATTTTAAAATGGGATTGATTTCACTACTCAGAAATTCTACATTGAATCTATCACATCCTTCAAGCGCATTTAAAAATACTGCAAGAGTTTATGAGGCATCTGCACATTTATAACCATTTGCACATTATAAATCGTAAGAAAATATATCAAGATACAAAGTTACCTTTTTTTTTGGTGAATTCATTTCTATGAGACAGAAAGAAATCCAATTACATCACCCTCGTTTCTTACAATCCAAACAAAATTTCTCATGAGATCAGGGCCGTGTTTCCCACAAGCATTTAAAGGTTAAAGGATAAATCCATGCTGTAACACATTACATTTTTTATATTGAAATGTTTATGATGTGCTTAGTGAGTCTGGTGCTAAACTGTTGGTTGGTGCTGTATTTTTGTTATTCCTGTGAGAAGATGGCAGTTGTGTACCAAGTTTTACGACACTGGGGGACATTGTTAGTGTAGTTACAGAGGCATTTAATAGAAGACGAATTTTCTACAATAACAATCAGGTTTTTAGCCGCTGAAAACAAAAAGAGCAAAAGCTTGTTTTCTTAATTTTCAATGATGTACAATATTATCTTAATGAGAACTCCATTGTAAAAATAGAGGAGATAATAACCGTTGGACTAAAAGTTCCATAATGCATGCGGTTATATGATGGAGCTGCACTATGTTATGCCAAAGATTCGGCTCGGCTAGTCGTTGATGGCGGAATTAGCACGAATGCTTTGGAACTTTAACTGATTGAGCAGAGTGTGTAGATGAGGAGGTGAGAGAACTGGACAAACTAAAGGACTAAAGTGCCGCTGCATTGATCTCTTTAGGTAGAGATTAAACAAGGGCTCCACTATCAGGGGCACCACAATCAGCTGGTAGTTGAATGGCACTGTGGGTAATATAGGAAATAGTCAACTAGTGAAAATAGACCAATATGCCAAGGAAAGAAGTTTAAACCAAATTACACAAATGAAATCAAATAAATCAAATGTCACAGATTAATGATAAATATTGATAAACAAATCATTGAAGGTGGAGTTCTCCTTTAAGATCATCCTAACTGGTGGAGAGAGTGTTCACTGTGACGCGCATTTTACCATATAACCATGATCTCTGTGCAACAATGCCTGTGGGAAAGCAGCTGTGATAAAAGGACAGTAAAGTTATTTAAGCAGCATGTACTTTAGGAGTAAAAAGAAGCACAACTGCACAAAGCTAAAGTTATACATTACATGAACCTTACAATCCTATTCTCCCTTCTTTACTGACTCACTAGGTATTACACAAGCACCAAAAGTACACACACATCTAAGTTTTTGTGTGTATAACAAAGATATGTGTGTGTGTGTGTGTGTATAACTGCATGTGGGGGAGATGTGGGTATTACTCTGGTTTGACAGGCCCAGGTTTAGGGGCCTGGTGGAAAAGAGCTCTATTTGCATTTCAAATGTCACGCTCAGCAGCAGACACCTGTTTGAAGCTAGAAGAGGATGCACACAAATCAAAGGTCTGAGCCTGAGGGAGAGGCAGGATCACCCTGACCAAAGGCTAGTCCTGCTCTGGAGCCTCAGGATCCTGGTGCAGCGCTGCATCTCAACACCGCCACCCTCCAGTCACACACACACACACACACACACACACACACACACACACACACACACACACACACAGCGCTTCCACACACACACACACACACACACACACACACACACACACACACACACACACACACACACACACACACACACAGCGCTTCCACACACAATTTCATAACCACATAATGGACTGGGAACAGGTATGACTAGTGTGTGTGTTGTAGCAGTAAGTTGAGGATTTGTGTCTAGTACACACTGCAGTAGGAAGTCAAAACTACTGGCCTATCATTCAGTCATCTGCAAAGAATGAAAGCTTTCACAGATTTATGAAGTGAATATTGCTTTACTGTATTTCAGAGGTTATTTGTACAGTTTATTTATTTTTATTACAACTTAAGAGTTGCTTTAGAGTTGTTTGGTTAACGTAAACTACGCATTTTCCGCACAAGTTCTTTATTTGGTTCACAATGGTAGTATTATTATGTCAGAGATACAAAATACATTGGTTTATTTATAAACAAAGAAAGACAAATAGGTTCCCTATGCTATTTTATCTGAAAGATTTAACAAAGGGAGGCATCTAGCTTTGGTTTTTTTGCCATTGTGTGCTTTATGTATAATGAAACTAAAATAAAACAAATACATCCATCATTTAAAAAGCTGTCTGCGTAAAAGGAGTACAAAGAGAATTACACTACAGATCCCGTCAATATGTTGCTCCTTGACCCATCAGCCTGTCAACGGCAAAGTAAAATACTGGGGAAAGAAAAGAAAAGAAAAGAAAAAGTTCTACTCTAAAATCACACATAAATTCCCAATAAAGATTGCTCATTTGTTATAATAGGTTTTAATAAACACATCTAATTAATTCTGCCTGGGTTTAAATGGATTAATATTTTATTTGACATAAAATTTACAAACTATCAAACTACGTTTCAGCGATGTCTTTATGCTGAATTTATTTGGACATGATGTCACGGGATCTGGCTGGCAACCCCGAATTCATCTTATTGCAAATAATGTTGGCAGCATTCTCTTTTATTAATGTATTTACACACACAAACAGTGCTGCCTTTCATCCACATCAAAGGACTCTTGTTGACAAACATCGGGATTAGCATCTTCAAAAAAACGAAACAACAACAAAAAAAAAAAACCTCCCAACAACCCCAGTCATATTTAATATTTACCGCTTTATTACACATGTGACGTGCCCTTGAGAGAGAAGATGGAACCAGTGGGTGGGGTTGAGGGGGAGGTACTGGTGTCTCTGCAGTGCTAGGCATTTAAACAAGACTCTTGATAACACAATTTACTTCAGAGGTACAACACAAGGAAAGGTGACATTGCAAAGGGAAGAGTGACATCATGAGCAGAGTGAAAGGGAGGAGATGACACAAGCACAATTCGCAAAGAGCAGCTGCTCGTGTCCGTATTACATACTTCTTATACTGGGATTTGTTCTGAGAAATAGACAGAGATGGAGGGATTGTGAGGTTGGGAAGTATTGGATGAGGGTCTGTGTAAACAAATAAATCTTAATGTCACAACCCCCCCTCCATTAAAGACCGGCGCGCTCACTGCTGCTAAGAAATGAGGACTATGAAGCCATGAGGACTGTGAAGCCTTTCTATACGCCCCCCAACCAACACCGCTCACACACACACAAACCAGTGTGTAATGGCAAAAAAAGCAGAGAAAAGGACAAAGCCACAAATGTGGAACTTCAATTAATTTAAAGCCCCAATCAGCAAAGAATAAATCCTTGGCATATCTAATTACTGAGGCTCTCGGAAGACCCGGGCCGAACAGCCAATCTCCCTCCTGTTTGAACAGCTTGATGAACTAAGGGACTGATGGATATCAAGTCATTTTGTTTAATTTATAAATGGATTTTCCCCTAATACTTAAATTATCATCAGTTCAACACAATGAAAATGGGAACATTTGGAAGGCAAAGTCTATAACCAGCCTGAAAAGAATTCTAATGAGGAATGTCACCTCTTTTCATTTCATCTATACAAGTCCTCTAATTAAATTCTGGGGCGGGGGAAGAAGAGCACGTTACAGTGCAGCCACCACTGCCACTGCTGCTTTCCAGCTCGATACTCAGGAAATGCTCATCAAGCATATCATGTCTCATACACACAGGCAGACGCACGCTTCTCGCCAAACCACTGGTCTAAATATGTTTTTCAGAAAACACCTTCAGTCAAACGACTGTCAGCTTGTTTCTTGAATCTGTCCATTCCTTCATGTTGTCAAATATGAAATACTGACATATTAGACATACTAATACTGAGTCTCACAATCAAGAAGGAAGCTTTAGCTGATGCAAAATTGTGAGTTAAATTTGTAAACCTACAATGATTGAATGAACCTCCATTAAAAATTCCACCAACTGAACATTCAATTCGATTCAGTTTTATTTTTTTTAAACAACGGACATTTTCACAAAGCAGCTTTATATAAAATATATCAAATTGTAATAAAAATGAAAGTTCATCCCTAATGAGCAAGCCAGGGGCGAGGGTGGCAAAGAAAAACTCTGATACGATAAGATTAAGAAACCTTGAGAGGAACCAGACTCAAAAGGGAATCCATCCTCTTCTGGGTGACACCAGATAATGCGATTATAAAAACTTTTTTGGCAGAATTGGCAGCCAAACACGGCAACAGGGCAAGATGGCAGGATTAGTGCAACAGTTGAAACACTCGAATATTTATACACAGGCCTCATTTCTCAAAATAGTGGGTGACTGTGTCACTTGAAGAACAGTAAGAGCCTTGGATAAACTGCTATTCTCTCACAGTGTCTTCAACAAGCTAAGATCACTAAGCAGGTAAGACGTCATTTCTGTATTTGCATTTCAGAATGACTAAGGATAATGATGTGATCCTGTTCTAAACCCAGTCACATATTAGCAGGGTGGTCTGGTGTTACAGAATACAGAATTCGAGTACATATATGGAAATGGAATTAAGACGTGTGGAGTATTCCTGTTTTAGTCGCATTATCGAAGTGCATTACAGACCTTAATGTTACAGACCGTGTTGGAGTTTTCGCCGTATTTTCCGACAGGACACGTACACAAATGGCAGTGCTCAACCTTTTGATGGCAAACAAGAGAGCACGGCTGCGTCCGAAACCGCGGTCTTACCTGCTATATAGTGGCCGAAATACATGTATCTCGGCTACTATTTAGTAGGTAAGTACGTGGTTTGGGACGCAGCCCATAGCTTCAAACAGTCGTCTGTTTGCACGTATAGCACAACAAATAATTAACTGCACTTGAAGCTTTCGTAAAATTAAAATTGAAACACCCAAAACTGTATACGGTACCCTAATGAAGACGAACTGTATGTTGATACGTGAAATTTTGGAGGGAACGTTGGACAGCGTGGCGTGGGGACGTAATGATGTGTGCTGTTAATCGATCTATGTTCTATAACGTGTAAAAAATGAAATGAAGCGACTCATGTAAACATCTTAATCAGAATATAGTCTTATTCAGAATAAGGTCAATAATTAGATCATTGTTGTCCATGTAAATGTAGTCATAGTCATAACTATTTTCATTTTCACCTTAACGCTAGCCAGCTGTTAGTTACATTCATAAATATGTATAATTTTTTGCTGCTAATACTAGCTACATGCCTTATATAAATTAACTGGACATGATATTTCAGAAAGCTTTCTCCTCTTACCAGGTTCAGGCGTCTCAGAGTGTGAGGATGAGGAGGCTGAGCTTGCTCCGTCCTCAGCCCCGGCTCCCTGAGACAGCAGACTCCGGCCTGGAGGAAGCTTCATCCCCAACTGCTCGGCCATCTCCACCTGATCACCCGGGTGCACGTAGTCAAACACACTGCTGCCCGTCAACTCCACCTGCACACACACACACAAGTTGTTTCGCCTTCACAAATGGGAAAGAGTAGACACAAGCGAACTGATGTTTGTAATGAGTCGTTTCAAAGGTTCTGTATTCTTCATGTTTTCAAGATACTGTTTTGAACTTGAAAAACAGAGATGACCTTCACCTGCTGCCTTTCTAAAAGCATCAGGCTATTGTGTGCCTTAAACACTACAGGTTAGGAGCACAAGATTACAGATAAGAGGAAGGGGGGAGTTTATATTATGGAGGACAAACAACAACAAAAAAATTAAATAATAAATAAATAAATAAATAAATAAATAAAACAGCAACAATGCTCTTGTGGGTCCTAAATGTCCCGTTGTTGCATCGATGTGCGTATCTGGCCTCGGCCTGCAGGGATGTTAGGATTACATGCGAATTATCCCTCAGTGTGCAATCCCTCAGAGCAGTTTGTCTCTTTTGAAATCCACTGTCATGAGCTGTAACAATTCATACAGAGCAGAGGAGACATGATGGCAACAATGAGTTGTGACCTGGATGTGTACTAGGTAATAATGTAGAATAGAAAGGAGCCTGGGGAAAAAACAACAGAATTTTTCAAAACTGTCTATTCAATCATACTACAGTGTAATGTACAACACAGTAATATACAGTGTTTGGAAACAATACAGAGTCAGGGGACAAATGTGTGGGAGATTAAACATTTAAGAACAGAGAGGTGGAGTTCTCTTACGCATATATATATATATATATATATATATATATATATATATATATATATGCATATATGTATGTGTGTGTGTGTGTGTGTGTGTAACGTATACTGTATATAGTGTGTATGCTATAATATATACAAAATAAGAATTGTCTACACCTAATACTTGATGTAAGCCTAACCTTAACCTTAATTA
Organism: Ictalurus punctatus; assembly: GCF_001660625.3. Classification (NCBI taxonomy): domain Eukaryota; kingdom Metazoa; phylum Chordata; class Actinopteri; order Siluriformes; family Ictaluridae; genus Ictalurus; species Ictalurus punctatus. The sequence goes on along the minus strand of NC_030424.2, from coordinate 17,879,212 downwards.
TATAAATTTCACATGATGTACATATATACACGCACTGGGCACTGTATTAGGAACACCTGTATACCTTCTCATTCATGAAATTATCAAATTAGACAATCATGTGGCAGCAGTGCACTGCATAAAATCATGCATATACGGGCCTATCAGAATGGGGAAAAATGTGATCTCAGTGATTTTGACTGTGGTGTGATTGTTGCTGCCAGAAGGGCTGGTTTGAGTATTTCTATAACTGCTGATCTCCTGGGATTTTCACACACTAGAGTTTCTAGAGTTTATTCAAAATGGTTCAATAAAGAAAAAACATCCAGTGAGTGGCAGATCTGCAGATGGAAACGCTTTGATGATGAGAGGTCAGCGGTGAATGGCCAGACTTGTTCGAGCTGACAGAAAGGCTACAGTGACTACGATAACCACCCTGTACAACTGTGGTGAGCAGAAAAGCATCTCAGAATGCACAACACATTGAACCTTGAGGCGGATGGGCTACAACAGCAGAAGACCATGTCGAGTTCCACTTCTGTCAACGAAGAACAGAAAGCTGAGGGCAGAAGAGAAGTCTTTGCCTGCAGTGGGTACAGGTTCACCAATACCAATAAACGCAGCCTGGTCTGATGAATCTCGATTTCTGTTCATGCACACAGATGGTAGGGTCTGAATTTGGTGTGAACAGTATGGATCCATGGACTCATCCTGTCTTGTGTCAGCAGTCCAGGCAGGTGTAGTTGTTGTAATGGTGTGGGGAATGTTTTGTTGACATGTTTGGCCCATTAATACCAATAAATCATTATTTGAATGCCACAGCCAATTTGAGTGTTGTTGCTGACCATGTGCATCCTTTCACAGCCACAGTTTACCCATCTTCTAATTCAGGGGTGTCCAATCTTATCCGCAATAAGGTGCAGGTTTTAATTCCATCCAAGCAGGAGCCACACCTGATTCCACCTGTTTAATCAGTTGATCTTGGCTTTCAATAGACTCAGGTGTGGCTTCTACATGGTTGTAATGAAAACCTGCACCCAAACCGGCCCTTTCCAGATAAGACTGGACACTCCTGCTCTAATGGCTACTTCCAGCATGATGATGCACCATGTCACAAAGCAAAAATCATCACAATCCAGTTTCATGAACATGACAATGAGTCCGGTGTTCTTCAGTGGCCTTCCCAGTCACTGGATCTGAATCCAACAGAACACCTTTGGGATGTAGTAGAACGGGAGACTCACAACATGAATGTGCACCTGAAAAATCTGCAGGAATTGCGTGATGCAATCATTTCCATATGGATCAGAATCTCAAAGAAATGTTTCCAACATCTTGTGGAATCCATGCCATGAAGAATTAAGGCTGTTATGAGAGCAAATGGAGGCCCTAGCTAGTATTACTATAGTGTTCCTGATAAAATGTTCTTTGAGTGCAGATTGCTTCTTTTTTTGTGTCTGAGCACAACTGTAACTCACCTACCTATGTCTTCCATTCCCTGATTCAATGTCTTAAAGCACTACTGAAAAGTCCCACAGCAGACACACTCTAACTACAATAGCCATGATCTCTTTCTGCTTCTCACAGTTTAACAATGCTTTTTCTCAGCACAAAGCTGGAGGTGCTATCATTTGCTCTAAAAAATCTTCGGACATTCTGTGAACGACAAGCCAAAGGAACTGTGGATGTGATGTGATGAGACAAGGACTGGCGATCGTCTTCCGCATGCTTGGAACAGCTTTCAGAAACAGGAGAGAGGTATTTTACAACTGTATTTAACCTCAAGAGACAAACAGCACCATGGATTACAAGGATGGGAGGAATGATAGCGATTCAAATGAGCAATTGGATTAAGTTTGAATAATAAGCGAGATGACAGTGTGTCGGTATGCCAGCAACAGTGCACTGAATACATTACACTGAGTGCTTTAAAAAATCTATTTCCGAATGGAGATGAAATGCCAAAGCTATCTCTCTCTCCCAGGTCTCCCGCAGACAAACCTTTTGTGTCTATTATAATTCATGAACACGGCCCTGTCGACTGTTCTAACTGTATTACAATGAGCCTACTTTTCAACACAAGTGTTTCCACAAAGCACTTGTGCAGTGTTATTCTCAGCGATGGGGAGATGGGGAGGGCTAACAATAATACTAGCTCTAATATGCATTGTGCACCAGGCGGATGCGGTACTGGTACTAGTGTTATGCGTTACAAGAGAGCAGCAGATTATACTCTGTGATTGCAGAAAGGACACTTGGATTACTGCATGAGCTTTTGCATAGTAGATGAGGCTGCGCTTGCTAGAGAAGGGGCATGGGCAGTGCCCTCAACAACACATTTATTCTGTAGAAGGACACTCAATATAAACCACAGCCTCATCTCTCTTCCTCTGGCTTATTAAGACTGACTGGCACAGATTAATGAAAACACATGATTCTCTAAACATGAAGAGAGAGAGAAAGAGGGACGGATGTTAGGCGCTGCTTAAAAAAAGGAAAAGCTTTAATTAGCAGGGTTTCAAGAAATGTCAGCTATATGCTATTAACTGTTCTGCTCCATCAAAGCCATAAGCCCCACTGTCAACTTTTATCACATGATCGACAGCTTCCTTCCTGTTTGCTTTCTCCCCCCATTTCCACTTCCTCTCTTCATCTTTCTCTGCTTAATGAGTGTAACAACAACTGTCCCCCCCCCCCATGGGTACGCACACACACACACACACACACACACACACACACACACACACACACACACACACACACACACTCACTGTATGAAACAGTAGTGTTAGCTTTTCTTTGTCACTGGTCGCTCTTTGCTGCCCTCTGAGCCTCAGGCTACTTTGTTAAGTGTCACTGAACCCTGCTGAAGAGCCATGGGAGCGTGCCAGCCCTCATCCTGCTCATTATGACACAATTACTCTCTGGCATCAACTGCACACATGCTCACCTCCTGCTCCCAGCCACTTAACCTGCCTGGAGTTCTCCAACATTTGGCCTGGGCCACACTTGCAAACACACAATAAAGAGCCACAGTGTGAGATGAAATGCCTGTAAATAATGAAGCAAAATGCACAGTAACAGGAAAATCGACAAATTGAGACAGTCGGCAGAATCTATTCTATGGATCGGTGCCTTATCCACTTGTTTCACCAACAGTAAAGAGTAAATATATTTGTTAGAATGTACTTTTTTTCTGATAACTGACAATAATTTAGGTCGCAGACGGTATTTTTGAAAAAGTTATTTTTGAAAGTCTTAAAATAAAACACCATACACTGTAGCCTTAAAAAAAAAAAATACAATCAGGTTCACGATATTTAACCATGTCGTATATTCCTCACGGTATTTGCCTCTGTGTTATCTTATGGATAATAGTCAATTTCCCCAATATTATTCAGCCACTATTTAGTTATTTAAAATCTGATCATGATCAGGCATTGTTATTACTATCGGTACGCCTATCGTGTATTAGTTTTGGTGTCACTGGCATGTTCATGAGCATTGAGCTCTTCTGCAGAACAAGATTTAACTGAGGGAGTAGGAACACAATTTTCCAGGCCTGACTGACCATCCAGACATAGCTGATGTGATTTTCAAAATGAAACCTATATAATCATTACTTATATAAACTAACTATATGACGTATCACACCAGCTAGCAAAGACAGGGCTATTACTGATGAAGCCACCAGACAACTCCGCTGTAAACATGTAACTTCTGTAACAAACCGCAATTCCATTTGTAATAGTGCTCCGCTGTGTATTAATCAGAAATTAAAAGGCCATGAATTAGTTTTATACTGGGGAGACAGTATATAGTTTTTGTAATCAATATATATAGTGTGTATATAAAATGCTTCTAGACTTACAACTAAAATGCAAGTCCACAAGCACAATTAAACCACAACGCATTCCACCAATGGATCCTTTATTTCAAGCATATTAGGCAATACTGGTAAAAATGGGCAAAAATAGATAGAAATGTAAAAAATGTTAGAAATGTAACTAGCTGTCAGTCAGTAATATAAAAAAGGTATGTGTTTAGCATGTTTGCTCTCGAGCTCCAGAAAAATCAACCTAACTGCCTGACAGTATACAAAAAAATCTCCCTTACAGTTAAAATGTTTAAAGAGTGTAAAAGAATAACAATAAAATCTGGCTTGCAGCATAGTAATCAACCTGTTGACTAATATTTTATACATTTCCAATAATACTTTAAATTAATGTATTAAGATTGAAATAAAAAAAAAAGTACATTATTATTCAGGCTTCATACAAACACAAATTATGTACTTCTGTTTTATTTAAATCCATATGTTCATGGCACACTTAATTTTTTCATATTGCATCATTGCCAATTCAAAACATTCTACATCAAGTTATTAAGCAAAGGAGGATATTCAAGGCCTGTTATTATGTATTGTATATGTGTCCACTTTTTGGAGAACTGTACAACACTAACATAGTTGTAAATGATTTTCAGTGGCTGTGCTATAACCCAAAACAGCGCGTTGTTCCAAAGTCAACAGCAAAGAGTTAAAGTATGAAGTAGCTTTATAAAACCAACAGCAGGCTGAGGCTTAAAGGAAGGCCCTAATTAAAGGCCAATTGGAGCTGTCGTCTTTGAGTGGGGACCTGGGGGAGAAACCACGCTACCTGGCTGACCTTGGCAAATGGGAGTCCTTGGCGGAGGCAGTGACCCCCTGAACTCCGCTCACATCCAATCTCCCTCACCGCTGCGCCATGCGACCTGCTTCATGCAAATCCCTTCTCCCCTGTGAGCCGTGGATAAACTGCAGCCTAATTAAATATTTTTTAACGATGTGAGTAATTTTTGCCGAGGGGTGGATTCGGGGGGAAAAAATTAATATGAGATCACAAAAGATGTTCCCACCGTTGATTCTGTAAATTAATGACTATCTGCCTTATGATAAAAAGCACACTGCCAAGAATAAGAATGAAGTCGGCAAAGCCTTACTTCATTTGTCTAATAACCGAATGCTTTCAGGAACAAAAAAAAAAGTCTAAAAAGCTTCTGGAAAGTTTCCATGAGGTAGCGGGCGGACTTTATGGCATGAAAGTGATGGATGGCAGAGAGGCTGCCAAGCCCAGGGCTGAGGAGTAATATTTGTCTGTGAAGGCTTCTAATTTCACAATTCAAACAGCCACACTGCACAGTGTGTATGTGTGACACCTCTCTGCTTCCCTGGCATCTCCAGAAGAGGGGGTGAGCTAAGCCGTTCTCTCCTTTTAGCTACTCTATTGCCTGGCTGAGGCTATATCTATCACAGCTGCACTATTAACTGGTAAGAGCATTCTCCAGCCCACTCGAGTGTTACACGGCTCAGATTACAGTAACCTTTAACTGGGCAGTGACAGACAGACAGGCGAGATTTACTGGAGAAGCACTTTGCTTCTCTCTCTCTCTCGCGCTCTCTCTCTCTCTCTCTCTCTTTCTGTCCTTTTAATACTGCTTTGTGCCACTTCTCCGCACAGCCTTAATCTTCACTACTCAACTAAAGCCTTTCACATCAGGAGAAATGGAAGGCATCAAGGCAATGCACAGTGGATATTATAGACACACCATCACTCACTGTAGCAGTCAATCAGTAATAAATTACAGTATAAGACTAATGTCCTGTTACCATAATGGCACGTTCAATTTGGACTGTGCAAATGAGTAACAAATGATCATATCTGAAGTTGGAAGAGGATTTACAGACAATCTCTCAGATGGTGATTAAATTCATGCAAAACATGCCACTCTTTTTTTTTCCCTGGCAAAGCCCATGCAACAGCGAGGGGGGAAAATAACTTTAACAATTAACTTTGAAGGACAAAAAGGGAAAAATTTCTCCCGGTGCTCCTTTCTCCAGCGCGCCTGATTTTTATCGAGCCCCACAAAGCCTTCTTAGATCATCTTAATCCACTGTGGCAAAGTAGCTGAATATGAGATTCAGATTGTCTTAGAAATTCCGTGCTAGCAATCAGCTTCCTGACACCGCTTTTCTCTTCAACCTTCAGAACTTGTGACAGGAAAGACCAAAAGGCAACCCACAAAGGAGAGAACAACTGTTGAACTCGGCACACTAGCTACTTAATCCACAGAACAAAGATAGATCTTCTGACACTGAGCTGCTTCGCGATCAACTATTTGATGATATACATGTAGCTTCAAGAGCTTTGCAAAAATAATGGTCTTAAAATGTTTGCTGAGTTTTAATCAGGTACATGCCGTTAAATACTGGAATAAACCATAATCAGTAAATTCTTGAAGGGCCAGATTATTGTCCAGTTATTTATCTTAAAGCACATTAATCTGCAAATATTAATTATACAGCAACAAAATTGAAACTAACATGAGGGGAATGTTGGTATGAGAGAGACGAGTGTAAGTTTAAACCAGCCGGTTCATCCACAGATGATAGATCAAGAGATAATACTGATGACAATCATGTACTTTCCAAATATTACATAAACTGCTAAATAATGCATACATCACAAAATCCATACCCTTCTATTGTTATAATACTGTTATTGAAAACTAGAATGAAAATTCTATTACATATATATATATATATATATATATATATATATATATATATATATATATATATATATATATATATAATACAATAATGTTTTTTTTTTATTCCACTGAGAGAACTTAAAAGTTTTTATGTACTGCAGAGGGTTTCCAATTTAGAAAAGGTTCCAAGTAGAACCTCTTTACAAACTGTAGAGGAACATTTTTTCTTTTCTTTAACTGCTTAAATGCTAAGTAAATACATCTTTCATGAGGCAAGAAGAAATACTTAGGGTCCATGGCCAATCTGAAAATTGTAATTTGTGAAGGATAACTGTAAATTTGGTCACTGAGAGAGAGACAGGGAGTGGAGGGGAGGCGAGTCGAGCTGGTCTAAGTTATATTTTCCATTGCGAGAGTGGGCTAACCTCTGTCCACTGTGCTCCTGCCCCCATCTCTGCCCGCTGAAGGGCCTGTTACAGATCACTGGCCACTTTGAAAATCAAGAAAATGAAAATCAACTCAGGGAGAAATCTGTCCAGGCAATAACCCATCTGTCTCTGTGGTCACATCCCAGTGCCTCTCCATGAGCGGGAAGTGTCACGGGTGGCGGGGGTAATCTTAGATTTCAGCCTTGCTCCTTTTCCTCCTGAAGAGCGCACCATTGTGATAGTCCGTTCTCCATATCCCTTCCTCACAATAGCCGAGTCCAAATTAAATTGCCAACAAAATAAAATGCAGTCAAACAGCCTCTATTAGAGTTCTTTGGAACAGAGATTAAACATCACTGAGTCAATGCAATCTCTCTCTCTCTCTCTCTCTCTCTCGTACATCATTCTTTGTCCCCTTATTGGGATCACTTATCTATCCTCCCCGCATCTGAATAGCTTTCCCTGTTAGAAACATGCCTTAAACTAAATCAATAAACTCTCATTTTCTTGTAAGGGTTCCATATTAATTGGAGAGGCCGAGGCAGTGTGGGTCCTGTGAATCAGAGGATGAAGATGGGAAACACCAGGAGGCCGCCATGATCCCTTAATGAAACCTCCACACCCCTCCCCTTCCTGACCTGTCTCTCTTTCTTCCTTCTTCCCTTTCATTCCCCCATTCCTTTTCTCCCTGTATCCTTCCCTCTGCCCCTCAGTCTGATGAGTTCTCATGCTGATCAAATACATGCAGAAACAGCCTTTTGTAGTTGTGGACAATTTTCTCTCTATGGTCCTGATAAATCCAGACATTGCACAATCACAGGCCATAAATCTTTGTCTGTTCCCTGCTGCGTTGAATTGTTGAATTATTGAACAGGAGGGAAGAGTGCACATCTGGACACGCATACACTCGCAAACATACACATAGATACATATCTCGGCGCACGTTCACCCTGCTACAGAAATCCGTCTCCGCATTACAAAGCTTCTAGGAGTGATGTGAGAACAGGCGGGTCACGACGGACTACAATTTGTGATGTGTATAAGAACTGAATCGGACAAACCAAAAATAGATTTAGATGGATTTATTTTTTTATGTGTATTTGAGTTTAGATACGGTCTTTACAGTAGCACTGAAAAGAACATTCTCCATAGCATTTCTGAACAAAATGAAATGTACCACTCCAGTCTATACGAACATTAGATGAATACCTACTCCTCACACACCATATAATCAATAACTCGAACCTCCTCTGAACATCCAGCTTTTGAACTTTGAAATATAAATTGAAATTGTTTCAATTTATACAATAATAACCATTTATAAGAGCCATGTATCTTTTCCTGAAATCTCCACTGTACCTAACAACAAGCTGCTGTAATCATGAAGACCATGATGCTCATACTGAACATCCTTTCAACGCACTTAGTACTGGTTGAATTTCTAGTATACAGTTGTAGAAGAGTAATGATTTATAATCCCACCATCAGGCATCACCCAGAGGAGAACACATTCCCTTTCCAGCCTGGTTTCTCTCAGGCTATATCCACATTAGTCCAGATAGACCTAAAGACTTGCATTTTCATTGTAAAACATTCCACATCTATAGTGCTGTTTTCAAATGTTTTCCAAAAATTGCTTGTCCACACTGAAACGTCTGAAAATGCTTACATCCCTATACGATGCACGCGTAAAAACATAAGCTTTGGCCTGCGTCCTTTCTGTCAGGTGTTTATTTACATTTTAAATAGATGTTTTTTAAATAGACAGACGAAGAGGTGGAGAGGGTACATCCCGTCCCCTTTGAAAAAATGTGATCTGAAGGTTGTACAACTCCGCTATCAAACTGGACAGCAGGCACAACGACTGTAGTACAACATCGTCCACCACCTTGTTTGTTGTGACTAAAGATAAAAATCTCCGTTTTCTCAGTCGACACTACAACACTAAAATGGCATTTTCAAATTTATCCACTTGGGAGAGCGTTTTCGAAAACGGCATCTCAGTGTGGACAGGCCAAAAACGCAGAGAAAAAGATGCGTTTTTAAATCTATCCAGATTACTGAGGAGTTTTCTTTGTCACCTCTGGCTTGTTCATTAGGATCTAAATCCATGTCTACATCCAGATTTCCAGACATTGCGACAATGTCTAAGTGCCATACAAATAAAATTGAATTAGGTTCGAGTAGACAGTACCTATAGGCCTACAACTTTTTGCATTATTGAGGTTGGGATTAAATCCATTCAATTCAAGTAACCAGTGAAACATGCTAATAACTACAAGAACTGAATAATAAATATAACATCTTTGAAAATTATGGGTTATAAAAAAAAATCCCACTTTGAGAACCAGTGATCTATGCAACTAAACTAATATTTTTACAAACTGAAATGTACTGGAAAGCTTGACAAGTACTGAATAAAATGTTTTGTTAGCTAACACAATGGAGCAAGGAGAATATGTCATTACAGCCTGTGTCTTGCAGCCTGTTTGCACACTCCAACACAAGCTGAGGCCTGAAGCACAGTTCATACATTTCCAGAGCATTGTTTATCAGTGTATTCACAGCAGTGCTGTATTTCAGGATGGGGTGCGAAGCTTTGCCAGCGCGAGGCTCTGTGGTGCAGGATGTCATAGCACAAGGCCAGGAGCACTTAGTGAAGGATCTTAGGTGTAATAATGCTTGAGTACACCTACACCCTATTAACTCCAAAGTGTTCGACTCACAGCTGCAGTATGTACAAGAAAATAACAACTCAAAATGAACATTTGTCCAAACATTTGAAATGTATTTGTCTAGTAGTCTGGGAAAACCTGTCGGATGTTGCTGTGGCTGAAGCTTGGAAAACAGCAAAAAATGACAACTTGGTTTTAACCCAAAAATGTTTTTCTTTCGGCCTATCCTTTTGAGACCGGTACTTCAAGGGGGGAAAATTCACCAAAACAACATAATTAAAATGTTTTATTTACTTTCCAACCTTTCATATGATTTCTGCCTGCAGAAATCCATGAATTCATTTTGAGGTGAAAGTAAAGATTAATAGACGGACATAAGCATGGAAATAGTGATAGATATTTGAATGCCGTTACCAGTAAACATATTCATTTATTCATTCACTCAATCAATTATTTGCCAGGCAGATGTTCTCACCTAAAGCTAGTCACACAGCCAGGCTCGTGATGCTCGAACAGTAAAACAGCTCTCGTACGGGGAAGACAGCAGCAGCCTGAGAGCAGCGGGGAAGTCGGAAAACGTCACCGCTGCGACAACATTACGACCATCATGCACACCAACACTGTACTAATGTCACATCAGATGGCATCATAAAGTATCACACCATGCTTCACTGAACAGTCCAGCTGAGAGAGAGATCTGTAGTTCACACTGGGGCAACGAGACGCTCTGTTTAGCATAATGCCTCACTATACGACCCCTAAGCTTAGCCAGAAGAGCCAAAGGCTAACATCATGAACACCTTCAGGGTTTGTTTAGTGAGAGTGAGAGTGTGTAATATCATTGTTTTTGCCTGTTTGGTTGCATCATACTCTACCCTCCTCCTGACGATCAGATCAGTCTGTCTCACTCTCTTCCTCCAAACATGCTGTCTCACATCAAACTCAATGTCTCAATCTCTGCCTCCAAACATGCTGTCTCACTCTCTACATGCAACCATGCTGTCTCACATCAAACCCAATGTCTCGCTCTCTACCTCCAACCACACTGTCTCACCCTCTAGCTCCAACCATGCTGTCTCACCCTCTACCTCCAACCATGCTGTCTCACCCTCTACCTCCAACCATGCTGTCTCACCCTCTACCTCCAACCATGCTGTCTCACCCTCTACATCCAACCATGCTGTCTCACATCACACTCACTGTCTCACTCTCTACCTCCAACCACACTGTCTCACCCTCTACATACAACCATGCTGTCTCACTCTCTACCTCCAAGCATGCTGTCTCACTCTCTAAATCCAACCATGCTCTCACGCTCTACCTCCAAACATGCTGTCTCACATCACTCTCACTGTCTCACTCTTTACCTCCAACCATGCTGTCTCACTTTCTGTCTCCAGCCACACTGTCACTCTCTTTCTCCAGCTATGCTGTCTCACTCTGTTTCTATTCATGCTGTCTCGCTCTTTCTGCCTGTCTGCCGCTCTGCATCCTTAGTTCCCCAGCGCAGAGGCTCAGGCAGAAGGACGCTGCTGTTGCTGGCTGAGTGAGTTTTCTGATTTATGCTGGGAGACTGCTGCTGGCACCAGGGCACCTTGAGGGAAATTATAAAGATCCCGATATACAAGGGCTCCAATGCAGGGGATGATACAGTTACTGAACTTTCTATAATGTGCGCGCACACACACACACACACACACACACACACACATTCTTGGACACACAGAGCTGTGATTGCAGTTCAGAACTGTTCCACGGCTTAAAGGTTAATGTCTACACTGCAGATGGGTGAACGCTCTGGCCAGCTTCCACACACCCAGCTCTGTCAGAACAGCAATCTACTCTCCTGTTGCTCACTGAGCCATTCCTGCATATCTACAGCTGACCGGGATGAAATCTGAGATGAAGAGATCTAAAGAGCTACACGTAAAAATCAATATTAACAAAAGCTAGTATAGGCTAGTGATATTAAATACACAGCATGTTTAAAAATATCTATTCTAATGTATTCTCTATTTCATATCTTCAATTGTGTTTATATTAACATTAAATAAATTTATTTAGATCATAGGTCAGACCCTGTTGTTTTCCCCTTCTGTATGTCTTGGTATGTGTGTGCAGGTGAGAATGAGTCATCCTTTTGTGTTTCTTACATCATTATGGCCTGTCAGAGGAAGCGTATATGAGCAACTTCATTTGCAGCCAGCTGATTCCAGCAGTGCATGAGTGGAGACGGCAACGAACACAGACATAGCTGTCTGAGAAACGGGCTTCGTGCCAAATTTCTGTCCTCGCTCTAAGACTCCACACCCAGCAACCAAACCCACATACTCTCATGAGCACCCATTGATCCACCCATGCATCCTTCCTTCCATCTATCATTCCACTTGTCTGTGTTCTCCTGGGAGGAGCAGACGCTAATCTTCATATTCTTTGTAATGCTCTCTCTAACAGTCTGCGCATAGGCTTGCTAACTTTTTATTTCAGGTGAAAATAGCCTGATTGCAGGAGGCAGTCCCTCTAGGATTTTGCAACTTTGCAATCACAGACATTAACGCAATATTCGGAGGAGCTTACAATTTTTCAAAATCATCGCAGATTTTCTACAGACTTGGGCCAGGACGCGTCATGTAACATAATCCCAACGTGCATTCAGCCAAAGCTCTCTTTGGTTCGTTCAAAATGAGTATAGCTAGAAGGTCTCATTTAGCAACATAAATCATGCAAAACAATTTTGTGCAATTGCAATTTCACCAATTCAAGCAGTTTTCTGCAAAAAAGCACAAAAAACTAAAACTTAGAAAAAAAACACAGCAAAATCAAGCAAATTTGGACGCAAATCCTGTACGCACTGGCAGGGGGTTACACACATGCATACGCCCGACCCCCCCAAAAAAACACCAAAAAAAACACAAATAACAACCGTTGATGGTTTGACTAAAAAGGGCATGTTTACCATAAAGTCTCTGCTGCTTTTTCTGTATATTTGGGTGAGTATATTCGGGACCAGTAGTGGCTTAGCCTTGGTTTAAAAGCTAAACACAGTACTAATGAAGCACAATGTGAGCAGCACATCTCTCTCTCTCTCTTTCTTCCTCTTAAGCGCACATGGGATTTCTGAGCATTGCATAGAGGCCGCAGTCTGCCTCTGAATGACTCACATGGACCTCTGAGTGTTGCATACATCCATATCCCCAGCTTCCACGTCTCGTGCAGAGGATCCGTTCATACACAGTGTCTTTGTTTGGGTCCTTTGTTCCTGACAAGGATTTCTGAAGAGGAAGCGGTCACACAAACCTCCGAGAGCAATGCTGCATTTAAAAGGAAACAATGCACACTGCACTCTGATACATAAAATAACTCTATATTGGCTGTGCAAACCCAGGGAGACTGTAGACAGTACGCTGACAAGTTCATTGACAATGACCTTGATGTGCTCATTAAGTAAAGATTTTCCTTAGTGTCAAAAAACTTAGCTTAAGGCATTAATCAGTGAATTAATAATTACATTAGGTATATTTCATTAGGTGCTCACAAGACAGTAAAATGTAAATTGTATATGACGATAACAAAGGGCTGATTGGTTAGCAATATTGCTGAAAAACAATATATTTTTTTAAAACATAATTTATTTTAATTACTCCAGCAGTATGAGCATTAGTTCTAATTAAAGAGAGTGTGACTTATTTTTTGTGAGAAAACACACCACCACATTTTTTTTTTCCCTGAAAGAGCTGCAATTGATGACTAATTCTGAGCTTGGGAACACACTGCATGCATGATGAATCAACAAAGGACAAATAAAGAAGGGAAGCGGTGGCGTTTTGTCAGCAAAAGAGATCATTCTTTTTCTGCACAACAAATGCACAATCAATTCATTATGAGCATGCTTGCTTTTGTAAAGCTGGGATTTATACTACCATGCCAGGACTCCGTTTGGCTCCAGAGGAGAGTCTGATTTACTGAGGCTGAGCATTAGGATCCACTGCATAATAATCAGACTGAAAGAGCAAGTCATATGAGGAAAGAGAGATTGATGTGATTGAAAAACAAAGAGACAGTAGTACTGCTGATAGAAACAGACTTTCAGATAGTATGTAGTGGATGTGGCTTTGTGAACAGACTGAACTGAAGCCCCTGTGGCAGCATCTCTATGTGTGGAACTGCTGTCTGGATCTAGAGGTGGATTTGGTAGCATTCGCCGCGAGGAAGAGGAGCGGCTCGGAGAAGTGTTAACTTCAGCAAGCCTGTGGGTTCATTAGAACATCCAACTGGGTACAAGAAGGCCCAGATCATCACTTGCTTTTATCAGAAGAGGAGAAGGTCTTCTTCAGGTGGTCTTTGTCATGGTCAGATGAATAAGACATTGATTTATCAAACAAGGTAATAAAAAACAGGGAATGTGGGGTAAAGGTGGACAGCGTGCTTATACATGGCATCGACAGGCTCTGAATCCTGTGCATTACTAAAGCCTATGGGATCACTAGACCTTTTCAAAGCCCTCATAAAACAGGCTGAAAAACAAGCATAACAGCCTGTGATAAGCTCTGGACAGATAGCTTTACTGCACGTGGACATCACAGCAAAAGAAAGACATCTGTAATTGGATCAATGTCCAGTTTGAGGAATAAAAAGTCATCTTTCCAGTCGGTCATTGCTTAAGATGCCACAGGTGGCAAAGCCGCCTTTACAGCCCAAGGTGTCAAATTGGTATGCTTTAAACAGCTCAGGATGAGAGCGTTCTGCACCGGTGCTTTAGGTGGAGCGGAATCAAAGGAAGACCAACGTATCCCTCTTGAATTCAGGGACGAGCTGCAGATCTTGTCAAAAGGGGCCTGTTACATGTGTGAAAGCTCAAGGCAGAGATACCCTACTCTAACATTTTTAAAGCTTCTTTTTAAAGACCTTCTCAGGTAATATCTCCCAGGAATGCCCAGCCAATAAAATTAAATGCCAAAGGGATAAGATTACCATGATACAATCTGCAAATGTGATGAATAGAGGAGCCGGATCAGATACACAGGGCTGTGCACTCCCCAAATTTATTACAGATGTGTCTCTCAGAGATAGAGCTCCCTTCAAAAAGGCTTCAACACCCGGCCTGTGCTTCCTCTCTGAAACAGGAAATGAGTGCTGGAGAGAGGAGGACACTATCACCAGATGCCAGTCAACAGTGCTCTTCTCAGTGTTAGCGCTCCCATTCTAAGAACACACCAAAAAGCCCATGGTTAGGATGCTGCCACAATATGTTTAAAAAAAAAACACCAACCCTTGGTCTGTATTTCTTTATAAGAGGAGCTGAAGAAATAATTCCCTCCATAAGTACACATACACATGTAACATGGCTGAAAGTGAGTTAATTACCTTTAGTCAACCTCTAGTCTCTGACTATGGGCTACAGCACATCTTCTATCTTGTGTAAACTTTTCTGGTCACAAACTTCAGAATGATGAAGGCTGCAATCTGATTGGCTCTCTGCACTTCAGTGCACTGGAGGACTGGCTTGTGAGACTAATTAACCTTTTATGATCCTTTACACTGCCTACCCTAAGGCTTGTTTCTGTGTATCCAATAACTACATGAAAAAAATGAGTAAGGAAATATTACATACTATGAGTGAGGATTGGAAGGGTGAAACCATCCACATTACCTTGGAATTTAGGCAGTTAAACATGCCATGTTGCTTTAGGGACCTTTTAATGAATTTAACACATATGTACTTTTACATAGACCCATGTCTCACATGATTCAAAATGAATAATAATATACTTTAAAGTCCTAAATGTAGGCCAAAATAAGGCATATTGTTTTATGGTTGAAATTATATACAGTCTTGTGAAAAAATAAGTACACCCCAGGCAAATTGTTGGCTTTTTTGACATTTGGACAAGCAAACATTTGATCATCTTTGAAACAGTGCCTATTAATGAAGTTAATATACTTGAACAAAACCGCAAGGAGAATTAGTTTTTTTCAATCATTTATTTAATAGAAATTTCAATAGATGTGATATTCTTCTGTGGAAAAAAGTAAGTACACCCTTGGCCTCAGAAGCTAGTATTCCCCACTTTCGCAGAAATAACTTCTTGTAGGCATTTTGCCTAATTGTCCAGCAGTCTCTGAAATCGGTTTGCTGAAATTTTTGACCACTCTTCCATGAAATATTTTTTCAGTTGGAAGATGTTTGAGGGTGTCGATTCCTTGGCTAGTGTGCTTAGGATATTTATCCTGTTGAATAGTCCACTTTTGGTTCAAGTTCAACTTAAGGACAGATGGCCTTGCATTATCTTCAAGCACTCTGTGATATGATGCAGAATTCACAGTTGAATCAATGAATGCAAGCTGTCGGTCCCTGAGGCAGCGAAGCAACCCCAAACCATAATATTTCCACCACTGTGCTTCACAGTTGGTATTGGGTGCTTCTCCTGAAAAGCTGTCTTTGGTCTGCGCCAAAAATGTCTGCTGTTACTTTGGCCAAACAACTCTATTTTTGACTCTGTCCAAAAGACATTATTCCACAATGTCTGGTCTTTGTCTATATGCTCATTGGCAAACTGTAGTCTTGCAGAGGATTTTTCCTCGCACGCCTCCCATGCAGGTCAAATTTGTGCAATCTCTTTCAGATTGTAGAAGCATGCACTTTGACACCTACAGTTGCAAGACTTACTAGCAGATCCTTTGATGAAATTTTGGGATTCTTGAAGACTTCTTTTTGTATCAGACGGTCTGCTCTTGGGCTGAATTTGCTGGCACGGACAGTCCTGGACAAACTGGCAGTCGTTTGAAATCTCCGCCATTTGTAGATAATTTTCTTAAGGTGGAATGGTGTATTTCAAATAATTTGGAGATCTTTTTAGATCCTTTGCCAGACTCATAGGCATCCACAAACTTTTATCTGAAGGACTTACAGAACTCTTTAGATCTTGGCATGATAACACCACACACCTCAATAGCAAAGGGAACACCAGACACTAGATATGAGAGGGGTATAACTAAGACCGGTTCCACCTTCACTCCCTAAGCAGGGTCTAATCACTGGCACCCAAACTTGAACACCTGATTCTAATTTAATGCATTTGAAGGTGTGATAAAAGTAGGGGTGTACTTACTTTCCATGTGACTGATCTGTTTTTCTGTTCATTTTAAATTATGAAAATTACTACAAAATCTCAATTTTATGTATCATTTGATAGTGTATCACCTTTATTAATAGGCACTGTTTCAAAGAGGATCAAATGTTTTCTTTTCCAAATGTGTAAAAAAAAAAAAAAAAAAAATCATGGGGTGTATTTATTTTTTCACATGCCTGTATACAGTATGCTATGAAATAAGGGGTCTTCAGAAAACAAGAAATACTTATAATATATTACTTTAAAATATAACTTTAAAAAATATATATTTTTATAATTTTAATTTATTTTTTTTTAACCAGAGGCCAGGAGTACCCATGTTCAGCAGGAAATTTTGTGATGTCACACTCCACAGTAGAGGTTAATGGCTCATATCAAAGTAGACACTCTGGGCTTTAAAAATTAGCAGTTTTTCCTAACCATTTCTTTTTTTTCTTACCTACTGAGTTTAAATATTATAATTTTGTTGGGACTGTTGTATATGGTGTTTTACTATCACAAAAGCTTCAGTTGTGCTACTCATTTGATCTCTGTACCACTATTATTGTGGTGGAGAGGTCTGAATTGTCACACCCCTCCCCTTTCCCATCACCCTGCTCACCAGCAGCAAAACACAGAGTCATGATACTCTAGACACAGAAACCCAACAGTGTCCTGGCTAATTTTATAACATACTTGTGGTGATAAAATAATTAATTTGTTTATACTGGTTGAAAAAGTCAGATAAGGCAGAATGGAATGCAAGTGTACTGTGAGAAAGGGTTAAATGAACTTAAATGAAGAAATCCTAGTAACTTACGTAGCTGCTAAATAATGTGCATTCATATTTTGATGTACCCACTAATCTGTCCCCGGAACCTTGGTCAGTTGTCCTGAGTTAAAATTGACATGTTGGCCTTGTAACACTTGCAGTGTGCTGCAAAGGTTCTGCTAACTGCTGAGAATACAAAGTGCTGCAGACCTGCCTACTCGTTCATCAAGAACTGAGATGCTGTTTAGGGCTGTCTAGAGTCTGTCTGCCTATGTCTGCTACTACACCGAGACACACACTCATGATATACTGTAAGAAGTTTACATTTGTATTATTTGACTCTATTGAGTATTAAGTGCTCATGGTCATTTTTTTAAAGGATTGGTTATATAGATTGATCCGAAGTTCATTTATTGGATACACACAAACAAATTATATATATATATATATATATATATATATATATATATATATATATATATATATATATATATATATATACGCCCACACACACACACAAAATATATATATATATATATATATATATATATATATATATATATATATATATATATATATATATATATATATAAAAATAAGTGAAACATGCCTGTGTTTAAGACTTACTAAAAATCAGCATAGAATCTAGGGTTCCTCGCTAGACCATTAAACAACAGGAGATGCTTAAGAGGGTGCTACATACACATTTACACTTTAGATGCTCCTATTTGCAAACTTTAAGTAACAGATTGACAGAGAGAAAAATGCTCACACCCTCCCACTCACACAAACACAACTAACCTCTCAGTCTCCCTAGTCAGACAAATGCGTCTGTCAAACTGAGGCCTGGCTGACATTTCATTCTGTTGGGTAAGCAGAATTCATGGCTCTACTGCAAACAGGGCTTACGATCCAGACACCAGGAGGCTCAGTTCCTGTACAACTAGCAGCACTATGCAGAGTAGCGCAGACCTTGGAGCAAAGCCCAGAACAAAGCGCCACATCTCACCTCAATCCTCCCAGCTACCGCACATCTCCAATTCTAAGAGCGAGCACCAAACTGTAAGAGCAGACGATGCTCATGCCCAAAATGATAAGGTAGGACAGAATTTGGCCAACACAGCTGTCTAACCTTGTCTTCTGTGTGATCCAGGGCCTGAAAACATTATTAGACACCAAGCAGTTCTGAATTCAGCTGCTGTATAGTCTTGCGCTTGTTAGGATTATAGATCGAACTTGCTGGCATTCGGTGTCTGAAGGAAAGAGGCTTACTAAAATAAAAAGCTATAAAACAGTGCTTACACAGAACCCCCTTTTTTATTTTCTGCCAAATTTCTCCTCAGAGTTGCCAGTTCCTACCGTGCTGTTTGGTTCATCTCAATCATAAAACTTTGACTTTAAATCCAGAACAATTCACTTTGTGAATTTGTGGATATCGAATATATTTCCAAGCCTTGCTCTAAACTGACAGGGAGTAACTAAGATATCTTTCTTATTCAAAGATCAGTGTCCCTTCCCCTCTTTTACATTACCTGCCATGGATGGTTTGAATATCCTGTAGTATCCTGTGCTACTCTAAAGATGTGCACTTCCCCAAAACAGTTTATGCCCAGGTCCTACCATCCCTTCATGTATAAAACCTCTTAAAAGACAATATTATCCCCAGAAACATAAATGAGCTCTATCTCTTAGACCTGTAATCCAAGGCTACACAGTTTAATGACTTGGTATTTTCAGCATGCTAATGCTAATCGATTCAATGTTGTCTTTGTGAAAGTCCGGTCTCTGTGGGTTTCTTTTGGCTAGGTGTCAAGTCCGTGGCAGCTTGATGCCAAAGGTGTTCAGAGAGTTTTATATTGCACAAAGCCAGTCGTTCGCCTCTGGGCCTCTGCTTCCCCACACACCTAAAAATGTGTCAGAAGCCCAATAGCCTTTCATGTCTAATACTGTGATATTAGCCTCAAAGGAAAGCTAAACTTTCCCAGGACAACACATAATCCTGCCTTTGTAAAGAGTGCAGTCATTTCTCCACACAGGTGAGGAGGAAAAGTTACCCTGAAGTTGCATGTTTTTATTTATCCTACTTTTACAGGTATACACAACATATTTTTTTTCTATTAATTTCCAGATCTAACTTTCATATGACAATAGATTTCATAAGTTATAAGAAGTTTGTTAAGATGCATAGCAGCACGATATAGAGAACTCTGGAACAACACTACAACCAAAGGGCATGAAGTGTATTGAAACTGTTCAAACGGTTCAACCCTGAGCTTGGTATAATATTTATGGTACACGCCCTTTACAGCAACATTCACCATTACCAAGGGCACAGAGTAAACAACCAACCTGATTTACTGCATGTAACAATTCTCTAATTCCACATGTCAGTGATTTAATTTTCCCCACTTCCTAATGACTGTGTGCACATCTTCAAGGGATGGTAATAGAGCCTCATTTATCATTTGTAGCTATCTGGAATGCATGCGTTCTCTCTCTCTCTTTCTCCCTCCCTCTCTCCCCTAGGTAAAGAAGCTGCTAGTCCCTCCTCATTGCTGCTGCTGAGCTCCTGGGGGAGGCGTAGAGCTGAGGAGGTGCTGGAGGAAGTGCTGCAGGAGCAGTGTGATGAATGCTATAGAAGATAATATTATTGGCACAGCTGGCTAAGCTTGACAAGACATTTCTCACTCGGCCCAACCACAGTCACATCATTCTCTGCCCCCACAACCCCCCCTTCCTTTAAATGGTGTCTCCATTTTTTGGGGGGGTGACAGAAGATTTGCACAGGACAAACTAGCTTGTCACTAACGGACAAGCCGGCCAGCTGTTAAGGTATCAGGAACATGACAGATTGCTATGTTTTACCTCTGATTAATTCACTTATTAGAGCTAGACCCAAATCACCCGTCACTGTCATATCAGATGTCATAGCTAGGAAAATGTCAGGTATGTGTGCAGCAGGCAGTCAGCCCACAACACAGACAGACAGACAGACAGACATGCAGACACACACACAATTACATATCAGTGCTAGTGTCAAACAGTCCGTGGAGAGTCAGACTGACTCCTGTTCTAGAGCAGAGATTTAAAGTTACGTAGAACAGTAAAAAAGTGTAAGATAAAGGAAGCCCCATTTACGCCTCTTGCGTCAATGCATTTTGGTAATCCAATGATAAATCAAAAGTATTTCACCAAATGAAAAATAGTGGTGACTAAAACAGTTATAAGTACATATCCATCCATCCATTTACCATACCACTTATCCCACACAGAATTGCAGCCTATCCCAGGGAACAAGGCACTGGACACCCTGGACAAGGTGCCAACCCATCACAAGGCACAACTGCACACACATTCACACTCTATGGACAATTTGGAAATGCCAATCAACCTACAGCACATGCCTTTGGACTGGCAGAGGACACCATAGTACTCCATGCACACAGGGCAGAGGCATAAGTACATATCATACAGTGCAATCAAAATATCATTCAATCTACCAGAGCATCTCTAAATTCATTTAGGCAGGGTTACATGCAATCTGTACACTTCACTCACTTGTCATTAGGGAGGAAGCTACAAGACATACTATCAAAAAACCCCAGCAATGAACCCTGCAAAAAAAAAAAAAAAACCGTGAATGGTTGACAGACAACATATCACAACTTCTGCAAACATGGCTTGTCGTGTGCCTCCCAAACGACAGCAGTGAAATACGGCGTATTCTTTCGCAATATAAGCAAGTACAAGATGTACAATAAAATAATCTGTGGCTATTCTAATTCTGACATGTTGATAGCTGATTGACGTTGCACACTCAACCTAGCAAGCAGGCAGGTTTATTCGCATACTGTAAATAAGGATAAATAAGACAAAGATGACTAATATAATAGGAAAAAGTGCGTGGAAGAGATCAAACCATTCATTATCTGAATATTGACGTTACAGATACAGACAGTATGTCAACATGGGTTAAACTGGGTTTCAGGAGGCAGGAAAGCTCTCAACATTAACATTAAAGTCATGAAAAGGCTTCATTTAACTAACTACAACTGTGTGGCTGGACTTTAGCTGGACCTGTGTGGCTGGACCTTAAATTCCTAGGAAATTTCTTGGTCAGTTTTGACATGAAACTATCCTGGAATTCTTACAACTAGTACAGGAAGTCATCAGTCAACGAAAATCTGATGCTCTGACTCAAGATTTTTAGACACTGTCACTTTAATAAACACAAACATTTTGGGGTGTAAATATAAGTAATGAATTTAATATTTCTCCTGCTGTTGTCAGTGACACATGCTAAACTCTCCATGTTGGACTGTTTTAACTGACTTAACGTGAGACACAATGAGTCTCAGTTCGGACGTCTGCTAATAGAGTGCTAATGTGTGTGTGTGTGCCGGGTGTGTGTGGCTGTATGGTTTTGTATGCAGTGGCCCCGCCACCCGCTGCCAGTCCTCCTAACTGCACGGCAATACAAATCTTTATTCGGTCTTGAGATGTTGACAGGTCAATTGAAGAGAATGAGTCTAGTTTATGATGCAGTTGTCAGAGGTGGTTAGGCCGGGAGTCTGTTTATCTGACTAGCTGAGATATTCCGACAATCTCTCTCGCAAACCCCCGGCACCTCGAGGTTAATTACTTCACCAATTTGAGTAAATGGCATGCCATAGTCCCATCTGTCTCCATTAGTTCCCCACTATTTCTCAATTTACGAGGACGGGGGTCAAGGCGCTGGGTGCAGGAGGGATGTAATAAAGCATGGGATTTTATGTTTACACAAATGCAGGAGCCAGGGCATAAATAACTGAAATCCCTCAAATGGCAAGCGCGTTCATAATAACGCTGCTCTTTAAAAAGTCGTTTTTGAGCCATTCTCCACTGCCCATAGAGAATAAAAAACATGGTGCACTAAAAACTAACAAGCCAGAGAACGGTGGCAATAAATATAAAGCTCACGCTTCCCCTCTCTGCCCTGCGCTCACTTACAAGGGCAGTGCAATTACAGGTCTCCGTCAGTGAAACCACAGCACCAGACGTCCTCTGCTTCAGCACTGTTATTTGTGACCAGACCAGCTGATAGAATAAGATTCACTCTTATTGTATACTTCTGTGTGCTTTAGTCACAGAGGACTGTAAACTTAGTCTAAATTTAAGCCATCGTGCTGTTACTGAGAGATTAGCGTCCACTATAAGGTGAAAGCTTTGATCAAGAGGCTAAGTGTGTGTCTGTGATGGAGGACACAGCTGTCTGAGTGTCACACACCTGCCTGTAGCTGCAGTCCCTCTCCACTTGTGATTGGAGGGTCACAGGGAGGGACTGCTGGGGCAATTAATTTCATAGCAAGGTAAATCCAGTCTGTGGCTTGACTGCAGCCCCACCCCCCCACCCCTTCTCTCTTGTTATTAGTCTGGCTCTGCTTGCTTCTGCCTTTGTCCCAAAGGATCCATACATTCAGCTGTTAAAGATGACCTTGCCAAGTACACAAAACTGCTAACTTTCTATCTCTCACACCATCACATTCTCTCTCTCTCTCTCTCTCTCTCTCTCTCTCTCTCTGCCATGCTCCCACAGCTACACTCTTCAAACCCGCGCGAATAAAAGAGACACTTTTAACAAGGGGTTTTATTTATTCTGAAAAAATACTATCAAGGAAAAGACAAAAAACAGTAAAAGTTAAGTTTCACTCACATCCAACCACTTTTACTTCACATTTAGAGGTTGTTGCGGTTCTTCTCTCACACACTCACGCTAATCTCTTTCTTTCTTTATGTGTTTATGTGTGTGCGTGTGTGCGTGTGTGTGTGTGTGTCGGTGTGTGTGGGAGTGGCGAGCATGGGCTGGATGGGGCCTCCGTGTGCAAACAACAAAGTGGCTGTCACTTAATCATAGTCTCTTTAAAGAGCACGAGAGCGATGCTGAGGTGAGACACTGACGCTTTTCCTTTTCAAGGACAATTGTTCTTTACACCCTCCATTAAAGAGGAACTTTGCTTTTCACGTAAACAACCCACTATGGGGGAAACACGAAGTAGTCGGTTCGCTGCTGCCTTTAAAACAACTTTGGTTTTAAACTCTTTAGTTTGTGAATTATAAATCTAAATCTAGACAGAGTTTGCAAAGCATTTCCACATCGTCTGCACTTTTCCCCCCCTCTAACGTACTTTGACGTGTTTGTAACTTGAAAGGGCACACTTCACCTAGAGACAGATTCAGAGAAAACACATGAAAATGAGAACGACGCAGAGTCGCACAGCACCGTGGAACAAATCCCCCCACGACCCAAGTGTGAAAGGAACACTTCAGCTAAAGAGAGTATGGGAAATTACTATTTGTTTTCAATTTGAGATCATCCAGATTACTCTACAGGATAGAGGGCCTTGATTATTAATGTGGACGAGCTAACAACGCTTCCTCAATGGAGCAGACAGACCATTAGTCTCCCCTGACAAGCGCCCCCCCCAGCCTGCCACACACTGCAAAAGTAATGAATTTGGGGCGAAGATAAGAAAATAAAATCATCCTTAATTTCTCAGCCTGCCTTTGTGTAAACTAATATTTTTCCACCCTACTGGGTTTTGATGTGCATGGTACGGTGCTTGCCAAGCTGAAGTCCCATGAAGGATGATGGCAAACACTCTCGGAATAAAAAGAGCTGAAATATGACTATCAAGCCTGCTGACGTTTAGTTCTCTTCCATGTCAAACAACGGAGACAGACTGGAGATCTCTTCCCATACTCCAGTGAACACAGCCATAAATAACACGCTAGTTTAACTCTAGCATGGATGCTAGCTTAACTGCACACGGATTGCATGTAAACATCGGCTAAACAGATACAACTCATAGAATTGTTGTTTGCTTGTTTTCCAGAAAGCTTTGAAGTAAATGGGTAGAAAAAAAGACCGTATTTCAGTTTCTGGTAAACAAGACGTAGTTACCCAGAGAAGCTGCAATTTGCAGAAACTGTGACTACCTGGACAAGATCAAACTGCATTAATGAGGACTCTGTGTGCAAATACTCCCAATTCTCCCTCTCTCGCTCTCTCTCTTTCAGTTTCCTTCACATACACACAATTAATACCACCGGGCAGAAGAGAAAACACTATCTAGCACAGCTTAATTTAAAAACAAGTTAAGTGAGCAGCCTGGGGATTGGTGTTTTGGTATTGAAAAATCATATAGTTGTAGGTAATGGACTGTTTGCATTCAGGGGCAGGAAGGCAATTACTTAGCGACTCATTAAGGTGGCAAATTTGTTAATGCACTGCTAAACACGCTCTAACCAACTGCTGATTTATGTTAATCTCACTACAGCTGTTTCTCGAGCAGCAGGAATGGGCTTGTCCATGGCGAACCGTGGATTTTATGCACACAACGCAGACCAGATCATGAATTTTGTATGGATGAGTGGTGTGAAGAATTCACCCAGGGAAAATCTGAATATGAAAGTGTGTGTGTAAGTGTGCATGTTTCCACCCCCAAACCACCAGCTGTGCTCCATGCCAGTCTGAGCAGACCTTTGTGCCCTAACCCAATGGGGCTGAAACCTACCACTCCCTGTCACTAGGATACATCTTTGAAGGTTACACTTAAAGCAGTAATCTTACATAAGGTTAAGTGTTAGTGTCTCTGTTTAAAGATCTTCAAGCATAACCTTGATCTCAACATAACCCTGAGCCTCAAAAAGTCTTTTCTTACGCAGCCTCATCTTCAAATCATCAAGCCAGTTACAACTAAACAATGCCACTGTTTCTACCACTAAACAATAGCAAGAATGCAAATCTACAGACTATTAATCAAAAATGTCTGTGACTCATTAGTCCTAGCGTCAGATCCTCCACACACAACCCACAGAGTGTCTGATACTTATTATACATTTTCCTCAAACTCAGTGAGGTGTTGTAGCGATCACCGGATTTCCAGCACCATGTCATTAAAAGCTACTAAAGAGTTTTATCTGAAGAAGCTAAGTAAGAGTCGAATGAAGGAGTTTAAACCTGAGCTTGTGGGCCAAAATGCTATGGGAAAAAATGCAATATCAATTATGATTGGTCAGTTGTAATGTCAGTCACTCTGCCTTGGGTGAAAGTAGGTGGCTATTGGCTACGTTCAGTGATAAGTAACTAAGCACTAGTGAGTGTAGTGATGCATCAACAAAATGCAAAGGCCTGCTGCTGTGTCCAATCTCCATGGCTTCTCTTCATTTATATTATCCTTTACTGTGGTGCTGAGTATTTTACACCACACTGAGCATGCCTAGTTCCACCCACTGAGAGATTCCCCACAGTCTGCCTGCTCATTTCTGTCTCTGTGAATGTTTGCGTGTGGATTTTATAGCGAACGCGGGCAGACGTAGGGGAGAGACGTCTGAACGGATGATCATCTGGAAGAAAGCAGAGCGGGGGCTCTGGAGGGGCTGCAAGGGTCTCATGGCACAATGGGAACGGCTCCATGCTCATGTCTCAATTAGCAAATAATTAATGGCTGTGTCGAAGCAAATTGCTGGGCTCTACAGCTGCACTGATTATTAACTTTCACCAAATGAGTGTGTACTGAAGAGTACAACAAACAAACCAAAAAAAGGAACATTTTCTCAGTTGTCACACGCCCCCTCATACGGCTCAGAGTAATATGATGTATAGAAATACTCGAAAATGAAAACGTATATGAAATAAAATAGTAAGAGTAATGTAAGGGCATGAGAATGTTGTATGCTATTAGCTTAAATGCTGTAAGGCTGCTGGGTTTCATGAATTCATGAAGTCATCCCCCTCCCCAAAGTCTGGTGCTAGACCATGAGATATAAAAGCCATACAGCGGGGGAGATACCACCGAGGGGTTTATATGATGGAGGAGGATGAAATGGGGGTAAGAAGGGGTTCCAGGAAGAGATAGGAGGAGGACTATGCACCAAGAACAACAGACATGAGGAAAGGAATAACAGTAACAATCTGATCAACTGTGTCTGCTTGCTGGCTTTACCACCACTTTTAATGGCATCTTAATGTAAATTCAGCAGTGAAATAAAAAAAAAAAAAGGCAAGATATGGGCCACACTTGCTTGGGGAGCTAGTTAAATGATTCAGGGGGAAACTACGGCTTTCATTTAAGTTTGTGCCCTCCGGTCTGTTTATACTGGTCGATACACTTGTCTGAAGAATATAATGGATTAGCACATCATTCAACAAAGCAGCGATGAGGCAGACTGGGGGCGATGGAGAGAAGAAAGTAAATTACAATTAGCAGCCAAGGTAAGCCAAGGAAACATCATATCAGCTCACAACTCCTCTCCTGCTACCCAGCTAACCACAGTGGAGTGGGAAAATATGGAAGAACAGAATAGAGAAAGAACATGCTTGTAGCACTGGAGTAAAACAATTTAACATAATAAAAATAAAACCAACTCTCTCAATCTTATATTGTCTATTTTCATCTGAGCCCCTACAATGTAATGAAGGTATGAAAATATATACCCACACCTCTCCCCTCCCTTCTCCCACCTTCGAAAATCACATGAAATATAAATTCTAGCTCCACCACACACTGTTTTTACGTGAAGCAGATAGAGACATTGGTTTCTCTTATGTGGCTTTCGAATCTATTCTCAATTACCCAACTGTGCAGTATGGGGACAGAGGCAATGTAAATGAGTCCTCCATCTTATCTTAGCAGCAAGCTGGGTTTTCCTGCAGGAAACAAATGAGAAACATGGCTAAGGGTCCTGGAATCTCTCTCTCTCTCTTTCTCTCCCTCTCTCTCTCTCTCTGTTCCATTAAAAGTGTATCGATCGGCACGCCTGCTGCTCTCTGCTCTAAAATGCCATGATAATCAGAGAACTTAATACAGCCATTCATTTTCATGGGGAGAAAAGCCAGGGCACTCCTCTATTCAGGGTTGTCTCTCATGAGAAAACGGAAGTATGACATTATGGACAGGAATTAAACATTAATATATACACTTGTTTTTAGATAAAATGACTAAGCGATATACTGGATGACCTGCAAAATCAGCCAAAATTCAGGTTCCATAAGATTACCATTATCAGTGGAACTCACCAGAAAACCTCATCTATCAATGTGATGCTATTTTGAATGACAGCATTGGATGCTAGGCGGGGTTCTGGGGATTCAATTTGTCATTACAGCTCTTTACCTGACCCTCACATTAAGATGACTGTAGTCTTGAATCGAGGTACGTACATTACCATAAACAGTTGTGAGAGCAAACATCTGACATAAAGAAATTTGCATCAAGCATGTTTTTGTTATTGCAGAAACTGGGATTGTGGGCCATGCTGTTTGGACTACTAATAGTAAAAGTGAGCTGTGTATGTGTGTTTTCAGTGTTAGTTTTGCTTGGTTGTTGGACAAAAGTTTGTGGAAACAAAGATGCACATCGGCCATAGGCCAAGTTCATCTAACTTCACCAAGACCTGTAAAATTTTGCCAGCATTCACAAATGTTGTTAAATCATTTATTCAATGACTGATAAACAAGTGTCAATTATTAATTCTTCAGGTTATTAATTTTAATTAAATTAATGAATTTTATTAGTAGGGGAAGTACAACAGTGCAGCGGGAAGCGTTGCCACCTCACAGCTTCAGGGTCCCTACCTTGATCCTGAGCTCTGAGCTCGGGATACTGTCTGTGCAGACATATGGGTTTCCTTCAGGTTCTCCGGTTTCCTCCGATCTTCCAAAAAGATACCAAAAGATGGATTGGCTAAGCTAAATTGCCTTTGGGTGTGAATGAGTGAGTGAATGTGTGTATCCGTTGTGCTCTGTGATACACCGCATCCCATCCCATTGCCTCATGCACAGTGTTCCTGAGATAGGCCGTGGGTCCACCGCGACCCTGACCAGGGTAAAGCTGGTACTGAAGATGAATGAATGAATACATTATTTTGACTGGTTTTATTTGTATTAAGACTTTTCTAAGCTTTTTCTTTTTATTTTGAGAAATGAACAATCATATTAATAAAGTCGTGTTTAGCTAAAGCTACTGGTGTTTGCTTAATGTTTTGACAATATAACAATATGTATAGTTTATTCTTTGCTTTTCTTTTGTAATTATTGTACAGCACATAGGTCAACTGTTCTTGTCTTTAATTGTGCAATACAAATAAACTGTCATTCACATTGACTGACATAAGATTATATTGACAAATATTAACAATTAGCTACATTTGTGCGTCCTTAATTTCACTGTTCAACTTTCAGTGTTCATATATTTTAGTGTTAAAGTTATCATTTGGTCCATAATATTAACTTATATACCTTAGGATATTTGTTGGAATGTCCTATTTTGTTCTGAGACTAAGCAGAAAACATGCTGCTGGTGGCTTTCACAGCTGTATAATTTATCCCAGCACAGCAACAGCCATTTCATTTAGTGCAGCCAGAAAGAACTTATTAAAATCTACCCAGAGCATTTAATACACAAGCAAAAAAGGCAGAGAGTTATACCCTGCTCATATACTGCACTCTGAGCACACTGATAGACACCATTATAGGCACGCATTTGATATTCTGCATTCCAGTGTTTCTCTAAACCAATCTAAACGGCAAGGGACAAAGATGGCCTGCCTCAGGCTAAATGACTTTTTAGTGACAGTATCATCAAAACAAGCTCTTTTTTTTTTTTTTTTTTACCCCACTGAAGTAAGATATTCAAGTTCGCAGTGCCAGACTGATTGATCTGTGGCCTTGCATGATATAAACAAATCTACCCAAATGCGTTCATAATTTAAAACCTGCGGCCTTAAGAGGAGGCACGTCACTCTGGTATGTGTAGAGCAAAAATGACACTTGTAGTAACTAAAAAAACAATATCCTGATCTCTCCTGAGTATTTCACTAATAGCTGTTGACAATCAGGCTTCATAAAAATTTCATTACCTGTCTAGGGCTCGCCTGTACAAAGAGCATCGGAAGAACATGCATAATTAAGCTAGAAGTATCATAACCTTATAGTTCCAATTATTACTTTATTATAATAATTATTACAATTATTGGAAAAGTAAAAGCATTCATACAACAAAAAAACCCCTCCATTTTACTTTATATACCTTATAAACCTATTATCCAATGTCACCCAAAGCAGGATGGATTGTATTTTAAGTCTGATTCTCAATGCTTCTTCCTCATGTCTTCTCAGGGAGTTTTTCCTTGGCACTGTCGCTTCTGGCTCGTTCACTGGGGCTGTAAATCAAATCTACACTCGGATTTCTGTAAACCTGCTATTGTTAAAAGTGCTATACACATCAAATGAAACTTATTTATATAGGTAGAATTTCTTATGTTCTAGTGGTTGTGGTATTGTTTCTTGCTGCATGGGTTGCACATACCCATTGGCTTTGTGTTTGAATTTTCACACATCTGATAAGATGTTGCTTTTTTTTTTTTTTTTTTTTTTTTTAAACTCATCCACAATCCCTTTACTGATTTTAATAGAAAGACCCAATCTACAACTTAAGCCTGGATACTACCCGACTGATTGTACTTCCCTCTCCTGGGGCACACTCTGTGCTAAAAGGCTTGAATTTATTAAATGTCTAATGCATTCTCAAATAGATGTTCAAATCACCTGTTACAGTATCTTTATATTACATATCAAATCTTGGTGTATTATAAGTTGAACTTAATCCCCCCACACCCTGTTATGTAAAGAGCCGTATGTCACTTATGAAAATGTTGTTAACGTTTGCACGTAAGGGCCTGCACGTTCCGTATCGGGTGGATCGTATATGTAGGAACATGAAGGAGAATATATCATACTAGACCCGTTATTAGAGCTGAGGGTTAAAAAGGGTAATAGGAGTAGAAAATATAATGCATTTGTTGTGGTAACTAAATGTAATGACCGCAAATAAAATCCCAAATATGATATCTGTATTGTGTGGCTAAACATAATATGGCAAAAAAATCAAAAAGGAAAAACAGCAGTACAGTTACTTTATAGAAGTCCTATTAGTTTAGAATTCTGCCCTCTTCACGTGTTTCACTTTTAAGAAAGACTAAAACAAAATAAAAGTCTTAGCAAAGGGTTAGGCTGACAATGGCAGGCAGCTGCTCAGGCTTCCCAAAATGACAGCCATTTGCACTTAAATGAGAGGATTTGTGCTGGGGCAAGCCATTACCAATATGCCATATGTGAAACCGTGTCTTTATCCCACATTATTGAGGAGGGAATGAGATCTCCTTACACCATGTTGTCTGTTTCTCTCTTCCTCTCCGTCTCGTTCGCTCTCAACAAATGGGATTCCCTCTCCTCCATCACGACAACGGCCGACATGCATCACACATCGCTCCGCTTGTACCATAGTGTTCGAGTTTAAAACTGAGCTGGAACTTTTGGATGCACGTTTCTAATACCCATATCGAGCATGTCTTACCTGCTGGAGTCGAATTTGCTGCACTAATGATCATCAAAGCTGAACTAATACTCACTATCACTCATACGCTCGTCATTATCCCGCAAACTGTTTCTCGCTTGTTATGAGGCAAATGACGAGATTCCTTTTCCCATTCACGTGTCGTGTCTGATGGATGTAAAGGGATTAGAAAGTGCCTCTGGCCCAGCAGCAGATACCAAGCCTGACATTCCTCTTTCTGAATGCAGTCCTATCAGAACAGAGCCAAAAGGATGAAGAACAGATATTATACGTGCCTCAAAAACAGAGATGCGACTCAGAGGCGGAATGAGGGAGCGCACTCATCGTTCATTGCCGTCCCTGATGCTCCTCGCCTGTTTATTTGACTCCTTTATCAGTTTCGAGGTGTGCCGTACTTCTTTCTCCATCCGCTCCCAACTCTAAGTATTGATTCATTACTAAGTATCTATCATACAGGCCAGAGTGTGCCGTGCATCATTGCAGGTGCTCCTCATGATAATGGATGGATGAAGTTATCATGCTTGTACACAAAGTGGCAGTGACATTTGGAAAAACCTCCAAGCAAATTCTTTCTCTTATCTGCTCATAGTTGTGGTACAGGGGTGTCTGCTCACAGCACCCTCATTAAGTAACCGTAATTAAGTCTCATTTGTAAAAGCTCATGTACATAAACGCAGACAAATGTATTAGTCATATTAATGGAAGGGAAACTAAATAATAGTATCCAAGTTGTTCTTTCTACGAAACTAGAGCAATAAAACGAATGCAGTTTTACAGATGCTGAGATTTATTTCTGTGAAACTGCTTTATTTTTTTGCAAATTTCATCATCATCACACAGCTACAGCAAGATCTGGTGTGAAGATCTGAGGATTAAAAAAAAATCGTCCTCGTGCAACCTTCTATCCATGTATCTTTTTCCTTCTCCCTTTTCTCGCTGCTTCCTAAGTAATGCCCTTTTTTTTTTTTTCCTAGGTGAGGAAATGGTAATAGGCGGTACATATGGTGTCCACGTCTGTGCTCCTCTTTTAGAGAGGGTCAAGTCTCATCTATTATTCTCCATGGCAAGAGTCACAAGGCCTCATTGGGCTTTTTATACCCTTATATGATGGGTTTCCTGCTTCAGCCTTTAATACACAGAGCGATTACAAACACATTTTGCAGTATCTAACAGGATATGCCATGGTAAAGTGTCAAGCTGGCTTCTTTAAAAAAAAAAATAATAAGAAAAAAGAAAGAAAAGTAAGGCCGAGTAATGGATATCATTTTACGTGAGCTATTACCTGGGCCAAACTCACTTATTTAATTATTATTAATTACGTTTCATTCTCTTTCAACGTTTTTAAAAAATTTTTTACAGGCTTAATTACTAATCAAGCTCCTTCTTGCAGTGCTTTATTATATTAATTAGCATATGTACTGCTACTGTTACCGAACAATATTTGGATGCAGATCACATTTCCATTTCTCTGCTGGCATGTGGTGCAGTGCGTGCTGAACTTTTCACTGTGGCAGACGTTTTGTAGCATCCTGTACGGTCAATAGCATGTAATGTAATGTGGCAGAGAGATGTTGGAGTTAACATAGCTCACCTTTAACATGACACACCTGCGAGCAGATACTGGGTCCCGCCAGCATGGTGAAATATGAGCACTCTCTTGGCCACTACTCACCTATCCATCTGTTCACTGAACTCTTTCTTTCTCTCCCTCACTCAAAAAAATAAATAAAAATCATTTCCAGAAGCACACAACTCTAAGTTCTGCTCTAGATTCACCAGTATTGTAAACTGGATAAATTTGACACGCATCGAGAAGGACACAAGTGGCCCATTTTTACCACGATTCAATGTTACAACTGCTGCTGTTTACTTTAAATTATTGTATGTTTACGGTAAATTACTACTATGTAAATAGCTCCTTTCTTAGATCGGATAGAAAGAATATTAAACTTCTCTTATTGCCTTGTCAAAGATATTAAAGCAAAGAAATCTCCCTGTGTAAAAGCGTGAAATATCAATCTAAAAACGTTTAAATGAAACCTTATCCACCACTGATCACAAAATAGCTCAGAAATCATATTTGTCATATTCCCTATCCCAGATTCCTCCATTTCAGATCACCATTCAGATTAAAGGCAGGTAAAAAAAATAATACTAAAAAAAATCCCTGTGTCAGCACGCTGGAGATGTGATCGGACAGATTCAGGATCAGATATTAATAAGTGGCAGCAGACATCTAAAATGAGAGCGACTGTATCAGACATGAGCTGGAGGACAGGGGGAAATTTGGCCACTGCGCTTATCAAAGAGCCATTTAGATACGGGTGATAGCAGCAATGCTAACACACAGCCAGCTCCACACTGCTCTACATAGGTGACTGAAAACAGATCCAGTGCAACTGACTAGATAAGGCTAGTCAGATATAAGACTAGATTTAGGCAATGCCTTAATGCATTAGAAATAGAATGAACAATTTTTCGAAATATTTAACAATTACAGCAGTGGGATAAAGTTAATACATTATTTACTCATATTGATTTTGTGTCTATGAGTGTTTGTGACTCAGGATGGAAAAAAAGGACAATCTGTTAAACAAAGGCTTTTGTATAAAAGCCAAAAACAGACAATTATCTCAAAAGTTCGGTGACCTTGACAATGTACTGCCAACCCATCTGCTCACGAGTTTCAGCAGTCGCCTTGTTTCTCCCAGGCGGCTTCCCTTTCTTCCATTCTTCTCAATCTATCCGTCTTTCCTCTTTTACTCTTTTGAGACACAGGGCTGACCTTGAATCAGTGTCTTCTTGTCCATATTATGGAATTATCTGAAAAGTATCTGAAAAGCAGAAGCTGATCCCAATTTCATCCGAGAAGGTTAATAAACATCACCTCCGTATCTTCACTCTGAGTTGTTTAAGCATGACTACAGCACTGTCTAGACTTACACAATAACCGTGGCAGGCTCTCCACTGCGCTTCTGTCCTGCCTCTAATTTACATTCATCCAATTATTAACAGCCCTTGTTGACTTTGAGATTCTTGTAGATACTTTTTTAGATTGTTTTTTTTTTTTGTTTTTTTTTTTGGCATGATAACAAAATGAAGAAGCTGGGAACTTCGGTTCCCAAAAGAACGCTGCCCTCTGAAACCTTGACATGCACAAAGACGGGCGCGCAGACAGGCCTGCAATGCCAGGAACGATAAGGTCACCCGAGGGATTGCCGAGATTATCTCTGTCAAGCACTTGGACACAGCACAGTCAAATGATGCATCATGCAGCCATTTTGAGGGGGAAAAAATCAATTTCTTCACCAGATCGCTATTTGCTTTTCAAAGTGCCCTTGTAGTCTTTGGGTTGGAACATTTATCAATTTAAATGTTGTGAACTGATAATGTTTTTTAGCCATGCGCCTTGTAAAGACAGTGGCTGGCGAAGGCTGAGAAACCTTTCTCCTTTCTCTGCTGCTCCTCTCACCTGGGAGACTGGATTATAGATACAGACTCTGTACTTACTGCTGGAGAAATAGTAGAAAAATGTAATAATTTCACCAGCCTAGTGAATAGTGACTGTTAATGACAACGTCAGAAAAGCAGCATTTGTGAAATGCATAAATCATGCTGTTTTTATTATCATTATTATTACTATTATTATTATTATTACCTTCATAACGTATTACTGATATTTTCTATTGTCCTTCTGGGAATTAAATCCTGCATTCCTAGGTAAAATGTAATGGGTTATAAATCATGTATCTGTACCAGATTTGATGAATTTCGACCCTCCAGCATTGTGGAGGTTTTTCACTGTCAGCAATCATTAATGTAGATGTCAGTAACGGATGACATTTTGGTGTAAACCAAGGTTTTCTTTACAGCAGTTGGTGCAATGTGAAATGGAAATGAGTCCGAATTTAACGATTCTTTTTAAAAGTCGATGTAGCTTTCCCTTTCAAATGGTATCAATCAAGTGCATGTAACTGCTTTACATTTAATGTTCGGAAGAAACTTATATTACCGTTTTTCTTTTATTTACTTTTGACTATGCAGATGCTGTTTATGAAAATGCATCTAAAACTAACCTTCGATCTCGCAATACAGCATGCAGTAATCTCGGTAGATTTGTTATTGGTTGTTCATCTATCACTCATCACTGAATAACATAGAACTTATTTAAATGGCATACACTTAATATAAGAAGATATACTTATTGGCTGTAATTTATCTTCAAATGTTAATGTTAAATATCCTTGTAATATATTCCTCAACTGAGGCATTCTACACAGTATTTTTCCTGTTCCTACAGTTAGAAAAGTAACTGGAAAGAAAGCATTTATGTATAAGGCTCCTTCGGATTGGAATAATTTACCTTCAAATATATGATCCTTCATCATTCACATGTTTAAAAATAGTTTGTTTTCTTACTTTGAGACACAGTGTACATGCTTCAGATGATGCTATATCTATAGCCATGTACAATATACTAATATTCTATATAATATAATGTAAAATATAATATGATATAATTGCTGGGCAAACATTTGTCGTGTTCACCAATGCACTTATCCTTTTGATGTCCGTTTGTCATCTGTCTTATTTGTAGTGTGTTTGTTGAATTATTGAGTGTTTTGTTTTTGTTTTTCACGTTACGTTAGTGCTTCTGTTTTTGATTTTTTGCTTGTACTGTATGTTAGGATATTAGGACTTGAAAACAAGTTGCTTCATCTCAAGGGGTATATCCTAATGAATAAACTTGTATCAATCAATTAATTGCGCTAAAAACGCATCCGATATCAGATTCCTATGGCATTATTTTCTTAACAACAAGAACAACAAACTAATTAAAATGACTGCATGATTCCTGCAACTCTCACACAGCATGTGCACTCTCACTCTCAAATTTACCTTCCTCTCACACTATGCACTTCTCTCTTCTTTCACACACCTGTTATGTTTGCATTTCTCTCTCGCCGTAGACACTTACCTAATTCTGATCTCAAGCTCATGTGAAGTTAAGGGCTGTGAGGTCAGGGTGTGTGCGCGCATGTGTGTATGTGTGTGTGTGTGTAAAGGGAAGCAGGAAGAAATTCAAGGTGGCTCAATTATACATGACCCCTCTCTGCCCTGTTTCTCTGCGCAATTCTACAAATCTGCATGCGAACACTGACCCTCAGCTGCCACAGCGTCATTAATAAAAGAGTACTTATTATCCATTTAGTGCTGTTCTGGTATTCTGCCTTGATGAGCTGTTAGAATAGCCAGGAGGAATATCCCAGAGTGCTTTGAAAAGGTTCAGGTGTGTAAAAATGTTTTAAAAAATAAATAAATAAAACCAAAACAAAACATAAATATTGCTGTTATAATAGTCATAATGTCCTTATCATAGGGCTAACAAACATAAACAGATTCCACTGGTTGTAGATCTAAATGATATAACATGTAGTTATTTAAAAAAAAAAAAAAAACACTTCATTTTCACTCACATATTCATACTGAAGAACAACACTGGGATATTTTAAATCATAATATTTGACTCAATTGGTTAACACGCTGCTTCCCAAACTTACACCTATGGATATTACTTTTATCAATAAAACCAGATTAGCTTTAGAGCACACCATTTCCACATTTGCTACCCATTTAAGCTTTTTTCATGGAAAGAAAATACAATTAACAAATACACAAACAATAAAATACCCACAACTGATTCAATTATTTGATTAGCGGCAAAAAGTACTTCGCAAAATAGCTTGGTGTCAGACAGATGGCAGGAGAGGCTAATGTAGGAGGCAGAGCAGGGTGTAAAGTGTGGAAGAATGAGGGATGGGATAAAGGAGGATGCAGAGCTGATCTCCACACAAAGATGTGATCAGACATTCAGGCAGATGGTTATGCTAATATATTCAATAGTCCTCCTCTCTGTGTAGGGGTTGCAGCATGGGGGGCAGTGCGGGCGGAGATGGGAGGCGAATAGAGGGGAGGGGTGGAGCTGGGTGTGGAATAAAAAGGGGGGAAGGTCTGGATGGATCTCAGGTGGCAAACCCTATGCTTTATCTCAGTAGACTCCAAAGCAGGCCTGCTCTCCTCCCCCCCCCAAAACTGTGGTGTTCACTCATGAAGTAGAGTCTCTGCCAATGCAGATAGGAGGGGCTGGCCGCAGGCACTCCAAACCCATCACCATCGCCAAACACGACTGACAACTGAGAGAGGACAAATTCCTCTACCATATGGTGGATTACACATGGCCTTCACATGTCGCCGAGTGTACAGTGATGCTGTGCTTCCAGCTACACGCGAGGGGTTAAATCGAAAGCCTCCATGGCAGATGAGGACTCAGATGCTGTGTGTATTCCAGATGTATCAATTTCCTTGGATATCCAGTCCATGCGAGTGCATATGCTGTACTGGCAGGGGTGCAGGCTGAATAATGGCCACCTTCCAAAAGCTAATATTCTTTTGGCTGGAATAATGCAATTATTATTTTCCTAGCCATCAGCCTTGGCACACAATGCCATCTGTTACACGAAACAAACATACACATCTCCATTTAGAAAACAGACAGCTGCCCAGTCGCAAGCTGTACCTCCACATTAGCCGTGCAGGGAGACTGCAGGGATTCCACTGACCCTGCAACAAGGTCATACAAACCCCTCATCCAGCCTGCGACCATGCACTATGCTTATTACTTTACAAACCACGTAAGGAAGGCCCGAGTGGCATGATTATATTCCTGCCACTCAATTTGTGCCGTGGGATGGCTTATTGAATGGCACCACTGCAAATCTGGTGATTAATCTAGAAAGACGGCAACCCATCCATCACATATTAATTATTGGAAATGAACTAATCACCCTCCTCATAAGCCAAATAGTAGCGGAGGACAGAATAACTAAGACACGAGACGAATTTGGCAGCATATGCCTATTTACATGCAGAAGTGAAATGATCATGGCTATTAGCACAACAAAAATGGTTAAATGGCCATCTGGTGGAGTGAATAATAGGGGTAAGAATCGCCGTGATTCACCTACTGTCAAACACGGGCCTCATTATCAGAGGAATCTGGAAGTGGAGTCACAAACAGCGGTGATAAGAGAGCAAGAACACATCCACTCCCTTCAGTTCGACCACGCTGTGTGCATTATCAAATAGCTAAGGGCATCTGCTGAGGTTGTACAGCATCACAATAGTGTCTGCAATACAAGAGGAGAAGCTTGTTCGCGCTGTAAAAACCTGTTAGGTGCTCCAGTCTGCACACATTAATGTAACACAAGGTGGTCAATAGCCACAAAGGGAAAAGCAATTTCACATCACTCTTTCATTCAGCTCGGGGGACGTACGCGGAAAAAAAGGTGGGGAAAGGATATGAAAATGTTCTCCTGGGTGCAAAGCCCAAAAAAATGCCTTTGGAGAGAGAGAGATCAAAATTTCACAGGCTTGTCTATGAAAAACGGCTTTCCTTGCATCACAAGGAAATTAAATTTCATTCACATGGAATTTTTTATTTAACTTTTTAAAAAAACACACACACACACACACACACACACACACACATACTTGGAGGTGACAACCTCTTCCAATTTAACGTTTTATTCTTTATCACATAACCGCAGTTAGCCAAGGCTTTAAATCTCAGCAAGAAGCTGTGAAGTTTATCAGATATAATTGTGGCATTATCCGGCACCACTGTCTCTCTGCTGTTGTAGACAGGAGAAGATACTTTATATCTACCATCAAAGACCTGAGGAAGGGCGCGATTGAGAGATTAGCACACCTTTACTTCTGCTGGAAGCCTCAGTCTCTCTCTGCGAATAAAACTAGGATCTGAAATGCCCGTAAGATTGAGCAGTGGTGCTAAAAGGTCATGCTATCGACTGTGGCCCGATGTAATGACTAGATGATGATTCAAGTCTTGAATGTCTAATGACGTCCATCATTAGCTCTTAAAATCTCATGGCCGATGCATCGATGGTAAAAAAAATATGAGTGACCTTCACTTTACCATGTGTCAGATGTTCACAAGTCCCTGAGGTCCAAATCCAAGTCAAGCCTCAAGTCTCTGAGGTGGAGTCCAAGTCAAGCCTCAAGTCTCTGAGGTGGAGTCCAAGTCAAGCCTCAAGTCTCTGAGGTGGAGTCCAAGTCAAGCCTCAAGTCTCTGAGGTGGAGTCCAAGTCAAGCCTCAAGTCTCTGAGGTGGAGTCCAAGTCAAGCCTCAAGTCTCTGAGGTGGAGTCCAAGTCAAGTCTCATGTCTTTGTTCTTTTTTTTTTTTAAGCAATAGTTCTTTCAGCTAGTTATTATAATTAACAGTGTATGAGGCTAAATCAAATTTGAAATATTAAAACTGATTACTTCTACAGAATGTCTTGTTCATTTATTCACAATTGTCTAATAAAGCACACAGGGTTTTACTTAAATCATCAATTTCATTTTTATACACAATCAAAAAACGATTACTTTCAAACTATTACATTTGATCCAATTTTTAAGTCATTTTTTACTGGAAATTCAGTTTGAAGCAATCTTACAGCATGACTAGCTTGATTCCTCTCCCTTCAAAGTGCCCTTCGGAGGGAGATTTAAACCTTTTGAATGCAGAGACTCTCACCATGTGAAAAACGTGCTGTGTATTTTGAGCTATTTGATTAGTTTGCTGTAGTTCTCAAGCAATGATCGGTAAGGTAGTCTTCCAGTGAGCGCCAGCGTTAACAAAACCCCCGTGTATACATGCAATTTAACTTGGTAAACTCGGATATTATATGCATATGATACTTAATACTTGGGGGGGGGTTAGGGGTGAAAAGGACATGGAAACATTTGTACTTCTTGTAAATGGCCAACACGCAAGCCCCTGACAGGATGGTACGATGATTATCACAAGGTAAGACTTGGCTATATTGTTATTTTTTTGTTTGTTGTTCGTTTATATAACAGCACTTTTCCAATGGGTGATGAACACGTGCCTTCAGATCACGTAAGTATATATTAATGCTCGAATGGTGTGTTTAGAGATGAATTGTTGTGATATTTGCTGCTGCAGCGCATACTGATCATGAATGAATAGAAAAATGTGGTGTTTTATGCTGTCATGTGGGGTAGTAAAGAGAGTCTCTGTCTTCAAGTCCAAGTCAAGTCTCGAGTCAGTTGTTCACGAGTCCAAGTCAAGTCATTTTTTTTGCGACTTAAGTGCGACTCGAGTCCAAGTCGCAGACTCGAGTTTCCATCTCTGCCATGTGTG
Source organism: Ictalurus punctatus (assembly GCF_001660625.3). NCBI lineage: Eukaryota > Metazoa > Chordata > Actinopteri > Siluriformes > Ictaluridae > Ictalurus > Ictalurus punctatus. The sequence continues at coordinate 17,839,095 of NC_030424.2, read as the reverse complement.
TCATAACATAGTATATCAAGAACCTGCTTCTGCACACACCATAAAGTACATCTGTTCCATAATCTGTTTATGTAACATGGTGATATAGTCTTCGAGCCAGAAAACACACATGACAATATGCGTTTTTGGAAGAAGTTGCCTCTGTTTCATCAATGATAAAATTTTTTACCAGCTAATTCATTAATATTCTGCAATCATACAATAACAATCAAGAGGAAATCTACCTTAAACAATTCAGAGCCTAGTCAAGTTTTAAAGTTTAAACCACACTAATTAGCATTGAAAATAATTAACTAGGATGCACACTTTTTTTGCGCTCTAAAACAGATTAACAAGCTATAAAGTTACCGGCAATTAAGATGAGGAGAATCACAGGATCAGCTTAGCCATGTAAGATAATAAACTCTACTCCTACTAAAGACTTAACAAGCCCTTTATCAGCAGGCCAAGCTCCCTACTGCAGATAAAACCCACATTAAAGATAAGTACAACAGATTCTGCAAACTTTGGGGACAACTAATCAATTATTTGATAAAAATCATCAATCAATTAATGCTGAATTAAATTAGAATTTGCCTTAGCCTACTTCAGCTGCAAATAACTCATCAATTTAATCTTTTAATCTAGTAGAAAATAGGCTGTTTTCATTTTACCCACATGCACCATTTTCTTCGAGTTTTGGATTGTTAAAACCAATGGCACTGTTACCACCTGCTTGGAAAGTTGAAATATTCTATAAAACATCTATTGTCTAAAGAGAAGTGAGAGATTATTTTTACTCAATCTGATGCCAGTGACTTCCGGTGGTGTATTATAGACGGACAATTAAAGCTGACTCAATCAGCTGGCAGTGGACTTATTTAATGAGCACAGGACCTGAACCAAGATCAGTTGAGTCTCTCCAGTTTTCAGGATGGCGCTAAACTAGACAGAGCTATGTGGAAACCCAAGGTCACTTACACACACTTACATTATTCATTACTAGGTTCTAGCCAATAGGACCAGACTGTAATAATCATCTTGCATTAGATTCTCTTCACAAAAAATATGTAGCACTGAAAAGTGCAAATTAAAGACTAGGCAACTGACAGGCAAGGTGTTAAATTACCACTAATGTGTCAGGATTGGCTTTCCGATGCATAGAAGGAGAAGAAATTTGAACATGCGTTCACCTGTGAAAGGCCGAGGTATATGGACACGGTCTCTGAGATGTACAAAAACCTCCCCTCCTTGTTTAGTGCAAATACGAATCCATCCAGGGACTGTGGAAAGAGAGAGAAAGAGAGAGAAAGGAAGAAGAAGTGAGTGAGACGATACACACAAAGGGCTTGTTTTTAAAACCAGAAGGATTCCTCACATTTTCCTCCTACAACCTCAATCAACACTGCAGAAAAAAACAATAGAACCCCTCACAGAATTTGTAATGGTTTTGCTGGTTATAATGGGAATTGTATTGGTTTCAATGGAAACTGTAATGGTCCCTGTGGGCCTCTACTGGTAATTTGTTTAATTCTATTGTTGGCATGTTATGTCTAGTGGATACCATTAAGGACTAATAATGGTATTGGTTTTAAAGGTTACCTGATCGTTTGTAATGGAATTTGTAGTGGAAACCACTAGCATTTCTTTTGTTTTTTTCAGCAGGTAAGGCCTTGTAGAGGGCATTGAACACAAAGTAACAACATGAATCATATCAGACACAAATAATGAACAAACCATGATGAATAATGAATACATGAATCTGTCACTACAAAAGGACACAATCCTGATAATAACACAGGATTTTCAAACAGGATTCTGCAATGTTTCCCACTTTACATGCATATAATTAGGCATTTTGGACTATGAAAAGTCTTGTTCTGTGAAGATCACTGCTGGAGATTCAGGGACTAGGCGCCCAACAGGCAACAATTAAGGTACTGAGGTCAGCTAGGTTAATTACATATTGTCCCCTACTGATTCAGATAATCTGCAGGGCCTGCTAAGCACAGGCATGAGGCAGCAGAGACAGAGAGACATGGGTAAGTAACAAATAAAAAAAAGGCTTGCTCACAAGAAAAGAAAGAGCTGAAGAAATAAACACAGCGTTGCACACAAAGCCCCAGTCGATCTGATCACCTTTTTATGAAAATGAGGTTTACACAGATGGGGCAGGGGAGCGTCTCTCTTTTTTCTTTCTCGCTCTCGTTTATTTCCAGCTCTAAAAAGAGCAGCGGCAGCTGGCGAGAGGAGCGCATGGTCTCTACCCGCCGATAAAACAGCATAGCCCTGGGCTATTTACAGCACGCTGATATGCAGCTGACAACAGGAGCTCCCATAGCGCTCCGCCAGAGCCCGACAGCCTCCCCAAACACACATCTGCTAGCACCAGTGCTTAGCTTACACTTTACATTACACTGCCTTAATGTTGCCGCTAACGCTCGCTATGACACTTCACAGTACACAGCGCAGGATTTAGTTCAATTTGGTACAATTTATATGAACTGTGTTTATGCTAGCAGTGACACATTTTTTCCCAGACTCTGTATCATTATATCCTAATCTAATGCGATTTGATTACGTTATGTCTGTACTAAACCTTAATTATATCATCTTTGGAGCGTGAGAATAAATATTAGCCTACATAATATTAGGCTAACAGCATGCTACACATTAGCTAGCACTAACAAGAATAATAGTAAAACTTATAGCAGATAATGTAGAAGGGCTAGTTCATGTAACAAAGGTTAGCATGTTAAATATACTCAAGATAGAGTGCTTTTGAAGGCTAAGATAACACTATTGATTCCATAGGGAAAAGACAAGGCACAAATACACACAAGAAATAAAGTAAGAATAAACTAAAGAAAAAAATAGGACATTTGCAAAGTTATTTCAGGCTTAGCATTTGCTCTAAAACTGAAATAACCAAGATTTGAAAGATATGTCCAGTATGACCATGACTTTGTGAACACTGTTCATACAAAGAATATATATATTGCTTCAGGGGTTTCCTCTAGGTACTCCAGTTCCCTCCCCCAGTCCAAAGACATGCCTTGTAGGCTGATTGGCATTTCCAAATTGTCTATAGTGTGTGTATGTGTGTGTGATTGTGCCCTGTGATGGGTTGGCACCCTGTCTAGGGTGTCCCCCACATTGTACCCCGAGTCCCCTGGGATAGGCTCCAGGCTCCCCGCGACCCTGTGTAGGATAAACATTATAGAAAATGGATGGATGGATGGTACAACCACACATGACATGATGTAGTTACCTCAGGTAACACTTAACCTAATCCTGTGTGTGTTTTGAGTCTATCACAATTCCCACCCTTCATGTCAGTCGATAGTACTCTGCTTCTGTTGGGACTGTATCCTCCCCATACATCAGTGGAGGATCTTCTCAACCTTGTTACTGCGTAGCGTCAGATCTGGCACTGTTACGATTCCTGCATCCCCACAGAGCCAACCCTGGCAGTCAGAGAGGATTGCCAGCAGTGGCCTCCAGCTACTCTCCAATCATCTACTGGCTGTTCGTCTCTGAAAGTGCGGGGCAGCAGAGCCAGGTCTCTGGAGGAGCGCCTAGTCGCCTCCGTCAGCCTCCCCGTCGTGATAAACGGCCTCTGTTTACAGGCTAACCACTGGGTAAAATGCCCTATAAATCACCCGGCAGACAAACTTCTGGGGGAGAAATGTGTTACATTAGGATGGGCCTTTTATGTCATTTGTTTAAAACAGTCATGCCTCACGAGCCTCCTTGCGTTTTCTCTCCCTCTCTCTCCCTGCAGAGCTGAGGAGGGAAGAAGAATATCCTGAATAAGCTGCAGTGGTGCTGTGGAGAGCTCTGAGCTGGCTAGGGACTGGATCCCAGGTGATGTGTCTGACCTTAGATGCAAGGCTGTAAGCTCATTGAGGCTAGATTGAGTTAGGACAGATGGGTTGGTGCTTGCCAGGAAACACATGAAGAACTTTTTGAACTAGGAACTTCAGTCAGGGAACTGAAGCTTTAGTGCTCTGATCTACAGCTGTCGCTTCACACCAGTATATTGCCCCTTATTCAAGGCACAAAATTTAGAACAAGATGTTAAAGTGGATCAATATTTTTCATCACTTGTGGTTTAATACTTGAGGCTAAGATGTAAACCGAATAAGACATATGAACACCATGATTTAGAGCAATAACACCATCCAGACGTGCTGCCCTAGAGGAGAAAATGCTGCCTCTATCCAAAGTGTCTTATGTTTTCCTAATAGAGGACAAATACGCTAGAGGTGAAGGACATGTGCTGACAAACATCAATCTACTCCCAGTGCCCTGCACAAAGCCACGCCACCGTGCTGCCGTATTTACACACACGAGCAGACACTGGCCTTGTTGACCATTAACGCATCATAAATTATTAGGCCAAGAAAAAAAAAACAGAGTAGAGAGAAGAAGGGCAGCTGGTAACTGGAGCGTACCTCGTGTTCAGACGCTACCAAGGTCCCCGCATTCCTCCGACCCTTCACACATCCAACCCCTTAAAAACAATCACTGCAATCAAAGCAAGCAGGGCTGATTAACTCTGTGTATGCGTATCTATGTGAGAGGAGGACCGTGCGACAAAGAGAATCTCATCGTGAACAGATGGATCCCCGCAATATTTTTTTTTTAAACTCGAGAAAATAAAATATACGATGAGGGGATGTACTGACAAGTATTTCAACAATTGGCAACCCTTTATTTCTTATTTCATGGAGTGAATGGATGTATCTCATTATTAGCCCCTCTCCCTTCCACAGATACACTCGAAAACACACCGATCCAAAGGAGAGATGTAGAGGGTGCTCTTACTCAATACACAAATCACAGAAAATCACATAACAGCCCTGAGATAAGCTAGCATATGGGTTACAGTGTAAGATGTGCATGTGTATTACGTGTGTGTGTGTGTGTTTATAAGAGAGGGACATAATGGACAGAGAGAGAAATCAGGTATATTTATATTATAGAGACAGACAGACAGAGTGAGGGAATGATTAGGGGCTTTAAAAGACATCTTATCAGAAGTAGTCCATTGCCATGGGAGCTGGGAAAAATATATTTTTCACTCAAGTCAATTTCAAAGCTGACAAGCCATGTAGAAATGTGCAAATATGGATGCAGAGTATTGATTTATTTATTGAAGGCCCTAGCTCGGGGGATGCTCAAATCACTCATCTTACCCCACGTTGGGAGCTCTTTCGAATAAAAGCATCGTTATAACATTTATTTCAGATGGAGCTTAGCAGTGGAGAAAAGATCTCAGCTCCTACTCAACATGACATATTTATTGGCCCACTTTATAGGCACAGTGACCCACTGCAGCCATCTGTTATAAAAAAAAAAAAAAAGACACTGGACTACATGTAACAAAGCATCCTTTTGAACAGAGGATTTCCCCTTATCACCTCAGTGTCAGACTTCACATTAATCCATCTGTCCATTTTCCATACCTTATCCTACACAGCGTCACGGGGGAGCCTGGAGCCTATCCCAAGGAACTCAGGGCATAAGGTGGGGGACACCCTGGATAGGCACAATCGCACACACATTCAATTTGGAAATGCCAATCAACCTACATGCATGTCTTTGGACTGGAAGAGGAAACTGCAGTACCCGGAGGAACCCCCGAAGCACGGGGATTCGAACCCCCCAACCCCGGAGGTGCGAAGTAAACGTACTAAACACTAAGCCACTGTGTCCCCTCACTTCACATTCATTTATTTGAAAAAATTACTGTGCACTGTGTGTTTTAATTGTCAAATATACAGTCAAGAGCAAATGTTTGCAATCAAGTGGTTTTTGAATTGAGAAAGGAATCTGTATATACAAAAAAGAAGGATTTCAAGAGATTACAATGAAATGTGGGTGTATACAAAGCAAACCCAACAGAAAATGGAGAAAAAGATTTGGTAGATTTATATGTCAGAACAGGAAGAGTGTGTGTGTGTGTGTGTGTGTGTGTGTTTGCGTGTCAGTGCTGAATAGTACCACTGAGAAAAATTATAAGCAGCTGAGATGATATGAAAGAGAATGGAGACAATTATGCAAGAAAATGGTAGACATACACCACACTAGTGTTATTAGAGAAAATTTATTTTACATGCAGGACTGATATTAACTCCTAATATATTAAAATACTCTTTATATTAAATGTACATTTTTTCTATAAGAAATAAAACCTAACACACTAAATGTCTTGTATGTAATTTATCTGTCATACTCATTTCAGCCTAAAGAAATATAAAACTATGCACTTAACTGTACACACACTACAGAAAGAACACTAATTAAAAAAAAAAAAAAAAAAGCTTGCATGACCCGGTACAATACATGCAAACACGGGGGGAAAAAATCGTTATTCACCATGAGTTGTTTGAAACTACTTAGTCAGCCATATTCCCCCATGTCTGATTAGTTTATCGTTAGAAATACCCGTAAAACGAGCTAAATTGTGTGGACGGCTGATATATAAAATCTAAATTAGCCTACTGCGGAGGGAGAGAAAGACAGAGGAAGAGAGAGAAAGAGAGGAAAAACAAAATATGATCAGCGCACTTGAAGAGCAGAGAGTGAACATGAATTTTTCCCTGTCCGTGGTGTGGAAAAGTTCCTTCGGGTGATGAGACAACAATATTGTTTCTACCTCCCTGCGTGTCTGGATTTAATTAAGTGATAACAGTCACCTTCGGGTGGTGGCACAAGACAATAATATCAGAGTTAAGAGAAAGTGCTGAGGAGACTGGGCTCTCCCTGTTATCAAGAGAGAGAGAGAAGAAGAGAGAGAGAGAGAGAGAGAGAGAGAGAGAGAGAGATTTACCTGTTATACAAACTCCATCTTGGCTTTAGTCAGGTTAGTTTCTGGGAATATTTTCTAAGTCTAATCGGAGTGTGGGGGGTGGGAGGGGGGTGGGGTCTGGTTTAAGAGGATTTACTTTAACTCTAAGAGGATTAATTCTAATTTGAATGCTTATGTGTTTAAACACAGGCTTAATAAAATGATATGACGTCCATACAAACAAATGAAAGGCCTGGCTTAGTCAGGAGGTGACTGCCAGCTAGGAGCTGACACTAAACCAACACTGAGGTTAAAATACATGTGTACCATCTACACACCCGTATATATGCACACACAGTGAGACTTTCCTGTGGCACGCTGCTCTATTCTTAAGGACATGGGGAAAAAAAGGAGGATGGCTGAATAGAAGAAACAAAAAAAAACAAAGAGAAGAAAAGACTTGAGTTCTTGAGTGACCTCAAAAATTACTGAAGGACAGGATAGATAGCATAAAGAAAAAGCCACGATGTTTGCCAGGCCATTAAGATGATTACAAAAAAAGGTATAGTATCTGAAAGTCAACAAAGACGCCCCTCTAAATCCAGACTCAAGTTGCTCAATGGTATAATATTCATTTCTGAAAGCTTGCCTATCCAACATAGGCGAACATGAGTGGCTTATTGAAAGCAGTGTAGTATTGTAAGTCGAAGACCCCGTTATGAGAGACAGGATGTAAAAAGCGCTGAGGGTCAGTCTCCTTACAGCTCTCCAGCACCCGACAGAGACCCATCATCAAAAGGTTCCATTACAGCAGCAGGCTGGCATCATAATTACACCATAATCAGCTCGGCAGCGAGGGCCTGTGGAGTGGCCCGGGGCTCGCAAAGGTATGCTCAGGGTGTATGAATCACAGCGAGGTCAGCGCAACCAGACGGCGGCCTTCTCTTCAGCGCACTCAGGCCTGCACAGAGGGGTCTAGTGCTGGCTGAAGTGGCTATCGAATCATAGCGTTTTTCTAAAATGGATCCTCTTTTGATGATGAGCTCATACTATTGAACCATTTTCGCATGGTGAGGCTCGGCAGATCCGTTTTATTACAAGTTCATGTTTGATGTGCTTACTCATTCAAAATCGCGTACGAGCATCGTGATATCAGACAAAAGATAAGATAATACTTTTATTAATCTCCAGACGGAGAAATTTGGGAGAGTAATAGCAGTAAAAGTAACGTAATTACAGCTATTGAGGTTTGTTGATGGGTTCCAAGGCTAGCTGAGCTCCTGAAGTCCTACTGGCAATGAGGACCTTCAAGCTGCCAGGCGTAATTGCCTTCTCTGCAGCTTTCAGCACTCAGAAAAAGACTCACACAAGGACCACACACACAGACACACATACACACACACACACACACAAACAAACTGCAGCGATGCATCTTAAGAAATCACATAGGGTCTGACCACCACAGTCTAATTATGCTAATTGCTGCAATGCCCTTGCTTTATTTATGCATGGTGGCTAAGATAAATAAAAGGAAATTGCTTTGGATCTAACTGTATTCATTTCAGAATGCAAACTAGCTTGTGTTTGTTATGAGATTGCTGATCTGTTTACCCCTGAAATTTTGCAGGTAATTGCAATTTTGATTGTACATTTATTTTTCCCAGTGACAGTCCCACGACTGCATCTGTCTTCAGTTTTTATAATTAAATGCTTTGTAATATTTAAAGCACATCAAATGGAAGGAAGGCAGCACACGTTAGACTATTTCATTCAGCAGACTGAATAGCTCACTCAGGGGGACGGGGATAAGCTCGCAGAATGGAGACGCACGAGCTGAATGCGTTTCAAGTTCTGTGGTGTTGCTGAAGTAAATATTGAAATGTTGAGGAAGTGTGTCAGGGGACATGGGGTGAATTGGTGTTGCGAAAAGGAATAAAACATAAGGTGTGCAGAATAGTTTCCTGCTTGATGCGTTCACAGTTTTTACAATTAGTCTGGATGGTTTATACATCACATGAATCTGAAGCATCGAAAAGCGGCTGTAATACCAATCGACCTTTCGTACACGTTGTGCAGCTCAATCTGCCTGTGGATAAAATATCCCTAATATTTACACAGCAGATTTAAAACAACCCACAGAAATGAAGTTACAATATGAATACATTGCGTGTTACATGCTTAAAAATAAAGGTCCATCAACGGTTCTTTATAGCGCCATAGGTTCTACAAAGAACCGTCGTCTTGTCAAGACCATTTTTTATTGTATAGGGTTCTTGAGTTGAGCTATATGGTTCTTCGGAGATTAAAGAAGAATTGTTGTAGGTTCTTCTGAGCAGTGCATTGGTTCTTCAATGTATCATCCATTAACAGTGAGTGAACTATAAGGTTCTTTGTGGGACTGGAAAAGATTCTCCTGGCATCACTCTTAAGAACCTTACTTTGGTTCCTTAAAGCACTAACTATGTTTTTTTTTTTTTTTTTTTTTTTTTTTTTTTAGAGAACTTATGATAACATGGTTGCTTGTGGCACTGCTGTGAAGAATCATTTGTGGGTTCTTTAAAGCACCTATAAATAGATGGTTCTCTAAAGAACTTTTAAGAGGTCTTGTATGGCATCAGGCTGAAAAACCCTTTTTGGTTCTAATTGGAACCTTTATTTTTAAGTTCGTATTACTACTTGTCCGACTGATAAAATGAACTCCGAGATGCTAATCAGAATTTTAAGTGTGTTTGCTCAAAATGTATTCAAGGTGCGATTGTTCAGCAAAATCCGATAGCATTTAATGAGGAAAGACTCAATTGATTAGAACAACTCAAACTACTAAGTCCAGTAATAAACCTGCAAAACGATGGCATGTCTATTTCACCATGTGTCATTTAGCGGAATATTACAATGTTCTGGTCTTGTGTATAGTTTCTATATCGAGACCTTTGAAGGCTCTCTGTGAAAATTCAGTCAATTTTAAGATATGTATATCCTCAATAACATCAAGGTAGATATACTCTAATGTATGTTTAATTAATATTTGCTGCAAAACTTTCCATGTTCTGTAGAATAATAAATAACCAATAGAACATTATAGCATTTTTTGGCAAATAAAAAAAGTCAAGTAGAACTTATTATGGTTTAAAGATTAGCTTATTAGTTAAAAGTAGCAGGCAGCATTTTATTATTTGCTTTTGCTGTGTGTTAAATTCAGCTGTAATGTTATGAAGGGATTATTAGGCTGATTATGCATTTCCCTTTATATTATAAGAAAATGATCAGAATGGCACTTCAAGCTGTCTCTTGCAGCAGTTTTTTTCAGACTCAGAGCTGTTGTCTTGGCAAAAAGACGTAGCACAAAGTATTGACTAAAAGGGTGACAATAATTGTTGCACACCGGTATTTAACAAAGATATTTACTTTGATAAACCTGTCTTGTGTTTGCAATTGTTTGATATCCATGAGAGCAGAGTATTTTTGTAAAAATTTTTAAACAAAAGATCAAAAGGTTAAACAATAAAGACAAATTTTTTCCACAGCCTTCTTTGCTCATATTAACCAAGGGTGCCAATATTAGTGGAGTGCACTGTATCTTGGGGAAGATGAATACCATATCAGTATCATGAATTTTTAGGCAAACCAAAAGGCATTATTACTAAAAAAAGCTTTTGTTTAGACACACGGTGACCTACAGAAAACCCGACGCAGCTTCCAGCACTGATTACATAAAAAGCTTACAAAATAAATATTTGAACAGAATTTACCTCAAAAATATGGCAAAAATCACTAAGGTGCTTTTTTCTATCGTATTCTCTATTATAGTTGCCAAAGTACTGTGTTAAACGACACCGTTCATTTTATTACATCAAAAATAATCGGTCCGAACAATTTGTGTGTTGTTGTTTCTTCAAATGTAGTTTTATTTATTCACTAAACACAAACACCACAAACAAACTAAAAGCCAGAACAAAAGTTGACGGTGTTTACTTTCTGCTGTGAAGGAGACAGGCGGTGTGTGGGTGATGAATTCATTCATACTTATTTCATTAAGTTTACAATCCGATGGCATTACCATTTAAACGAAAAAACACACAAACAAAAAAAAACAAACAGAAAAGGGGAAAGGTCTTTTGTTGCTTCCTCTGTTCCCCAGCAGACAGGTGTGTTGATTTATTTATTGTATTTGTGCATTCCTGTCTTACATGGAGGAACAAATGTGCCGACCGCAGGAGAGTTCATTGACAGGCCCTTTGTATAGCACAGTAAAAAATGAGCCACTTACTTACAGCCCATCCATAGGAAATCGGATGCAATGAGAATCAGAATGGAAGTGCTCCCAGCACTGATGCCTCTACAGACAGAGGCTACGCCAGAGCGCAGGGGAGGAAAATCAATACAGGATAACTCCTTTTCTCTCACACACAACTTAAGATTCAGCAAAAGTTTTGTCTGGGGAACTTCGCCTGATATGGGGCTTGGGAACGAAACCGACATTAATCATTCCAGCAAGTGCTACGTTGCATTAGTACAATAACTTGTCGTCGGAGCCGCTGGCCCACCTCGCTCCTGCACATAAAGCCTATCACTCAGTGTGCCCTTAAGGGCCAGATAAACAATCACCAGAGTCCCATATTCTGTTAAATCACTGTAGCCACATTAGTCTGAATGGGGAGAGGGGATCTGAGGAAGAAAAGGAATCGCTTTGCGCCGGCTGGGCCCAGATGCTTATCAGCTGCCTGAAGAAGACATTCGTCTTTTGTCTGCATTGCCCTTGACACATCCGTAAGGGAGAGGAAGTCTTGAACTTGTCTTTGTTTTGAAGAACTCTCGGACCTTGGCAGTTTAATCCGGGTTAAACACCGCAGGATCTCGCGAGTATTTAAGCATTCCCTCCGTCTTTGATATCCATCTCCTTTTATATATAAATATCTATTCAAAGGTCTTCCTCTAAGCGAGAGGGATAAGTGCACCATTGTGATCACAATGCAGAGGCTCTGATCAGAGGATAGCACACACCAAAGCCTTCAGCGCAGTCAGAGAATACTCATACTTAACCCAAAATCATCCACAGCCTCATGATACATACAATTAACAAAAAGTAACAGTAAACAGAAGCATTTCATTGCAAACAACACATTCTGTAGTTGTTGTTTTTTTTCATTTTCATTTTTTATGATGATGCTCTCAAAAAACAAACAAACCCCAAAACAAAACAAGTAAACATGTCTAAGAATAAATTATGCCATGTGAATAATACCCCCAAAGCTCCAGTGGAAGTGCTGGCAGTAGGGATAAGGCAGTTTGCGAAGCATATGGGTATTTATAGACTACGGTACCTCAGAGAACACATTTAAAACCACAGTAACTGCACCGAAAGCCACATTATGAGCCAATATGAACCCCCAGTAAAAGCCGCCTGGTGTTACCCACGTGAGCCATAATGGACAATACAAGAGGCACATAAGGCAGAATACACAAACATACAGTCACTTCTTATCAACTGATGCTTTTCTTGAGAAAATACCTTCAGAATCTTTTGCAATCAATAACAGAGTCTGTTGCCAACGTAAGATTGTGTTTAGCCAGATTGTTATATTATAGGGATTACAGTCAGATTATTATGTATAACATAAATTATACACATGGGGTGGACAAATCACTAGCTTGATGACTAGCTGAATTCATGTCTGAGTTATTAGTTTTTCATTCATTCAGTTAGTTTCAACAACTAAAACATCAAGAAAATATTTTCTTGACTTTCGCAAACCAAACATTTCATGTGGTACTGTATATAGCTACAGTTTATCAGTCCCTCCAGGAATTTGCGGTATTGCTGTCGCAGGAATGAATGCAAAATCAAGCAAATTCCTCAATATTCAGAGGAGCTTGCAATGTTTCAAAATTAACGCAGATTTTCTGCAGATTTGGGCCAAGACACATCATCACAACGCGCATTCAGCCAAATCCCTCATCGATTCGCGGGCAACGAACGTGAGTACAACTAAAAGGTCTCGTTTACTAACAAACATCACCGTGAAAGACCGTGCAAAACAATTTTGTGCAATTGCAATTTCGCCAATTCAAGTAGTTTACTGCAAAAAAAAAAAAAAAAAAAAGCATAAAAAACTGCAAATTGCATCGCAGCAAAATCAAGCATTTTTGGCCACAACAATCACAAAAAAAAAACTCAGCAACTGTTTATAGTTTAGCTATGTAATTTTAAAGCAGTGTGTTTCACGGTGTGTGACACACCTTGCTATTAGTTCTGAATCCCACCACCTGCTGCACTATTCACATCAGCTGAGGTGCAGAGAGGCTGACGGTGGAGCGTTTTTTTTTTTTACTACATGGATTAGTCCGCGTGCAGGGATGATAGACAATCTCTTCAGAATCAGGCATTTTTCAGAATCAGAATGAAGAAACACTGATGAAACTGGGCAAAATATAGTTCAGCACAGTGGCATCATATACCTCTTCTGCTAGCATAACATGCAGTCACCTTGTGATTTAAAAGGTTGAGAGAAAATAAACACACTAGCTAGGCTCAGGATATGCTTTATGTGAGGGAACATCACATCCCTTAGCGAAAACCTTAGCCTTAATCACTGTTAGAGAACAATAATAACATCCTTGTTTGTTTCTCTTAGTCTTTACTACTGCACTTAATTAACTTGCTGCATATTATTACATTATTACAATAGCTACTTTTATGTCAGCTAGCTATATTTTTTCCTAGTCACTTTTGGTAAAGCAACTAACATTCTAACATTATTTGCCCAGTGGACTAGCTAATGAATTGATGCTTTGTCCACCTTTGTACTATATTTGTTATATGCATGAACAGTTGATAATTCTTTGTAAGTGTAATTAATTTATTCTGATTACTAATTTGTTCTGTCATGAAGAGAAATGTTTTTGAAGGAATACACAGTTGAATATCTACATCTGAGTGATAGAAGAGGTTTGTTAAAGCGAGCCGAGGTTAAGGAGAGAAGCACATGTACAGGCCTCTCCTGGGAAGAGTGTGCAGGGTCTGTGATAATGAGAGACTCCGTTGAGACACCTGAATTCAAAGGAACGTGTTAACATCTGCATTACTCTGATATGAAGATTATTGCAGAGCCCAATTCGGAATTAGTATTCTCAAGAACACTGCTTATCTTTAGCTCTCATTTTTTCGCTTGTCAGACAAAGAGTTCAATAATGAATGTTAATAATATGTCCTTTCTTTTTTTGTTGCCCACTGCTTTCATCACAAGTCCCGATTTTCTACATGCCCATTTGCATTTTTGTGTGTGGAACCTCACCGCTCTACTAGCTGTAAAATACTTATGATACTTTTAAAATATTATTATTATTAATTGATTTATTTACAATAAGATAAGATTCAGATTATGAGGTAAGATTCAGACACTACACCAGATGTCCAGTGTTGATTGAAAAGTAACAATTAGGACTATTTGCCACATCGTTATACAGAGTTAAACAAGTTAGCTTGGCAGAGTTTCATTACACATTTAAACGTGTTGAATGTAGGATGCAGGCCATGCTGTTGGAGGCTCTAACCTGGCTGTCAAGGGCGTGGGTGACTCCTACTTATAACAAAATGTAGTGACAGGCTAAGATCAAGGGCTGTGCTGACATTCTCACTGCAAAGGTCAATGTATGGCGAGGCCGGCGATGAAGAAATGAGCACTCTGCCATCATTGCCAAGGCAAAAGGTCAGAAACAAGCTGATTGGTGATAGAACTATCAAATTAACCAATCAATACACGGCTGGGATAGGAGGAAGCAGGCCCTCAAGGGAGAGGAGACAGGCTGGACCAAATGCCAAGATGTCAATAGCTATGCGCCGATACAGCCTGGAGGAGAGGGAGCCTCTCTCATAAACACTACACTACACTACACACACACACACACACAGACACACGCAAGCTCACGTTCCTCCACATGTTTCACTTTATTTAGAAGTAATTTGAACAAGCATTCCAATGCTAAACGCTATAAGGGTGCTATAAATATTTAATGCTAAGTTGAGCGTTGAGAATAACGATGCATTGTAAGACATGCCATAAATCGTAAAAAAAAGAGAGATATTTTGAATATAAAGTCTTCTTTACTGTGAGGGATCGATTTTGTTCGTGATGAGGATAAAGCCTGAGTGGAAATCGTCTTGCAAGTCGTCCTGCGAGGTGTCGAGTGTGCGGCTGGACGTGGAGGACGGAGATGAGAAGACACACAAGGACGTAAAGTAGGACATGAGAATGAGCGTGCAGTCGGGCTGCTTTGCCAAAAGGGCTTGTAATCCTCTTCTTCGTTTACAGCGGCAGCTCAATATCACTTCAATTCCCCCATGAGTGACTGGTTGCTTTGTACCTATCTCCTGTGGAGACGACCTATTCACATAGTAGCCTCTCATCCTGTCCCCCTGCTCCCAAATACCAGTTCCCCTTTAGACCTCAGGGGCCATTGAGAGATGAGCTCGTCTGGGGATTAATTGAATTGTATTAGCCATGTCAGTCAAGCTGAAGTGCCGCCGTGCTCCAGGCCGCCGTGCTGGGACGCGCTGAAGCAGAGGGGGTTGGAGACACACACACAGTCACACAGGGATAAATCAAGGTGTGTGGAGATATCAGTGAAGGGCAGAGTTTGACTGAGGAACAGTTTGATGTTGAAGTGCTTCACCAAAACGATTTGCAGCATTCTTTGGATTACCAAAACTTCTCCACTCCCCCTCCCCCCACCTCTCGCCATGCCTTGCATGTTTCAAATGATAATTAACTGGCAATTAATTCATCTCTTCCCATTACATGCATGGTAATCAGCAGGTCAGGGTAAATGATGCAGAGCTGAAATAAATATAAAGACCAATGCTTGACACTCACATTCATGTGTCATACATGCATGGCTATGAAATCTATCTAGCAACCTAAACAATGGCCTCAGACCTGATTTTTCATTTATTTTATTTCATTAATTTTTTTAAGAAATGAGCAAGTGGCAAGTGCACTTCTTCCAAAATACATGGTACCACACATTGGGATGATTTTTCCAGTTAAACAGTAATAAAGTTGAGGGGTTTCTTAATTTTCCTGAAATTTACGTTATCTTTAATTACTGACGTTTGGATTAAACACATTCAATTTAAGCGACCAATCAAACAATCAAAAGAAAACAAAAAAAAACCCAACAATAAAATCTATAAGAACCCAGACTCTAATAATAGTGAGTCTTGATTTCTACCACTGCAACAAAATAATAATAATAATAAATACTTTGAGAACCACTGATATTGAGTAATATACAAGACAAAGTCTTTAAAAAATAATTTACATGATTATTCAGTTCACTCCATTTCACACGTGACACACAGTTTAATATCACGATTGTATAAACTAAACTATACCAAACTGTGATTATATTAATATCACAGTTTGATCATTTTCTAAGTAATACTATGCTTTATCAGTGCTCTTTTAGAACGGTATCTTGAGATGGATGACTGCTTTTACACATTCAGCCTGAGAATGTTAAGTGCAAATCACAGATCTCGACAATAGACTTTGCAGTTTAAATCATTTGTGTGGTCTGCGTGTTGTATTCTCTCCCCAGTGCTGGAGCCTCTGATTTTCCAATTCTGCAGCCCTGTGAATTGAACTACTAACAGTTGAAACTTCCAGAGCAATTAAAGAGCGGCTCGAAGTCTCAGCGGCTACCTCTCTGCCTCAGCCGGGACCGTGTCAATTTTGGATGTAATTAATGATTCTTTCAAGCCGAATATTCATGCAATCGTTATTCTGTTGACACGCTGGAGAAAAATGATACATACATTTTCATTACGCAACTTATCCGGTATCCAAAGGGAGACGCTTCAAAGCAAAATGCTCCATTTGCATGTGTCTTGATATTTGTTAAAATCTGCTATTCAAGGAAAAAAAAAACTGAAGGCAGTTTAGTACTTTCAACATGTTCCTCAATTAACAGTTGTATAAATTAGACTATAAATTGTGTAAATCAGGGGAATGAGAGAAAAGAATTCTTAATGAGGAACCAAGAGAATATGCATGAGATACTCAGCAGTAATTTAGTTTTAAATAGCAATTTAGATTTTTGTAATTTTTATGAGCTATTTATTTCAAGCGGGCGCTTATGAGTTTACCACTCTCAAATAAACAAACAAACAAAAAAAACAACAACAATAACAACAACAGGAATTACTTTTGTTTAAGGTTTTTCACAAGCTATGCATTTATATAAATTCTAAATTATTGTCTTCATAAGAATACTGTCAATGTACATAGATAGACCTTTACAATTCCACTCACTTTCTTTAAAGCAATTGTTCTGGAATTACCATAAACATGTTACACAGGTTGCTTGTGTGCCTTTTCATTGCCTTCAAGAGAAATTTGAGGCCTTACTTAATATCTTTCGATCAGCAGCAGAATAGCAGCAGCACTGACTGTAGAAATCACAGATAGTGAGTTCTTCTATGCAGATTAGTGGCTCTGATAATAGGCAAGGCCTGGGAAGAAGCCATCGAGAGGACAGAGGGTGTAAACGATCGATTATATCTAGAAAGCACTACACTGTAACACTGTATAATCCTATTCTTCAGATCCATGAATATTTTGTTGGTCTTGCATATCCAGAAACCTGGACGTAGAAGAATCCAGGATATAACGTGATAATGCCAAGCTGTGATGTCTAAACCATGATGCAGAGAACAGACCAGCATTTGCTATCGCAATATCGTCTAACACATCGTTGCCACACCTTCTGACGGAGCAGGATTACTGAAGTGCGACCGTACTGAACGCCTTTAAAGTGCCTTTTCCCAGTTACAACCAAGACCAATCATTTGGGAGCCAGTGCCAGTTCTTGTACTTGCTGAAAGAAAACCCACACCAGAACAGTTTACAGGATGATGATGGAAGCAGCATGCCATTTGCAACGTTGCTAAAAGAGAATTTCCAATTTGTACATTAAGCCTCTCGAACGATAATGATAAATCGCATGTATTTGTACAGGCCGCTTGTCATTCTTTAAACACGTCTGCATTTGTTCATCGCTCATTCTCAGTTTACACAGGGCTAAAAAGTATAAAAGGGCGAGTGAAATTGCAGAGCTAGGGACAAGGAAAAAATAGAATGCAAAAAGATTTGTTGTGTACATATTATATGACGAAATAAAGCATTGTGTAAATAAAAAGTAGAACTCATAATATAGGTTCAAAGTGTGAATCGTTAAGGTTTGATCAAAAGGTTTAGCAATGTAGTATATA
Organism: Ictalurus punctatus; assembly: GCF_001660625.3. Taxonomy (NCBI): domain Eukaryota; kingdom Metazoa; phylum Chordata; class Actinopteri; order Siluriformes; family Ictaluridae; genus Ictalurus; species Ictalurus punctatus. The sequence continues at coordinate 17,821,051 of NC_030424.2, read as the reverse complement.
TACCTATTTGAACATTTCTATTTTATTTATAAAATGGTTTGGCATTGGTCTGCATCATTGGGCGCTAAATCAGCGTCACACGTTTGGAGTTGCATTGCCATCTGTCTGGGCATTACAGCACTATCATCTCTCTACTAGTCATGATTTTCTCAACATCTTTTATTTTTTTTACCTGTACTATCCAAAGAATTTAATTCAATAGCATTTGATATGACACCATGCTTAAAACAACCTTGTATAGAAGTAGTACAAACTAATCTAGGAAAATATTATAGTATGCTATTTAAGATCATCCATCCATCCATCTTCTAGACCGCATATCCTGCCTTCAGGGTCATGGGGAAACCTGGAGCCTATCCCAGGGAGCATGGGGCACAATGCGCGGTACACCCTGGACAGGGTGCCAATATTTAAGATCATACTGTATTTGATTAAACTATTTAAATGAACAATTTAAATGAATCAATGGCATCAATAAAAGCCTTCATAGTGTCTTTTTGCCTTGAATGTTTATGTGAATGTGTGTTGTTTAGAAGTCTATAGGCTGAGGCTCGGCCCTTTGGACATGTGTAGTAGAGACTGATAAATACAGCACCTGAACGTCCGTGAACACGTAACCAGCCCCTAAAAAAAAAAAACCTTACTCTGGCACTTACACTTACTCTTACTCTACTCTGCACACTTTGCTTCTTCTAGAACTCAATTAAAGACCTTGTATGGTAGCACTACTTGTATTGCTCTCTGCTTGATATATATAGCTTTGCTTGTATTTTTTCATTTGTAAGTCACTTTGGATAAAAGCCTCTGCTAAATGAATCAATGTAAATGTAACTGTAAATGTACCTCAGTCAAACCCCATTTTCATATTCTTATTCCTTCTCTGTGTCATTTTCACTAACACTAAACACCTTGTAATAAATGGGTAGTTTTGCTTGTTTTACACCCACATCATGTTTGCTGAGTCTGTCCTGTTAATAAATCTTTTAACGCAATCCAGATAGAAGCCTCACCAGACTATTTTAACCTTCCCAAACCCGGCAAAAAAATTCCTCCCACCACCGGCACCAACCTATTCATCAGTGTTTGATTGAAAACACATCAATAAGCGTGAACAATGAGTGTAAAGGCATTGCCGGTGGTGGGAGGTATTGCTAAGTTCTGGTTGTTAAATAACGTGTTACAAGCTCCTCTGTTTTTTTTGGATTCACACCAGAATTACTAATAACGTGTCCTGTTATATATTGACAGACAGCAGAAGTTTACAGATATAAACAGAATGATACAAGTATGATATATTGCAGCATTTGCTCACACCCAGTGCTTGACCTGGATCACATCCTGATTTTAAAAGGAGTCTGTTTGAAAATACAGGGTTTTTTTTTGGTTTGCTGCTAAAGCTCAAAGTTCTTCATGCTTCCTGCCAGTAGAGGGCTCCTTGTCAACAGACACAAAATCAGGAAGAAAAACCCGACCCGTGGCAGCATTTGCATCTCTGCATGGATATGGGAGAATCAATACGTGAGAGATTTTACTCAAACACAATTTCTTGCTCGCAGTGAATTTTAGCATCAGATGTTTTATATGGATGTGAAGATGCGATATTGATATTGTAATAAATCTACATCAATACCATTTACAATGATGTCACTCTATACATCAAATGCATACTTCTGAAAATTTCATCACCACCAACTTAAAGTGTTTTTCCACATCCCTGTATGCATAAAATATGATGTAATGCTATTTAATATCATAATGCATCAAGCTATTTTATTGGACTACTTACAGTAGCTCTACCTTTTATTACAAAATCAAAATTGGCCTAAATCCTAGGAGTGTCTATAGAGTTGTCTGTTTATATGAGGAAGTGTTGTTTACAGGTGTTGCCAAGGTTTGGCATTCTAGTGGTATGCAGAAAATATATATATAACCGTAAAAACACTGCAGAGTAACTCCGTCATCTCTGTATGAGAATTTTACTGAAATGCAGAAAAGATTCCTACTAGATTTTAGCATCGGATGCCTGTTCGGTCGTGTTTTCCAGGTGCATGAGATGAAAGGGCGTGCTGTTAATAATCAAATACAAATAATCAACAACAGGGTTTTGTGATATAAGCACATTTACTGTTACCACTCTGAAGTGATTAATTTCCCATAACATTACACCTCGTAATGTGCTATTCGTCTTATACCACAGAATTTTGCTAACAATTGCAACGTATTATTTATTAAAGAACGACACGTCATACTTTTTATCCATTTAAAGTTAAGTTTATTGCTGTGGAACAAATTAGTTTTTGTTACCACTTGCATGCTTGTGAAGTTGTTCCTTCACAAGCATCTCTTTTCGTTCTCTCTCTGATCAAGAAATCGCAAAACACTCCGTCCTGGAGGTTTTCCCATGTCGGAAAACACTAAACAACAGCCGTACCTAGCCTTCAAAAATGCTAAACAGTCCTGTCAGGATTTTGCGATCGCAGAAATGAATGCAAAAATCAAGGAAACGCCGCAATATTCGCAGAAGCTTACAATTTTTCAAATCAAAATGACTTTATCCTATCAAAATGATTTTAGCCGAGACTCGTGTGACATCATCACAATGTGCCATGTGATATCATCACAAAGCCCTCTTCGAAAATGAGTACAGCTAAAAGGTCTCATTTACCAACAAACATCACTGCAAAAACTATTTTGTGCAATTACAATTTCACAGTAGTAATTTCAAATTCAAGTAGTTTTCCGTGAAAAAACCCTCACAAAAAACTCAGCAAATTGCATCACAAATTAAAAAAAAAAAAAAAAAAAAAAAAGCCACAGCAAAATCTAGCATTTTTGGCAGCCACAATCACAAAAAAAACCTTCACAAAATCCTGTATGGACTGGCTAAATAAACATCTCCATACAAAAAAACTTCACTGAATCAATAATTACATAGGTTTTTAATATCTAGTTACGTGGCCCATCCAAAATACAAGTCACCGTGTAAGTTGTTACTATAGAAACAATAACATATTAGAACGAGCACACTGATATAAACTTTGATCTGTCAGATCCATGCTGTGAAAGCAAATTCATCAACACCTTCTGACCAATCAGATTTGTGCATTCAACAGCAAGACAATATGATACTGATATTGCAATAAATCATCATATCAAACCGTGCTGTTCTCTGACTCTATGTGCATTGTCAGTATGTTGTATTGTAACAGGAACAGCTAAATAAATGATGATATAGGTTTTCATAATGTGGCTAAAAAAAAAAACAAAAAAAAAACTGTCCTGAAAAATATCCTGATGTGTATTCCATATTGTGAAAATGCCTTGCATTGTATTTCCACTTATTCTTCAGTTACTTCAAATAGCGAGTCCGAAAACAGAAGACGTTTGCATCTGTTCCAGCCCAAGAAACACCTTCATGCATGAAGGAATAATAGAAGAGAATAAGAAATACACAGATGAGGAAAATGATAGTGGGTAAACTGTAGGAAAATTGAAGCTTGTCTGTTAGCTAGAACCTGCCTGTGTGACCGGGATATCTTCGCGGTGCGAGTGAGGGACTGTTTATGTTAGCGTGCCCGTGTAAAGTAAACGAGTGTTTCCCCAGACAGAGCGCTTTAGTGCACTGATACAGTACCATAGTGCACATCTACACTCAGTGTCTGTAGCCATTTTCTTCACCTTCACTCTCCCACACTGCAGCTCGAACCTCCACCTCAGATCTTCCACACTCTTCATGAATCTTTAACGATACCCATCTGCACGCACGCCCTGACTCATACACATACACACACATGCACACGCGCACTCTTCTGAATGTCCAACAAGCTCCATATGTTTTTTGCTCTGACCTCTGAGAAGGAAGGAGCATGCTCAAGATGCTATGAGAGGTAAGGGTGGTGGCTCTGTGTGTGTGTGTGTGTGTTATGTGTGTGTCTGTGTATGTGTGTTCACAGGAGGGAGTTATAAAGAACATCCGTGTACAGTTAGGACATCTCTTTCACTGAGGTCTTCCAGAGATTATGATTCCAGGGCTGCAAGCTGCATTTGTCTTCATTTTGTCTGACTGTCTTCATGCGTTATTATTAGCGGCTGTCAGAGTACAGGGAGGGGGGTGGGAGTTAGGGGCTGCACTCGGCTGCACACTCTCTCTCTCTCTCTCTCTCTCACAAACAAACACACACACACGCACACACACATATAAACACTGAACAAGGGAGAGGGATGGAATCTTCACAGCCTTCCTGGACTCCCATCTCAGATGCCCCCTTCAGATATACATCCAAGTCTCACTGATGAAGGTCAATGAGCTCTTGTGCTATGATGACGATGCGTGATCAAAAGTGCTCGCTCCCTAAAGCCATCAATTTTTTATAGCCTGAATGAAATACATCCTGCTCCTGACTCGCCGAGGCGATTGAGACTAGCACCCTCACGTACCACGGACATGGAATATTAACTTGCATCATTCTCTCTCTGTGTAAAGGATGCTGCTGACTGTACGGTTGCTTATGTAGGCAGGCACAGGATAAATAATAACTACGTGGCTGAGGCACATAACCTTGATTCCAGAGAGCTGCATAGAGCAAGTAAGAGCAGGTGTTACATAAGGAAAGCTAGTGACTCTGTGCCTTCAGTGAATGTGCTACAGTAATCACGGCAGCTGAATGGGAACAGAGCTGCATGCTGTATGCGAGTGAAAACCGGTGAGACATCAGCGAGAGGAATGCTCACTGGTATAAATATTAAAAACCTTTTTAACAAATCTGTTCTTAGTGCATTATGTATTTATGAAAAAAATAAACCGTACCGCTTATCAAATAATGTACCGCTTATCCTACACAGGCTCACGGAGGAGCCTGGAGCCTATCCCAGGAGACTCGGGGCATGATGCGGGGGACACCCTGGACGGAATGCCAACCCAATATGTCACGGGACATATTCGCACACACATTCACACACCACGGACAATTTCAAAATGCCAATCAGCCTACAACGCATGACTTTAGACTGGGGGAGGAAACTGGAGAACCCGGAGGAAACACAGCGAGGAGGCGGGATTTGAACCCCCAACCCTACAGGTGCAAGGCAAATGTGCTAACTGCTAAGTATCCATGCCCCAACGTCCGACATATAACCACTAGGACACATCTCTACTTGCTAAAACTACCATTTAGATGTTTTAGGTTGTGGCTTTGGAGAAAACACTGAAGCGAGGAGCAGTAGTTCAGTTCTGAGCTTCAAAATTCCTAGATTGAACTGAAATAACAGATTTCACCTTTGATATTTCAAACCTTTTCTTTAAAAAATAAATAAATAAATAAATACTGACAGTTAATACTAGTTCATTATATTATATGGCTAAATCTATCATCTTACCAAATTGTCATGAGAATAATTTAAAGCCTAAGACCTACACAAATTCATGAATGGCAGGATGTGTTACACTGCTGCTTTGTGAAAAGACTCGATTGAGGAAAAAAATGAGAAGTGTATGGAATGAGTGTTAAATAGACATTTAGTTAAATGTGTTAAATAGCCATTTGGTTCAAAATATCAAACCTGTCCTTCAGTTTAACAGCCTTAACTGCTATCATAAATATCAACTCATCCCCAATGTTAAAATGAGGAGTCCCCAATGTTAAAAATGGACATTGAGTGCCAGCGAAAAAGCATCAAGAGTCAATTTCCACTGCTTTCTGATGGTGTGGAAAGTCTTTAACATAGTTAAAGCAGAGTGCTGCTTCTTCCCAAACCAACAGGGCCTTCGCTCTCAGCTCCAGCACTACAGAGCTACTTACTCTTTACAACTCCTGGCTGACAAATTCAGCCTGCAATAAAACAGCACGCAGGGGGGAAAAAAAGTGCGAGTCTCAACGACGCCATGACAAACAGTCTGGAAGCCAGATGCTATCTGCCTGATGCTTGACAGTGCACAGATGCAGCTTGCTTTTCCCTGCCCTTGTTTTCATTCGCTTTATTTCTCGCTCATTTTCTTCATTGATGGATCAGAGGAGTGACCTGAGAGCTGTTAAAACACATGGATTCACTGTGTATTTGCATTTTACAGCTCATATAATGCATGTTTTTTTTATTCTAGAATACACACAGCAGGCTGACAATAACTCAGATTCATATGTATGAGGTAATATAGCTATATATTAGGAGAGGCTGATTTAACTAGTCCATGCTTGCATGTTCTCATTTGCATGTTCTCCCGGTGGTACTCTGGTTTCCTCCCCCAGCCCAAAGACATGTGTTGTAGGCTGACTGGCACAATGGGTTGGCACCCTGTCTAGGGTATCCCCTGCCTTGTGTCCCGAGTCCCCTGGGATAGGCTCCAGGCTCCACGTGACCCTGTGCAGGATATGTGGTACACAAAATGGATGAATGGATGGATAAATGTATGAATAGATGGATGGATAGCTAGGCACAAAACATACACCATTCTGATTTAATAACAGCAGCAAATTTGATAAATTATTGTTTATGAAAGGTGTTAATGTGTAACAGGCTACATATTAGCAAGATCCATTATTATAGAAAAACAGCGCTGCTTCACTCTGGGTCAGATTTTGAGTTTATAGCACTGTCTATCCACTTTCCAGAGTTTCTTTAATAAGCCTGCAGAGCTCACAGTCAGACATAATGACATTTAACCAGAGATAGACAGAGCCTGATAATCAATACACATTTAACAGATGGGTCAAGGTGTGCACGAACCTGCTTTCATACCTACAGTAGATCATCACTCTTCCCCTTTCTCTTCTCCCTCATAACACCCAACACTGTGCACTTCCTGCACTGAAATGTCTAACAATGTATTACGAAAACACGCCTCTATAGAATACGTCTATATTTTATTACACAACCGTTTGTGTACATTAGTAAGGTGCTGCAATAAAACACACCTCAGTCTGCATCGCTGACTTATAATAAAAATGTCATTTTCATAACAAACCACGTGAGCTCTTTATACAAGCGTTCTATTGACAACTGTTTAATACAGCACACTGAATATTAATCTTCTGTACAAATCGTGCACATCGACTGTGTTATGAACTTTGTTCGACAGCAAGTGCTAGAAATAGAAAAAAAAAGAAAGAGAAGGTTGAAGTGAGTGAGTGAGATCGAGAAATAATAATAATAAAAAAAAGAGTGCGCTTTCTATCTTCTTTAAAGTGAAGCCACTTATTAATCCACATGTTCACAAGTTATAATGAAATTATTCAATGGGATCAAATTCCTTTGGCGCGACACAATGAGGAACAGCGAAATGAGAGGATTAATTTCCACAGCCGGATTTGTGCTCACTATTTGGAGATGGAGGGTTTACATTTCTCCCCCTCCGTCATTAGGAAGTCAGGAGCGGAGTTGACGCGTCTAAACCTTTCTCCATCGCAGCCGAGTTCAGACTCTATCAGTCCACGCAATTTTGGATACTGTTTCTCACGCTTGGCTGCTTTCAGGTGCTCAGCAGTTGCAGTGACATGATAAGCAGGAGAACTACTGTGCCCTGCAAAGGTATTCACCCCCATTGAACTTTTCCATGTTTTGTAGCGTTACAGAGGAAATAAGGAAGCAGAACTGGTAAGTGATGGATAATGATGACAACTGTAGGCAAAGACATAAAGTAATGTAACGCTGGCACAACATCAATTTGGCAAGCAAGCACCTAGCACATAAGGTTAATAATATAGCTAGAATTTGTTATTTTTTTCATCAAACTGTCTTGATAGCTTAGAAGTTTTAAGCTTTAAAGTATATACAGTCCCCTCTGAAAGTATTGGAACAGCAAGGCCAATTGTTTTGTTCTTGTTATACACTGAAGACATTTGGGTTTGAGATTGAAAGATGAATATGAGACAATAGATCAGAGTTCCATCTCTCATTTCCTGATATTTACAACTAGATGTGTTAAACACGACACCTTTTATCTGAACCCACCCATTTTTATCGAGTGATCAAAACTATTGGAACATGTGACTGATAGATGTTTCTTGCTGCCCAGGTGTGCCGTGTTAAATTGACTGTTTAAAGAATTAATAGCTCTGAATGTCTTTTCTTGATTTGAGGTCTGGGCTGTTTTGCTTGTGAATACTGCATTTGTTGTTAAAAAGGATAAACCAACGTAAAGACCAGAGAGCTGTCTATGGGAGAAAAGCAAGTCATTTTGAAGCTGGGAAAAGATGAGAAACTCTATCAGAGGCATTGCACAAGCATTGGGCATAGCCAATACAACAATTTGGGATGTCCTGAAAAAGAAAGAAACCACTGGTGTACTAACAACAGACATGGAACAGGTCATCCAAGGAAAACAACAGCAGCTGATGACATAAATATCGTGAGATCTGTGAGGAAAAACCCAAAAACCAAGTTAGTGACATCACCAACAGCCTTCACAGGGCAGGGGTAAAGGTACCACAGTCCACCATTTGAAGAAGACTGGAAGTGAAGAAATATATCAGGCCATACCACAAGGTGCAAACTCATTAGCAGTAAGAATCAGAAGGCCAGTTATCCTGTTTGTTTTTTTATCTAGGTAACATAATGGTAATAAAGAGGGGGGAAATGCCATAACAAACCACAAAAATGATAGATGACATGATAAATACAGCAATTTAAATTCCCTTAAATGATAATGTTCAACTCCCAGAGCTCAATGGCTGGTATTGTCTGACAGCAAAATGTAGATCTGGGAGCAACTCTAAACACTACATCTGAAATTATACAACAAGAGACCAGAAGACACACCGCAAAGACACAAAAACTCTTGGTCTGTCCCAGATACATCACTTAAACACCCATGCTACTGCACTGAGCTGACGGCGCGAAAATCCTCACTGCGCTAAAGGCTGGGTATCCAAAGTAAATAATGCGCTGAAAGCTTTCTGTGGTAGTGAAGAAGAGCTGTGAAGAGGTGAATAAATAAGAAAAGGAAAGAAAAAACCCCTAAGAAACCAATATGGACACCCATCACAAAAACCTGAACACCTTCATGGGTGTTCAGCAGATTAATGCTTTGATTTGTGTCTATTTTGCTAGAAGATCTAATGAGGAAGCGAGACAGGAAGTGAGAAAGAGAAAGAGGGACAGGAAGACAAAGAGCGAGACAGGGAGAAAGAAAAGTGGCTCTTTTGGGAAGTTGGCCCTGTTCTGGTCTCCTGGCCAGTTGAAATTCTGCCGTTATTTCAAGGTTGTTATCTATTTAAGATCAACAGTGCAGGTCAGGGTTCATGGCTGCCCCCGTTCCCCAATCCTCCCAAGACTCCTGATTGACAGCAATCAGCATCTCGGCGGCATCACTCGGGAAACAAAGTGAGGGTCAAGACAGCGGGCGATTTGGTCTGTCATTTTTAATTATCCAAATTATATTCACAGACAAAACCTTTCCCATCCATCAGGGCAGCACATTACCATAGACAATGTTTGTTTAAAGACTGGCCTATAAAATCAAACAATTATGAATGCAGACAAGCCTTGCTATTGACTGCATAAATAATAAGGCCGTATTTTTTCCCCCTCCCCTTCTCCCCATCCGAATTCCCATTGCTAATGAATCGCTGGCCCTGCACAGAAAATGGAGGCAGGGATCATCAAAATGCCTGGCTTCACACTGCCCAATGACCTTTTTTCCCCAGGATTCTTCAGTGGCGTCCGGTCAGGCTTTCACTGGAGTGTTATTGACAGCGAGCCGAGAATAAAGGCTGCAGAATATACAGAAGAAAATAGATCCCGTGCATTAGCATGCAGGCTAACGTACCTACAGCAACATGCCAAAGGTCAGGAAGGGCTTATACATCAACCGCCACCGCGAGCGCTATGAAGTACGGCGTGAATACATATCTGCATGCTGCCATGTCCTTAAGCATGCTTCATGTCCTGCATTCATCCGTTCCACTGGAGCTGTGTGTGTAACTGGAGCAGCTGCCACAGACCCTCTGTTAATACCTGTGGCCAGTTAACACCTGCAGCCCAGTGACAGGAGCGCTCACAGCACACCTGCCTACACCAGCCACCTGGAGCCACACACACACACACACACACACACACACACACACACACACACACACACACAAACACACACACACATACACACACACACACACAAGCACAATGTCTGCTCCTACATGCATGAACTCAGACACGCATACATGTGTGGACACACACACACACACACACACACACACACACACACACACACACACACACACGGCACCTGCTCAGACTTGATTCATCTATATCCTCTAGATTGCTGTTGTAACACATGATCATACACAGACATGATTACAATTTTCACCCAAAATAAAGACATTCTGTGTTTTGCGATTTTACTATCAAGGTCCAGTCACACTTTTTTTGTCAGTGGAAACTCACAACTAAAATTAATTTCAGTTCAAAAGGATTTGCTGCGATCACTGGATTTGCATGGCAGGACTTTTTGCGAGTGAAACATGGCTAAACTTTGACATTTGCATCATCAACCAGTAGCACTTGAGCAAGGCCATTAATCCTCATCTGCTCAGCTCAACTCTACGTTGCTCTGGTTAAAAGTATCAAATGCCAAATGATGACGTGGAAATGTAAAATGTTGCCAGGTCCACAATTTTGGCTGTTTTATTGTTTTAAGTTATGCATTTCACATACGTCAGATAAATGACATCTCTATATTAAACGATTAAAACACACTGAAGTGAAATAACCTTTTATTCATCCTCATTAAATCCTTATGAATGTCATGAAAAAACCCAATACACTCGGAACATCGTCACGCCTCATAGATATATGTATGTACTAATATGAAACCATTTTAGGACCTAGGTGAAAGAAAAACATGTTTAAACCGTGTGTCTGATCTTGCATTCTTAAAAAAAAGTATTGTATGACATTACATTTAAATGTTACAATGCGAAATACAGTACCCTTAAATGACTTTTGGGATGTTTATCCAACTAAAGATTCTGTTAAAAATTAAATAAAAAATGAAAAATTCTCATGCGTATTATTGTTAAGTAAGAGCTTAATTGTATGTAAACAGAAGATGGTTTCCCTGCTAGGATCATATTTCTTTCTCAGTAAGACCTGAACTATAAAATTTTAAGTGTGACTGCAGCTTTAGAAAGTCGGAACTCCTTGCCTCATCTGCATGAGTGTCGGAGAAAAAGTATCTGCTCCCTGTCCTGAGTGCTGCTGTCTTTTCTACAAGAAGGACACGTGTTGAATGACACAGAGGCGTGACAGATCCAAATATAGAGTGAGAAAGCGTGAGAGGGAGAGGATGAGCGTAAGAGACAGGTGGAGGCTGGACAGCGCCATAAATGATGGTTTGTCAGGAACCTATCCAACCCAGAGATGAGATCAAGTGAATTCTGGTGCGCGTTGTAGTTTGTGTATGTGTGTGTTTGTGTGCGTGTGTGCGTGTGTTTATGGATATGTAAATTCTGCTCCCATTATGTTATGCAAGCTAGTGAACCACGGCAGGAAGAGCGCTGACATGTTTGCTTTCAACAGCAAATTAGTCAACAAAGGAGAAACTCCGGCATTACTTCGACAGCTGATCTAAATAGAGGAGCTAAAAGCGCAGTGTGCTGACCTTCAGCCCACTCAAATGGACTCTTCTCTGCACTTCTATGATGGACATGTTAACAAACATATTTTTCTCCACGTCCACACATCCTAACAAGTGATGAAAATGTATGTAGCGCACGCATGAGACAAAACAAGACTAAAGCTGACGGAGTGGACAGAGCATTTACAGTACAGTCAAATACCATACTCATTATGAATTTATATATAACTTTAGACCTAATCTGCAGTGGTAATACAACCAAATCTAAAAATATTTACAAATTACTCACCTCTTTAAAGAATAAAAAGGACTGTTTATGCTTATTCTACAGTACAGCAAAAAACAAACAAACAAACAAAAAAACAGGCACATAATCAAAGCATGTTAAAATAGTTAATGGAATGACGCCATTTTTCTCCATCAAGCGTATTTGTTTTTGGTTCGATTTACACTTCTCCATATTGATATGTTTGTGTACATCAAAAGCACCTAACACTTTCCTGAGTGTTCCACCTGCCTCTGTGTCATGTGGGTGAGCTATGTTAAGGAGTGAGAGATAATGTGACACATGATGTGAAATTTATTATATAAGATGAAAAAAAAAAATCCAATTACCCAAAAAGCCTAAAAATATATGAATATGAGCGTTTATACATTAGACAATTTAATAATTATTAATTTGTACAATTTTATTCTAGACAAACTAACAAGGAAATCATTCTCTGATCATCCAATTCAGTTGTCTTCCGTGGTCTTCCAGGCCTTTTGGTGTTGCTGAGCTCACCAGCGCATTCCTTCTTTTTAGGAATGTACCAAATTGTTGGTTTGGCCACTCTTAAACTTTCTTCTATCTCTCTGATAGGTCTGTTTTATTTTGCTTTATTTATTTATGTATATAATAAATTAGCATAATGATGGCCTTCTTCACTTGAATCGGCACCGCTTTGGACCACATATTGAAAGGTCCAGAACTTTTATCTCCTTAATTTGTCAGGAAATAACGAGGAAGCAGGCCACACCTGTCCATGAAACTGCTTATTAGGCAACTGTCCGATTACTTTTGAACCTGTAAAAAAATGGCTGTAATTCCTAAATGGTTAATGCAATATTTTTGTTAAAGTCCTTTAATTAAAGCCAAAAGTCTGCACTTCAGTCACAATTTGATTACTTAATTTCATATCTCTTGTGGTGGAAAAATACGGAAAATTGTGTTACTGTCCAAATACTTATGGACCTGGCTGTATATTGTCTGTGGTGTTACTCAAGAAAATCTGGCACGATTTTTACCCATTTTATGGGCCCCCCAGAAAATGAAGCAACTTTTAAACACAATTCTGAATATAATAACGTTCCATTCACATCTACTGATGTGTCACTTGTACAACGGCATGTAAGTCACTAATTAGTAACAGCAACTGATGCAAGATATGTACAATCCTAAGTAAAGCATGCATAACAGCCTTCTGTGATGAGTTCGATGATCAGTTCACACACTAACGGGGCGACCCTAGTGGACGATTGGTAGAAATCATATAAAATTCCAGTGAATTCCAGCAGGTAACTATATACACTCCAGCGCAAAGTGATACACAACAGAGTCTATCTGAGTCCAATGAGTACAGAGCAGCAGAACTTACACACTGTGCAGTTAAAGACACTGAATGCATTCGGAAGAATAGACATCTATACATGCAGGCATGAAGACACACACACACACACACACACACATACACACACACACACACAAACACACACATACACACACACACACACAAACACACACACACACACACACACACACACACACACACACACACAAACACACACACACAAACACTCCTACACACACTCACACACATGCAAACACACACACACACAAACAAACACACACACACTCGCACACAAACACACACTCGCACACAAACACACACAAACACACACTCACATACACACACACGCACACACAAACCTACACTCACACTCACACACATACATGCACACACACACACACGCACACACACACAAACACACGCGCACACACACACACGCACACACACACATGCACACACTCACTCGCACGCACACACACACACAAACACACACATGCACACTCACAAGTGCACACACACACACATGCACATACACGCACACACACAAACACACACGTGCACACACACGTGCACACACACTCACACTCACACACAAACACACGCACACTCACACACGCGCACACAAACACACACAAACACACACGTGCACATGCACACACATACACGCACACACAAACACACACACGCACACATGCGCACACACACAAGCACGCACACAGACACAGAAATGCTTTCTCTCAATGACTGAATAGTAATCCCACATACACACACACACACACACACTCTATAGAGCAGCACAGTGAGTGGCAGGTGGGTGGGACAGACGTCTAAGCTCTGCTGCATGTGAGACAGTTTTGTCTGGAGACTCAACACAAAGCCTATTCCCAACATTTTCCCAATTAACCTCCATTATTACGGGGTCTGTGCAAATCAACAAAAGCCATGTGACCTGCAGTCAATAGAACGTCTGATGGATGATGCATGTGACTGGCGTGGGACGGCCCCTCTTCCTCTTAGACATTGCCAGGTGAAAAATGCCTTCATTCCGCGCTCTTCTCTTCTCTCTCGCTTCTTCTCTCGGCGTGTCGTCAGCAGTAAGAGGAACGCTGGAGTGGCGATGGCAATTGGTGCGAACCACAAATCAACCTGTGATTACAGACTGTGACAGCTGCACACGCACGGTCTCAAAGACACTGCCTCGCACCTCCTTGAAGTTATGCAAATGTAAACAGCTGTCATTTCTGAAGCCGTTTTCGCCGCGCTTTCCGCCGACGTGGAGATCGAAGGCTTCTGAAAGCGACTGTGCATGTGTGCGTTTTTAATCTGAGCCCCATTATCACACACAACACTGAGTCGAGAACAACAAAGATGACAGGAACAACAAACAAGCAGGGGCCAAAAACACACACAAAGTGAACAGGAGTTGAGAAAAGATCAGGCCTTGAGATCGGGAGATGTGGGGCGTATTAGGAGGTGTTTGGAGTCCTCTGACCTCGACTCTCTACAGGTGTGGAAAGAAGCTCACATGCACGCGTGCACAAGCACACTAGCTGTAATTAAGCTTCTGTGTCGACAAAAGCCACCCTTCATCCTCAGAGAAAACAACACTCTTTTTCCCCCGTCCTTTATCATTAAAACACATCAAAAGAAAAAGCTGCTTTTATAAGCAACACGCAGCATGAGAACTAATCCCTCCTATGCAGAGAGACTAAAGCAAGTTCCAGCAGTTTTGTTTACTGCGCCTCTTAATAGATCAGATTTGCAAAAATGCTGAAAATCCATAAGAAAGCAACTCACATATATTTAAATACATTTCTACTAGGCTTCCTTTTGGGTTTTTAGGGGGAAAGGCAACGTAATGAAAGAGGAAGGCAATGAGACGAAGAAGAATCCTGGATCATCACCTGCTCTCTAATCAGAACCACCTGGTTTTCTCTCGCGGCGTAAGATTAAGGACAGGCTTGTGTTTTTAATTACGCTGACAATCTTTTCACTGCCATCAAAAGGAGGCGGAAGCACAGAACGCTATTTATTCCTTTCTTGATCTCGCTCGTTCTTTTCAAAGTTTTTCAAATGATGTTTCCATGCAAAAGATTTTTCATCCTCCATTGTTTCTAGGTAAAACAACAACAACAACAACAACAACAACAACAACAACAACGACAAATCAAATGCACATATACAAGGTGTCCTAAAACTAATGTTTGGGAATCTAAAATTTTTTTTTTTGTACTGACTTGATTTGCGGACCAACCGAGAAGTGGACGTCCATGAACATCCACTGATGAAGGTACGACCAACGGGGTGCTGGCAAACACAGTCCCCTATGTATGGAAACTTTTGGGTCACTCTATATTGCACAGTTTACTTGCAAAAATTGAATTCCAAGTTGTTACAAATAAAAGAGGGATAAATTGTAGGGGAGATTAACAGTACAGTGTATATATATACAATATATCTATATCTATATAGATATATATATATATTAAACAGTGCATGTTAAGAGAATAATAGTGTAAATATTAGTGATACAGTGCACCTCCACTATGAGCAAAGGAGGCTGAAAAAAAAGGCTGTCTTTATTGTTTAACCTTGTGAAATTTTTTATTTATTATTTATTTATTTATTTTTACACAAATACTCTGCTCTCATGGATATCAGATAATTATAAACAAAACACAGGTTTATCAAAAAAATATATACATATATCTTTGTTAAATATAGGTGTGCAACAATTATTGGCACCCTTTTCGTCACTACTTTGTGCTACCTCTCTATGCCAAGATAACAGCTCTGCGTCTTCTCCTATAATGCCTGATGAGGTTGGAGAATACACGGCAAAGGATCTAAGACCATTCCTCCATACGGAATCTCTCCAGATCCTTCAAATTTCGAAGTGCATGCTGGTGGGCTTGATTTTGTGGTCAGTAAACCATTTTTGCGTTGATTTATGTATGTTTTGCATCATTGTTCTGTATGATTTGGATCAATTTCCTGTTCGTAGTCACCCAGGTCTACTAAAAATTTAAAATATCAATGGGAATATACTTCAAATATATTTTTCTCATATGAATTCACAGGGGTGCCAATAATTGTTGCATATATTATTATATAAACTTGTGTTGTGTTTGCAATTGTTTGATATCCATGAGAGCAGAGTATTTTTGTGAATTTTTTTCAACAACATAGATAAACAATAAAGACATTTTTCACAGCCTTCTTTGCTCCAAAGGGTGCCAATATTAGTGGAGGGACCTGTGATTGTGTGCTTCCAACATTGTGGCAACGGTTTGGGGAAGAACCATATATGTGTGTGATGGTGTCCTATGGCCATATAGTGTGTCACAATATCCATGATATTGCAGATTGTCAGAGTGTAATTCCTGGCAAATTGCTTTGGTATATGAGCAATACTTTGGGCCATTATTTTCCCATAACAGCATTCCCAGTGTGTTTTACTCCTAACATAGCAAAGGAACATCAGTAAAACACACACACACACACAAACGTGTGGGCTGGGCAATATATCAATATAATCACTATCAATAATCACTATAACTGATTATGTGATACACTTTTGCTATGGTATTAATTAATGTTTTTATTTATAACAAATTAAATGGTACTGAATGGACGCTGCAGATTTGACATATTTTGTTTAAAAAACGTAATCTTCTTCATTTTTATAGGCATTAAAGAAAAGTATCGTCAAACTCAGTTGAACTTTTTTGTTTATTTTACTACTGTTTTGCAGACAGGTTGTTAGCAAAATAATATTTTGTGATACGCATCGTGTGCTGTAAAAATGCCCTCAATGCCTATGTGTGCATGAAACAAAAAACATAGGCTCCAGCTTCATTACCTCCATGTTGTTCAACACACCATTTAAAAGCAGCCTTATACAGGAAATATCCTTGTGTGTATAGTTCTGTCATGACATTAAACACTGTGTAGTGGTGGGGGGGGGGGGGGGGGGGAGAGAGCGAGAGAGAGAGAGAGAGAGAGAGAAGGAGGGAGGGAGAGAGGGAGAGAGAGAGAGAGAGAGAGAGAGAGAGAGAAGGAGGGAGAGAGGAAGGGAGAGAAATATAGAGAGCGAGAGAGGGAGAGAAAGAGAGTGAGACAGTGAGAGAGAGAGAGAAAGAGAAAGCGAGAGAGAGAGCAGCTGCATCCACATAGCTTACATGTTAAATCAGCTAATTGATTATCTGTGATGACAAAACTGGGTGGTTTTCAGTATTCAGTGTATCAGTGGGTAAACAAAGAGAGACAGAGAGAGCTTTCTGGAGCAATCCTGTTCCCCAAGTCAAACATTTTTTTACAGAAAATTGTAGGGAAGAAAAAAAAACAATTACATATATTTGCATTATCTGTATAATAATAATAAAAAAATCTATGGGTATAAAATATGCATAGGAGACTTTGGGTTTAATGCCCATTTAGAATCAACCCTGAAGCAGTCATGTGTGTGTGTGTGTGTGTGTGTGTGTGTGACGCACACTTCTCACTACAGGTAAGAACCCACAGTGCAACTCATCACCTTTCTCTTTATTAAGCTCTATCAAACACGGACTAATCTGTCTAAAATTAGAGGCACACTCAACAGGTAATGACTGCCTCGCATCCATTATTAGTTCATTTTCCCCAAATCAATCACTAGCCGAGCATGCTTTTTTTTTTTTTTAAATGTCATCCTTAAACTTTTTGCAATCAATTAAGCAGAAGATTAATGGGGACAATTTGCCAGGAACAAGTCCTTCCTTGAAAAGGCCACGCCTCGACAGACTTCCAGGGCTGGTATTGATGTTAATTATAAATTTCCACTTCCCTGTCAGACACTTAACCTGTCGAAGAGGGAAGAGCGGCGGCCATGCAGGGACCACGGCATGCTATTTAAATATTCCTAATCCGCTTTCCGGACACAGGTGACTGGTATAAATTGCGGTTTCTGTTCGGTGTCATTTAAAGAAATCTGACAGGGCACTGGTGCTCTGGTTCAACACAGGGGAAAAAATGCTTTTTTTCTGTAGTGGAGGGAAGAAAATCCCCTCCCTCGGCTCCCCTGAGCGCTTCTGTCTACTAGCACATCGCAGGTAAACGCGCTGAGGTGTCACTTCTAATTTACCTCACGTTTAATAGCAGGCAATGATGCCACATATGTCTGTCTCCTCTGTCCCCTGTCACGTAGTATCTGTTCTACGCTGTGATTTCATAAAAGATGTCTTTCCCTGAATGAAAATGCAGTGTTGAAATGGAAATCAAAGCAAAAGATTAACATGTGTTTGACCTCAAAGATGCTCCAAAATAAAGCGACAGCCAGCCTCTGCATCAACATGAGGTAAAATCTATCCAGCGTTAATCTGGACGTCTAACGGCAATATTGAGAAGTGATCAGATTTCATTTAAACCACACTGAATCTCAAGTAATGATAAAATAATAAACAGTATCTCATTCATGCTAACACATTACCTGGATCGATCTCATCAGTTTAGTTTAGTTTAATCACCTGTCAGAAATAGGTATAAGCCACACAGTAGCTCAGGACTGTAGTTCATATTAGGTAAAGCTAAGAGACCCAATTTTAACAATAAATCTAGACAAATATACAGAACAACATAAACAGCCTAGCAGAAGAGAATTTCAGCATCTACCCCAAACTTCCTCAGTTACAAAATCAAGTTACTTAAAGATGCAATATTTGAGTAATAGCAAAAAAAAAAAAGAAGAAAAAAAGAGAGAAGAAAACAAAAAGCAAGGCTGCAGTTTTAACAGCATGTGGGTTTTTAAATTATATACCTGAGGACATATATTCTATGCTCTATATAGACTGTTCCCGAAAGATGCTTACCTCAAAATATTCAGGATGACACTGAATTCACTCTGATTTCAACTCACCCATTCATTTCTTATGCCTGGTTTACAGGCGACACTGGAATTATTGGCACCCGTCACTCAAAACAATTTGTGAAACTACTTTCCTTTAACAATCATCCATCCATCCATCTTCTATACCACTTATTCTTTTCAGGGTCATGGGGAATCTGGAGCCTATCACAGGGAGCATCGGGTACAAGGTGGGGTACACCCTGGACAGGGTGCCAATCCATCAAAGGACATAATCACATACACACTCACACACCCATTCATACACTACGGACACTTTGGACATGCCAATCAACCTACCATGCATGTCTTTGGCCTGGGGGAGGAAACCGGAGTACCCGGAGGAAACCCCTGCAGCACGTGGAGAACATGCAAACTCCGCACACACAGGGCCCCGGTGGGAATCGACATGCATGGTAGGCTGATTGGCATGTCTAAAGTGTCCGTAGTGTATGAATGGGTGTGTGAATGTGTATGTGATTGTGCGATGGACTGGCACCCTGTCCAGTGGGTACCCCGCCTTGTGCCCGATGCTCCCTGGGATAGGCTCCAGATTCCCTGTGACCCTGAAAAGGATAAGCGGTATAGAAGATGGATGGATGGAATTTAAGACGTTTATTTTATTTTTTTTAAACAGTATATTTTCTCTCAGAAACATACAGTATATGGTAATATATTGGCATATAACCTGAAGAATATTAAAACCATAAGATTTTCAATATCCATCCCATCACCAGTGAGAGACAAAACACAAGAGACAGATGATATTTAACATAGCAATAATAATAATAATCATCATCATCATCATAATAATAATAACAATAAATTAAAGAGAGTACATTTTTCCAGGACAAGGACACATGAATATTGCTCTCACACAGATACTACAGGCTCTGTGTCAATATTCTCTTCATCAGGTTTCAATTTTGAGAGTGCTGTTATTTGTTTTATATATACACGTTTCTGCTCTAAGTATTTCTCAGGGTGCCAATAATTCTAAATAGATCCATGATAATGAGTCACCTGGTACTGTAAAGACTTCAGTGTAAATGACATGCTTCATTAACGTATTTTGTTTATGGTGGGGAAAGTTTTAGAAAGCTCAGGTATAGTGAGGTACATATGCACGTGAACGTGTTAGTGTACAATGGAAGTGAATTATATGAAGGCGTGTACCTGTAGGATGTGGCTGCCCAGGTGAGGCTCAAAGATCTCTGAGGCGACTGCACTGGGGCTCCTCCTTCGCTGAGAGCCAATAGCTGGGGAAAGGAAAAACATAAATCAGTTGCAATATGCGGTGTGTGTGTGTGTGTGTGTGTGTGTGTGTGTGTGTGTGTGTGTGTGTGAGAAGGCGTGCGGATGCATGCGTGTCCCTACTTTAGTTCTTCCAAATGAACTTGGGAATGGAATTTGCCAGTGTGATTTAAACAGATATGGTAAACTGCTGAACAAACACTTCTTGCCCCAATAATACTAAGTCCCTGCTACAGTAAATAGACAGATGCAAATCACAGCTTACTTATGACTTGTGTCCATGCTCGTGTTGCATATTCATCTAAATGCAGCTCCGCAAAGCCTGCTGTTTATATGAGGGATAATACCGGCACAGTTATTCAACAGCGGAGCACCTGGAGAATGACACCCTTAGGGCATTTTTTCTCAATGTCTCCACTTTAAAGCAGACTCAGGCACTGAGAGCGGTGTAGCTAAAAAAAAAATGGCCTGGGGTGATTTCAAACTTAACAGACCTTGTCCCACCAGAGCTCATTATTGAGAATTTTATAACAAAGCTCTGTGTACTTAATTTTCCAAGCTTAGCCAGGCGTTTGGGTAATGTTGCTGAATTAAGTGCAATTAATGATGTAATAAAAGTGCTGAATGGCTATTAAGGATTCTGAAGGACCAGAAGCAAACAGAGCCGTGCAGAGAGGGATGCAAGCAGGGGCGTGTGGGGTAAGGGGGCAGATGGCAGGGCCCTGGAGAGGGCAGAGGAGCCGAGGACAGACTGTGGAATGAGAGGCTCCTGTCCTTCAGAGAGGCTCAAGGAAAACACTGCTATCTCCCCTCTGGTTACGCTCTCAGCACTTCACTCTGAGTCGGGCCCAGAGGACACGCAAGGCCAGAACAGCACGAAGCATGAGCAAGGGGACGAGACAGAGGCACACAGAGCAGGCGGGTCAGTGGCGGCACTGCAGGACAGAGAACAAACAAAGCACAGCCAGCAGGACAGAGTGCTAACTCACAGCAGAGGGAGCTGTTACACCCCGAGAGAGCAACCCAGCTTGGGCAGAGAGGGCACACACAGTTCGGATATATATACCATGGGTTTGTTTCCAGAACTTTCTACACACCAAATTCTCACACAATCGAATGCTTATGCTTGTTTATGGGTTAAAAGATTCGTTTCTCCCCAATCGTGATCTCCCATGTATGTTTTTTTTTTGTTGTTTTTTTAGCAAATCATGATATATCGCAGCAGTATAAATCTCCGTGCCTTAGAGCTTTATCTAGCTAATGGCCTTCACATCAGTTCTGTCAGCAAAAGAATTATTCAGCCTTAAACTGAAAATTTTTACAGCTTTATTAATGTATGCTGAGTTATTGGATCCTTGGATGATTTCAATTTTTCATTCGAGCCTGAGCCTGAATGTAAGCAAAAAGGCAGGAAAGGTTGTGTGAGAGAAAAAAGTGAAAGTAACTCACAATTCAAGGAAGGGGAACCTACCAAGCGTAAAGCGCACACACATAAACATAAACCTCATTATTGAATTCCATCCATTCAATTTTTTGGCATTCGAACAGCATGGATATTTTGTATATAGTACATTGATTATTGTAATGGAGTAATGATATTTACCATTTTATTATGTAATATACTCTAACTGATTTCAGATTCTATCCATTTCCATTCATTACTAAGATATCTGTTGGGATTTGACTACTTTCTTGTTAAAAACCCATCAGATATCTTTAATACCATGAGATTTTGGCAAAACAAAGTTCTCTTGTTTACATACAAAATGTTTTACCAATATATATGCATAAATGTATGTGCCCTGTCCTTAAATATATGTCCAATGAGTCTAATTTGAAATAAATAAATAAATAAATCCTTCATGTTCTGTGCTCATTGTAGCTTCAGATTTCTGATCTTGGCTAACATGAGTGGAACCCCACGTGATCTTCTGTTGTTGTATCCCATCCACCTCCATTTTAAGATGCTTTTCTGCTCACCATGGTTGTACAGAGTGTTTTTTGGCGTTCTGTAGCGTTCTTTGTCCACTAGAACCTGTCTGGCCGTTCTATTCTGACCATCTCTCATCGACAAGATGTTTCCACTAATAGAACTGCTGTTCACTGGATGTTTATTGGGTTTTTTTCACCAATCTGTGTAATCTCTAGAGACTGTTGTGTGCAACAATCCCGGGAGATCTGCAGTATCCGAAATACTCAAAGCAGTCCATCGGGCACCAACAACCATGCAATGTTCAAAGTCACCGAGATCGCATTTTCCCCATTCTGATGTTGGATAATTGCACGAATGAGCAGGTGTACAAGTGTTCCTGATAAAGGCCTGTGAGTGTGTGTATAAACAGAATACAGCAATGTAATCGAGGCTTCTGAGCCTGCAGGGAGTGAAAGAACAAAGAACGTATAACTAAATATATAACCTATAGGCATCTTGTGTCATTGTTGCGATTTAGTACATATGTTAACGCTCTCATATTCATAAACACACACAAACACACAACTTAAAACAGGCATCTCATATAGGACGACGGAAGAAAATATCAAAGATGAAAGCACACTTGACCAACTTCAATTATTATCCTCTCTATCGTCATGCAGACTCAGAGGAGGAAATGATTCTTCTTTGCCTGTACAATAGCCCTCATCACAAGGATCCTTGCCTTTGAATGAGCACTGCATAGAAATCAGGCACCGATTGCTCTGAGTGCTGCATATTCTTTGACCTTGGGGATCTTTTCAAACTCCAAACTAGATAGTGGTTAATACTTTATAATAAAGAAGTTAAAATGTTAAACTGGGCCCTTTCGATGAGGATGGGAGGCCAGAAACGAGCTCTTCCGCTAAGAGAGCCGCGCTGCTTTTAATGATGCTGGCATTAGTCATTCGGAGCAGTGCTTAAGCTACAGATGGTCCATTGGCCTCATGCTGTCTCACATCATCGCAGACCCCCTGTGACATCCACATCCATGTGCCAAATACAGTACTGGAGAATTTTTTTTAGATTTTTTTTTTTTTTACAAAGGCTAAATTAGTCTGATGAAGCTAAAGATGATAAATGTGACATTCAGAGGTGGTGTGCAGGTCATTCCGTGTAATCACCTGCTAAGCAAAGATTTTCACCTGATTTTATAAATTGAACAATGCGTCTCAAAGCAAAAACCTTGATTTGACCTTCAGTGAGTTAAAAAAAAAAATTTGCATAAAGCAGGACACTAATGGAATTATGATAAAAAACGTAATGGAACAAACCGTGAGAGCCGAAAGAATGCTTTTTCCCAACATCATCTTCAGACTCCTCTAAAGTCTGGGAAATTCCTCCTCTATTCTTTTTGCTTACAGAGCACAAACAGGGGAGGGGCTCTCGAGCCTAATCTCTGCCTCCATCACAATATCCAATCCCCGCCTACATACACACTATATCTAGCACTGTGTGACCTGGAGGCAGTCCAGAGCAGGCATATGACAGGTCTGTGTGAAGAGGACACGGCTGGAGATTCAGTGCTCCTCTACAGGTGCCTGAGCGGCCATGGAGATGAATATAATTACATATCGATCCCAGGCATTATGCTCTATTAATCTGCTTCATTTCTGCTCAGGCCACAAATGATACACAAAGAGCGAGCTGGCAGAAGTTCAGGGGCTACACAGAGGCTGCTCTGTCACTGTCCCACGTCGTACGTCTTCCCCGCTTTAGTGCCGTCACACGGCAGGTTGAGCAGAAATAAAACAAAAAGCAGGAAGGAAGCACAACCGAATGAATCAAATACTGCAAGACAAAAACATGGTGAGAAATATGATTCCACGTGGGTTTTTTTTTTTTTTTTAATGCAAAAGACTTTCATTATTCAGCTATTATATCTCAAAGTGTAGTATTCGGTAACTCTGTTTATTAAGTATTTACTGTAAAATCAATTGTAAAATGGTTCAGTATATTGAGTGAGGAATAGGAGTTTAAAGGGTTAAAAAGCTAAAGGACTATTTTTGTTGTGTTGTACTGTTGTATATATTTAGAACATTATGAGACTTCATAGGTATTAAACAGTAATTTGTTGAATACAGGTGCACTTGGGGCGTTCTTCAGTTCTCAGGCTGAAATTATTCAGTTTAAAGTATCGCCATTTCTCCCCTGCGGGATGGCAAAGGTGCATTATTCAGAAGTCCTTGACTCGAATTCATGTAGATGCAAATGGCGTAAGGACTACCCTGATACAGAATAATGCCATTTTATTATGAGAAAATATCCGTTTCCATTTAACATTTTCAATATTTAATGCCGGTGCTTAATACTGCCATGCTACAAACAGCATTCGGTGCAAGAAAGCAATATATGCAATTTGATTCTTGGTACCGTGGCAATTTCAAATCGCAGCACTATTTGAAAGTCAATTTAACTTTTGGTTTTATAAGTCAACATTATTGCTATTGTTAATTTATTTCTCATTTAATGGGAAATTGGCAACATGGCCCCTGACTGTCATTTTAAATCTGCAATAATTTCGTCTGAAGCTTAGCATTCTTATTCCCTGGTCTTGGATTAGCAGAGCTAAATGGCAGCCCCTTGCTTTACCAAAGCTCAGGGGCAGGTACTGTTACACAAATTGCCAATTCAATTAACAGAGTGTAAATGCTCAACTGGCAGCTGGCACAAGCGACAGCTATTTTGGCAAGTGTCAGCCTTAATTCATCAAGCTGTCAAAGTGCTCACGGTCGGGAGCCGGTGGACACTGTCAGCGCCTACAACGCCACAATGGTGAAGTTGTATAATCCGGCTACACACACACACACACACATACACAGATGCGCACACAAACACACTCAACACACACCCACACACCCAGGAAAAGCATTCACCGAGGGGCTGCACCAATTGACCAGGCCTTCGCCTGGGTTTTAGCAGCACTACGGATGTGTTTTCATCAGCTTGGGAAGATCATTCGCTTACATCAAGAGCTGTTGTGAGGGCCACAACAAAAGAGCGAGATTTGGATCTTAGATCCGCTGTGGTAACTGAATCAGCGCTATGAGCTCAGAATACTAATCTACCACTAGATAAAGCACTCTGACTCCAGCCCCTCGATTAGTCCCAAGACCACAGCGAACTTACTCAACATTTTATATAGAGAACATTTTCGTGTCTTTTCAGCTCTTAAAAGAAACCATGGATTTGAAAACCATTAAGACAAACCCTGCTTAGAGAAGGCCAGTTTGTCTGCCAACAAAGGAATCTGTGCCCATTTATTGGTGATGGAAACCTGAAATGATGTTTACGAGTTGAAATGATTTTTTTTCCCCCTTCTGATTCTAATTACTTTGATTTAGTGCTTAACAGCGCAACAATGTCAGATTTCTCCCCTGTTCTCTCCGTTCATTTGCCTCCATCTTTCCTCCATGTCTCCTCTCATTAGACAGGCTAGCTTCCTCACAGAGTGAGACACAACAGGGCTTAATTGATAGGCCTCTAGACACACTCCAATTAGTGCTGAACGCAACACCATTCACATACACGAATACACACACACACACACACCTACGTACACGCACGCATACACCAAGAAAATCTGCATTATATTGTATAAATGAATTTTATTCCTACTTCTCTATTAGTGCAGCAAAATGTTGCATAAGGAGATGTAGGACTTTCATAATTCTTCCATTTATTTGTATGAGGGTAATGAAAAAGACATGCACTTAGAAAGACGCGAAACGAAAACGAGGCTGTTTCTTTTCTAGCAGAGCATTAACACACACCACCTCATAACTATCACTACAGAGAACGTTACCTTCAACATGCTGGATATTTCGACAGCAGAAACTAATCCATTTCTACTGCAAATCCAGCTGCAGCTTAGGCTAGGGGTCAATAAAATTACATATTCTTCCCTCTACAGTGGCTGCTTCTCCAAGGTTAGTCTTGACTTGCAAATATGAGAAGCCAAATCTTTCAGAGGTTACCCATCCAAAAAGAACAGCTCGGAGCGAAACATGCAGCTGAGGAAAATTACAACATGACTTTTATTTGCAATCAGACCTTCTATTCGTCTGGAGATGAAAGAGTGAAATATTAATCAATATTTTCAATTTTGAAAATTTCAGTTTTGTTCCAAAACGAAAATGTGAAAGTCTACAGTAAAGGCCAACTAAAAGAACATAATAAATAACTGACTGTCATTATTAATCAATTAATGCGGTGTTTATTAATGTGGAATGCAATTTCTACATTTCCAGACCCTGTTTGTTCTACATTCACTGCTCTGATTGGATTCATGCATTTGTTCTTAACAAGTTATTTACCCACTAAAATGACTGTACGGAAAGCCAATCAACCCTGTATTTACCATATCCACATTCCCTGTGCTCTCATTCCTATTCAAAATGTACATTTTTTCCTTTCAGTCTGTAACCCATCCATAATATTTTCCCAGAGTAAAAGGCATTAAATAATTCAGCGACCAATAATAATGACGGTTCCTGATCACACACTACTCACATGTTCCTGAAGTCATGGCCATGATGATGGAGGTTGAAGCATTTGTTTTAATTAGCTTCTTTTAATGCCTTCGACTGGTTTAAGTTTTCATGATGATGAGTTTAATAATCCATGTTCATCTTTCTCCTCATTTATACCATTAAATTTTTAAGCAGCTTCATTCGGCATTAATGACGGCACTTACAGAGATGCCCTACACACTTTTTCATCCTCACTTTGTGCCACTGCTGTCTGTCTGCTTTTGGCTTATTATTATAATACGAGTGGAATTCAGACCTGGCAAATTGTATAAAATGTATATTTTATTGCAATTTATAAATTACCGGAAAGGCTGCGATTATAGATTTCATATTTCATAAAAAAGGCACAGTTTGAGATTGTTTGGCAGAATATATAGTGAACAGATCCTGCTAGCTCTTGATAGCAGCTAACTCAGGCAACAGTGACCCTCAAATAACTTAACAGATTAATGATTTGTGATCTATCATTATCACTGTTTAAGAATAAATAAATGAAAAGACATTGTTGGCAAATTGGCTATGGTATAAAAGGAATAACATCTAGGCTTCTGAGTATCACAACAGAAAAGCGAGACTGGGAGATCAAATCGGGATGACGCTCCCATGGTCGAGAGTCCAAGAAAGCTAAACTGGCCTTGCTCTCAGGGAGGAGGCGGGGGGCGTACTCTCTCTCCCAGCGACACTAGACAATCATTGGCATCTGTGAGCTCATGCATGTGGGGAAGTGGGTAGGTAGCGCTTTCCTCCGAGTGTGTTACGCTGCCCCCTGAAGTTGCACCTTGTAGTCGGCTGGCTTCACGTGTCTCGGAGGAAGCATGTGATAGCCTGGCTGGTCGTGTGATAGGGGAGATCTAACTTGAGGGTGGGAATTGGCTGAGACTAAATTAGGGAGGAAATGTTTATTAAATATGCTGTGCTGAAATGCATATTTAATACACATTTTGCAAGAAATGTATTCACTGAAATGTACTTTATGAATTGAAACTAAAGTCTAAGTAAAAGTATAGCATGTCACACATTTGGAAATGTATTAAATTAATATATTTTTAGAATATTTTAATTAAGTACATAAACATGTCTGTATATTTACAACATACTAATTATTAATAAGACTATTACTAAGACTAGATTATGAATTAATTAATTCGACGCTATATTTAAGTACACTTAATTAATTTTTACCAGAGCACTGAAATCAAGAAAATAATTCCAAAATCTCTTCTGCACATACAGTTTAAACAGCTTCATTAAAAAAAAAACATTTTTAGAAGAAAAAAATTGCATATTGGTGAAAATTGTGCTCATAAATAAATAAATAAATATTTTAAAATAAATAAATAAACAACAACAACAACAGCAACAACAATACTGTTGACGTAGTATAGGTTGATCTGAGTAAATGCTATATTCAGATATAAATTTCAGAACTGTATTACTATTAAATCTAAAGGTAAACTAAAAGTTTTCCTTCCCTCCAAATGTATTAAGACATGCTAGTGTTAACAGTAAGCTGTATGTGCACCTGACACTTACTGTACTTCTGTCCAAATAGAACTTAATTCCACTAATTTTCATAAACTTGCATTAAAGCTGACAGAAGGTATGCTGCACTTTTCAGTCCTAAAACAATGTAGGCAACTTAAAATATATTTGAGAAAATGCTCAAATAAAGTGCATACAGACAAAAAAAAAAAAAATCATATAATCATATGACTTCAGGTAAACAGGATAAAACATGTCACTAAAAGCAGTCTAAAATATCTGCTAATACAGTGACAATATTAGTGTCTGTGATGTGTCTGCATCTCTACATATTTCACATATGTACAGGAAATGCACACATTTCAAGTCAAAATCTGCAGCTCTGTAAAACAGACGTGATTACATCTTGAGGAAGCGCTCAGTGAAAGATAATTGCCTATGGAAAGCTTCTAGTGGCTCTGACGTCCTCGCTCAAGTGATTTGGTATTTATCAACCTGCCATTTCCTCTTATCATGGCCAGAAACCACTGTATCAGATAGTGATATAAGAGGGCCAGGACAGAGACATGCTGCATGACAAGTACTGTCCACTCACGAGTCATCAAAACCATCAAAACACACAGTGCGCATGAGAGAGTAAACACGACACACAGAACCATCATCCAAAGAATCATGAATCATTCAAAAACAACGCTTTGGATACACAGCCACCCCCATGCAAACAGATCTGAAGAACAACAAAGAAACCAAAGAACAACAAAGAAACCTTTCTTATTCACCATTTTAGTGAAAGTTTCCAATATTAATGCCATGGGGTCCCGAAATCCCCATGAGAGTTCTTTCTCAATTGTTTACAAATAATTTCTGCACCAATTAGCAATGCTAACTGAGATTTCATGAATGTTATATCTATTGCTCTTAGGGTTGCCACCTGTCCCAATTTTCCCAGGACTGTCCTAGAAAATATATCGCATTTCCCAGGACACCTAATGTCCCGTTTTTGGCTTATTTTATATGGCTGATTGTATACAGCTATATTTTATACGTCTACTGTATATTGCACAACTATCACACAAGTTATCCAGAACTGGTTGCCAAAGACAATCAATGCAATATTGGTCCACTGCAGTGTCCTAACAGGCTACTGGCTTTTACTCGTGATGTATGTTCACAATCATCATCCTCTTTAGTTGATAACTTTCAACTTATCTACAACGATTAAGGATGTGCATGCTGCAACAAAAAAGCACCAAAGCACTTCAATCTAAACGCAAAACAAAGGTAATTTACACATTTATGGTCAAGAATGATTCAGCTGAGGAGGATAAAACTGCTGAAGCTGAAATGACCTCTGTATACCACGGCATGCACCATGGTCACAACTACTAAGGTAAGCAGATTTTCGGTTGAATAAAAACACAGAGACTATCGGCCTACTTAAGCCCACAATTCTCAAAACATTAGGTCTCTAAAGGGATAGTCCATCTTTTTGTCTGTCAGTCAGTCAAAGGTGGCAACCCTAATTCCTGCTTATAGCTCCAGACAACAGATAAAGACATTCCTGATGGTATGACTCCATCAGCTGATCTTCTCTTGGTTTCCGCAAAACGCAGTAGACACCCATGAGAAGTGAGTATATGAGCAACAAAAATATATTCTTTAGGGCTTGTGATGTTAACGTATATGTTAATAAATTGGCATGTACTACACCTTGCACAACTGCATGCTATAATACTGTAGTTACTCTTTAAACAGCATGATAGTTGCAAGGAATAAAACACGCTGAAGCATGCTGTTATAGGAAAATAATCAGTGATGCTGTAGTGTGACCCTGATACCATTATTTTCCTACAGTGCAAAAGTGCCTTGCTCCTCTTATACCACATCCATATGCCAACAATTTATTATTTTATTTATTAAGAAATGACCCCTCATACGTTTTATTCTTCTATAGATACATTTAATGCTGTGGAACATCCATGAAACAAGTTATCACTTCAGTTATACGCAGATATAAAGAGTCGCTCCCTTACCAGCACACAATATTCTGTCCTGAAGACTATACCATGCCAGAAACCTAGCAAAAAGGAGAAGACTCCTTCCAAATATGTTAAATAAATGTCTTTTCTTTTTTAAAAGCTTCAGGACTTTGAAGGACTATGAAGGAATTTGTGTACTACACTGGAATTTTTTATTTCCATAACCAATAAGGTCTGAATAAAGATCATTTTAGCTGCGAAGGTTAGTTTAATGTGGCTATCAACTGGTACTCTGTTTAATTTTGCTGAAAATACTAATGTCAACACCACTCTGTCACCTTTCTAAAGGATATGTTAGAGTGCTAACAAGAAGTTACCAACTCTGACTGCTCCGAAACGCATATGGATCGCTGAATCCTGGGAGTCCTCTATGCTAAATGCATATATCGATATCTCCCTCCATTGAGGACAGGCGGAAAAGGACAAGATTACTGACATTGAGCAACATGAACCTCAAGTTCAAGGGGCATCGCAAGCGAATCAATACAGTGGAATGTGCAAAAGAAAATAATGGAGAAAAAAAAAGGATCTGATTTAATTTGGAAATGCATTCATTATGGCTAACTGCATTAGGGTGAGAGACAGGCCCCCCACGCTGGCCTAGAGCAGAGCCATGCAGATAGACTCAAAATCCATTACTGAAGTGCACTACTAGGCGTGTCCTAATAAACTCATGCAGCCTACAGAACACACTCACGTTTATGGAACCTTTAAAACACACACCAGATCCACTGTGCTCCAAAACATATGAAATATATTGATTCTACACTGTTTGACGCTAACTATAAATGTCATACTAGAAAGAATGTACAGCTAAAAGTGCTTAGAACATATAATAAATATAATTAACAAAGGATTTTATAACAACTGCATTTATAGAATGTGAAGCTGTTTAATGACATTGGCCTGAATGAGGCAGGTTTGATGATTTCTAACGATAGAATGATGGTGGAAAGTCTGCATTATTACCCGCAGCACATTCCAGAGGACTGACATGCTTGGCATAGAGGATCCAAGATCACTGCTGGAGATTTGTAAATCTTCACGCACACAGTTTATGTTGGCCAGTTCACGCGAACTGCTTAGCAACGATGAGTGCAAAAAAAAAAAAAGTTATTCTGTGCACAATCTTACACTTTTCTACTTCTCCTGTCTCTGGTTTTCTGCAATCCTTTCTGTCTTTTTTTTCGGAGCGAAACAAATAATGCTCAATGTCACGGTTGAGCGTGTGTCTGTGAGAGGTTAAAAGCATCAAGGCCAGTCAATGTAGCATGAAGTCTATGCCTTACGGAAGGTTTCCTCTCTTAGTGCTCAACTGCAGCATAACTTGTGTATAACAGACAGGATACTACCACATAGCTACCTCACACACATTTGTATTTCTGTAGCTAAGTAATGCTGCAATAGTATAGAATAGAATCCCTTTTCAAAATGACGTCGGGAAACTTCCTTCTGTCCGCAAAGCGGTGTAAACGTATTTCCGTTTTACCTTACGCGCGCTGGATACTTCAGGAAAATGCAGGAACGTGCTAACTAACAACACGAAAGGTAAAGTTTAGAATATTAATGTTTACGTATTTACAGGTTCTTATATTTTGAGCCTTTTGGTAACGGTAATGATCATTTCCAGTTTACCGTTATTTAACGTGTAACTGCCTTGGATGGGAAACTAGGCTAGCTAGCAGCAACAAGAAAAACATGCATCTCTTTCACCCTGTGTTGCGACAAGTTTAGCAACAAGTGTTAACGAGTGTTTACTTTTTATATTAATGTATAATCGCACAACATTAACCATAAATACGTAACTGACTTTCATCTAACTATACACAATCTATAGCTAACATCAGTAATGTGGAAACACGATTGCAACGAGAGTCTGCGGTCTGTATTACAGTAAATTACTCAAAAATTAGGACTTAAAGACTTTCTATTTGCAGAAGAGAACGCTAACAACTACCGTTATCCTAACTCCTCCGCTAACGTAAGCTGGGCTGGATAATACAAAAATGCTTAGCTTCATAATCAAACAGGTACTGCTCAATGAAGACTCTGTATCCTTTAGGACGTTTCGTAAGTGAAAATTTGCTACAAGTCGCTGTACAGCATCTAGACGTATTTCTGGCAGATGTAGAAGGGACTGGGTAAACTCCATAGCGTTCCACTGTGCTGGCGGAAGTAACCATACACTGCTTTGAGTCAGAACGGAAGTTGTGGGACGTCATGTGAAAAGGGTCTATTGGCTAATGGTCGCAACTTGTAATTTCTGACCTCTAACTAGGAAAAACAAAACAAACAAAAATTTTTACTGCGGAACTCGGGATGGTCTTCTCAACCCTGAGTTCAGCAAGTGACATCAAATCAACATGGCTGCTCACAGTACCAATAGTCAACAAAGTAGCACCTCTTACCTTTAAAATGTATTTGCTTTAGAGCAATCAACATACAGACATATTAACTGATTAAATATATAACACTGAACACACAGTCCGCTGTTTTGAGGAAGTAAATATACATCATTCACAGTTAGCTGGCTACCTTGTTGGTAATCAAAGACAAAAATGGAGGTGTCCATGATTGTTTCCCACTTTGTAGTTTGAACACATGGAGGTTGAAAACGACCTTCCAAGGTAAGTCGGATGTAGTATACTGCTAGGGGTTTACTCCAAACATTTTTCCTCATTTTGCTTTTGTAGAAAGCGTATTTATTCATGAGGATGAGTCAAATATTTCAGTAAGGTCAAAATGATCACTTATATCTATCAGGTGGACATTTACTGCATGTTCAATCAAAACTTCAAAACTGAATTCATGCTTTTATCATGGGAAGCCGAACACATGATATGACACGGAAGTCATGAGTACACTGTTGCTAAGCAACTGTGAAACATTTATCTAGTGACTAAGGCTAACAATTTAGTTACCTAGCACATCTTTTTTTACGAACGGTAAAGGCAGAATAAAAGGAAACCAGAAGACCAGACTGTTAGGAATATAAACATTTCCCTCAGATATGATGGTAAATTACACACTCCAAACAAGTATGACTAAACCTAATGTTTAATGTTAACGAAGATAACCGAACATCCATAGCCGCCATATTGAGAAAATTCGAACATTGCATCACAACATTTGAACTTGTGAATACAACAGTGGGCCATCTAAATTGATTCTTTTTTCTTCCTCAAGTTCCTCAAGTTTGGTCTTGCCAATTCCCACCCACTAGCTTCCTCTTCCCTATCATACGACACCTACCAACCGGTGAGGGTGGGGAAACCACGTGGCTAGAGATGAACCGATGTATCGGCCGATAATCGGTATCGGCTAATAAAGGCTATTTTTCCTGCTATCTGCCATCGGCTGATAGTTTAAAAACATCTGATGATCAGGGCCGATTATATTCTGTCAATCAAAAGAGGGCGGGAAAACACATTGATTTCGTGCTGTGTGTAAACATGTCTCTTGTGTCGAATGATGACAAAAGTGAAGTTTGTAATCTCTGCACCGTCGATCCCTGCCCCCCGCTGCCTGCTCACCCTTGCACTGAATTAAAGCGCCAGTACACCGTTGAAAGATTTAAGTGGAAGATGAATTGACAAAAAAAGTATATATTGCACAGAAAAATATATTTGTAGAGTAGTATATTTCATATCCAGTTATATATATATATAAATATATATATATAAAAAAGTTGATATTATGTATAAGTTTGATGTTCAATGATGGAGTAGAAATGCTTTTGTTTGTGGTGAGTGAATGTGAACCTAACAGGAGGTTTTTTAGAATTCAGTCAATGTTAATATGAATTAATAACATTCAATAAGTTAAGAAATCTTAATCTTCAGAATTTAATTAATGTGTTAATGTTAATTTGTGTAATGTGTTTTCTATTTATGAGATCAGTTACTGTGAAACAACTTGCTGAAATGGAGAGAATAAAGTTTTTATTTGCATTTCCTTCAGAATTCTTTTTTGAAAGAAAAGAAAAAAAAGAATTCTTTTTTCTTTTTTTACTCATTATTAATTTAAAAGAAGGCATAACAGGCAGAACTTTCGGTATCGGTTATCGGTATCGGCCGATATCACTCTGAATAAAATAATAATAAAATAAATAAAATAATCGGTATCGGCTGAGAAATTTAGTATCGGTGCATCTATAGTTTCAGCCAAGACATGTGAAGCCAACCTCTGCGTCTCTCTTTCAAACTACTGTCCTGCTGCATCACAGGGTGGAGTAACATACTAGGAGGAAAGAGCTATCTCCCCTCACCTGCATACATGAGCTCACAGATGCCCACGAATGGCTAGTGTCGCTGTGATCGACAAGGGAGAGAGAATATGCCCCCTTTCTCACCCAGAGAGTCTCCTGATCTCACAACATACACACAAACAGTGTTCAAGAACAATATTCAGTCACACACGTGCACACTGACTGTCCTTTATTACTGTCCTTGAATCACAACACATTAAAGTCAACTTATAGTAGAGCTTACTGCATGCGTGCGTGTGTGTGTGTGTGTGTGTGTGTGTGTGTGTGTGTGTGTGTGTAATAGAAGAAAGGATAGAAGGAGAGGTATATGACAGTAAAATGTCCTGATAATGGATACTGAAGGCTACTGAGCTAAAAAGAAACAGAAAAGGATGGAGGATCTCTTCTATGGCTGGATGAATCAATGGTTAGAAGAAAAGAGTGAAGGTGACTGGAAGAAGCTTTAGTGTAACGTAGTCGTGGAAACCAGTGAGCAGTATAGAGAAAAAAGACAGACCGAGAGAGAGAGAGAGAGAGAGAGAGAGAGAGAGACAGAAATGAATGAGGGTGTAGAGGCTGGAACGTAGGACACGTTTCAGACATCGAAAGGCTGATGTTACAGTCTGCCAAACGACATAATGAGGCATTGAGGCAGAAAATATTAGAGCCCGGGGAATATTTGGGGGAGAGTAATTAGGAGCTAACCTATAGTGGCATGCTAAACACAGAGACTGATCTACATACCTGTACACAACTGGAGTCTATGGAGCTTCACCAGCGGAGGACTACACACTCTAGCCACAGTAACGCACACATAAGGCTCTTATTAAGATGTAGTGTAGGAGCTCCAGGAACAAGTTAATGCCAATGCAAATGTTAAATGCTAAAAGAAGGCCAGTGGTGCGACCGAGGCTGAGCATAAAGCCATTTGTGAATGTGAGTGTAAACCAGTGACAGCTAGGTAAGAGTGTGTGAATTTAGAAAAAACAAACAGATTGTGTTATATTTTCTAATTACGCTCCCTGTAGTGATTTGGTAGATGTGTGAGGTTGGTTTCCTGACTTCATCCATGTAAATCAAACACCGCTCGCGCTGATCATGCTGCCAAGCCGTACAAAGTGAAAGAGAGAATATACTTTTGGATGACTCAACCCTTTTGCAGCTAAGATCAGGAATTATGTCCTGCGTAAAAAAATAAATAAATATTTTTTTGAGAATTCATTGCATCTCAGTACCAGGGCTTGAATTATTCATTCCGGTGATGTAATAAAAATATGCACAATTTCTATTTTTATCTAAAAATAATAATAACAACAATTTGGTGTGTGTTCAAAT
This sequence comes from Ictalurus punctatus, assembly GCF_001660625.3. Classification (NCBI taxonomy): domain Eukaryota; kingdom Metazoa; phylum Chordata; class Actinopteri; order Siluriformes; family Ictaluridae; genus Ictalurus; species Ictalurus punctatus. Next base: position 17,785,134 of record NC_030424.2, on the reverse strand, counting down.
GTGGCGCTAGGTGGAGCTCCACTCGAAGAGCAGAATACTGACCACTGCATTTAATCACCAGAGAGAGACAAGAATCCTGTTTCGGTCTGTGTGTGTGTGTGTGTGTGTGTGTGTGTGTGTGTGTGTGTGTGTGTGTGTGTGTGTGTGTGTGTGAGAGAGAGAGAGAGAGAGAGAGAGAGAGAGAGAGAGAGAGATCGAGTTTCAGATCTGTGTGCAAGTCCAGTGTTTGTGCTCATGTCCTGATGGAGCGAGAGCAGGCAGGAAGCACTACTGGGAGAGAATGTGCACACTAAAAATTAATGAACTCTGAACTCCTCGCTGCGCTGCTCCTACAAATTGCATTGCCTCACAACTCGGGGGCATGCTGGGTGGTTTGATGCCTTCCCCACTGTCCATCTTTCTGCTGAGCCAATTTTCATTTAAACCTCATTAAAAGCCTGAAATGAACATTTTGCATTAGTTGAAGTGTCGAGATCCGTTGACTATCCATAGAACAGGGTCTTAGAGAAAAAAAAAACTGAGACGGGAGAGGAGAGTGTAGGGTGTAAGAATTAATTATAAGATATTAGCATACAAGTCATCTCATTGCAAGTTGAGTTAATGGAAGAATTAGTTCCATCATGTGTTAAATAGTCAGAGCTGATCTAGGAGCATTTCTTCCATTTATTACACAAAGGTCAGTTTATAGGGTGGCAGGGCAGAGCTGTACATGGTCACAGAATGACAAAGGTCCTCACGGTGTTTAAAACTACAATACAGCACCAATTAGGGGATAAAAAAGCAGATTATGGTCTGTGTTAGCATTACAACAGCATGCAGTTTTGGCATACTGTATCCTATATCAGAGTGATTTAATTAAGATTGTTATCAGAGCTTATTGGAATGCTGCATTATCTACAAGCAATATCAACCCCAGCAGCTCAAACATAATGAACACGCTTCAGATTACATGTTAGCAACTCCACCTAATTGGGCTGCTTGCATGAAGTGCTTTTTGTCTCTCATTTCATTACAGCCTTAAATGGCACTGCGGATGATGCAGCATTATCTGCGAGCAGCAGCAGACTGCAGGTGAAGCGGCCCGAGCTCTTATCACTCCTGGCCACTTATCGCTGCTCCTCTCCATCGCCTTCTGAAGGTCTTGCCCGATGCCGCTGCCTGTAATGGAGCTCATATGCAAAAAGGTGTTCTATATGGGCCTTGACCCCCACCTTCACCCACACACACAAACCCCACCGCTGAACTGAGCCAAAAACATACCAGATTTGACTACAGAGGTGCTTCTGAAACTGGGTGGGGGTTTGGGGGAATATTTCAGCAGCAATGTTGTAATTCCCACCCTCCCAACTTCATCCACACCCTCTACCAAAAATAAAAAATAAAAAAACCTGTTTGAAATATTTTGTCCTGGATTGCATTAGGCAGGCTGAAATTAATCTACCATTACAGAGAAAATTTAAGACTCTAAAGCTTTGAGGGTGGCAGTAATAAAACAGTTTAACTGCTCTACTGAAAACATGATTGGTTGAAGGCAGCCACCAAGCGTTTTATCATGTGCTAAAGAGGAGACAGGGAGGAGAGAATGAGGAAATGGAGAGGTAGAGAAGACCTCAGAGCTGGTTTTAGTGCCATTCAGCCTACTCATACTTAAAATTACACATAAACACATGACACGGTGCTAGCTGGATAACGCTATACACTAGATTAGGACACTTGTGTTCCTAACAGTGAATACACATTTCTGATTGCATGTATCTGCATATACACCGATCAGCCATAACATTAAAACATTGCATTATATTGTTTAGGTCCTCCTTGTACCACCAAAACAGCTCTGACCCGTCGAGGCACTGACTCCACAAGACCTCTGAAGGTGTGCTGTGGTATCTGGCACCAATACATTAGCAGATTAGCAGCAGCAATGAGCCCATGACCCTGTCGCCGGTTCACTGGTTGTCCTTCTTTAGACCATTTTTGGTAGGTACTAACCACTGCATACCGGGAACACCCGACAAGACCTGGCGTTTTGGAGAAGCTCTGACCCAGTCATCTAGCCATCACAATTTGGCCCTTGTCAAAGTCATTCAGAGCCTTACACTTGCCAACACAAAAACCACGAGAACTGACTGTTCACTTGTTGCCTAATATATTCCACCCGTGACAGGTGCCATTGTAACGAGATAATCAATGTTATTCACGTCACCTGTCAGTGGTTTTAATGTTATGGCTGATCAATGTATACTGGTAGGGAAAAACACACACAATATACCAAGGTTGAAAATAACAACCATTACTGCATAGAAGGAAAGCACCAGAACAAGAATTTTCGACTTAATGGTTGCTGTCCTGCAGGTTTTTTTTGTTTGTTTGTTTTTTCAATGCTGTGTGTCACCACTGTTTGACACCTCTGGCACACAGAGTTAATGAGCCTCTAAATGTGCATTTGTGGGATGGGATTCTCCTGCCCAGTGGAAGGCAAAATGTGCCCTATGGGGTTAAAGTTCACCCGAGGATGACAAGATCTTGGATGCCCATTTATCCTGGCAGGTTGATGAAACCTCGCCTCAAGTCAGGACACTGCTAGCACATGACATGCACCTCTGAAGCATAACAATAACCCTCCCATGCCAAGAGGCCGAAGCACACTCCGATTTCAGGGCTTCTAATCCCTCTCAGACATTTCAGGGCATTTTTACTACCTTCATATTACACTGTAGCTCAGAGTTTAGTTTTTGTGTATGCAGCTTGTCTGTTCCTTTGATTTCTTCAAAGGAAACTCAACATTGCGTGAGCTTCACGCTGTGGGAAGTGCCCTTGCGCGTGACCGGTATCTGAAGTCAGTGTACAATCATGCCTATTTATAGGCCTGCTGTGGTCAGGTGAGGTGGCATTTTGCACATCGCATGACTATAAAACAGCGCATGTAAACCACATCATCAGCCTTATAATCTTCATTATAAAAGCATGTCGGTTGTTTGTGTGAACACTCCTAAAAACTCTTCACTTCCTCTCTATTTTTTCACAAAAAAAATCTCATTACTTTTCTGTCCCTATGTAAAAAAAAGTATGAGTCAGAGAGTGTTCAGAAAGTGTGTTGCTGTTTGTTTTATTACGGAGGAGGGCAGGGACACTTTCTATGTGTGGTGTATGGGAGTGGAACGTGCTATAGTGCGGTTCTGCTTCCTGCTCTCTCGCTTCTCAGCTGAAGTATATATATATATATAAAAATTCATTCATTAATTATTATTTTTTTAAAGCACAATGAAGCGGCGCTGCTCTTAGCTCTCTCACTTCTCAGCCGAAGGGTGATGGGTTCTCCCTCCGGTATAGAGGGTCAACCCACCCTCTCTGACTCTGAGGAGCCATAGGGGGGAACCAGTGAGAAGAAGAGCGCTACCTCACACCTCAGAAAATCCCCCTTTTTACCGGAAGTGCACCATAAAGTGTCACGCTTCTGGAGAAAGCCATGATTACAACCACGTGATGAGGGATTATTGGGGGGATACAGCCCCCCTGACTTCGCTGCCGTTGCTGGAGAAAGGTGGATCACAAGTGCCTCTTCCACCTTCGGCATAGCAGAATAGCTGTACTGTTTAGCCCCCCAATAATCCCACATCACGCGGTGGGATTCGAATATGATGAGGGCGTGTCTATCCCCAACACACATAGGACAATCCTATCAACATTGAGAAAGATAAAGTTAGGTCTGGGCATCCCCTCCAGTCTCTATGGAGCCTGTTAGAGCTTATGACAGCAGCAGCCAGTGTCATACCATTGGGCCCATTGCACATGAGACCATCCAGTGGTGGCTGAAGGTCAGGGGTTTCATCCGAGAACAAAACCCCTGAGAGTAATTAGTGTCACGCAGCGATGCCTACATGCTCTGAGAACTTGGAGGTGTCCCCGGTTTATAGCCTCGGTTTACACTTTAGGGGCGTCTCTTATTTGTAAGATGGTAATATCAAACACCTCCCTCATGGTGTCTGGAGCGGCCCTCATCTAGTGTGGCCTTGAATCGTGGGCCAAACACCTAGCACTGAATTCGTTCTCCTCAGTTGAGAGGTCACCAAGTGTTAGACAATACAGTGGTGGTCTCATATATCAACCACCAGGGAGGATTACGTTTGCGTCCCCTGTTCAAGCAGGCTCAACTAATTCTTCTCTGGCAGAGGGGAAGTTTTGTCAGTGAGTGCAATGTACATTCCGGGCAACCGGAATGTGGGGGCAGACATCCACCCTGTCAAGGCAGGGGCTGAGGCCTGGGGATTGGAAGCTCCATCCACAAGTGGGTGAGTTCATATGGCGGAAGTTCGGCCGAGCAGAACTGGACGTGTTCGCCTCCAAAGAGATAACATGCTGCCCGCTGTAGTTAGCTCTCACTCCTCCCACACCAAAAAAAAAAAAAAAAGGTCAGGGCTGGACGCCATGGCACACACATGGCCGGGGTCACGTGGCCAAGACATTGCATAGCTCTGTCATACTGGGGCATGCCTATGAATTGTGTCTTTGCTTCAGATAATAGAGGCTGATGACTTGGTTTACAGGCGCCGTTTTATAGTCACGCTTCCCACAGCGTGAAGCTCAGGCCCCATCTCGTTCCCTTCTCAGGGAACAGGGTTACATGCAAAACCCAGATGTTTTCTTTAACTAGTTTAGTTATACAGTGATTTCATTAAAAATCATGCTTGTATTTACATTGAAGCTCTGTGTTAGAGCTGTTCAGAGCAGTTTAAAAGTAACCAAATTAAGCATAGTTCCAACATGAGATCATTAGACAAAAGAGCAAACCACATACATTTTAGTGTTGGTCAACAACACAAATTTCTGAATTGCTATAGGCCTTAAAACAAATATATAACTTTCTGTAAATATGTGCAGTCTGTAAGTTTAGTATAAAGCAGGAGCGTTAAACCGATTCTGAGTGGGCCACATCGGCATTTTTGAAGGGCCATAAACTATTCTTGTTTTTAAGGTATTTTTTAAGTGCATCTATTCGCTGATCTGATTATGGTTGTGAGTCAGTTTATCATATTTGTGTTTCCAAGGAAGACAAAAATTTTATATTTATTCGTGCTGCAGCCTCTTTACTGTAGCAATAATAAAAAAAAATCATATAGACGTCTTCTCTATTCCTCAGTCTTCCTCATCTTATGTCTTCATTCTCCAACTTCTTCAATTTCTTCATCAACATATTTATATTCCACTCACTGGGTCTTCCATTTATGCATTTGGAGTCAATCACTTTATCAATGTCAGTTAACACCAGACATATTTCTGAAATGTTTTTAGACATGCATCAAATCCAGCAGTAGACTGACAAGAACTCGCTGAGACAAGCACATGATCATGTTACATTTGTGTATATACTCTGTCTCTATTTAAATGCATAAAATGCATTGGAAACCACTTTCACTGTCTATTGGTGTCAACTTTATCCATTCATTGAACTTCATTAAACGAACACTTTATCCTGGTCCAGGTTTGTGGTGCATCCGAAGCCTATCCCATTGAAGGGCACAGTACACACATACATTCACACACTCATTCACATCTGGGGCAGTTTAGTGTAGCCAGTTCACCTATCTGGATGTTTGGGATTAGTGGGAGGAAACTGGAGAACCAATAAGAAGACACATGGAGAATACACAAAACTCCACACAGACGCTAACTCGAGCACAAGATTGAAACAGGGACTTTGAAACTGTTAGGCATCAACATTACCCACTGTGCCACTATGCTGCTCTGTGAATTTATTTAAAATCGTAATATATAATGATGTCAGGTTTCTGCAAAGTTTTTGTACAATAATGATAATTACAGGGTTCACTGTGGCTGAATTACTGTTGTCCTTATCCATCTTGTTATTCTGACACTGTATGATTAGGCATTTGTTCTCCTTATATAAATTTGCGATGGTGGTATTAATAGAACACAAAGAGTGGGCAGATGGTTGCTGATGCAGGGTTTGAATTCTATGTAATACTGGCCCAGTGTGAAAACGCTGCACAGTATTTTGCTATGGGCCATTTCTTTTTTCTTTTTTTTTCTTGTGCAGGGTGAATGAAATGAGGCAGGAGGCCATATTTGGCCAACGGGACTTGAGTCTGACAATTGGGTTTGACAATTATAAACACCTTCACAAGGGCTTGTTAACAGACTGACTTTTGAGGTCGGCACAATGTGTAGTGAGAGTATTTGTTTGTTATTTTGCATACAGGGGAAATTTATATTAGAACCAGTGCATCTCACAAAGCCAGACATGATTACTAATGAGATGGGCTTTCAGAAATGTGGTAGGGGTTTGATAATTGTAGAGAAATTCCAAGCAACACCATGCTCACGAGCGTTCCCTCGAAAACTGTTCCAATTTCCAGCCTGTGTACTTTTAGCATCCAGAGAAGGAGAAACATCGTCTTAAGCAAGTTAAGTCTTAATATGGATGTTCAACTGAATCATTTTGGCTTGAAAAGGTAATCTTTGTTTTAAATGTGTGTAATCTGTTCTCTGCACGCGTGCCACACAGATACATGCTTAAGTGGTGTGTTATGTGGTGACTATTCCTCCATCCTGGAATACATCCATGGTACAATATGCTTGTCAGTTGTTTTGTTCCCCACTACATTCCCACCTAGACTTAATCCAAGATTGGTATTTTATGTTTTCTGAAAGATTAAATTCAGCCCATGAACATCTTTATAACAAATTTTTCAGTGCTGGAGTCTGACACTGCCGATCTACAGGCTGTCCGAAAAGTCAGGAACCAATTAAGGTGTGTACATGTCTGTAATGCACTTGGGATGATGCGACTAAATCAGGAATACTCCACAGGTCTTAATTCAATTTGTGTTTACTTCGAGTATGACTTTAGACGGATTAAGGTCATCAATAATCGCTGTTTACATAGTAGTTTCTTAATCAGAGTATCGTCTTAATCTGGTTAATATCAGAATACTGTTGTCCATGTAAAAGTAGTCACTGCGTGTAAAACTGCATGTGCTTCATTTTGTATTTATTATTTGCAACAGACGCTCTAGCTGCTCTTCACTCTTACTCATTTTCTCAGCCGTTGTATCATGTTTTTGTGGATTCTGCTCAACCACTGGTTCCTGACTATAGAATTTACTGATCTATTGCACTACTACTGTTCTCAGATCTATTACCAGTGTTTTTCTACCTTGTGCTTCTATGTGTAGGCTTTAAGACATACTAGCTGTCTACAGAAAGATAATCATAAAGTCAAGGCGGTATTGCATTGTGGGTAACTGCTTACGTTGTACCAGTATGGCACTCAGGCTATGGGTAAGACACATCTGACAAGGCCACTATTTAGCATGGCAGATTTTTGAAGACATGCTGTAAAGCCTTGTGGTGGTGTCAGAGGGCTAACACACAGAGTTGTAGAGAGTGCTGAAGGCTAACAAGGCTGAAGTGACGCGCTCTGCTGTTAGCTCAGGCTGGTGACTCAGTCAGCATTTCAGCTTCGGCAGGAAACAGGGTCATCCCGGCCACACACGCACAATCACACGCACACACACATACACAAGTTTTGGGGCTCCTCATTAGAGCTGAGCTGGTTGCATGCATGTCAGCAAACAGTGGCTGGGAGCAGGATGGAGTGTGAGATCGGGGCAGCCCGTCACATTTCTCAGCTGACTTTGCAGAGTAATGAGGCGAATACCAACAGGCTGAGGCTCCACCGAAGGTGTTTTCCACGTAGCATTTGATTAATTGCACTACGGAAAAGCATCTCTGAACTGAGGCTGCTCAGGAAAAGAGAGCAGTGAGCACTTTAGAGATGCTTCAACTGGAACTGTTTCTCTGATCTATAGGTCTGAGTCTGAGAAACTCCCGCTATCTGATCTACTGTATAAGAAGAAATTTGTGCATGATCATATACTGTATGTATGAGTATGGGCTTGTGCATGTCAGTAATGTTATGCACCATCCTACTGATTAAGTGGAGTACATAAGCATGAGTGACACCAAGTTCCTGTCCAACAGTTAAATGGCTTCAATATTCATTCACTCTTATAGAAAGTGTTTCACTCTCTCCAGCTCTACACAGAAGTACGTAAAAAAACAGCAATAGACAAGCATCATGCTAACGAAATTCACTTGTCTGGGTTTAGATCAGTTCCATTGTTACTGAAACATCATGCAATTTCAAACAAAGGGGGTGGGGGGGGGGGGGGGGATTTGACATAAGATGCAGGCCTGTATTTGAAAATGCTCTTTAGATTATTTCAAAGAGGCTCTGTTTTAAAAGCAGCGTTTCGCCTGTCTGCAGTTGAACAAGGGCGGCAGACTGGGGCTGATCTCACTATTAAAAGTGACAGAGCTCTGTAAAATGGTTTGTAATTGTGCCGATCTTGTGTTCTGGAAGCAGATGAAAAGTGTCCCTGTTTTTTGAGCAGCTTGACTTAATGGAAGGGCAGCAGTGCTGCTGTATATGGGCCTAAATTGATGCAATTATTTGGTGGTGAGAAAGAAGAAAAAAAAAACAGAAAGCTTCCATCTGATTCACTGGCACATCCAGTAAGAGTAAAAGCTGATTCCAAAGAGCAGAGACAGCAAGCAAATACAAACAGGTTTTTTTTTTTTGTTTCATCAGCTTCAGAGGCTTGGTTGACAACATTTGTAGTTTGCTCCAAGGCCTTTGATAGTCCAGATGGACTATAAGTAGCAACATTTGGAATACTAGCCTAGGTTACCTTCTTTTACAGATCGGTGTTTGTTTGCACAATGCTACGAGCTACTAAAGCTGCTGCGTTTTGAAGTGCATGTCGTTGGTGTAACAGTTGGGGGAGAGAAGACTGCAGACTGTGTTTCCAGTATTTCAGCTCTCACTGAAGCAATCGCCGTTGCTTTTTGTAAGTAAATAAATTCGGCTTATTTCTTCGTTTGCAGACACCCTCCTGCCTTGTTTGTGCGAGGTCCAACAAGTGCAGTTTTACCGGATTTACATTTAAAAGGGACCCCCATGCGCAGTGGAAAATAAGTGTTGATTCGCAGAAGTATCAGCTGTGAAATCGATTGAGGTTGTGCGGCGCTCCCGAGCAGGCGGGCTGTGGCCAGGCTCGGCCGTTACGGCCTACTTCAAAAGGCAATTAGTCCGATTTCACATTCCCCGGCAGCTGAATAATTTCGTATAATTTTTCAGGAGTGCTGGATGAACGCCAACTTTGTTGGAAAGCGCAGAACCCCTGTCCCCTCCTCTCCCCCTCTCCTCCCTTCATATGTTCCCCTCATTCCACCCTCGGCCCTGGTTTCTCCCCGACTGCCACCCCTCTCTTCCCTCATGTGCTCTACTCATAATTTGAAAATCCTGCTGAAACATGGCTGTCCTAATTACATGCGCATCGATGTGCTGTTGCCTTTACCCAACCTCGTTCCCGCTGGGCCTGAGTCACCTGTGGCCCCTACGCACACACGCACATATGCGCCCCCACCACACACACACACACATACACTAATTTCATCTTAGTACAGCGCTGTCAGACATCTCCCTTGACTGGGCGCTTTTAATCGATTAGCTGAATGTCTATATAATACATCAGCAGCTGCCAGGCAGAAGAGATTCAGCAGTCAGACAGTTTAATTACTGTACATGTGTACCAGCACAAAAAAAATAATAAAACAGCCACGGCATACCCACTGCTTTCTGCTCTGGAGCCTGGAGGTTGTGTGCTGATCTCCTCCGTCTGATCCAAAATATGAACGTAGCATACAGGGTGAAAACAACTGGTAGAGAAATAAATAAATAAATTTAAAAAACTATGCAAATGCACAAAGTGCTTATTTTGTAGGGGTTTGTTTACAGAAATTTGACCGTGAGATCTATGCTCAATTGCAGTAATGAAATCCCTTTCTCAGGCACATATTTAGCGTTCTCATTTAATCACTGCTATTAAGCCGCACTGCCAGAGCAAGATGCAAATCTCGTGCAGAACAATTCGGCATTAAATCCACAACCGCCTTTCTACTCATGATGCCTTTTCGAGTGAGTTGAATGGGCATTCATTAGCAACAGGCAAAAAAAGGTTTGAAAGGAGTAAAATACTAAAATCTATAGAAGCCTACTTCAGATTCGATCCACCCAGACCAGCCTTCAGTATGTGTGTGTATGTGTGTGAGTGTGTGCAGAGTGTTCTACCTCCTATAAATATGCTCTCGTGTCAGATATTTCTCTTTGGCTGTGTTCGCCTAGCATAAATAATTACAAACTAAAAGGCTTGAATCATTATGGGCAGCTGCCAGTGATTGATACGCGTACAGGCTATGAGAGGGTTGGAGGAGAAAGAGAACAGACAGTCCACTTTAGAAAGTGTCTACCGAATTGATTTAACAAGTTTAATGTGTGCATCAATGTGGGACTATTACTGATCGTAAGCCTCAGTGATGCTATTTGTTCGACTGGCAAAATACTGCTCTTTAGAATGAGTGCATTAAGTCTAAGATTGCAGAGAAAACCCTATTACAACTTTATTGCTGGTAAATTGGAACCAAACGTTGTCTGTATTTCAATTATTCTGAGTTACCCGTGAAATAAATCGATTTTGTATAGGCTCAATCACAGAGACAGTGATGAGAAACGGCTTATTACACCCTGACAACCCAAAGCTGGTCTTTTGTTTTTCCCCTCAGCAATTTTCAAGAAATTGTCAATTAAGGACTTTCTTTCTCCTCCCTGATTGGGCAACGGGAGCACATCGGCCCATGGCGGAGCGATCGTCATGCATCTTGTATGGCTGGGTGCTATTCTCAATGCTTGTTTGGGTTTTAAATTTTAATCTAGCCCTCCTACGCCGGCGTGTCAACAAAAACTCACCCAGTGTGACATGGAGGATAATCATTACATAGCTCATCTCCTGCCAGCAGAGTGAGCTCTCTCTGCTCCCCCTGAGCTGGCTCAGGCCTCTGCAACTCACACCTCATTTTCCCCTGAATGTGTTCCCAAAGTGTTACGATTAAGGATGCTTGCGGTAGTAAAAAAAAGAAGAAAAAAAAAAAGCCTTATTTTCTGTCTGTCTAATGGTCCTGGTGTTATAGAATTCCAGCATACGTAAATATCAAGCACATGCATAAGCATACTGTAACCCTGGTTAGAGGCTAAATGTTTTGTGAAATGTGTGCAAGCATACAGCATATGTTGCACGGTAGGGATGCAGATTTGACTTAAATGATGTGTGAGGGATCAAACAGAACTCTTGTCAAGTATTACTTAGACTTATTAAAGATTTTGTACAAGTTACTGCAGACGTCCAAATAAATGTTCACGATAACGATGTGTCTGATTATATTTTAAACCGCAGCCGTTGATGTAATTGCAGCTTCGGAATTCGACGTGATGTTTTAACTCCATGCATCTAAAAGAACACGCCGTCACTTTCACAATACTTCCTCAGTCCTTGTGGGATTTGTGAAAGTAGCAGTCACATTAAGCAAATGGAATAGAGAGCCGCATTACACACAGCCTGGAGATACAGCTGCCTCACATCCAAGTAATGCAAATTCCAAACCAACCAGCACAGACACAGACAAAAAACAACAACAACAACAACAACAACAACAACAACAACAACAAAAATTTCACTGCAGAGTTTAATTAAAGGATCTGCATAGTTTGAATGCTGTGAAAAAAAGAGTAAGTTCAAAATCCAAACAATGCCTTGAAGTTCTATCATTTAACAGCATCAGCTCTTTTTATGGCTCAACCATGAAACAGGAAACACAGATTCCCTCTTCGTTATGGCAAATGACACTCTCATCCCCTCGTTCCCTTCTCTCTTCCTCTCTTTCTCCTCCTCTCGTCCTTACAATTAAAGCTCTCTCTGCTGAGATGCATCTTTTTCATACGGAGATGAAGCAACAACAAATCAGAGAGGAAGACGAGAGAGGCGTTATTAATCAGGAGAACATGCTCTCACTGACCCGCGCAAAACAATAGCAGTGTATGCCAGAGGATTTACCCAGCCTCGCTTTGGCACACACAGCTTCCTTTAGCTGTAATTGGCTTGGCAGCTTAGGAGCTAATAGTGAAAGGCAGGATGTGTATTACTGCTGACATTTCTGACACTGCTGTCCTCGGAGAGTACGACGTGCACAGGGTGTTCAGGGTCTCTGTTCCAGTTACTCAGCTTAAATATGAAACTAGAAGATAGAAACTCCATCTGAAGTTACAGTTGTAATTCTCTGTATTAAGGGAGGTAATATTGCTGTAATGCTGCCATGTAGAAATCTAAAAAATAAATAAATAATAATAAATAAAAAAAAACACACACACACAACAAAGCAAAAACTGATCCGGTGACAAGGTAACTGTATTAAACTACTGGCTATAGGATACACAGCTGTCTCTAACCTGGTTCCACACGACAGCATTCTTAGTGTAAGTTATTGTAATATTGAGCCAAAGAGACTATTCAATAGTCTATTTTCAAAGTCTCTTAAACTAAAGCACCTAGCAGCCAGCTGTGGCCAAGTGTCTCATCATATCTATATTTCATTTATTTCTTAGAGAACAATTCCAGTTAATTGTGTCGGTTTTCACTGGCTCCTTGTCTTATCTTCTGTAGGAAATGTAAAAATGCAACAGAAAGATTGGGCGGGAAACTATTAATGAATCTTGGGTCATAGGGGATTGATAAAGCATAAATGAAGTAATTTTCTCGCACTTGGTGTCCAACTGGGATTTGCAGGGTGACGGAGGACAAAATGAAAATGAAACCTGTGTTATTTCTAATTACTTAAATCAAGCAGCGAATTCCATCAAACACAGACTTTCTTCGAGACACTACTTGTGGCAAGAGTTTCGGCTAATATAAACAATACACTTCATGCATTATTCATGTGTCTATATTCCCGCTTATTAGCGGCGGCGACTGTGTTGAGGCAGATAGCGTGATTGAGGGGAGTGGAGATGAGGGAGGCTGAGGCACTCTCATGGGCCCTGGGCTATCTGCTGATTGACTGGGCACTGATCCCAGTGCTACTGACAGCCAGCCTGAGAGATGGACATGTGGCCATTTCTGCTAGCATGCAGCAGGACAACATGTCCACCTTTCCAACTGGGGCTACTGCCAACTCAAAACTTAGGGTCACTGGAGAAACCAAGAGAGATACCATATGGTTTTTAGAGTGGAGGTATTCTGGGATGCTGTCTTCGTAGGATCCTGAGCGCTCAAGCATGACTCCAGGTCAAGAAGCAAAATTTCACCTTCCTCCTCTGGCCTGGATCTCGCCTGCCAAAATCATCAGCACCTCAATAGGCGAGTAATGCAGAGAGAAAGAGAGAGAAAGAGAGAGAGAGAGAGAGAGAGAGAGAGAGAGAGAAACCCTGTTCTCTCAGCCATCATCACACCCGCTTATTATAGATATTAGAGAATAAAACGGGTGACCGAAAACTGTTAGTCATGCGTTGAGATGGCAATAGCTAAATGCTTCACGCATGAATCGCTCCCTTTTCGAGCGGGTGCAGACGCCTCTCGACCCTGCCTCTCGACCTCGGCTCTATCGCCCCACTTCCAGCCCATCGCTAAATGCTAAAAATCCATTGGTTTCGATATGAAGCCCTTTGTGACAGCATCAGAATGGCTGATTAGCTGAGTGGGGGCTAGTGAGGGGAAAGAAATGGTGTGATTAAATTGGATGATTAGGGGAGTCATTTGTGTCCTGCGAGGGGGAAGAGCAGCGGCAAACAAGGATGAGGGCAGAGGCCTTAGTGACCTTCCTCTGAAATCTTAACAGCTCTCGCACTTCGGTGAGACATCACGTGGCCCGATACAGAGTGCAAGACCCCACGATGCATGTTTGATTTTCACTGACAGAAATCAGCGTGCAGCTCACAGAGCCTAAAGCTCAGAGTTTGGAAATTCAAGATGGAGAGACTTCTTCTCGTGCCCCATCATCCAGTAAATGAGTGGGGGTGGGGTGGGGGGGATATTTATCGTAAAATAATATATGTGCTGTGACGTTTTAAAAGCCAGATATCAAAATATCAAAGAAATATTTTTGACATTTTGATTCATGTGATGTTATAAAGCTCTAAGACAACTCGGTTTAATTATAAAACATTACTGCTGCTTAAAGTCAAGCCAATTAAATTTGATTGGATACTGTTTTTATTCAAGGAGCTCTTTTCATGTCATCGTAATTTACTGTCAAAGCAGCCGGAATATTGGAAACTAAATTATTTACTACAGCCCATAAGCCAATAATGCTCCATTTGTCTCCTACTGAGAGGGACTAGACTAACAAGATTATTAAGGACATTACTTGTAATAGTGGATGCCCTTCACTTTATTTGAAGCTCATGCTGTGCTTTCAGACGCTCAACTTCAAAGAGTGCCACTCTATTCTCGGAGCAGTCTGTCAGCCGGACAAGTCCGTGGAACACACACTCGTGCATACACACACAAACACAACAGACAAATACAGCACACAGAGAAACAAATCATGTACCGGCGACCTGCACACTCTCTAAAGGAGACCTTCGCTCATTTTAAGACTACATGGAGAATTGAAAGCAATGCAAATATAATCATATAATAACCACATTTTTCTGTTTCTGTTCTTCTTCATATTATTGTACGACAGACCAGTAGGCTTCTGTGTAGTACAGTGTGCAGTAAAGACATGGTGATTTGTAATACTTTGTAAAGATATTATCTACAGCCGAATACAAGTTCAGGCAAAGAACTGAAAAGAGCTTCAATATTCATTTCAGCTGTCTTTCTGATTTATTTCTCTATTATTGGGCCATTTGCAAAAGGACTAATTACCGGGCCAGAGCTGACATCCATATAGCGCAAGTCTAGCAGGTCAATGAGAATAAAAGCAGTTAGCCATACATCATCTCCGAGCACGTCGATTTGCTGGGAAACAATGATCATATTCTTGTGCTGTCAGTTTTGCACGGAGACAATGTAGGCAAATGCACAAAAAGACTTGTGCGCACGCACGCAAAACACACCGCGTCACGCACAAACACACTGCAGGACCTGCAAACACACTCACAAACAAGGCTATTGGGAACGTGAAGGCACCCTGGAGGGTCGTCTCGCTGCCAACCCTGGCTCTGTTGTCTCCATTGAAAAGAGAAATAGGCCATTAAAAGCATAGTTGCTCACAAGTGCTCTATACGGTCGGCTCACAATTAAGACTCACACAAGCTAGCTGTATGGCCCAAACAAAATCTTGCACAATAAAAGCGCTAATTTAATAAGGAAATTAAAGGCCTTTTACACCGTGCCACGGTAGCATGTCCGTGTTTTACCATACGAGGGTAATCTATTCATGAGCAAAGCATGTACACTATTCACTGTTATTAAAACACATTGTTCAACAACAATGCTTCCTCGGGCTGTTTCTGACGGGCCAAGAAAAAAAAAGAGAAGGTGTACGAGTAATTGTTTCCATGGCAATTACTACTTTCTTTGGTGTGTATTCGAAAATAAAGCAAATAAGACAAACATGCCCAGAGCCTCCTCATAGCCAAAAGCAATTTCCTCTCCGAAATTTAGTTATGCGGAGCCTATGGGCATCATCAGCATTTAGTAATTAGTTTTATAATTACTGCTGTTTTTCTCACTGTCATTCAATTTTTCTTACAGGACGACTGGGGAATGAAACATCTCACACTCACAGCTGGGCAATTTACCATCCATTTATACAGTTAGACATACTATGGAGGCTTTTTCTTTTTCACCCAGGATGCTCTGCTTCTCTGTCTCTTTCCAAGTCCAGGTTGCAGAATAAATAAATAAATAAATAAACACTCTTTCAGCATTCTGAGAGTCTATTGTGATGCAAACGCCATTAATTCCCTCATTACCATTAACAATGAGAGTAGCACGCTGGGCACCTGGAGAGATCAGTTTAATCAGTGCCGTGCTTGGTGCCAACCTGCTCCACCAAAGCCAGCCATCCTTCAGAAGAGGCGTCCAGGACTAAAGAGCAACTGGTCTGTCAGTCTGTGAGATGGTCAAAAGACTTAATGAGCTCACCCTGTTGACTGCATTTGATGTGTTGACATGTTGTTAAATTAGAGGCGTGAGGGTTGTGCTCAGGTGGGCAGGAAACCGGCGGTAAACACGTATATGGTGGTGCTGCACGCATGCGTGCTGGTAAATGCCGAGCACGAGGTCCAGGGGACATTAGAAGACCTAATGAGTGGAAGAAGGGAGGGGATGTGAAAGAAGGTCTGATGCTGCTTCAAGGTCCCTTTGGAGTTTATTGATGAAATTATGCTAATTGGGACAAGTACATGAACATTTGGCTGCAGTTCCATTCCTTGAGCCCTGCTAATGCATGAAAGGGAAAAAAACCCCCAAAAAAAAACAGGATAAAATTTTTATGAGTGACAAAACTATAAAGAAAATTCATTGCGCTGGAAGGAATGAAAACTTCCAGGGACACTTAATAATATTGTTGCTGATAAAAGCATGTTCAGCAGAATACCTTCACCTTATATACCACAGTGAATTTTTGAAATTTGTAGTGCTCATTTGTAAGTTATAACAGGAACTGCATTGTCCTGTGGATGTTCCATAGCATTCCATGTTACTGTAAACATTTAAAACTGTTGTTCATTACTAAATAAAAATGGTCATGGCTTAATAGTTGTGGTATAAGGGGAATCAAACACCTCAGGACATGCAGTTTCGGGAAAAGAATCAACTTTTGACTGTAGCTTGTAACAGCACTCCCAGTCGTGTTTAATTCCTTATATAATAAACACATTTGAGGAAAAGCAGAAGATCTCCAACAGACTGGTGCATCCATGCAGTTATAATTAGCAGAGATCTTAGAAAAGGACTTGCAAAGGCTTCCCCTGCTCAGCTAATACAGAATGAACCCTACATCTCAGGCATTAATGTCAGCTAATTAGTGCTTTCAGTCACTCCAGCCTTGCACTTTTAAATCATTCAGAAATCACATTTACAAAAAGACAGATCTGGTGTGTCTGGAGTTCAATTTACCATTGTGTCAAATCATAAATCTTTCATTTTCTATTTTGAACCTCTACATCCGATTTCAAAACAGGATGCTGAGTGATATCCTGCATCCTCGTGGATCCGTTCCAACATTTCTTTCTTGTAAATGAAAAGGACGCTGGGAGAAAGCATGTCCTCTGCTCTTCGGCTGTCTATAGGCATGAGACACATGAATGGCAGAGGCAGGAGCGTATCGTTTTTTTGGAGTGTGTGCATGTGGGCGTGAGCGCGTGCCTGGTGAAGTGTGGCATTTTGGTGACTGCTCTCTGCTCTGCATGCATGAATAATGAATGCACAGGTGGTGGAGGGGGTCAGGAGGCCCGCGCCAGCCTCCAAACAACAGAAAGGTCATGCTTGTTTGTGCAGTGTCCTTCAACAGATGTGAAACGCTCCTGACAGAGACTAGCAAATTTTGGTTAAAACACTCCAGGAAAAAAAAAAAAAAAAAAAAATTAGTTGATGGGTCAATTACCGTAAAGGTCAACAGGCGCGAAGAGGAGAGGCAGCACGCTCGCAGGAGTTATGATAATAAATCAACACTTGAGAAGTGGAGGTCAAATTCTTTTAGTTCAGATGCCAGTAATATAGGGAGCTTTTATTACCGATAAGGGCCAGCAATCTCTGCTTTGTCACCTTTGTTTTGTATTCAAGAGAAGAGGGCTTCATTTTAATGATGTTTGGCGACTGTGAAACCCATCAGCACAGTACAAATGCCAGCTCAAACCTATTCTTTATTCCTATAGAAGCGAGAATAAAAGAGAATGTTGATTTTTCTTTAAGCAAAGAGCCGTTCCTTGAGAGCAGGGAGATCTGCCAAACACAGCTGCAGCGAGATTTCCCTAAAGGTTACAATCATCAGTTATTAGGTAGAAATGCCTTACAAGGAGTCAGCTTGGGTTTTTTTTCCTCAGTGAGTCTGGTGTAATAACAGCCGCGTGGCCTGGCGCCACAGCCCTGCATGTACAGTCACAGGCAAATTGATTGAAGGACTGGACTGCCAAATGAACTAGGGACTTCCATGCATCAGAAACAATATCATTTTCCTCCAGCTCACCTTGAGTCAGGTGCACCAGTGATCCAGAGCAGAAATGGGCCTTGCCCTCTACACCACTCTACCTGATGCAATAATGCACCATATGTTTGCATTAGCATGCTCCGTGCTGATCAAAATGTGTCACGCTCTTTCATCCTAAAACAATCCAGAGCGAGCAGGAGAGGGAAAGCTTGTGCCTCTTTAGGTCAAGGCCGTATAGTCACTCCAATCAAAGAATAAACACAGATTCATGGGCTTGGAAGCCCCGTCAGTGCACTGAGTATCCATTAACTTGAGTGACGCAGGGCAACACAACAGGAATCGATAGCAGGCTCTGTTCGAAATGTAGTGCAAATAAAATGGACCCAGCTCCTGATTCAATTCAAAGTGCTGCTGTCAATGAGACGGAAGGACACAAAGCCAGCCTCATTGTCCTCCTCTTTTATATAAGCTCACCTCTCTAAGGATTCATTAAACTACATGTTGTAGTGGGCAATTAATACATTTCTTCCACTGTGTAATTTTTTTTTTTTTTTTTTGCCGGACATGTAGATTTTCGTGGTGCAGAACGGAACAGTTCGGCGAACTTGCCGGTGTATTGTACACCAAATGATTCTGTATATACATTTTCTCATTAAAATTCATGCAGTTCTTCAAAGAGAGACGACAATGATGCCATCTGTTGTGTGCTGGCCAGAATACACAGAATGCAGCCTCCTTAAAATGCGTGCAATTTCTCCGGTCCCTATGGCCATTTTCAGTTCTGCAGTTATTCCACTTCTCCTAACTGATTCTCATTTGTAGAGCAAGGCAGAAGCGAATATAAAACATTAAAATATATTAAATTAAGTCTCCTACTAGTACTTTCAAAAAAATAAATATTTTTTCTTAAATGATGTGTGACAATCGTCAGTTGTTTTTGTTCCAAAGACAGGTCTGTGTAATATGAAAGAAAAATAAATACATTACAAAAATACACAAACATCCTGTCTGTTATCATGAAAAACCAAAAAACTCTCCTTTTTTTTTGGGGGGGGGGGGGGGGGGGGGGGTAAATTTCCATTACGCCTGACTATTGTGTATCACCTGAGGTTTAGCATTAGTTCATTAAAGAGGTCCATTACTCATATGGTCGTTACTGCCCAACAACGAATCCATAGTTACTGTTAAATCTATAGACTATTTCAGTATAGTACCATTTACAACTAATTAGGCTTCCATGAAGCATGACAAACACTCTTTATCTCACCTCATATACCCTACACAACAAATTATGACCTGATATAGGTTTTAGTGCTAAGGGGCTGGATTAATTGCCTTCATTTATAATTTTTGTTTGGCGTTCTTCTTTTCCTTTGTATTTTATGTTTGTTGCTAGGAATATATGAATATAGAATAAAAATGTCTGGTGCTGTGCAACAATTTCTATAGTACAATCAAGAAGAGAAGAGACAAGATTTTATGACAGGGTGTGACCTCTGACCTTTGACTGAGGTGTTGGGTGGTGGTCCTTCGATGCGCAGGTTCCATGGCGGGTCGCCCTGGTTGGCGAAATCCCTCATCTTTAGGTAGCTGATGGTGAGGCGGATGATGGAGGCTTTGTCCAGCTGGCTGGTGATGGCACCTGGCAGTGGCAGCATCTTGGCCAACTCATAGAACTCAAAGTTCTCCTTCCCTCTGCGTGAGCGTGCTGCATCACGCGACTTCTCCTTCCTCAGAGCCTGCAACCTGACAGACAGTAGCACGGATTAGGAAGGCAATTAAAATAAAGACTAAAACTAGA
The DNA here is from genome assembly GCF_001660625.3 of Ictalurus punctatus. Taxonomy (NCBI): domain Eukaryota; kingdom Metazoa; phylum Chordata; class Actinopteri; order Siluriformes; family Ictaluridae; genus Ictalurus; species Ictalurus punctatus. The sequence continues at coordinate 17,765,324 of NC_030424.2, read as the reverse complement.
CTAAAGTCGAACCTTTTCTGCACGTTGAGTGTAAAATTTTGCCACAAGTCCATATGGAAATGGAATATGTTGTAATCAGACTATTGATAAAAAATTAAATATCATTGTTTTAAACCCTGTGTGTAACAGAAAGCAAAAGTTAGTTCTAAAAATGAAAGGAAATCCATCATCTGAATGTTTAGAGTATATTGTCAATATGAACTCTCAGTAATTTTTTGTTCAGCAGCCCATAAGAAGAATTTGAACATGTCTTTGGATCAAAATTGCTCTTGCTTGCTTTCACATGATTCGCTTTATGTGAGCTGTGTAGCAGTGGTTTATATTTTTATCATGAGAAATAAATTTATCTGTCTTTGTTTCGTGCTCTTTCCTCCTGGCAAATGTAATCAACAAACCAATACAAGGATATAATATGAGCAGTAGCCTTATGATAGTTTAATAACAGTAGCTACATGAAATGTCTGATACAAAATGGGACTGCTCTTTTCTTGGAATGATGTACAGCTTTCTGTTATCAAAATGGAGCAATTATTTCTTTAATTTACTGCTCATTCATCTTGTCCAGAGGATAATTTATTACCAGGTGCCTATCGCCATTTTCACAAATTTCTCTATCAGCTGCAAAGTTTTTTGTGCGCATAGCTTGGCATTCTTCTCTCCCAGAGTAATGACAACACTCGTAATAACAACATTCTATGTAAAAGAGAAAAAGTGTTTTAAAAAAAGTAATATGTTCTAGAAAGAAACAAAAACTCAGCAGAGATTATGGGTAGAGCTTCAAATGTTAATCGACACACAGTACACAAACAGTCAATTAGTTTCCTCACCTACTGTATATGTGTACTTCATATCAATAACACAACTGCCAGGTCTAATAACGTACCGTTTCATTACATTAGACTCACAGAAGTAACTGCAGTTCTAAAAATTGATTCTGCTCAGAACAAACCAATATTTAAAAAAAAAAAAAAAGAAGATAGAATTTATTAATAATAATATTTACAATGCAACACTGCTGATTTCTCAAATCTGATCATTCAGAAGGTGTCCATGCTCCACATACACAGATTTAAAATGTTGTTCAATTGTGACATTTTCTGTGAGATGTTTATTGAACATTTAAGGAAGGAGTCTCCAGTGTCAGCACTTTGTAACAGTCAGAGGTAAAGCTGTTCCTTTAAGATCGATATCTCGTTTTATTAAATTTTAGAGAGAGAGGAAAAAAAGGGAGGCTGGTGAGGGATAAACTGTTCATGTAATGTAAGTGATAACAGGAACAAACTTGTTTTGTGAAACATAATTAAAAAAGAAAAAAAAAAAGATGATAAAAAGTTCCTATATATTTGTACATTTTATAAATAACAGAAATTTGTTTCTACTTATTAGAGGAATAATACAAGGGGTGTGTATAATACACGTGTTTTAATTTTGATTTATGCCTTGTCTCCACCCCTGTCCTGTCACTCGTTGTCTCCCTCATGTGACTTGATTACTCGCACCTGTTTCGAGTTTGCCCTTTGATTAGTTTGTATATTTAAACCCTCATATTTCTTTGGTCTGAATTTGCCGAGTCGTTTCATTTTGTATCACGTTATGCTGATTTTCGAGTTAGTTCCGTTTCCTCGTTTGTGCATTTAGTGTACCCTTGATATTGCCTTTCGTAGATCACCTGACCTCTGCCTACCCACTGTTTCTGATTCGCATTCTGTTCGGATTCACATTTCGGGATTTGTCTGCCTGCCTCTTTCAATAAATGCTTCAACTGAATGTGTCCAAACTCTCCAAACCTGACACTCCAGTTCGCACTGGCAGCATCACACCACCATCACGTCGCTGATTATTTTCCTATAACCGCACTCCCTGTTGTGTTTTATTCCTTACTTATTCAATATACTGCAGTTAACTTTCACTCCTGTGCAGAATTAGCAAGCCTCATCAACAACAGACTGGGTCGAAGTGGTCTATAGGCAGCAGACTGTTACGACGCGGCTAAAATTGCAGTTGCACTGACTTTCTTCTGGTCCGGAGGGAGACTTTGGCTCAATTGATTTACTCGTCAGAATCCAAAAGTGGGTCGAAGTTGTGATTAACTCAGGCCTGAGATCTCATGAGGCGGCTTCCTGAACGACTTTCATATTGCTGTCTTTTTTTCCAGAAAGCTATGCAGCAGGCCAGAAAACGTCCCTTCAGAAAAAAATAAAGAAATGATAAGATCGACAAAGAATGCTGCACTGAGCAGATCATATTTTCTGGTCAGGCTGGGTCTTGAAATCAAAACAAGAACACGGAATAAGTTAAATAAGTCAACTGCTCCTTCTGCAACACAAACCTCAAGATTTATTTCAAGATCTCTTTGTGTTCCACAGTACAGCCATATTCCTTCATTTGACATTTATTTATTAATATTGTTTCAACTTTTTTTTTCAGTTATTGACTCCTTGGTAACTCATAAAAAAGCAACCATGGAAAAATATATATCCCTCTTGTGTGAGCCAAGACCTTTTTATTTGAAAGCCATATAAATCCCTGGCATTTAAAGAGTAAGTAACTGCATGCAACCTGTGACGCTCCAATAATAATGTAATGTACAGAGTGCATATTTTTGTTCCGAGATTTGCGAGACTCTGTGGGTTCGTTCTCCTGATTTATGTGATTTTCAATCAAACAACTCGGAACAGCCAGTTTCATACTTCCAACGTGTAACTGCCCACTCTCAGTGGCGTTCATCATCTCCAGCCATTCCGAATTAAGTCTGCAATAAATCAGCCCGGATCCCCAGCGTTCCCCACCGGCCAGCACTTAGATTAATTTTTTAGCACCACAAATGCAAAATTGGTTAGAGCAAATGCTGAAAGGTGGTGAGGGGGTTGGTTTGGGAATGGGGGGTTGGGGGTGGGGGTGTGGGGGGTGAACAATGTCTTGCCAGGTGAAGAATGGCTGTTAGTGGAGAAAAATGATCAAATATTGTTCATATCTGTAATCTCAGCAGATAACAAAAACACAAAACTGAGATGAAATAGCACTCGCACACCAAATATAAACACACAGCAGAGTGTTCGGGCTGGGTTTTTTTTTTTTTTTTTTTTTTTGCAGGCTCGACTCTATATTGAATATGCAAATACTGTCCTCAGAAGCAGCCTTGAATTCTGCGGCTCCTCTCTGCCCTTTGGCCATTCATTCACAATGTATGCAATTTCCAGTGAAAACTCACCAAGCAACACTGCACGCACATTCACAACACTGCTGAAGATTCTTTTTGTTAATGTTATACACACAGACATTGAGATCATTTGTTAATTTCCATAACAATTTTGACAGACAAAGTTTATAGGGAAATTTATTAGGATGGTTTTACTAGCTAATATAGACACACACACACACACACACACACACACACACAAACTATGGTCTTACATCCTGGTGGCAGATTGCTATTCTCCATCTTTAAGACCGCTCTGGCACAAAAAGGAAAACACCATTTGATGGTCTGCCGCTCAGACAATATATAAAGCTAGTTGTAATGGTTGTTTGGAGGCAAAGTGCGACAGAGCAGCAGAATTTCATTTGTTCCGCAAACTTGGAAAGCATTATGTTGTCCTGCCCGAATATTTCTTGAAGCGCAGAGGTTATGTGACCTTCACCCCAGCGACAGATTTATCATGTTTTACGAGAGTAAATGCAACAAACATGAAATGACATCACAGTGATATTTACCCACTGGCTCACGATGACTTTTTAAGCACCTTTCAAAGAAAAAGGATGAGGCAGCATTGAACTGTGGATGGAACCCTGGTCTGGGGCTGACACTCAGCTCTGAGTGATCTATACAGAGTCCAGCTCTCAGTCTGCCAAAACTATCTAACACTGACTCTGCCTGCAATGATTATAGCTTAATACAGACAGATTTACAGTGCAGTTAACAAAAAAATAAGTAAGGAAGAAAACATGAAGGGGAACACTATTATAGGAAAATAATCAACAATTTAGTGTGATTCATTAACACCCTGAATTTTATTATTTTTCCTGTAACAGCAATTTGTTAACTATTGCAATTTTATATTTATTAAAGGACTTATTTATATACTTATTTATTTATTTTTAAATCTGTTTTAGTTACATATAATGTTGTAGAATAAAAAGTTAGTTACTTTTATTACTAAAGGTATAGCAGCTATAAACAGATGCTATTTTTTTCTTTCTCTTGTAGTCAAAAATACATCTTATTTTTCAGAAAAACCAAAAAAGGCAAAGTCATCTGTGCTTAAGACTATGCTGTTGTGGAAATTGTACTGAATGCTACTAAAAGTTGACACTGGAGACTCCTTCCATAAGTGTTATATATTTGTCTTCTTACAGAGAGTTACCTTACCAAAGATTTACATATATATATATATATATATATATATATATATATATATATATATATATATATATATATATATATATATATATATATATATATATACATTTATTATTTGGCCTATACTATTTGCAACATCCCTGTGAATGAGCTGTTACTATAGAAACAACAACATATTAGAAGGAGCACGGTAATACGAACGTGCAATTTGAATTATGGCAGAACTACCCTCAGAGCTGCTGTTGTAGAAAATGTATCAGATTTAAGAATTCAACAGCACTGTGGAATATTGGAGAATAACTGATAATAAAACGCTTAAATAAAGAAAGAAAAAAAGAACGAAAGAACAAAGTCAGCAACCGATATTAAGAGAGATGTGTTTAGAAGTTGTTGTTTTTTTTAGCTTTATAAATACAAAACGGGAGGATTAGTGACATATGGACCTCTAAAGCATTAAACATTAAACATCCCGAGGCAACATGAAATCCTGCTGAGGAAATGAATAGTAAGATCTTCCATATGACTATTTAGAAAGGAAATGCATGTGATTTCCTCTTCTTCCAGGCAGAAAGGTTTAGACAGTTCAGTATTTCTTTTGGATTAAATATCTATGAATGCTGTGGCAGCAGGAGATCTCGACATGTTTTACGCAAACATTGTGTGCTTCACCTTGCACACAACCTCACCGCCTTATTTACCAAATTAGCTAATCACCCCGGTGCATTCCAATGTGGGGGGAAAATCCACTGAAAGTTGTGCAAATGATCATTTAGGATCGCTGTAATTGCCTTCATCAGTGATGGAAAAAAGCAGGCAGACAAGAAATGTCACTCTAGATTATCTTCCTGCCTCCTGAAGCAATAGATGACACCAATGATCAGAGACTAAATGCCAAAACCAATCAATTCCTTTTGTGTCTTCTCTCCTTGCTGCAGCAGAACAGGCCACAGTATAGGTTATTCTCCTAATTAAACTAAATGTTATCCCTATGGTAACTTCATTAATATTCGCATCGACTTAGTTACACATATGTCAAGCTAGTGGTCATCACTGTAGAGAATAATCATGAGAAAAACAGAAAGAAAAATTCCCTGTAATGTGCAGTTTTATTATTCCTGTGAAGTTCCATATGGGTCAAAATGTGTTTACAGTTGAGGAAATGTATAGATGGGGGAAATAGTCAAAACAGTACTGTAAGCCTAGCCTGAGGCTACATTGAATATTACCCTTTCAGCATACTGAATCAGGGGAAATCTAGTGTTCAGGTTTACTCTGTAAGCTCCAAAGGTACACTAATGCTCTTCAAGGTCTGTGTGTACTCCTCTATTATTCAGTAGCCCGGGTGTGCTGTGCTGAGGATGTACACTAGCCTCATTAGATTTGAATGCTTGTCTGATGTGACCTCATTCACTTGAAAAGTGTGTGGACATGTGTGTGCTGATCACCCTGAATAAGACCTGAACAGGAGGTCTGTGGTGGAAAGTGAACCACTGAAACATTAAAATGATGTTTATTACAGTTAAAGAGATTTAAACCAAACAGAAATAGAAGACATGCGTAAGTTGCAAATTACTTTTCTAAAGGTTAGTGTTTATGGGACTACATGACACCTGCATAAGCCAATCATGGCAACTGATATAAACCTAAATGAATATTTACATGAAAAAAAAATTGCTCAGTATTAAAGATTGTTTCTGTCAGTTTTGATGGTGATGTTCTGTAACATATAAAAAATAATTTAAAAAAAAATCAAGTATTTAGAGTTGGTAAGATAATTCCAAACTAAAAAAAAATTAAAAAAATTAATCAGGGATAGAAAATACGGACTGAAGAAGTAAATTGCATCATGCCAAAGGTAACACAATGTAACAGCAAAACAACGGACGATTTAAAAATGTCCGATTAATATAAGATATATGAATGAGAAGATTATTGAAATAAACATCGAAAAGGAGTCTAGTACAACCCCAATTCCAAAAAAGTTGGAAACGCTGTGTAAAATGTAAATAAAAACCCACGTTATTCACAATAGAACATAGAAAACATATCAAATGTTTACACTGAGGAAATGTACCATTTTAATAAAAAAAAAAAAAAAAGGTCATTTTGAATTTGATGGCCGTCAGAAAAGTTGGGGCGGGAGCAACAAAAGGCTGGAAATGTACGTGTTACTAAAAAGAAACAGCTGGAGGAACATTTTGCAACTAATTAGGTTAACTGGCAACAGGTCAGTAAGATGATTGGGTAAAAAAAAGTGTATCTTAGAGAGGCAAAGTCTCTCAGAAGTAAAGATGGGATGGAATCTGGATGGAAGCATATGTTGCTTTCAAATGTGTATATACCTTTCAGCATTGAAGGTGCCTTTCCAGATGTGCAAGCTGCCCATTCCATAGGCACCAATGCACTGCCATACCATCAGAGATGCAGGCTTTTGAACTGAGCGCTGATAAAAAGCCGGATGGTCTCGCTCCTCTTTAGTCCTCTTTAGTTTAGAGGATGCGGCGTCCATGGTCCAGAGAAGACAGCAGCATTTCTGGACTATGTTCACATATGGCTTCTTTTTTGCATGATAGAGCTTTAACCAGCATTTGTGGATGGCACGGCGAACTGTGTTCACAGACAGTGAGTTCTGGAGGTGTTTCTGAGCCCATGCAGTGATTTCCATTACAGAATCATGCCTGTTTATAATGCAGTGCTGCCAATTTTACGTTGAGGAACAGTATTCTGAAATTGTTCCACAAATTGTACATGCAGTTTTTCACAGATTGGTGAACCTCTGTCCATCTTTACTTCTGAAAGACTCTGCCTCTCTAAGATGCTCTTTTTATACCCAATCATGTTACTGACCTGTTGCCAGTTAACCTCCAGCTTGTTACTTTTTAGTAACACTTACTTTTCCAGCGTTTTGTTGCCCCATCCCAACTTTTTTTGAGATGTGTTGAGACCATCAAATTCAACCTTACCTTATTTTTTCCCTTAAAATGGTCAATTTACTCAGTTTAAACATTTGATATGTTTTCTATCTTCCATTGCGAATAACATATGGGTTTACGAGATTCCCAAATCTTTGCATTCTGTTTTTATTTACATTTTACACAGCGTCCCGACTTTTTTGGAATTGGGGTTGTATACTGCTGTATGAATTGTCCTAGTTGTAATTCTCAGTGCAAACTGCTCCCCACAAGCATACTTGCATAAAAGTCGGAATATTGCTTAAGTCTGCAGTTACATCTGAGATATGCATGCGCGTTATTTTTTAAATCAAGATCGCTAAACAAACTATCAATGCTACAGTATAAAAAGGAAACTTAAACATAGAGGAATAAAAAAAAAGAGGGAAAAAATGCAAGTCTGTGTTATGACCTATGACCTATGACCAAAAATCTTCATAAAATCCTACAGTGTAAACAGAAATAAGAAATGCACTTTTTGTAAGAGCCAGAGAAAATATATATAACTCACTATGTAACAGTATTATACAGCAGCTTTTCATGTCAGTGTTATTACCACTAAGTGACTAGTTTTGGAAACACTGCACAGCATCTTGCACTCACCTTTTCCAATGTAATCCTTTTCCCTTGGCAAGTTATGACACATTATTACCATTATAGCAGAAGTGCACTGAGCTACCGCATCGGCTGTCATGTGGTTCTAATGCAAGTCAGCCTGGAAAGTGTCATAACACAAGGTTACTGTATGTACAATAAAATCTCTGTCACTTGACATAGAGAAGAAAAAGCTTTTATGTCTGCTGATGTTTACCGGAATAAGACTTTATAAGTGTTTATTTAGGTTTACGGCAGTTATACTGAATGGTTTATGTGTCCCTATGAAAAGTGTACCAAAACTGTGTGCTCATCTTAATACACAAGATGAAAACACAGCAGCACATGAAACTAATTAAACACATCATACATTATACTCCTTTGTTCCAAACCACAGTGCCAGTGTGAGCTTTCAGAGTCAATGTCATTCTTATTCATCGCTGACTACACACACAAGAGGAACAGATCCACATCAGTATGCCGGTTCTTTTGTTTTACGTATATATAATGCACCATCGAACATAAGAAGGAAAGCAAACAATAAGCGAAAGGAGGCTGAATGAGCGTCGGCTCTGTGTTGTTGTTCAGAGTCTTGCTGTGGGGCTGAGGCTATTAAAAGCAATACCTGCTGAAACACAATGGGGGTAAAATAAAGATGAGGAAAGGGAGGAGAACCGAGAGCCTTAATCAGCCTGCCTGTGGTATATATTGATTATGACTACAATCATGCGGTCAATTTGAAAAATAATAGCAACACATTATGCAAAAGCCCTGTTGGTGGTGAATAATCCTTCTTTATGGCTGAAACATATCCTTATTTCTCTCTCTCTCTCTCTCTCTGTGTCTCTCTCGCTCTCTGGTACACTGGCATTGTAAGCTCAGCTGAAGGCTCTCCAGAAGGACATATTGGGAATAAATTGTCCTCTTGTCTTCCCCAATAGTTTAGTGGCATATACTCTCCAACAGCTCTGAATACAATTTACTGAATGCTTACACATACCAGGCTCTCCTGGCTGAAAGCAATTTTGTGTCTCTTTTGTTTTGGTGAAGAGGCAAGAAAAATAGGAAAGCCACACAGCTGTACACTTTGAAAGGTGGCTGAAATTAATGTAACAACGTTTATTATGTCTACGTTGTAGAAAAGAAGAGACAGCAGTGGCAATTGGTACAACGTGCATCCCAATGGCAGGCACAAATGCAGTAATAACAAACAAATGATGTCTAGAACTCGTACTAGCATCATGTCATGACCATAAAACCTCTTCCATTTCCTAACCTTCACGCTGTCCTTCGGCAAAGTAAAAGAACTTTTAAATCTGCACATTTTTGTGCCATCCGAGAAATATGACTATGCACACGTGCTCGTAATGAGATACAAGAGACTGAGCTGTCTGGACAAGAGATTGGTGACTTTCCAAATAATAACCTTCATGCATAAAAAGGTACCCAGACACAAGCCTGCTATTTGACTGTGTCTAAAATGTAACAAATGTTGCCTACTCATGCAGCGTACAGAAGCAGGAAGGCATCCGGTCATGTCTGAATCAAATGTCAGCACAGAATTCTGCCTACAGAGATAACTCCATCTGGTCGATTTTACATGGATCCTTTGCTGTCCTATGTATCCCATAACCATGTCTGTCAACAGCCAGTCAGGAAAAAAAACAGCACCACTACAGGGGAATGTGGGCAGTTGTGTATAAATAGGAGTTATGTGTTATTGTTTTGACCTTTACCGAAATGTTTGACTTTTGACACAAATACTTATCTGCTTACTGATTATTTTGTCACATGGTGTTGGTGTAGAACTAGTCCACAGTGCATGTCTGATCAGATATAATGTCTCAATGACTTCTGCAGGCTGTGGACGTGAGTGTGTGTGTGTGTGTGTGTGTGTGTGTGTGTGTGTGTGTGTGTGTGTGTGTGTGTGGTGTCAGTGAACCTGTAGTATGTGCGATTGGCTGTTAAGAGCATCGAGGTGACCAGATTTGGCCAGACAAAAGAGAGACTGTCAGATGAAAAGGTCACTGTGGTACATGTACAAAGTGAAAGTGATGTCAGAGCTTCAGAATAGGAGAGATCTGTCAAATCATGACCTTACAGTGGATATACAGAGAGTGGACCAAATAAAGAAATTACCAGGAAAAGGCGAGTTATATCGTGAAATTCCTAAAATCAGGTGTATTTCATAGTAATATTACTGGCAATTAGAGATGTAAAGATACTCAAGGCCAATACTGACCTGCTGGATTTGTATCAAACATGAACAATGACCATTCTCTGCGACATATTTTATGGTGAGTTAGAGCTGTTATATTGACAAAGCATATAGTCATCATGGTCATGCAGCAAAAGTTAGGTTAATAAAAGGATTTCAATATCAGATCAGTATCAAGTAGTAGATTATGATCTATTAAGACATAGACAGCTATCGTTTCTTGGTGGGTGTGGCCTTGCTCTCTGGGTGGGAGGGGTGGAACACTTTCGCTCCCCTGTCAATCATACAGACACTAGCCAATCATGGGCAACTGGGAGCTCAAATATGTGGAAGAGGGTAGATAGCCCTTTCCTCCAAGTGTGTTATTCCGCCCTGTAATACGACACCAGCGAAACAGCGTTTTTGTTATAACTGGCATTTAGGAGAAAAGATAAATAGTTTATTTTCTAAGCAGTAGACAGAAAGTCTGAAAAGAAAGGAGGAAAAAAAAAACTTGCAATGTGTTGTGGAAAAAATATGACCACTGAGTGAGAAAACAAATCTTCAAACTTAAAGTACAAGGGAAAAAAGCCAATAATGGTGTCTTGAGGTCTCTTTTACTCTTCATTCTACATCTGGATACATTTTTCTTCGGAGGACGTCAGAACGCCTGCTCAATATCATAGTGGGTTTGTTCGTTTTGAGAAATGGTCCAATTTTCCTCTAGAAATTGTTTCAAATGTATCTAGCAGCTTGCCTAGGAAGAGTGAAACTGCTCCAAAGACAAAAGTCAGTCCGGGTTTTATTACGGAAAAATCCATATACTGCTTCCTATTTCCCCATAGGAAATGATGTTTCCACACCCATATACTGTACACCATACAAACACACCAGCTGAGAGCTAAAAATATACCTACAGTATACACACAAAACATGTATGCCTTTTACTTTTCTATTCTTCTCCATTCTATTCTCCACTCCAAACTGTTACATGGGGGCTGGGTCCAGAATCAGAATCCGTTCTTCATCATTTACCTGGTGTCTTCATTAGTAGGTTTTCACATGTAGGGCATGTAGGGCATTTTAAGCTCTAAAGCATTTGCTTTTAAAAGGTCAATGTTTAAAATGCTGGGGGGGGACTTGAGGAAATGGGAAATCAGGATAATTCACTATCAAGCCCTGGAACATGTTTAGATTTTCACTTCAACAACGCTATATGAATTTCCTAAAATTGACACATTAATTGGCTTCTATCCCACTTCTACAATGTCACCAGTGTGTAGTATATTGTAAGCATCAGACTGAAGACAAAAAAACCCAAAATTAACAACGTAACTTGACCATGCAGTTTGATTAGTGTAACGCACTGGCATATGTTTGTGTCATATGCTAGGTGGATGTGAGTTCTCGTTCGTGTGTCCAGAGGGAGGGTTTTTGTCAGTACTGATGTCCTGTCAGTGAGTAATTATAAGCGCGGTGGAGAGCCATGGCAGTAGCGTGCTTCTGTGGCGCTTTGCAGCGCGCCAAATCCCGTTAGCCGTGAATAAACCCATTGGGGGCGGCACAGGTAAGCCAGACGCAATGCGATTACATGGCGAGAGTGATGCCTGAAAAGCCGAACTGCTAACACAAACCACCCCCTCCCTTTGTGTTTTAGCAGTACAGAAGAGCACTGTGCCAAATCTGGTTTACTGCCTCTCACCTAAGGCATCAAGCCAACAGAGGCCGGACAAGCATTACACGGTGGGATATAAATGGTGCATTTGTTAATACAAGGAGGCTATGAATATCAATCTAAATATCTAAACAACACTTTATAGGAAGTGGAAACTGCTTTGTAGGAAATAGGTTCTGCTTATTCCTGGCCCTGGATGCTCTGCCTATGGCTCAGACTCTATCTTAGCAGGCTGCAAGACTCTTGAAGGTCGTAATCTGATTGGCTCTCTGTGTATACACACTTTCATTCAGCAGTTCGCAAACTTTTGAACCATGACACAAAGAGCTGTTCAGAACAAGATTTAATCAGTTGATTGTTGTTTGGTCATTTACAATGTCAGCCAAACAGCCTCCTCCTGTGAATGTAGGCGGTTCTTGGCCAGGTTTAGTGATGAAAAGTACCAGACTCTGTAGCAAAAGCTCTAGAATGAGGACAGGCTCAGCTCTGCTGTAATGTTCAATTACTCACAGCACACCTCCAGGCTGTTTGTATTGATGGAGTACGCTGGTCTCCATATCTTTCCCCAGACACCAAGTTAAAGAGAAACAGACAGAAAGGACTAAGTCCAGGCTGAGAATGTTCCAAGAGACTAATAACTGAACACAACCAACAGCTCAGCCGCCATGGTTTGTAACATGACACATCCCCCCTATACAGTCTTCCCTCTTGAACATTACACACATTAAATAGATCCCACCCCCCTCAGAGAGGCTTCACACTCCATTCATCCCCTCGTAAAGCTGCTCTCGGCACACCACAACTAGGCAAAACTCATGACAGAAGCAATGTGATGAAGAGCTGCAGTGTCTTCTCTCTAGATATGGACTATTGCTCAATCATGGGAGAAAGAAACATCCCTGACAAGCAAAGGTACACTCATTTCTTTCTCTCTGTTTCTCCATTTCTCACGTTCGCGCTCTCTCTGTCCATCCCAGCAGCACCTGCAGTGGGCGGCCCAGCGAGGTGGAACGACTCAGTATTAGCACCGAAATTAGCAGCACTGGCTCGTTAAAGAGCTGGCACACTCGGCGGCAGGACAGACACGGTTAATGGCATAAAAGCCTCCATCACCTGGGAGCCACACAATTACTTGAGCCAAGGCTCACACTCACCACATCTCCTGTACACCCCCACCCCCTTTTCCACAGACACTCTCTCTCTCTCTCTCTCTCTCTCTCTCTCTCACACACACACACACACACACACACAAACACACACACACACACACTCCCACACATACACATTCCAAATCCTTTAGACAGCTCACTCCTCTTTTCCTGGCCTCTGGCCAAACCAGGAGAGACAGAGAATGAGATGGTTCTCTCTATCTCTCTCTCGCTCGCTCTCTCTCCTTCACTCCCCACCGCCTCCCACCCTCACATCTTGACTGACAGCCACCTTTTCCCATGCACCACCAAATTTGAACCCTGATTTTAACTGTATAAGAATACAACAAGATAGATTTTTTTAAACAAATAATTATATGTCTAATGATTAAAAGATGTTTGACTCAGTGTAGATGTTGTGACACATGCCACATATGGCAGATGTTGTGACACGTATAATCATTGAGGAAAAAGAGCTCTTTGTTTGCTGGATAGAGTCAACCTTCGGTGCTTTTCAAGCAGAAAGTTTGACTGGCAATATTACTATTTGCTGACCAGACAGGCCTAATTAAAACAGAATTTAAAACATGTCTCAACACTGATGCGTGTCAGCGCTGGTTAAATAGACTATGTTATTATAACTTTTATATAACAAGAAACTGCCAAACCTTGGTAAAGCGACACACAATGCAGGAGCTACCATGTTCACCTCCTATGGTTCTGCAGCATTGTTCTGAAAACAACAGCACTGGAAGTTACAGAAGGATGAGTAAAGCCTAGTGCCCAGTAGAAAGGCATGCTGGGAAGCAAACCCCCACAATACAGTACTAACACTCTAATTATCCACCATGATTTGTTGTAGTAGTGAGACCCATGGACTAACCACAACTCTGGTGCCCTAACCTTCCCCATGCTAGAGTGTTAAGACCGGGGCACTGCAGCAGGTAGAGCACCCCACGTCCCACACCAGCCAGTGGTGTCCTGATCAAAGCACTGAGCAATGGACTCCATGGAGGGTCAGCCGCGGAACAACCTGTACGAGACTTCTCCGCTCAATAATAAATGAGATGAATATTTGGAAGTAATTGGCTGTGGAGAGGCACCCGTCTCTCCACCACGGGAGCTTGTTTGTACAAAGCAACAGAAGCTAAATAATTGATGCTCAATGCAGAGCTTCCCTCCGATTGCCTTGATTTGGAACATGCTCCGACTTCAGCTGGTGTGCTACTGCTGTTGATGATAATCATTGTTTAGGAAAACAACAAAAGAGAGAAAGGGAGAGGGAGAAGAGAGAGAAGGAGTGTTTTATCATCACAGTTTTTCAGCCTGAGCTGCAATGACCTGCTCCACAACAACAATAATCATGAAAAATGTGCCCTGGACAACTTGTTATTGAAGTTGGCTTGTTTAACGGCTGTTCTTTTTCCAGATTAGGCCTGCCTCTGATGTTCCATATGTCTCTGATATTGCTCCCACCTGCGTTTTCTCTCTCTGTGTAGGCAGCGGTCATGGTAAGTTTGCACAGAAGCGCTGTGTAAGAATTAACCCTGATACACTGGATCAGAATGTGCTGGGGGGTTTTTTCTGCTGACGGAGGAACATTTTGCACAATCAAACACTTTTCAATTTACACATTGTTCACATACCGTTCTTGATTTAGCTGAGTAGCATGTGCACTTCCTGAGGATTTGTTTACCCCTGTTCTGCTATGTATTGCGTTTGTTGCAAGTGCAGCATTGTCACTGTTCAGGCTGCTGTGATAAAAGTGCAGAGACAGAAATGATGTGAACTCTAATCAGAATTCATATTGTTAACACACTGCCAGCACTTTCACGGACTCTACAATATCACCTATACTATCATCATACTGCTGCCACAGAGGATATTGCTAGCTAAGGAGGAGCTCTGCTCTGAACCAGTGTGGCATTATTGCTTTTCTGACCAGTCCAATATCACACTGATGGAGACCTATCACTCAAGACAGTTCGAGCTGGGGGACAACTTATAGTAATGCATCTTACAACACTACAGGGCAAACCACTAAAAGCAGTAAATATAGCATGAAATAATGAAGTGAGATAACTCGGATTGGGGAAAAAGTGTGACATTCGGAAGATGTACAGCATTATTTAAATTTCTGATAAGTCAAATGCATTTAAAATGAAAGGAGCTCTACAATCTAAAACTCTTAGGTTGTATTTACACTTGCTTTCTTTTTCGAACTCAGGGCTGTTTGAGTTCAATTCGGCACAATTCAAGTGTGAATGCTGTGTTGAACTGATCCCTGGTCCTCTTGAAAATGGTGGACAGGGGCTTGCTTCAAGCAAACTCTGGTGAAATCTGCATCAGATGTGGAAGCTTGCCATGCTCTACATCACATGCCGAGGAACATGATTGGTTCAACTGGTCAGGTTATGTCCTGCGTTTTACTTTCCTGATGCTGGGAAAAGGACTATTATTGACACATTTATATATATATATATATATATATATATATATATATATATATATATATATATATATATATATATATATATATGTGTGTGTATGTATGTATGTATGTATGTATGTAAAAAAAAAACCATCGAATTGGAGCACTGTAATCAGCTGACCTTTGTTGTGTGAGCGTTTGCACTGAGCGCGCTGTGCAAAACGCATGTCTCGTGCCAACCTGCATGGGTTAAACATCTTCTTATACAAGAACAGCTGCTGGCTTGCAGATATTTCTTGACACAAATAAAATAGCTGATTAAACAGCATATTATCCTTCTGCATAACACTGTGCAAAAGTGATGCGCTGAATCGGAAGGAATTCTTTTACTGTATGTGAAGGCAAACCTGCAATTATGAGCCCTCTCCCCAAAACAAGTCCAGAATCTGTCCTGGGTATGGACTCAAGCATTTGGACCAAGTCTGAAAACACCCTACATCTGAGTATTTCCTTATCAGTTCCAAACTAGAACCCTTTCAGAAAGTTAAGAACGCTCAACTACAGTACAGTATATAAAGACACCATTGAAGAACCTTGAAAAACCTTTTTTCAGTGGAGTGTGTTGATGCACATTTTTCATAGTTATCTATGTGTGTACGTGTCCTCCAGAGCAGTGATGCTATGAAGTACACAGCAACTCATTCTCTGTCTCTCTCTATGTTTCTTGCTTTCTAAAATGCAGCTCACTGGTCTCAGAGCAAGGCAAGTGAGTTTATGAGGCTCTAACGAGCACTTCTAATCTGACACAGAGCACAGTCATTATGCAATTGTTTTCTTAAAAGCCCATTGTAAGTGATTAAGAAAACATTATGAAGATGCCTCAAGTGGAAGGGTCCCTACAAATACACACTCTGCTTTAGAGCATGTACTACTGATTCAAGACAAACCACTGAGATTATCTCAGCAAAGAAAGTCAAAGAAAGAAAGAAAACTGGTCCAATGGGTTGGTGGGAATATTTTAAGTAAGGGAGAATAAGCCATTTTCATAAATAGGGACAAAACTATAATAACAATAAATAAAATACCAAACTCAACTAAAAGGAAAAATGTCTTAAAAAGTAAATAAGCAATATAGATCTAATCTAAGTCTCATCTTTTCGGCTGTAAAATACAAACTTGGCAGATGCAGCAACACAGCTTTCCTACTTATAGAGGCTATATAAATAAATTATATCATATAATTTATATTGACTCCAACTATGTTCATATCTGGCCCTTTCACTATAATGCCCCCGTTCTCATATGTGATTTATTTCGCTCAATATAGTTAAACTTTTCCCCCCAAAATAGCACGCCACTTGTTATGAAGCTGTAGATGTACTTGAGGATGAAATGGGGGGAAAAAAACCTTAATTTTTGAAAGATTCTTTGGGAGTTGATTAGCCAATGACATACTGACTAGAGGTGGGTTGTCATATCACAGCAAACCGGCGATTTCATTTCCCAGGATGCATCACCAACTACAACCATGGCCGAAGAGGACCACACACACATGTGCGCGTTCACCTTCTCCGGAGTTCTAATCAGAAACACCTGTTCCCATTTACACTCGCAATCACACCACATATATAAGAGGCTGTTTGAACACAATGTCTTTGTGAAGTATGCACTGAGTTGCTTTTGTCTCTGTCGTAACCAAGCCTTTCTAAATGTTGATATTCTGGTTTTGGACTTTGTTTACTCTCTTGACCTCGATTCTCTGCCGAGCCTAGTTTATGCCTGTTTGCCTGATTGTATGACCCTCATCTGTTTAACGTTGTGGAATTTGGAATTACCCTTTGGACTTGTTGTTTTTGGATTAAACTTCATAACCTGCACTTGCAGCTGTCCTCCTCCTTTACGTGGCATGGGTGATATGACAAATACATAATATCACAAGGGTGTACGGTGGCTTAGTGGTTAGCACGTCTGCCTCGCACCTCCAGGGTTGGAGGTTTGAATCTCAGCCCTGCCCTGTAAGTGCAGAGTTTGCATGTTCTCCCTATGCTTTGGGGGGGTTTCCTCCAGGTACTCCGGTTTCCTCCCCCAGTCCAAACTCATGTGCTGTAGGCTGGCTGGCATGTCCAAATTGTCTGTAGTGTGCGATTGTGCCCTGTGATGGGTTGGCACCCTGTCCAGGGTGTTCCCTGCTTTGTGTCCCAAGTCCCCTGAAATAGGCTCCAGGTTTCCCTATGTAGGATAAGCAGTATGGTAAATGGTTGGATGGATGATTTCACGACACTTGAAGACATTTCATCATGCAGCTCACTTATGCAAGCTAAGGGGGGGAAAAGATATTGATTTCAATAAGTGCTCCCAGTCAGACTATATCTGTACAGAAATCTGTCCTGTGGATTTTGCCTGAATATGATTAAGAAACCAAATTAAACTGTAAACAGAACCTTGACTTCAAGGAGGTATCAGTTCCCACGTGAATAAGCTGAACTGATGGAGTAGTCTGAGAGAGATGTCCAGCAGAGGTGATGTGGTGTGTCTGAGGACAGCACAGCTACTAATCACACTGGTTAAAATACACTATATACTGCTTGTTGTTGTTTTTTCCTCCTTGCTTGACTTATCTGAAATGATTTAGTGACTGCATCACTCAAACCGACTTTGGGAAAGGCAAATATATACTGCTTCTTTTCAGTTTCTTTTCAAAAATCACCTAAAGTCTGTCTCCCCATTTAAAGCTGTGGACAATGAGAGCCTTTACAAACCTAACACCAACCACCATCAATAGTTCTGTACTATTCAGCCAGGAGCCAGCCATATTGGGCGAAATGATGAGAAAACCGGCCAGCAGCAGGGAGAAAATTGCCTCAAATTTTCCAAGATGGCGAGAATGTGCGAGATAGCACACGTGTGAGGGGAAGACATAGCACGTGGGAACACACCATATCTCCTAGCAGCCTACAATGAAAGGCTTCAGCTCTTGCCTTTCATTTCCCACAGACACATTCGCTCAGCACGTCCTCTCACACAGAGCAGGCAGATAAAACAGTATGCTAAATGCAATAATCAGCAGAATGCTGAATCCTTCATTCATAGAGCTTTCATGAGAAACACATACGTGTATTCTCACTACTCTATCATTTGCGACAAGGTGATACCAGGTATTTTTTATTGAGATAATCATTTTATTGATATGAAATACAAACAGAAATGTTTCTAGTTACCCAAGTGAGTGGTATGCCAATAGTACAAGACAGATGGTCCGCTCAGAGTCACAGGCTTCAATCCTTAAAGTAAAAACATATCTTCAAAGAAAGAAAGAAAGAAAGAAAGAAAGAAAGAAAGAAAAAACCATCAGCTGAGAATGCTAGTTAATCACCATTTATCTGAATCTTATGAAGTCAAGCTTTTCTACAGCCATCAAGAATAAAAGCATGATTAATCCCTGTATCTGTGCTGATGTATCTGTGCCTTGCTAATGGGCGCGGCCATTAGAGAAACTCGGAGCAGACAGACAAGGTAACTCATTTGCTGGACAAAATAAGTGGTTTGATTTCGATTCTCGTCTTCGATTGCCACATTTTAATTCCCCCAAAGTTGCATTTTGACTTTAATCATTGTAATGACATGATTTCTAACTTTTAATTAAAAGTGAGAGCGCATGTGCTGTGGGCTTCTTAGAAGTTCAAATGCACACAGTCTGAAGTCCACTAGATTGGTTCGTGTAGCCCCGGGATGGATTCAGGCATGTGCGTAAAGAAGAGACACTTTCATACATCAAATACTGCATTCGAAATTAGTCCTCGGTTTATATAGGTTAAACATAGCAAATATGAATAAGATGCACATATGTCTGCTATGCTTATACACTGATTTTTAAGAAAAGCTCCACCACTTGAAAGCTGTGCTGTCTTAAGAGATGCTGCATTGTTTAGGAAAGACCTACCAGCTTCCTTGAAAAACAAAATAAAAAAACAACCAGTTTTGTCAGCTTCACTCCAGGCCTGATTTGCCTTACCTCGTCCCTTTTTTTTTTTTTTTTTTTTACAGTAACAGGGCTCCTATTTACACAATGATGTTGTTAGCGAGATTGACAGATAATTACATCAACCTGAGCAGCCAAGCAAAAGCAAACAGCCCTAGTGCCTCAGAAATAATGTTTTGACAGAGGTAGCTGTAGTCAACATCTCATATTTATGCTGTTAGTACGAGAAATATTTACTTTTTACACTTTGAGGAAAATTGTAGTAACATTATTTTGATTTGATTTTATTATGAGTAAGAGCTCTATAAAGAGCAATAAATATTAATAAGTAAATCGAGTCAATATTTGGGCGTGATGACCCTTTACTGAAAAATAGTAGTCTCAGGTGCAGTTTTATAAAGGAAATGAGCTGTAAGTTTTACTGAGCATCATGCAGAGCCAGACACAGTTCTTCTGGACACTTTGTCATACTTGGGTTTATTTTTGTACCAAAAATGTTAGCCTAATGTTTGGAAATCTAAAATGTTTTTGTACCGATAATGTAGAAGTCATAAAATAAAAATCTAGAACAACGTTTCCATAAAAATAATATAGGGTGCCTAAGACTTTTGCACAGTACTACGATCGCACACACAGTCACACGCCCAGTCACACACTACGGACAATTTAGAGATGCAGTCAGCCTACAATGCATGTCTATGGATTGGGGGAGGAAACCAGAGTACCCGGAAGAATATAATATAATATTTTTTATATATATATATATATATATATATATATATATATATATATATATATATATATATATATATATCAAGAAGGTAACACGATACATTAAGAGCTAGGGGGATGTAAACTTTTGAACAAGATGATGATCTGTGTAAATCGTTATTATTTTGTTTAAAGATCTTTTTTTTTTATTTAGTACTGCCCTTCAGATGCTAAATAAGATAGTTATATGTCTCCCAGACGACAAAATACTAACAATTTACATCCTGTTCAAAAGTTTACATCCCCCTGGCTCTTAATGTATCGTGTTACCTTCTGGACCATCAGTGAATGTTTGCACCTTTTGTAATAGTTGTGTCCCTCAGTTGTCCTCAGTGTGAAAAGATGGATCTCAACATCATATAGCTGCTGCTAGAAAGGGTTCAAATATGCAGAATATGATGGAAAAGCAAAGAATGTACAGGACCTGGAAGATTTTTCTGACTAACAGTGGGCAGTTTAACTGCTCAGGACAAACAAGGAACACCTCTCACAAAACACACATGGATCAACCAGGTAACGACACACACTTCTGAACGGGGTAAATTTTTTATAAATTCAGCTATTATCTTGTCTTGTAGACTATATGTACACATCTCCAATGGAAATAGCTTATTCAGGACAGTACTAAATAAAAATAACATGGGATTTGTATGATCCCTCTTATTTTGTTAACAGTATTAAGATTTAGCAGATTGCAAGGGGTATGCAAGTATGCAAACTTTCATTCACAACTGTATATATATATATATATATATATATATATATATATATATATATATATATATATTTACACTGTTATACAAGCTGTACACGCACTACTTTACATTATAGCAAAGTGTCATTTCTTCAGTGTTGTCACATGAAAAGATATAATCAAATATTTACAAAAATGTGAGGGGTGTACTCACTTTTGTGAGATACTTTATATACACACACACACATTTTATATTCCTAATAATGCACATTATGTATACTACTTCCCCTCAATTGTATTGTGAGAAATCTAAAGAGAGGTGCTGGGTTGACCCCAGCAGCAAGCAGCAAGCAGCAAACAGAACAGAAGGGTTAAATAATATTGCTCAGATTGAGTGAGTGCACAATAACATCAGCACTTCTGCTGCCATGATAAAGTCAAGCAGCAAAGCAAGAGCCTGAGAGAAGATTCTCCACACTGTAAGTCACCACAGCTGTGATATTCTCTGGCTTTAATAAGCGGAGCTTACTGTGGATGCTGCTAAGCCGAGGAGGAGAAGGGTGTTCTTGCGGCTCGAGAGGCCATTACCTGCGCCAGCGTGCTTTTCGAGCACAGCACCGCTGGTAGCCATGTTTATTCATGACACAAACCGTGAGACCTGCAAGGTGACTACCTGTCAGGAGCTGGCAGCCTCGTCCGACGCTCTCTCCATGATTCCATCTGATAGAGACGAGAAGTTGGCTGCTGTGCATACGTGTGTGTGTGTGTGTGTGTAGAGAGAGAGAGGAAGGGAAAAAGAGAGATCTGGGGCTAATTCACAGACATTATGGAGAGCAGGATGTAATATGTAAACTCAGGCTCACACACGCAGACTGGGACTGAAAAGAGGGTGTTGAATAAGTGTGTATCTGTGCACGTGTCAAAACGGGGCTTGTGCAGAAAGGAAAAATATGACTAACCAAATTGTGAGGGGAAAATAAGACTTAGAGAAAAGCTAGCAAAAGAGAAATGATGAACAAAGCTTGAACCAAATGGACAATAAATACCGATACTCAGCTGTAAAAAGACAAGTCACCTTCTGTAAATAAAAAGCGTCTGTAACCAATAGCGTTCAGAGCTGAAGCTGACAGCGCGCTCAAACCCAGGCGGCTCTGACTGCCTTTTTAATCTTATCTTGTTAATATTTTAGAAAAAGCTTACAGGCATATGAATCAATTAATTATGGCTGGTATGCAGCTCATGAATTGTGCACATGGACTGTGCCAAATACACATGTCAATCACGCCTCAGCAACAGCTGGGTAATTACTGCAGTCCACATCTAAAGACACCAGCAATGCCGCACTCAAAGAATGTTGTTGCTCCAGGCTCCTGAATTACAGATTACGCAGACCTGGATGAACTTAATTTGACTTTGATCTTAATTTACAAAAAGAAAAAGAAAGAAAAAGAAATGTAAAAGTTTGCTCAGACTTCCTCATGCTGGACAGCGAGAAATGAATAATGTACAGTAATTTGCATCTGGAGCATGCCAGGACAAATAGTTTGGCTTCTGCTAATTGAATTTTTTTTCTCAGGGAAGGAAGATGTTTTCTGTGCTGTGGTACTGACTTAGATTAAATATGCTATTAAAGAATGTACATGCTAATTTAAGCATTTGCTACAGAATAGTCTGTGGTCTCCGGTTGCATTAGTAGTGCTGTCACTGGATAACCACACATGTTGAGTTGAGAAACAAACAAATCCTCTTATTATTAAGTTCACTGAAGCGTTTCAGCTGAAGGTTTGGGTGTATTTCTGCATGGATTGGACTCTGCATGGACTGGAGACTGCATGGGCTCATGGTGATAACTGCTCCGTCTCTCTCTCTCTCCTTCTTTCTCTTACTCTCTCTCCCTCTCTCTCCTTCTTTCTCTTACACACTCTCACTCTCTTTCTTACTCTTATACTCTCACTTCTCTCCCTCCCCCCCCCTCTCTCTCTCTCTCTCTCTGCTAGATCTATTTTGTAGATAATTACATATTCTCATGTCTCATTGTGCATCTGAAGGATTTCTGTATTTATGCAATGAAAGCATGAGCCTGACCAAGTCTGTGAAAAAAAGAAAGAAAGCAAAAAAGGCAAACATGTAGGTGGATATGTTTTGGCTCAGTGTAAAATTACATAATCAAGCTCTGTTGAATACTCAATTCTGATTGGTCAGAAGTTGGTAATTGCTCCCGAATGGCACAACAGAAAAGCATTCGCCCCTATTCTTTGGAGGGTGCACGGTCAATTCATGACGATGTCACAGCCAATAAAACTGACCATGCTCTCTGGGTGGGAGGGATGACATACTCTCTCTCCCTTGTCAATCACAGTGACACTAGCCAACCATGGGCACCTGTGAGCGCATGCTGGAGGAAGGGGCTGGATAGCGCTTTCCTCCGAGTGTGTTACGCCGCTCGTGATGCCGCATGAGCATTTTGAAAAGATCTGGTTGTCTGGCGTTTCATGTCCTGAGGAAGTATGTGTTAACCTTCACCATCCCCATTTGGTAGCTGTCATATGATAGGGGAGGGCTGGCTGGAGATTGGGGAAATGGCCAAGACTAAAATTATGGAGGGAATAAATGTGTTGATTAATTTTCTAGAACAATGAAACATATTAATATGTTATCATCAATCCATCCATCCATTTTCCATACCGCTTATCCTACACAGGGTCGTGGGGCACAATCACAGGGCATAATCGCACACACATTCACACACTATGGACAATTTGGAAATGCCAGTCAGCCTACAACGCAAGTCTTTGTACTGGCGGAGGAAACCGGAGTATCCGGGGTAAACCCCTTAGCATGGGGAGAACATGCAAACTCTGCGCACACAGGGCGGGGGCAGGAATCGAACCTCCACATAATATGTTTTCATATCCATAGAAATTTATACAGAGACTTATACTGTGATCACAACACATAAACAGATTTAAAAATGTGTGAAACTGTTGATAAGGTGAAGGATTCTGTGAGGAGACATTTATTTCGCATTTTTAGAATTAGTCTCCAGTTTTAGTGCTTTTGTAACAATCAAAAAGGCATAAAGCTGTAATGCTATGCTTTCCACAGGAAATTCTTCAAGACAGAGGACTTTATGTTTTACGCTATCTCTGTAACATGAAACGCTGTGGGGTTTTTTTTTGTCTTACTAACGTCACGAGAGAGAAAAAAGAGAGAAAAACTAGATGATTATAGCTGTTATAATACAAGGGATAACAAGAGCCAACATGGTTTGTGGACATTCAACAACATTACACGCAACAGTAAACAAATACAAAGTATGACATGTTTTCATTCAATATTAAAAACTGCTGCAGCGTAAGAGAAATAAAACACCTTGAACATGCTGTTATAGGAATATAATCAACTTCAGGCTCTTCACATCTCACCAGCCCATTGTTGATTATTTTCATTTAACAGCATACCGTATTGTGTTTTATTTCTTACATATGCTCTATAATGTTAATTATCAGTCAGCATTGAGATAGTATAACCCAACCTCGAAGACAGTAGTAATAGCAAGCAAGGCCACAGCCTGCCAAGTCAAGAGTTTTGTGATTGAGAGAACGCCGGCGCTCTGATGTCTGTTATCGGTGTCACTGGGCCATGATACTGAGACTGACATGAGGGGAGGGCAAGGGTGGCATCAAACCTTTCTCCAACCAGCACCTGCTCAACTCTCGCATCAACAAGCATCCTGCATTTCAAAAGCTGTCATGGCGTCACGAAGCGGGCAGGGATGGAGCGGGTACATGGCACACAGAGTCATCATCCTGTAGACAGGGAGCAGACGGGGTCAGGGTACGCGAGCTAAATCCCCCTGCTGTTCAAACACACCCAAGAGAACACAGCCAGGTACCTCCACCCTTTCTCTTTTCTCCAGGAAATCTATACCATCCATAATTTACACAAGCTGAGACAAAGAAACAGGTAGAAAATGAAAAAGCGGTTAAATAATTGAATGTTGGTACCTTTACTAAAAGAATATCGAAAAACAGAACAGAACAGAAATTCATATAGCTGGTCTTTCTGGGAGAGAAAGTAGGTCAGGAAAGAAGAATATATCAAAGAGAGAATACATATATATATATATATATATATATATACACTCATACAGGCTTCCAAACATAACACTCCGCACACCTGACCACTCCCGCCTCAGCAAAAAGAAGGAAGGAAATAGATCTAATCTGAGACAGCGATAGACACACACTCCACAAACTCTCCAGAAGGTGAAGTGAAAGGGAACACGAGCAGCCATCGTAATACAGTCATCACAAATCAATACAAAAGCGCTTAACAACCAGCCTCATAGTCGCTGACATTTCGTGCTAATGTGCTCCATATTTGAGCCATTAGCACGTTCACTGGGTGCAGGAGCGCGTTAGTGGCGGCGTCGCATTGTGCCCTGCTCATTTGGTTAAAATAAGCCTGCTACTCTGGATGAGGTTAAGTGCAGTGAGTTCAGCACACAACGGCGAGGGATATAAAGCACAGCGTAAACCCCCTCGCAGCCCGTACTCAGGCACTAAAATAAAGTCCAACTTGCGCTCCATTCCGCTGAGCTAATACAAGAGTGCTGCTGTCAGAGGTTTTACAATGAGGGAGAGAAAGTGGAAGGACACGGTGAATTAAAGACAGAAATACATATTCCTAAGTGCTTCGTTCGATAATGCTTTTATACTGTACTCTGAAATCAGCTGCGCATTGTTTGCGAGTATGAAAATTAAGTATTGCACACGCCATAACATGTAAAGCATGTAAAGCATGCATTGCAGACTTCACTGATGTCTCAATTTAACTAGATACTGGAACAGACAAGAGTGCTAGGCTGGTATGGATAAAACACTGGTGTTTGTATACTGGTCTCAAGAAGCTCCTGCTATTGATTAGTTTCTCTCCCACTCTGTAAATCTGTCTCTCTCTCTCTCTCTCTGTGAGGTGGGTGAGTAGGTGTGTGTGTCGTAGTTGTGGAAAGAAGGATGAAACACGCTCTTGTCGCTGAGCCTGAGTTCCTGCCCTTCTGAGCGACAGCAAGCAACGGCTGAAATGTCTGCGTCTAACCTGAAATATGGAAGTTCGGAGCTGCATAAATAAAATCCCCATGGCAACTAAATGCGGATGGAGATAAGAGAGAGCGGGAGGATTTATGCATTTTTCGGAGCTGTCATGCCCTAAAGAGCCTCCTCAGGCAAAGCAGGCCACCTGCCACCCACTATATTAAACCAAAGTCTTCAGGTCTCTCTCTCTCTCGCACTCTCTCTCTCTCTCTCGCTCTCTCTCTCTCGGCTGCTTTTTTTCCTCCAGAACACAAGCAGACTGCTGTTGGCCTAAGATATAGACATGCTTTAATAAACAGCTGAAAAGAGATTCCTTTATCCAGAGACCTTTGCTATAATAGACAGTTACCAAAAAACAAGGCCAAATTGAGTTGATGTAATGTAGGCCAGGGTCAAACTAGAGAGAGCAAGAATGTTACTAAACACCTCAGAATTGTGCGGCAATTAGGTTTTTTTTAAATGCTACATTTTTTTTATTATAATACCTGCACATAGAAGGATTTTGTTAATGTTTTCTAGTTTTGACTATTTAATAAGTATAATGAAGACATTAAGACTATGGGCTAATGGAATAATGCAGTGACCATGAAAAACGTAAAACAAACAAAGAAATAAACAAAACAAACAAACTATTTTATATTTTAGATTCTTAATAGTATTCCTAATGGAGATTTGCTTCTTCTTCTTCTGCAACCAGCTTCATGTGGAGCTTCACTCAGGAGTCACAAGTTCACTTGTGGGCTTCTTCTTCTAGATTCTACATAAAAAACTACTTGTTTGTTAAAACTACTAAAAGTACTACTTATTAAAAAAAACATTTTGATTCAGAAATAAAATGACACTTGGGCATATATTGATATAATAATGAACATTTAAGCAGTGATTCAATGATTAAAATTCTACACTCAAATAATTGGGAATATTGATTTACCTTTCCTCTAGCAAGCAATCATTCTCTTAAGAACTTCTAGAATTTTCTCTCAAACTATATGTGGCAAAATTAATTGCCCCCACAACAGAATCTCATTGCAAACAAGTTGTCAGTCTTGGGGGACTAAATGGACTTGCTCTCAATCCCCAGTAACGCTTGTTGCCTTTGAATATTTTTCTTTCACTTGGGTATAAATAATTATGCTTCACACATGTAAAATCCAAAGCCCTAACCAATCAAAAGAGCTTTTTAAAACATAAGTGAGATAGTTGTGACCATCATTAAAAAAAGTCTCAAATGTCTGGAACCCAGTTTGTTGTTTAAAATTCCACTATTAGACGTTGCCTTCATAACAACAAGCTATTCGGACTGGTTTTCCAAAAGAAGCACTTCCTGAACTCAAGCTAGCAAAAGTAAGCTGAACTTTACGAAATGTCACTGGAACTACGACTGGAATTGTATTTTGCGATTAGATAAGACCACAACTAAACATTTTTCCCATGAACACCTTCATTTTGTGAAAATAAAATCTTTTGGTGAAAATAAAAAGGCCCTCATATCCACTGTAAAATATGGCGATGGTTTATGGCTGGTGGTCTTATATTTTATATATATATTTATATATATATATATATATATATATATATATATATATATAGGGGAGCACGGTGGCTTAGTGGTTAGCACGTTCGCCTCACACCTCCAGGGTCCGGGTTTCCTTGTTTACTCCGGTTTCCTCCCCCAGTCCAAAGATATGCATGGTAGGCTGATTGGCGTGTGTAAAGTGTCTGTAGTGTATGAATGGGTGTGTGAGTGTGTATGTGAGTGTGCCCTGCGATGGACTGGCACCCTGTCCAGGGTGTACCCCGCCTTGTGCCCGATGCTCCCTGGGATAGGCTCCAGATTCCCCGTGACCCTGAAAAGGAGTAAGCGGTAGAAGATGGATGGATGGATGGATGGATGGATGGATGGATATATATATATATATATATATATATATATATATATATATATATATATATATATATATATATACACATATACATATACATATATGAAGATGGACATGTTCAGTCAGGAGGAGTGGAACAAGATTCCTCTACACATGTTCAGACATTACAGGGTCTGTGCAGTTGTTCTCGCTCCAAGGCTTCACTAGATATGAATTGTGGGGTGTCTATAATTTTGAAACCAGCATTTTGCAGGAAAACTTAATATTTAAGAAATATTTTTTAGATTTGAGATTTATACCCATATATTCACCATTTTAACAAGCAAACTGTGCCACCACTTCTGGTGTTAAGTGTATTTAATCTCAATACTGCATATACTGATTATATGAAATAGAAAGAAGAAAGAAAAGAGAGAGGTACAAAGCATGTATTGTGTGTGTGTGTGTGTGTGTGTGTGTGTGTGCATGTCTCTGATGAGAGCAGACAGCTTAATCCTAGTGCGTGTTTAGCTGTGTATGGGGACAGAGGTCCCATCAGACCTGAGAAAGGTGGACCGGTGTGTGTGTGTGTGTGTGTGCTTGTGTTTGAGTAACGAGGAGAGACAGGTGTGCAGCAGCCTTTCGGCCCCTCGCTGGCCCCTTGCTGCGGGAGAGATGGCCGTCCCTCCACATGGCCATTTATCTCCATTTTAGCCTGGCCCATACAGCCTGCTCAACCAGCACTTAAACTAAATAACCCTGCTGGATTTCAGCCTCTGTCTCTGCAAAACGGGACGCCGCAGCACACAGGCCTGTCCTCTCCAGCGTCCCCCACACTGACACAGTGTGTGCGTGTGTGTGTATATGTGTGCAAATGTGTGTGTGTGTGTGTGTGTGTGTGTGTGTGCGTGTGTGCATATGTGTGTGCAGATGTGTGTGTGTGTGTGTATATGTGTGTAAATGTGTGTGTGTGTGTACATATGTGTGTGCAGATGTGTGTGTGTGTGCGCATATGTGTGTGTGTGCACACGTGTATGTGTGCATATATATGCGTGTGTGTGTTTGTGAATATGTGTGCAGGTGTATGTGTGTGCGCGTGTGTGTGTGTGTGTGCATATATGTGTGTGTCTATGTGCGAGTGTGTGTGTGTGTGTGTGTGAGAGTGTTTGTAAAGCACTTCAAGGGAGCAGGACAGCGACATGTGATGCCTGATTTGGTGTGAAAGTAAACAGAAAATTATAGAGTAGTGTCTCCTAAAAGAGCAATCCTTTTTAAAATGTACTCGGTTTGGAAAGTATAAGGGCCAAAGACATGAGAAATGCCATTTGTACTTTTACTATGCTTTTTTTCTTTAAACAGTCAAATCTCTACTGATTTTGGATGACTGCTTGTACTTTCCTTTAGCATGATTTTTTTCTCTTCACACTACTGCACTGCTGAAATCTCTGGTCAGAAGGAGTTGATTGGTTTTCTGTAACAGCAGCTCTTAACAATAGTGCTGTAAGGCAAACTTTATATTAATAGGCTCATTTGAATACATGATCATTTCTGTAGTAATAACTTAGACAGGATGTGCCACATAAAGATAAATTGTTGATATGGTGAAGGTTTCTGTGGAGAGATGTTTATTTACCTTTTTCAAAGGAGTCTCCAGTATCAGTGCTTTGTACCAGTCAATAGTAACGTAGTAGTTAATGGTTAAGATGTTGGACTGCTAATTGGAAGCTTGTGAGTTCAAATTCCAGCACTGCCAAGCTGTCACTGTTGGGCCCTTGAGCAAGGCCCTTAACCCTCAACTGCTCAGTTGTATCAATAAGATAAATGTAAGTAGTGCTGGATAAAGGTGTTTTCCAAATACTGTTAATGTAAAGCTGTAACTAAACTTAGCTTCCAGGATGGACGGCTTTGCTCATTTTTTGATTTTCGGTAACATAACAATTTCTGCTTTACTAACTTCAAGAGGAAGAAAAAAAAAGAAAGCGTGGAACAACGGATTATATCCGTTTATAGCTTGTTATGTGGACATTCCACAACATTAAATGTAACTATAAATGAATAAATGTATTATGTGTCATACTTATTTTTCTTCCCTTTTTTCTTTGCACTGCTTAAACTGCTGGTCTGTAAGCGTAATAAAACACTTCGGAACAGCTGTTATTGGAAAATGAAGGATTTCAGGGTGGTACAGGCCCTCTGCTTCATTTCGAGTCACACATCACACCGCTCCAGTGTTGATTATTTTCCTATAACAGCTCACCCTAACTTATTATTAATTCTTAATTAAACACCTTTGTCAAAGAGCTGCGAAATGAGAGTGGGACTAAATGGTGTAAAATGTATTCACATATTACTCATTTTAAATAAGCAGTTTTATAACACACAAGAAGTTTCCTCTCTGACCTACAGATATTACATCGCTTATGTGATTTTAACAGGTTGGCGACAGTGTTGGTGTTGTGCTTTTGCTAACTGGAACGCTTTCAGAGAGGGATAAAAGGTGAAAATCTGTTTAGTGGCATTATGCCACATGTAAAGCATTAAAGCGTGGATTGGCTGAGTGTGTATGTGTGTGTGTGTGTGTGTGTGAGAGATGATGAGAGAGTGGGATATGCACTGATGACAGTACAGGCAGATCCTCTGTTATGCACTGTGGCAGTTAGTGTATCAGGAGCACAGGGTGGTAGTACTAATAATATTAAATACATGCCATGATGAGCTATTAGAGGAGGCTTTTTGTGAAAGTGATAAATAAATCCTCTTTAGTCAGTGTGACAGTAATCCCAATGCCCCTGTGCTTTCATTCCTCACCAATCCATCAAACGGTGCTGGGTTTTAGCAGCACTGAATATTCCCAAATCTGTCTGATTCTACTGTACTGCTGAGGCGCCGTAAACATGAAACATGCCGTAAATAAAACATAGCTGTTCCTAGGAGAATATGAAACGACTTCACTTCCCACAAAGCTT
The DNA here is from genome assembly GCF_001660625.3 of Ictalurus punctatus. Lineage (NCBI taxonomy): Eukaryota > Metazoa > Chordata > Actinopteri > Siluriformes > Ictaluridae > Ictalurus > Ictalurus punctatus. The sequence continues at coordinate 17,734,600 of NC_030424.2, read as the reverse complement.
TGCTGTAATCTTTATGAGTTAGAGATCAGCGAGCATAAAGTGCCAAATCTTTATGCAAAAGCCTGTCGTTTATCAGCTCTCTGAGCAATAAGACTAGTCTTAATAAGCCTATTATATATTGGGTTTCCCTCGGTGTGGAATAAGTCACTTGAACGGCTGTTGCTCAGAAGCAATAATACTTGTTTTTGATCAATTAACTATGTCCTTGTGAAATGTGAGGAGAGTTATTCACTCTGCTTTTAAAAATGCCACTGACTATGTTTCGGGCTCTTAGATTTATGTCAAACCATTCCAGTAAAGATAATTAAATAAAAAAAAAAACATAAAAAAAAAAAAACTAACCCTTCATACTGCATTAGAAACAGGACATTGCTGAATGCTGTAAATGTGGTGTAGTGTGGGAGTAACCGAAACATGGCTCATACTGTAAAAACAAAAAAAAAAACATCTCAGAAAAAGAGGTCGTTTAGGTCACTGCACTCTAAAAACACTTGTATATCCCATTTGAATATTAGTCTGCCAAGCATTAGTCGGTAAATTAAAGTAGGATAAAAATCTCAATCATATATCTTTAGCAATTTAAATATCGCACACCATGCACGTCTGAATGCTCAAATCTGATTGGTTTGAATTATTTTCGTATAACAGCACAGGTAGTTTCGGCTGTTAAATAAAGGATTAATATTAATGCGCATGTGTGTTATTTTCATATAACAGCACGGTCTGTCGTGCGGTGTTCCACTTTTATGACAGTGCAGTTGAATGCTTGAATCTGAATGCTGTGCATGATTTTCATATAATAGCACAGGTACTGTAGTTCCGGCTGTAACGTGAACGTTAATATTAATGTGCTCATTCTAATCCTTTATTGTTTCTATAGTAACAGATCATGCACAGGGAATTGTATGATGGATGCGCCACATATTAAAGACTAATAGACATTTATTTAACATTTATGGAAGGAGTTTCGGTTGTAAGCAGTCTCGGTCATGGTACCGCTTTCCATTTCCTTTGTTTTCTCGGTCAAATGTCAGGCTGCGCTTTGTGTGTGTGTGTGTGTGTGAGAGAGAGAGAGAGAGAGAGAGAGAGAGAGAGAGAGAGAGAGATGTGAAAAACGACACGGCTTTCACATACGAGAACAGGAACTAACTTGGACGTTCCAAAATATTAAATCTAACTATTAACTGTTAAATGCATGACGTGTCGTTCATTAATAAATGAAACACTGGCAAGTTCATTAAACGTTGGTAAATCGCTGTGGTATAAGCAGAAAAACACACTACAGGTGTTGTGCCACATCACAACCCCTCCGGCAGGTATTATTCTTGTATAACAGCATGGTCTATCATGTGTTATTCCTTACATAATATCTCTTTAACAGCTCTATGCTTGGGTTGAATAAAAGAGAGAAATAGATATAAATATGGAAGTGTATACTTTTGTTATGTGCATTGAGTTCTGTGCAGCTGGTATGTGTAAACTGCCTATCGGCTCTGAATAACCAGTGGGCGGGACTGAGAAAGGGGAGAAGGGGAGGAGTTACCATGGTGATGAGGTATGTTGTTGCCCTCCGAGGTGAAGTGTCTTGGGCCTAGCGGCTGAACACGAGCTGGCATTAGCTGGCCTCTCCCAGTAAGGGTCGCTGTGGAGAAATGTGGAAAAGCTCTTAAACGCTATATTGCGATACATACAGCTGACCCCTGACCCTTGACCCTTCCCAACCACCCCACAAGTACACATACCTTTAAATACACATCTTACTCATTAAATCATGCAATTCTACTTCATGAAGAGAAGCGCTTACTGAAGATGAATGAATGAATGAATGAATGAATGTGTTGATTAATTGTGATGTGTGTAGATTTAATAATGTCTGCAGACATTGTGTACACGCAATATAACATTAAAGTAGATGGAAATAGAGTCGACAGAATTGTAATGGTATAGTACAAGGGTAACTGTGATTAAATTACAAAATACAAAATAAATGACAAAAAAAGAAATCTGACACTGATACAATAACAATTTTACACAATATAGTATGCTGTTTATTAGGCTCAAATAATTATACAAGTCAGTATGCAAACCTGAAATTCGATAACACGGTATGTTTATTTTTCTCACATCCAAAGCCCTTGAAGTAATTGCTGTAACATAAAACTACTTCAAAGCTTTATAACACATTAGCTCACATCAGAGGTGTTCAGACTGAATCAACCCTGGTCACGAGAATTTTTATTGGCTAATGAAAGCAGAGTATTTGTCAAATCTGTGATTTAACCGCAATTTTTGCCAAATGTTCCATTAGAGACGTATGATTAGCAGCCTGGGCTCTTTTTGTGTTGTGTTGCTGTGGAACTGATAGCAGAGCTATAATTATTGAGCCGGCTCTAATCTGAACTCCCTCTCATGTTTCTTTTACACTCCTGCATGCGCACACTAAAGAGCTTTCATTGGTGAAGGGCCCTTCATGGGCACTACGAAGTGGCAGAAGCCGTAAAAAAGAGAAAGCTGATGTGTTGAGATGGAAATCTGTAATGGGGATGGATTCATATCGACTTGATCACTTCATTACTTTTTTTTTTCTGTGAGATTACAAAATTCTGTGTGCTACATGTCACATTACCCCAGTCTTATTTCATTTACATTGGCTGCCTGGAACCGCTTATCACATTTAAAGCCTTAAATCAGGAGTGTTCTATCTGATCCACAAATGAGGCACACCTGATAGCTGATTGAAGGCTAAGGTCAACACATTAAATATGTGCTCTTCCTGATTGGATGGAGTGAAAAAGATTAGACATCCCTGCCTTCAATTGTTTAGTTGCAGTATGTTGCTGATCTCTTAATGCCCTATAGCCCATCCTGAGCACCTCACTCTGTGTTGGAGTTGTTCAGCTCTACTCATGCTAATTTGATCTTTTATCTTATTTGATTAGTAGTTGATTCTTTTAAGATGTTTAATAGATTTGTAGTAGTGATGCACTGAAAATAAAATTCTTCACTGAAACCGAAACCATAGTTGGACACAACTGAAAAGCAAGCGCTGGAGACAATGATTACCTTTTTGTACTGTTGCATAAATTGTAAAAATTTATTTTGCTTTTATGCTTTCAGACAAAAAACATACTTATTGAAACTGCAGCCATTAAAGGGAAAAATATATATATATATATATAATATATATATATAAAGGAAATAACCAAAAATATCTATTTTGCATGAGTTTTTGTGCAAGTTCTGATGATTGAAGATTACTTAATGAATGTATTTTTTTAAATAGAAAATATAATAATAATAATAATAATAATAATAACAATAATAATAATTATTATTATTTTAGTTTTTGTAGCTTGTCATTTAGCACTAACATTCCTTCTAGGTATGAAACGTGCCAGTTATGGCCACTCCACTACCACTATTGTACAGTGACTTGCATACACATGCTGAAGCAAACACACAAGCATGAACGTCAACCTCTACATCACATCCCAACAGGGATTTTTTTATTTATTTTTATTTCATTCCATGGCTGTGTATATTGCAGTAGCAAAGAGAGATTTGGTCCATTTTTCATTACCCCTATAGCAGGCAATTCTTAGGAAAGCATACCCTTTTTTCCCCCTCTACATGTTGAGTAACTAATCTGGGCCAGGTGCATTGTATTCCATAAAATGCTCTGAGGTGGCCTTTCTGCAATTTCCCAGGAATCGGGTATGTGATTGAAAGTGTGTCAGATCTATAATCAGGCCTCTGCGTGCTTATACACTGTTCTTCTGACCCCACCTGTTCACTGCTGTCCCTGCACACCTCACAGACTCTGAATGTGGACTGAGCTGAGTTTGAGGCCCAACACCACACGTCAGAACACACACTCGCTGCTGAGTGGAGGAGACACACACCACTGCTCAGTGGCTCACTAATAAGCGGGGATAGTTATTCAGCAGGGTGGATGTGTTTCTGAGCATAGCGGCTTGCTCCACAGTGCCAGATGAACCAATAAAGAAGGTGAATAAAAAAGGTGAGAGAGAATGAGATCTGCAGGATGCATTCCATTCAAACAGCATTCACCATACAGTTTAGGACACAGCCTCGTCACTCAGTAAAAAGCCTGGCAAGACTCATCTAGTCCTCTTAAATAAAAGCATCAATTAGAAACAAGAAGGGAATACAAGGGAATTTATTTTTAAAAAATTTAAAAGTCTAATAATTAATAGACCTGAATCAGCACTGTGTGAACAAAGAGGGAATCTGAAAAGACACTTCCTCAATTTGATATTTGACATTTAATATTGTCACAAACTGAGAGGTGAGACAGATGGAGATGCAGTTGAGTGTATTTTTATCAACAAACTGGCAGGCAAACAGTTTCAAAACAAAGAGCAAGATCAAAATCAGTGAACAGGTAAAAAAAAAAACACACACTTTATAAAATGTGTGTATGTGTGATTGGAAACAGGTGAGTATGCTCAATACTCTGGGGATTGCAAACGGGTCAATGGTGGTGGATTCCAGATAGCATAGTCCGAGGCGACCATTCGTGCGTACTGTATAAACTTGATACAGTACGCACTTGTCAGTATAGTATAGTATACACTGGTCAGTGTAGTATAGTATAGTATAGTACAGTATACACTGGTCAGGGTAGTATAGTATAGTATAGTATAGTATAGTATACACTGGTCAGTGTAGTATAGTATAGTATAGTACAGTATACACTGGTCAGGGTAGTATAGTATAGTATAGTATAGTATTGTATACACTGGTCAGTGTAGTATAGTATAGTATACACTGGTCAGTTTAATTTAGTATGGTATACACTGGCTATTATAGTATAGTATAGTATACACTGGTCAATATAGTATAGTATAGTATAGTATAGTATAGTATGGTATACACTGGTCAGTGTCGTATGAATACAATCCGGGCATAGCACATATGCCAAATTGGTACTGTCGTGTGACCTACAGCTTAAAAAGAGTCGACATGCTGCATTCCACCATTTTTGGTTCTGACAGCTCTTCCATCTGAATCCGACACTGCAGAATCTCAGAGGAAGCAGTAGGTCATCCAGGTATTTCTTGCCTACTGTTTTATGAATACTGAGAATTTGGACATACTACTCCTTTGGCGTACTGCTTTTTGCCTACTATATAGTAGGGTAGTAGGGAAATTCAACACAGCCAGAGTTCACAGACAGAGTTGAACAGAAAGATACAAATGTGAGCTTTCAGAGTAGTGTTTAAGATTGACATGTGCAAAACTGAAAAGGCAGGAGAGTAATGCAGCTGAGTTCAGAAACTATTAAGGCACTGCACATAAGGCCAGTGTACATTTATTTAAAAAGAGATGGCTTTTATTTGAGGAAAAAGATGGTCAAGTTGCAGTTAAAATACAAACAAAATATGCAAATCCTCAGAAATGTACACCATGTGTGCTCATGGTGTAATCCCAATGCAAACAGTATAGTGCGCATTATGAGCAATACAAAATCAAACAAATGATAACACTCTCACACATTTTTGAGTAATGCCAAGTGCACTAAAAAAAATTGCAAATTGCATCTAAATTTAACAAACCACCTGAAAGTTTGTTCTGTGCACTAGTCTTCTGAAGCCTATGCAGTAAATACTTTTAAGTATAAGGCTATAGTATTTCATTTCAGGAAAAGCTTATGAGAACAACCACAACATTTGTGGTTGTTATGAGCAAAAACTTCCAGATCTTGTCTGCATTTGAATGGCATCTTGTTGCTCAACAAAGATGCGTCTAATAGTTGCTGCCAAAACAGTTTACAGTTTAATGTGAGAACCTGCACGATGCATCAACTCTGTCTAGCCCTCTTGTGGAATAAGCTTTTCACTGTCCTCATGCACAAAAAATATGCAGTAAAATATGTAAACAATGCGGGGATAACAGCAGCCATGTGCTCACATGTGCATACAGTATAGTCATGCACCTTACTGGAGGATTAATAAGAATGGCTGAGCAAGAAGCAGCTTTTATTGGCCCGCTGTATTAACTGCTGAATTGGATGGAAGAACTGGGCAGGCTGATTTATGTTGCCATTTATCGACGTCATCTACGGAGAGCTGTGTGACTGACATTTACAGGTAAATCCCTCCATGTCTACTTCAATAATATGACCTGTAGCCATAGAACTCATTCTACCAGGGCCATAGTGCCCGCTGCCCTCTGCCCAGCATAAATCTACCACCTGCATGCCTGGCAGTCAATTGTGCATCAAAAGCTTGTACAAGGTTTGAGTCTTTATGTACAGTGGGGGAAATAAGTATTGAGTGTGTCAACATTTTTTTTCAGTAAATATATTTCCAATGAGGATATTCACATGAAATTTTCACCAGACTTCAGGATTAACTCAAGACATCCAGAAATATAAAGAATTCACAACATTAAAGTCCATAAATAAAGTTATGTGTAATAAAGTGGAATGACACAGAAAAAAAGTATTGAACACGCTAAGAAAAAGCAGTTCAAGAGTAAGGCAAGGCTGAAATCTGTAAGTAATTATACCCCCTATCTGTGCAAATTAATATCAACTGGGTTAGTAAATTGATGGTCTATAAAAAGGCTTTTCATTACCAAGGTGTCACACAAGAAACATCTCATGATGGGTAAAAGCAAAGAGCTCTCCCAAGACCTTCGGAACCTTATTGTTGCGAAACTTATTGATGGAATCGGATACAGACGTATTTCAAAACTTCTGAATCCTCCAGTAAGCACCATTGGGGACATTATCTGCAAGTGGAAGTAATATCACTCCATCATTAACCGGCCACGCACAGGAGCTCCTCGCAAGATTTCTGACCAGGGAGTCAGAGGAATAGTCAGAAGAGTAGCCCAAGAGCCAAGGACCATTCGGAAAGAGCTCCAGAAACACTTGGAGGACGCAGGTGCCATCGGCACAGAGAAAACTATCGGCAATGCACGCCACCACCATGGCCTGTATGCACGCTCATGTCGCAAGACTCCATTACAGCTCATTTGGACAAGCCTATGAAATATTGGGAGAGTGTAGTCTTGTCAGATGAGAGCCATGTTTGGAAAGGAATTTGGCACTGCGCATCACCCTAAAAACACTATACCAACAGTGTTTTTCATCACATGGTACTGGCAGACTTCATATAATTGAAGGCATGATGAATGGAGCCCTTTACTGAGAGATTCTTGAGAAGAATCTGCTGCCATCCACCATGAGACGTGGGTGGACCTTCCAGCAGGACAACGATCCACAGCATACAGCAAAGGAAACTCTCAATTGGTTTCAGAGAAAAAAAAAATCAAGGTGTTGGAATGGCCCAGTCAATCACCTGACTTGAATCCAATTGAACAAGATTTAAAGACAATATGTTTAGAAGAATGGGCCAAAATCACACCTGAATACTGCGACCGATTCATTTCTTCATACAGGAAGCGTCTTGAAGCTGTCATTACACACAAATGCTTCTCCACTAAATATTAAATGAATTTCAGTTAGCGTGTTCAATACTTTTTTCCTGAGTCATTCCACTTTACACATAACTTCATTTATGGTCTTTATTGTTTGGATTTCTTCATATATGTGGATTTCTTGAGTTAATACCAAACTGTGGTGAAAATTTCATGTAAATAGCCTCATTGGAAATATATTTACTGAAAAAAATGTTGATGCGTTCAATACTTATTTCCCCCACTGTATTACTCAAGAGCACAAATACATTTTTCCCCCCTGTTTGTGGTGCCAAATATTTCATGTAAATGTGAACATCCTGATGCTCAGTGTACGATACGACACCCCTTACTAAATAAACGTAAACTTCGCATTAAAATAAGTCACATTCACGTACCCTCTATTTTTGTTTCATATAATGTTTGGACTGCCTCTGAAACAGCACTTCTATTGGTTATGTAGGACTATTTTTGTCTCATTAGTGCTGCCATGGTTCAGAGCTGTTTTCTATGCTGAGTGAATTCTTTGCTTATCTTATAGTGAATTCATATTATGGCAAAAAAAAAATGACAGTAATTACAAGACAACAGCTCAAAGATTATACTAAGAGGTGTTAACTCAAATGAGTCTTTTCTAAAGGAAAGGCACAAAATCTCTTCAGGCTGCAGGCTGCAAGCTGCATACTATTTATTATGCAGTCATTACTAATAAATGGTTGGGAATGTGTATAGTTAAATCCTGATATCATACTCCTAATTACTTTAACCATGGCAACCACTGACATTTTCTGAATCATGTTTGAGTATAATGTGACTTTGCACACTGTCAATCTGTACGTTTCTGGAAAAGTTACCAACTGGTAATTATAAGTTCACCAAAGGCAAACAAGATGCAAGCTCATAATGATCATCATTCCAAACATTATGCAAACTCATTAGTAACCCCTCTGCCAGGTAACAATGATTATTTATGAAACCCTGTCAGTTGCTTTATAAGTTGTTATTCATTGTCTAATCTCGCCTGATATCTTATTGCAAGCATATCAGTAAGCATATCTCACAGGCAGAGGTGGACAATGTTAAGTAATTGTATCTTTGTTTACTATATGTAAGTTTTATTTTGGCATATTCATACTTTACTTGCGTATTACTGAAATTGAATACTTGTACTTTATTTAATTACATTTCCAAAAAAAAAAAACCCCAAAAAACACCTTACACCTTTTTACACTTTACGTTTTATTTAAACCTTCAAAGCACTCATTGGAAATCACGAAGGTTTCCTCTTCTCTCATTCTCCCAATGACTGTCTGCTATACATCAGTGGAATGAGCTCAGTTTAGCATCCAATCAAGTTCATCAATGTAGAGTGTCAGATCATCAGCTGCAGTGACCTTCTCATGCTACATAATGTAGTTAACACTATAGCTATTCGTGTGCGTCTGAAGATGGATAAGCCACTGGACTGCAGTGTTGAAATTGAGGATGAGCTCCCTCGGATCTTTGCCTTAGTAAAATGTTTCAATATACTGGAATAAACAAAGGCTTGCTTCAAATATTTTGCCTCCCTAAGGCACGAATTTAATCTCATTTGAAACAGCATGCTAAAGTAAGTTTAGCTGACTGATTATAGTGACCTAACTTAGCCTGTTTTTGTTTGTTTGTTTTTGTTTTTTCACATGTCAAATTCTAGCTAATGGTAAATATTGCGACATCGCAGAGATTGAACAATGTTTACAGGTAAAACTGATTAGTTGCTTTAAAACAAAAACTATCTTTCAAAAACCAGTAATCAAAATTACTTTTCACATGAAAACATGACAACTTAATTTCATCAGTTAAAACCTTTACTCTTAGTTTTTTATTACTTGAGCACATTTATAAGTAGAAATATTGTACTTTCCTCATCTGTAAGCCACTTTGGATAAAAGGGTCTGCTAAATGAATAAATGTAAATGTAAATGTAAATGTACTTTCATTGAGTATATGTTATGGTTGGATGCTTCCAGTTTTAACCAAGTAAGATATTGACATATTAACTATACTTTCACTTAAGCAGAATTTCTCAGTACTCTGTCCACCCCTACCCACAGGCGTATGTCTCCTCTTAAGGCCTTCTCTACATTCAAACTGCTGACAGTGCAGTGACAGGAAGCAGTCACACACAGTCTGAATCTCGCTGCTTTCCACATACTAGCCAATATTACTTGATATGCTTTCAAAGTGTGTAATAAGAGTCAAGAGTTTGTGGGTGTGATTGGCTTTCATGGAGTTCCACAGATTCACTAATGTCACCACACACACACACACACACACACACACACACACACAGAGTTGGGAATCAAAAGCTATTTAGATGCATAAGAGTCACACATCATTCACATTTAGCTGTGTTTTTGTGTGTGTGTTTGTTTGTTTGTTTGTATGTGAGAAAGGGCAATGTTTAGAGGCTCCCCTGTTCACTTCTGCTAAGCGGATCAATTATTAAGCATACTCTGCTGCACCACATCAAACCTGCACGCTGAGAGATTCACTGCACCACAGTGACAGAGTGTCATGAGACCTGTTCAGCATGTCCACACAGACACACACACACACGTTTGTCTTACTATCCTTGTGAGGACCTTCCATTGCCATAATCCTTAAAGCAGCTAATTACACCTATATCTAGCCTTAACCTAGTAACCAAATGGAAACATTGGCTTTTAATTTTTTAAATAAGAGCTGCATTATTTAAAGAATATGGTAAATATGGAAAATTTAAAGCAGTTTTTCTTGTGGGGGCCAGCCAAATATCCCAACAAAGTCAATGCTATAAGATATTCCTGCCCTTCCTACATTTGGTCGCGGTCACAAAATAACAACATGTATCTTTGATCCTGGGGGGTATGGACTTAGGCCCTGTTTACACTAGTGCGTTTTTGTTTTAAAATGCATCACTTGTGCTACAGTTACGCCTGTCGTCTACACTACTCCGGTGTTTTCGACCCTCAGAAACGGAGACTTTTGGAAACTGTTTTAGTTTGAAAACTCTGGGCCCAGGTTTCAGTGTAAACAGTCCAAAACGAAGGCGTGGCTTCGCCCACATTCGCCCCCTGATTGGGTCTTCTGGATCATTGCGTATCATTCCCTGATTCATCAAGCTCCTACCATATGACCGTTACGCTACCTTGATCGTATACACAACAACACGGAGACTGAACTGCAAGCTTTGCTGGTTTTGTTGTCATTCTTAGCAGCCATTGTGCAATTAAATTCTGTCTTTCATGATACTGCAGCTGCCTACAACATGCGCAAGAGGCGAGCTCTGATTAAAGCAATCGGCAACAAATCTCATTTTAAGCAGCGTAAGCCCTACATGGAACGCCGGTTTGTTGTGTCTGCCTGTGACTAGCAACCAACTTCCTGTTTACACTTGCATGCCCAGTGTGCATGAATGATCATGTGACGTGTATTTGGTTGTGCAGTGTGGACGGCGATCGTTTCTGAAACACAGCGGAAACGCCAGTGTAGACAAAGAACGCTTTCATTTGAAAATGCCGTTTTCAAACAAAAACGCAAACAGGGCCCGTGTAAACAGGGCCAGAGTCTGCATGTTCTCCCTGTGTGTTTATGTGTGTGCAACTGTGTGTCTCTGATCGGTTGGCACCCCATCCGGGGGTGTTCCCTGAGTTCCTGAGGCTGCCCTGCAACCCTGTGTAGTATGGAAAATGGCTGGATGGATAACTGAACCTCATCAAGACATATAAAAACATAACCCCACCTCAACACAGCTCAGATGTGAAAAGAAGAGAGTGGCTAAGAGGCAGGAAGCTTTCTGTTCATCTTAGAATGTAGGCAAGAACTAACACTTTTCTATCCTTCTCTAAAACCTCTAAAGCAAAAGGCAGGAAATGAACATACTGAGTTCTTATAACAGGAATCTGACATGACAGTGGGCTCAGACTCACAGAAACAAACACTGAAACAGACCTGACAACATTTTCCCAATCTCCAAATGTCCAGTTCAGGTGAGCCTATGCCCACTGTACCCTTAGATTCCTGTTCTTGGCTGATGAGACTGGAACCTTATCTGCTATGGGGACCATTCTACTGTTGTAGACCATCTGCATGAAGGTTCAACGTGTTGTGCATTCTGAGATGCTTTTCCACAGTTGTAAAGCGTGTTTATTAGAGCTACTGTAGCCTCCTGTTTGCTCAAACCAGTTTGGCTGTTCTCCTTTGACGTCTCTCATTAGCAAGTTACTTCCTCCCACCGATCCACCTCTCACTGGATGTTTTTCACACCATTATATGAAAACTCCAGAGACAGTTGTATTGAAAATCCAAGGAGATCAGCAAATTCTGAAATATTCAAACCAGCTTGTCTGGCACCAATGACCATGCAAGTGAGATCACCATTCGGATGTTTGACCTGTATCTGCATGATTTTACGCATTGCGCTGCTGCTACATGTTTGACTGATTAGATAACTGCATGACTGCGCAGGTGTACCGATGTTCGTCAGGAAAAGTGGCCAGTGAGTGTGTTTAATGCTTTAGTGAAAACTAAACTAGATTGTCATTAGTTTCCAATTTCAAAGATAAATGACAAGTGATCTAAGGCAAAATGCTGGCACAGGGAGAACATTCACTGAGCTACTGGGGTTGTGTGTCACCTCTCAGTTATTGCATAGTGTGACTGTGGCATGCTGTCAGCACTGAGAGGCACAAATCTGCAACGCTGTCTCTCCTTTTAGCAGCAAGCAGTCAAATCCCGGCCTGTGTTTCAGTTCCCATTAGGTGAATGACACTCATGCATATGTTTTGCTGATAGTGCCAGAGGAGAAATGTGAACGATTCATGCTCGGTGTGTGTGTGTGCGTGTGTGTATCATCTCTCAGCTCTCTGCATATGTGGGCGTGCAGTGATAAAGCGCGAGCCTCAGTTGGCCTCTAGATTGACTTTCTGCTGTAGGCTACAGAGAAGAATATCTCTGATGTTACAGAATTGAATGAAGTTCTCATGACCCCGATTCACCTGCTGCTTGTTCAGACGTACCTCTCGAGCAACGAGTCATCAGATATGCTATGAGTGCTAAAATACACACATTCTGTACACTGCACTCCCTCCATTCATGAGCTGTATGTATGTACACATAGTTGCACAATAGTATAGAACCAACTCTACTAGGAATAGCTAAAACATTGGAGCAAAAATTAATCTGTATAAATGGGTCACTGCGCTAAATAAATGATTCCACATTTAGATTTGTTGTTATAAGGTTAGAAATGCGATCTGCTTACACACTTTTTAGAGGCAATATGGTTATTCAACTTAACCCTATGTTTATACTAGGAAGTGACAAATGACCCATGCGGCTTGTAGTTTGAGTCTTGTGAGAGTATAGCGACCACTACTGTTGTTGCACATGGGAGTGTTTTCTCCCCCAATGACAAATAGTAACTATATGGCCAAAAGTATGTGGACACCTCACCATCACACCCATATGTGCTTGTTGAACATCCCATTTCAAACCAATGGCCATCAATACAGAGCTTAATAGGTGTTCTGTGTTGTATACGTATAATAGACATTAATAATCATCTGTTGTTTTGTCACATGATAATGTGAAGATAGGATAATACATACCTAACAGAACAGATTCATTTGGGTTCTTTAAAGAGAGAGCGAGATCAATGAGGTTGTAGGCCTCTCAAAAGGAGGAATGAATTGATGGATAGAGCAGAATGGGCAAATGGGATATAGTGTTCTCTCCAATCAGCTTATTTACTCAGCACGAACGCCTCTCTTTTACTGAAGTGGGGTAAATTATCAGCACCATAATTCTACAGAGAAAGCAGGCTGATGCAAAATGCCCTTCAGTCCATCCAACACACAGCTATCTAGCACAGTCCTTCTGCTCAGGGGTACAGTGAAAAGTGGTGTACAAGTTTACTAAGAATTCTACATTAAATTATGACAATATACTAACCTGTACTTGTAGTTATTTGATGACCTGGATATAGGGCACATTGTAATATTTGTGATTTAGCAGATATGGCCATAGGAAACTGAAATGAAGCATCTAACTATAATCACAGAGAAGCACTAGCTTCGTAGTTTCATTCGTAACTTACATTATTTACATTTCTGCTTCTTACTCAAAGTCAAGGTGGTCGATTAGTTAAAAAAAAAAAAAAAACAGTCCTAGAGTCCACAGGCAGAAGGGAGAGAGTAGAGAACCAGCTGGTGCAGAAGCAGAACAGCCCATGACTGATGAAGATTGTTATAATCCATGCCAAACAAAACTGAAGTCGTTGTTGCTCTGCCAATCAACAATGTCAATTATTTACAGACTTGATGTGTCAGGAGACAGTGACGATGCCAGATGAGAACATCGACATTCCAGTCTTGGACAATATTTCTGTCTTCCTAACATGAATTACAAAAGAGTCAACCAAGACCAGAAGGACAACATGGCAAGAGGTCAATTTACTAAATGAAGTGGACTAATAATATATTGTGTTGGTTCCCAGCGATGCTATATCTGTTTGTTTTTTTATTCTACTTGTGTTTAGCAAATGTTATGAGCATTGCACTGAAAACCAAGCACCTATAGTGTGCAGAATTACATACAGCTCCTTTGTTGAACAGTAGTAAGATTAACTTTTACATAAACGGCTGAAAACTGAGGCTCTGGAAGTAATTCACGCTGTTCATTTATGCAATTGGGGGCAGTGGTGGTTTGGTGGTTAAGGCTCTTGGTTACTGATCAGAAGGCCGGGGGTTCAAGCCCCAGCATTACAAAGCTGCCACTGTTGGGCCCTTGAGCAAGGCCCTTAACCCTCTCTACTCAAAAAAAAATAAAAAAATGGTATAAGCCATGACCTCAGGATAAGCTAAGAAAACCCATTTGGAAAACTGACTTCCAGTCTGGAATGCTTGTTTGGATGGACCTCCCATTAGTCACTATATAGATACCCTACTCTTCAGACCAGATCCTGGGTGGAACATTAGTGAGCTCAAGGAGTTAAAAAATAATTATTCAAATTATTCATCTGACCCACCTACATAACCATTAGAGCTTATATTGAAGAAAAATAAACTAATCTTGCCTAATGCACCTTTAAATGCTGGCAAATGCTTCTCTTTTTTTCATTAAAATCAGTAAGGTAGCCACCGACAATCCTTATAGCAAGATCCACCAATGAGACACAGCTGCTGTAACCATGGAAACAGTAATCACAGCACATATTGGCATCTCCCGCTTTCTTTTCTCTCATATATGACGAGCTTGTTTAGGGCTGAGGCGAGTACACAGGGGGGAATCACTTCATATCAGTTCTGTGTAGTGCAGTGCAGAATACTGTATATGAGTGACAGACTATTGGCTCTGTTTTACAGGGCTGTGACGAGTGTTGCTGACTAGCAGAGGCTGGTTAGCTAATTTGTGAACGTGTGTTAGCTAATGTTGCAGCAGCATAGTGCTTTTTAACACTCTCTGATAACTGGTATGAAGGTATGAAGGAGCCTGATGTGAAACTTCACACCATAATGTGGCTTGCCAGGCTGTTATAATGAATTTGCCAGAATAAAACAACTGAAAATGTAGAACGATAAAGGTAGAATGAAAAAGAGTAAAACACTACACAAAACTACAATACATACTGTAACTAGAAAACAAACAAATACATATAAAGCATTAACTGGATAAAATTGAAATGATGTCAGAGAGTTGTAAAAGACAATATGTACACAGTCTTAATCCTTTCATTTAAAGCAACACTTTAAATCTGTGAGCTTATATATGCTGAAGAGGGCAGGCAGCATTTCCTGCGAGTGTGTTTTGCTGCCCTTTAATATCTCTCGTGTGATCGGGGAGAGCTTGCTTGCTAATTGGCAAATGACCACATTGGAGTGAAAGTATGGAGGGAAAAGTATATTTGGAAAATGCATGGGAAAATTTCTTCCAAAACCAAGGCCATGGGAGCATGGTGGCTTAGTGGCTAGCATGTTTATCTCACACCTCCATGGGTGGAAGTTTGAATTCTGCCTCCACCCTGTGTGTTCAGTGTAATCTGGTTTCCTCCTCAGTCGAAAGACATGCACTGTATTCTGATTGGCTATTCCAAATTGTCTGTAGTGTGTGAATGTGTGTGTGATTGTGCCCTGCGATGGGTTGGCAACACATTCAGTGTCCCCCGCCTTGTGCCCCGAGTTCCCTGGGGTAGGTTCCAGGCTCCCCGCAAACCCTGTGTAGGATGAGTGATATGGAAAATGGATGGATGGAACCAAGGCCATTGAAAAAATAGGTGCCCACTGTTCAGGTCTATTTAATACAGGTTCCAACCCTGATCCTGGAGTACCCCCTCCAGGATGTGTGAATGTGTTTCCTTCTCGCAACACATGTTTCAACTAATCAGCTTATTAATGGCCCTACCTGAGTGTAAATTGATGTGTTAGAGCATAAAAAAAAACACTCAAATGTGTAGGACAAGGACTCCAGGCCCAATATTGGGAAACTGTGTATTTTTCTGCCTTCAGACTCACTTGATTCTATCGAACCCCAGTGCATTTGCGTTCACTTTACATCATCACAAACACACATGGAGAACACGATGCAACTCATATATAAATATATCTGCAGGTTACTTTACTTCCTGAACAAGCGTGGACGAGTTGCATTTGCATTCACGGGAAATGCGGCTCAGTTCCAGTGCAACCGAACTCAGACCTCCTCCTACTGGCAGTCTTGGGTTCGGTACTGAGGTGCACTTCCTGGTCCACATGACAGCTTTCACATTACCAATTTTTCATGCAAATCATGCTCTGTTTTGGCCTAACCTGCCAGTGTGAAAGCCCCCTTAGAGTGACTTTGTACTGTAGATACTGTGGTTCCTATTATCCAATTGTAAAGAAATCTGGAAATGACATTTCTACCACATGAACAATTTCTTTCTGATCACATTCTACATGTTTACTAATTCCACTTTTTTTTTCTGCAGAGATGTTCACACCACAGGCAGTGGTGTTCAATTAAGCCCCAGGCTATTTGTGTGTGTGTGTGTGTGTGTGTACAGTAGCTCTGTCTCTTCACATTTGCCATGATGTCTACAGCCCTTGCTGTCATATTTGATTTGCTGCACGATGCACCACAGGCGTGTGGATCTGTGACACTGGCACTCATAGCAGGAGAGAACGAGATAGAGCGAGAGAAAATGAAAAATTGCCACTGACTTCACAGACTTTTATCTTTGAAATAACTTCCAAGAGCTGCGTCGCTACAGTTACTGGCATTGTGCTGGTGTTCGGCATCCTATTAATGAGAGCAAAAGAATAGTAATTATGCTCTATTAGTTTAGAAAAGCAGTGAAAGTAATTGATATGCTGGAGCCAAGCCAGATGGTTCCTGCACCAATTAGAACATAATCTTCTAAAGCTTTGTGTGAATATTTGAGGGCAAACATCTCACACCATTTGCATGAGAGGTCATTTCACTGGCATTGATTAGAACGGCAGGTGAGCCTCAATCCACACAAAATGCAACACCTGGCAATGCATTCACAATATTATCAATGTATTTATTCATTACTGTATTTATGCATGCCAGTCATACAGAGTGAGAGTTTTTTTTTTTCATCCAGAGCACATCAGTCAAAATTGTTTATATTTATGCATTTATGTTTGCACCCTAAATAGCTATCATTGCATTTCAAAAGAAGCGTGAGGGGTGTATTAGGGATGGGGGTTTAAATGACAAAAAAAGTTGAACAAGCCAGCTGGATGCAATTATACACTCAGTGGCCATTTTATCACCTACCATATAGGTCACTTTGTAGATGTTCAATTAGCGATGTAGCCCATCTGTTGCAGTGCTTAATTTGTCAGCCTCATAATTGGAAAGGGACCACCATAAGGTCATGGCTGACCAGATATTATTTGGTTGGTGGATTCTTCTCGGGTGCGTGGTGGCTTACTGGTTAGCATGTTCGCCTCACGCCTCCAGGGTCGGGGGTTTGATTCCCACCGTGGCCCTGTGTGTGTGGAGTTTGCATGTTCTCCCCGTGCTGCGGGGGTTTCCTCCGGGTACTCCGCTTTTCCTCCCCCAGTCCAAACACATGCATGGTAGGCTGATTGGTATGTCCAAAGGGTCCATAGTGTATGAATGTGTATGTGATTGTGCCCTGCGTTGGATTGGCACCCCAAACCTGGCTCCAGGTTTCCCCATGACCCTGAAGGAAGGATAAGCTGGATGGATGGATGGATTCTTCTTAGTACTGCATTGACAGTGATGCTGGTATGAGTACATCAGTTGCAGGAGATGTAAAACACTGTGTGTACTGTATGTCACAGAATTATACTATGTACCAGCACAGCTGTTCACTCTACACCGAAAGACTCAGGACTGAATTGAGCACATTACAAATATTATCCCACCTTATACAAAAACTTTTGTGAAATTTATGAAACTATAAATTATGCGCCATGTGTAAACACTATCTTCCACAGAGCGCATCTGCCTATCACTGATCTTTCTAAACAGAGCGCTAAACCTCTATTCAGATGGGATTCGATTTACATCGCGACCAGGAGTAATTCCGTCATTTGCATGTTTTTATTTCAGCTATGTTTTTTCTCCCTCCTCCCCTGAGAAACTTGCAGACCAAATTACCTACTGTTTGTGAGCAACTGCACTCATGTGATCATTTTAGTCCCATCCAGACAGACCTGGTGATCATTTTACTTGTATTGGGGAAAAAAATAAGTTTATTTATTCACCTAAAATGCGTGTTCACGTCCCAAATCATGAAAAGATGAATGCTTTGGAGGAGTCTCAAACGACTTACTTGATGCGGGTTGTAGGACTCTGCACTGCCTACATTAGGAGCCCATTAGCAGAAGGAAGAAAATAAAATCAATCAGAAGAGCTCCATCAGGAAGGCTGATTAAAGGGGCTATTATAATGTCAGCTTCAGGTATAAAGCCACTTTATGTTCACATATACCAAAATACCATCCGACGCTTCATTTTCGAGCAATAAATGAATGAACAGGTGTATTGCTGCAAGTTTCTGATTTAACTTTAGATGCTGCCAAATAAATAAACATGATAATATGACCATGTGTGATACATCGTCGTAGACAAAACAATCTGACAGAAACTCGTCCCTCACACATTAATTAGATCGCCGTCCGAGTTTTATCATGTGTAAAAAAGTTATTACAGACGTCATCCAGTGAAACTAATCCCATCCAGTTAGGGCTTAAGAGAAACCTTCTTGTTACAGTGATGCAAGAGCAAGGATTTCACATCCGCAGGTGCAGCGTAAATCCTACCATGGCCTGAATTACCCTGAAAATAGAGGAAGCCAAAAATCTACACAATTAACCCCAAACTAAAAGATTTAATACAGTCATGTGAAAAAATAAATACGCCCCATAAAAATTGTTGGGTTTTTGTTTTTTGTGACATATTTGGACAAGCGAACATTTCATCCTTTTTGAAACAGTGCCTAATTAATACAGTTGAGAGACTCTATAAAATGACACATAAAATTGACATTTTTTGTAGTCATTTTCACAATTTAAATGAACAAAAAACAGATCGGTGACATGGAAAAAGTAAGTACACCCCAGCATTTATCACACCTTCAAATCAATAAAATTAGAATCAGGATTCTAATCTGATAGAATTAGAATCCTAATTCTAGGATTAGAATAGGGGGGGTTCTAGGGGGGTGGGGGTTGAAACGGGCAGTACATGCAAGAAAACCCTCGAAAATTTTGTAATTGAAAGAATACTGCATGGAAAAGTGGTCAAAAATTCCATCAGGCCTGGTGGACAATTAGGCAAAACACCTTCAAGAAGTTATTTCTGTTAAAGGGGGCAATACTAGCTTCTGAGGCCAAGGGTGTACTTATTTGTTTCCACAGAAGAATATCACATCTATTGATATTTCTGTTGAATAAATGATCAAAAAAGCTCATTTACCTTGTGGTTTTATTCAAGTATATCAACTTAATTAATAGGCACTATTTCAAAAATGATCAAATGTTTGCTTGTCCAAATATGTAAATAAATAAATAAACAAATAAACACATAAATAAATAATAGCCAACAATTTCCATGGGGTGCACTTACTATTTTTTTTTTTTTTTTACGTGACTGTATATCAAGTCAAGTCAAGTGGGTTTGTATTGTCATTCCTCTATATAGCTTGTATACATTGGAATGAAATGACGTTTCCTCAGGACGATGGTGCAACGCAGAACAGTACACAAGACTACATAAAGGGCAAATACACAACAGTGTGAGACGAGTGCAAAACAATAAATACACAGAACAAAACAGTAAATACACAGAACATGGACTATAAACTCTAAGCACAAGTATAGCAGCAATATCAGCAGCAAAAACGAGTTCCATAATTAAGTAAGGTGCGGTGTGCAGTTGTACTGAGTCTTACTAGGTTAGGTTAGGTTATATAAAGCATAGATAAAACACAAATCTTCATGTCCTGTTTTTACCATGAAGTATCTCCCTGTAGTTAAGCCATATTTAAAGTCAGTTTAAGATTCTTTTTTCATGTTCCTGAAATTGCATCATTCATCAAATTCTTCTCCCATCTATCCACCTCTCATCTATTTATGTCTATCTTCCAGTAAAAGATAAGTACTATCCAAAAAAAATCTCACAGAGCAGTTTACCTCTGCTTTTTCTGTCATTTCTGAATAATATTTCAATAAGAAAAGTGTATAATTTTTAAAATACGTCTCTAAAGAGCATTCTATTCAGCTTATATTCAGATCTCACTGATCTATTACTCTCGATTCGTTTTCATATATGACTAAATATGATCTTTCTTATTTCAGTCTCATTTGTCTTCAGAAAGATTCAGGAGAAAGGCTTCACAAGTCACTGCTCTTTAATTAAAACACCACTGAGATATCCCATGTCTCTGGAGATAGAGCAAAAGTTGATCTTAAGCGAGATTTTTATCCTTCTGGGAGGAAAACCTCTGGCGGATAGGTCAACACAACATTGACTTCAACCTCAAGATATTAAACATCTTTTATAAAGCAGTTAAACCATTTTGCATATGCAAATGTGGCACGGGAGAGAGGTGTGAAACAGCAGCGGTGACAACAAATAATTTCAATTTTACATGTAATTGCAGGTTTTTGATAATACTTGATCTGGCTCAGCAGAATACAAGGAGCCTCGAGGTCTCGAACAAGTCTCCCTGCTCATTTGTTGACAACCTTTTAATAAAACATGCCACCTCGAATTCTTCTGAGACCTACAATTTCCATGCCGCGATTTGCATGGCTGGTAGCTATAATTCTAAAAATATGACAGGCGAGAGCTGCGGTATCCACGAGGTCTGCCGTTCACCTTAATTGTGGATTATGGCGGGGAGGAAGAGGAGAGGATTTACAGGGAGAGAGGAAGGCAGTGGCCCTGGGCACAAAAACCAAGCAAACATAGAGGATCCGCAAAGCTGAAAGTCGCTTTGAAGATTTGTGTAACCTTTTGGAGGGCTTGTGTCAAAACAACACCGTGGACCGAGAGCCTTTTCTTAGCACTCTTCTCACACAGCCTATGTAATAAGAGTTACAAATCTCGCTGTAAAATTCATCCCCTTGCAATTATGTGACTCACACACACACACACACACATGCACACACACAATCCTTGAGGCTGTTAACAAACCTCTGCATGTTTGATCTTTGACACCTCAAATCACATTTTAAGAGCTAAACGGCGCAGCTGTGATTAATTAGCAAGCGTGTGCTAGCTGAAGCCGCTGGTGAAGAAAACTCAAATGCTTGGCAAGAGCTACCTGCCCCCTGGTGTATGGTGGAGCGAAGCTCTGATGGGACCCAGCCACCACACCTGTGTGTGTGTGTTTAGTGTGTATTGGGCTGAGAAGTAAGCGAGCGAGCGAGTCTGAACGTTTGTGCGAGTTCGCACCATTTCAAAAGACTGAATTTGCATAATGGATGGGGAAAATATTCAATTCTTATGTTTTGTTCAAATGTTCACTTTTCTGATATTCACCACCTCAGAAATCAAAAATGATCAAATACCACAGAATTGTGATGCGATGCTAATGTAGTACATTTACAGAATTCGGTAGACGCCCTTATCCAGAGCGACTTACGTTTATCTCATTTATTCAACTGAGCAATTAAGGGTTAAGGGCCCAACAGTGGCAGCTTGGCAGTACTGGGGCTTGAACTCCTGACCTTCTGATCAATAACCCAGAGCCTTTAACCACTGAGACACTACTGCTCAGTAATATGTAGCAATATGAAGTATATTTTTAATAAGTTAACAACACATCTAAGGGAAACGCTCATATTCCTAACAGTTTGGTCTTAACTCCACAGTCACTCAACCTTTACACTGTCTGTATAAAAGACATAACAGTGATGTGTTAGCTAGCTAAACATGTATTATAAACTAGTTCATACTCGGTGTTCATATTTCCTACTTGCCTAATAACAGTACAGGTTTTAATCATTTGAATAGCGAATGTGTTGTGCTTGCTTTCCCATGTCGAAAGCATAAATTCCTGAGTTCCTTTTGAACACACCAATGAAGTTAATAGTCTTTCAAAAGATTCTGCATTGGTGCACAAAACATCCTAATCAGACTATTACACAGGCTTATCAGTTTTAACTGAAAAATATTAACAGCACCCAAAAATTTGTGATAAAAAATCTGTCTTTTGAATCTATTTTCAGTCTGTGGAAGATTTGATGTCGTTTTTTCGTGATTCGTGATCTTTCGCTTTTTTCAAAATTTGCGGCGTTATTTGTGATTTTTTTGTGGAAAACTACTCGGGTCGGCAAAACTGCAACTGCACGAAATTGTTTTGCACGGTCTTTTGCAGTGATGTTTGTTGGTGAATGAGACCTTTTAGCTATACTCATGTTCAACGCATGTGAAAGAGGGCTTTAGCTGAATGCGCGCTGTGATGATGTCACATGGCGCATTGTGATGACATCATATGACGCATCTTGGCCCAAGTTTGCAGAAAATCTACTTTCATTTTGAAAAATCGCAAGCTCCTGTGAATATTGCTTTTATTGAGTTTTCTTGATTTTGCGTTAAAACCCTGGAGGGACTGTCTGTTTCATTTTTTTTTAACCTTAGATGTAGTTTTAAAATAAATCCAAGTATCAATCAGCCGATTTTATAATGCCGCAAACAGAGCAAACATTATGACCTCTAAAAAGCACTTACACTGTCTTGTTAATGTTTAATAAACGCATATTTT
Organism: Ictalurus punctatus; assembly: GCF_001660625.3. Lineage (NCBI taxonomy): Eukaryota > Metazoa > Chordata > Actinopteri > Siluriformes > Ictaluridae > Ictalurus > Ictalurus punctatus. The sequence continues at coordinate 17,711,884 of NC_030424.2, read as the reverse complement.
GATTTTGACTCATACTAAGTGACTAAAAGTAAAACATGGCAAGTTAAACATTCTACATTAAGGTCATGGGTTTTATGATTAAAAATGATAATATTTTTGTTTTATACAGGAAATGGTCATACTGGAGGAATCATAATGAACATACTAGAAATCAAAAACCTGGATGAATCACGGATGATTAAATAATCTAAATCCTAAATTGTATGTGTACGAAAGTGAATGTCTGGAATGTGTGTATGTATGTGTGTGTGCATGTGTGTTCTAGGGCAGCTGAGGAGAGGAAAAAGCTTCAGCCCCACTGATACAATGAGGAGGTACACTGACACACTCCTGACACACACACTATAGTGAGAGTGCATCACAACCCTGACCCTTAATCCTTAAAATCCACAGAGCAGACAGACAATCATAAGAAGTAATAAGATGAAATTCCAGTGAGAAACACCTACTCGTACTGAAACAGCATCTGATATTCAGTATTTACAGTGGAGCCTTTAACAGTGCTAGAACAGTGAGCTTTAAGACCTCCACTATGCAAAAGAGCCGAGCTGTACTGCTGTGCCATTTTACAGTTTCAGTCGTATAAAGTGTTCTCTGCATGCCGTGCTTTTATAATGGCTGTTAATCTGGGTGGTGGAAGAAAAAAAGGGAAGAGCCAGCAGCAGGGCAAAGTCTCCCTGAGAGCTACATCATCCTCCTTTATCCTCTTTTCACAGCAGGGAACGTCCCAGTCTTCTATCATGAGAGCCATCGTACAATATCCATCATACCATCCAACAACCGAGCAACATCACGAAACATGTGGCAGGATAATATAGGGAACCTTAATGGCACTGATTTCACACTGACCTTCTTTACACACGTCTCTATTAATAGAGCAGATATGGAATGTCCGGATTTGAGCACACTGATGATTTGAGCACACTGATTATATAATGCTGACTACATGCCAGCATTAGACTTAGACTTTACTCCCAAACCTAAAACTGATAGTGTTTTGTGAACTGAGGTCTATAAGCGCTCAAAACCCTATACATGACATTGTATTGGGTGCCAAATCAAATATAAGTGCTTTCTACTATTACTGAAGGGTTAAACGAGTAAGTAAGTCAATTTTATTTGTATAGCACATTTAAACACAGCAAAGCTGACCAAAGTGTCGATCAGAGTAAGAAAATGTTCAACAGAAAACAAAATAAAACCAAATAGAGACAGACAATAAACAATAGTAAAAAATTTGATTAAAAACGCCGGGGAGAAGAGATATGCTTTCAGTCTCTTTTGAAAAATGATAATAGAAGGTGCGAGGCGGATATCCAGTGGCGATTGATTCCATAAACGAGGGGCGGTGACTGAAAAAGCTATAACCCCTTATCAGAAGATCTTAAAAATCTGCTAGATGAATGTGGTGTAAGAAGATCTTTGAGATAAGAAGGCGCATGATCATTACGAGTTTTAAAGACAAACAACATAATCTTAAACTGGATCCTAAAATGGACCGGGAGCCAATGGAGCGATGCTAAAATTGGGGTGACATGACCATATTTCTTTGCCCTGGTCAACAGCCTTGCAGCTCCATGTTGAACCATCTGAGGCGAGCAAGAGATGACTGAGGAAGACCCAAGTACAATGAATTACAATAATCTAAGCGCGATGTGATAAAAGCATGAGCGACCTCTCCAAATCTTGGAAAGATGAAAATGTTTTAAGTTTGGAAATAATCTGTAATTTATCAAAACACTTCTTAATGACCAAATTTATTTGCTTGGTTAAGAATCATTCTGAGTCCAGGATGATACCAAGGTTCCTAACCTGGGAAGAAATTCAGGGGAAGTGATTACGAAGCTCATTAATGAGACCATCTCTCAATAAGACTCTGGCTCACAATACGCTTTCTTATCGTGCTGAAGTCTTACTCTGGAACATAACAGCCAGACAGATGCCGTAACAATTCTTTCATATTATTACAGCAACCATACACATACTCTCTAAGGGCCATATTTTAATGATCATAAAGCAAATGAAAAATCAGCCATAAAGATCACAACATTGGTACATGTGGGTGTTAGACACAGATTCTCTGTGTTTTTGTTGTCCTTGGCGCAGCTGGATAATTGAAGAGTGTCGCTGTGTCAGGAATAAATACTTTATCAAGAGGCACGGCTAAGTGCTGCTGTGATATTGAATAAAATCAACTTCTATCATTCCTGCTAAAAAAACAAGTTTGCAACAATGACACCGTTTTCACAACGGCGTGTGATTAGATTTCATTTATAGACTTCTTACTGAGGCCAGCATGTTGGTTCGAGAGTTCCATCCTGTAGAGTTTTGCCTTATTTTCTCTGTGTCCCTGTGGGTTTGTTTTCCAGCTTCCACCCATCTCCCAAAAACCCTACTGGTAAACAAACTGGTAACACTAAATTGCCAGTGAATTGCCACATATTGAATATGTGTGTGTATGGTGCCTTGTGATGGACTGGTGTTCAATCCAGGGTATAATTCCTGTCTCCCGCCCAGGCTTCAGATCCACTGTGTCCCTCACCAGGATAAAGCAGTTAGTGTGAATGAATCAATAAATAAAAGAGCAGTGCTCATTCGTTGATATTTTTGTAGTATACCAACTTACAACAAATATCATTTTCTGTGGACGTTCAGTCACTTGTGTCAGCACACTTCCCAATTCCTCCCAGGGTTGGTAGGTTCCCAGGAGTTCTGGAGTACCCCTGCCCTACACATTTGAATGTTTTCCCTGCTCCCAACACAACTAATCCAATTAATTAGCTAATTAACAGCCCTTCCTCTGGTGAAGTGGTTGTGTTAGATAATACACTGAAATATTCAGGACACGGGTTACTCCAGAACCAGGACGTGATGTTTATAGTGTTTACTGTTAATATACCTTGTCTCTATGATGACAAAAAATGTTTCATTTTTTGTCCATCTTTAATGTGATATAGCAACCGACAAAATTCAAGTAAAAAACAAATGGAAACATTTTAGGGGAAAAAAGAAAAAACTTGCTATAACCTGGTTTCATAAGTATGCACACCCCTTAACTAACACTTTGTTAAATCACCTGGGGTGTACAGACTTTTTTTTTACGCCAATCAGACATAACATTAATACCACCTGCCTAATATTGTGTAGGTCCTTCTTGTGCCACAAAAAACAGCTCTGACCTGTCGAGGCATGGACTCCGCAAGACCTCTGAAGGTATGTTGTGGTATCTGATACCAAAACTTTAGCAGCAGATCCTTTAAGTTCTGTTAGTTGCAAGGTGGGGCCCAGAACATAATGCTGCCATTGCTGACTTGACTTCTTCCCATAGTGCATCCTGGTGACATCTGTTCACCAGCTAAGCGACGGACATGCACCCAGCTGTCCACTTGATGTAAAAGAAAGCGTGATTCATCAGACCAGGCCACCTTCTTCCAATGCGCCACAGTCCAGTTCTGATGGTCACATGCCCATTGTAGGCGTTTTTGGCGGTATACAGGGGTCAGCATGGGCACTCTGACCAGTTTGCAGTTGCACGGTCCCATACACAGCAAGCTGTGATGCACTGTGTGTTCTGACACCTTTCTACAATAGCCAGCAGTAACATTTCCAGCAATCTTTCCTACAGTAGCTCGTCTGTGGGGTCAGACCAGTCGGGCAAGTCTTTGTTACCCACGCGCATCACTGAGGCTTGGGAGTCTCTCAGACCCTGTTGTCAGGGTCCACTTTTGGTAGGTACTAACCACTGCATATTGGGAACACCCCACAAGACCTGCCGTTTTGGAGATGCTCTGACCCAACCGTCTAGCCATCACAATTTGGCCCTTGTCAAAGTCGCTCAGATCCTTACATTTACCCATTTTTCTTGCTTCCAACACATAAACTTCGAGAACATACTGTTCAATTGCTGAAAATATATATCACCCCTTGACAGGTGCCATTGTCATGAGATAATCAATGTTATTCATTTCACCTGTCTGTACATGCTGTAACAATGTCACAGTTTTATAATATTTTGTACAGAAGAGTTTCTGTCCTACAGACACGAGGCAGAGATCTCACTCTGCAGGCCATTATAGCTCCACATTCCCTCACACTGAGACACAATATATATGAAGACACTAATTCATATTTATGGTCCAAATAGAGTCTACCCTGTCAGCTTGCACTCAGACAATTCAAGGCTCTCCTGCTGTACCCGAACAGAGAAGCTGACTTAGCCATGAAGTGACAGCAAGGCCACCCAGCCACCAGAGACCTATGCATTTCCACAGCTTTTCAAAAGGCCTGTGCGCTTCCTAAATCACTGAGAAGTGTCTATTTCTGCTGGACTTCATGAGTGGCCATGTGCTTACACCAAAATGAGCAATTTAACACGTTCACAAAGGGGCTGCTACTTTTCTTTACCTTTCTTTCAAGGTTTTCTCCCCCTTCTTTCTTTAATTTAGTGGAGATTTTTAATATGTTTTTAAATAAAGTCAAACTTAATATTCAACCAGCGCTTATCACTGTTTCTTTGCAAAGCAGGCCATAAATATTAATGAGGGGTTTCGTGCAGACCTGAAAGAGACGGCTGCACGTAGTCTTTCTCCGGTAAGAAAGAAGGGGGTTGGGGGTGGAGGAGATGGGGGTAGTTATCACAAATAAAAACCCTTGGGTAATTTTTCACAGAAATAATTGCCCTGCATGTGGTAAATGGTGTTATTTTCTGGTATTTAAAACTTTGGCTGGACTCCCTGTATAATGATTTGCTGGCTGTGGTTAGCTCTGGCGTGCAGACAGAGAAAGGCAGGCCAGGCGCCTCAGCAGACGGGGCAGGCGTTAGGCTAACAGCAGTCGCTCAGCTAGAATCATTGTGAGAAGGTGATGGCATCTGTGCCAGCATGGGCACTCCCCAGAGTAGAAGGCTTAAGAAGTGGCCAGACACCAAGAGGTAGTGGAAAACTAAAAACAGCTTCATCAGGGATGGAATCATTCAATCTATTGATCACTTGTTAATCTTACATTCTGGAGAGAGACAGGAGCCAGCTATTTATTGATCGAGACCCTTCAGGCAATGGATTTTTCGGCATAGTGTTTTGCAAAAAAAAAATTCTGAGGTCAGAGGCAATATATAACCAAAATAAACTATGCTCATCAGAGCATGGAGGGAAAATTCCATCACTATACTGAACACCATGGTTCATTAATACCCCAAATGTGGAGTTTGCACTGAGAAGAGCGGCATCAGTGTGAAAAAGATGCTCTGTGAGAGTGAATGTTTGAGAACAAATGGGTGCAGAATCTCTCAGTCAGGTGGCAAGACTGATGCCAGGGCCAGAATCATTACAGCATTTGTCAGCAGTGCCGTTCTTGCTTGGATGGCGTACAAAACATGCAGTCTGGATCATGCAGTGAAGGCTGGTTTGGCTGAAGGCCCTGCTGAACACCAGACACGACGGGAACGAGAGACAGAGAGAGAGCAAGAGAGAGGGAGGGAAAGAGTCGGTGACCTTCGTTGAATGTCACAATAAAAGCGTGAGCAAATGAATCTGTGAGGATAGAGGGAGAGCGAGCGGAGAAGACGAGGCTGAAAAGAGTGCGGCGGACAAGCAGTTAATAACGCAGGCCAGCGCCTTGTACATTTTTTCATCAAGCTCAAATTAAAGTAATGGGATTCAAAGCGCAATTAGTCTGAAAGTATTAAAAATTTCGTTCCGTCCGTCTTCCAATCTGTACGTTGGGTCGAACTGCCAGTTTGCTCTTGATTGAAGATGGAGATCTCGAGTCACGCCACGCCACTTATGTTGAGCAAATACAGAATCAGACGCAAACCTTCCCAAACTTTGAAAATCAGATGATTAGAACATGTTTGCCAGGAGAGGTCTCTCGCCATAGCTTTATCACGCTGACCTCTCTGATTTTCATTAGAGATATCAATAAAAATGTTGGATGGAAATGAAAAGTCCAAGTGGCTGGAACTGGCTGTGACTTTAATTTCCTGTTGGTTTGGAGGTTTTCGGGGGGAAAAACAAGAGTGTTGATAGGTAAGCGTGCATCCTCTTATTAGGCCAGACAACCACAGGCAAGACGAATGAGGTGGACACTGTTCCGGCCAGTGTGCGTCCATCAGCTGCATCAGCCCCATGCTATGCCTTCAGCATGGGGGTAGGATAAAGTTTGCACACTGTATCAACAGCTGATTTGGTTTATTCATTCCTCTCCTTTTTACTCACTAATGGACACTTCTACAGTACACTTAACTTATTAGTGTTACATCTTTATATGTGTAATGTAAGATACAAGCTGTGAATCGTGCACATATCCATTCATCATTATCTTTTGTCATTCTTTTTGTTAAATATGTCATTACAAGTGCAGCAGATTAAGGTGGCATAGACAGATCCATTGGCAGAGAGGAAGGCTTAACTGTTGAAGTCTCAAAATTGCTATCAAAATCCTTGCTTCAACATTTAAACACTTCTCAGGATTTTCTTTATTGCTCTGCATCTCTTCTGATTGATCTAAGATGTCTTAAGTGAAGAAAAGGAAAAGAATATGAAAACAGCCCCCTCATTATGACAGACAAATTGTACTCTAGGTCAGGAAATGGACAGGTGTATTCAACTGTCTTGTGCAAGGAGGCGAACAGTAAATTTAAACGTACCACAATGGACATGCTAATTAGCGGCGGAGCAATGGAATCCTGGCTAGCATGTTAAATCTGCTACATGACAGTATAATTTGACTCCTTAAAAGGATTATGCAAATTAGAGCTCATCACAGCACAGGAAGACTGAGAAAGGTGACAGATAATTTATCCATAATACACCTTCCATGGGTATCTGGAGGCACTATGGCAGCTGGGCCGCAGTCTCTTACATAGCTGGCATAGCTAAACGCATGTTTCACTCTTCTCCGATGCACTCTTCTGCATTTCCAAATGGTGATTTATTTAGTTTAGATTGAACTGCCAATCAACTTTCGTTGATTATTAATTATGTTTACAGCCTGAACATGACCACATATCTCTCTATGTATCATCAGCATCAGAAATAGTATGACACATTACATATGAAAATCCCTCAGAGGTTTCAGAATTACAGGAGGTTCGCTAGTTAGTAGCGATTCATCTGTAAGTGACACCAACTCCTTTGATAAAGAGTACTGCACCAGGAAAAGCAGGTCAAGTTGGAAAAGCTCTCCATGGTGGAATGGAGAAGCAGAAACACACACAGCATATGCAGTAGGGTGCTTCTGTTGTGTGTCCTCACTGCTGGCCTTACCTCCCATTTTAACACACTCATCAAGATTTATATAATTTGTAACAAGTCAGTCAAATCTATACTAAGAAAAAGGCAAGTTATGGTTAGAGGCAGGGTAGTAAATTGTTCCATTTTTGCAGGTAATCTAAATGCAAACTAGAAGCAACTTATCATGAGAATGGATTTTCCACCATCTGGTCAAATAACAGGGGATTTGTCTAGTGGCAAGCAAAGAAAGGAATGATGGGAGAAAGATTAGCAGGCAAGTCCTACAGTTGGCTAAAATGTATTTTGTGCAAACAAGAACAGATGATGCCTTAACAATTACACCTGTCAAAAACTCAAGAAAGCAATCCATCTCTCCATGGCTCAGCTGAAAGCCACCTACTTCATAGTAAAATGATTTTTTTAAACAATTGCTAGCAAACATTTTGATACATGACAAGCTGGGGAGTTAAATTTCACTTTCATGCGTAACCAAACTGAACTCAGCTTCTGCCATTCAGTGATAAGTACAACGAATGCAAAAGCACGCTGGCAGAGGAAGGAGGGAGATAGGAGGCACTGTGTGGGCCTTTTTTTACAGAGCTGTTGCGACAGGGTAACAAAGCACGCAGTTTACTGGCCTTGGATGTGGTTTCAGGATCAAAGCCAAGCAGCTTAGCTCGCACCTCTATGGAACTAACGGCCTCTTGGCCTTCTGAAAGCCCTTCTTTATGTGAGATTTCAGTCACTACTAAATGCAATCAAAGGAGGGACTGTTAACTATTTATCTTGTCCATCTCCGTTTGGAAACGAAAAGATTCTCACAACATTAAATGGCAAATGAAACTGTAAAGAAATGAGGAAATGATGGAGATTTGACTTCATTCCTTTCTGTTTTTTCACAATTTGGGCTGCATTTAAAGAATCCGGAGTTTCGTGTAACTTAATAAGACCTTAATAAGTAAAATTAGTTACAGCCCATGCCTTTACTTCCAGTTGTTTTTCTAATGCACTAAAGCCACTTATATCAAATCTGCTAGAAATGATTTGGATTGCATCAAATAAAACAGCTTTCTGAGAATTTGGATTTGAGAAGATGGATGTAATAATGTACTGTAAATATAATTTAGACAATATATTTGCAAGGTCCTTTTAAAAAGAATTGAACGTTTGTGTAGGAAAACAGCAAAATCGCTGGATAATATATGCTAAAAGTAATTGGAAAAACACAACCAAGCAAATTTTTTGACTTTTAATATTTCTCAGCCAAGAACAAAGCAAACACATTTACTCATAAAATAAACGCTAATGACCAATTGTGAGTGCTATTAATGTTAATTAAAGCTAAGCAAAGTTTTGATTTTATATACAAATTAAGCTAGAAACTAATTTTGTTTAAAACAGTAATACTATCAATGATGTATTTCATTTTGGTCCTTGTGTGGTTCGTGTTGCTCCATTCTGAGCCAGAGGTAACAGTGAATATCACCCGGCGGTCTGGAATACATCAAAGTGGTGCTGGGTGATATATGTAAGAAATAAAACATGATGGGGGCATACCGTTACATGGAAAATAATCAACAGGTTGGTGAGATGCCCAACACATAGTGAAGGACAGCTTTTTTCATAACAGCACATCCCAATTTTAATTCCACTTATTCCACAGCACATTACCAGCAATTACTACTTTTTACTCTATACATATTATACATACTGTTTTATACATTTATCATTACATTTTTTGTTGTCCTTGTCTTTTTTCATTAAATAACTAGTATTTAATACTGTTAGAATGAGCATGTTAATATAAATCTGTCATTTGATTAACAGCTACTTTAACAGGCACTACTGTCAGGGCTGGTATAGAAAATGAAGCCACACCTTCTGACCAATCGATGTAAGAATTCTACAAATCAAATGTGATGTTATATCAGCATATAAATATTCGGAGATATTGTGGGTACAATGACCGACTCTGTTGTTACTCGAATTAATAAGCAAAAACAATTCATATTGATTTTTTCCACCTTTTCCCATACAGTAATTATGTTTGTAGACATTTAATAAACTTATTTTAGCTTTTTGTATTATTAAATGCAGCACTACTGTTTTGCTGGAATTCTGTTAGCAAACCTAAATACCCTAAACCTAGACTAGATGTACAACTGTACAAACTGCCTTGATTGAGTAAAACTGGCAAAACATTCACAGTGACACAAAAATAAAAACTAAAAGAAATGTTAGATTTTGATATTTTGTTGATCACCTATCAATTAATGTGAGTCTTTATTGTCATTCCTCTATATAGCCTGTATACATATAGAATAGATTACAGAATACTACACATTTACAAGCAGGTTCTTTAAATGATTGATGGCTCTAGCTTATAAAGGGGTTCTACCTGGACCTTTTTCTCAAAAGAATACCCTCTGTTGCAGTATCCTAGATCCACATATATCAAACACATATTATGCTACACATTAAACAACTGTGTTACTAACTAAATATATACTGAAATTTTGCCAAAACCATATCTGACATACATTTCAGACAATCCTGGCATGTCAGTATTGGTAAATAAGGTTGAAAATACTAAAAATGAGCTGACCTAACTACGAAAAGGATGAGATAGACTCACCTCTGCATAATCTTTCACCTTTCATCTTTATGAGGTACACAGCTGGTGGCCCAGAGTGTGCTCCATTTAACCTACAATTTACACACACACACACACACACACTCACCACCCCTTTTTTACAGCATGCACCCTGGCTGTTGGATTGGGACAGAGCCAGAGCAGCCAGTCACCACTTCTTATTTACAGGCTCAGTGTCGATATTCAATAATAAAAAGCATTTGTCCTTTCATGTGATGTATAATTATAACCTGAGTCAAGGTGAGTGGCTTTCTCGGTGCATGAGGCAAGGGAGCAGTTCCACGTCAGCACTGGCTTGTTTTATTCCCCGGCCCCACTGTTCAGACCAATTGCGCATTGGCGTGAGAGCAGCAATCAGGGTCAGTGCTCAGGTCTCGAGCAAAGATATAGCGTTATCGATTTCACGGCAGTAGAGGGGGTTGCTGCAGCTCAGGGCACTACAGGGCCTCAGCCTCCCTCCAATCAGAGAGCCAGGTGTCAGAGGTCGAGGGTCAAGCCTGTTTCACACCCGTCATGATGAATTGGGCTTTGTTGGATTTCATCGCATGACACTGCATTTGAGAGGCAGGCCGCAGGGAGGCGTTACACAACAGGTAAACATGTCACCCTGCTGTGGCTGGGCAAGAAAACAAACACAATTCTCCACTCAGACACCACATCTCTTTTAAGAATTCAGGCTTTAGAAACAAACCAGATTTACCTACTTCTGTAATCACAGCCTTTAAATACAGATATAAAGATAATGAACTTGGTCTTTCGTTTCGTGTTGCTGTGTCTTAAAACGCATAACTTCTAAAGAAAAGCTTCTCTTTGAATTCAAAAATGAAATTTACACAATTTTCCACTTACCCCATATTAGTCAATCATTCACGACACATCTGTAATCCAACATTTGCTTTTTTAGTTTTGTACTGAAAGCCACGGGGCTAATGCACACAGGATATAATTAAAAAGATATGCGAGTGCATGCTCGAAGGCAAAACTGTGCAAAAAATCCTAGAGGCTATATGCATAATAATATGGTCCATAATCATATAATAATACAATCTGTAAATATGGACTAAACCGGCAGTTAACATTTCTTATTTAAAAACAACATTGCATAGCTTACCCTTAAGCACGTATAGAACATTTGTGATTTAGACCTTGTTAATTGTTGGAGTAGGGATGGGCAATCATATCACATCGCAATACTTGATATATCAGGATATGCGGTTTTACTGAGGTTTTCCTAACAAAGCACCAAGCACCACTACTGGTTCATGGATATTTGTCCAGCATTTATAAAAGTATTTCATGATGAAAAGGAAAGAAATTTACAGTTACAGAAATGATCTATTTATAATTGCACTGTCCAGGGTCACCCAGATGAGGATGGGTTCCCTTTTGAGTCTGGTTCCTCTCAAGGTTTCTTCCTCATATGGTTTTTCCTTGCCCTCACCGCCTCTGGCATGCTCATTAGGGATAAATTAAAAATTTATATCCTGAATGTATTTATTTCTGTAAAGATGATTTCTGACAATGTGAATTACTAAAAGCACTATACAAATAAAATTGAACTGAATTGAACTGAGTTATAAAGCACAGACACATGATGATAACGGCAATACTTACTGGAATATTCCAGCTCAAAACTAAAGAAGCCAACTTTGGACACTACTCATGTCTGGGCTGATTAAGTACACTATGGCTCAGTGGAAAATTACATGTATATATATATATTAGAGATGCACTGATCTATCGGCCGATAGTTTAAAAACATCCGATGATCAGGGCCGATTATATCCTGTCAATCAAAAGAGGGTGGGAAAACACACTGATTTTGTAAAGATGATGTCTCTTGTGTGGAATGATGACAAAAATGCAGTTTGTAAACTCTGTAATCTCTGCACTGCTAAAATTTTAATCTGTATCGGTTATCGGTATCGGCCGATATCACTAGGAATAATCGGTTATCGGTATCGGCTGAGAAATTTTTTATCGGTGCATCTCTAATACATATGTATATTTATATTTGGTAATAATAAGAAATACGTTTCTTCTGTGTCTTTAATAATGAACTACTTTCCAGGAAATGTGTCGTTACCATGTGCCTATCACTCCTGATTCCACAATTTTTCTCAAAGCTAATTACATTATTGATAATGTACACCCTTGCACAAGATGAAGATAATAAATCTGAGGTTTGAAAGGAAAAGATAAATCATGATTGCATGATAAATAGCTAGTAAAGCATAGTGTCTCCCTTCCTTAATCACAGCAGTCCTTTATACCCAAAAGTCCCTTGAACCTGACCACCATCATTCACAGGACACTCCATGGGTGAGTACAGAGCAAATCCAAACACTGTACTCAAATCTTATTCAGGAGACACCCTTTTGATGTGGCCAATATGCAGCTGTGAGCTAGCTGTGCAGTAAATCAGCATTCAGCTGCACGTTTCAGTGTGTTAACTTACGCAGTTCTTTACTTTTCACTAAAAACAGGACAAATGGGTATCAATGGACCACTGAGCACAGACAAACGAGACTCGATGATGCATATATCTTTGCCATCCGGTGTAGTAAATGATGTTCTGCTGCTTCTAGCTTACATTTTCATAAAAGCCTTGAAACGCTTTTCTCTGAAATGTTTGGACATAAATAATAATTGTATCACTTGTGAAATGTGCCGCTTTTCTTTCAAAAGCACATATTTAAGGTAGCTGAAGTGAGGTAAATGTGTTAAAGGGTGCTTGGAGAGTTTTGCAGATGAGTGCACTTTGGCACAGAGCGGTGGGTAAAGTGTCCAAAGGCAGGCAAGAAAACAGCCTTCCAGGAGCAACCTTCCAGAAAGAAACAAATGAACAATGCTCCAGCCAGCGAATCCTGTCGCACTTGGAAAAGAAAAAGAGAGAAAAACTATTGGGTCTGTTATAGTACTGGGTCTGTTATAGCAACACGCTGTGTTTTATTCCCTCATCTCTCGAGCTCTCTCACAATATCAGAGGTTCAGACTAACAACCTGAGAAAAGAAGTGAGACAGAAACATGTTCCATGTTAACCAGTCACTGTTTGGAAAGTGAAATTTACATATGACAGTCTATATATACACTCAGTGGTCACTTTAAAAGGAATATCTGTACCCCTGCTCATTCAGGCAGGTATTCAATCAACTAATCATGTGGCAGCAGAGCAATGCATCAAATCATGCAGATAAGGGTCACAAGCTCCAGTTATTGTTCGCATCAAGAATCAGAATGGGGGTGGGGGTGTCTGATCTCAGTGATGAGTATTTCAGATCTCCTGGGATTTTGGTAAATGGTCTGCACTTACAGTATATAGCGTTTTTTTTTTTTAACCTTAGCGGTTCTACAAAGCGCTTTACACTGGGTCTCATTCACACACCAATGATAGTGCAAAGCAAAACCTCGCTGCCATGCAAGGTGCTAACTTGCCATCAGAAGCAACTTGGAGTTCAGTATCTTGCCCAAGGACACTTTGGCATGTGGAGTCACGTGGGTCCAAGAATCGAACCGCCAACCCTACGATTAGTGGACAACCCGCTCTACCACCTGAGCCACAGCTGCCCAAGTTTCATGTCTCTACACAGAATGGTGCTTAAAAAAAATGTCCGGTGAGCAATTCTGCCAGTAGAAACGACTTGTTGATGAGAGGTCAGAGGGGAATGGCCAGACTGGTTTGAAGTGAGCTTAGAAAAGCTAAGGTAATTAAAATAACCCCTATTTACAACCAGGGATGAAACCGGTTTCACAATAAACCACAATAAAATTCCCAGACAGTTAGTATTACCATGTCACTCGCTGTAAATACTGTCCACACACCCCCAGCAGTAGTCTGACGCAAATCCGAAGTGTGCTCATATTTTGTATTTTATAAAAATGTTGAGGGAAACTTAATAGAAGATGGTAACCCTGTCTGCAACGCTTGCCAGAAGAAAGTTGGTGCGAAAGGGCGCTTCGTTGGTGCTTTTTCCTCGTTTCCCCTCGCTTTTGAATGGCTTATGAATGCCATTGTAGCAGTGCACATTTCGCTTCTAAATTAGCGGCAATTCTGTACGGCAACTGCATGAAGTGTGGGTTCATTAAAGGGACGTGCAGAAGGGGTGGGGGGGAGCTCTTGGGGCTTGAGCCCCTGCTCTTTTTCTAAATTATTTAAAAGTGCCCCCTTAACATTAATCAACAAACAATTATATTATATAAAAAGCATTCGAATTCAAATAAACATGAGAGCGTGCACAAAAGGAAAGTCAGAGAATTTTCCTATTCATTTGTCTGACTCGAGTCTTGTAATGACGCGATCGTGATGCGTCTTGCTTCAACAGGCAGACAGGTACAGTATGTTGAAACCACTAGATCTTCTGCTAACCTTTCCGTATTAGCAGCATTTTAGATATATATTTATATATATAGTTTTCAAATTGATTAAGAGGGAATGTGTTGGTAAGTACTAGCTACTCAAGTTTATTAAATTTCCAGACATGCAAGTAACCTTGTTATATTAAATGTATGTTACATAGTCAGTAAAGGCACGATTCCAAACAAACAGAGACGGCAGAAAAACTAAAGAAGGACACATCGAAAGGGACAGCTTAAAACTTTGAGAGTAAAATTAGCTCTTTGGTGATATAGCTCTTTTTTTATTTTTTTATTTTTTTACATTTGAGCCCCTGCCCCTGAGGAACTTTCTGCATGTCCCTGGTTCATTATTATTCTTACTGAAAAACACAACAACAACAAAACAGTACAATGACAAACTCGCTTATATTAAACGAAATCGTCTTGTCAGTCAGCTCGCTCACTCTCGTCTCGACTCCTGATGATCTATGCTGTTTCTCTGACTCATTCTGCTCATGCTGAATTGAGCAGACACGTTCAGTTTTTAACTGTAGCGACCGCTCTCTAACTGAACTAAATGACTAACGACAGTGGGGGCGGTGCTGCGTTGGGAAAGTGATGTAATCGGTGTGTGGTCGAACACCGTGTACCTTCTATCACAGCAAGCTTAGTGACAACCATCCATCACTTTATAGTGTGTGTATATCAGTGCTTTCTGAACATTTTCAGCACATTTTAACAATACCGTGATAATACTGATAACCGTGATAGTTTTGGTCATGATAATCGTGATAGGAAATTTTCATACCGTTACATCTCTATTAACAACCATGTTGAGCAGAAAAGCATCACAGAATGCACGACACATCAAATCTTGAGGAGCATGAGCTACAACAGCAGAAGACCACATCAGGTTCCACTAATGTCAGCCAAGAAGAGGAATCTGAGGATGCAATACTCACAGGCTCAACAAAACAGGAAAACAAGACATCGTCTGGTCTTTTATTTTCAATATTCATATTAAAGTGGGTGGTGAGTGTGTGTATATAAACTGCATATCCTTAAATTAAATTAACACCAGAGGAGATTGCAAATGATCTGTTAGAGATACTGTAAAATATCCAGACTCACTGTGTGTGTAGCTTTCATAGTCCACTAGTGGAGCTCTTATACAGCAGAGCAGAAATCGCTTTTCTTTCATGAAAGGCAGACCAAACTCCCCCAGCCAAAGGCACAAAGCTTATATCCTCCTAAAGCTCTCCAGGAAAGAATCAGAGAAACACATCATGCTGCCAGCCAATGAACTGTCAGCATCACCCAAGAGCGTTTTTCCTGTTGCTACTTTTTTTTTTTTCCAAGCACACAGGTTGCGGAACATCACGTACTGCAAAGCCTGAAACGCCGAGCTGGATGCAGTCGAAAGGAGAAAAATGTGTATGCAAAGGAAATATACAGATATCTCATGATCCTAACCCCCTTCTAACCTGTGACTTTTTTTTTTTCCTTCTGCAGGTGCAAGTGGTCTCTAACTGCATTGAATTCCCAGGTCCACTGTACAGATTCACTTTACTCGATGGCAATCGCTGAGGTCTGCTTCTACAAATGAACACACTGCTCATAGGTAATTTATAGTCAGTCAAGGGAGCTCCAATATTGAGCCTCAGGCCCCAAGCGAGAGCAGAAGCCTGAGATATGCAGTGCAGCATGAGCTCCAAGTGCAGAGGAGGTCAGGGAAGGGAGGAAGGGACAAGCAGGAGAGGAGTAGAGGGAGAGGAAGGTCACGCTTCATCACGCTGCCTCTCACAGAGGCCACACGTCTGCTAGCCTGTCTGGACATCAGGGGGAAATACACTGTCAGTCCTCACCATCAGTCTAATCATTACTGATTCACTACTGGGGGGGCGAAATCCCATAAATCATCATATCTAGCATAACGTATGTTGGTTGCAGATGATTTTACCAATCTGCTAAACCAGCATAAACCAGGATTAATTTTGTAGTAGGGGTTGTGTGTGTGTGTGTGTGTGTGTGTGTGTGTATGCAAAAGAGCTTTCCTCACACTGTCAACCTCAATTCCTTACAGTAGTCGTCTTAAATTTTTAGAGCACCCTGTTGCTTATGATGTGAACTGCAACGAAAATAAAAATACATTGACAAGCCTCATATGTCCTTCAAGTCAACTATATATAAACACTGAACAGTTTTATTTTCAAGCTGAGGATGGAGATCAATTCTAGGCCAGAAAAATGTGCGCAGAAGCTTGAAATGAAGAAAATATCCTATCACTGCACGGCGATATCGCAACCCACGGTTTCCCTAAGGTATCTTTGATTTTATATGATTATTTCCAGTCTAGAAACACTTTAAACTTTAAACCATGTTTCAAACCTTGTGTCTAGTCTTTTTACGGATGCCGTTTGGAAACAAGTCTCATCTGTACTTTCTGTCTGTTCTTTTCTCCACCTTCTCACGTTTTAAA
The DNA here is from genome assembly GCF_001660625.3 of Ictalurus punctatus. Classification (NCBI taxonomy): domain Eukaryota; kingdom Metazoa; phylum Chordata; class Actinopteri; order Siluriformes; family Ictaluridae; genus Ictalurus; species Ictalurus punctatus. The sequence goes on along the minus strand of NC_030424.2, from coordinate 17,695,187 downwards.
AAATTCACACTCTTGAACAAAACTCTGAGTTCCATAAAGCTTCTGTACATAAATGCATTCCTGCTGCCGATTGCCAGGCTGTACTGCGGCTGCTCTCCCTCCGGTCCTGCACCGTTCTGCATGTGTAGGAGGAAGGCTTGCACGGTTGTTAACCTCTTATCAAACAGTTGCTAACACTCTAAATTGTTTCCCCCTCAGCTGAGACTTGGCAAGAACGCCTTTCATTCTTCCTTTCGCTCCCTCCATCTGCCTTCACGCAGCCTTCCCTCGGAAACAGGTTGCGGCCAGAAACGCACGCCTGCGCGCTGCCTTATATAATTAATCAAGCTCGCCGTGAGGATATCGACGGACTGAACATCTAAAATTCTCCAGGCGAGCTTTTGCCTTAAAGCAAGAACAGAACAGAGAGAGCGGTGCGCGATAGGATTGTCTCAGAGACTCGTGCAACCTGCAGAGAGTAAGAAACAAACTGAAAGCAGACTCTCTCTGCTCTACCTATACCATCTCCGTGGTTTTCGTTATGCAAAATCGGAGAAAAAGATGCCAGCATAGGTGCATGAGAATGCATATATTACGCACTTTAATATCCAGAACCATGTGAAGTCTGGTTCTCTTTCCATCTGTCTCTTTCGTTCTCTCTCTCTCTCTCTCTCTCTCTCTCTCTCTCTCTCTCTCTCTCTCACTCACTCTCATCCTCTGCCAGTTGGTGCTGTTTTGACAAAACACTGCTAATGAAACAGTAAGCATCCCACTGGTCCCTCTCCTTCTTTCTGGGATAGCAAATTAATTTTTCCTCTGTACTGATTAAAAATTTACCTACCACATGCAGCGGAGCAACACAGAAATATGCAAATCTCTTCCTTTTTCCCCCCACTTATCTCCATATCAAATGTTGTGGAGATGTATACTTCAGAAGTAAGGCCTACGTGCTGAGATGGAAAGAAAATTTTACAGTGCAAATATCAGCACCTTTTAGACTCGTACATTTATCAAAGTGCAACATTTATATCAGAGAGGCCAGAGGACACAGTTGTGTGGAGTCAAAACAGGCAGAACAGATCATGTAAAGGGAGGGCACGCCATATCTACACACACACACATAGACACATACACACACATTTTAAATTGGTCTCATAGAAGTGGATGGCAAAAAGAAAAGTGGATGACTCATCACAGTAAATCTGAAGTATGCCTGTTTTTAAAAAATTTCCTGTGAAAATTCCCATGCAAGCATATTAGAAATGTTGATGATTGTAAACTGTAATTATAATCTCTCATACTTCTTCAACTGCACTGTCAAAATGGAGGACGTTGACATATATATATATATATATATATATATATATATATATATATATATATATATAAAATGGCCGACATTCATACCATCATGCTGAGCAATTATGCGAATAATGCGAAAAAGATTTCAACTAGTTTCCAAAATCCTGACGGCTTTCCTTACACTGCAGAAAGATCCAAGATCCCATTAAAGTATTTGTGAAATGAAATTATGAAACAATGGTTTTTAAAGCAGCACAAAAAAAAAATCATGATTTCAATCACCTCCCTATTTGAATGTGGCACTCCACTAATTAATTCTATTGAAACGAGTCTAATTAAATTGGCCTAATATGAAGCAGCTGACTGCCATCTCGGCAAGCAGACACAACGCTTGTAATAGTCAGGTTATCTGTGCAGTCCACAGCCACAGTGACAAGCTTAAGCCGTGTAAATACAGCCCCCTCGCACTCCTGCTCCGGCATCGACACGGCCGTGCCGAGAGCATGCAATTCCCACAGCTTCGCTTCTCTTTTTTTTTTTTTTATGAAAAGGTGTTCGAGAAGAAGCGGCCGTTTTCTTGCTCCGGGACCATATTGTTCGTTTTGTTTAATTGATGGGGAAAAATAAATTTCAAGTCCCTCTTTTAGCACCTTCCTTTGGAATAGAGGACCCAATTAAGGACTCTCAGACAAAAGGAGATTTGGAGTGGCAAAGCTCTCCTCTCTCTCCGCGAACACTTTCCCATGACAGAGCGGGAATTCCTTGACTCTGGAGTCACGCAGACACAGAGAGCTCGAAGAGTCCAGCCTTCTAAACACACAGAGAGAGAGAGAGAGAGAGAGAGAGAGAGAGAGAGAGAGAGAGAGAGAGAGAGAGAGAGAGAGAGAGAGAGAGAGAGAGAGAGAGAGAGAGAGAGCACTGATAGAAACAGGAGAAACTAAGTAAAACCATTTCCAATGCGGAATAAAGTAATGAACAAGAAGGAAATACTATTTCATAAATATATGTCAGGTGTCTTTGGTATGTATTTACACTCCTCATTATTATCACCTCTGTCCACGTTGGGGCACCGTGTGCTTATGCAGTCGATCAAGCAAACAATTTTCCAGGTCAAAATCATGACACCTGGTAAAGGCAGGCTTTCCTGAGTGAAATACACTCCTCAGCTTTCAGTCTCAAACACTAGACAGCCCTGAAATTTGATTCACTGAAGCTTGGATTAGCTCGGGGAAAGCAAATATTTGAACCAAATGAGTGGTTTAGATGAATGAAAGATTTTAAACGTGTCAATGAAATTTTGGCCTTAATAGAACCTTACGAGCTAAAGCATATAGTAAACAGCTATCAAATTCATTGCATCTACAGTACATGCACGTATACTAGCTCAAGACTTATATAGTATGCTAAATATAGTGTGCTATACTATATAGTAGGGATGGGTGATAACCCATAAACAAGGAGCTACCTCTAAAATCTGGAACTGGTTTGGTTACAGAAAATCAGTTTTACTTTTACATCAATGTTTGTGTTTCTGAGACTCTCAAGACTGTATGCAGCTGTCACTTGTAGCCAAAAACAGTAGTGAATGGTACTATTTTGATACAATCACTGATATCGTTATCGCAATAAATACCACAAAATATCGTGATATAGTTTTAAGACCACATCACCCATCTCAACTATATAGTAAGCTAAATATAGCATATTTTACTATATATTGCATTGTACTAAATGTTCATAATAATAAATGTTGTTTACTATTACTACTGTTCCTATTGTGCTCTTTTTCTGCTAAGGCAAAATGTCTGTGAGATCAACAATCCAGGTCACAAAAGCCAAAGAATCAAGGTCAAACAATAGGGTTTAGTAACACAAGTGTTCAATCAAACCTACTAAAGAGACTGTACTGAGGAATATTATAAACCTCCTGTTCAGTAACCTCCACCTTACTGTTTAAAATCTAAACACCTTTCACGCGTTCTACCTCAGGAAGGAAATGTACAGCTACTGAATTCCTGAATGAGCATGCAGTATGTCAGGCAGCAATTTTAAGGCAGAACTAGTGTACTGACCCACTCTCAGATCAGTGAATATTTACAACATCTAGCTCGAAAATAAACTCCATAATAGAGCCCAAATGGAAATAAAATCAACTAAAGCAACTACTCTGCTACAAACAAAATTTGGCGTGGTCAAAAAAATGGCAGCGGAAGGAAGGAGCGCACGGAGAGAACAAACAGATAACAAGGAATGATTTAAACTTACAGTATGTGTTGTTAACTTCAGACTATTTATGTGGGTTTTTTTTTAATTAAATATGAAAAAATTAGGCTTCTGATGACCAGAGACTGATGGTAGCCTCGCAGAGCTGAGCAAAGCCAAGTATTATATTACATACTATATTTAAGTTTATAAAGTTTATAATGATCTGTATGCTTCTTGTGTCTTCATTCAATCCCAAGTCAAAAAAGGTGCCACAGATTTCTACCTCAATATTAAATTCCTCAGACAGCAAAATATAGCGTATATAATGTATTTGGGTCTGTTTTGCGTCCGAAAGTCATTTTTAGAGAATTATTAATCTGTGTAAATGTTTGTATTTCTGTCTTAAAGCTTGTTTCATTAAGTTGTAGTACATATTACGGGAAAATTCGGAGAAAATTTCATTCTGAATAATGGTCCACATAACAGTTTTTTTGTTGAAAAAATAAAAAAATAAGCCCGAATAGAAGCAAACTCTGCAGCGTATTGCTAAATAATGTTAGTTTTATTTTGAACAATTTGAAAAGCCCCACATGACCCATATGTTACTTGGTGTATGCTATATACGTGTAATCAAGGACAGATTGTATTAGCAGTTTAAAAAGCTAACTTTTCTTGGTCTAAATCAAGGCAGTGCAGGCTCATATCTCAGTCTCATGGGAAAGAGGGGTGTGAAGCGCTATTTGTGTAGGCATAAAAAATAAAACTGCGTACTGGCTGGATGTGTGTGAAAGCAGGCTGAAATCAGTCCCCTTTGTCTCTGAATTATCTGAAAAGAGCGCAGCTAACTGAGGGCTGCGCCTCAGCCGAAACCCTGTTTGCACTGCCAGCCCGCCTCCGAATCAGCTCTTTCTGCTCCAGCTACTGACCCATTAAGTATATTGTGTACATATGCAAAAAGGGACACAGGCAGGTGTCCGGGCCTGGTGCAGCGCGAACACTGCTGCTATGTGTTACTCCTGTTCTGTTACTGAAGGACAGCAGAAGAGGAGAGACAGAGAAAGGTGGGGGATGGGGGGATGACTAGAGAAAGTGGTATCAGACAGAGAGACTGTGAAAGACACATACAGACAAGGAGAAACAGGGAGACAGACAGCATGCGGCACAGAAAATCAGAGACAGTGAGTAAGGAAGTAAGGAAATAAAAAGAAAGTGAGAAAGAAAAGAGAAAGAAAGTCAGAGAGACGGGCGGAAGCAGACGAAGCAGGGTGATCGGTAAGGCTCATGTCCTCTAGCTGGCACTCTAATGCAGTTGCTTGTGAACCAGCGGTCTGATGGACGAGCGTCCTTCCTCGCTCACTCTAATCAATTTATTTAGCAACTAAGATAAATATCCTGCACTGACATGGAGGGATTAGAGAGGGCTCGCTCGTCCTGCTATGAGACGTGCTGCTAAAGCAAGAGGGGCATTAACGAAAGACATGCCGTCCGTTTCTCCTTCTGACTGACCGAGGACAAGGACTGGCCATTAAACTGTAGCATATATGCAAACGTTACAGAATGTTGTAATGTAATGTAGTTTAGTTGGGTGTGATACTCATAGGACCTTAAATATTGTATTATACTCTGCTGGTATTCACAATAGCTGCATCTCGATTGGAGCATTCGTTATACTTTTAGAGCAAATGGGATGTAGTGTATTAATACCTGGTTTGCACTGAGTGGTGACAGCCTACTCTAGGTAGAGGAAAAGGCGTGTCCAACACATGCGTGGGGATTAAATTTTGCTGAAAGGCCAACACACAGAGCAAGACCACCACCAAACTGAATATAAATTAAAGCAAAAACTCTTGCACAATGGAAAACTGTTTGACCTATCAAGTTTGAATCTCAATGATGCCATCCATAGAGCCAGGGGAGTAAAGTTGGCCAAGATGTGTGTGTGGGAGGGATGTCATACTGTCTCTCGCCTGTCAATCACAGCAACTCTAGTCAATCATGAGCATCTGTGAGCTCGTGTATGTGGAAGAGGGCAGACTGCGCTTTCCACTGAGTGTGCTCTGTGAAGCAGCATGAATGAGCAGCAGTTTAAAAAGATATACTTGACTGGCTTCATATGTTTCGGACATGAAGTGTCTTCACACGTGTTAGCCGTCCCCCAGTTGCAGTTGGTACTTGTCATGTGACAGGAGAGAGAGCTGTCTGTTGAGGTGGGGATTTGTAGGCGACCCAAAAAAAATGCAAAAACCTCCGATTCCGCCATTTCAGTGACTGATTCATTGACGTGACGTGATAATCTGTCATTTCCTTTTAGCGCTCAATTTGAAACATTGCTACTTTTAAAAAGTCAGGTACTTACATGCTTGGGTATATAAAGTAGCCTATACTTTAAAGTATGGCATTTGATATGCAGGTGCCACCACCATCAAGTAAAGGCTATATTCAGTTCAGTCCACACACACACGCACACAGCAAGTGGAATACTGAGTGTTTGTCACTGACACCAAGCCCACTGCTGCGTCAGCCTCCTGGTGTGCTTCAAACACAAGGTAGTGTTTGCATCATGTCTGACATGACCCATGAAACTAAATGAGTCGTGACAAAAGGCAATGACTTAAGAGAACTGCTTTAATCATTTCAAGTAGCTTCTAATGCATATAAACACAGCAATCATAAATACAGGACCGGTGACATATATGTCCGAATCCTGTCACCAACACAGAACTTCATCAGCTGATGAAAAAAAAAATAACCCCATCAGTGCACAGTGCAACCTCCCCTTCCTCCCACTCTGAGGTGAGTCATTTGCCGTGCAACGAGATTCTCCCCAGCTGGGAGCTGGAGAGTCTTCAGCTGTCGGTTTGATTGCTCTTGCCTGAGGCATTAGGTTCAATCCACCATGTCGCACCTCAGTAGTTCTGCATAGACGGTTGAAATCTGACTCAATTTACCGTGGGGATTTGTTAACTTTCACATACATTTAGCTGTGCACTTGCCCAGCTCAAATTGATAAACCTGTTGCCCAACAGTAGGGTGTGCTTTCACAGAACAGAATAGGGAGGAGTCACTTCCCTCATCTTGTGTCTGCTGTCTCTGTTCCCATCTTTCTCTCTGTATAGCTGTACCTTTCTGTCAAATCCTTTCTAAATTGTTCTGTAGTCGTAGATTGGTCTCTCTCTCTCTCTCTCTCTCTCTCTCTCTCTCTCTCTCTCTCTCTCTCTCTCTCTCTCTCACTCTCTCTCTCTCTCTTCTCTAGCAGGGAATTAGGACAAAAAGTTTCATTAGCGAGACAAGAGGAAGAAATCTGAACATTATTAACCCACTGGAGAGTGTGGTCATGCAGTGGCCCCTCCAGCCACAAAAGGCCAATATCAATCTCCCACCAGTGATGAATTCCTATTCCAACTCTTAAATGATAGATTTTGTTTTTATAAAAAATAATAAATACGATGGGAAAAGGGCAGAAATAGGAAAACACGCTGAAACCCAAGAGGGGAGCAGAAAAACAGTTATTTAAATGTAAATAAATAGGAAGTTTATCTTCTCTGTCCCTCTTAAAGTTTGGCTGCTTTATCTTGGAACTCCTGTGGTTTTTCTCTCTGCAGCAGCTCAGTCTATTACGCAGTGTGTGCTGCAGGTCATGGTGGATGGTGCCGGGGCGGCCGTCCACAGCCCAGTCCTGCCTGCCGGAATTAATGTGGTTGAAGACCAGGCAGGCAGCAGCATTGCTATCAGCTTCAGACCATTACCGCATGTCATTTGTCATTATGTAGGATACCACAATACGCCAACATTTAATTTTCTGCTGCACTTTATCAGTGGTGAGACTTTCCCTCTGTCTCTGTCTCTCTATTTTTCCCTCTCTCTCTGGTCCATTGTCTTTGACCTATCTACATAAAACCCAGGAAGACGGATGGGAGCAGAAGCTCTGTTCCTGACAGGCCTGAGTCCGCTGACAGCCTCAGTGCCCAGAGGAGCAGTGAAGCACTGCCAAACATGCCAAGAGTCACACCCAGGGAATGACACAGAGGAAGCACTGATCTGGGACCAGTCTCAGTCTTTCCTGTGCCAATAATGGATTTATAGACCGACAGGGACTTTAATCCAACATCAGCACTCCTGATGTGAGATGTTTTGCACTCATCTAACTTCTGAAGGATCTGAGATGAGTTTTGGCCTTTCTGTGCTTTGCTGATCTGAGGCCAGCTCTCCGTCTGCAAATAATGCTGACGAAAGGCCAATTCTACATCAGCACTCCTTCACTGAGCTGCTCGGCTCTCCTGAACACACGCGCGGCGTGAGATGTTACCCAGAATGTGATGTAACATTCTGCTGATGGATAGACTTAAATGTCCATTTGGGCCACACTTAGAGAATGGCTCGGAGGAAAAGGTGTTACATGTTTCTGTGATGTGTGGTATTGCTCTGTCTAATGCAGCATGAAAGACAGATGAGAAAATGCACTATAGACTTCAGCTATACAAAGCTCGAGCCTGGACAATATACAACAACAAAGGTGGAGATCTATTTTATAAGACGAGAGATGGGAAGAATGCAAAGGTGTGTGAAGGAGGTAGTGAGCTGAAAAGAGTGGAGGAGGGAAGGGACAGGGTTGGCAGAGTCATCGAGACATCAAAGACTGGTCTAGAAACCAGACAGTGGGAAAGCTGGCACGTTTTGAGCATCACAAGGATGATGATGATGGTGATCCTCTAACAAAAGATTCTGCTCAAACATTTTGGGCAAAAGAGTTAAAATTGACAAAAAGAAATAGTAACTGAAGAATTTCCCTGTTTTACCTGAGGATGATTCCACTACAGGTTTGAAATTCATCATGACACCAGCTGTGTAATAATGATAATGAAAATCCAGCACTTGGCTTTGGTTTTGGATTTTAGTACAGAGATTGACCTCAATTTCAGTTTCAAATTCAGCCAAGAATTTCAATTCGTTGTCCGAAAAAATGGTGTCATGTTCAGTTTTAGGAAATCCATCCAAAGCACCGAGCTAATATAAGCCCTGAATAAAGGTGTGTTGAGTCCATAGACTTGTGTGTTATTCAAACACAACTCATTTAATTCCACAGCTTGTCTCCACTGTAGTCAAAATTGACAGGAAAACATTACTGGTAGGAGTTTACCCAACCATTTCCATGTCACTTGACTTGGACAGACATCACATTACAAACATTCTGTTCTATTTTAGCTTGAGATTGATCTCTTTCAATATTTAGAGTCAATTGAGCATTCGTATGTTTCTCTTTAAAGAATAGTGTCCTTGCTGCTATCCTCATATCCTCCACTCAGACTCTTTCAGTGATCTGCCCCGCCTCTCAGCCTCATCCACGATCACACATGATCGTGCACTGCTCGGATGTATCTGAACAGCATATGAGCAAATGCGTCTCCATAAATTCCAGACGTCACTTTTGTTTTTTCATTCAAACAGACTTTGCCATGAAGATCGCAGAAGCTTTAGTGTGAAAAATGTGCTCGAACTCCAGCTATAGTACTGTATATATCAAAATCGGTTTCCCGATACAGAGAACGAGGCACTAATGTACATTCACACAGATGCCTTAAAACCACCCAAGGTCTTTCTGATCAGTGCTGAAACTCAGTCAGCACAACTGCCATTAATATGGCAATGAGAGGACGGTCTAGAGCACTCCTATGATATAAATCTGAAGGCCACTGTTCTCAATTTTCTCCAAGAGCAATAAAGACAAGAGTTGAATGCCTTTTAAAGCGTGCTTTACTTTAACACCACTCAAATTTACTGCTTTAATTAAGCACACTACTGTTTCAAGCATTATTTGGGATACTTGACCAGTATATATAGTTTTCTGTGTATATATTTGGACTCTCCAGGACAAAGCGGTTACTGAAGATGAATGAATTAATAATGAACATGTGATGCTTAAAAAAAGCAGCAGGTTTGGATCTATCATAGAGTCATAGAGTCAAAGTGCATGCCTTAAGTATTTAAATTCATGCATAGCATCAGCAAAGTACTCCATGTACTCATGGACATACAGACATACTGTCCTAGCAAGTAAGAACAAAGAATTGAGATAATGTTGGGCTCTGTAAGCTAGGCTAACTATGATAACTAAGCTACTCTTAGTTCCAGGTGGACATGAGGCGCTCTGTAAACGCAGCATTTCGCTCTGTTAAGATCCTGCCATTCATCAGCTCACAGCTTCCAGCTCCGAGCCAGGGTTTCAGCTCCATTCCTCTCTTCTCCTCTTTCAGTTATCCCTCTTAACGACACTCCCCCACCCGAGTTATCCCCTATTTTTCCGTTCAAAGACCTCACGCTGTGGCTGTGTCCAAGCCCTCAGCTCCCATCCCATTTACTCTTTCATGTCTTGTGTTGATCCAGACCCATTTCACGTCACATCTCTTTAATTACCAGTTTGTTTTCAGAGTGCTGGGATGGACGGATTTCGTTTCAAAAGACAGTCGGACATAAGGATTAAAATGCGATGTAAACATTAACATTCAAAGGAAGAAAAAGCATCCTGGGTTGTTGTTTTTTTTCCATGCTGCAATCAGTATCACTGCTTTGAGTGCTGTGGTTGAGCCCAGTGAGATTGGGATGAATTCAGTGTGCCTGAACACATCACTAAGCTTTGAGTGTGAGCCTGCCAGCTAGTCAGGAACAGGGGCTCTGACTAAACAACACTTAAAGCATTCAGCTACAGCCAAGCAAGGAAGGGAGGGAAGGACAGACGGAGAAGAAGAGGAGGACAGAGACAGTGAGGGATGGGCTGCAGGAGGATAGCCTTGGTGAAGAAAAAAGTGTGTTCGTGGGGGTGGAGTGGAGAGGGGGGGGGGGGGGGGGGGGTAGACAGACAGACAGTGAGTCAGAGTGAGTCAAAGAAAGGAAAAGGAAGATGGACTTCCAACAGGAATAAAGGCCTGATGAAATGGGACTCCCAGTGACCGACGCTGGCACACAATGGCGCATTAAGTGAATGAGAGGATTAGGAAATGTGTGCTGCCAGTGCAGGAGGACAGACAAGTGAGCGCTGTTCTCCTGTATGACAAGCCACACCCAAGGGCCCAGGATTCTCAGAAAGGTGGAGGAGCCATTTCATTTCATATCTCCGCTCCCATCGCCCACATTCATCTTGCTCAGACAACTTGCTCCAATCCATAAAACAGGCATTAATATGAAGCTATCACCCGGCTAAGAATTTTCATTTTAACTGACAAGGTGCCCCATTCATCATAGGCAGCATGTCTCTGTGCTCCTGGACTGCCAGTGAGGAGAAGCAATGCTGGGGCTGTTAAGTCAAAGCAGACAGACACCTACAAAGGTGTTTGAGCTGAAGTCTTCAGAGGATAAGCACTTTTTTTTCTGGCACTCTTCATACCACCCAAGCAGGTTCAGGATGGTGGCTGGATCTGGACAAAACAGGAAGCGATTTGGCCTTCACACTAGCAAATGACCGAATCACAGATGGCTGATTATTTTCTATGGAGGTCTATGACACTCAGCCACAATTACAGTAATAACAGCATGCATCATGGAGATAGAGCAATAAGTGAAATATTGAGATAAATGCCAAGGATGGGCTTCACTGGTCAAATCCTCACTCCAGTGCTACAGGACAGGTGTCTGTTGCCCACCAAAACCTCTAGTCTCACAATTTTAGTACCTACCTGTGATTACCCTTCATATAACTGCATTTAGTAGCACTCATTGAAGGAAAGCTCTCATTGGAGAGCATCTGGAATGTGTATTTCTGGGTTTAACTACTATAATACAGGGATGGATAAATCAGTACACAAACAAATACTGTATCATGTCATGTCTTGGCTTTTAGTTTTTTTATTCATAGTTTCCCATATGATAAGTAGGTTTACCAACCATAAAAAGAAAGATCTACTCCTTACTGACTTTCACAAAACAGTATTTTCTTTTTTTTTTGTTTTTTAGAGGTATACATATCTAAGCTTAATAAACTACATGGAGGTTTTTGGTTGTTGAGGTCACAAACACTGTGCTACATTAGAAACATTGTTAGAAAACCATAATAAACATATACTTGTTTGTTTCCCTTGGTATTAATTTACACGCAAACTAGCCTACCATCCATTATTATATTATATCAGCTATATGTTTTAACCTAGTCAGTTTCTGCCAACCAAAACATGGGACTGAGTAGCATATTAGATATTTTACTTTCCCAGTGGTTTAGCTAATAAATTTACCTTTAGTCCGCCCTCGCTATATAGAATATTTTTTAAACAAAGGCAACACAGTCATGTGTGTATTTTTCCTGACCAAAACACCCTTCCCATTAGTGACCCCCAGTGGCCCAGATACTTGATGTTGCAATTGAAGTAAATGTGACTTCCATTATGGGTCAAAACCTGAAATGAATATATTTTCAAAAATCTAACAAAAACAATGATCCCACCTTGTATTGTGACTGATAAAATCCACATTCTACCATTTTTAGCAATCAACAAACAGAAAACTACACCCCAAAACCCCATTATTTATGTTTATTTAAAGGTTTTCAGGTCATTGCTGTTCCACAAGCCCTGTCATCACTCCTGCACTTTTGAGAATCTGAAACACGCTCTCTCTTCATTACATAATTCCTACACACCTAGGTTCCAGAGTCAGCGCAAAAAAAAAAAAAAAACATGCCTCCACAGTATCTGTCAGTGAGCTCATTAAAGGATCTGTATTGGAGCACAGGACAATATGCGCTGAGCAGGGGGTTAAACAGCCGAGCCAAGACGAAGCAAAGCAGGAGAAAACAAAGTGTTCTAAATGTCTGCAAACGGTCTCGGAAGAACGTTAGCAGTGTACAGAGGGCCATAGGGAAGACAGAGGATTCATTTTAATGAGCGTCACAACTTAACAAAAATGTTCTCTGTCTCCATTGCTGGCAATTTTGCTGGTTTTATCGTAAACAAGCAGGGAGAAATATCTTCTGACAGCATCGCCTTGATATGGTAAACAGGCAAGCTTTGAAGTGTAGCGGCAGATTATACATTGCTGAAGTGAGATTTTTAAGATTATTCTTGCTACATCTAATGACGCAGTTCATCAGAAATACATATACTGACAATTGTAGCATGAAAAACAATTTACAAGGGCTCTCAGCAAGAGAGAGAGAGAGAGAGAGAGAGAGAGAGAGAGAGAGAGAGAGAGAGACTGTTAACTGTTTTCCTCACACCATTATAATGAATGGGGCATGGTCTGGGTTATGGTATTACTCAAATATTTATGATGAATACAGGCTTGCATGCCAACGGAATTGTAGGACTTCCTGTGGAATGTGTCTGGGCCAATGAATCTGGGCACACAGTAGGTGCCAGCCTTCACAGTACCCTCCTCTCTCTCTCTCTTTCTCTCTCTCTCTCTCTCTCTCTCTCTCACACACACACACACACACACACACACACACACACGCATGCACGCACAAACACCCTCCTTCCTCACACAGCAGATGCTGTGCTCATCTGGTGTGCTACACAGTAACTGTCAAAATATTGATGCACAGCTCAGTCACACACTGCTATCTTTTAACCCTTTATCACTTGTGCAGTTTGTGTCTGATTTCATCTTTCTGTTTAACTCCTATAAAATGACATTTTTGTAGCACCTTTTGCTTTACAGAATTGTACTGGTCGAATTCAGAGAAGCAACCTAAGACACATATTGAACAGTCCTGTACATTTCTAATTCTATGTGGCTTGTTGTGAGCCTGATTATTGAGAATGCACTAAACTATGGTCAGGAGTTAGTATACAGTTGGTTAATAGATTTCATATTCTAGTGCCTGCTGAATTGGCACATTGGCTCTTCCGGGCCTGACACACATCTGACAGAGATCAGTACACGAGTAGTACACACACACACGGCCAGTGCCCCTTTCAGTCCTCGCCTGAAGCACATAGTCTCTAGCCTTGTTTACTCTCGCTAACACAAACACTCATACACATACATTTTCTTGCTCTGTGCTACAAACATACAGTCAATCCAGAAACATAGTCAACCAGAAGCGTTCTGCCCTCTGTGATATAGGCCGAGTAAAATCGAGCAGTCCAATTTTTACACTGTAATACAATGAGGGCTCGGTGGGTTTTCATAGCATTGCTCATTTAAAGAAAGAAAAATTATAGGGCCCGCAGGCAGAAAAGGACGTGTGTACGGACAACTAGTAATGCCACTAGAAATGATCCACTTCATCAAGATAAAGGTACACATGCTGCCTGAGTAAAAAAAAAACCTTGGACACTAGTGCAAGAGGGAAAGCTTTCTGACTGACAGGCAAGTCAGAGATGCAGCATCCTGACTGGTTAAATGTTGGGGGTCCAAAATGTATTCTATTCAAAGCTTCTGAACGGTGATAACAACGCTGTCAAGTATTGCAAAAAATGTTTCAAAAAGCTGACCCCGTGGCTCATAACTGAGCCACATAACTGCAAACGTATACAACTACAACCAAAACGAATAAACCCTCAGAATTTTTTCCTCAAGCTAGGGATGGTTGGAAATGGGGACAGTCTGCAGGATGATACACAGCTGAAGACGAACCGACAGACCATGTTTACTGCTATCAAGCTACTAGTGCTGCTAATGAGCTAATACTGTAGAACAAGATCTTCCATATTGCTTATCCTACACAGGGTCACAGGGAACTTGGAGAACAAGGTGAGGGACCTCCTGGACGGGGTGCCAACCCACTGCAGGGCACAATCGCACACACACTACAGACAATTTGGAAATGCCGATCAGCCTGCAATACATGTCTTCGGACTGGGGGAGGAAAACAGAGTACCCGGTGGAGACCCCCAAAGCATGGGGAGAGCATGCAACCTCTGCTCACACAGGGTGGATGCCACCATGCCCCCTGTGGCAGGACATGTACTGTACAATGTACTAAAGAGCACCTTAGCTGAGAATTCACAGGCAATAATGTATACGGTTTGCTTACAAAGAAACTGGAGTCTGAATGGTAACAAGCAAGATGAATGTCTGTTGTTTGCAGAATTATTGGTAAATTGATGACCTATTAGCTTCATCTGGCCCTGGCTTTGTTTGCCCTTTTAATCCTGTGAGACCTAAATGTCCTGCTTGAAGTCTACATCTCAATACGCTGGATCTATAGCATCCCAGTCATCAGGTGCTGCGGCTGAAATACACACAGCTATTGAACGGCCGAGTGAATTTTTCTGGCCACACCTCAAGGCTGTAGATCACAGAGGTGCAGCGAAAGCTGAGGATTGCACAGAGACTTGCTGCCTGGCAAAGAGAAGAGGCGTATTAGATATGATATGTTAAAATCTAATTGGTGCAGTCAGAAGGCCGTGATAAGGAGAGGGGGAAGATTAAGTTGAGCTATCAGGGACTCTATGAAGCTGCAAAATGGCTCACACCAGATAACGATGACGGCACTTCAAAACATCATCAGCAGAAGCAAGGTGACAGGCCTGGCATAGGTCCTGCCTCTTTCTTACAAATACAAGAGACAGGGTTAGCTGGGAGGCTGAGAGAGAGAGAGAGAGAGAGGGAGAGAGAGAGAGAGAGAGAGAGAGAGAGAGAGAGAGAGAGGGAGAGAGAGGGAGAGTTTGCCTGCATAGTCAATATAGCCTCTGATATGCAAGTTCCATGTTGAGACATGAGGTGCTATAATACTAGGAAATACATATGCTAATTTGAATGATATTTGTAAAAGTGTGAATCATTGTGTGTTTCCATCAACCATTCCTGTTTATATTCTGAAGCGAGAGCATCAACATGGCATAATCAAAGAACCTCAAGCTAAGCACAGTCATGGTGTGCTGAAATGCTTGTAATAATCTGTTTCCATCAAGCATGTTTGTCATAATTTTTTTATGGATATGCCAACTTTTCTACCTTAGTCAAGCACTGTAATTGTAAATGTTTTTGCTATATTTCGCATGTTCTCTCCTAATTAATAACATTTCTAATTGTTTTTTTTTTTAATGTGCACCTTTGCATAGGATCATTGAACCCTTTTTCAGTACCATAAGGCACCTTTCTAATAAAACCTGCTTTTAATTCTCCATATTACATGAAACTGTGTGTTTCACTGTCATGGGCGCTGAATGCAGCTTTTGCAAGTCTAATGGTGAGATTAGTTTTGATTGTCTGATTGTCAGGACAACAATATTCAGCCCAATTAAATACATATATACGGAGAGACACTCTTAGAAAAAATGGTTAAATCCAACACCATAATGGGTTCTTTTTTTGGGATTTGTTACTCCGGGGAACCCTTAAAGGTTCTACGCAGACATGGGCGTAACCACGCATTCTTTGGGGGGGTCGTGTCCCCCCCAGTGTTGAGGAAATACCAATCCCCCCGTCACAGTTTCACCTTTAAGCAGCGTGCTGGAGAGCATGTGGGTGTGCATGCACGGGCAAGGTGCGCGAGCACCTGCTTTTTGTTTGTTGACAATCGTGACATTGTGTACATTGGACACGTGTTTTTTGTTATGTTTCTGTTATGTCTCCTCCCTGTTCTGTCATTGGCTGTTACTTCACGTGTGTCTAGATTACTGTCAGCCATCAGCAACTGACGCTGATTATGTTTTGTATATATTCCGCATGCCTCCCAGCACACGGCATGGAGTATTATAGTAGATTAGAATAGTTAAGAGACTTAGTTTAGATTCCTTACGATAGTTTACCTCAGTCATAGTCATAGTCTTTTTCCATGTTATGTTCCATGTTAGTTTAGTTCATTGCTGGTTTTTCCGCTCCCAGTTCCTAGTCATTGTTTGTTTCTTGTTTTGTTTCTCGACCCTGTTTTCCGTGACCACGTCCTTGATTCCTGCCTTGCCCAGTTTATGCCTGTTTGCCGATCGCCTGACCTCTTGCATGTTTTTGGGTTACATTTTTGGATTACGATTTTGGATTTTCTGCCTGTGTCTCTCTTTAATAAAACGGATCTGTATTTTCTTCATCTATTCTATTTATTTATCTCTATTCATTTTTTAATATATTTCCGTTTGTTAAGGGAAATAGGTGTGTTCCCCGCTCGAATTGTACACTTGGTTGCGCCCATACTCAACGCAAGTTGGTTGATATATTTTAGCAGCTCAGTCTGTAAGAACTGGAGACAGCAGCCAAGCGTAGAAAAGTACAGCAGAGCATACGAGCTATTTTTCAGACAGTAAGTAACTAGATACCTAAATAGTAGGTAACCTTAGCTTAGTATAGAAGGCATCATACCATGGCTTGGTTTGTTCTTCAATCAACCAACTTTTGATATTTGCACACCCACGAAGTAGGCTAGGCTAACGTCAGTTCCAGTTTTTGATCATGAACGTTACATTCACTTGCATATCCTCCTGCCGAGTTCGTTGCGAACCCTCACGTTGTGACAGACCGTTATAAATGCGAGTGAACGTGAGGAAAGTTGCACAACATTCCGTTCCTTTACACTACATTTGGGCTAAGGACCACTAAGTGATTTTACAAATATAAGGCTCAGCATAACGCTGAGATGTGCTAGCTTGGCAACGAGAGATATGGAACTAACGACTGAGTTGTGGCCATATTGTAGTTATCCATTCAGAACTAGTTATGGCAGTTTGTCTTTAGAATTAAGAAAAGAAAACTCCAGTACTCTTTACAGTCATTTCTCTTCTGGGAAAATAA
Organism: Ictalurus punctatus; assembly: GCF_001660625.3. Taxonomy (NCBI): domain Eukaryota; kingdom Metazoa; phylum Chordata; class Actinopteri; order Siluriformes; family Ictaluridae; genus Ictalurus; species Ictalurus punctatus. The sequence continues at coordinate 17,678,045 of NC_030424.2, read as the reverse complement.
TGGTACCTGGTCACAATGCAGGCAGTACAGCATTGCTTGGAAGCATCCATGGGGAAATTGTATTTACAACATATATAGTGTTGAATTTAGGTTCATAGGTAGCCATCCTTTCTGAGTTTGTTTAAAAGTCGTGATTGCGTGTTTAAATGTTAGCGTGTGTGGTTTGCCTGCACACATCTTAGCTCGCCTCTACTTGGTGTGGTAGGTTTCATGGTAGGTTATGGAGCAGAGAAAACATCTGCCCACAGGATGTCTATGGCACCCCACAATTTCCCCGTGCTGTGGGAGCTTCTATCACTCAGAAATCATGTGAATTCAAACGGTAACTGTAATCCTAAAACTATGTTCTAAATATGTGAATTTTCAGTATCAAACTTTGGATGTTGGGGGGGCACTTGGACAACCCCACTGTCCATACCATGGTTACGCCCTTGTATGCAGAACCTTGCTCTAAACACATGCTGGGTCCCAATTCGCCTACTTATACTATGCGCTAACAATATGTACTCTTTTTGTGCAGAAAAATACAGTACATACTTTTGATAGTATAGCAAAAGAGTATGCAAGTACTGGGACATATTAACACGTCATGTAACGGAATAGAACGTTGTTGCCTAGTTACGCACACTGTCATCGTAAACAAACTCCTAGTTGCAATTCAGCTTTTCTTCACTCATTCTTCCTTATATTATTATTTATACGATATAATTTAATTTACCATTCCCTTTACCATAATAATTTACCATTATTTTTCCACACAACATTGACACCTCTCTAAAATACGCATCACCATCGTTACACTCGTTGTGTACAATATCAGCTGCAAAAGTGTCCACAGATCCACCCTTTGAAAATCTACCAGAAATAGGGTACCTTTGGGATACTCGTTTTAACATAGTACGATTTGGGGCATAATCTCGAGTTCTATTTACAGTCCCTGCAGGATTTTGTGATTTCGCGATCACAGAAATGAATGCAAAATCAAGCAATATTCTGAGGCGCTAGCAAGTTTTCAAAATTACCGTAGATTTGGGCTGAAACAGGTCATATGACATCATCACAATGCGCCTTCAGACAAAGCTCTAACAAAAAAACGCTTCATGCTCCGTCCAGTTGAACTTTAATGTGAATTCGCGACCCTTGAAAGCGTGAGCCATGGAAAACGGCACAAGCCATGCTAAAATAAGGGCATGCCATCGCTTGCTGTGTGTGTTTTCTTCATTTCTGACCGCCCGCAATCCTACGGGATCCCGAACTGATGTCTAGCACCATAGAAGACATTCAATATTGCACTGACTGAACTTTGATGATGGCAAAGAGAGTGCAGTCAAAAAAGGCAATGCCTGAAATGTTCAAACTGCGGGAGTTCTCTCGCTCAGAAAACTAAAGCGTGATGCAACACAGTGCACAGAAAGCAGAGATGCCTTTCACAGCAGTACACTGATGATGCATGAACGTCGAGGTTAGATTTGTACTGCATAATGTGGTATGGAAGCGATTCGATATGTTTTGCGAAGATACTCAGTACGTTTACATGGACAACAATAATCCAATATTAACCCGATTAAGACGATACTCTGATTAAGAAACTAACATGTAAACAGCGATTATTGATGACCTTAATCCGATTAAAGTCATACTCGAAGTAAACACAAATCGAATTAAGACGTGTGGAGTATTCCTGTTTTATTCGCATTATCGACGTGCATTACAGACATGTACACACCTTAATCACACAATTAAAGTCGTGTGTGAGTTTTCACCGTATTTTGCGACAGGACACGATCACCCACAGCAGTGCACAACCGTTTTACTGCAAGCAAGAGAGCGAGGCTGCGTCTGAAATCGCGTACTTACCTGCTATATAGTAGGTGAAATACATGTATATAGTAGGTGTAATGCATGTATTGTAGCTAATAAATAGTAGGTAAGTACACAGTTTCGGCCACAAACCACGGCTTCAAGCAGACGTCTATTAGCATGACAAATAATTAACTGCACTTGAAGCGTTCGTAAAATTAAAAATAAAAACACCCAAAACTGTATACGGTACCATAACGAAGACCAACTGTGTGTTGATGCGTGATATTCTGGAGGGAACGTCGAACGGTGTGGTGTGGTGACATAATGACGTGTGTCGTTAATCGCTCTATGTTCTATAACATGCAAAACTTGAACATGAAAGGAGTATTCTAAAAGAGACTCATGTAAACACCTTAATCACAATATTGTCTTATTCAGAATAAAGTCAATAATTAGATTACTGCTGTCCACGTAAACATGGTCACTGTCAAAATAGTAAAATATGTCAAATACTAGCTTGTTAGAAGGTGTTAGGTTTAACCTGTTTTTGCTTGTTAAAATGATTGGTAAAGCCATTATAACTGTTACTGGATTATCCAATGAATAATTATGGAATTATCCAAAGAATTGTTTGTTGCAGTCGTTCTGTAAAACAAACTAATAAACCGGCTGTAATCGGGACGTCGCATTATAATTCAGCATAAAAACTTACGAAAGTATGCGTTTTAAAATAAATTCAATTCATTAACATCCATTCAGATCTGGGATTGTTTCCTTTTGCCAGAGTTTATCTATGCATATTATAACAGAGGCTCTTTCTTTGGGTGACGATGAGAAGTTTGAATACAAACTGATCAACTTCAGTCACGCAGAAAACTCTGCTCTTCAGCGTTTTTCAAGCCAGCCTAATGCTTATATAGCAACAATGTATCCCCCCCACCCTATTTGAAAGTCTTTAGGATGTATTTAAATGAGAGATTTAGTTAATGAGTTTGGGCAAACTCTGGAACAGTCTTTTAAGCATTATCGTTCTCATTAATTTTCAGAATTACCCGCTGTGTTGTGATAGCTGTCATGGACTTCAGACTTCAATTAATTAAATACTATGTATATAAAATATACATGCATGTGTGTTGTGAGTGTGTGCACTTGTATATGAATGAGCATATGTTTGTGTACGTATATGAGTGTATGTGAGTGTGTGGATGGAGAAAAAAATATACATTTTCTTTTAAAATTCTGCAATTTACAGTTTTTCAGGAGCGCACGGCTAAGCCCTAAGATAAATATGCAAATGCACAGAAAGTGCCAATAGAAGCTTTTTTCTTTTTTTTTTAAATTAATGTATTCAACAACTCCAAGGCAGCGGAAACAATGTCCTTTAGGACCAGAGTCAGGAACAAGGATCTCTCCTATTACACTCTTCAATGTTAGAGGGAATTCCTCAATACAGTTTGCTTCTACACTTGGATAAAATGCACTTCACAAGCAGTTTGCATAGCACTTAATATCAAAGACGTGAAACAGTAATAATAACAACATTAAAAACTTTAATTCATGAATGGCACAGTAACAGAAGCAGATGGAAGACCTTGACAGTCAAACATATTCAAGAGAAAGCACATTCCCAGCTTTTGTTCTGTAGTAATCACTTAATAGGTAAATCATCTCTATGTTTTTTTTTGTCATTTCATGTGGAGGAGAGCGCACATCGGAGACATAAGTGCATCATTACTGCTTTATCTGTCCACTGTTCTTGTAAAGCAGGAACAATTAACCCTGCCTTCAGCGTGATTGATATAGGCTTTGCTTTCAATTTGTTCCACTACACAGATCATGAAATTCGCAATGTGCCCATCCTTATTGACCTACACTTTCAAACACACAGGGCTACAACACGACAAAAGGAATTAAAAAGAAGAGAGCCGCACAGCCATGAAATAACGTCTTAAAAAAAAAAAAAAAAAACCCAGATGTGACCTCACAAAGCCTTGACTATTTCAAGTGCACGCTCTAGAAAGTTATTTTCTATTCAATTGAAAAAGTTTTTTTTTTATATGTTGCTTTTTCATCAGCATGCTGCCTGAAAGCAGGATGAGAGCTTTTAAACTACTGGGGGGGGCAGCTATGTTGTAAACAGGGTTTACCGTGTTCATTTCAAACATTTTCAAATACGAGCTGCTAAGCTGAGCCTGTAAATCTTTAAGACATAGTGAAAGAAGCTGTTTGGAGCATTTCAGCTGCTCTTACATAAAAGAAATCAAAAAAACGTTCACAAATTATATACTGTTGGATATCTATTATCAGGCAACTTTGCAGTGACTAACAATGTCTTATAGAATTCAGTGTATAATTTCTTGTAGACCAAGATTACAGTAAATATGAAAAGAGAAGGTGAAAAGCAGCATGCCTTGAGCTATGGATGATATGCAGGTAAGAGAAACATGTAATGTAACACGTATCCACCTTCAGGCACCAAAGTCATGAGACTGAATAACATGTATACTGTATGTAACATGTCTGATCAGATCTAAATAGGAACATTTGAGTCAAACAGATTTAAAATGAAACATGTTTAACATCACTATATATTAGTATACGTCTGAGAAAATAAAACAGATAAATAAAAGAGCCATTTTTTTTCATTCATTTCCCATTTGCAGAATTAAAGCATAAATTCTGATCATACATTATGATTCCTATAGATTTTAACTTAGCATATAACACAAAGCCAGTTTTTTTCTTCTTCAGAGACTGAAAATATTCTGAAGTTTCTGAGCGTGTTTATTTTAGCTTCTGGCTATTCTAACATATCTAGGAAAATGACCTTTCCCACAGTCTGTTGCAAATGCCTCAGGAAGCAAGCCTTTAGACTTTATTAGATGAAAGAAACACAATCACTTCACCAATTACATGTCACACGAAGCATTATGTGGATGGCGGCGTGTTTTATCAATACGCAAGATGGGCTTCAGGAGGCCTGAGTATATTCAGTGGCAACACACACACTCCCTCTCTCTCTCTCCCTCACACACATACACACACACTGAGAGAGAGAGAGACAGAGACAGAGAGAGAGAGAGTAACAGCTGAATGCAGCTTCCTACTAAAGTGTGGCTTTGGAAAAGTGCACGCTGCTATAACCATGGGAAAAAGGCAGCACAAAGCCAGCAAATAAAGCCAAGCATGGGTGGCCTTCTTCAAAAAATGACGCAATGCTTAAGGAATGCATGTCAGAAAAGACCTCATCATGCTGCAGCTCCTCGGCGAGGTGAGGCGAAGCCGGCTTTACTTCCATTTCCAGCCAAATCGCTTCTATGGCATTTGCTTATTAAAGTGACAGGTGGGCTCCCATGCATATGTGCCTCTCAATCCATTTACACAACTTGTGCAGCGGGTGTCATTGGGAGGTACAAGGGCGGTCTGTGGGGAGTTAATCGGGCCATGTCCTACCTCCTGCTCAGCCTAAGCGGAATAATCAATTACAATTTCACAGGCAGAACCTCGGCATGTCACAGAGGGTCATGCAGGTGTGTGTGGTCAGATCGGAGCGTGATAAACTGGTGGTAGTTTTGGTGGCGGTGGTGGTGATGCCATTTTTTTTTTTTTACAGAGTTACTTTTCAGGACAGAATTCCTGTCAATAGACTGTCAACTTTAGTTGAGAGACTGATGTGTGGATGAGGCAAATATGTTGCTGTGCTAAAAGAAAGTGCCTAGAGATCTCAGGAGTACACCAAAAACCATGAAACGACAAAAATCCCAAACGTACAGTATGCTGCGAAGGAAACTTTGAAGTATATTTCAACCCCTGAAATCTCTGCCTGTGCATGCTCTAAAGCATAAATATATGTACGGAATTCTATACCTCTGCAGGTTCAAACACAAACCTTTTCTACTCCTGTGCCCACATATTTCACAGCAGAGTGCGGATCTGTCAGTACTGAAAGCTGGAGAAGGAGCCGAGGTACCGGGCGGGAAGCGAGCAGAGGCAGCTAAAGGGCAACGCTCGCTGCTAGCGTTGGAGCTGCACACATAAACAGGGGAAAAATAGCAGATGGGAGTCAGCGGGCAAAACATCTGTCCTTCAAGCCAGACGCTAAATAAAGGTCTCACTTGCCTGCATGTTAAATGCATAGGTGGAGGGTTTGGTTTTACCTCAGTCTTGAATCATAATAAAAGCTAAAAGGCCACAAGACGTTACACTACATTACAGTTAAGAAAGAAAGCTAAGAGCTGCCTGCAATTCATTTGGAATATAAGGTGATTTCCAACAAACCACTAAAGAATGATAATATTTACTGAATGGTACTCAAGGAGAGACTCCTGAAAATCCTGCGTTCACTTAACAAGATTCACAGCAACCGTTCCATGTTTATTTACCAGAACAATAAAAGATGAGTGTGATTAAATATGTCGATGACAATAGACTGCCAAAGGTGCATCGCTAGCATAGGATGACGAGCGCTCAGGATATGAAGATGTACAAGTTAAAAAATACCAATAAAAAAGGCCCCCCGAATAGGCTAGTTATTCCTTTCATAGTATGAAACCTTTCTTGTGGCTGCATCCTATCTTCTCTACAGCACTAATGCTGTTGATTCTCCTGCCACTGATACCACTGATACAAACATAAAGGGCTCAAACTCCATATGAAAGCCAAAGGTACGGCAGAATGAAAAATCCCCCGCCTGACCGAGTGGGGTGTGTATCACAAAGGCGGTGATAAAGCAGCGCACAGCGTGAGGCGTGCGGTAGCGCAGCATGCTCCGTGCCTACACTATTACCTTAGTGGGCTACATCTTCTTTATGTCTGTCTCTCGACACTGACCTTCATAGCAACATCAGTGGGTGGAGGAGAGAGAGACAGAGACAGCGTAATCACCACGCTGCACGCCGCCCAAACAGCCACAGATGGGGCTGGAAATCCCTCTTAATTGTGATAAATATGCATCGGAATGGCATGCTAGCTCCCCATCTATACTGTGTTCAGCGTTCCGATCACTGGGGGGAACTGGCCGTCCTTTTGTTTGGTGAGGAAGCACTGTGTTGCCAGTGTAGCTGTAAGGCATGTAGAAGACGCTGCTTGCTTTCTTAATAAAAAAAACCTTTCAAATGAAATGCCAAATAATTATTCCATTTTGCAGTCCTTTACCATAACAAGGATTTCCTGCGGAGCTTTAAAATGAGCACAGATAACAGAGCACTGCTTTTCAAATAAAGCTTATACATTTAAGGCTAACTCTCAAACATTAAACCCTGTTTCTCTTCCTAACTCCTAGCACAAAACCAAGCATTGCAGAATACTGTACCTGTTGATGTAGACATTGTAGCATTTCCTCGAAAGACAAATCTGCGTTAAAATAATACATTTGACTATTTAGTACACGACAGCATTCACACATCACACGTCCGCACCGTTACATTCCTTTTTCCAGTTTCCATTCATTTTCCTCCATAGCTCTGTTGCACTAATACAATACAAAATGCAACACTGGGGAAAGACAGAATGGTTTTCTTCGACACAAAGCCAACTTTGAGGTTACTGCTTCATAACAACTGCCAAGCAGTTTCTCTCCCCGTTTATTCTCTGCTGCTTAAAGCCCAAGCATAAAACTCTCAGCTGCTACTCCAATACCAATCCATAGACGTAAACATGCACATGCCATTAAGAGCCATTAAACACCTCGAGGTCAAAATTTTCAGGCGAATTCGTTTCAGCTCTCAAGAGGAGCCTCACATCAAATCACAGAGTGTGATTTAACCCCTTCTGACTGCTAACAGGAGACAGGTGATAAAGAGTGCGCTCATGCACAGGCTATGAAGTTTCTCCTCTTAAAATTAATTCCATCTTCAAGATTTATATCTTGCCGATATGCTCAGAATGGCACAAAAATATGCCCCTGCCACTAAGATTACAGCTGACTGACTTAGCATAAACATCTTCTGCTACTGTGCCAATGGGAGTGTGCTGGATGTAATGCTACAGTCCGGGCCTCTGGTATATGACTAATGCTCTTATGGGTATTACTTTATTGTTAAATTTCAGCGTTTACGCAAGAGATCTTTAGGAATAGTCACAGTAGTCTGTCTGTGACTGAAGTTCCTCTTCTTTGTTTATGATAGGCACTGACAATGTAGTCAGAGAACCGGTTTCCCAAATTGAACATATATATACAATTAGAATAGTATAGTATTAAGTAGGCCTGTTTATACAATGCCTTCAAGACCTATTTAATTACATACATACATGTGTGTGTGTGTGTGTGTGTGTGTGTGTGTGTGTGTGTGTGTGTGTGTGCGTGCATACAGACAGCACATCACATACATCCAGCTCACCTTTTGCCTCATTCACTTCATATCTGATCTATTAGCATGCATGATATAAACAGGTATTCAGCTTCCAGAAGTGACTGTGCGAACAAATATCTTGTTGACTCAGCTTTCATCAAATTCATTCTCAATAACATTGGCCTAGTATTGCAGATTTAATAGCTCATTTAGTCAAAGTGAGGCGACCCCAGACCCTCCACAAATGTGAGTCGAGTATGAAGCATTGACAGAAATCCATGCAGTAATGTTTCTTTATCAGTAGAGAAACAATATTAACTCCAAATCACAACAACACATGATAGTAGGGTTAGGTTACTAACCAGTAGTAAATCAATTTTAGCACACTGTTCAACAGGCCTTGTATTTTTATTACACAGTAAACTGAGGATTAAAAACAACAACAGACTATTCCAGGTAGCCACAGCCTCTGTGTTTGGCGCTGTGTGATGATCTGTGCTAGGGGTTTCCAGCATTACCTGGAGTTAGCGCGCGTGTCCGTTAGGGCGCTTGAGAAATCCATGCGCTACATTCAAAGTTCCTGAACAGCTCCCTGCTGCTTTATGCTAATTTCTCACCGCTTTCCCGTCCCGCCGCCAACAGCAGCCTTTACTCAAGTCATGCACCGCCCGGCCTAGCGCTTCACGGTAGCTCAGCTGAGATAAACGGCAGCAATGTCAGCGACACGTTCACGAATCCGCGCCAACAACGCCAACACGCAGGCATCAGTGGCCATCATGCGTGGACCCGAGCGCTCGTGCAGTGCTTAACGCCGTTACCGCGTCCTTAGGTCCGCCAAAACACGCGCCTCCTCCACCATCTCCTCCTCCTCCTCCTCGTGTGTAAACCTGTTACCCGAGCGTCAACCTCCCCTGATTGCCAAACACACTCCCGTGGGAAAGGGCACGCCCGAAACTTCTGACATCTCAATCACACACACACACACACACACACACACACACACACACAAAATGCCCAACGTCTAATAATGAGCATGCGGCGACGCGTCACACACAACAACCCGAGCTGTTTTACCGTTCTCTTCTTGAAGGGTCTTGCTGAACGCCAGGCTTGGTGGGCGCCATCTTCCCGCAATTATTTGATTTCTGACTTTTTTCCCCCACCTCCTCCTCCTCCTCTTTCGTCTTCACGGTGATTCAGACATGCAGCCGAGGAGAGCAAAGGCGGTGCGATGTGGACGCTGAGAGGTGTTTAAAGAGCGGCATGGCGCCGTGCCGGAGCGGAGTGTTCGCGTCCCCCTGAGCGTTCATGAGCGGTGAGGACGGAGCGGAATGCGCTCCACAGGCATGCCGCGAGCAGGAGCCGCGAGCCCGGGACGCGTCTGAATTCAGCGGCTTGAGGTGAAACGGTGCACGGATCTCTACTCACACGGGACCGTCACATGGTGAGCTTTTCCCGGAGGAGTGCGTCCTCTCCGGCGCTGAGTGAAGCCGCGTTTCCGTGCGCGTTGAGCTGCATTTTTCCCTCCTCCGCTTCGCTCTGTGTGCAGTAGCGCTCGCCTCCTCTGCTACCGGCGCAACAACGCCACTCAGTTGTAGTTGGAAACAGTTTTGCCTTTCGCGGAATTTACAGGTTGTTCCAACGCGTAATTCCGCCATCCTAAAAAATTTCTCCCTCCACGACCCCGACCGTTTATTTCGCACCCCGAGTCCTTTAGATGCTTTCTTCACTGGGTTAAGAAAAGGGACTGGATGCAATAAGAATGTCAGAATAATAAGACACTACGCCGCTTACTACTGATTGCAACTATGATAGAAAAGAAGGGAAAAAAAGTTTCTTTTATTTTACTTTGATCTGAAATCATTTTTTTTAATGTATACACTTCCCATTTAGTCTATTTGAGACTGTGTAAAATATGACATATTTATATGGCATCTTTAAAAAGACCTCAGAGCTGTCACCTCACTAAATTATAAATCCTTAGCTCACACACCTTGTGAACCCAAAACCAACATCTCACAGCTCTTCTTAAGACCTTTGCATAAATGTGTTGTGCAAAGTTGGTCTTGTAATTAATAATTTAAAAAAAATAAAAAATAAACTTATTATGGATATTATGAAGTGTCTAGCCTATAGCTATTTAGTCATGTTTGTGTTTGTACATTTTCACTGATTTATTTAGTAGAACCCCCCCACCCCCGAACTGGTTGTTTAAGAACCAGTGACCTGTCAAGGTCAACTCCTGTCACACACACACACACACACACACACACACACACACACACACTGGCCATACAATGTTGAGTAAATTCCAGTACATGTAGCAGATCTGAATGCAAAGAGCTGCGCGTGTTTACGATTAACTTTACCTGCACGACTAGGCTCCATAATGCTCTAAATCGCTGTTTTGATCCCAGTTCTGGAGATCTAGTGCACTGGACGTTTAGGATGTTGCATGTACTAGTGCAGCTGAATCACTTCATTAACTCATTAACAAGCCCTTCATAATGTGAAGTGAGTTAGAGCTGGGAAAGCACTAAAATATGCTGAGCATATGTCAGACTAAGGGGAGACTAAAGCAGACTAAAGCGGCTGCTTTAAATATAATCAAAGGTCAAACAACTTGTGTGTCAGCTTTTGTTGCTTGCATAAGTGTCTTTAAAATGTGGACATATCTGTACAAATCACAGGTTATTACACACTGTGTATAGATATGTATCACGGATTGACTAATTTTGACAAAAGCATAAATCATATGCTGCCCTATCTAATATACTGTAGATATTCTATAATATATTACAGCCTATACTTTAGGTGATTTATATGGAGCCCTTTTTGGCCAGATGCTAAAATGTGTCATATAGTATTAGATTTTATTCTTAAAAGGGTCCCATTGAGTGGTCGAGGAAACATTTCCTAAGTGGCTACTGTAAAAAGTCATAAATTTAATCTATAGTTTTGGCTGCAGTTGAAACCAGCAATAAACTTACAAGTTACTGTCTGCTTGCAACTAGGTCTTTGACCTAAGTGGAGTTCTCACATGGAAATGGAAATCAAGGTGCACATCACATAGTAAAGCTATTCTCATAAACGTTTCACTTAAGTGAGGTTGTTTTGCTAGGTTAGTGTGGTACTAATAGGATCCACACATTTGTGCAGGTTTGTATGTCTGGTTGCTTTTTTTGATCAAATTCATGTGCAAGTTTTAGATTCACAAGTGTGTGTGTGTGTGTGTGTGTGTGTGTGTGTGTGTGTGTGTGCGCGCGCGCGAGTGCGTGTACCTGATAGATATCTAATAAAGTGCAACTTGCAGTTTAGCATCGGGTGTAATTAATGCACTTAGGGCGATCTTTTAATCTAGTTGCTAATCATATGTACCACGTAAAACTAAATTACAAGGACAATGGAAAAACAAACAAAAGCATTGATGCGACATGACAGCACATAGCGTGAATACGCACACGTCGGCAAAATGAGAGGTCAATATGGTGAAATTCAATGAAAGCAGCGTTTGCTGTTTTTTAATGAACATACCTTTGTTGGTAAGTGGTCAAGCCCTGGACGTTTTGCGGGTTGCCGTTGGTGGCGCCCGGGACCCGTGCTGCCGGCATCCCTGCGGCTCCTGCGCCAGCCGCCGCCGTCACCTGCACGCTGAAGTCCGGGAAGATCCTGATCATCCCCGCGCCGTGCAGCGCACCGCCGAGCGAGTGTGTGTGCGTGTGTGTGAGTGCAGCCTGTCCTCCGGCCGAGCAAGTCACAGCGCAATCCCATTAGTGACGAGCACGAGCTGCTGGGCCATTCTCGCGCTTTTGTGCTCTGAGAGGAGACTGGTGTTGTTGTTGCTGCTGCTGCTGCTTTTAGGCTTGCAGTGGCATTGAGGGGATGCTCAGCGGAAACGCGCCGTTACGCGTCAATGAGGAAAGTTTCGACTGGATGCTGAAGCTTGTCTTTTCACAACGTAGGGTTATTTAACCACGAGAATGAAATGCTGTACGTGTGATATGAATCGAAACTGCACTAGATGTCGCAAGTAAATGCGACCAGATTGTGAAGTTCCACAAGCGAACTTTTCTACCGACTTTTGCATGAACGGCAGCCGGATTATCTGTAGGAAAACCAAAACGAACCCTTTAACTCTTTACCTATTTAGGAAGACAGTGAGTTAGTTGGGAAAAGCCACTGTTGAGGCTAGTGGACGTCCTTTTCCGACTTCTGCATAAGCCCAAATTTAGCACATCCTAACTGGATCGAGTCTACAGAATGTTCTGGAGCGCCTTCTCTATACTGAAAAGCTCGCTCCATAGACTGAGAAGTGCATGTAGACTACGTCCAAAATATTACCGGCGTGTGCAGACAGAGTGAAGAGTGGAGAAAACTAAACGGCGTTAATCTCAGTGTTCATGAGGACAAACTGCAGACGTTTAAGCGCGTGTCTGGAAGCCAGCTAAAAGTCCGAAATGAACCGCGATGACGTATTCGACTCCTCTGTGTTAATGTTTTCAAGTTTACGTGTGAATCATCTCAAGGTTTTCCTTTCGCCTCATCTGCACGCGACTCTATTACGTGTGTGAGATGTCTAAATATGCTGTCTAAATACGCTAAGCTGTGGTGTACAGCGGTGCGTTTACTGTGTGTGTGTGTGTGTGTGTGTGTGTGTTTTCTACCGCTGAAGGTGTTGTTGTGTGAGATCCGGAGCGCGTGGGAGCGGACGTATGAGCCGATTAACTGCGCCGCGCGAGCGTACGGGGAGCGCGCGCCGGCCTTCAGCAGCCAATCAGGCACAGGCACGTGAGCGCGCACTGGCTGCTGCGGCAGTAACCCTTTGAAAACCTGAATAGTAGTTACTGGCATTTAATGTTGGATTACAACACTGTGATTCTTTTAGATTGTAAAAACATTTTAATAATAATAATAAATAAATAAAATTTAAAAAACCCTGCATCTTATACATGTTAATAATAGTCATATACGCTCACCTGTCACTTTAATAGGAATATCCCTTTTCATTGCAATTATCCAATCAGCCAATCAGCCAACATACAATTATCCAAACAGCCAATGATGTGGCAGCAGCACAATGCATAAAATCATGCAGATACATATCAAGAACTTCAGTCAATGTTCAAACATCAGAGACTTTGACCTTGACATGGTTGTTGATGCCAGACTGCCTGGTTTGAGTATATCAGAAACTACTGATCTCCTGGGATTTTTGTTATGCCCAATGGTCTCTAAAGTTTACACAATCCGTGCGTGGGGGGGACATCCTGTGAGCAGCTGTTCTTCAGGCAGAAGAGAGAGGTCAGACTAGCATGGCCAGAGTAGTTTGAGCTGGCAAGTAGGCTATGGTAAATCACATACTGTAACCACTCTTTACAACTGTGGTGAGCAGAAAAGCATCAGAGAATGTCCAATTGGTCAACGTTTCTTCAGCTTTTTAGTTTGGTTGAGTCTGTGTCCATGATAGCCACAGATTCTTGTTTTTGGCTGCCAGGAGTGGAAGCTGATGTGTTCTTCTGCTGTTGTAGCCCATCCACCTCAACGTGTAACATGTTGTGCATTCTGAGATGCTTTTCTGCTCACCATGTTTGTAAAAATATGCTATCTGAATCTTCTCCTTAGCTTGAGCCATTCTCCTCTGACCTGGATGTTTATTTGTTTGTGCAAACTGTAGCGATTGCTTTGCATGAAAATCTTGGGAGATCACCAGTTTCTGAATAACTTAAACCAGCCCGCCTGGCCCCAAGAACCATTTTACAAAGTCACTGAGATCACATTTTTCCTCATTCTGATATCTGATGTGAACATTAATTGAACCTCTTGACCTGTATCTGCAAGATTTTATGCATTGCACTGTTGCCACATGATTGGCTGATTGATTAATCACATGACTGTACATGTGATCCGGTGTATGTATGACCATATAGCTCACATAGCTACAACTATTCTATACTGAGCACATTACAAGTAGATGGAATACAATAATATCGTTTTTCAAGGTTATTATAATGCCATTTTTCTCATTAATGTAACAGGAATTGTTTCATACCTTGCTGTTGCGATTACTGACTGTAGGTCTGTCGCTATACATAATTTGTCAGCTCTCCACTAACCCTACAGAAATGGTGGTGCACCATTCTCTGCACAGCAGTAACAGTCATGGTTGTGGCTTGGTAATGAAAGACAAATTCAGTGAAACCAGTGCTATTGTCCCTTAGAGAAAATGAACTTCATGTCATATACCCTATTATGTTTTCACACATTTGTCACATGTAGTGCAAGTGAAAAATGAAACCTCATGCCATGCATGTGGAAAAGGTACAGTATTGTGAAAGTAAATGAATCATGTGAATCATGAAAAAAACAAACACTTGCACTATGTGTGATAAATGAAATTTATAAGTGTTTTTTGTGTCACATTTTATATTGTTTCACACATTTCCACATATAGTGCAAGTATTTTTATTTCTTTCACATGCTAGTTTTACACATGTAGGGCATGTGGGCACTTTTCAGTTCTCACAAGCTTAATTGTGACCATCATATGCCATTTAAAGGCATAACATGGTGAAATGCTGTGCACACGTGATCACATATTACTCACATAATTACATGGGGAAAATGTATGATCACAGGTGAAATGTATGGGATTTTTACTCCGTAAGGAGTTTTACAATAAGCATTTCACACACAATGGCGGAGCCACAGGGGTGTCCAGGGTGGCACTGGACACCCCTGACATCTGATTGGCCACCCCAGATGCCACCCCAACATTTTATTCGCTACTGGCAGTTGCTGATGCTGATCGACACATCATTTCACCTCTTGTCAAAAGAAGAGGGTTTTTTCAAATCGATGACAAGCCGAGCACGAGAGAATACAGTTGCAAGATACCGAAGAATAAAAAACCATCATATTTGAAGTAAGTTTTTAAGGTTTAGCATCAGGTTTGTTTGCTGAAAAACTTTTATGAGATGCTGTGTAAGTTAATAAAGCTCCAATAGGCTATCTGTAATGGCGATACAAGCGTGGCTCCGTTACACTACCAGTTCATCAGATTAGAAGGATCGGTTTGCAATTTAGCATAACAGTCCTTATGCTTACATCTGTTCTAGTAATATATGCATATACCATGCAGTGTGTAAGTAATAGTATACAGATGTTGAGTTAATGTGGAGAAGTAGACTGTCAGTGTTCAGCGGCTTAACATTTAGCAGTTTGAAATTGATTCGCTAGCTCAGTTACTTCAGGTCAGAGGAGGGCTAGCAATGATCAAACTGCTAACTTAGACTGGTAGGTGATTTTAATGTACAGTCATGAAAATGAGGATTTGTAATTATAAATGTTGGTAATTGGATGATTAGATGTAAACATAGACTGTCATATTTTTGCACAGGATCAATTAAAGAATCACACACAGGCAGATCAGGTGCAAATAGCCCTGTCTGCTTGATGCCTGTATATCTAATTACAGTGTGTGTTGTTTTTGTAAATGTGAGGGTTTTTTTTTTTGTAAATAAACTCAGCAGTTCATGTAACAGACACATGCTATTGTATCGTATCTCCTTGCTGCTTAGGCTTTATTTTCTGAAAATATTTTGGAGGTTTAACACACAAACAGAGTGACCCAATTTTGACCTAACTCACTATGTGAGTACTGTGTGTGTGTGTGTGTGTGTGTGTGTGTGTGTGTGTGTGTGTTATTACTATCCACACCAGAAATTATTGGTCCCCATGAGGAAAACAGTCTATAAATCATACATACTACATTTTTTTAAATGTAACAATGCATTTTGTGAAATTCCCCATAAAACATGGAAACCCAACACTGTGTGTGTGTGCGTGGACCCCCGAAAGTACCAGTGGCTACCCCCTGGCCACCCCATGTATAAAACTCTAGTTCCGCCACTGTTCACACATTAGTAGTTATGAAAGATCACACAGGATTGTCATATTAACTAGATGCAAAATCCAGACCAAGTACAGTGCACAGAAGTAGACTTTTTATATCATTTAAACTACATGGAAATTATTAATGATTCCAATTAGGGATGAGGACACACAGTACTGTTTATAAAGAAATGGAATGAAAATGTCTCACTGACTCTTAGGTCCTTGAACTGTCATCGCTTTGAATGTGATTGAGTGTTTACCTATAAAATATTCCAAAATGCAAATATGGAGTTAATGGTCATGAATCTTCCACTCTAGCACGCTTGTCCTTTGACAAAGCAAAGGCTGATATCAACATACAATATATTTACGGTCATTTTTATGATATATTTACAGGTTTTTAATAGTTTTGATATAAATACATACTTTCGAAGACAGTTGAAGGAACAAGGAGCCCTTGAAAATGATGATAAATATCAGCTATCTTTCATACGACAGGCAGATTTATGATTGTCAGTTGGCATATTTAAGTTACCTTTGCACAACAGATGACTCCTTAAATATGTTTAGGCTATGAGAGAAAATGAGAGAGATAATAAGAGGCTCAGTGATAAAAAAGCTCCTTGTACTCTCTGCACTTGGGTACAGTTTACAGGGAGAATAATTCACTTCCTATCTCTTAAATGATAAATGCTGCCTTCGATAATGAGTTGACATGATTATATAGCAATAAAGATGTGCCAGGAGCCTCACCTGAAAGACAGTAAATGGAATACCTCTCCGTAACCATGTCTAATGAAACCACCTTAATAAACAGGCCAGAGAAACACCTCCACTTTGCTGCTATTTTCCTCAGATGGCATCAAATAGATTGCACTGGAAGGTTTAAACTGACACTGCAGGCTCTGATACAATTAGATTAACACTTTATTCTGTTTACTTCCCAGGGTATTTGCACTGGTCTGTATTGCATTTATTTGTCTGCAGCTCTTCCCTAAACTACACGAGACAGATTCAGGGGGGAGTAGCTGGCCTCCCACATGCTATAGCTGGGCTGGTGGTGTACATCCACCCCATGAGTGTGCTAGGAATCAATATTAGGCATCGCCGCTGGGAACGCATAGCCTATTGTTTGAAAACTATTGTGATAACTAAGCTGCTTTTGAAGCGTTTTCTTTGCAAATAAAACTTTGCCTTTTCATTTATTCACAGAACATGATGAATAAAAATGAAGATCATTGATATCATCTGGACATTGCTGCAAACCTGAAAAATAGATTTACACCTTTACACCCACTGCATGATATAACAATGATTGTAGTCTATAACTCGAAAAAACCTAGACAACGTTTATGACATTTCTTCTCAGAAAATGCATAATGTCCGTCCGTCCTCCGTCCCCCCCACCCCACCCCCAAGGATTATGTTCGAATCCTGCAGTAGGGCCTCCTTATGGAGACAACGACACAGCCTGCCATTCTCCCCCAAACCACATGTTGACAAGTCAGCTTAATGTGAAGCAGTATAAACTGTGATTGGGGCTGTCAGTCCTGCTGTTTGTCCAAACTCTCTCCATCTCACACTCCTCGCTCATCCTCAAAGAGAAATCTCTCCCCTGCTGACTGAACAAACTGCAGACGAGTCTCCAACCCACAGAGCTCCTATTTCTTTTCTTCTGCTTTTTTTTCGTCCTTTTTTCCTTTTCTGAGCCCCAGTTCTCCAACTCGATGCCTATCAGTTCAAGCACCATGCTGAATGAACTCAAGGGCATATTTAGGAGGAATTCTGGGGTATGACAACCAGTTGCAAGTCATTTTGCTTATCAGAACTTGGCAGTGTTTTACTCTCACCCTCTAAAATGAGTGTCTATTATGTGATAATTCTGTCAATCATAAGGTCATCAGTATATTCACTATCTGAAATGGATAATTAAAGCTGCAACTCTGTATTACTTTTCCTTTTCTCCTTGCCTTAAATGAAAGATTGTCTTGTAATACGAATATGGTCGTTGCTTTGTTCACAGAGAAGTAAGTGCAGCTTTATAATACGACCTTGACTGCATGTATTAATTCTAATTCTGTAATTGTAATTCAAATGATGAAATATGTATTCATTATATTTTTGTGAGTGAGGTCTAATGAGCGTGTTTTCATACACAAACAATTTTTTATAGCTTTACAAAGGTTGATTTAATGAGGGAATGAAACCTGTTAAATCTGTTACAAAAACATTTCACTCCTACCTTGTTTTTTGCTAAAAAGCTATTCTGAAGGCATAATCAGCATATAAATTATTGTTTTACTCATTACTGATTGCACTGCTTAAGAGAATCATTTTCCCCTTTTGATGGTAGATGTGAATGTATGGGAGATTGAATAATTTTTACTCTTTGCATGTTAGAGTTCAATTTTATATGACTTTTCTCCTCTTGCTGATTGATTGGGCAGGTCGCTTTTAAAAAGCAAAGGGGCAAAGGCTATTAAAAGTTCATCTTTTTCTTTAAAACTGTAATGCTTTTTGAAAGATTGGTCCTCTGTGTTTGTAGGGGAACACCAAAGTTCAGGATAGATGATGAATTAACTGTTGGGAAAAATTACAGACAGTGTACCCGGTGGGGGATGGGGTGGGTTGTTGGAAATCCTTCAGAATGGAAATGATTGATTGGGAGGTCCTGTGGAAAGCGACATCATGCTTTTTATTTATCCTGGATGATAAGCTCGCCATGCCCTTCCACACCACTCTGCTATTTCACATCGGATTGTTTCTCAGCCAGCTTTGATGACATGCCTGGAATCCAATCAGCTAACCCTCAAATTACATGAACAGGCTCAACACATTCTTTAGTGTTTTAATGGGGCCAGCACCTCTGTCATTTGCTCGTCTCCCTCAATCTCTCGCTCGCTTTGCACAACACCTCATACTGCTAGCGTCTAAAGAATGTAATGATCCACCACCCAGACTTCACCTAAATTCAAATATTAATACATATTTCAGTATCATTACCTGGCTGTGAGATTAGGTAAATGTAGGATTTGAGCTCAGAACAAAAGATCAGGAAGTGGATTATATGGAGAAGTTCATGCTCATAATGATCATGCAGTTAACTACCATGTCACAATATTGAGCTTACTCACTATTTAACTACAATTTTTAATTGAAGATTGATCGATGATGATGATGATGATGATGATTATCATCATCATCATCATCATCATAAGGTATCACAATGTTGTAGGTAGCATTGCCAGCTCACAGCTCCAGGATACTGAACTCAGGTATCACTCTGTCTGAAATCAGACTCACACTGTCTGTGCAGAATTTTGTATGTTCTCCCTAGTAGATATACTGACTATGCTAAATTGCTACTAGGTATGAATGAGTGTCTCACAACCTGAGTGTACTCTTTATGGTCAAAGTTTGTGGACATCTGATCATCATACCCTTGTGTGTGTTCCACAAAGTTGGAAGCACGCAACTCTATAGGATGTCTTTGTATGCTGTAACTATTACGATTTCCTTCACTTGAACTAACGGTCCTGAGCCTTTTCCAGCCAGACAACGCCTTAGTGCACAAAGCGAGATCCATAAAGACATGGTTTGCCAAGGTTGGAGTGAAAGAACGCGAATAGCCTGCACAGAGCCCTGACCTCAACCACACTGAACACCTTTGGGATAAACTGGAATGCCGACTGAACCTCGGACCTCCTCACCCAAAATCAGTGTCTGACCACACTAAAGCTCTTGTGGCTGAATGAGCACAAATCTCCACAACCACATTCCAAAATCCAGTGGAAAGCCTTCCCAGAAGAATGCAGGTTATTATAACAAATGGGGACTAAATCTGGAATGGGAGGTTCAACAAGTACATACGTGTGTGATTGTCAGGCGTCCACAAACTTTCGGCCATATAGTGTTTTTCTGCCTCATGTCCAGTGTTCCCAGGGTAGGTTCCACATCTACTGTGGTTTTGAGCCAACATTCTGGCCAGTACCTATGATGGACATTTATAGTACTTTAAGCAAGTTCCTTTTACATCATTCCTTTTATTAGCCCAGTGTAACTTTGATGCGTAAAAGCTGCCAGGGTCAATGTCATTCTAGTGACACGCTACATTTAATATTCTGTTTTTACATCATACCTTCCCTTGCTGACTGACACCCAGCAACACTAAAGAGACAAGTGTGGAGGGTCACTGTGAGACAACACCAGGGGGAACCAGATGGTTGAAATATAAGCTTTAAAAATGTTTTTATTTGTCAGCATATTATTTAAGACAATGTCCGATATCAATCAAAAGTGAAATTCTCAAACTTTCTGTCACTGTCCATTGCATTTAAAAGAACCTGATGACATTTGAATGTCAGTTTCATGTTTTTTTTAGCCCTCAGTGATATTCATGTGGAAAAATTCTTCCTTTTTTTTTGTCATATAATGTCATGTAATCAAGTATGATCTTTTCAACAAAGAGTATTTGACATGATTTCTCCCCCCCCCATTCTATGCTTAGCAAGACTCCAAATCAACATTCTGCCTGCTTGTAATTGCAAAGGCATCACGGTTCGATACACATGACCTTTACTACCTTTAAAGTAATTTCCATTTCATACAAAATATCCTGTTAATTGTTCATTTGATGCAATGTTTTGAAGATAATGTTAGATTCAATTTCCATCCTAATTTATCAGTGCCATCAATCAATGCAAATCTTTTTTTTTTTTTTTTTTTTTAAATATTAGAGTGACTTTTACTCATCCTCAATAAGATCATGTACTCCTGTTTCTACAATAGAAGAAAGCATTTGTTGTAGAAGTGAGTATTTCAGTCAAGTCCATGATGGCATTTGTTTTTGGTGTTTGTTCTTTATACAGACAGAAAAAGTGAGAAAATGACAGAGTATTATAAAAGTACTAAGTGTACTCTTATTATATTGTGTCTTCTTCCATCTCCTTGACACTGTCTCAAAAACATTAAACAAATCAAAACATAAAAAATAAATCAGTGCTGTGATCTATCATTATGTAGAAATGTGAGGATTTATCAGCCACCTATCATTACTGTAATGTGGCACCAATGATGGTGTAAACTGATAAGAGGCAGACAGCTCTATTACTTACCCCAAAACACTGTCGTGTTGAACGAGGGACCAAACACACACTGAACGACTTCTCTTCATTCTGTATTCATAAAATCGAATTTAAATTTGTTCATTTCTACTGTCTGATTTTGTTCTGATGCAAGCACACACTCATCATCAACAAACAGGCATCTGCTGCAGCAGCAGCTGAGGGCCGATTACAGAGGAGAGCTTATCAGGCTCGGCTCGGCAATCAGGAGAGCACTTGATTGGCAGCTAAAGAGTTGCAAAGTTACTGTATATCTGTATCTCAGAGGGCCCCATCACACGGCCTGTGGAATCATCAACACTTCCTGTAAACAGCACATTAGCCATGGAAATAACCATGTGATGGTTGGAGGCATACTTCCAGGAGTGGCTTGGTATAGTCTACAGTATGTTGCTAAAGAAAAAGAGTGATCAAACATAGCAAGCTAGATTGCTTTAATAAAATGTTTATACATAGAGGTTCATGCACAGATCCAGCTAACACTTTTAGGTCATTTTCTCAATATTACATTCATTAGAAAGTTTTTTTCCCCTGTGATGCTTATAAACATTTGCCGTAACATTTTAATTATAGGTGCATTAAGACATTAAAACATTTTTCTACTGTTAGTGTTTGTCTAACTAAGAACGTTGTGCAGGGAACATTCTAGGAGCATAGTAAAGTCCACAATCACCCCATGTTTACAAAACATTGCTGCAGTATTGAAATTGTAGCACATAGTTATTTTGTAGTTCCAATTATGTTTTATTTTATAATGTTCTCTGTTTGCTGGGTAAGCTTATTTACATGGGTCTTACTATGGAAATTCTGTTCAGTTTTATTTATAACATGCCTATTAACAATGGGAAGAAGCGCACATTTGAGACCATTTTCCGAAAAAAGTATCGCGGGGAATATTTTTGTAGTTACTGTGCAAGAAACTGTCGAGTAGTTTACTGAACGTTCTGATGTCTGACAGATGGAGTAGTGTTTCATGTTATTACTTTCGGAAGAAATGCACATTTCAGACAGTTTTCAATAAATTATGTTTATTTCTGAAGAGTTGGTATAGTCTCACCCATGCAACGTAGCACGTTAAGGCTTATAATTATCCACATCACAGAACAGAGTTGTACACTAACACGAATAATTCATATTGTCATTGTACACCAAGAATTGAACGTACAGTATACATATATACAGATGCCCATTCATTATCGTCAACCTTACTTGTAAGTAAACTATCTCACTAATTACTGAACAGGGGGGGAATAAAGCAGTATTTTTAACAAAAGTCATAAGAAATATCAGCAAGGCACAAAAATGTAAAGTTTAAAACACTTCTTTGATTTTCTCCAAATCTCAGGGTTTAAAACAAAAAAACAGAAATGGTGAACAGCATCCTATCAATCTGCGGAATATCCATGCCACGCAACCACACCCACATGTTGGGTTGCATAGATAGCTCTCCTAAAGACCTATTTAGTTTAACAGTCTGTGGATCTGGGCTTTGTTTGCTAATGCATCTTATGTAGAGTAAAACTGGAGCTGCTTTTCAGATCGACTGAGCCAAATGTCATGTACTGTATATGTGGTCTAAACCTGGACCTCTACAATGTGCTGTTTTACATCTGACTCTCAAATTGCAAATGACAAATACAGATGTGCAAAGCCATGTGCAGGTATTGTGACAGTGAGAGCTACCGTGTGTGTGTGTGTGTTTGAGAGTGCAATAGTGTATCTCGGGGTGTTTGGTGGAAGACGATGAGGTAGCTCAGTCCAGGATGAGCGGTGAGTACAGAAGAATGGTGCCACTATGAAGTCTTTGGGGTCAATAGTCAGGAGTGAGCACTGGAGCCATATTGCAGTGCTAGGTGAAAGGTCCGTGCACCAGGATCGAGGTAAGATCCCAGCTCGCAGAAAAACTATGCAGCAACAGAACCACTAAAGTCAGTGCCTAGAGGCAGGGATAGCAGGATTTCCTGAGAGTCTCTAGAAAACAAAAAGACAACACATATTATTTGAAATTATACATGGAGATCGAAGCCAGGTTAAAAGTTTTCAGGTTAAAAGTTTGACTGTAATTTATCTTCCTATCCACTAGAGGCACTGCGATGGGAGGAAGGGTGGGACAATTTATTCACAGATGCACTTTGTAATCCATCACAATATTTCACGTACAAGAATTCTATAATCACACTCAATTTATCTAAAACAAAGAAGCAGAATAATTTATTACAAGTCATTAGACACTGGAAACGTTCGGGATGATGCTGGCATTCTGTCATTGTTATTGTGTTATTTATAAAGATATGGTCGGAGTTCTACCTCTCGTGTTTAAAACGTGCTTCTGTTGTGTTGAACAGAGGGTTGAACGCTAGGTTAGGATGGTTGATTGGTGCAGTCTGTGTAGTACTTGATTACAGTGAGAAAGCCGTGTTGTTTTTTTCCATCAGTTGTATAATATATGAGTGGCTTCCTTGTTGCAGTGGCTTCTTTTTCTTCAAAACAAATCATTGCAGGACTTGGCATTCTGGCTTGGTGACAGAAAGAAGAAGACCTACTGGACACATTACTCTCGTCAGCCTTCAGAGAGTCCTGTTTTTCATTTGCCCTCTCCTAATTTTCACACAATTCACTTGTATCTCTGCCATTTTAGGCTGTTCAGCTTGTTACAGGAATCTAGCCAGTGATTTGATCATTGAAGAAAAAGCATTTTACACTGATTGTCAAAGTCAATACTCAGGGTGGTGTTTTTGTTTTATCTCTTCAACTGAAAGGTTTTTTTCCCCCCGATGATCATCTGGAAGTGCCTGCATTCTTGGACAAAAATGTAATTTAAAAGCATTTGATGTGAAACCGAAGAGTGATGGATGTATCTTAATTGAAGCTTGCTTTTATCCTAATAAATACATGCTTCATTGTTTTACATATTATTCTGTACGTTTTGTACGCGTGCAAGAAATCAAATCAACATGCAAGAAACGACGTCTCACATATCCCATGCTTGGGTTGGGAAAATCTCCCAATTTCTAAGGTTTCAAGGTTGCAAGTATGTGGTATACAGATGTAATGACTGATTTTCAGACACAATTTCCTAGTAAGGTTATCATCATATATAAAGTATAGTGGCCTATAATTTCAACCATAATGGGGCCCAGAGTCAGACAATGCATTTGCGTCAGCAGCATCAGAATAAGCCTGTGAGGTCGGTGCAGAGAGCATTCACAAAGACGCAGGGTGAGGAGAAAAACACATTCTCATTGCAAATTCGCTTTTTGGAAAACCACACTAATGACAAATAGGAAGGTGCTTAGTTGCAGTATGGAATGATGTGGAAAATGGGGTGCTTACAATGCGCCACAAGATGTTGAAAAGACCCATCAGCTATTTTTCAGTGATATGACAGAAGAGGCCTGGGGGAGAGGCTGTGCGTCTGTGTGTGCGTGTGTGTGTGTGTGTGTGTGTGTGTGTGTGTGTGTGTGTGTTTGTCTGCTGATGCATGACCTATAGTACGAACCTTGGCCTGGGGTCTGCTGCTCGCTCCACTCCTTACTGCGGATGAGCTGTCTGAACGGCGCACACTGAGCAAAACCCTGCGGTCTGTCTCCACCGGTCCAGCACCACACTCTGACCTTGCCAACTGAGGAAATGACGGAGACGTAGAGATGATGACATCACAATGATGATGGAGACAATGGCTTATGTTTCAGTGCTTCTACTTTTTATTTCTTTTGGAAAAAGGTGGCATTTGGACTGCACATATTTTGCACATAAATGTCACTCAAATTACATTATGCTTGCCACATTTTCACATCAGTCATAGTTTACATTGTCATAACAACATGACTGCGTCACTGGTCAAATAATCCAACACCGTTTGGTTGGTCTATAACTTAAATTTAGTGAGAGAAAGTGGAACTCCAATGACAGCATGATTAATTGTACACAGGAAAGCCAAATATGATGACAAATAAACAGTAAGACTCTCTACTTCACTGACCAAGACTTGGCTTAAATAGTCAGACTTTACTAAATGTTAAATAAGCATTTCAGATCGTTGCCTCATGCAAGCTTAGAGCATTCACATTCATGTTTTTGTTATCAATGATTAGCTTGAAATGTAAGCACTTAATTCACCTAATATAAGGTCAAACAACAGATATGCAGTGAGAGCTGGAACAGAGCAATGGGGAAGTTTGCATATGAAATAGAAAACTACTTAAAAAGAACACAAATACATGCTAATTCAGTCATGAAATTAAGTAATGATTCCCGCTGTAGTCTTGCTTATGAATCATAATATAATCTGACTGATTATGATTATTCTGTTCTGTAGACCTTAAAATTTTAAATCTACGCCTGCAAATCCGTATTCCATTAGTGCTTCAGGGGGAAGGAGGAGGGGAAAAGGGGGTGGAGAAGGGGGGAGGGAGAGAACAAAAATCCTTCTTGAATATTTAGTGAATGAGCTGGGTGAAATGCACCCAGCTCTCATTACAAGCAAATAAAGCCTGGTGTAAGGTGTAAACGTACCTGTTTATGAGCTGGCTTGGCTTCCTGAGGAGAGCTGCGCCCTTTTTTGACATTCTTCTGTTTCATCCACTGTGAAGCATCACCTCTTTCATCCCTATCACTTTTTCTTATCGGGGGACAGTTAATTTTAGGATTAATATAGAGTCCGCGTTCCTCTTTTAAAGGATTTGTACTGGAGCAAGAGACTCTTATCTTAGTCATTACAGGGGAAATATTGGATTCAAGCATTTTAGTATCTGCAAAACATTCAACAGTGTCTATCACGGTTTCACTTGGTAAAGGATTAAGATAAGGAGCCTCATTATGGCACTGTGGCTGGGTTCCAGCTATACTTCCTGGAGAAATACCGTGTGCTTTTTGGTATTCATTACTGGATGGTGGCGGGGCTTGGCTCAGGGGACAGAAGGGGTCTATTAGTTTGGTGCTGCGTCTCATGGGCCTTTTGCTAATAGACATGCTATAGCAGAGCGGAGGGCCTAAATAGACCTCTTCTGTGCAGGCCGCAAATAGAGGCTCTTCATCATGGATTTCTGGAGTTCTGGAGAGGACTGGGGTGCTACTCTTTTCCTCTGAGCAGGTAGTGACCTCCCCACAATCACTGTCATGAGAGGAAAGCGATAAATATGAGTAGAAATCACCTTTGCGGAGATGGATTGGGCGATGGGAATGATCCAGGACTTTCTCTTTAATCTGGGAAGTTGAGGCGGTACTAGCGGATTCCTCAGGTTGCTCTGCTTGGACATCTTTAGTTTTTCGTGCCACTGATGTCATGTCGATAATCTCCATCACAAAGCTGTGGACATCCTCCCTTTTTTCCTCTTTAGAAGGAAATGGCTGGTGGCTACAACAGTCTGATGAGCTCTCTCTGTGATTTTCATGGACGTGGTTCCGGAAGGAAGCTGCCTGGTCCTGGGAGCTCATGTGAACTGTTCCCAACATGCTGTGGTGAGACGTGGAACACTCCTCTACTGGTGACAAAGAAGGTTGTGGATGATGGGAACTGTGGCATGGTAGTTCTCCCTTCAGCTGACCTTCCAGAGATGATTCTCGGGACTGCAAGTTTATCTGCCCACATGAGGACTGGGAGGTGGCGGCAACCATACTCATTACGTCTCCCTTTAAATCATCCATGGTGTAGCAATCCTTGAAAGATTCTCCTTTCTTAGTAAAAAGACTCCCTTCCTCTCTGAGGAGCTCATCCTCATCCTTCCCTTTGATGTGGGAGCTATCCACATTGCCATTCTCCATGTCATCAACAAAACTGCTGATGTAATTTCTGGTAGCATCCGTCTGGGTGGTGTCCACCTCCTGTTTCTTGACACTATCATTTTTAGTATTGGAGTTTGCCTCCAAGAGCTTTAGAGCTGCCCGATTCAATAAATGCCGATCACTGACGGCCCTCACAGGTGACAGAATCTCTCTAGACAGAGTGCCACACTGCAACTCATCACCAAGATCTGCCTCATTCCTTTCCCTATTTTGGGCTCGAGGTTTGACCCAGCTCTGAAACTCCCCCTTCATGTAGTCCAGTCCTAGTGCAAATGTGCCTTCTATGTACTCCTCTTCAGAAGTAATACTGGAGTCTTCATCATCTTTGATGCCCAGCTCTTCCTCAGTAAGAGTCAGAGTAGAACTGGAAAGCAGGTCACTGTCATCCTCATCATCGGTGCAGGCTGAGGTACAAGACACATTCACCACCATGCTGACACTGGCATCTGTCTCGTCTGTCGGCTGTTGGCTGCGGCTATGCTTCCGGAAAGATGCATTGGAATTCGCAGCCAAGCAGCGTTTTTTTTGCACAGCCAGATCCTCAGATGTTACTGATGAGTCCTCAATGCTACTCAGCTCTGTGAGGGAAGCTGCCAAACTCTCATTGATGGAGGAATGGGCACCCCCTGAATGTGGTCCCCGCCCAAGAAAATGCAGAGAGCTGCTTGGAAGGGTAATATCAGAAATGCTGCGGGTGATCTTCTGGGCAAGAGGAGTCTGGATGTTTTCAAGTCGTTTCAGCAGCTCCAGAGTTCTCCTGCTCAGCTCCCCAGTGCTCTCTGTGGTCAGGCCCAAGTCCCTCAGGCTGCACTGACTGCCTGCTTCTCCTGAACTCTTACAGGGAGCGAGCCAGCTCTCCAGGGACATGCTACGTGTGAGGGTCTCTTTGGCTGATGGAAATAATTCACCCACTGCATAGAGGGAATCTAGGGAAGACCCCTGAGATAACCGAGTGGACTCTCGTCGGACCTTCCCCTCATCATCATACCCAAGACTGAAAGCTCCGGTTTCATGGCCCTCGTCCACAGATTCAGGACTGAGACAGTGCCCATTAATAAAAATCTCCACTGGTTCATTTTTGTGCTTCCTCTTGCCCTCTTCAGATTCCTCTCTTTTTTTCTTTCCCATGAAATATTGTTGGTCCTTTGTCTCCTTTGCCATACTTTCTCCAAGCTCGGCACACTTGTTAGCACGTTCCAGTATCTTATCTATGTCTTCATCTAAGACTCTGTCTATACAAGGTGAGTCTGAATGGTTCGAGGGATTAAGAGTAACTTGAACCTTTGGATCATCACTCTGATAAAGCAGACAGATCTCAGAATTGGCTGTTGTTTCAGTGTCGCCCTCACTGACTATTCCACTCTCACTTTCTGATCTCCTGGCTGAATCTGTCAGCAACACCTGTTTCCCACTCACAAGACCTGCTATGATGTCAGGTAGCGACTCCACTGAGGAGAAAGAAGAGTCCTTGCTCAAGCTCTTTAGCAGTGGCTGCTTCTCCTTGGGTTTAGTTATATTTGAAGACATCTTTAGATTGTACTGTGGTTGTTGATATAGTTCAATACTATGTAAACTGAACACCTGATAAACACGGGAAGTTGGGGCGTTTAACTGAAGGGCGTTGAGGCTCATTCTGCTCTGTGAAGGGCAGGCTTCCCCTAAATGTTCCTCCTGGGGCTTTTCTGAATGGTTTTGCTCATCACTTTCTTGTGACTCCATATTAACTATGGTCATATCCATCTCATCCCATTCCCAAGAGTCCTCAGATGAGCCACGGAGATCCATAAGTGATGGTTCAATCAGGTTCCCTGGAACCTGTGTAGGGACAAAGAGCACTGGTATAAAATATAAAAAGGGGGGAATATTTAATTTAACTGGATAAATATATGCCATACACAAATGTATGATCTTCATGAGCTAGTAATCAAATTTTAATGAGATCAAAAGCACCACTAAGCTGTGAAACATTTCTGCTGTTTAAAAATTCTGCTTAGACCCATGAATTCTACACGGGATACAATTAAACAGATTGCTTGGGTCCTTATTAATGAGAGAGGTCTATTTATATTATCCTTTTATCTCATTAATCTAATAAACTGGCAAATCTAACACTTGCTTTGTATGTCATACACTGCATATAATGAATTTTTATTAGATTTATGTTTATTCTCTTCTTGCTGATAAGGGAAATACTTATGATGAAGCTTGAATTGCTAATTCATGATAAAAACCTTCAACAGTGAGAACAATCAATCAGTATAATCAAATAGAAAATCATTCATTTTAGCTGCCTCAGCTTGCATTGTACTACAATTGCACCAAAAGCAGTTTAAAACTATATTCCAGCAATAACCTTCCTTCGCTGTTAACAGCAAAGTGCGCTCAGGCAATGTCATAAGGACTTAGTGAACAGGGCATAAAGAAGATAAAGAAGAGGTGTTCCTTTTCATTTCTGAATGGGAAACAGTGAAATTTCAAATTACCACCTCGTCTGTTGACCTTCATAAAGAAAACGGTGTTCTAAAACATAACTCTTAAATAAAAAGTGACGAAACTGAAAAAGTTTTTCAATCCTCGAACATGGAGAACAAAGTTTGAGTTTTAAATCGTTCAACAGAAGGCCATTTTTATCATTGCACACAGAGCACTGTATTAACAAAAACAGACCTTCCCTGTTATTTTTCTTCCCCTTTTCAAAACACTTTCCAAAGTGAAATTGCTCTTCAGTCCTGCAAGGTCAGAGCTGGAGAGGACGGAGTCGTTTGTCTTGCTTGTGTAAATGAGAGCGGATAACTGAGTGGACATCCACAAACAGGTCCCTGGAATTCTCTGTGTGTTGCGCACAGACTCCACAGAGGCCTGCTGCTGCCACACAGGAATGCATAGTATCTGCATAACAAAAGCCTAAATCTAACTCTCACATTTAAAGCACTGCCATGAAGTTACTATAAGTCAGCAGTTGGGAGTTTGGTTTTGGGGATCGGCAGAGTGTTGGGTAAGGGGTGCTGTTTATTTTGCAGTAAACCTAATGTGATTCAGGAGGAAGGGTGAAGAAAACAGCTGCATGTTCTCAAACTACACACAGGTCCTGGTTGTAAGTTGGCACATTATACGGCGTTGCTCACTTAGTGCATTAAGATCAAGTCAATTATTCCTCGGTAATATACTGCGAGTCTTTCCTTCAATTTATATAATTGAATGATAATATGTGGTTACATTTCCTACCTTATACATCACCATTATTGCGCCATTATAGCTGTGCTGCTCTATATTACTGCTACAATATTTCTAGCTGAGAAAAAAAAAACACTTAAGCTCTGTGGGGTACTGAGTTGAGTAAGAAATAAATTGACCCTTATAGAGCCAGTTTAAGAGCTGGGTAAAACACATACTGAGAAAATGAATAGCTATAAGTGTAATAAGATTTACTGAATGTGCTATAGATGGTAGTGTTGTTAGCTTTGTGCTGTCATGTGGTTATTTATACACTGAATTCACACATCATTGACTACGTCTGTTAGACATGTGCAAGAGGGGATTTGCAGCCGAAATGTTTATGTTAGCTAGTATATATTCATGTTGATGTAGTTTGTCTTGTTCACTGGTGTGTCTTTGCAGATCCCTCTTTGCACATGATGTCTGTCATGAACACAGTCATACCACACTGGCAGCTATTTACCGGAGCAAATGTAGCTGTTGTTTATGTCTAATCTGACCTGGTCTCGGCCCAGAGTGCGCTTGAGGTGACTCTGCCACTGGAGCAGCTGCATGATTATGGCCTCCCAGCGCCTCTCGAGGTTCACCTGCAGCAGCTGTAGAGATTGACGATCGGCCTCAGAGCTTTGCTCCTCTGGCCCTTCCAAGAGCCTCTGGCATAGACGCAGTACTGAGGCCAACCCCTTCCTCCGACCTCGCACTTCCATACATAAAGCCTAGAAAGAGAAAGAGCTTATTCTGTCCATTTCAGACCTTTTTTTGAACCTCTAAATATTTATTCTAAATATATATTAATCTGTAATATAACCTGAATTGCTACTGAAGCATTGCTATTGATCTGTAATCTGAGAGAATGAGGTGGATAAAAGAAATAGAAAAGTAAGAAGAGGGAGAGAGAGCGAGAGAGAGAGAGAGAGAGAGAGAGAGAGAGAGAGAGAGAGAGAGAGAGAGAGAGAAACAGTAAATGAGAGAGAGAGGTAGAATTGAGCCCTGTACTGATGAGGTCTCCACAACAATCCAGGCTGTCAGCAGCATGTAAATCACACAGTCCCCTCCACCTTCTCCCCCATAAACAGCACTGAGTTTGATAGTTACAGGCCAAAGCCCCGGTGCTGTGCTCCAGAGCCCAGCTATAACAATAATGGAATGAAATCGCCATAACATACACATTCCCCCCAAACAAGAGCACGCTGCAGAGGTCATTCGGTGTATGTGGTGAAAGGGGTTCAGAATGTTGATGGCCTTGTGCCTGTACCAAGGCTCTCTGTAAATATGCAACGTGGTCCGCGTGAATTGACAAGCTCTGCTCCATGTGCAGTATAGGACAAAAACATTCCCAGAACAATTTATGTAAATCCACCCTGCTCTGCAAGGCACTGCCTGTCTCGTTCTTTACATTTTTCAATAAATATTAAACACCATTACATTTAAATTGGATTTTGTTTCTTCAGCAGTTTCGGCCTCTGTTTTAGCATATATTTACAGCTCCACACATCTTTTAAGCAGGTAATGAGACTGCAAAATGCAATGGCAGAGGAGAGAAGGAGGGTGAGGGAGGTCAGCGCATAGAGTGATAGAGTTATCCTGTGCAGTGGGAGTTGAAACAGTTGCGCTTAGCAAACTCACAGACGTTCGAAGCTGATACACAAACAAACATGCACATGGAAAATAAGACAAGCCAGGCATGTCGTTTGTAGAGTCTGCAAAAGTGTGCTCTCAAAGTAACTTGCAAACATTTATGTCAGCCTGGCTGGATTCTGTTTATCCTTTTACACAAACAGTTAGTGTTAGTGCTGCGGATGGTCAACATCATTCTTTTTACAAGCACCGTTCTGTTCCTCTTCATGCAGTGTTTCTCCGCACGGCAAACAATCTAGATGGCCATTTTTCAATCAATACCACAAGTCCACTCATACAGATTAAATTGCACAAACCTGGGGCTATATCTTAACACATTGAGCAGCATACGGAGGTATTAGACTTCCAGACGCCCCGGAAATCTGATGCTTCATTGTTTCTGCATTGCTGGGGTTCATAAATTTGATTTCTTCCCCTCCGATGTGTCTTGCCTTATTGACAAAGGGGGCAGGCGGACTATGGTGTGCCAATATTTGCTAAAAAGCTTTTCCAAATACATGGAGCGGTAAAGTGGTCTGCTTTTCCCTGCAGTATGTGAATGTGAACCTACACAATGACTCCATTTCAGACCTACAGGCTGAGTGCTATAGCTGAGAAGCTGGCCGCTGGCCAATACGCTCTGTTGTCCCAGCCTGATATCAAAAGGCGAGAAAGAAAGAGAGAGAGAGAGAGAAAGAAAGAGAGCGAAACAAACACAGATGCCAAACAAGGGAGCCATCTTTCAGTTGACCATTCTCTGTGAAGGAAGTGAAATGAGGAAGCTCACATGAGGCCTATCTATCAGGTGCTTTTTAATAAAGGTATCATCAGATCAGCTGCCGCCAAGTACGCACCAGCGCTAAGCCAATCTTCACAATGCTTTAGATGACTATTCTTTCTCATCTGCCTGATCTGGCATTACTATCGCTTTGCTAAATCCATCTTACCTACTGTATTAATCTACAGGTTTCTCACTATCAGAGCTGGTAATCAAAGCCGAGGCACACGGCGGTGGCGTAATGCAGCTGAACCACACAGATCCTCCAGGAGTGTTTCAAACTCGATCGTGATATCCTGCACCAAATGAGAATTCCCACACTCCCATTAATGCTTTCACTTTACCCTCGATTTGTCTCTCCCTCCACATTCATTCTGTTCCATAATATGAAATATACAATTTCCATGCACAGAAAGACACTTACAAGTCAGAAGGGCTTGGAATTATCCACACACTAAGGCTAATGCTTTTTTGTGAGGATTAAAATGGAAGATGAGGAGAAAAGAGCCACTTGCTGTTTATGTGTTTGTTCCTCTCTGTTAGGAGAACGAGTGCACACTCCATCTCGCTCTTTTTTCCACATCTGCAATTTGAACATTTTCAATTAATCTAGCCAAGATGGAGAAGCAGAGCCGAAACCCCCTCCAGTTAAGGCAAGGACACAGGCATCTCACACTGACAGTGACCCAGTGGATATTCAATCAATTACCATTAATTAGAAATCTCTGATTAATTCTATTTGTTGATTAAGTCAATTAAAACCACAAGCACTTGTTATCGCAAATGAGCGTAATGAATTCATGTCGACGATTTGTTCCCAGACACAGATTCCCCGAGCTCACGCTGCTTGCAGTTTCATCTGTTTGACACAGAAAGTGTACCAGATTCCTCTTGCAGGCTTCAAACGACTGCTTCTGCAGCGTAAACAAAATCAACATACTATCGTCTCCCAGTAAAGGGGGATTCAAACACCGACACCTTTCATGAGGCTGAGGGACTGAGGAACAATATTGGCTCTTTATCAATCCTATGATTCAAACTAACAGCCTTCTGCTCACTAGGACAGTAGCAAGCAGGCCACCACAAATCAGTCTGCATTTAAACTGTATTCATTACCCTGACAAAGTTCCTCTTCCACAATATCTATATTTAACGCTGGGTGCATTTTCCTAATTACTTTCCCTTTTCTTGTCTAAGAAAACTGACATATTTTCAAGATGAAACTAATGCCTTATGAACAGTGGCCCACCCCTCTGTAATGTGATAAAGCAAACAAATGGCAGAAAAGTGATAATAATACCATCAATAAGGACATTTTCTCATTAGTGTCGGTAAATGAAAGCAAGCAAGCTGGACGTAGAATGAAAAATAAGAGTGGGTGTGTGGCCAGTCGATTGTGTGGGTAATGAACAGGCCTCTCTGGGCTGTCACCTGTCTGCTCCCCATTACCTGCTGATAAGACACTAACGCTGTGCTTGACACTCCCTCATTCGCTAACACCCCTCCCCCACCCCCACCCCCCTTAGCACCTTAATGCATTTAGTACTTGCCAACGAACAGGAGTTCTTTATTCCTAATCATGGAGAAAGTATTGATATTATATCTGCACTGTCACATTTCATTAGCCAGACAGAGGCCCCCAGGATGAGGCCTAGGGCCGTGGCTGCACTCTTCTGATCAGGAGC
The DNA here is from genome assembly GCF_001660625.3 of Ictalurus punctatus. Classification (NCBI taxonomy): domain Eukaryota; kingdom Metazoa; phylum Chordata; class Actinopteri; order Siluriformes; family Ictaluridae; genus Ictalurus; species Ictalurus punctatus. The sequence continues at coordinate 17,643,856 of NC_030424.2, read as the reverse complement.
GATGAGAGAGGAAGAGATCGAATCAGACTGATGATACAACAGAGATTAAACTTTAGATTTAGTATGAATTCCACCTAGAGTTACTTAGAGAGCTATTTAAATGGTCTATGTGAACTGAATAATTAATAAGGAATAAAACGATTACAGAAATAAATAAATAAATTAGCATTTGTTTCATTTGATAAATATTACAGGGCTAAAGCTTACAGTACGTTTATTTGTTGCCAAAATGTGTAAATTTTAAAATGTCAGTAAGCCGCATGTGGCTCAGTATGTTTTTATGCAGCAACGTTTTTGAAGGTTATAAGTATATCTTTATAAGAATATCCTTGTTAGAGTCATTTTCTTCACTGCCACATTAACATCTTGATGGATTATTCAAAGTATTTATTCAGTACTTGGGTAGTTACTCAAAGAAAGTAATCCATTAAAAACTAATTCCTTTTTCCTTTTTCTTTTTTACTGTAATGGGATTACCTTACTCATTACGTTCTATATAAAATAATTACCCTACTACTACATTAAGTGGTAGGACTATAAATTGAAAACAAAAGGATAGCACCCAATAGTCCAGTCAGTATTTTGTTAAGAAAGAAATAGCCAGCAACAGCAAAAGCAAAAGAAATGTATAGCTCCCTTTGTTCGGAGTAGAATGTAACCATTATTGCAGGAAAATGGGGAACAGAAATCCAGCTTGTGGTAGTTTCACTACCAGCCTGTTGCCTGATCAGAAATTTTAACAGACAACATGTCAAATTTACACTGGACTACTAGAAGTTACTTCAGGTATCTTACACTTTGTTGTGTGCAATCATTTTGAAAATATTTAGAAATATTTATAATATCTGATCTTCTCCACCTTTGTCATTTTAAAATTCTAACTCGCTAAACATGTCCATGTCTTGGCAAGAAGTATAGAAGTGCACAGATTATGTAATAGGGCAGGTACAGATCTTATATCTACAGACAGCTAGAACTGGGCGATATATCAATATAATATTCATGATAATCATGATAAATGATTACGCAATACAATTTTCTGAGATATTGCCGGTATGGTGATTTTTATTATTATTATTATAATTTTACTCTTTAATAATTACAAATTAAATGGTACTGCATGGATGCCATCGATTTGACATCATTTTTTCCTTCTTTGTCTTTTTAGGTATTAAAAGTATCTTCAAACTCAGTTTGCAGACACTTTGTTAGCTATATTATAAATCATGATACTCATCGCGTATCTCTGCAATGTCCTCAAGTATCATGTACATCATATATATATATATATATATATATATATATATATATATATATATATATATATATATACGGAAAATCATATATATATACAGAAATATAGTATGATATGCAGGACATGGGATTAAAATGAAATCTATAACTATAACTGTAAAGTGATCATTAGAATTTAAACTGTAACTGACTTACTTCATTACAAGCAGTTAGTAACATGTCAGCATCATCAACAAATTCTTTGTACTATGTTACCTCAACACTGATGTTAATATATCAGACATCAGTGTCAAAACAGCTTGATAATTCTCCTATAACATGCATTCAACAACACCTGGTAATTAACTGATACACTGCACTTTTAACTTCACTACACTGCACCTTATTCTTCAGGATACCCATAACAAATATCAAATACAAGTTCTTTTTCTGTCTCTGTATGTTAAAATAAAATAAATAAAAGAAAATATTGTGGTGCATTCTGCACAATGGGAATAAGATGGGAAAATTATTGGCTGAGAGTAAGCAACACTGGAGCTACTTTATGTGATTGGTGGTCAGCCAATAAAATGAAGCTTGCAATAACTTAGCACATAAAGCAAGGATATCATGGATAGCTTGTTTAACTCTAGTTTGGCTCTAGCAGTAGCAGTAATTTGCTTATGAAGTAAGTGGATCTGTACTCATTACACAGGACATTCGAATGTGTTACATTAAAGGGCTTAAATATCCTTTTTAAGACATCCGTCTTTAGAATGTCAGACAGTCAATATATAAAGCTGCTGATAAGAAATGACTAATGTTATTAGCGTGAAATGATATGAAATCTGCATTAACTATGCTGAGGACATTACCATAACACAAAGCTTCTATCTTTCACAGTGACACTGATCAGGCAAAATGGGAGATGCTGTGACACTGTGATGAGTACAGTGATCTTTAGTACCACATATTATTAACACAGATTTAATGAGCAAAATGCTTAATCCATAATGCCCCAAGCTGTAATACCATAGTTATCCCTCTCCCAGACAGGAATGTTATACGCAGAGAGGATTAAGGTGCAATGACATTTTAAAATGTCAAAACATCCAGTCAATATCTTGCTTCTATACATATGCTGTAGATATTATATATATATATATATATATATATATATATATATATATATATATATATATATATATATACACACACACACACACACACATATATCATTAGGACATTTTTTATGCTTTAGGACATGTCTTAGCTACAGACAGGTAACAAATTAAAGGAAAATGAAGACATGGTTTGCCAAGGTTGGAGTGGAAGAACACAAGTGGCTTGTACAGAGCCCTGACCTTAACCCTACTGAACACCTTTGAGATGAACTGGAACACTGACTGCACCCCAGGCCTCCTCAACCAACATCAGTGCCTGACCTGACCAATGCTCTTGTGGCCGAATGAGCAGATCCCCACAGACACACTCCAAAATCTAGTGGAAGAGTGGAGGCAATTATAACTGAAAAAGAGGACAAAATTTGAATGGGATGCTCAAATGCATATATATATATATATATATATATATATATATATATATATATATATATATATATATATATATATAGGTGTGATGGTCAGGTGTCCACAAACCTTTGGCCATATAGTGTATATTCTACAAGTGTACTGACGTATTGAAGTACTGAAGAAATGAACACTACTCTTCTAAAAGCTATTCCTTCAGCTGGTGTTTTGATGATGATGGTGGAGAGGGCCTTTTAACACATCAGTCTAATCCCATAGGTGTTCAACTGGGTTGAAATCATCAGCTTTTCCTTTAATTTGTCATGCATCCGTAACTACTTTAGAGTTTGCATGGACATATATAGTAAGAATTCTCTATAAAGACCAAGGACACTTCTATTTTGCTATAGTGTTAAAGACATTTGGGTTTGAGACAGCCGATTCAGCTTTCATTTCCTCGTATTTACATCTACATGTGTTAAACAACTTAGAACATAGCACCTTTGGTTTTCAAGTGATCAAAAAATATTGAAACATGTGGCTGATATTGGTATTTCTTGCTGGGCAAGTATGCCCTGTTAAATTGATTGTTTAATGAATTATTTCTCTGAATGTTTGCTCTTGGTTTGAGCCCTAGGTTTCACCTGTGAATACTGCATTTGTTCTTAAAAATGATAAACCAACATGAAGACCAGAGAGCTGTCTATGGGAGAAAATCAAGCCATTTTGAAGCTAAAGAGGGAAAAATCTATCAGAGCCATTGCACAAGCATTGGGCATAGCCAAGACATCAATTTGGAATGCCCTGAAAAAGAAAGACCAAGGAGAACAACAGCAGTTTATGATAGAATCATTGACAAAGTTGTGAAGAAGCATGCATTTCACCTACTGATGAGGAGACTGAAGGGAGAACCCCCCCTAAAACAAACAACAACTGAAAGAGGCTGCAGTAAAAGCCTGGAAAAGCAACACAAAAGAAAAATGCAACAGTTTGGTGATGTCAGTGGGTCACCAGTTTGATGCAGTTACTGCAAGCATGGGATATGCAATCAAATATTGAGTATTATTTACTATAATTTACTTTAAGACTATCTGTTCCTATAATTATGCTCACCTAAAAATTGGGTGGTCTGCCACCAAAGGTGGCATGTTTTATGCAGATTAACACATCTAGATGTAAATAAGAGGAAATGAAAGCTGAAATTCTGATCTATCGTCTCATATTCATCTTTTGATCGCAAACACAAATTTCCTCAATGTACAGCAACATATTTCCAACATATATATATATATATATATATATATATATATATATATAGCTGCACTTATTGTGAGTGAGCAGTTTCACAAGTACTCCTGCAGTCCTTCATGTCAAACTGTGGTGATCAGAGAGAATGATCACAGACGATGATCAGGGCAGCATAAGACGCGCTGCTTTGAAGAACCTCAGGCCTGAATTAACTTCATTGATTGCGCTGTTTCTGGCCTATTGGCACAATCTAATGGTCAAGTGTTGTCTAGAACTGTAGCTCATTTCTAACATGATGAAAGCCTGTTGCTTTGGCTGGCATGGAAATGGGGGTAAGTATGCTTGTCAGTGCAGCTCTCTTCACCCCCTCTCTCTTTCGTTCTCCCTCTCTCAGTTGAGATGGCTCGGAGAACAGTGGCTCTATTGCAGTGTGGATCTAAGCTCTCCTGCTGCTGCCTTTCAACTTCTCTGCAATCATGCCAGCTCTGCCTATTCAACTCATTCACACTGCCAAGCTGAAAGAACAGATATGGCATCATTAAATGCCCTCCTTCCTCCTATTTAATGCCCATTCATCGAGTTTAGTGCAACAGCACGTCTGTAGAAATTGAACTTATCAATATTTCCAGTTCCAGTATTGCTTTTTTTTTTTTAAAACTCCACTCCCGAAAAAAATCAATGAGTGCCTCCATCGCTGTGCACCATTTTATCAAAGGCAAAGTCTTCGTTCTGGAGCCACTAGTTCTGCCCCTACTCATTTCACCCGGCATGTGTATATATATATATAAAAGTTTTCTTCTCTTATGTTTGTCACTCAGCAGGGGGAATGTAATCAACTCCACTACCTGTGTTTTGACATGGCTTGATTAATTCCCCCTCGCTGTTCCTCAGCATTTTAACTCAAATAATTATTTCCTATAGATTTTCAGTCAGAGCACTGACGAGTGCTTTTGCCCTGCATTTATTATAGCAGCTCACATGAAACATTCCCGTTTGCAGAACAGGTTATTTGCTTCAACATTGTTATACTTTACTTCATTTCTAGCATGTACTCTGTGTTATGAGTGCAACCTTGACATGGAGATGTTGAGCAACATCTAGCTAAGACACATGGTACAGAGAGACTGACTGAAAGAGATATCAGTTCTGCTTTGGTGGCACTCAAATACAGTCTGTGCAGCTAGGTAGAGGAGGTCTGTTTGATGAGGTGGAAGGCCTATTTCAGCTTAACAGCAGTCTCCTGTGGAGCCAATGTCTGTAGTAACAGGGCATGACCAGTGCGGTGGCAGTAAAGACCTCCTGATAAGATCTCAGCGGGGTTTCTCTAATCTGTTTCTCTCCACAGCTCTTACCTTGAAGCGTTCCAGCTGCTTGACAGCTTGTGGCTCTGCTTGTGGGTCTTGGTCATGGTTTGGTTGTGGGTCGTGTTGTAGGTCTATCAGTGGGGCTGGGTGGGCATCGCATGTGGCGTCTGCGTGCCCATGATGTTGCGTGTCCTCCCGAAGGCTCAGGTTAAAGATAAAGAGCTCAGTGTCTCTGAGCCAACTCTTCAGCTCCTTGAGCTTGAGCTCCAGCTGAGCGACCATGCTGCTGGTGCCTGGAGAGAGCAGCCCACGGGTACCTAGCTCACCCGTACGCACCTCCACATGCTCTCCTAGGCTCTTCTGCAGACACACATAAACATCAATTCAACTGAATAAAACTGCACAAAGGTACAAAGTTACAAAAAAGTACATAGGGAATATGAAAATCCTGATCCAACTCTAATTTTCTGTGTTGTACATAACTGTTGTTTAGAAAGTGAAAAAAAACAACAACACACATTACCTCATTTTGATCACAGGGATAACTTGTTCCACCTAAACATTTTAACTAGAATCGAATGAATTGCCTTTTCATGAGATAACACTTTAATTAACTCTAATTTACTTGGATCGAATTAAGATATTTAGAAGTAATTTAGAAGAGACTGCAAAGCTATTACCAAAGTGCCATATGCACTGGATAAGAGGGTTCGTTTCAGCAGCGGGTTAAAATTTCATTGCGCAAAGTGACATTTTAGAGAGACATTGAAATGCTTGTTGAATAGCAAACAATCAACCGCAAAAACACACACCAATGATTTTTGAAATGGGCTCACTGAACAATTTTCTCCCACTGACAGTGAGAGAGGGATCCGCACCATACCCTATGTGTGTGTGTATGTGTGTGTGTGTGCGTGTGTGTGCCTGAAAATCCATGTGCCCGTGTGTGCACGTGTGTATTGGGAGTATGTGGCTGTTCTCCCATCTGTCTGACAATCGTACTTTTGTAGACCGAGTGCAGGTTGCAGGTTGAACGCTGAGGAGGCGAGCACAAAACACTCCATTATCCAATTAATACACACACAGGCGGTGTAATTGTCCTTTCTTTGTGTGTGCTGTGTGTAAGAAAGCTGTAATGGAAACAAATGTGATTATGACTCAGCATTGAAGTGGCTATTTCAGCATGCAGCATCAATTAAGCTCTCAGTCCTGGCCCGGTCCCCCTGAGCCCCCACCCTGCTCGCTGCTTTATTAACACATCTGTGTTTCTCTCGTCCCTGTGCATCGTTAGTGCTGAGACAATGGACGTCAACAGAACAAGCTGTTTTAGAGGCTGTGTGAGAATGGGCTCTTTCACACCAAACTAAATCTAAGGTGTTATAGAGGTTATTTCCCCCCACAAGCAGACTTAAAGTTTAGTCTCAGCTGGAATCTGCTCTCCTAAGAGCCAGCAATGTGGCCCAAACAGAAATATGTCCCGAATCAATGTTGGTTCAGTGTATGCCCACTTTCATCTGGACCACTGTGAAATGATGGTGATCACAACACAGTCACCACCTTGATTAGGCCATATCTCAGAAATAACACTAATGTGTATTAATTGGAAGATAGAGTGCTCTGTGCTCGCCAAAGCATTCTCTGTGTTCAACTTGCAACCTGCAACCAGCCTCGAAATATATGATTGTATTACTTACATTTGAGCCACTTCTAGCCCAAAATTGGAAATGGAAAACAAGCATTATTGCAGATTCTACAGCTAGGCTGCTCTTGCTCTCTCAATTCACTAGACTCACACGTCAACAACTGAAAATGGAAAGTCAAAATGCCATTATAATAACTACAGTCTTTTAAATGCAGAAGGATTCAACAAAATGAAAGTAAACTCCAATTCACTAACTGTATCCTCTTCACTGTGCTCCTTGAGGTCTATTTCTCAATAGTTATCTGTGGAACACAATATTTTCAAACACGTTTCCATATTTGTAGATTAACAGCTTGCTATTTTCCCATTCTCATCCTATATCCAATATTGTTTTTAACATACCCTCATTGACTTGTCCTTGCCATCTGCCCTTTTGGGGGAATCCCTGCCAACCTGCCACCCGTTCTATTACTGTACTAGCTCAAATGAAGTTTGCTTGTTCGATGACCCCTCAGAGAGGTAAGGGATCAATTGATACATAAATACAGACTTCAGAGGCAGAATTTGCCCAACGGTCAATGCGAAGTGATGCAACTTCGAAAATTGTTCATACATGTAACCCAGAGCTATAAATTACTTATTAATATTAGTATTAATAATTAAAAAAATAACATTTAATATCTTATGTTCAAAACAGGCGTTATCTAGCAAACTACTCTCTTGCAATATTACACACTTGCAAGAGCATCTTTAAAGACATTACTGAAACAGGACACTTGAGTGTGTTGTATGGGCGACATGTAAGTATGGTCAATACACCCGTCACTGCCATAAATGACTGCTGGGAAACCTTGGGTCCTGGCATTCATGTGGATGTTACTTTGACATGTACCACCTACCTAAACATTGTTGCAGACCAAGTACACCCCTTCATGGCAACGGTATTCAATAATGTCAGTGGCCTCTTTCAGCAGGATAATGCACCCTGCCACACTACAAAAATTGTTCAGAAACGGTTTGAGGAACATGACAAAGTGTTCAAGGCGTTGACTTGGCCTCCACATTCCCCAGACATCAATCCGATCGAGCTTCCATGGGATATACTGGACAAAGAAGTCCGATCCATGGAAGCCCACCTCATAACTTACAGAATTTAAAGGATTTGCTGCTATCGTCTTGGTGCCAGATACCACAGCACACCTTCAGAGGTCTTGTACAGTCTATGGTTCAGAGATGTTTCGGTGGCACAAGGGAGACCTACATAATATTAGGCTGATCGATGTACGTCTAATCATGTCCAAACAATTGTATCACACCGTGTGTCATCTTCTTGAGTATATATTGTACAGATAGTGTAGAAAATAGTTTTAATACTGTTTTATCGTGTACCACATAAGTACATTATCCTGTTTTGTGTGTCCTTGTACATCTCTTTTGAACACTACTGTTGGCATATGTGTCCTACCAAATGTGTATCTAATAATGTCTAATATGTTGCACAGTTAAGACGACTAATAGCAAGAATTTCACTATGGAGAAATTGTACTCTGTATCATTTTTTTTGTATATGACAGATGAAGCTTGTACTTGAAAGTACTTTATGTGTCTAAATGTAAACATATCTCACATCATCTGGGAGATGAGTCCATAATAGAAATGTAATAAGTAAATAATAAGTGAAAGGCGAGATGAGAAGGACTACAAAGTAATAGGCAATCATTTCGACTGTGATCTGATGTGTGTATTCCTGTTCAGGAGATAATTCAGGCAAGGCTATTTCGCTGAGAGGTCAAAAAAGAACCCTAATATTCAGTGAGCAACAGAAATATCTCAGTTATTCATCACCTCTCTTTCCGTCTCTTTTTCTCTCCTTATCTGAATATTGATAATCGACAAACTCGCTAGTGTTTTCAGCGTATGACAAATGTGGTGAAATCCATGCCCTTGGAGGGTCAAGCAGTGAAAAACAGGAATTTATTGCCACTTTATTTTGTTCTGGAGCAATATGCAATCATCAATTCTTCATAAGCAGCATACTTCGGAGAATGGTCTGTCTTCATAAATGCGACAGAGGACATCAATTTCATTTAATTCACAATTTGTGTCAGCACAGCAGATGCCAATGGCTGACTTGATAGGCTTGTTTAATATGCAATTGAGACAGCGTAATGCACAGCGCAGGGATCAGGAACGCTCAAATTGAACTCTCCGCACCACCGCCGTCTCATTCCTGCTGCTAACACACACTCAACACTGTCCAAATGATCACACACCCACAGCTCGTTTCAAAGTTTGGATGCAGCCATTTTGCATAACTGTCAGTGATTATTCTTTTACATATGGCTTTAATTAACACTAACTGCTGCAGCTATAGTTCAGCTTCCGGATAACGACGGTGTCGCTAATCTGACTAAGAGTTACTGTGATACAAATCAATCCTGGACCAAAATAACCACAAAGACACAACTACACACACACATACACATTTGTCGTACTATCCTTGTGAGGACCTTCCATTTACATAACCATTAATTAACGTCATACCTACACCTAAATTCAACTAAATTCAACCGCAATTCTAACATCAGTAACCAAAAGTGAACTATTTTGACTCATTTGGTAGTTAAATAAAATCTGCATTTTTTTGGTTTTCCCCATGAGGACCAGCTAAATGTCCCCACAAAACTGTCAGATATTCGTATACTTCAATATACACTTCAGCAACAAATTGCGCACGTAACCACAGAGCTGTAAAAACTGTAAGACTGGACATAAACATCATCAGGCGATAAAGGTAACACACATAAGCATTTGCACTTTTTCATGGAGTGCACTAATTACAGATTAATGCAAAATCTAAAACACATAAATACACACTGACATAAGTATAAAATGTATCTAGGCCAATGAAATCTTCATGTGCAGATTTGGCTTGAGAAATGAGATGAATAAATAAATCCACTAACAGCTGTTAGTGTAACATTTATCTTCAGCTCCTCCTCTAAACAGCTGAGTCATGGCTTTCCCCTTTTGGTTATTTCTGAATGTGAATAGCAGGCTAAATCTACAGTATGAGGCAGAGGGCTGAGAACAGATTGATTGTATAAGGCCTCACCTCTAGCTGATCCCACTTGACCCTGAGAGCAGTCATGCGTTCCTCAAAGTCATCAGGCAGCTCGATGCTACTCCTTTTCAGACTCTCGGCCCAACCCAGGAGCTGTGTTTTCTTTGGGAGCCACATGGCCATCTCTACACGGTTCCCCTGCACACACACACACACACACACACACACACACACACACACACACACAAAAATAACATTACTACTCATGTCATCAGCTACACATAATAAAAAGACGACACTGTCATCCTGAAAAGTTAAAAAGTCACACAAGAAACCATGGCTTTTATATTTTTTAACCAGGTCAGACTTTATCTTCTGAATCAAATGAATGTTTAACTTTGAGGACATCAGAACATATTTGAGCCTATGAGAGGATGGACACTAATGCCCATGAAAAGTAGTAATTTGCAGAGTTGATATGATGTTAAGCAATGACATTTTCACTTAAAGAGCTGACAAGCATACTGTAAAGGGAGAAACTGACGCTGTTCAATTTTGCACCTTTTTTTTTTTGCCTAATTTCTCTACCTCTTCCCTATTTCATTTTCTGCACCAATAGCTACTTGATTCCTGTTGTCATTTATCATTACGGCAAGAGGCGCATTTAAATATTTAAATGCGCTCTGTTTTCTTCTCTCTTCTCGCTGTCATCGGGCCAAGATTCATTTTTCATTGTCGCTGTTTTGATGGAGACCCTATCACACATCCTTTTAAGCCATCCATCCTTTTCAGGTTTTAATAGCGGATAGCGGCCACCAAAGCGAAAAAAAAAAAGAAGAAGAAAAAAAAAGCTGCTCCTTTTAAAATTAAACGGGATTACCCAAGTTTTTTTTTTTTTAGTTGACAGCAAATGTTGATTTTAATAGTTTTCCTTTTCATTATAAAAATGTCACATAATTTACAGAGACAGCAGTGAAGGATGAGATGAAGAGATAAGGAGGTGGGTTAGAATGCAGTAGACGACACGATGGGCGTGCTTCTTAGCTCAGAGCTGCCCATGAGGTAATAAGAAAAGAAATTACCACTAACTCCGCCCCCAATTTAAACCTTCATCCTCCGTAGCTTGAGATGAATACATTAGTAAAACCATGTTTGGTTGACTTTACAAACAAAACTATGAGCTTAGCACAGCTATAGCACACCATGCTGTGAGAAAACGACTGTGAAAGAAGTTTGCATTGAAATTACACCACAGATTTGGAGGTAGAACTCAACCTTTGTGCACCTAAACAACAAGAAATTTCTTGTCTTTGGGATGAGAAACTGTACAGTCAAATACATAGCACTTTTGAAATAAAGAGGTCATCAACTAATACAAATAAGCGGTATGTGAGTGACGAAATGGCAGCCATTTCCCTTAACAAATTCAATAAATCAGTGAGCATAGATAGTCTTTTAAATAGATGAAATATCAACAAGCGATAATAATATTAATTCACTTGGCGTATTAACATAAAAGACTGGAAATGTCAGCAAAAATGCAGTCACACATGAGCTCATTTAATGCATTTTTGTAGATCCATCTCACCCTGTTAAATTAAAGTTTGTTCACTCTCTGTAACATGTTGAGACAACAAAAGTAAGACTCCATGAGCTGAGTCGGATGTGTGGTGTATTTAAATCACTTTATGGTAACGCTAACATGTCAGGAGGGGGGGGGGGGGGGGGGGGGGGGGTTTAGATGGAGGCAAAAAACTGAATTCACATCACCACTCTCAGTGCTCAGCCATTTAAACCACACAGCATACTACACTGGCTTTAATTCAAATAGTGAGCAGTTCTGTTCTTGTTTTTGCCCTGAAAATGAATCTATGGAGAGGAAAAAAGTAATTTAGGACCCCTCTGATGATGCGCTGAATCTCCTATATTAAACGTTTAGCATAAAGAAAAGGAAAAGCACTTCAGAACAGCATGTGAGAAACTAGACAGGGAGATGATGAGCTACAAATCGACTCTGAGGTACATAATGTGGAATTTGATATGCTTTCATGATAGAGATCTGCCCAAAAGAAACTGGGAAAACTGATAATTACTTAATCAGTTTGGGCCTTTTTCATATCATTCCAGCACCCTTGATGTCGGCTGTAGACTGGGAAGGAAAGGGAGACAGGGAGATGGAGGGAGGGAGAGAGAGAGGGAGGGAGAGGAGGAGAGACGGCACAGAGAGGGTTTTGGGGGAGAAGAGGGATGGAAGTGGGATGAAGGCCTCTCAATGATGTGTGAGACTAACAGCTTTGAAAGACCAGGAAGTAAAAAAAAAAAAGCAAAAAAAAGCTACATATTCACTTTAAAAGACGTGGCATGGCCATTTGGAAGTGATTCCTAAACTGTTTATGTAAAATGGCCACTGCCATGCTTCTGTGCTTGGTTGTTGTTCTATTTTTCCAGTGAAAAATCGCTTTGCTCAGAAAAAGAAGGGGAAAAAAAAACTGCCGAACTGGCCTGGAACAAAAGGCTGTGCAACAGTGTTAATTGTCACCATGGTGACCAGAAGAATAAGCCATTTTACAACTGGTATAGAAGGCGCACATTGAGGCTTGAGTCAAACACTTTCTCTTCTATTTTTTCATCCCTCTCTCGCCTCTGTCTTTAAGAACAAGGTGGCCAGTCACTGAGAGGTCAGCCCGAGGCCCAGGAGAATTTCCACCAGCTTTTCCAGACCTAGTCGAGAATGAGCTTTCAACAAAGACAAAATCAACTTTAGATTGTAAAAAAAAAAACCCCAAAAAACACATTCAGTGGCAACAAACTGCATAAACAATGACATCTTTCAGGAAACAAGAAGTGTTTGTGCAAAGAGTAGGAGGTTATAGGCCAATACACTGAACACAGTGCTACAAGGAACCCTGGGAACTCACCTCCTCTCTGTCAGAACATTAAACGGTCAGAAAAACCCCCAAAAAACAATACGGAGGATGCAGGAATCTGAGACATCCCATTTAAAGCGGATGCTTTAGTCAGACTTCCAAAAAGATATCCGATCAGCTTAGTGATGGGTTAAAACACACAGAGGGAGGACAACAGCCAGCCTTTTAACATGGGATAATTTATTGATAGGAAATAAAAGAGAAAACACTAGACATTTGCACTGGCTCCTTTGATCTGTGATTAAGGGCGTTTTGCTTTATTTAAAGAACTTTATGACTGAATTTGGTTGGACTCCCTGCTGCTCAAAGTCACAATGTATACATGTGATGATATATATTGTTGATGGCATGCTTATTGTTTTTTTGAATGTATTTATTATGTATTTTTTTTATGTTTCCCGTTCTGTCTTTGCACAAGGCTTGGTCTTGACCCCCATAGGAAGCCCATGCCTAATGCTATTGAGTAGTGAACAAAGACGCTTTTTATCCTGGGTCCGAGGCCTGGAGCTCAGCTGTGGGTTCGGGGAGGAGGGACTGGGCTGAAGAGAGTCTTAGCAGCCGGCCCTCCGTTGCCCCCTCTCCGCTGTGAGCGTGGCACTTTTCTTCAGCAGACAAACACAGGAAACAATGCAATCAGCCAAGAGCACAGTGTTTTAAGAGGCAGAGAAGCCTCGGCCTGGGCCCTGCTCCACACTCCTCTAAAGCCTGAATAATGATGCCAGGCTGGAGTATTTGGCCTGCTGCTGTTGCTCACTAAGCACCAGAGTCCATAAGAATGGTGCAACTTTGGATATTCTTCACTGCTGATGAGGACAGATATTCAAGCTTTCAAGTCATTTTCATTGCAAATAAAATGCACGCCTGGCATGAGAGTATATATTTGGCACCTTTGTACAGACTGGAAAAATGACCTGTTTGAACAAATTACATTTGGGATTTCGAATCACTTTGCTTTCTTCTCGCTTATTCCAACTGCATTAACTGCAAATCATATTACGTAGGCCATGCATTGTTAATTGAGTCCATATTGCATTATCCCCCATATAAATCAAATGACAAATATTAAAATGAAGAGCAAATTCACTAATAGGGATTCATGAAACGATCTTTTTTTAAGTATCCTTCATTAATAATTGAATTCTAATTATGTCTATAGTACAGAGTGGTTGAGGAGGTCTTTTCTGTCGTAGCACATTTTTCTGCAGTACTGCCCTGTCTGTGTTTGACTGATGGGAGAATAATGGAGATAAATCTGAGTTTTGTGTGTGAGAGAGAAGGTACAAACATGAGGGGGGAGAAAAAGACCAAACAAGTGAAAAAAAAAAGAGAAAAATATCAAAAATCAACAAACAACTAATAAACCAAAGAGTACACCGTGTACTGGAGTGAAGAGACGGTCAATCAGAGACATTCACTCTTCATAAACCTTCGCCTTTTCCTCGTCTTTGCCAGTTTGTTGTTTTTATCTTATCACATTCCTATAGCTGTTACACTGTGAGCCTCTACAGCGAGAGAAGCTGGAAAGAGAAGATGAAAAAGTACGAGTTGGAAAATGCAGATAGCACCTGACAGACTCACTGCTGCTGTGGCTAAGCAGGAACCTGCATTGGGTCTGGACTCAGGGAACGATGCAACCTAAATGCTAGACAACCTTTATTCTAATGAAGTGGGTGTCAAGGTCAATGTAAAATACGCCGTGATGAATGGCGCAGAGCTGGCTACGGCGAGTCTGCCCTGCACCACAGCTCTTTCACTTTAATTGTGGAGCTGAAATGTGCAGAGAGGGTCTCTGTTTAAAACAGCTCGAAGAGATGCAGCAAGGAGGAACAGGGAGAGACAGGAGGTTGTGTGTGTATGTGTGTGTGTGTGGGGGGGGGGGGGGTGGGGGGTGGGTATTGCTCTGGTATCTAAGCATTCTTTGCAGATCTTTAATATCACTGTGTCTCAAAAAGAAACCTTATAGTTATCCATAATCTGCTATCCATCCAGGTCAAACTCCCAACAGTCTGTAATTTGCCGTGAGCCATAACAGCTAATAACCATACAGATCATTTATATATATGTATATATACATATATATATATATATATATATATATATATATATATATATATATATATATATATATATATATATATATATATATATATATATATATATATATATATATATATATATATATATACACACACACACACTCACACACACACGCACACTGCTTTCTGTTATTTTTCCAAAACAGAATACAAAATAGTGATGCAGTAGTGTATACCTAGCATATATAACTCACACAGCAGTCCCAGATATGCGAGCAGGATGTCAGTGAAAAGCGCAGTTAGTAAATAGTAAAAGAATCCGTTCTTTTGTTTCACAGCATTTCTCAGAGGATTTCTGACAGCAGGGAGTGCAGAATGCGACGGGCAGATCACGAGATGTGATGATGGTGGGAGCACACTCGTTTAATGCTATATCTCTGCGATCCTCTGGGGACTGAGCAACTGTTTCTCCAGACTCACTCGAAACAGCAGGTGAGACAGTAATTCCTTTGGGCTTTCCACAACAGCAGAGCAAGGGAACATCACACACACACACACACACACACACACACACACACACACCAGCATACACAGAAGTGCCGATGTTTATTGTGCTCTTAGATTTAGTTTTCTGAGAAACATCTAATCAAAGTATTTAACTACAATGATCTAATATTCAACCCACTGAAACATTGGAAATTCTGTAATGTCAGGAATTATAATGTTTGCACTACTCAGCGTAAAACCACATACAAGCCGATTACAGGCATTGTTTACAGGGCAGGAGTAGATGTTTCTGATTTAAAGAGAAGCCTTTTCTTCTCCAAAGAGCAGTAGAGCCAAGTCAGCTCACCTAGCAAACTTACAGATGTAGATTTTGTGTACTGTCAAACAAAGATACTGTACAGGTGGAAACAATGGGAATAGGAAAGTAGTAAGAGGTACTCTGGAAGATACAAAATTGCTATTAAGTCCACTTATGTACCTCAAATGATCATTATTGGTACACTAGATTTACTTTCCTAAAAGCTACTAAAGGTACACAAGACATTCACCCCACTGATAAGAGTTGCCCTAAAAGGCCAGTGTGTATGCATTAAATAGACATACCTATACATACATACATACATACATACATACATTCACCAGCCACTTTAATAGGAACGCCTGTGCCGCTGCTTATTCATGCAGTTATCCAATCAGCCAATCATGTAGCCACAGCGCAGTGCATAAAATCATGCACATACAAGTCACTGAAGCCAAAGCAGGTAAAAGTTTTCCAATCTTCAGCTGTCCAGTTTTGGTGAGTCTGTGCACACTTCCTGTTCTTGGCTGACAGTGGAACCCGATGTGGTCTTCTGCTGTTGCTGCTGTTGTAGCCCATCTGTTTCATAGTTTGACATTTTATGCGTTTTGAGATGCTTTTCTGCTCAGCACAGTTGTAAAGAGTGGTTACTTGAGTTACTGTAGTCTTCCCGTTAGCCCAAAACAGTTTGGCCATTCTAGCCACTCACGGGATGTTTTTTGTGATATTTTCTCAGTATTCTGTGTATATGAAAGTTACTGAAATATTCAAACCAGCCTGTCTGATAACAACAACTATGCCATTGTTAAAGTCACTGAAGCTCTTGACCTGTATTTGCATGATTTTACTCATCACATGCTGTCACATGACCGACTGATTAGATATATGTATGAATATTCAGGTGTATAGGTGTTCCTAATAAAGTGGACAGCGAGTGTGTGTTTCAAGGCACACATGTTGCGCAGTGTGTGTGCCTGTGAGCCGGTGTGTCTTTGTTCTCACAGTCTTCACTGGGAGAGAAAAGAGAAGAAAAAAAAAACGGCAATGAGAGAGGACACAAAGTGGAAATTGGGTGAGATTTTTCTCTCTCCCTCTTTTCTGGAGAGCTGTCCGTTGCTGTGGAGGTCTGTCCAACATCCTGGAACAAAGCCAGTAAAACAACAGGAGAGGAAGACAACAACACAGCGCTCAGTCTGCCATTCGCTACAGCTTCAGCCGCACAAAGCCAGCATTACATCACTGCACTAAAATGCCTTTATGACATCTATCAAACTGAAAATTCAGCTGGACTCACAGAAACTGAAAAAAAAATAAATAAATAGCTGCAGTGCAGGACTGTATGTTCGGTTTCATCCCCTATCTATATCTCTCTATCAGCTCATCATTCGCTCTCTCTCTCGCTCTCTCTCTGTGCATCATTCCTCCCTTTCTTACTCTCTCTCCTTCACTGCCTCAAAGCCATGGGAGTATTTGCTCACAATTAGAGCACCACCCCCCTCCCGCCCCTCGCTGCTTTCAACTCATATGAGTAAACTTTCCCAAAGCCCCATAGTGCTTTCTTCAAGGCAAACATGCTAATACCACGGCCCTACTGCCTAGCTACTGGGAAATGCACTTTTAAAAAGACAGACAGCAAGAAAGTAAAAAGAGAGCAGATGGGACTGGGGTGGAGAGAGACCTGGAGTCAACTCCAGTATTACTGGCAACCTTCTAAAAATAATGTCAAACATTAATATATAAAAATGTGAACAGCACATGCAATGAGTAATACTTTATATTTAAATACTGTATTTGTTAGTGCTGCATAGGTTTAATAAAATACTATATTTTTTCTCAATGTGAAATTTATTATTTTTTTTTAGGTAGAGCATATGTTTTTCTTTTTTGTATTTTTTTTTTTAATTATTGTATGAAGCCTCCTCTAGAGAGAATATTAGCCCCAAGTTGTTCCTGTAATGTGTAACACTGACAGAAGAATTGTAGAACACATCTCCATGCAAAAATTTCAAGCTCCAACTCAATGGTTTCTCCCCGTGGTGATGGACGACAATGCGAGAGTTTGAAGAGTTAAAAGATTTCATTTTGTTGATATGTTTTTGAGTTCTTATGTTAAATTATGTGTAGTGTTTACTTCCACATTATTTTTCCCATTCTCTTGAAGGATGGCAATAATTCTGCAGGTAACTCTACAGGAACATAGAGAGAGAGGGTGAGAGAGGGAGAGAGAGAGAGAGAGAGAGAGAGAGAGAGAGAGAGAGAGAGAGAGAGAGAGAGAGGGGGCAATAGAGCGAGAGACAGAGGGCGAGCAAGATAGAGAGATGGCAAGAGAGAGAGCGAGAGAGAGAGAAAGAGAGAGGGCGAGAGCGAGAGATAGAGAGGGAGAGAGAGGGTGAGAGAGAGCAAAATAGAGAGAGGATGAGAGAGGGAAAGAGAGGGAGAGAGAGAGAGAGGGTGAGAGGGAGAGAGAGAGAGCGAGAGAGAGAGAGAGAGAAGGGGCGAGAGCGAGAGATAGAGAGGGAGAGGGAGAGAGAGAGGGCGAGAGCGAGCGAAAGAGAAAGAGAGAGAGAGGGTGAGAGCGAGAGATAGAGAGGGAGAGAGAGAGAGGGTGAGAGCGAGCGAGAGAGAGAGGGAGAGAGAAAGGGCGAGAGAGGCAGAGAGAGAGAGCGAGAGCAAGAGAGAGAGGGAGAGAGAGAAAGAGAGAGAGAGAGAGAGAGAGAGAGGGCAAGAGCGAGAGAGAGAGAGAGGGCGAGAGACAGCCACAGACAGGTGAAGAAGCTTTCGGCTGAGCATATAATCCTGTATAGTAGAAGGAAGAAGTATTAGAGCTTGACATAACACGCACAACAATTCCTGAGGTGTACAGCTAGGTTTATAGTAACGGCTCAGAGGTTTTGGTGATCAGAAGGTTGCAAGTTCAAATCCCATGATCACCAGGGAATCACGTTGAGCACTTGAATACATCCATCCATCCATCCATTTTCCATAACGTTTATCCTACACAGGGTCACAATGAGCCTGGAGCCTATCCCAGGGAACTCTGGGCACAAGGTGGGGGACACCCTGGATGGAGTGCCAACCCACTGCAGGGCACAATCACACACTACAGACAAGTTGGAAATGCCAATCAGCCTACAGCGCATGTTTTTGGGCTGGGGAAGGAAACTGGAGTACCTGTAGAAAACCCCGGAAGCACAGGGAGAACATGCAAACTCCATGCACACAGGGTGGAGTCGGGATTTGAACCCCCAACACCGTAGGTGCGAAGAAATCCACCAAGCCACCGTGCTGTGCCTTTCAGTGCTGCTTCGTATTGAATACCTTCATATCCCCCTTTCTTTATCACAGTGCTGCTGTATCTGTGCAAATGACTGTTGGAATGATACATATCTCTGTGGTATAGAAATCAGCAGGGCACAGCATCAGCTGCTAATGAGACTAAGAAAGCGGAGGGCGACATTTTGATAACTAACCGCCGAACTTATACAGAACTTTCAATTGAACCTGATCACTCTGACTTGATCTTTTACTCTTGTTCACTCTTATCATATTAGTGTGTAAATGTGCATATTGTATAACGGCCTCCATCGGAAGTGCTGACAACAATCTATCCATCTATCTGTTTCCACATTACCTATCACCAGGGTCTGCGTTCTCGTGCACATACCTAGATCAACAGGATGTTTCGTTGAGAGAATTCATGTTAAAAGCACTTGTGTGTGTGTGTGTGTGTGTGTGTGTGTGTGTGGGTACTGTACTGTATGTGTCTAACGTGCTTACCAATAAATGCTCCTGTCCCAGGCTCAGGATGAAAGTGTGCCATCTAGTGGATAAAGTAGAACAGTGCGCCCTTTTTTGGTTTTCTTCGAGCATGTTGGCTGACAGCTCAGAGACAGGCCAATAAGGGGGGAAAAAACACTCTCTCATCTCCTTTCAGCTAGAGCAGGTCTTTGGAAAACAAACTCAAAAACAGATATTTGACCAGCTGGCTGTCTTCAAGCCTGCCAGCACTCGGATGCACACTGGCACGCACTCTCTCTCTCTCTCTCTCTTTCTCTCTCGCTCTCTCTGCCTCTCCATTTGGTTTTTTTTTTACTCTGCACTTGTTTGTTTTTTTACATTGCTCAACATAAGCCAAGCACAATAACCAGTACTACTTCCAACAAAAACCCAACATTATTATGTGCAAAGACTTCATTCTGTCCAGCTTGCTAACAGCTATGCCGCTACCATCTTCGCCCCCTGTGGAGTTTAATGCAGCTGTCCAGAGATCCAGAGATTTAGATCATACCCTATACCCTCCGCTTGCTTAGATTGTGCCTTTCAAGTGTTGTTATGGCAACACCTTAGGTTAACCCTAACTTAAGGGGAGTGAATGAAGCTTCAGTAGGATTTGTGTGTGTCTGTATCTCCAAATATTAACGTCTGGGTCTGGATGGATCTGAGCTTTTCAGCTCATGCCTTAAGAGCTGTGCATGCTTTAGCTACATTAGCCAGCCCTACTGAGCTCATCCAGGTTAAGTGAAAGCTATGCTTGTGGCGTTAGTTAGAATTGTGTCCTCTTCACACGTACATTATGATGTAGGAATTTAACAAGTCATAGTAAAGAGAGGTGAAATAGCAGCACGATTGACGGCCTGACAATTCCTGGTGCAATTTCTAGGAAAAGTGAAGAAAGCAAACAGGAGGAATATGTGGATATGAAACAGCTGTTTTGTCATTTTTTCTGTAAATGAACAACATAGTACAGGAATCACGAACACAGAGACTTGAGGAAGACGAGGCATAAATAGAGAGAAAGTGAGAACTACGAGACAGTACTGCTCAGGACATGGAGGCGATCAGACACATGCAGACATTAGCATACAAACACTTTAGTGCAAATTAATATCTAATACAGGTTTACAAAATTCCAATATGGGTCTATCTATGAGATATGTGTGTGTGTGTGTGTGTGTGTGTGTAGCTAGGAGTGTGCAAATGTGATCAGAGACTTGAGTGTTGCAGTGGGGAGCCCTGCATTAGTACAGTAATTAACCAAAACACCACGGAAGGAACCACAGGAATCCATCAACACTGCAGAAACTTTCCCCATCTCTAGTCTCCCCACTGACACTCCATATGAGCACTGCACCCTGCTAAACACACACACACACACACACATACCAGACATAACACAACACAGCAACATCCCACAATGCATACACACACACATATACAGACACATACACAAACACATGCACCAAAGAGCCCAGACTAAACCTGCTGCATCCCTCAACACACTCACACTTATCTCTACATCCTATAATGTGCATACACATATACACACACATACACACACACACAGGAGTTCGTCCGTCGATTTTGAGAACACAAACTGGAACTCGACTTGCACGGATTAAAGTGAGGAAGACTTGCGCAGCATCGGCCTACTCTCACTTCCCGGTGACCCCATGATCCAGTGGCAAGACGGAGTCAAGATGACTGAAGATGGTGATTCATACAGTTTCATTCAGTGATTCATTCAGTGATTCATTCAGTGATTCATTCAGTGATTCATTCAGTGATTCATACACCTATTCATACACTACGGACACTTTGGAAACGCCAATCCACCTACAATGCACCTACAATGCACGTCTCTGGACTGGGGGAGGAAACCAGAGTTCCCGGAGGAAACCGTCTCAGCACAGGGAGAACATGCAAACTTCACACACACAGGGCCATGGTGGGAATCGAACCCCCACCCTGTAGGTGTGAGGTGAACGTGCTAACCACTAAGCCACCGTGTGCTGTACACACAGACACACACACACACACACAGACACACACAGACACACGCGCACACACACATCACTACATCCCATAATGCACATACTCACACACACACACACACACACACACACACATTGTAATTCACCTGTGACTCCCAGCACAACTTCAGAAACATTCTAAGAATTAGTCTCAGGACGATGCTTCATTTTATCATTCACCACAAATCAGACTAGTAAAAGTTGTGTGTTTCAGAGTTGTGCCAATGAGGAGGTGCGGACATGAGAAGGAATGAGACAGATATGAAAATGAGCTTTAATCTTGATCTTGAAAAGAAAGAACAAAAACTAATCCACATTAATTGAAGAATATGAATGTGGTCTCCTAAATCTGTTGTTCATGTTTATACCACGTTTATATCCTAACAGCACACACACACACACACACACACACACACACACACGGCTAGCCTGTGAGCAGTCCACTATCATGAAATAAGCTCTCTACAGAAGTGAAACCAGTAGCAAATGGAGAACATGGCACACTGCCACACGAGGAGAAAGGAAAGCCATGAGGGAAAAGCAAAAACCAGCATACAGACAGCACACTACTGCGTTCCCTCTCTCTCTCTCTCTCTCTCTCTCTCTCTTACTCGCTCTCTCTTCTGTCTCTGTCCATCTTTGTGATATGTCTCCTCGGCTGCTCCTACACCTCCTGTCATCCCTCTGTTTCTCTCGGCCTGCGTATCATCCTTCTCCACCATCCTCCTTTCAATAATTCATGCCGTACGAGGACCGTATGACTGTCTTTCTTGACAAACAGCGTTTCGTTCCTTTTCTTTTTTTTCCTTTTTTTATTCCAGAATCAATTGCTCACTCACACATCGTGCAGGAATCTGTTGAGAATGGCTAGATTTATTTGACGTAGGCAAAGGCTCTGGCCTTTATTGTGTGCTAATGTTGACTGTGTGTGAACGAGGACGATGAGACAGGCTACGGACGGATGCGAGAGAGATGACTGGACTCAGATCAGCTCTTTCAGTAAGGGCACTGGGGCTGAGTCTGATCTCACCGCCTGCATCTAGGCTCTACAGGACTTAGTGCTTGTTGCATCTCTCCCCTGTGGAATGTCTACACTTTTTTTTTTTTTTAAATCCCATTTCATCATAAGAAGCCATCTGGAGCACACACACAAATATATACACACACACACACACCACACACACACACACACCACACACACACACACACAGAACAAAAAAGAGGAAGAACAGGAGGGAGGGGTAAAGAAAGGGAGCAAGACTGGGGAGAGAAAAAGAGAGAGAGAGAGAGAGAAAGGGGGAGCATCAGACTCAACACTGGGTTCTTTGTGTTGAAGTCCTGGCACGGCACACACACAGTCACACACACAAGCGATGGCCCTGATAAAGGGTGTTGTGTTGTGAGGGTCTGTGGCTATTGGATCAGAAGGTGTGAGAGGATGGAGATAGAGAGCGAGGCGTAAGGGTATCAGCAGGCATTAGCAATGCTCTGATAGAGTTGTGAGAGCGGAACATTAGTAATCATACTTTCATCTTTATTCTACAATCTCTAGAACATCAACAATATTTGGCAATAACTAAAAAACAATGTCGCTTGATTCCAACCACTGTACTCCAGCATGTATGTCTATGTGCAATTACTACAGACAAGAACTTCAACACATTACTCTGTACTGAGAAAAGGACAGATAACATGCCTCCACTGTCAATCACTATGACACCGGCCAATCACAGGCTTCTGTGAGCTCATGTATGCAGAAGAGGGTAGATAACACTTTCCTCCAAGTGTGTTGTGTTGCTCTGTGATGCAGCATGAGGAGCAGTTCCAAAAGATGCTGTTGGCTGCTTTCACATGTCTTACGATATTTATCACTCTGGAAGTCAAAAGCTGTGATGCAATGTTTATGTGTCTCAATGCACAAAAGCAGTGAATGAGGTCGATGCTAAGTGTAATTACAGTGTATTTAACATTTATGGCATTTAGCAGACGTCCTTATCCAGTACAACTTACATTTATCGCATTTAGACATTTAGACTGAGCAGTTGAGGGCCTTGTTCAAGGGCCTAGCACTGGCAGCTTGGTAGTACTGGGATTTGAACTCACAACCTTCCAATTAGTAGTGCAACATCATGTATTAAGCTACCACTGCCCCAAACATGAGCTTGTCCAGGGCTTGAATGTGGGATCTTTCGCACCCCAAGATCATACTCCAAGACCAGTGTATCTCAAACTGCGGAGAGATCAGAAGGGGGGCGCAAATTGTTTTCAAGAAGAAAAAAACACAGACATGGCATCATTTGGGTACTCGGTGTATTTCATTGCTTTTCAAACAGAATGTGCATAAATGGAAAACCCTGCGTTCCCTCTCCTTCTGTATTTTCTTTTCACTGGGAGAGGCGGAGCTTAGTCTGCCTTTTATCTAGCTGTCAGTGCAGACAAGTGTTGCCAACTTAGCCACTTTTCAGACCGCTTTAGCAACTTTTTTGCAAAAAAAAGTTGCTGGACAAATTTAGCGACTTTTTGGACAAACCTTAGCAACTTTCCAAATGTCGCCAGTACTGTCCTGTCAGCGCGAGGTCTTGCTTTCCCGCTGCACTCACACCTCTGTCTGCGTCTGCTCTGTTCAGTGAGGGGCTGAGAGCCGGAGATTTAACAATGTCATGGTTAACGAGATGCACCCTTCGTCCCAATTTACATCATTCTTATGCGGATGTTTTTTATAACGCAAGACGAGTGGAATGCAACATGTTTTACATGTAAAATAGTACACGTTATTACAGCCTAGTTCTCTTGTTCAAAACAGTTAAAGTGTTCAGAAACATTTTTGATCATTCATGTTCCATACATGTCCGGTATATAGTTTTATAAAAGTCATAAAAGTTTTTTTTTTTTTATCATAAAAGTTATGAAAAGTAATTAAAGAAAAGTAGGCTACAAAAACACAAAAGCAAAAAAAATCTATCTATCTATCTATCAAAAACAGATTGTAGATTATGTTATATATCAATATATGTTATATAGAATTGATAATCATTATACCTGGTCTCCTCCAAAATGAGGGGGGGTGCCAGATGATAGGGGAGGCTCGGGGGGCTTTAGTTACAAAAGCTTGAGAACCTCTATCCTACAGCAATGAGCCAAAGTTCCCATATTTTGAGTCTTTTCTTAGTGATTAACCAGAATCTTTTGTTTTTAGGTTTTTTTAAACCCAACTGTTTTCCTCAATTTGCCAATTCGCACTGCTATCTCATGACAGCTACCAACCAGAGAGGGTGAGGGCAAACATGTGCTTCCACCTAGCTTTGCAGCTAGCCGCTGCTCATGCGACATCACAGGGCAGCTGAACTCACTCAGGACACATTCGGAAGAAAGCGCTATCTACCCTTTTCCACATACATGAGTTCACAGATGTCTACAATTGGCTAGTGTTGCTGTGATTGACAGGAAATAGAGAGCGAGAGCATGGCCAATCCAATTTTGCTGCCTTTGATTCCTGGCCAGAGAGGGCTATGGCAGCACTGGGATTTGATGATAGGTCAGTAGGACACGCGCTTTTTTGTTGCACCACTTGGGAGGCCATTACACCATCTGTATAAAAGACTTAACTTGTACTTAGCTTCTACTGAAGATTCATACGCTTGCCAACCATATTTCCCAGCTGCCTAGAAAGAGTGTCCTAATGTCCCGCCTTGATGCACGGCTTCTCCGTATGATGATTGGAAGATCTCTCAAAGTGCAGAACTTCATAACCAAGCTTCCAGTCATTGAAACGGTAATGAACATGACTGACATCTCAAATGTAAACATATCAGCACCAGTCACACTCAGAGCGATCGAAGCTCTGAAGTAGTCGGTAACCGAATCCATAACAGGTTTACACAACTAGTACAGTTTGCTATTGTATCACTGCAATTGGTTTATATTGTAAATAAACTGTAAGTATGAAGTTATGTTTGATGGTGTGTGTTTGTTTATTAATAGGTCTAGATATCTGTTACTATATTGTTCAGTGAAATTTAGCTAGCTAGGCAGACACTACTCATTTTGTCCACCTGATTTTGGAAATGTTTTTTTGTAAAGTCGTGCTTGAATCCCTTCAGAATCTTTCGATATTTCTGCATAAACAGTAATATTGATTGTAATATGGAATATTGAATCAATTCCCTCAATAAATAAATGACCAAGTATGACATTTTTGTCTCATTTGTTTAATTGTGTTCTTGTTGTCTACTTCTAGGACTTGTGTGAAAATCTGATGATGTTTAGGTCATATTTACGCAAAAATATAGAAAATTCGAAAAGGCCCACAAAGGGTTTGAAGCACCACTGTAGCTTTCAGTTTTGAGGAGACACGGAGAATTAAACAGGAGGCCAGACCAGCAGATGAAACAGAACTCACACAGATATATACTTCACAAAACAGACACCTGTGCTTCCCCTATTTTAAAAACCACCAGCCTCCACTGCACTTTAATGTGTGGAGGCAGCACACACACACGCACACGCACACACACACACACACACACACACGCACACACAGACACGCACACACACACACACACACACGCACACACAGACGCACTTTCCCACCCTGAGCCTCGACTCTCTCAGGGTCATGATAAGTGTTCACTTTTTTCCTTTTCAATGAACAGTCAATTCCTAGCCTGCCAAGTTCCATAAATCCCTGCAGGCTGTTCCGGAAGAGTTTTATTAATTGTAAGCATCCTGAAAGAAAAAAAAAAAAAACTTTTGTTTACTTTTGGAAGGTTGTCCTGGTAACCAACTCAATCGCTGCCTCTTAAATGGACACTGCGGCTTTTAATCACAGCGAGTCTGTTCATGGGGACTGAGACAGAGAGCAGTGCTATAGAAAGCACCCAGTACTCAGCACCCTCAGCACCCCATACACACACACACACACACACACACACACACACTGTGGTGCCAGTAGAGCTTTTAACAATTTTTGAATTTAAAAAGAATCAAAATTAGACAATGCATATTAATCTGTGTATGTGTACCGCTAACCAAAATACCCCGGCTGCTAATGGCATTGAGAATCGTTTAGAAGTCAAAACGCGTATATAAACACAAATGTGGAAATAAAGCAAGGGGACAGAGGCAGAGGCAGAGCCACGGGAAATTGTAGGAAGAAGAAGAGTTGGGTATGAGGCAGGAGATACACAAAAAGAAAAAAGAGCAGATAAAGAAAAAAGGAGAGAGACGGAGAGAGAGGAGATATGGTGGCGGTGATGAGAATCGCATGAAATGCCACCTGCTCCTGCTCCATAAAGCAGCAATGCGTCACGCTCACACAACCTCTGTAACTCTACCATTGCAGGCATGCTGTCAGACATAATGCAGATTAAACCCTGCACACACACACACACACACACACACACACACACACACACACTCTCTCTCTCTCTCTCTCTCTCTCTCTCTCTCTCTCTCTCTCTCTCTCTCTATCTCTCTCACACAATACATGCTCTCTAAGCTTTTCTCTCTCTTTCTTTCAGACACAAACAAAACACCGAGCTGCCATTTTCATCAACCCATAATAAAACATCTCAGAGCTTCTCCTCTGTTATTGATGTAATTATTAATCTGAAGTTAGAAAAGTAAATGCATTTACTCTTGATACACGCAAATTTTTTTAGCTCCAGTACTAGCCAAACTTCTGGACTGCAACCAAAGTCATAGGTATCAACACATTAAAGCAGATATATAAAATTATAACAAAACAAACCAACAAAAAAAAAAAGATCAATTTTGTAATTGATCAAACAAGATCCTATGGGAGTTCCTTTCTTTGCTGCTTTTCTAGGAAAAACTTCACCTCTTTTGATATAACATGCACCAACACTTAATCAGCTTCTAATAAAGTGCAGCATAGCACTACAACACCTTTTCTCTGAAACTGTGTGTGTGTGTGTGAGAGAGAGAGAGAGAGAGAGACAGAGAGAGAGACAGAGACAGAGAGAGAGAGAGAGAGAGAGAGAGAGAGAGAGAGAAACATGAGGAAAGTTTGGTTAAAGAGGAGCTTTGATCAGTAGAGGCATCAGAGCGTGTTAGTTTAGACAGAGATCTCTTCCTGCTGTCAGTAAACACTGAAGGCATTCACAGTCTGCAGTACACACACACAAGCACACACACACACACATTAATAAGTACTGACTCTGACTGATGTCTGACTAAGATGAATGTTCATCAGAAGAACAGAATGCACACATGTATTTCTGCGTATACGTGAGCACATAAGAAACACTAACTCTAATGGCAGCCATTTTAGCGAAGCCATCGCTCGGTGTGCTCAAGTGTGATCTGTGCGAGAGCCAGTCGGAGGTGTCACATTACTGCGAGCGAGACAGAATGGCTTACAGACACATAAAAGAAAGAAGAAAAGGCATTATATTTCCTGTTTCTATCTTACTGTAAGATATGACTAATGGTAGGGGTCACTATTCCCGATCAGCAGGAAGATTAGTTCTGACCTTGGAGGTGACCTCGGGAGGCTCGGAGAAGAGGGACTGATAAAGTACAGAAGGAGGAGGAAGAGGTAGCGGCTGGCTTTGCCATTGCTTGTCATTATGGTTTGTTTCCTCTGCGAGCAGAGCTGGTTATTAATTTCATTTCTTTATGATTCACAATCTGTTCGTTTGAAATATGCCATATGCTCCGAGCAATTGGAGGATGACGAGTGTCAGGATCGGTCCAATAAAGGCAACCTAAATGAGGCTGATTTACGGGCCATGGCTTACGGCGAGTGGCGTTCTCTATCTCCCCTTCCCCGTGATAAAGCCCAGAATGTGGGCAAACAAGCACGGCTCCCAATCAATCCCCCATCCAGGGCAGATAAAGGCAGGCCACCCAGCACACACACGCACGATAACAAACACGGAAGCGCAGTACATATTTATTAGGTGGGCATGCAATCAATAGAGTCCCCAAATCAGTTTGTATTAATCAAGAACAAATATACTGACCTAACACAAAAGTAGCCTGCTTTATCTATCACTAATAAAAATTCATTGAGACAAGGTGAGTACATAGGGAGAGAAAAGGAACGAGGTCCTATCTTCCTGCATGTGCATCCTTTTCATTTACAACTACAGCACTCCTTTTTTTTCCTCATGTCCTTCTGTGTTTACATCAGCAGCGAAAAACTCTGCTGGGATTTACTTTTTTTTGGGGGGGGGGGGGGGGGGGGGGTGTGCCCATGTTCAGCAATGAAGTTATATGTGATGTCACACTCCATAGTGGTTAATGGCTCATATGAAAGTAGACACTCAGGACCGTAAGAATTTTCAGTTTTTCATAAGTATATCTTCTTTTTTTACCTACTACAGGGTGTCCCAATAGTCTCCATACATAGGGAAAATTAACACTTTTTAGCAAATTTTTTCATATTTAGTTTATATTATGTACATTTGTTTTTTCAGATAGCTTTTAAGAACACCTCTGACAAAAGATGAACGTTTTGAAATCGTTCTCATGCCTGGATCGGGAAGATGTCCCAAGGTTATGATGGACTTTAACAGGAACATGGCAAGCACATCACGCATGACGCTGCTGCCAAACTTATTAACAAATTCAACAATACTTGAAGTGTTGTGGATCAACTGAGAAGTGGACGTACTGAACATCCACTGACGAAGGTACGACCGACACGGCGCTGGCGTACACAGTGCTCTATGTACAGCACGGAGACTTTTGGGACAGCCTGTAAGTTTAAATGTTATCATTTTTTTGTGGCAGTTGTTTACAGTGTTTTGGTAGTTGTGCTGTGTCTTTTATCTCTATACCAAGGTTATTGTGGAGAGGTGTGAATTGTTTGCCCAGCAGGGGGCTCACACCCCTCCCCTCTCCCATCCCCCTGCTCACCAGCAGCTAAACACAGAGTCACGATACTCTACATACAGAAATCCAACAGTGTCCTGACTAATCTTATAACATACTTGCAGCGATAAAAATAATTCATTTCTTTACACTGATTGAAAATATTCAATAAGTCGATTCCCATTCCGCCGACAAAATATAACAGCAGTGTACTGTGAGAAAGGGTTCAAATACAATATCTGAGTGAGTGATGGAAAGTTGGATAAGCTTACAGAGCTCACATAAGGTCTGTCTCTGATGTCATTCTCACCTTATAGAGATGCTGTTGCTGCTCCTCTGACATCATCAGCTCATGGCTGTCCGTCACGATGGACTCCATGTCCATCAGCCAATCCCAAAGTCCCTGGTACTCGCTCTCAAACTCTGCTAGGCTGAACGGAGAAGAGAAAAGTACAGCTGTGTTAAAAGTGCCCTGTGCAAGAACCTTTGGTTGATATAAACAGCATTATCTCCTCATCTCAGCTGCTCATCTGGCTGGAGAAGGGTGCCCAGGCAGCACGCAGCTCTTTTACTGAGGGAATATTTGACAAGTGGAGGTAATTACTCTGTCCCGTTAGTATGTGGCGCCGTGGTGCAGGTAAGTGAGGTGTGAAAGGGGTCGGAAGCAGAAGGGATCTTTAACCTGCGCATTGAGTGACGGATCCTGAGCCAGAACAACTTAATTAAACATGACTTCACCTCCCTATTCCCTGAGCCTGCCTTCAGCCCCGACATGAAAGGACATCAAATATTTATGAAAGGACCAGCAGCCATTGTGTCTATGCTCACACGTGCTCACACACACACTCCACAGACATATTACCGCACGCAAGCACATGCAAACAAACATGACAACAAATGTGAACACACACACACGCACACACACACACATACACCCACACACACACACACAAATTGGTATCTGTGCTTTAGTATGTGAGCCTCAGCAGGAGGGCCGTGTGTTTATAAACATAAGTGGGGAAATTGTTTTGCATTCATACTGCTTCAGAACACTTTGACAGTTATGTCAAACTAGTGCCATTTTCTTGTCGGGCTTTTATAAGCAATCCAGAGAGTTGTCCCCAAAGGGAGAAAGAAACTATGAATAAGATTACACAAATAACTATCAAAAAGCGAGAGAAAAATCAACACTTCTCCTTCATTTCAACTCGGCCCAGACACAAACTAAACAGAAGAGTGGGACTGAATTGCGCTGCTACATATGTAATTTCAACAATCGCTGCGGTGTATATTTGCATATCGAAGCAGGCGTTGATGAAACAAAACAATGGAGGAGAGGAGATGAATATTTTAGCTACTTGGAAAAAATGACGTTGATCAGCCAGATGCAACTGAAAGACTGAAACAACATTAGAACTCACTGTGCGGTTTTGAAGTTAAATATACAAATAGATTACACTGCTCTGCCACAGAAGACTCTTTGGCTAGAATTTAACTTTAAATACTTGTAAAAAAAAAAAAAATTGTCAGAAAATCAAAACGAACAAAATGTGGTAGAAAGGTATATACATTCAGTCTCTGGGCTTTTCTTTTTTTTATTCATACATGCCCAAGAAGGTTCAACAAGCAGGAAATGAAACACTAGAAAAGTTTTCATTTGATGTTTAAACTGAATGCACTTCATGGTGCTGTGGCACACCTTGATATTGTAACTGGAGCACATGTTTCTGAATATGGATGAAGGTAGAACCTTTTACCAGGTGGATTAATCAGATTAATCAGTGTGAATGGATGACAAGGCGATTTATATAGAATCACACTATAAAACTGGATAAGTTCATTTAACTCAAAAAATTTGAGGAAACTAATTACCTCAAAATTTTTAAGTTGATAACTCAATTTCTTTAAGCCAAATACGCTTAAGTATAACAAAAATTTTACTCAAACTTGTTATATTTAAGTGTATTTGGCTTAAAGAAATTGATTTATCAACTTAAAAATTTTCAGGTAATTAGTCTCCTCAAATTTTTTTAGTTAAATGAACACAAG
The DNA here is from genome assembly GCF_001660625.3 of Ictalurus punctatus. Lineage (NCBI taxonomy): Eukaryota > Metazoa > Chordata > Actinopteri > Siluriformes > Ictaluridae > Ictalurus > Ictalurus punctatus. Next base: position 17,612,370 of record NC_030424.2, on the reverse strand, counting down.
TGCAAAGTGGTCATATATATATATATATATATATATATATATATATATATATATATATATATATATATATATATATATATATATATATATATATACATACATACTATAATTTAATCACATTGCAATTAAACATTTGGATTGAAATTAAAGACACCAGACTCAAATTATCTTTTACATGTAATGTGGAAAAAAAAAAAGAAAACACCAAATCTCATTAGCCAAAATGTTTGTCAGCGACTTTCTGACTATTTCACTGAGTCTTAATCTGTATTAATGCACTTATCTAACTGACAATCTGTTATTATACTATGTCAGCTACCAATTTTTGGCCTAACCTCCAGGCAATCAAACTGCAGCTTTCACTTGAACAGTGGGCTAGTTAATATATCTATGATTTGTCCACGCCTGCTCAGTCTGGGCTTAAATGAATGTTGGAGTGTTCTCTAGTAGGTAGAAACAGTCTTACGAAAGCTAAACACACCGTTTTTTCCTCTTTTCTTTTCACATGCTTTAACATCAGCCTGGTATCCTCAGCACTGAGGGGGCGATGGAGGATTATGAGAGGTGTTACTGTACCGAATTCATCATCAGACCTCACCTCAGCCACTCGTGTCCAGCCTCCTTATTGACACCTCTCACAGCTCATGTAAAGTGACACTTTTATAGAAGCTGATATTTAATTTATGGCGCTAATACAGAAGTTTCCATTCCGTCACTGCTCCACTGGCACCCAACCATTCATTAAAACCAGATAGTCTTTCTAGGGAGAGTTTTTGATTGGTGAATGAATGGCAAACTTCCCATCTCTGTCAACATGAAGTGTGTGTGTGTGTGTGTGCCCTACAGCATCGTGATGGAGGAGGAGAAGTGGAGAGAGGCAGCCCAGGCGATAGATTTCGACAGCTCCTCCCTCTAGACATGTTTCTAAGCAAAAGGTAAGGGCCAAAGAGTCAAAACAATGAATCCTTGAGCAGGCAGCTCGTCATTAAAATTCAAAGGATCATTACAGTTTTTTTCTGCAAAATAAATCATTACAATGAAAGGCTTAAAAGGATTAAAACGATGCTTGATTCAAAGCCAAGGCACAGAGGCAAGTCCAGCCTCCAGAGTTCCTCTACTGCATTAGTGTATAGGACAAATAGAGGGAGGGTCGCCTTTTAACTGACAGGACAAACTAAAAAAAATCAAGCATCTCACTGAAACTGATGTGATGGTGAATGTATTTGTATCATTTATGTATAAGGAATCATAATTTAGGGTTGTAAACTATTCCAGGAACATGTAATATACAAAAAATATACATAGAAAAAAGACGTGGATAATGTTCATGTTAAATTTCAAGTCAGAACATGTTATTTCTAGCCGATTATTTATTTATTGATTTATTTAATCTGTGTTTCATGTCTCTCTCTTTTTAGTAGTCTGATCCGGGAATGGCTTCTTCAGTACCTGTTGGACTTGGACATGAAAGTGACGTTTTTGTTTCTGCTGGAGCTGGAACAGCAGTGCTGACTTCCAAGTTTCACACTCATCTGATCCAGAATATCCCTCTGGGCCTCTCTGCAACACTGCTGCACCTGTTACAGACACACACACACACACACACACACACACATCACCACATCAGAGTGCATAGGTTTGAACTTCCTGGGTTTCTTATATACAGACAGCTGACAAATTAAAGGGGAAAAAATGGCGGCTCTGTTATTCTGTGGTGGCATTTTGCCAGCATGTTTTTGGTCTGGTTGTCCCTTTAAAAGGAAGCGTGTCTGTAAATCAGAGTCTCTTTCCATGCACAGGGCACGACGGCTCAGTGAACGGTTTGATTTTGGACTGCCGTGTGAGACAGCACTCTCAAAACACCAATTGAGAGAATATCTTTTGGAAGAATGATGTTCACCATTTCACTGCAGTTCCAGAGACTTATACACTTTATGCCAAAAAAAAGCAGTGAAGCTGTTCTGACATTTAAACATTTGATATTTTTTCCTTTCGTTTGTTATCCGTCTGCATTTGCGGTAAATGCTTTACTGATTAAAGAATGGCTACAACATTAGCCGTTATCAAATTCCCATTATTATATAACATACGTTAATAATGCAGTCCTACACAACTACACACAAAGAACCAAATATGAAAAATTAACGAGTTCTGTGTGGAATAAGTGCTGTTCTTTGTAGGTTGTAGTCACTAAAGTCGCAAGCAATTCTGTCTTTGCAAACCAGTGGGGGGGAAAAGTTCCTGGTGAGCATCTGTGCTTGAGAAAATTGGCTACATTGGGCGAACGGAGATCAGTTAATGCCCAAAGTATGCGGAGATGAATCTGTGGCAAGCCAATAAAACTTCCAACAGCCTGCTTTGATTTTTAGCTCATTTCTCGACACTGTATGAAGCGCAGTGGTTTGCATTCCTTCCAGAAGGCACACCGCCTGCTCTGCAGATGCCACTATAAAGGTCAAACAATTCCACGAATGCAAACTGCTCCTCAATCAAAGCTACCCTTGATAATAAACAAGCAAATCAACAGAAAGATGTGTTGCCTTTTCATTCCATTTATTGGGTGGGTATCAAACGCTCGGCTCTGGCGCTTTTCTCATTTGGGAGGAATGAAATGAACCTAACTAGGAGCTCCAAGAAAATTAGCGGCGCAAGTGCGGCGCGTTCACGTCTCCCCCCCTCTGAGGAATTTGCTTTCATTTGCCTTCATTTCGGATTCACTCAGCTCACTCGCTGATGCCATGTCAGGATCCTAATTACCCAATCCCGCTGGAGCTGCTTACACACACAATAATGACTAATGCCCGCCACAGACAAAAGCAATTTCTCCCAGCCACCTTGACTGTGAAGACACTCCTACCCAGTGTGGAGCTCTGACTATGGATGGCACATGTGATTCAGATGAATCCATACTTCTTTTTGGAAACCAGACAGAATCCCTCTCCCAATGATCAGGCATGACTAGCTTTCGCTTCAGCTTTACAATCTGAAGCAGAGACGTATAAGAAATCTATAAAAGTCTATGACGGGGCTGGTGGAAAATACAGTTCCTTTGGGTGAGCATGAGAAATATCAATACTGTAATATACAGTTACATGTATAAGAGCTCCTGCATTTAAAGGAGAAATTGGTCTATTGATGAAAGTATTGGACTTCTAAAGCATGATGGAGTGTTAATACTATATGAATTTGCCTTATATTAAAGATATTTTTAATCACAAAGATATTATTTTTGCACGGTAGAAAGCCAAGACACTTTAAATTTCTTCCCTAAATATTTCATAAACATCTCTGTAAAGAAAGCTTCACTGTTAGTCCACCATACAAGTCCCTGTGAATGAGTTACTAGAGAAATGATAAGGTATTAATTAGAATGAGCACATTAATGCAGTATAAACCTGTGATTGGAATTACAGCAAGCACTACTGCCGGTGCTGCTGTCATAGGAAATTAATAAGCACCTTCTGACCAATCACATTCAAGAATTTAACAGCGCTGAGACTTGTATGGCTTTACCAACATACAGGAAGGAAAATAACCCGACTGAAGAGGCTTACAGACCTCGTCTGTGCATTCTCTATTCCTGTTTTAAACAGAATTACTGAAAACTCAGCATCTCTCGTGCTGTCAAAAATATCACTGATTTAAAAGAACTAAAAATACACAGGGGTCAATATACATCGTAATCATTTGTGTGAGTTATGTAAATTTGATCAGAATCTGCTGAATCAAGTCATTTTAGGCTTTTTGTTTACATGCCAGTTCCAATATCATAGCCCCTTGAAACTTCCGCAGCTCTACGTCCCCTGGGACTCGAGCGAGCGATCTCGCTGTCAATCACACACTGGGAGAGCGCTACAGTGATCATCACTTCCTTTGCCTCTCCCCCCTCCGACTTCACACATGGATATAATTACAATGAGCTTTCAGATATCAGGCCGCAAGGAAATTAAATGTATGGTAAATATTAATAATTTATAAACCAGGCTCTAAACAGTCTGGCCTTCCAGCGGTTGTTCTTCAAAAAAAAAAGAAAAAGAAAGAAAAAAAAAGTCAATAAGAGTGCACAGCCTTAAAAATTAGCAGGAGGGAATATTAGATGTTCTAAGAGCTGTTGAAGTCAAAGGCATAGAGAGAAAGGTTCCTTTAAGTTAGGACCGAGATTGATCCGTATGGGCCTCTGACATGAATAATAAACTCATAATCTCTCCTCACAAACACTGTTAGGACCTGGGGCAAATCCTGCTTTGTCTTCAGTTTACAGTCACGCTACCATAATGTCCTCTGCAGCATTAGGAAATTAAAGACAAATAGAAATTAGGAGTTAAAACAGAGACCTGCTCGAGTCCAAAAATGATAAGATAAATGTATTGATGCTTTAACAATGCCTGACACAAATAGCATTTTCACTAATGGACTACCCCAAACTATCAGGCGGGGATTCATAAATGGATGAAAAACCTCTGGAAAAGGCCGTTCTCAATCTTTTAAAATATATATATATATATATATATATATATATATATATATATATATATATATATATATATATATATATATATATATATATATTACAAATACAACATGCCATTAAAATAATAGAAACAAAATTGTGCATGTATGATTTTGTCATTTGAGACAAATAAAAAGAAAAAGAAAGGCAGCTAGAAAGAAGGAGGTGGAATGGGGTTTAGGAAGGTGGCTGCAATGCAAACAGTGTTAAAGAAAGCAGTGAGGGGGCGATATAAATTAACAAGGAGAACTATGTGACTCTGGTGAGCAGTAGCAACAGCAAAAATGGTAGCACAGGGGTTTGTGGCTACCTCTTAAACTGGATGCTTAAGCGATATGACCAAACACATGGTTTGTTTATTTCTTTATTGTCTTCTCGGAATGCAAGGAGCATCATAGAAAGATTGAAAACTGTGGGAAGTCTCCTCACCCCCCTTCTTCCTTCGTCTGGTGTTCCAACCAGCCAGAACATACATCGGCCTGTTTGAAATGTCTCCCATCAGACTCGTCCCGATGTTCCCAGGCAGTATCGGAGCGCGGCGCAGTGCAGGCATGCTCAGAAAATAAATTCAGTCGGGAGATGTGTGAGCTCGTGCCAGCAGTCATAAACGGCCAAGAGTTCTATCAAAGCAGCTCATAAACTTGCACGTACAATAGCAAAGCTCCGGCTTCGCTGAATTCCGAGGGGACTTCCATTTTGAGTTTGGGGGGGCAAATAAATAAATAAACGAAAATCCTGTTCAGATGGGGAGGGATATAATTCATTTCAGCATGTATAGGTTCACGGGAAAGAAAACAGTGTGGCTTTTATTTGCTACCTCACCTACATGCCAAGGAATATTTGTGCAAAGAGGAGGGGCTTGAAATTCATTTGAAAACTACTGCCTTCCAATCACCAGCTGTAAATAGCTGGGTTTAATAGGTAACGCTGTCTCCTGGTATGAATCACATGACTTTACAGCCCAGAATAATGGGAGTTATTACAGCGTTGTAAGACAGGAGTTCTTCTCATTCCTTCATGCTTATCAGGCCTGCACAGCTAAACAGGCTCTGATATAACCACATTCATGGCCTGTTGTTGGCTGCTTCATCAAATTTGATGATGTGAGCAGTTAAAACTGAAGGCCATATTTCTGCAGCTATCTATACAGCCAGTGGAACGACCAACAATCAGACCAGAGCATGACACAAACCTTGCACATCTGAAATTTGCGAGTGTGAGATATTTGTGACAAATGATCCACATGATTAACAAAACAACTGACTATAAAGTAAGATTGAATTCTTCGAAACGCTGTACAGAACTCGGATTACATTAGCGTGAGCGTCGCCATGTTAAGAATTCCTTTTGACCTTGACATTAATGCGCGTTTCGAAGTCTCAGCCGATCAGTGATCTACGTACCTGCCTCGCACTCCTTCCCCTTTAAGAAATATCTGAGGCAGTCGGAAAGCTCGAGCTCCTGCAACATTTATCAGGGCGTGAAATTAGCAATTGCTAGGAGCTAAATTGCTGCCTCTTATTTAACGTTGTTGCTGAAAGGTGACGTTTAATCGCTGAGCCTCGTTTCCAAGAAGTCTAAACACCTGGAGACTCATGAGGAGGAAGAGACAAGGAGGCCTCAGACCATGCTTACATTATAGATTAGTTGGGTGAGGCGGGGTTAGATCGATTGTGTGATCATCAACATTTTCAATCTAATACAGACTAGCCCCACTTAAATATGTGTTGGCTTGCTGAGCTAGGTCATGCATGCCAAGCATTCAGACAAGCTGTGCGGCAAGAATGTCAAAGTAGATAGACTTATTACCAGAGACAGTACTTTATGACTAGTACCTAGACTGAGTATTAGGAAATAGAAGTTTGCTACTTAAAATTTCAAAATTCTCTTTCCTAATGTCCTAAAGCTCAGCCCCTCGTTTCTTCTCCTCTCTGTGTTTCTCAAAAGAACTAAAGAAAACAAAGGCATCGCGCGAAAACTACTTCAGAGGCGCTTGCTTCAAAAAAATCCTCCGAGTTCAATTCGGCTCTGCTTTTTTCAGCAAAGCTTGACGGGCCGCGCCGAACAGCTTAGATGAAGACATTTTGAACGCCGAGCCAAACGCTTCAGGCAGGTGGTACACGAGAATCCATTAATATAGGTAATTAACATTAGCCACCATTTTAATTAACATGCAAACTAATTAAGAAATAATTAAGGAACATAAAAATCTGATCTTAATTCTAAAACGGAGGAAGAGTGCTACCTCGGTACGCCCGCTTTTGAGTTTTAAAGAGCAGAAAACGAGCTTCAGGTGGGGGGGCGCGTCTTGAAAGCAGTGGATTAGGGAGGGAAAAAAGCAAAAAACAGGGCTCACATACTGTAGATAGGGCTATGTTGGGCTATCCTGGCTTGATTGTTGGCCAGATTGCAATTCAGAGAGATTTCCATATGTGTATATTTATTACATAGATCTAGATATACTTCTAATCTCACTTTAATGCACATTAAATACTCTGATAACGTGCTCATGTCTGACTTCATAACAACTTCAGTATAAAATGTTTTCCTGTTAAATGTTCCCACTGACAGGTTCAGCAAAAGTCAATTTCCAAAAACAGTGTATGGATGTAGGACATTAGCTGCGGGAATAACTCTGCGATGTCCACAAAGCATAGACAGAAGGAAGAATGCCTTGCATGAAATAAGTGCTTTTAAATGCTCCTCGTAGCAATCACAGAACGAAATTGATTTTAGTAATAAGAGAAAGAAAGCCATTGTGGAGATCGATGCGTCAAGTCAGAACGCAGTGTACAGAGCCAAGCTTACTATTTCATTAACAGTAGGACAAAAACTCCAGAACCATTCGCAATGACAAATGCCCGGGACTATTATATGCACATTTCAGGTAAGTGCTTTGGGCCAAGTTAAATTCGATTTCTTTGCCCCATTGTATCTCTATTTATTATTTGTTGTATTTGTTCCAGATGGAGAGAGCTGGTGCTGCAGACAGAGTTCCTTCAGCTCCAGAGAGCGGAGTCTCAAATAAACTCACTAAGAAAAATATTACTCCAACTTCCACGCTCCAAAAGCTTCTATTCCAGAGCACAAACACCCACACACCCACACACATACATACAGTGTATACACACACACACACACACAAACGCAATCCTAAACAACACTGGATTTCACTCTCCAAAATCAAACAGCTTGAAGGTGAGCATGAAAAAATAGCAGCTCACAGGGTTCATTTGGACAATGAAATTTTCACTGTTCTCTAATTACTAACTATATACCAAATGCAACAACAAACATACACGTGCACACACACACACATACACACACACACACACACACACACACACACACCGAGTCATAAGGTACAGCACCATCTGATGACCTTGGTCTTCATTAGCTGTGGTTATGAGCTGTAAATGGCCTGTCGAAAAACGCCCTGCTCTGTGTGTGTGTGTGTGTGTGTGTGTGTGTGTGTGTATGTGTGTGTGTGTGTGTGTGTTGCTAAGGCAGGCAGCAGAAGGCAGAAGGCAGCCTGGGCAGGAGGAGGGGTTAACGTGCTGAGGGGAATCTTAAAGCTGAGCTCTGACAGCACCTAAATGGCTCTGACACCTTAGCGCCGCTCTCAGTCATAGCAGTAAGCCACCTTCAAAGTTGCTGTCAGGTAAATGACCTTGTATTCCATTAACTGATAATTAAATGGATTTATTCCACTAACGGTTTTAATTAAATTGCTGGAAATATTGATTACCTCTATCATCTCTCTCCCCCCGCCTCAAAAAAAAAAGGTTTTAGAATTATTTATTTAGAGAAGGGAAGTGAATTAAATTAGATTGAATCTCTAAGAGACCTAAATAACACTTTGCTGCCCAAACAGAAAAAAAGGGAGGGGGGGTTGCATATTTTGATGTTTGATTAATTATTATTTATTTTTGCTTACCTTAACCTTAAAACCTAATTAAAGTCTCCACTTTAATCAGACGGACAGTGCCTCAGTGCCTCTATCAAACACTATAGGCTGTCAGTCCTAGAAAGCATAAGCTCCTGCTCCATGCAGGTGTGTAGAGAGAAGACGTGGGGTTATGGGAAATGAACTCCCGGTGGTTGCTGGGGTGGAACAATGCTATTGCCATAATGCATATTGGCTCCTGTGCTGAAGCTTGTGTCATCAGAGCTCAGAGAGAGCGCCTCAGTAAGACCCCCTACGTCCACTGATGGACAAACTAATTACGCATGAAATCAAATATGATTTGTAAAAAGGGTTCATATGAGAAACACCAAAAACAGCACATCGCTGGAACCCAGTGCACTAACAAAAAGCACAGAGCAGAGTGAATGGCTGCGCTTATTTGTATTCTTTTCATAATGTTTGAAGTGCCTCATTTTTTTCTGAAGCACCTATGCAAGTGGGTGTATAGAAAACGTCGCTGAAAACACCAAATCAAATGAGTTGTTTTTAATTGTAAGCTAACGCAGATCCATCACTTCAGAGGTTTCACAAAAACAAGAAAATTAGTTCAGTCATACTCATTTATTCCCCTCATGGGTGGTATGAAAACGTTATTGTTGTTGTGGGGAAATTAGCAATAATCGTAGGGCATTTTGTGTAATTCCGAGCAATTAAGTGCAATTCGAAGTCAGCTGTGGCAGGAACAGAAAGAGCGCTGCCTATTGTTGAGAGCGAAATGTTTTCGATAAACTGCGTTTAAGATTCTAGACTATGGTCGCAGCGCATAAACAGATGTAGCATGTTGACAACAATAGTATAGGATGCAGGGATAAAAGAAGAGGAGACAGAGTATCAGAAGTGAAAGAGAGAGAATATCAGGCACATAGTGCTAAAGAGTGCAGAAACAATCAGAGAAGACATCCTATACACACTTAGTTAAAGTAGGATGTGCAAAAAAGATGACATTGGAGAAAGGAAGACCAGGGAGGGTATCTTTGATGATGGAAAATTCAATGTATAGTGTGTGTGCATGGTCGCGTAGTGCTGTGTGTTGTAGGAGAAGTTCTCCTGTGTTTCATTTCATACCAAAATACGCTGTGTCCCAAAAATCTCCATACATAGGGGAAATTAACACTTTTTTGTCTTCTAAAATTTTTTTATATTTAGTTTATATTATATACTGGTTTTCAGATAGCTTTTAAGAACACCTTTGACAAAAGAAGAATATTTTGAAATCGTTCTCATGGCTGGATCGGGAAGCCGTCCCAAGGTTATGATGGACTTTAACAGGAAACATGATGAGCACATCACACACAACACTGCTGCCAAACTTATTAACAAATTCAACAAGACTGGAAGTCCTGCGATGGACTGGCACCCTGTCCAGGGTGTACCCCGCCTTGTGCCCGATGCTCCCGGGGATAGACTCCAGGTTTCCCCGTGACCCTGAAAAGTATAAAGCGGTATAGAAAATGGATGGATGGATGGACAATACTGGAAGTGTTGCGGATCAACCGAGAAGTGGACATCCACGAACATCCACTGACGATGGTACAACCGATGTGATGACGTGGTGTATATACCCTCCGTTCCAGATGGCATACTTATACTATGTACTAAAAGTATGTGAAAAAAAAGTAAATGCTTTTGAGTGTGTATTAAAAGAGAATGCAAATATTGCTCCTTGTTGCATTTCAGCCTTTGTTCTTCCATTATTCCTTATATATTGCATACGATATAACTTAATGTATCATTCCCTTGATTTATTTTTCCACATTTCATTTACACCTATCTAAAATGCATCCTTGAATTCGGCGAAGAAAACGGTCACAAATCTCCTCCTCCCTCGTGCAAGGAGTTGTGGGAAATATTTGCTGAAAACGTGTCCACAGATCCACTATTCGAAAATCTACCGGAAAGAGTAGACTATCCAGGTACATGTGTTTTAACATCATACCATTTGGGATACACTAATTCTCATCCCGGATACTATTTAGTAAGGACAGTATGCCAATTGGAATGCAGGGATTGTCCCCTATGTATGGAGATGGGTCCCAGCAGCCGGGTCTTTCAGCTGGACACACAGTTTTATAAACTACATCCTGCTGTAATCAGATAACTAGTGCTCTGATAAATGGTTGTTAATTTAATATGAGAAAGCATCAAGTGCATTACTTCATGCTTTTTAATCACATGTTCAACCTGTGTAGAAAAGAATATTCATGTTGACATAACTATCTAACTAAAAGCATTGACTTGTTGACAGCACGCACACAATCTCTGCACAGACAAAAACCCAGCACAAGCACATAACAAAGCATGGACACACACTGGCACAGGCGCACCCATGGGACATCGTCTATACTAGAGCTGAACAGGAAGCTGTATTCCACAAAGAGCACTCGCTTCATGTTCAAGGCCAGTATCCGACTCGGTTACTAAATATCACAGCTGGAGCATAAAACATGGCAAAATCCAGCAGGCAAGGTTAGCTGTGTTGTACAAAAAGCCCAACATTTATACCTGCCACACCACCCTGCTGTAATGGATTTCATCATTTTGAAAAAACAAGAAGCATCACCAGGGTGGGGTCTAATGGGGAAATGATACCTTTACATTCACAACGAGTGAAAATGTCCAAGGTATTATCCCCAGGGCCGGCACGGTTTATTGGAAAGCGATAAAAGGTGATATATTTTGACAGTAACGTTATAAATGGCTGTTCATTTGTCATTATTACTTAATGCAGGTTTTTTTTCCAGTCATTCTGGGCTTCGCGTCAAAGCCTTTATTCAAAGAGACGCCGGTAAAATTAGAAATATCGCACACACTGTAAGATATCCTATCATTTTGGGGCTGGTGCATGTTAAACTAGCCAGGTGATTAGTTTTGCTCGATTCTGTGACAGACATCATTGTTCTCAGTCTAGCTATCAGCTAAGTCAATTCTCAGCTCTCTGACAGTAAAGAGTTTGCAGAATCAGCCCTAACAAAACAAGTGCGCGTTTGTGTTTCTTCAACACGCACAATTCTCAATCATGTCGGCAATCCATCTGTCCTCTTCATAAACTTTTCCTATTCAAGGACATGTGAGGGATGCAGCGCGCCTTGAGATAAGGCGGTTCATTTCAGCCGGCGTGTGACACTCACTGCCTGTTTAAAAGATGCATCAGCCACTCCTTTGCTTCAGCTACGCCAGCCTGGTTTTACACTGACATCATCCAAAACAGGCCAGACAAACAGAGTTTGCTCTAAGCACCGGTCGTGATTCTACCTAGTATAATCTTTTACCGCTTGTAGCATCTGTCCCTGTTGGCCATCAAAGACGAAGAGAAATAATTACGTTTATCAAAGAACTCACTGCACAGGGCAAGAATTTTTTTCTCTTTCCAGTGGTACACTGCACCTGTACTGAGTTGCATGAACAGCTAAAGAAGAGAAGTGTGTCACTTCTCTATCTACCCTGAGTGCTTTGGAATATATTTCATGAGTGGGTTTTATTTTTCTCCCCCCTTCAGCCTCTTTTCCATCCTCCTGTTTTGCTTCTCATGCATGGCAGCTAGCGCATGCAGCTTCAGCGCTTTGGACAGATTTCAGGAGGAAGAGATCCAGAGGGCAGACATTATAATTTTATATCACTTCAAGACAGGAGAGAAAGAGAACGAGAGAGAGAGAGAACGAGAGAGAGAGAGAGAGAGAGAGAGAGAGAGAGAGAGAGAGAGAGAGAGAGAGAGAGGGGAACAGAAGGCTCCTCTGGCAGCGGGAGAGATCTCAGAGGAGGTGTGATGCGTTTCTCCGCGTCTCACCTGAAAGGCAATCTTAAATCAGCAGCCGTGATACGGTAATTCCACTGCTCATATTTCATAACATGGATGACACTTTTATGTTTAGCAGATTGGCCATAAGCATTACAGATACGGCCAAAAAAAAAAAAAACAGGCTGAATATGAAGAACAAAGAAAAAGGAACAACATGCTGAGCAAAAGCTTCAGCCTAGGAGAACCTTGGAAAAACTTTGAGCACTGGCTTTGACTAAAGTGCGAAAAGCAGAATGGCTGCATTTCTAGCCAGCTTCTCCGCGACCCCCCTAAACAGGCAGATGGTGGCCTGGGTAGCGAAATGAGTTTATTCACAACTGCATCGTGCTCAATTGCTAATCCACTGTGCACTCTGGTCCACTGACTACAGTGTATCTCTAACACCTCCGGTATTAATAATATACCGCCAATTCCTTTCAGATGGCTCTCTTTCCTGCTGAAGGCTTGTTAAATATTCATTGACAATTATTCTACGCTGACTGAAGGCTAAGTGCTTAGAGAGAAAAAGAAAGAGAGAGAGAGAGAGCGAGAGAGAGAGAGAGAGAGAGGGAGAAAGCTATGCAGATATTGATGTTCGCTCCTTGCAGTCACAGCCTGCAGATCCCAATCACACGCTCACTAGACGACCCAATAACCAACAACAGCCTTCCAAAGTGCCAAAGTGCTGCTGCTAATAGCAAATGAACAAACATTTCAATGACCTGTGTCACCAACTAAGTCAAAACATGAGGGATTTAATAAAATAACTGAAACTGATGTCATTAGTCCATATCAACACAGATATGGTCTTGGTTAAGCTTAAGCTGAAACTTTGACCACTTTTCAAGCGGAAAAGGTAGCACTGATTACATACAGATAAACATTTAAACAATAGGTTTTAAGCATTGTTGGGATGGATGACAGCTGGAACTGAGCCTTAAATAAACTGAAAACTGTCAGTTCTGATTCTCTTCCTAAACATTATACCGGGATAAAAGCATGAAACTGCTTTAGTCAGTCCGTAAAGGATCTCACTGAGTATTTTTGCGATTGTTGCGGCCAAAAAAAGCTTGATTTTCCTGCGGCTTTTTTTTTTTTTTTTTTTTTAAAGATTTGTGATACAATTTGCAGAGGTTTTTTTTTTAGCTTTTTTTGTGGAAAACTACTTGTATTGGCAAAAATTCAATTGCACAAAATTGTTTTGGTACATCAGACCTTTTAACTGTACTCATGTTCAACACACGTCAATCAAAGTGGGCTTTGGCTGAATGCGCTTTGTGATGACGTCACATGACGCATCTTGGCCCAAATCTGTGGAAAAACTGCGGTAATTAAAAAAAAATGGCAAGTTCTTCCGAATATTGCGGCGTTACCGTTTTGATTTCGAGTTAATATCTATGATCGCAAAATTGCTAAATCCTAGAGGTCTGTTTAGCCAGCAGCATTCAAACCGTGCTGAATTATTTGAACTTTTATCTTGGTCAGGGTCAGGGTGGATTTACATTTACATTTACATTTATTCATTTAGCAGAGGCTTTTATCCAAAGCGACTTACAAATGAGAAAATACAAGCAAAGTGATATATCAAGCAGAGAACAATACAAGTAGTGCTACTATACAAGATCTTTAATTGAGTTCTAGAAGAAGCAAAGTATAAAGGTGTAAGTGCCAGAGTAAGGGGTTTTTTTAGGGGTTGGTTCACGGAAGAGGTGGGTCTTTAGCTGTTTTTGAAGATAGTGACAGATTCTGCAATCTGCATTGAGGTTGGAAGTTCATTCCACCACTGAGGGACAGATAGTGTGAAGGTTCTGGAAGCTCTGGATCCAGAGCTTATTCCAGGTGCACGGCATGAGGCAGAAAAACAGCCTGGATGGGAAGCAAGTTCATTGTAGGGCATCATGCACATACACACATTCACACACTCATTCACAACTAGGGGAAATTTAGTGTCACCAATCAATTTTGTGATTTTTAAAAATTGATTTTTTATTAGGAACACCTGTACACCTGCTCAATCATGCAATTATCCAGTCAGACATAATGATGCAGGATTGATTTGCACTGACAAGAAAGCTAAAGTAACTGAAATACTCTTTACAACTGGGGTGAGCAGAAAAGCATCTCAGTATGCACATGATGAATCATGAGGCACAAGGGCAGATTAGATAATTGCATGAATGAGCAAGTGTACAGGTGTTCTTATTAAAGTGGCTGGTGTGTATCTTTGTACATACCTTCTATAAAGCTATGTAAATGATTTTATTAGAAGATAAATGGGTTCCACTATTAAAATCCCTTTTTTTTTTCTTTTTTTTTTTTTATAAACGAAGGTTTAGTTTAGTCATGTAAAAATATTACTTTCGTTTCTGGAATTTTAATCTATTATTGTATCTACAAATCTAATGCAAAATACAACGTAAAGATAATGTAAAATAACCTCTTGATCTCTTGCGCTCCTGTACATTTCCAAACTGCCTAGAGGAGCAGTGAAAATGAAGTTCATATTCGGTTGTAAGAGTAAAGTGTAGGAGTGTTGCATCATCCATAGTTTCTTCAGTATAGGAGGCTAATATTTCTGGGACATAAAACAGGACAAGTTACAACAATAGAGATTACGTTTAGGGCTGTAGTATATTAACTATATTTGATTTGATCTTAATTATTAAGTCAAACTGTCTGACAACAGCAGAAGCTGAAATAATAGTAAGCATAAAAGTGTGGAACCATTTGACTTGTCTGGCTTTTTAAAGATTATAGTCTAACGCCAGTGTTAGCATAATTACAGTGAGCTGTTTTCTATGGCATTAAGAAAGTCAAGTACTCCCAATAGCACTACACCTCAGTATCACAGCAGGGTTATCAGATTATTCTTTATCAAATTTAGACTGAAGTCATTAAACATTGCAGGCATTGCATGTGGAAAACCTGATAACCACAAAGGAAATCAAAATGAAAATAGTTTCCTATTGCACTGTGCCTTTTCAGAAAGGCACTCTGATTCTAATAATCACTGCCTAAAGTGTGCATTGTTGCCTTGTTTGCGAGCGAGTTAGATCATCTTTGATCTGAATGCCAAGTGCAATAGGCAAAATAGGAATGAAAAATAACATCTGGTTTATATTCTTGACTTGTGCAAGCATTATATCTAGCCAAAGGACAAAGAAACAAAACAAAACAAAAAAACCATCATGCGACAGTAGGCTTTTTGGTAAAAGTAGAATTGCATGTATTCATAAAAATAGAAATAGAATTAGGCAAAATTAGAAGTAGGCAAATCCTAGAAAACTGACATCATATCCGAGCCAAAAACACGGGGATATTTATGAGAAACAGTTTTTGTTAATGTTCTGCAGTCCATTTTGCACTCATTAACAATATTAATTTCAAAACACAGCACTCATGCATCTAATGTGAGAGGGGGAAAAAAATAACATAAGTTCAACCCTACCTGCATATTAATTCATATCGTTTGTGTGATTAAATATTTGAAACCGTGTGCAAAACTAGGCACTATTAACTTTTTCATAAAACATTCATTCCAATTGTCAAACTGCCACCGGCAAAAAACACTTAGAGAGGTATGTCAATATTAAATCACTTTATAAATTACATCTGGAGTGCCTTTGCATGCTAACACGCACAAAGAGAACAGAAACAAATTACTACCTATTTGGATCGTTGATTGTACTTCATTTTTCACTTAAGGCCCAATAAACATTTTTCAGAGCATGCAGATGAATATGATTTAGCCAAAACTACTGTTAAACAAGTTCTTCCGTTTTAAGAAGGATGCGCAGATGTGGATATATGCTCAGTTGCTAACTTATCCGTATTTCAGCTGCGTTTGACTTTCTTGCCATAGCGCATAAACGGGCCTAATTTTAAGGACAACTCAAAAAGAATGCTAAAAATGTACAAAACTCCTGATCTAAATCCAAGCCCCCGAATCATCCAAATCCCAGCATGACGAAATTATAACTCTGCAAACCTGCACCTAAATATTCATCAAAGTCTAAAATGTTCCATTTGAATTCTCAAAGTTAGCGCTAATGTTAGATTTAGAGCAACCCTGACCATGAAAGTGAAAAGTACCTATAAACTGGGGAGAGGTGCAGGCGCGTGCCTCTGCCAGAGTTTAAGTGCCACCTCGTGTAATTTCATTTTCACAAGCAATAACCCCAGGTCACTTTTAAAGCATGGTGACTTTGATATACCTAAGACTCTTTCCATATGCATGATGGGCCTGTGTACTGTGACACGGCAGCTGTTAACATATGCCAGCGAGTAGCACGGCGATGGCTGAGGTGCCTGCAGCCCCTCTTTCCCTCCCACCGTTAAAAGATGCAGAGAGAGAGAGAGAGAGAGAGAGAGAGAGAGACAGAGAGAGAGAGAGAGGGAGGGGGAGGTGAAATGGCAGCCCTGGGGCAGACAAGCTGTCTCCAAGCAGCCTCTGATAAGCGGCCTGCTTGCCTCTTACATATACACATCCATATGATGGTAGCGAAATATGCCACAGACACCTGGCAGGGACCAAGCTTGCAACGCTGATACGTAGAGCGCTTTAAGCAAAGCACGGGGTCTCCAATGAGCCGTGGAGGTCCCTAACACTCTGATAAACCAGGACGGCAGGGCTGCATCAGGAAATGCCTGGCTGGAAATTATAAATGTAAATATCATAGTAAATGTTGGTGTGTCACGACGAGGTTGCTGACCCCAGGGCATTTCTGACAAGCTGGTTACAGGATTAGTCTGGCCAGCGTAAAAAAAAAAAAATAACATGCTTTATTCGGAATTGGAGAGGACTGAAAGTGGTTTCTATGTGGTATATTCATGATTCTATTCCACCTCTCCCTTTTATTTTATTTGCAGCCACCATTTAGAGACACGCTGACAAAAGCAGGCACGTTTAACCACTGAAGTATGGAGTGTGTGTTTATGGGAATCGCCAAACTACAGGGCATGTGCCAGAGGTCCCGTTGGTTAGTTAAAGTGTCTCACGTAAAAACAGCACATCAAGGCATTAACTCGTAGCTGGATGTGACTCCGTGCCATATTCAGTTCATGTTAATAATCCGAGGGATTCCAACCGCACCAAAATCCCTGTACACATGTAGGTCACCTCACTGTCCTCAGATATGCACTGACATTTAGCTAAAGCATGGGATGGCTCTCCGCTACGATACATTACCATGGCAATCAGAGAGACTACCTAAAGATGAGACTGGGGATTTGGTTTTGGATCATGATTTATTATTATTTTTTAAATCTAAGAATAGTGTTACTGAGACTCACATAAGCGCCAATGCTCCATGTTGTTTCTTATTGATCTTGTCTCGGTCTCTTTCTGGATTGAATTCAGTGGCTTTGTGCAACAATAATGCTAACGCTCAGACACTAATTCTCATAATTCTGTTGTACTGCACTATCAATAGATACTCTGATCTTTCTTGCTTGCTTACTTCCTTCTTCCTCTCTCCATCTCACTATACAGTTTCAGCAATTACCATTTGACCAATATCCAGCCCTTGCTGGGATTTTAAGGTCTCTTAGAAAATAATTCCATAACACCAAAACCTGGATCAGAGCATATGTTCGGAGCAATAATAACAAAGCGTAATTGCTGTCAAGAGAGATGCGCCCTACTTTGCACACACCTTAATGGCGTTCTGGGGAAAGGCTTCATGTCTGGGCAGCGCGTATATTACATCTATGACAGCGCGCATTGCTCATCGGTGTGCCGTTTTTTAACCAAAGCAAATTAATAACCTCAAGCAGCACCTGTTGTATTGCAGCATTAGAAATTAATATTGAGGTAGGGGGAGGCTCGTTGTCAAAAAGGCCGCCTTGATGGCACTATCTGAATATTATTTAGTCAGAGAAATGTGGACCCAAATGAGCACTAAGAATTCCCTATACCTCCATCAACATGGCTCAATGGGCCATAAAATAGTTTCAGACACGCAATTAAGACATTTCCTATTGAGGATTCTCATCAAAATAAACGTGACCTCTGGGTGCATATACAAACCGGCAATATGCTACTAATACATGACAATGCATGGAGACAGATCTAGCTATATTACTAAATACTTTATTAAACACTGGCAAGTAACTCATATCATTAGAAGTGATGTTTTATAAAGCTTGGTTTTCTACCAGTGGATGAAGGTTGAGCACATTTTGGGATGAGGTAAAGGACAAACCTTCACACCACATTGAGCTCTAAATTAAAACACAACAGGTTTTCATGGCTTTGGCATGGTAGGCATGCTGACACGAGCATCAGAATGCCAACGCGCATTACCAGCAGCCTTAAACTCGAGCCCCTCCTGCACATATTTACCCCACCCCTGTCCTAAATGCAGCCCTATTCAAACACGATGGGATTTGTGGCTCCTTGGGTGACCTTCCTCCCACTCCTCCGGCCTGCCTCTAATTAGGCGATGCATCTGATCATCATTAACAGCTCTGAGATAATGAATCACTTGCTCCTCTTTCTCGGTTAATTCGCTATAACCAAGCGGCTAATGGCTGTCAACGCTGACTGATCACACTGATTGTGGTGACTTCTAATTGCAACAAAACAATTTAAAAAGCACCTCGCTTAGTTATGCCTCCCACAAAAGAGAGGACGGTATAGAAGGATAGAAGAAGGAAGAAATGGGAGAAGGGAAAAGGAGAAAGGGGAGTTAGATACTAGCTGCTGATGAAGCAGGCGAGATTATGGAGAAGAGGCTACATACATACACACACACACACACACACACAATATATATATATATATATATATATATATATATATATATATATATATAAAGATAGATTATATAGATAGATACTGTATATACTGTTTTTTTTCTCCCTAGTGAAGCTCATCATCCTGAGGGAAACAGCAGCACTGTTGCATTCTCCACACACAAACCCAGAGATCCCTCGCTCCCCTCCACTGCACCCAGGGCCTCGTCATAAAGTGCAACATCTAATTGGAGTGCAATTACCTAATCACAATTGACAATTAAACAAAGAGAAATTGGTACCTAGAATGACTACCTCTGCAATTACACATTAAGTGCAAGGTATAAATTGAGTTTCGCACATGGCCTAGCATAATTGTGTGTTTATGTGTGTGGAGAGACAAAAGGCTCTCAAATTATTCCTGCAACCACACAGACATTAGCGAATCATAAGCATGTCTCCATATTCTTCTCAGAGTGAAACTCCTAGGCCCTTTCCTATGCTAATATCCAGCCCTTCCCTGCCTGACCTGGCCCCGTGTTTGTTTATTTTGCTGAGTAAGCAGTGGATAGCTGGGGGCTAGCTGAGAGGAGTGGAGTGGGATTGGAAGGAGTGGAGAAGAACGGAGCCAAAGAGGGATGTAGTGCAGGAAATGGGTCTGAAATTGGGACGTCTGGCTGGGTTAATAGACCATACCTCAGAGCTGGCATGAAGATCGGGGTCCTCTGTGTTTTTAGGGTCCTCATCTGTCTTAGTGGCCAGGATCTGGGCTTTGATGGTGTCCAGTGTGCGCAGCATCCAACTGTGCTGCCGGCGGATCTGCCTCTGAAGCTCCTGCCACTGGTGCGCAATCATCTGGAGCATGTCCTGGAGGTCTGCATATACACACACATACATTATATTCCCATTCATACACACATACTCACACAAAAGACACTTAAACTTAAACACACATTTAACTCACACTTAAACATACATTTACATGAAACAAAACGGCACAGAAAAAGAAAATCTGCACACACTTTCTCTATGAACATACATAAAGTATTACCCAGTGTGGTGAATCCTTGCTCAGCAGTGCAGAGGTCCAGCAAGTCCCCCCCACACACACACGCGTCTCCCACAAGTCGTCTTTAACGAGTCTTTAATGTGCTGTGATTCCACCATTCATCATGCCTCCCATTTAAGCACCACCCCTACACACATTCCCCCCATCTCCACCACAGCAAGTGCAACCACATCACCACTAATAATACTCCAAACATTAGCCTAATCACTACCATCAGCATCTCCATCATATATGGAGTGGTGTGATGTGGTCAAAGAATGGTAGTTTGATAGTTTAATGTCAATTTTAATGTCTCTTTTTAGAGGAACTAATCAGAAGCAGAGGAATACTGAGGCTTTTACTTTTCAGCCACTTAATAGCGAGAATCAGCGCCAATATATATATATCGATATATCAATATATATATGTATATATATATATATATATATATATATATATATATATATATATATATATACACATACATATATTCAGTTCATTGTTTGGATGAATGCATGAATACACACTGCACACTGTGTATGGTTCTGAAAATGGAAATCAATTCACATCCGCTGTTTAATTTTATCATTAAATATTCAATCATTTTATAAGGAATATTCCTAGTTGTCATTTGGTTTTAGGTTTTAATTGAATCGTAGTAAATTACAGTCCAAATCTCTCTTTGCTTCATTGTAAGTTGCTATTTGGTTGTAAACCAGTTCCTAAATTTCCCCTTATTAGTTGGTGTGTACATATTTTGTGGTTTCCTTTTCTTTTTTTTGGATGAATTGGTACCATGCATCTCTGCCTTTACTAGACTTACTAGTAAGGTTGTGTGTGTGTGTGTGTTTATTGTGTTTCGGTTTGGTTTATTAGCTTGGTTTGTGGTTTAGCTGTGTCTGTCTGTGTTATGAACATTACCTTGGTCTTGAACTTGGACTTTTTGTTTGACAGACAAGTACACACACTCTGTCTTGTTAATTACTTATATTACAGTTTTTTTCCCCCAATCAAAAAAATGTGTTTTTGTCATTTTGATTGAAGTTTTTAACAACTATAATAGTCTTGGCTATTATAAGAGTTTGAGTTATGCATTAATTCCTATGCATGCAGAGACATTTCTAGAGACATGACTCCTGCCATTGCCACAGTCTGCTCACTCCAAATCCTGCTCCAGGTAATTAAAAACACACACATGAGGGGCAGGAGTGCTGCAATGCTCTGTGTGCATGAAGAGTTTTTGTCTATTGAGAGTAGCACCATGCCACCTCTCGCACCTGCCGAAAGCTTGGATTTGTTGAGTTGCTAGGTAACCAGGTATTAGGGGCCGGGGTGGAGTGTTGGGAAGAGATGATACTTATGATGGCAATGTCTAATATATACACTGAGCGGATGCTCCAAGCCAAAGGAGATTAGATGTATAGGTGTGTGTTTGTGTGTGTGTGTGTGTGTGTGTGTGTGTGTGTGTGTTTTTAAGGGATTGTTATGAGGAAGCTGGTGTGGCATGGTCTGATGGGCATGGCAAGATCAGTCCTGCTCCGGGCGGCCATCTGCATATTTAATAGTGTCTGGCTTAACCAGCTGACAGGGAGGTCAGCTTAGTGGATTTGTACATTTGCGCAGCACTCCAGACGCTTCAGGGAAATAATCATAGCGAGAAAAAGAGAAAGAAAGAAAGATTGAAGAAGCGAAAACAGAGCTGGGATAGAGGGGGATGTGAGAGGGGGACTAGTAGGTGGCCTTTGACTTTGGCTCCCGCTGTTCTTAATTCCAGCTCTCTTCATAGAGAGCACTGCACTATTGCGTCTGCTCACATTCCACTCGCTGCTTTATCCCACAACTCAATTCAGTCCGACGCGCTCAGAGTGGATGTGAAAAGGCGAGCGTGCAGCAGCGGAGGTGGCTGAGAAGCGGTTATTTGAGGATTTATAAATTCTGAAGGTCAGTATGTTAATATAAACATTAATAATAAATGTGCAGCTTGCCGGTGCACTACCTGATTTGTGGCAGGTGATGAGTTCCAGCAGTTGCCTCCCCTCCTCCAGTAGACTGTCTTTCAGAGCACAGTGACTGTCCACGTTCAGCTTGAAGCTCTGCACACACACACACACACACACACACACACACACACACACACACACACACACACACACCCAAGAACAAAAACACACACAGTATAATATCTCCATGCAGAGAAATATCCACACACTCAGTTTATCTCTCACACATTCCCTCAAGCTTTCACACTCCCCGTGTCTCTCATTCACACATGTACGAACACACATATGCACACGATATAATCTGAAATATTTTCTCTTGAAAATACTCCAATTGTCAGAGTCTCTCTGTCTCTCTGTCTCTGTCTCTCTCTCCCAAACACGCACCCCACCGGCAGCACTGTCTCCTTTCATCTCGATTCATCTGCACTCTTGAAACAAATGCTCATAAGTCACATTAGGGGCCTTTGTGCAATTGCTGAAAATGCACATAATCTCTTGACACACTGGCTTCACACAACCTCTAAAGATCCTTCACACACTCCCAGACCTCAAACACACATTATTCATAAAGCGCCGTGCCTCTGTGCATTGGAGCCTCTATTCTCCTTCTCCGCGTATTTGTCTATGAGTCAACCCTGCTATCTGTGGCGTGCTGAATTATTAACAAATGACAGACGTCCCTCTAATACATCATCCATGGCATAAACTAATATTCAAATGACATTATAAAACTGAAGCCATTTCTCCCACAGATATGCCCTCCAGAAAATGACCTCAGAAGCCCACTCCATTCAGCAAGGGAGAACTGTTTTACTCTTTTTCCTCTTTCTGTCTTTCTAAAGAGCGATACAATAGTGTACCATCCTTCCTGGCTCAAAGGATCCATCAGACGTGCGTCCCATAACTCTCGGGCATGTGCGCTTCCCCCGAGCACCTGTCCATTTATTCTGATGTCTGTATTTCAACTACTACACTCCCTTTTCCCCTGCTTTCCCAAATCCTCTATACATACACACACACACACACACACCTCCTTGCTGCCTCTCTCGCTGGGTGCCACTGCCGCAGCATAAACTTTCATGTTGATTGGTTTTGATAATACCCAACAGAGGGCTCTCCACTTGCTAAGTGTAATCAAAGTGTAGAGAGCATTATCCCGGCTCCTGGAGGAGAGGTGGGGGGAGTGCTGTGTGGTTGAAGATGTGAGGCAGGGGTGGAGGGTGTGGAGGGAGAGAGATCCCATGAGGCAGCCTGCAGTGGGTCGCCTAGGGCCATCTTCCCCTTCCATTCTCATCTCCTCACATCTCCCCCAGCCCTGTTTCACACCATTACCGGCTGGTCTGATCTGACTGGTCCTGCCGAGAGAGCCCGGAGCTGCCAATGGCTATCTGAGCATCCCTCTATCTTTCCCTCTGCCCCTGTCTAGAGGAGAGGCCTCTTTGTCTGTGCCTGTCTCTCTGACAATATCCATGTTCACCAGTGTTCTGCATGCAGTTCTACCAGCCTTCATTCTGGTACATCAGAATGTCTACTGGCAGGTATAATGAATAATTTCTACCTGCCTAGGAATCATTCTGTCTGTATGTATGACTATCTATTTAGGCTTAACTGTACAGTACATCAAGTCTCTATGTCTATATAACCGTTACACTAACAATTAACTAGAATTCCTTTAGATAAACAAGCCTCCTTGCCATCGATGATGGATGATGTGCGTCCTCTCCAACTGTAGATGGAGTGGATGCAGTGGTTACTCTCACAAGCCAGTACCTTTTGGACAGATTTCTCCAAATTTTTCACAGAAAGTAGCCATTTGACTGACATGGCAGAAGACCAAAAAGAGACCTTTTCTTTATCCTGTTTACTCAGCAGTAACTGCTTCAAAAGAAAAGCTTGAATATTCCATGAATGGGGCTCCCAAGAGCATTGGCTCTATCCTCAGGAGATCACAACAGCTATATATATGGCTTAGAATCTAAGAGAGCAAAATTGGCTGAGCTCTCTGGCTGGGAGGGATGGCATATTCTCTTTCCCCTGTCAATCACAGCAGCATTACTCAGTCATGGTCATCTGTGAGCTCATGTATGCAGAAGAGGACAGTAAGAGTTAGTGTGTTTATCTGCATTTCTGCCTGGTTTAATTTGCAACTCTGGGGCTCCATTTGCTTTGCTTGTATTTCCTCATTTGTAAGTCGCTTTGGATAAAAGTGTCTGCTAAATGAATAAATGTAAATGTAAATGTAATTTAGTGGAAAAGCATGTTGATGAGCATGGGTACGGTTTCTGAAAGACTCCACTTTACTGCTGCGTCTTTTTGAATGTTGTTTTTCTTTTTTTGTTTTTAATTTAAATAGTTTTGTAAATTCACTTGGTAACATGGCAGGGCCAAATAATACATAAATGATACATCATACATTTTACAGAAGGAGTCCTCCACCAAAAACGGCACAAGACTTTCCTCACATACAGCCCCCTCTGAAACTTTTGAAACAGCAAGGCCAATTCATTTTTTTTTTTTTTTTTTTGCTATACACCAAAGACATTTGGGTTCAAAATCAAATGATGGATATGAGACGAGAGTTTAGGATTACAGCTTTTATTTCCTGGTATTTACATCTATATGTGTTAAACAACATAAAACATGGAACCTTTTGTATCAGACCACCCAGTTTTTAGGTAAGCAAATGTATAGGAAGAGATCAGTCTTGATTAAAGTAAATGAAAGTAGATAACACTTAATATTTGATTGCATATCCCTTGTTTGCAATCACTGTATCAAGCCGGGGGTTTCTCCCTTCAGTCTCCTCTTCAGGAGGTGAAATGCATGCTCAGTTGGGGTAAGGTTTGATGATAGACATGGCCAGTCTAAAACCTTCCACTTTTTCTACCCCTGATAAAGTCCTTTGTTGAGTTGGCTGTGTGTTTTGGTTCATTGTCTTGCTGCAATCCCTTTCGATTAACTTGGATGCATTTCATCTGTACATTGCCAGACAAAATATTCCTGTAAACTTCTGAATTCATTCTGCTGCTACCATCATGAGTTACATCATCAATAATGATTAGTGAACCTGTTCCAGTAGCTGCCGTACAAGCCCAAGCCATCACATTACCTCCACCATGTTTCACAGATGAGCTTGTATGTTTTGAATCATGAGCAGATCCTTTCTGTCTCCACACTTTGGCCTTTCTATCACTTTGGTAGAGATTAATCTTGGTTATAGAACTTTTGTGACTAGTTATTGTTTACACAATCTAACCGGATACTTACTTGTCTACAAATTCGGTGTTCTATTGCAAAATGTGCTATGTTCTATGTCGTTTAACACAACTACATATAAATACCAGGAAATAAAAGCTGAAATTCTAAACACATATTCATCTTTTGATCTCAAACACAAATGTCTTCAGTTCACAGCAAAAAAAAAAAAAAAAAATGAATTGGCCTTGCTGTTCCAATAATTTGAGAGGGGAAGAACACATCTAAGAACACATTATATTAAGCTTAAATGATGTTAACTATTTTAAACAAAAATCAGAAAAATATCTTCCTCACACAACTGATTTTCTAAGACTATCTCTAAACACGGTGTTATTTGTTGTCTTCTCATGAAAACAGTGTAATATAGACTTTAAGTGTATACTCAACTTCTTTGTTTTGAATGAATAAAACAGGAGAAATGTATTTCGAAAAAATAGTACAGGTTACAGCCTGCTGTGTGTAGAGAAAAATGATGCGACTTGATCCCAAAAGCTTTAAACATTCTTAAAGGTGCTCTAAATGAATATGTATTGCACATATGCTTAATAAGCTGTCCAATACTTTAGGCTGCCTGGGTGTAGGCTGGAAGATGAGAGGGTTATGGAAGGCTCTGATGCGGAGATGGAGTGAGGGGGATACGCTGGTGATGGATCAGCACACATGCACATCTATCACTGATGACAGACAAGAGCAAGTGTGAAGAACGCTTATTTATGGCTCTGAATACAGACTGAATTGATATCCTTTACAGACCTAAATGCTTTAAAAATGAGTAAACAAATAAACAAAAGCCACAAGAACCAGATATCTGTCAATGATTGAACGCCTTTTAAAACATTGCACACCAGAACGTGAATGCTAATAGGAACATTCAGTCCGTATGTATAGGACTTTCCATGCTATCGTATATTATCATATAGTAATTGGAGGATGAAAATAAGAATGATGAAATCAAATACTAAACCTTAATAAGAGCAAGGGAATGAATATCACAATTATATTAAAATCTTATAGAAGGGATTCTGTATAGTAACGAGTACACCTCTAATTCATGTTTGACTGTCACCATTAATCCCATGCATATCATCTTTTTATGACATCAGTTTATATTTAATACACAGTACATATTGCTATAGACTCTTGCTGCTCTAAAGCTTCACAAGAGGGGACAATTTCTTGGAGTGCATGATCGCTCTCGACACATGCAAAGTGCCCTTGCTTTCTTTTGAACATCCCTTACCTTGACCACTCTAAATCATAGAGGAAATATAATCTGCATAAATTTCCCATGCATAACCTAGACCTTCTCCTGTGTCCTGGAGTGTATGTTTGGTGTGTGGGTGTGAGTGTATACATTATTTATATATATATATATATATATATATATATATATATATATATATATATATATATATATATATATATATATGTATATACACATACATGCAATCAAATTGCTCGTTTGTCAGGAGCTTGGCATGTGAGGCGTGTTTTGCTGTGCTATGTTGTTGTTGGTGAGTGTTTTGTTGTGTTGGAGTTGTTTGCCGGAGCAGGTAGGCAGCTCTGCTCACACACTCTGACTCTCCTGCTCAGACCTGACAGCAGGGCAGCCAGGTTATCGCTGATGTGACACCAATAGATGTGCCGAAGCAACCACTGGACCACGAGCTTCCCCCCTGCCTAATCCCCAAATCACATATATATAGAGAGAGACGGAACAGAAGAGGGTGTGTGTGTGTGTCTGTGTATGTGAAGGGGGTGATAGATAGATGCGAGAGAATACCATTAGCTCAGACAGTGTCTGGGGACCAATGGGGTGTGTGTTGTGGTGTGGTGCTTTGATGGAATTTCAGTGTGTAGATTCCATGTTCAAGCAAACAGCTCGCCATTTTTTACGTTTTGGTATTTTCATGACCATAGGCGTAGCTGGAAACATAGCGCAGAGCAGCTATATAAAAAAAGGGTTGGGTTTGAATGAATACTTGACTATTGAGGTGTGGTTAGTTGTGCTGCTGTAATATCCAAACGACTCTCTCCTCTCAAATCAGCTCCTCTCATTCGCTTTAAAGATCCGAGTGTGCGCAGTGCAGCACAGGAACATTTCCGTAATGACATGTGATTAGTTTTCACTTACAGATTTGATATCGATTTTCAGTGGGAGCAATAACTAGCTGACTGACAGGACTTAGAGAAAAGATATTTTCTTTCTAGGTCACTAGATTTGACGTCAATATTTTAGTGGTAGTGTAATAAACTCAGCAGTTTCAATACAAGAATATATTATGATTTTTAACGCCAACAGTCTAAAATCCACAGTTGGCACAGGGCTCATGGTGTAAAATACAAGATTTGTGTTATAGAGTGTAGTAGCCTATACATACTGTATGCTGTACACTGTTGGGCCAATAAAATAGACCAGGTCCAAAATGGCAAAATATTAAACGTTTAATGGTGTTAACGATAAATCACTGGTCAGGAAATTACCAAGAATTAAACCATTTTTAATTATTTGATTTGATTTGATCTATTTTATTCATACTTTATTTTAATATTGCACACCCTGACATGTGTTAGTTTGAATTTTACATCAAACGTTTTAATCATTATCATGGTTTTATCTTTGCATACAAGAAGACTATATAGGTGAATTTCCCTGTTTCTAGCTTCCCCCCCAAAAGTAAACAAGCAAATGGTGCCACAGGACGTCTCAGGAGTGCATTTGTTTAATTCTTGCTAATTTTCTAACCAATGTTTTGTTGCCAAATACTTTGTATTTTTATCAGTGGAACTGAATGCACTAAAAGCAGCTCATGTTGTTTTTAAAGGTTCCGAAGATGGGTTTCTGTGCAAGTCGTGATCTCTGCCCAATTCAATTCAACCCCCATGCTCAAGGGCCTTGTAGATAATCTGCTTTACAACAGCGAAAAACAATTTCACACTTAAAAAAAAAACACACACACACAGCTTTATTTATGTACGGTGTAGAGTTGTTGGGATCTTTTAATGAGTTTTGAGATCTATTGAAATTGGGTCTAAATGTAAAGCGTCAAAGTCATGAGCTAGAGAACATGAAAATATAGCATAACTCAAGTTGTCTAACATTCACAAAGTGCCAATTTGAACGAGAACGTTATTGGTATCCGAGCAGCACTGATATTCGTGACTATGATTTAAATAATTTGATTGTTATTAGAGTAATATAATTTTTCTTTATGAATTATTTATGAATGGATTTCTATGGCATTTCTGCTTCACTTGCATCTAAAAACACAGCATGATGGACAGGATGGAAGGTTGGTTTTTAGGCTGGGTTTCACAACTGGTATGGATTTAAGTATTGGGTAAAATAGAAGCTCAAAGATGCTTCATAAAAGCTTTTGGTGTGAATTGGCCTTTGGTACGTTTGTTCATATTTTTGTTATGAATAAAATAATTAGGTATATTTTATTCCAGTGAAATTGGCTTCCCTTCTTCCTTTTCAATTTCATCTGGCAAGCTTGCATATTTTAGGTCAGAAGTTCATGAAAAATGTCCACAGATGATGTCGCTAGCTCTACTGTAGTAACGATTTCAGCGTTGCTTCAGACTGTTGCTAGAATTGGAATTTTACGTGGCAAACATAGATGAGCAGAATGATATAAACAGTGAAACGGCCCATTGCACTCGTAATGAATATAAGCACTGTTGGAACACCGCTCGTCCAATCAAATTAGTGGACCAGAACTAACTATTGTGTAAATTGTGAACATCCACAAAAATGGGTTGTAAGAAATTTAAAAAGACTAAAGATGTCACCGATCAGATACCCGGGATCTGTATCGGGCCAATAAAAAAGCAAAAAACTGTGAATCAGTTATAGGAGAAAACTTATCGCAAATCGGATCCTGTGTCAATAGAATGAAATGGTTACATATAAAGAGACTTTTTTCCTTTGTTTTACCTTGTTTTTTCTTTGGTAAGGGTTGATTTTATTATATTTCTACTTTCTACTGATACTTTACTTGCATAATATTATATTTACAGTGTAAGTGATTTTGCACCAGTTAAAAAAAATATATTTTTAAGCTTAGTGGTTTTTAAAGAAAACAATATTGTATGCGTATCTTTATCAGCTGATACTCAAGGTTTCGATATCGGAAAAGAAAATGTGGTATCGTGCCATCTCTGAACAAGACTTATCGCTGTGTCTGAGCTAAGACAGACTGAGGATGATGGTGGTGGAGAGCACTATTTAACATGTTGGTCCAAAATCTTCCATAGGTTTTCAGTTGATATCTGGTGACTGTGAAGGCCATAGCCATATGGGTCATAGATCATTTTGATACTCATCAGGTTATTCAGTGAATTGACATCCTGGTAGAGACCTCTCCCATCATGATAGAAATGCTTCATCATAGGATAAAGGTGATCAGTCAGAATAACTCAGTACTGATTTGCAGTGATGCTCTAAGGCAGTGGTCACCAACCCTCTTCCTTGAGATCTACCGTCCTATAGGTGTTATCTCCAACCAAAATCGAGCACACCTGTTTTAGTTGATCAAGAACTTCTTAGGGCAGTGATTAGATGGTCAGGTGGACATGATTATGGTTGGAGCTAAAGTCTTCAGGAAGGTAGAGCTCCAGGAACAGGGTTGGTCAATTCTGCTCTAAGGGGACAAGTGAACCCAAATTTTGCTGGCAAAATTCCTATCACATTATAATAGAGCTGGGGGGGGGTTACTAGAATCTTTTGATATACTGATTCGAAATAATTAGCGGCTACATTTCCAAAGTGTTCGATTTCAATTGATTGCTAAAATCCATTTTTTTTTCCTTTGGTTGTTCATATTTTCTTTTGAATGTGGTCTATATACTGTACAACACTAGTCTGATCTGTTCACATGCACTTGAGAACACCTCAACACGAGGCAAATTCCCACCGGCGCAAAATTGTGATACATACTGAGAAGGAGTGGTGTGAAAGCCGCATAAATTCTGATCTCACATCGGATTTGTATCGGATTTCAGTATCACATAAAAAATGTGGGCCAAAATGAGAAATGAAAAAGTCAGAGACTTAATCTGATATTTGCTGTTCATGATATCCAGCAAAACAAAATATGTAATATACCGTATATGAGAAAAAAATGGATTTGGGCTGCTTTTACCAGCAGTGTGAATGTAATTTTTACTTGTATGTTTTTTACTTGCCATAATTTGGTCACCATCATAGCGTTCTGGCAGGAATTCTTTTGTGCATGCGGTTCAATTTAGTAGTGTTCAAGCTAGTATTGGATACAGGACGATCACAAAGATTAACTTAAATCAGAACTGAGCACTTGGTCTGGCAAAGCCTAATACATAACCTTTTTTATTTTCCTTAGTTTAAATATCTTTGAATTGTTTGTGTATGTGTGTGTGTGTGTGTGTGTGTGTTCTCTGTAACTGCAAGCTCTTATCCCTGCTGCTCATTTGCCAACACAGGCTGCTGCGTCCCTCGTTAATGTGATTCAGGGACCTGGATCCACCATCAAGCTCAATCAATAGCCGTTTCATTTCACACCATCCCTCAATGTCTTATAAACACAGCCCTCCCTCTCTCCCCGCAGTCAACCCCCGTGT
Source organism: Ictalurus punctatus (assembly GCF_001660625.3). Taxonomy (NCBI): domain Eukaryota; kingdom Metazoa; phylum Chordata; class Actinopteri; order Siluriformes; family Ictaluridae; genus Ictalurus; species Ictalurus punctatus. The sequence continues at coordinate 17,581,476 of NC_030424.2, read as the reverse complement.
TATAATTCTCCCATGGGTACCGGAAAGAGCTATGCTAAACTCACACACACACACACACACACACACACACACACACACACACACACACACACACACACATTCCATGTGGCAGCTGGACTATGACAGTCATTAAATAAAAAATAATAATAATACCCTGCACATCTCTACATCAATATGAAGGAGTGCAGCCTTTCATAATAAAACTCAATGTGATGTTTCTCTTAGAAGAGTAAAAATGGTATAAACATGGTGATGAGGCTTTTTCATGCTCTGAAATTTGAAGCCTTTTTAAAGCAAGTAATAACTGTTCAATATCAACCTGGCCTGTATCCCTGATCGTGTAGTAAATAAATGATCACTGCTGTATGGGAAAAGATCTACTGTTTCAATCCCTCACTCCCACACTGAAATAACAGGTCCAATGTCAAGCTTTTCAGGAGCACAGCTCTGCTTTGTGAGAAAGAAATTAATTAATGAGGAAGATGGGAACATTCCAGTGTGGCTGCATGGCCAGTAAACTTGGTTCAAGCATGTGTGTGTGTGTTGGACTCACAAGGTGTGTTTCCAGGTAAACTCTGAGGCTGTCAATGTCGGCTCGTGGTGGAGTCCAGTTCTCTGTGCTCTCCAGTGCTTCCCTTAGCCAGCAGATAAACTCATCCAGCTTAGAGACAAAGCCCTGAATGGGGCCAACACACACACACACACACACACACACACACACACACACACACAAAATAATAATACAAAAATAAATAAACCAACATTTAATACTGAATGGAAAAAATCTGCAAAATTTGAACATTTTACAATTGTAAAGATTACAAAAGTTTTACATCAAATCAGCTGCTTCCAGTTTGTAATTACTTTACAAAACATACAAATATTTCATATATTCATTCAAATGTTATCCAGTATATCTTAGAAATGTGCATTCTGACACATCTTATTAATATTATATCTTCATATCACCTAGCCCTAAAAATATCCAACAGAATATATTTTCTACTTCAATATAAATTATAAATTATATTCGGACTTTTTGGAAACATCCGAGAGTTTAGAGAATTTTGCACTTAAGAGCCTTATTTCTCCCCTAATATCTATCTTCTTCCTGTGAACACAGAACCTTAAGTAACAACGGAGAAGTACAAGTTAAATGATATATAATATTTACATACTGTGTATATATGTCTTGTCTTTGACACACATACATTGAAGTGTGCATGACCATACAGGACAAAGAAAAAAAACCCATCTAAATTCTCCTGATCTAGCATGACATGTGCTGTCTAAAGTGAAATCCAGCCATGACAGCTAGTTGCTCAGATGTTTGATGATGATCAGTACCCCCGATGCAAGTATCTTTTAAATTACAATTTCGCATATCGTTGATAATGTCTGAGGTACACAAAGTTGTGGAGCAGCAGCGTGCTTTAATCTAACGTGGACAGTGCTGAGCAGAATGTCATTCAGCACTTGTCCTTGATGTTCTTGAGCTGCTGAACGGAAACGGTCGTGTTGTTTTGATGTGTGACCACTGCCACCTTTTGGTCATCTCTAAAACTGCATCTCCCTAAAGAATAATTATCATTCCATGTATCCATTTGCTCTCGGATCAAGCTTGAGGATGACCAGAGGGAGAACACAGTGAGAGGGGAACACAGTCCTCTAATTACAGTGAAATGCATGCTCTTATACATCACAGTCCTCTGGAGCCACATTCTAATGCCATAAACCTGAACTGATCAAATGGCACTTTGTAATATTTCTAATGAACTATACAGCCAGACCCCCAGGCTTTATCCGAGGATACTGCTCGCTTTTATTACTACAGCAGCTCATTACCTAACATTGATGAAAATCAAAGATATTGATACAAATGACCTCTCCACACGCCAGCTAAGAAAGCTTTCATTTATCGAATATTTAGTCTCGACTTCTGAAGGAGAGCAGCTTTGAAGTGGGCAAGAGTGAGTGAGCGCTGGAGAGAGAGAACAAGAGAGAGAGAGAGAGAGAAAGATTGAGCAAGAATGAAAGAAAGATGAAGAGATGGTGTTCTGTGTGTAAGTACCATTATCAAACCTGAACACAGACTGGGCAGCTTGGATTATTGTCTCTGCTTTAACAACTCTCTTGCAAAGCTACATAATGTATAGACACAACATATATATAATAGAGATGAGACAACTCATGGCCTGTAAGATTACACTAAAAAACTGTCCATAACATACGGAACTGTTAGAGTGGTAGAGCTGATTAGGGTTTCTCTCTAGCACTGTGCATTTGAAACCCAATGAATCCACATCCCTGGCTAACAGAGTATAATCAAGCGATCAGCATGACTACAACTCTACACGTCTGTGAGATAATGTTCACTGAATATGACAGTTAGAGTTCTCCTCCAAGCAGTTTCAGCTGCCCTATGGCATTGCACGTGCAGCAGTTTGAAAAGACGTCGTACTTAAATCCGTTCCTGGGGAAAATCAGGTAAAAAATGAAAACATATTCAACTGCATACGTAAAATACTAATCAAAATTAGTACTTGGAGAAAACAGCCTGGCACAAGCTACAAGATTTCATAACGTCCTAGTACAATTTTGAAAAGAAACTGTCCAATCGGGCCTTTCGAGAGTGGAGCCTTTTTCCATTAAAAAAAAAGTTTATATCTAGCATGTTAAAGATATAACTGCATAGATAGATAGATAGACAGACAGATATACTATATGGCCAAAAGTTTGTGGATTGTAACACTCAAATGTGCTTGTTGAACATCCCATTTCAGATTCAGTCCCCCTTTGCTGCTATAATAACCTCCACTCTTCTAGGAAGGCTTTCTACAAGATTTTGGAGCATGGCTCATTCAGCCACAAGAGCATTAGTGAGGTCAGGCACTGATGTTTGGGTGAGGAGGCCTGGGGTGTTCATCCCAAAGGTGTTCAGTGGGGTTGAAGTCAGGGCTCTGTGCAGGCCACTGGAATTCTTCCACTCCAAATTATGTAAGCCATAACTTTGCTTTGTGTACAGAGGCACTGGCATGCTGGAACAGGTTTGGGCTCACATATGGGTGTGATCAGGTGTCAACAAACTTTGGGCCATATAGTGTAGGTAGATAGATGGGCAGACTGTGTGGAGTTTTCCATGTTCTTCAGGTTCCGCCCACTGTCCAACTGTCTCCCACTCTAAACTGTCCAATGGTGTGAATGAGTGTTTTAATGGATGTGTGCATGGTGCCCTGCAATGGACTAGTGTCCCATCTTAGGTAGTTTGGCCCGCCTTATGGGTCTTGAGTCAGGGATAGACTCTGGAACAACCACAACTGTGACTAGGATAAAGCAGTTATTGAAGATGAATAAATGAATATTATGTAATCTTTAAAACACATTACCTCGCCTGCTCTGTTAGTCATATGACATCAGCTATTTATGAATGTTTGTCTAAGCCCAAGGTGCTGAAAGTTTTGGAGCTGCTTTAGGAATTGCTTTATACTTTGTGAATTTTGGTTTGTGAATTACTCTGTTAGCGTGTCTTTCTCCTAAAATATCTAGTTAGTAGCCTCATGATATTTAAATTCATGTTACTATAAAATAAACCCATGTGATTATTTTAGTTCAAATTGCTGACAGCATCACTACAGTACCACAACATGCCACTGGGGGGACCAGAGCCCACAGGTTAAAGACTGCTGGTGTAGACAGAGAGTTAACAAACACAACACAGCCACAGTACAAGAGTCAATGGAGATCAAATGGCTCTGCGGCTACTTTTTATATGTCTAACTCTTCTTCTCCTAATCCTCTACACCGAAAAAGTCTCAGAGCAGATGAATATGTAGCCTCTGGTCACTGTGTTAACAGAGAGAAGATGAAGAAAAAAAGGATATCCAATTTATCGCCTTAGAAAGACAGAAAATGTACCATGAAAAAGGAAGCAATATATCAGGAGAGATGGACAAAAAGGAAAAAGAGAAATAGAGAGAGGAAGAGAGACACAGAGAGTGTGAGAGAGAGAGACAGAGAGACCAGGAGATGGAGAGGAGGTTGGTCAGAAGCGTCACACTTGAATAAGCCCCGAGACTCCCCCCAGCAAAGGCTTCAGCTGCCAGCTGTCTGTTGCCGAGAGGATGAAGTCATCTCCAGGGGCCACATGCTAATGTAATCAATCACTTCCCCCCGTGACACGCATCATCTCAGGTGGATGCGCCTGCCTGCCTCAACCTGGCCCAGTCATCCTCACAGACACAAACACACACTCACACATTCCCTCATACTCTTTCTTCCATTTTTTTTTCTTTCTCACAACACAGACGCAGCAAGCAGGACTAGCCAGACTCATTCATTTGATCAATTCTTTCATCTCATCTCATGTCGTCTCATCTCATCTCCACTACTGATTCTGATCATCGTGTCTGCTGGCAGAGGACTAATCAGGAGGCTTTTACAGTTCTGCAAGCAGGGATTTGTAGATTAAATGGATTCCATTATGGAATGTTTTAAAACAGATGTTTTACAGTTTTAGAAACAGGAAAAATATCTAGTTTGAGTTTGTAACAGTGTTTTATATATTTATAAATATATAAATATATATTTATATATAAATATAGATACAGATATAGATATATACATATGCACTACCGGTCAAAACCTTGGAGACACTTGACTGAAATGTTTCTGATGATATTAAATACCTTTTGATCTGAAGGTGTATGATTAACATGTTTTGTTGTAGACAAAAATATAATTGTGCCAACATATTCATTTCTTTCATTAGAAAACTAACATTTTATTTACAAATTTTAATTTTTTTTAAATGGATGACTTGGATCGAAATATTCCAAAAAGCAGCCAATAAGTGTTCCACATAGGTTAAAAAGCATCTCAGGGAGATTCCTCAATAAATCAGTTGAGAAAATGCCAAGAATATATTTCTACTCTGAAGATGCTAAAATACTAAATTATTTTGATTTATTTTGGGGGTTTTTTTTATCACAACATAATTCCAATAGTTCCATTTGTGGTATTCCAGAGTTTTGATTATTGAGTTTTATTATTATTCTAAAATGTGGGGAAAAAATAATAAATATTCAGAATGAGTTTTGACCGGTAGTGTGTGTGTGTGTATATATATATATATATATACACACACAAACACACACACACACAATGTATACACAATATGTATATATATGTATATACAATGTTCATACAATTCTGTAACATACTGTGAAAAATGGTTTTAAATAGTTTTATTTCTGTTTCCTCAGACACATGATGTATATATTTTCACTTCTTCATCTTTAGTTACTTTCACAATTGCTTCTATATATCTAATCTTTTACTCCATTATTCTAAAATTTCCCTTAGTTAAATGTCTATTTTATATATGTTAACAGTCCATACACTTGTCTGGTCTGTTTAGTATGTTACATGTCATACATGAGTGCAAACACCAGAACAAATTCCACAAAATAAAGAGATTCTGATGGAAACTATATGATGCTTGTATTTCTTTCAGTGAACCACCAGGTGGCAGAAGTGTATAGCCTTTTTTTTTTTAAGTACCCCTCACTGCAGAACTACAAGTCCAGGAAGTTTAATCGGACCTGTTTCAGCTTCTCCTTCCTGAGTAGGTGTATGGTTAGGGAGTTGCTTATAAGTCCAGCATTTCTTTTAGAGTAGTTTGGCCTAATGATTAGGGACTTGAGCTACTGATCAGACAGTAGCTAATGTAAATGTAAACTGCTGATTGCTTTATACTTTATTCCCAATATTATGTATTGAAAGTTCTCTTCAGCTGTCTTTAACTGTCCCATTTATTTTTTTTTTGATGGTCCTAATTTATAAGTAGCAAACAAATTATTAGTCATACCTTTGACTGTTATGTCAAGTATTTTAGGATGTGTATTTCTAATGAAAAACTGAATAAAATAATCTCACCTCTAATTTTCCCCAAATGTCCTGGTAGTTCTCCTGGTGCTGGATGTCTTCCAGTAGCTGTTCGATCAGAGGCGTGCACTGGAGCACCATCCTGGAGGCCTCAGGTTGCACAGTAATCCTCTCAGCTTGTCGAGACTTGGGTGCACACCACCCACTCTCATCTTCTGACACCAAGTCACTGAGGGGTCCAGACTCGATACTTTCATCTACAGAGGGAGCCACATCACTGGATGAGGATGAAATCCTCCCTGTTGAGAAGTGCTTCCTATTGGGCCGGGGAGAAAAGAGATGGGTATTGGTCTCCCATTCTGGGTTGGCCTCGGTCAGCTCCCAATTGTCCACATCCTGAACTGACTGCTGCAGGGCTCTTGGGGGTAAGGCCTGAGCCAAACTCTCCAACTTTGAGGCCAGCATCTCAGTCTTCTTCAGTTGGGCAGGAAGGGCAAGGAATTCCTCAGAGCCATACCAGCAATCATCTTTAGGGCTACTGTTCTCTAGGATATGAGAGCCCTGTTTCGGCATGATCCACTGAGAACCTGTGGTAGGAAGATGACCATCCAGACTGGAAGAGCTTTCACCTGAATCGTGATTTGAGGTTTCTTCCCCTGAAGAGGGTGGAGGGGTGGAGGAGTCATTGATCACCTGCGTGTGTTTGGAGTGCTTGCTCTTTGAGTGTGAGTACAGGTTACTGTGTTCTTTGTCGTATTCCTGCTCAGCCACAGATACGCTTCTCTGGATGGGTATTTGGACTTGGCGCTTCTGGAGAGCTGCTTGGTGACTCGCTTGCCGGTTCTTTGCATTCATGATGTGGAGATTCTCTTCTGACTGACTCCCACTGCTGGGGTACACTGCCTCCAGGTCCAGCCAGAATCTAGAACGATCAGGCAGATCCAAAAGAGAAGGTGTGCTTCTGCTCATGTCAGTCTGGTACTGGAGGGAAGATTCTTCCACGTACATAGGCTTTTTGGGCATGGAGGGCTGAGTAGGTGATACGTCATTACTATGAGAGCCTTGGAGTGGACGCTTGGAGAGGCCAACGTCATTCTCTCCCTGCATAGCTGTGTCTATGGATGGTGCCTGGTCCATGGACTTGCTCTGGGTTTCCTGGGTGGAATCAGCTGGTTCCCCCACAGGCCTTTGGGTGGATGTGACTGGTTCCTCCACAAGCCCCTGGTTAGATGTTGTTGGTTCACACACAGAATCCTGGGTGGATTTGGTTGATTCCTCCTCTGTAGGTGAGGATGATTCTTGACTCTGTTTAGAGGCAGCAATAGTGAGAAGATCTACACTCTGAAGCAATTCAGGGAAGTCTCGCTCCAGCTCAGGATAGAGGGAGCGTGGGTCTTGACCCAGGCCTCGGCCTTCTGGGTCTTCACTAGGACTGTAGTCACTCAGTTCATAGGCAGTGATGCCACAATCCAGGGAGAAGTAGTCTTGACTACACTTAATAATCAGCTGACCTGAGTCGTCCACCTCTGTCAGAGAGTCCAGTCGAGCCTGGAGGCAAGGAAAAAAGCAAAGCACAGTATTATATGCATATGTACATACAGTAAATGCAAACTATGTTTGATGGATGTGCTGCACAGATTATTTGTCAGGTATTGAGTTATACACAAGGCACTGGAGCTGAACACACACAAAAGCTAAAAGCCTAATAAAAATAAGCCTTTATTTTCTTATTAACTTCAAGAGAAAATGAGGGAACGGCAGTTTATAGCTGCTATAATGTAAGTGATAACAGGAACCATCTTTTTCATGAATGGGCTACAATATTAAATAACCATAAATGGTCTGACATGCCATATTTTTGATAAATTTTTTAAAATGTTGGCAAATTTCTGTTATATAAAAGAAATGAAGCACTTCATTTTATGGGAAATTAATCAATGACAGGATGGTGTAGTGCAGCACAACATGAAATGTGCGCACTGTGCTTTATTCCTTATTATTTTTATGCAAACTACGTAGAAGGTTATAAGATTCAAATGGAACTTTCTGCTAACAGAAAAGTGATGGGATTCATCACCTATCCCTTAACCATAAAATAAAAAGTTCCTGTGGCATCATTTTTTGGCATAGCTGAGAGTTTAGGGTTCAATCCTGAGCATCGCATGTATATACATTCCCATACTGTAGCCACCCAAAGCATTATTAAAAGCTAAAATTTCATGTTTATACTGTAGGTTATGTAGTTTACTTCATGAATGTAGTGTATTGTAGTTTACAAGGATGTAATGGGGTTTTTTAAAGTTTTTTACAAGGATGTAGTAGGCTTTAATAGCTTTAATAGTTTTAATAGGTTGTAATAGTTTTTTTTTTAAAAACCAAAGCTCATATTCCTTCCTCTGGACATGATGACAAACAAAATGCAATAGATGCTTTTGACAACTGCAGAATTCCTTTGAGAGGAAACAGGACTAGAGACAAAATACGCACTGTAGCTCATGATAAAGAGAGAGGTAATGTAAAGCATAAGTATCAAGTATGAATCATCAGCTATTTAGAAATTTTCATACAAAGAGGAGAAACACAAAATGTCCACATAAAAAAAAAACGAGATCAGACAATCAGGCAAATCAGTTATATGTAAAATGGATGTTTATATAATTCTGTTTGAAAACAGAAATTAACTAAAAACAAGACGTGTAAGATGTGAGTTAATGCGTATATTTTTACAGATGTGAGATGTGAGTATATTTTTACAGATGTGAGAAGTGAGTATATTTTAACAGATGTGAGATCTGAGTATATTTTTGATCCCATTTTATTCCAAAGCAAGTATACAACTAGTACATTAATAGCATTTTTTTAAAATAACTAAATTATAAAAAAAATTCTTGAGATAAATATGAGATATTTGTGGCTACAGAATGAATAAGTTGTCTGTGTATTGTATTAGGTAGGATATATTCTCCCTATTTTGTCTTACATAGCATCTTTCGCTGTGTTTATGTAGTCTTTGACATGCTATTCCAACCTGTGTGTGCATATGATACACAGTGTGTGTGTGTGTGTGTGTGTGTGTGTGTGTGTGTGTGACCTGGTCGTGGTCTTCGCTGAAAGCCTGCAGTATGTCCGTTTGCCGGGTGTAGTTGCCGTTGGAATCCTGCAGGCCCTGGAGAAGTCTCTCCTTCAGAACCAGCACAGACACACGGAGCTGGTGCCAAAGGAGCTGCACGGTGCGGATGTCCACAATGATGTTCACCGAATACGACAGCAGCTTCAGGGAGAACTCAGTCTCCAACAATGCATGAATCTGCTCCACATGATCCGATATGTCCTCACAGATGTCCTATTTCACACAGACACACACACACACACACACACACACACACGTACATACAGGAGATTTTACAAACTGATTTACAAAACTGTTATGAGACCTCACATGCTTTTAATCCAAAGCTAATATTCCTTCCTCTGGACATGATGGCAAACCCAAAATGCAATAGATGCTTTTGACAACTGCAGAATGCTTTGAGAGGAAACAAAACTAGTGATGAAATATGTACTTTGATAAAGAGATAGGTAATGTAAAACATAAGTATCACCATCAAGTATAAACCATTAGATTAGGTCTAAAGATGCCACAGCCAAAGCAGGTATTTGAACTGACACAAGCAAGGATCTCGAAAAGTCAGGTGTTAACATTAAAAGTGAAAAATATATATTAAAAGGCACCTACCGTAAAAAAAAAAAAAAGATACCCTCTGTAGAATGTTTTACAAAAATCTATACAGCCACCACATGAAATACAGGAAGACTTATGTCATACTTCCACATTTTGCACTTGAGTCAGTTTCACATGAGGTATGAATAATTTACACACAATATCACAGTGTAAACAACTCTGTCCCACACGGCACTGTGAACTGACACTGTGCCAGATGACCCTGATTACACTTTGGGGACCAATAAATAAAACTAAACTGTGACAATAGGAATTATTATATTGTGCCTTTATCCTAGGTACAAAAACCTTTTACCTTCAAGTTTAAAACCACATGACCAACAACAGCATGACCAGCCTGGTCCAAACTGGAATGGAGCCATATTAGCAAACCCAGTTTAGCCCAGTACCAGTATAATCATGATGATGTTATAACTCATTAACAGTATCTTCAATATTGGGATTATCAAAACCAACTATTAGCATAAACACAAAGAGTTAAGTATCTGTTATGGGAGCAAGTATAAACTAAACCTAGTGCTTCAGTTTAAAGGCATGACATTACTTATTCATATACTGAATCTCACATATTCAGATTAAAACTGCTATAACCATTCTTATCACAGTCTAAAAATTCAAGGACTGTGGTTTGAGCTCCGGTTACTGTCTGGGTTGTACATGTTCTCCCCGTGTGCACATGGGTTTCCTCAGGGTACACTTGTTTCCTACCACCTCCTAAACCCATGCTAGTAGGTTGTTTGGCTTTTAGCTGCTATCTGTTTTTGTTTTTTGCTTTTGTATGTGTGTGTGTGTGTGTGTGTGTGTGTGTGTGTGTGTGTGTGTGTGTGTGTGTGTGTGTGTGTGTGTGAGTGTGATACCCTAGGATGCACTTGGACCTTGACAATGATAAAGCCTTCACTGTAAATGAACAAACATACAACTTTTCTGTATGCAGTCATCTGTGCCTGCTAATTTCCCCCCACAAAATAAACTATAAACAAACAGGATGAAACATGCCAACTTGATGGGGGTGATAAGTCTAGGATCATGACAGTGTTATTGATGTATCTTTTTTTAAGTAACAGGATGTGAGACAATCAGGCAAATCAGTTATATGTAAAATGGATGTTTATATCACAGTAAACATTTTGCTCAGAGGTTCTGAACCTTTTCTTTCTCAAAGGTAAGCTCGTTCATTTCATTCGCTGAATTTCCTCAACAATATCTAACCAGTGGGTTATAACTGGTGGAATACTGTGAAACCATTTGCTTGTAATGCTTGTTTACTAGCAGCCAACAAAATTCTCATTAAGTATTTGTCTCTCTTCATTTCTCTGTATTCTCCTAAATACAAAGTAATTAAACTGCAAGTATCTCAACCCCTAAATTCTTAGACACTGTGTTTCTCCAGTACAAGTCAAGAATTATGTGAGCTGAGCAGACTTCCCAAACATCCCAGAGTTCTGAGGACAATTTTGTCTTCTTAAAAATTTACTGATTGGCATTTCTTTCAAATTGCCCTGCGATCGATTGGCACCCTGTCCAGGGTGTATCCCGCCATGTGCCCGATGCTCCCTGGGATAGGCTCAAGGTTCCCTACGACTCTGTAGGATAATCGGTATAGAAAATGGATGGATGGATGGATGGATGGAATTCCTTTCAAATATTATAATTGCAATGTATTTTGCAATGGTGACATTTGTTCAAACTGAAAAAAAACAGCAGTATCAGCAGTGAAAGAGGCACAAATGCACCTTGCATAATCCCTGTCCATTCTTCTTCTAAGATAAGTGACTCTGGGAAAAGACATGTTGTTCTAAGGCAAAGGTTCTCAACTTTGGGGTCGCAACCTCATGTGGGGTCACCTGGGGTGCAGCTGGGGTTGCATTCGATTTTTACCAACTATTAAAATTTGATTTATGACTTATTTGAAAAACTGACAAATTCTTTATTATTATTATTATTATTATTATTATTATTATTATTATTATTACAATTTCATTATCCTTCATTCAGTTTGGATCTCCTCCAGTTTGGAGCACCAAGTCCAACACGCTCTCGTGTTAATCAAAGTGGCCTTTTACTGACAGCGTGACAACATTCAGCCTTTAATGGGGTCACTGGCCAAAAAAGGTTGAGAACCCCTGTTCTAAATAGATAAATAAATGTGTGGGATTCAAGTATAGCTGCTGGTAAGAGCAAGACCACGAATAGTATAATTATGGCCTCATGACGCCTGGTTGCTCTTTCTCTCTCTGTCTCTATGGAATAAATTACAAACTGCTGATATTAAAAGGGTCATTTCAGAATTTAATACTGTGAGACAGAAATCTTTACCCTGGCCTAAAACAGGGGTCCAGCTGCTGGGAACATATGACATACTCAGCCACCCAGCCACCAAGACACACACACACACACAAACACACACACACAAACACATACACACAAGTGCACATATACTCTTTTGAAGGAGAATCACACGACAATAACATATACATTATTATAACATTCTATACATTCTATAAGTATAGAAATCCTGCTTTCTGTTATGTTAGTAACTGTTAGAAAGTAACATTGAAAATCTATTTCTATAAACAAATACTGGAATGACTTGTTTCTTTATTCCACAAATAAATGTTATAATATGAAGTTCTCATGAAGTTCTCATCCCTTCCTCAGTGACCTTTTGTTTAAAAAAGTCACAAAAGTACTCTGCTCTCATGGATATCAAACAATTGCAAACACAACACAGGTTTATCGTTAAAAAAAACTCTATTAAATATAGGTGTACAACAATTATTGGCACCCTTTTAGTCAATACTTTGGCTACCTTTCTTTGCCAAGATAACAGCTCTGAGTCTTCACCTATAATGCCTGATGAGGTTAGAGAATACATGGCAAAGGATCTGACCATTCCTCCATACGGAATCTCTCCAGTTCCTTCAAATTTCGAGGTCCACGCTGGTGGAGTCTCCTCTTCAGTTCATCCCACAGGTTTTCTATGTGTTGAAGTCATGAGACTGGGATGGCCATGGCAGGATCTTGATTTTGCAGTTAGTAAACCATTTTTGTGTTGATTTTGATGTATGTTTTGGATCATTGTCCTGCTGGAAGATCCAACCATGGCTAATTATAATCTTCCTGGCAGAGGCAGTCAGGTTTTCATTTAATATCTGTTTATATTTAATCGAGTCCATGATGCCATGTATCCAAACAAAATGTCCAGGTCCTCTGGCAGAAAAACAGCCTGAAAACATTAAAGAGCCACCACGATATTTAACCGTGGGCATGAGGTACTTTTCCATATGGCTCCCTCTCTGTGTGTGCCAAAACCACCTCTGGTGTTTATTGTCAAAAAGCTCTATTTTGATCTCATCTGACCATATTACCCACTTGAAGTTCCAGTAGTGTCTGGCAAACTGAAGATGTTTGAGTTTGTTTTTAGATGAGAGTAGAGGCTTTTTTCTTGAAACCCTTCCGAGCAACTTAAGGTGTTGTAGGTGACTTCGGATTGTAGTTTTGGAGACCTTCTGACACCAAGACATAACTAACTTCTACAATTCTCCAGCTGTGATCCTTGGAGATTTTTTGGCCACTCTAATCATCCTCTTCACAGTGCGTTGAGACAATATAGACATACGTTCAATTACAGGTTGATTCATAACATTTCCAGTTGACTGGAACTTCTTAATTATTGCCCTGATGGTGGAAATGAGCATTTTCAATGCTTGTGCTATTTTCTTATAGCCACTTCCCATTTTGTGAAGCTCAACAACCTTTTGCCACACATCACAGCTATATTCCTTGGTCTTACCCATTGTTATGAATGACTAAGGGAATCTGGCCTATGTGTTACCTCATATTTATACCCCAGTGAAACAGGAAGTCATGGTTGAACAATTTCCTGTTCCTATTCACCCAGGTGTACAAAACACTTTTTAAATATCAATGGGAATATACTTCAAATATATTTTTCTCATATGAATTCATTGGGGTGCCAATAATGTTGCACACCTATATTTAACAGATTTAAAGTTTTGTGGGTTTTTTTTGATAAACCTGTGTTGTGTTTGCAATTGTTTGATATCCATGAAAGCAGAGTATTTTTGTGATTTTTTAAACAAGAGATCAAAAGGTTAAACAATAAAAACAAAATTTCACAGGCTTCTTTGCTCATATTTACCAGGGGTGCCAATATTAGTAGCGGGCACTATGTATCTTGGAGATTCCAGCTAACTCCATATGGGAAACTACTGCACTGCCTAATGTAAAGAAATTAGGACTTCGGTAGCTATGAAGGACTAGAATACAGCAGATATGCCAAAGCAACTGCCGCACTGTTATGACTCTTGTGATGTTGCCAGCCGGCACCAGCATCTTGGCCATGGTGCTTCCTGCCTCCTAATATAATGTGTCATGTCTGAATGTAGGTCAGACCTTCTGCCAACATAATAAAGACCCTACACCCAACACGAGACTTCTACCACAGCGGCTCAAAAATAAACACTACAATAGGGGTCAACTGCATAAAAAAACAGCATCTAAACCTGGTCAAAGGACTTCACACCACCTTAAGTAAAATATTGTGAACAAGTATTATGATAAAGACAAATGCATCAAATTCTAATATTAGTATTGATAACCATTAACTCTTGATGTGGTAGCATTAGAGTAATATTTTATGAGCATTTTGTGTGTACATAATTCACTTTAAATTCAATTTGATTTGTTTAGTGCTTTTTACAATGAACATTGTCTCAAAGCAGCTTTACAGAAACAGATAAACACAGGATATAGATTATGCGTGAATGAGCAAGTCAGTGGCGACAGTCGCAAGGAAAAACTCCCTGAGACGATATGAGAAAGAAACCTTGAAAGGAACCAGACTCAGAAGAGAACCCATCATCATCCGGGTAACAACGGATAGTGTGAAAGTAAAGGGAAGTTAATTATATTTTTTATATGAAGTTAATAATGAACATTACTGCATGTATATGCAGAGATTTACTATAAATGTACTCTAACTTTTGTCCATATCAACACTAATATACACTATGCAATATGCAGTATTATCACATATGGCATTACAGAGCCTTAAACAACTCTGAGATGTCCTACATGTCGTTTGCACGTGGTTGGTTTGCCGAGTGTGTGCAACAAACACTCAACGTATGAACAGTGAAAACAACATGAGGGATCTAAAGACAACCTCTCAACACCAAGTGCACTCTTCCTTTTCATAGTTAAAGCACACAAGCAGCAACAGCACTTTTTTAAAAACCATGAATAAAAAAACCTTCTCAAGTACACAGACTGTAGAAAATCAGTGGAATCTGATACAGCATTTTATATAGATCCAACTAAGCAAATTAGATTTTATTCCTGCACTATAATATATGGTGTAATGTATTGTATTATAACATATGACATAATTGCCTGTAACCTTAACCATGCACATCCTAGAACTGAATTAAACTATACTACTGTAATGCATGACAATCATATTCCAAGTGGCATATGCTTACCTCCTCTGTGCTGCACAATATAAGATGAAAAATAAAGAATTTTAGTAAATAAAAGAATAGCAATGCATTGAGAGCACGTAAGCAAGGTTGAGCTGTATCTACACTGCCACTGTTGAACACATGTTTTAGAGGCTGTTCTGTATGTCCAGCTTTACTCTGTCTTTCACACCCCCAACACTGACCCGTTTTCCCCTCTCTGAAGGAGGGGCTCTCACTACTGCACAGCTATTTTGGGATTCAACCTCCCTCCCCTCCTCCACAGAGCCCTTGTGCCAGGTTCACTCAAAATAGCCAAGTGCAAACGGGCCAGGCATCTGCTACTGGGGAGGTCACACTCACACTCCCCAGAACCTATGACTTTCCACACGCCCTTAGACACAGTCACTTTCTGTTGTTGTTGATTTTGTTGCTGCTGAGAGGAAGAGACAGAGTTGTGAGTTGCTATGCTGGACATTTGCTGGACAGCCTCTTCACAGGTTAATGATAACTCAGAGAGATTTGCACTCGGCACTTCCATTTCTACAGGGAAAAATGAATGATGGGATCTCGGTCTTATTGAGCCAGCAAGATAATGTACAGTGTCCCAAAAGTGGCAGTAATTAGACCTAGTTGTGTCTAATCCAGCTGAACCCCATTATGAATGCACTTTCATAGATTTTAAGGAATTAGTAACTACAGTGGCAAATACATTTTCATACAGGCCAGTTGGTATTGGTATAACTTTTTTGCTTCAATAAACAACATTATCATTTAAAAACTGTATTTTATGTTTACTCAGGTGGCTTTTGTTTTATCTTAAATTTTGTTTTAATTTCTGAAACAATTCAGTATGAGATATAACCAAAAATAGAAGAAATCAGGATGGGGCAATACTTTTTCACATCACTGTATATATGTTTTCTCAGATAGCCTTTAACCCAGCAATCAGGGGACACCCCCCAGACATCGCAAACGTCCACTTAGGTCCGCATTTGGTCCGGTTTATAACGTATAAGAGTCATAACATAAATCATAACACCACTGAATGTGTTCATTTCAGCGAAAGTCCCCTAAGCTTCCCGAATGGCCGCTGGACGTCCTGTGAACATCCCCATCAACGTCCATAGGAAGTCAAGGGGACCCTACACATGGACGTTTGGGGGACGTTCATAGAGGCCATTTAGGGGACGTCCTGGAGACCTTTTTTAGTGAGCTGGGAAGAATGCCTTTGAAAAAAAGAAGAACGTAATATGCTCTCACAAGGCTGCGATGGACTTTAACATGAAACATGGCGAGCATCATCACACAAGACACTCCTGCCAAACTTACTGACAAATTAAAAAAGACTGGAAGTGTTGCCGACCAACTGAGAAGTGGACGTCCACGAACATCCACTGACAAAGGTACAACGGTCATGGTGCTGGCGTACATAGTCCCCTATGCATGGAGACTTTTGGGACACCCTGTAGTTTGAAAAACTATGAAACTCTTATATAGTAAGCTAATATCTTTTATTCGTTCGTCTTCAGTAACCAGTAGGTTCCCAGACTATCCCAGGAACAGGATGCAAGATGGGAGAACATCCTAAATAGGATGTCAGTAAATTTGAGGTGGAAATCCACCTACCAGCATGTTTTTGGGAGGTGTGAGGAACCCAGAGAAGCCAAAGGAAACCTGGACACATGTGGGGAAAACATATGAAGCTCCACACAGACAGAAAGACGAGCTCAGAATTGAACCAGGGATTCTGGAGCTGTGATGTGGCAACGTGAGCCACCGTACTGTCCAACTAATATCATACAGTGACGTATACATTGGCCTTCATTCAAATTCTATTGTACTGACATACAAATGGTCTTAGCAAGGTTTGAAGTAGGTATGGACACTAATATATATTCCATGTTGATGTTCAGTGTCTCTGTGGCTATTCTGAGTGCCTCAGGAGCAGCTAGACCAGATATATTACTCAAATACTGTATCTCATATAGAAGAGTGAAGTTGAAGCTGATAAATCACACCATAAAGAGTAATATTGCACCCATCAACCACAAAGACACAAATGGCTGTGAAATTTGGCTTCTCTAAAGAAGTGGAAACCCTTTCTGGTCAACACTGCCCTCACAATTCTCCTCTAAATACTTCCTTCTCTCATGTTTGCGCTTTCTCTTGTTGGGTGCGATAACATGCCAGGATTATTCGAATTCTCCAGAGTGCTGGGATTACATCACCTGAAATAAATATCCACAAGCAGCTGCAAGCCTTCTCTGAGACCTGATCCTGTCAATACACTGTGCACCTCAGAATATATCTCATTGTATGCATATGTGTGTGAATGTGTGTATAACACTAGAGGCATGGTCGCTTTAAGTTTGCCCACACCCACTGTACGCACATTGTTTAGTGGGTAGGGCTCAGAAGGGAATGTAGACACTGCAGCTGTAAGGCAAGATCTTCACACACACCCCTCTCCCTCTCTACATTCTATACACAGCTGTTGGTGGATGATGGCACCACAGCGTAAAGCGACAACTACACATTCTGCACATAGCCATATTTATACCACCTTTTCAATGGACTTTTTGAGAATGATGCCTGATGTGTTTTCTTCATGTAAGCCAAATATACCGGTGATGATACCACCTAGTGGTGAACAGATATTAGTACACATTTGACTAACTGCATCAGCATCACCACAAAAGAGTCGCTCAACTTTAAGATGACATCAAAACAGTTTAATAATTGTGGTAAGTATGCAATGGCGAAAGAGCAGCATTCTGGGCAGAATAAAAACAAAACAAGTTCGGGCTGGTTCACGTTAATACTACGATCATTTGGATCAGCACAGAAGCCAAAATGGTCTAAATGACCATCAGAAAGTATTACACTGCAAAACATGTCATCTTAGCAACTGAAAATATCTTGAATATACACAAGTTTGTCTAGTAATTCCTATTATAAAATTACCAAAAAAATTTAATAAAAATAAAAATAAGATTATTAAAACTATTTCTCGGCTAATTTCAAGCCTTAATTGTTGTTTTTTTATTCTATTGGCTGATCATTTTGTTTTTTATTTCTAGAAATAAATGCTAAAGAAATAGTCAAATGAACTGCCAATAGAACAACCCTATTTTAAGCTTGAAAGTAGCAACGTAAAAATGGCTTGAAATAGATTAATAGAAATTAAATTAATATTCTTATATTTTATTTATTGTAATCTTATAATAGGAAATACTAGATAAATATCCATCCATTTTCTGTACTGCTTATCCTACCCAGGGAGATGGAGCCTACTACAGGGAACTTGGGACACAAGGCGGGGGACACCCTGGAGGGGGTGCAAACCCATTGCAAGGCACATTCACACACATTCACACACTACGGACAAATTGGAAATGCCAATCAGCCTATAACACATGTCTTTAGACTGGGGGAGAAAAGTGGAGTACCTGGAGGAAGCACAGGGAGAACATGACAGCTCCACGCACACAAGGCAGAGGCAGCATTCGAGGTGCGAGTCAAACGTGCTAACCACTAAGCCAGCGTGCCTTCCACTAGATAAATATTACTACATTAACTGTATTTCCATTTGCAAAGATGTAATTATTTGCCGTGTAGAATAAAAACCTTGACTAGTACACTATATCCATACTCCTACTAACTCCCACACTAACTCCTCTCTAACAGGGTTTTATTACAGTTATTCTTAGACCCTGGCCAATTTTTAATGAGGATACAGTGCCAAGCAGAATTTTTGGCATCATTCATAGAAACAAGCAAAATAAATTATATAAAATTGTATAGTTTTATTTAATCTTTTTTTAAATAAAGGGTTTTTTTATTTTTGCATTTTTTCCCCTACAAAACAGTGATTTGACATTATCAGCACATTTATTAATATTAGTTAGTGATGCCTGGAATGGAGAAAAATAACAGCACAGTCTCTTCCTGTGACATCTAACAAGGAAAAACTGACTAACTGAAAATGTCATTTCAAAAATTTGATTTTGTGTTTCTTTAGCAATTTCTTTAACCGTTATTTATGCATAAACATGTTGGAAAACTAATAATAATAGGCAGCACCGACTTGCATGCATCCCTAACATCAGCTGACATCTAATAAAAGCTGATACTTCCATGTACTGGACAAATGAGCAACCAACTTTGATAACACACACCATATTGCTGGATGCCTATATGTCTTCAATGATATTTCAATCATCAATTTAACTTTTATTTGAAAAAACTACAGACATTTATAACATAAGCAACTAAATGTAAGTGACTTCAAGGTTTCTTTGGAGATCATCAAGTCATGCTTTAGAAGATCAAAATTAAAATGTCCTCACAATTTGTTATATATGGAATGGGATAACACATGATTACTTTGCTCATAAAAGTAGCAGTGCCTTTAGTCTGTTCTGCTGAATATGATTCTATGTTCATTAGCTTTTCTTTTTTTTTTTACATTTAAATGAAATATTTTCCTATTTATATTACATATACAAAAATTATCTATCTAAAAAATACCTTGTACTAAATTTTACCAAGCAAACTTATTAATTGGAACAATAAAAAAAATTCTCCACTAGATGGCAGACTTCAACTATCTAAAATTGACTGACACAGCAAAAGTGTAAAATTGCTAGGCCACAACACTGTATAGGTTATAGTTTACTCTGCTCTAGGACAAGTGAGTCAGCTCACAAAGGACAGTTATTATCAGGTTTGTTAGAGCACTGAGAACACTACACTCTGTCACTAATCTTGTTTGTACTTTCACCCTTCAACATGATTGTATATTATCATGATTAAATTATCATATCACATTTAGACTGAAACCATAGGACTGCGAAAACTAAAAATGTCAAATGGGATTGGGGGATTGCTTGGAACATAGCGAGGAAAGTACATTTACAGGAGTGATGGTAGGACATGTTAGGGACCTTTATTAATTTGTATTTTTTCCACTCATATAAAGCCACAATAATCGTTGTTTTGTATTCAGGAAGCACTGAATCTTGAACCACTGAATCTAACAAAAGAATAGAAATGACAGCCTCTGTAACAGAGGAGCTTTAGTCAATTCCATTCAGCAGTGTTTGCACTACGTAACCCAAAAGGAATCATTGTCTCATTGTCTCCTGAAAGAACAGACAAAGAGAGCAATCATTCCCAATGAGTCCTGAGAGAAGCTGAGCGAAACATTCACTCCACATTATTATTATTATTGCCATTAGAACTTGAGCCATAGTGCAGATTATGCATTTTTAATATTAGAATTTTTTTTTTAGAATAAATTGCTTTTTGTGCTCAGAAAAAAAAAATATTACAACCCTGTTGTCACTGAATAGCAACCAGCTGACTAATTAAGCACTGGGTGAGTAGCTAACTATATACTCCTATATCAGAAACTATATACTCCTACATCAGAAACTATATACTTCTACATCAGAAACTATATACTCCTTCATCAGAAACCATTTTAATGGTAAAAATAAAAAGAACAGTACTCCATCAGCACTCCAAAAGCACTATATCTTGCCGCTGGAACTGCTACCTGATTGGTTAGGTAATAATAAAACAAACAAGCTAGATATTTTTTAACCAGCTACAGTCAAATTACCTTGTTGGTGCTTCTCATAGTCTTCCACATAAAATATGCCTAATGTCCTAATGTGAACACAACCTAATAGTATTTTGTACCATTTTACAAAAATCGTAAAATTGTTACAATGACTACGTTTACATGGACAGCAGTAATCTAATTACTGACCTTATTCTGAATAAGACAATATTGTGATTAAGGTGTTTACATGAGTTGCTTTTAGAATACTCCTTCCATGTTCCTGTTTTACATGTTATAGAACATGTAAAATGTTATAGAACATGTAAGAGAGAACGGCACACCCCATCATTACGTCCCCACGCCGCAACGTCCAACGTTCCCTCCAGAATTTCACGTATCAACACACAGTTCGTCTTCGTTATGGTACCGTATACAGTTTTGGGTGTTTTTATTTTACATTTTTACGAAAGCTTCAAGTGCAGTTATTTATTTGTCATGCTATAAGTGCTAATAGACGACAGCTTGAAGCCATGGTTTGCTTCCAAAACCACGTAATTACCTACCTTATATAATAGCTGAGATGCATGTATTTTGCCTACTATATACATTTATTTCACCTACTATATAGCAGGTAAGTACATGGTTTCGGACGCAGCCTCGCTCTCTTGTTTGCCGTAAAACAGTTGAGCACTGCCGTGTGTGATCATGTCCTGTTGAAAAATGCGGTGAAAACTCACACAAAACGTTAAGATTGCGATTAAGGTGTTTACATGTCTGTAATGCACATCAATAATGATAGTTTCTTAATCAGAGTATTGTCTTAATCAGATTAATATTGGATTATTGTTGTCTATGTAAACGTACTCATTGGCATCTGTGCCTAACTGCATTTCCCATAATCCCCAGCCAGCCAGCGAACTCCAAGATCCATCACATGAGCAATCACAAGACTGACAAGCATCCTATCCCCCTTCACACTCTCTGGACTTCTAATCATGCACACCTTTAAATAGACCGGTTCATTCACCAACACCTTGCAAAGTCAGGAGATATATGTCTCAATCAGCTCCCTAGTTCAGTAGTCAGGGCACCAGTTCAAGGGTTGTCTCAATCGCCAAATCTTTCCAGTGCACCTGAATGTTTGTGCTCTAAAAAATCCCACAATGCACCACAAAAATTCAGTCCCTGCCGAGTTCTAGTCTTGTTGTAGATCACCTGACCCATGTCCTGTTTATTGGTTTTGATTACTACCTTGCCCTTTGGACTTGTCTGCCTCTGTTTTACGCAATAATCTGAAACCAGGGTTTGCATCCAAGCCTGATGGATTTCTGATTTTTAAAATAATCAGGATGATCTTAGGAAACCAGACCCTATTTTTCCTGATTGTAAAAAGAAGTCAAAAAACCAAAAACCAACAGTAATTTTATTCTAATAATTTCTATTAAAACAGTACCTCCAAAACAACTATCTAAGCATGCCAGTAGAAATGTTATTTGTCCACATATGTGAAGTAATCAAGATCATGATAGTAACATATTCACTTAAACACCGTCCTGCAAGTCACAGTGTGGCATCTCACATTTGTTCAGACACAGACAAAACAAACATGTACTTTCCCCGCTACAACCCATCACACATAATTTATTGACAGCCGCAGCTAAGCTATAAAAAGCCATGACAAGAGGGGCTTCAGTGTGTTTGCTGTAAACACGAAAAAGGATCAGAGGAACACGTGTCAGAGCTAGCTGAAATCTGAGTGATGCAAGAATAGTGCTCTTATAAGAGTGGACTTCAACAGATGTTCTGTCACTCCTGTATTAACAATGAACACGCTGAGAGAGCTGTGCCTGACGCAGCGTCTAAAAGCCTTCAGTTCCAAACATCGCTGTCTTGTTTATCCACTATTCTATGAACAGCCAGAATACTTCACTTCTTACTGAAGACACTGTACTACAAATATACACAGCCTGCAAGCTTTCTATTAATAGAAAGCCCTCATACAGCAATTATATAATTGCTTATTTAAAAAGGGCACTGGGTAGAATTTGAGCTCTAGCAGTTACCAGGGGAATAACATTAAGATGACTTTAAACCTAGGTCCAACTCATTAGCTTAACCTGTGATAGCTTAGCTCATTTAGCTAGCAATTTGGGCTTCTGTAGTTGCATTTTAAGGTAGCTAACCTATCTAGCTAGCTTCCAAGCACAGTTAGCTTGCTTAGGTAGACCAACAGTCATCATTAAAGCCATCGTCATTGCCTTAAAGCAGTTATTTCCATTGTGTACTGTGTTCATTGTCCAGGTTAATGCTGTTACTCACCTAATTAATAATATTAATACCTGTCCTATGTTTACATCTGAGGTTAGCTAAGTTTCATTATACTGTACACACGTGTATGATGACAATAAAGCTGAACTGAAGTGAATTATCTTAGCTCGCTTAGTTAGCAATGCAGATATTTGTTATCAGAGTTGGATAACCTAGCTTGCTATTTTACAAATATTTATCATCACTTTACTCGTGTATTTGACATTTGACATAAGAAGCCAAATAATGTAAGTATTGAAACTATTTGTTATTTACATATTTGTACATCTCGTGCAATAAATGTCCATAACCCCATAACTTAATCTTGGGGCACTCCACCCTCCACTGGACAGATTCTCTTAGAGAAAAAAAAGAAAAAAGAAAAAGGAAAAAAAACGCATTTAGAATCAGCACTACAGCTCGTTTAAAAATAGTTTTGATGAAATTAAATGAAAATTACTTAAATGAATTTAAATTTATGATTTAAAGAAATTAAATTAAAATAATACTCCACCAAATATAGAAGATCACCCAAAAGACATTGAGTGGGGACTGAGAGAATTGTGCCTCTTCAGTTTTGCACCGGAGCTATCAGGCTAAAGTAGCTAACAATAAGAAAAAGCTAGCTAACAAGTAAGAGTAGTTTTTATAAGAAGTTGGCTAAAAAAAAATGGGTTGAGAATATATTTTTTTAGAATATATTTTTTTTCAGAATTAATAATTAAGACTGATTAAATATTCAGTTTCGTGTACTAATCTGTGGGAGATTACCAGTGGACAGTTTTGTGTGTGATTTTCTCTGTCTCAGAAAAACAGGTGTAAATTAGTAGCATGCGTGTTGATCTGAGTTGCTGCAACACTATAGCCAGCACTGTCAAGTGCACAGTTTTCCTACAGAATTGGGATACTACCCTGCATGGGTAGAATTTTTAATTAACTCATTCTCACCAATATTCTTTATTTGGGGGTTAATGTGGGACATTTGTAACTATTTAGGCACTTCACTGATTTTGATCTGCCAATGCTAATAGCACATAACATATAACAGCTAACAAAGAATTTTTGTTATTTATGGCAATGACATTTTTCTAAATGCTACAGAAGCCATACTGATCTATATGAAAAATAGAACATAGTTTAATTGCACAGTTTAGCACACTTCATGTACATCTGCATGTAGATTACATCTGGCAACAGTGTCTCTTACCTTTAGCTGCACCAGGTGAACGTCCACATGCCGGTTGAGGCTGTCCTGTTGCACAGACTGTGTGAGATCTCTCACTCTCTCTGCTGTCGCTCTCAGCCAGGTCTCAATCTCTGGCAGGTGAAGCACCACCTTCCAGTCTGCGCCTGTGTGCAGGGGAGGGGGTTTTTGATTCCTCAGGCGGTGTTCTGGGCTCTGAAGCACTCCACTTTCATTAGGCCCACATGGACCCTGTTTAGAGCTGGACTCCAAAGTGGGAGTGACAGAGGTGATCATAGGTGAGACAGCCTCACTGGCCACCGGTGACACTGCAATGCTCATGGTGAAAATGTGCTAGATCCGTACGATGGAGTCTCTGGTACAAACTGTGGGGAGTATAAATAAGGTGGAGGAAAAAGGGGGACACGAGGGAAAGAGGGATGGAAAGGAGAAGAGAGAATATAAGTGTATGAGTATGAAATATATTGATTTATTTTTAAGGTTTAAAAGGGGATTAAGGATGAAAATGCACTGGCAATCCATTTCATGCTCTGCTGGCATACAAATTGTCCATCGCTTGCTCAATAACATGCCCAAGGACTTTGCATTTTCGAGTATTTTCCCTTTTGAAGTAAACAGGAATGTGTGCAATTTTTCCATTACACTTATCCTCTCTCAATACCAGCCAACACATAAATCACAAAGTAGTGTTATGGGATTATTGTATCAGTTGAATGCCATGAACAAGATACCACAGACATTCATATTAGCTCTCTCCATAAGCACTGGACTCACTGACACGTCTCTCTTCAATTCACCAGCACTGATCTGCATTCAGGAATAAATCAACTACATATTCCAGCTATGTGGTTAAAAAGTGAAATTCTTGCTAATCTGTTTTTCCTGATACTTTCATTCCTTAATTCTTTATACCTCCCAAAGATACTGACATGCGATGACCTCTGAGAAGATTATCTCATTTTAAAATGTAAGAACATTTTTAAATGTTTGTGCTTTATTAAACTTACATACAGAAGCCCTGATCCACAATTTGTGAAAAAAACTGATAAATTCTTCAACTTAATGATTCATTATTTTTTTTTTACTTAACAGCTAGTTAGTTTGAGTTAATAACTCGTTATTTCAACATATTACCTTGTTACTGACTTAACATCCCAAAATCAACTAATAAATCAATTTTTTTGTGTCATCTTATGATTCTTATTCTGTACACTTCTGTTTCCCAGATAGTAAGTCAGACATGGATTTAGTGGAATTCAGTTGACACAAATATGTCTAACGATTGATAATTCACTTAAATGTGTACATTTACATAATTCCACAATGGTCATAGCAGTCACTTTGTATATGAATTGATTCCTATAAAATGAACAGCCTTTGGGCAGATAAAAAGACACAAATGAAGATAACTTAAAATAAGACAAAAAATCACTGTAGATCTTGATATGCTGTAGGAAGTCAATATCCACAGTCAAGTAGTCAGTAGTCAATTAGTCGATTCATTCAGGCAATATGACTTCCTGAAATTCCCACTCTGTCTAGAGTGTACGTCGCTTTGCCTTTGCGAATGACAGGCGTGGAATTGCTTCAGATGTAAAAATAAAATACAAAGGCCAGCAAGAACACTGGTACAAATGACTTCATATTTGTATTAGTTGCAAACTACTGTATATTCATACTGGTATTAACTGTAAAACATCTGCAATGTGTATTGGCACAAATTACACACACTCACAAGACAGTTCCTATACCTATCTCTATAAGGAAGTAAATGTGTAATGGGTGCTCAGTTATACGCAGCAGGACAGGGGACGTACCACTGTGCTGTTCAGTGGAAGACAACCTCACTCTGCAAACATTCTTCAAACAGTCTTCCAGCTTTAGAGAATCTTGGATATTCCAGCTGCCTAAAGAACTTAACCACATTTATTCCAAAAGACTGAAATCGGGACTTCCTCCTCTTAAAGTCCTGCTGAGACAGTGACAGCCACAGAGTGGCACTCATCTTACCCACATGTGTGTGTGAGAGACACATCGAGCGAGCAAGAGAGAGAGAGAGAGAGAGAGAGAGAGAGAGAGAGAGAGAGAGAGAGAGAGAGAGAGAGTGAGAGATGTACTGAGGGAGAGAATATACAGCCAAGCCTTTCTATCTCTTGTGAGCAGCAAGGGGGAAATCACGGAAGATGAAAAATCAGTGCACAGACTTGCATTAAAAAATTAAACAGTGCACACAGCATAAATGTATTTTTAGTAAAATCAAATTATCAAGCTGGTCTGATGTTTCTTAAACAGTGCATAATCTAGCACTGTGGAGGAGAGGGGGAGGGGGAGCTTTAGAGCTTGTACTATGATGACTGCAAGATCCATCAGATGACTCTCACTTCCTCTGTGTGTCAGAATGAGGCAAAGGCTGAAGAATGAGATCACTCCTTGAAAAAATAACCCTGGATAAACGTCACATGTGCCTCGAGTTACAATCTGAACAATAAAATGTGACATTGTGTGACATGTGAAATGTGACACACCCCAATTCTGTCCTGCATATAATTTGGTGTCAAAGACAGCAAAACGTACTCCTACAGTGAGATAAGTCAATCTTATATGCTAATAAACAACAAACAAGAATCAGTGTGTTGGCTAACCAAAATATATGGCTTGAGTCATTGTGCTTAGGCCAAGAACCTTAGTCCAAGGAACTAGGGAGTTATAAAGATATAACCATGCCACAGTGGCTTCCATGTTTAGATAATTTAACCACAAAGGCTATGCAGGAACAAAGGGGTAGCTCATAACATAGACTACTCCACTCATGTTGTTACTTTTTGGTTATGTTCCCTCAACCCTATGCTCCTCCTCCAAATGTACACTTGGTTTGCAATAAAGTGCAAACCTATGGTGAGGGTGCATGGCTTTAGTGTTTCAGATGATTTTTTAAACAGCAAGCTGTGTATTATTAGATGTTTATATGAATTATTATGGAGGATTACTGGTACATGTTATGTGAAGGCACAGCAGGGGTGTCTGTAGCAATTAATGTTTGACCATGTAAAAAGCATCAAAAACACAAGCATAGTAGTATAAAGTTTTTCAAAGCCATGACAAAGGACATCAACCTAGGTTGTTTTCTAAACCACTAAATCACTTTATCATTTTATCTTCCTCCTACTTTACAATGTGTCTTTTACTTTTGTGGGTTAAATATGATTGACTTGAGTCAGTATGGCATATGTAATGG
Organism: Ictalurus punctatus; assembly: GCF_001660625.3. Taxonomy (NCBI): domain Eukaryota; kingdom Metazoa; phylum Chordata; class Actinopteri; order Siluriformes; family Ictaluridae; genus Ictalurus; species Ictalurus punctatus. Next base: position 17,554,053 of record NC_030424.2, on the reverse strand, counting down.
GATAACACTGCTTGTCAATATAGAGTTTTAAAAACATGGTGTCACTGTACGCTTCATGACACACTTTCATACCTAAAGAAGGCTGTGCAAGTAGTGACTGGTTATGTAATTAGTCATAGTAAGTTTCTGCTAAACCCGTCCACAATTATGCCTCTCAGAAATATAACCTACTTCTCATCATGGGAAAAACTAGTCTAATGTATCTTGGTAAATCCACTCTTTCAGCAATATTAGATTCGTTCATTTTTTCAATCATTCAGCTGGTCACACACTTATGTCATCCTGAAACTGACTGAAAACCCCTATGTGATTGTGCGCAAGTGTATTGGTGCATGGGCACAAAGATATGTTTGTACATTTACTTTTCAGTTTGCATAATTATAAGAACTTTTTCATGTGTCATGTCTCATAAATGTACGTTTGTAGCCATTATATTTGGGATCAAATAACAAGCAGTGTTTACATGAGACCTGAGATGTCGTCGGAACTGACTCTGAAAAGCTTCATGTAGCTAGGCGCGGCACTTATTACCCATTAATCGATATTACTGAATCTGCAAAATACCTAGTAACAAGCCATCTTAATTAAAGCCGTTAAAAACTGGTCAAGCCTCTCATTTTCTGCTGGACAGAACTACTAAACACCACACTAAATTTCTACACACATAAACATGACAGTAATCACCAGCTAGGAAGTAATAATAGGCATCTAACAACAGATATTGCACTTCAATATCTGAAGCAGATATGCATCCATTAAAAAAAATTAATGATGGTGCATCCATTATAAAAATTAATACAGTGAGCTATAGTGGTATTAGCACTGTTATTGTTATGATATGTAAAAATAATCTCTGACAGCAAGATTACTTGGGTATATCATGGAACTAAAAGAAACGCCATCATTAACTAGACAAAGAGATGTCTTACGTAATGATACACAATGACATAACAACTACGCAGTATTATATTAATGAAGATGCATCAAGAATTATCTTAAATTAGCAGCCTACAGTACACTGCAAGCCATTTTTCCTGCAGTGCTACTGCTCTATATCAGGGCACACCCATGTTTCTGTTCTCTATACATGCCTATCATATTGCTTTCTGGGTTTGATAACTCAGATAACCCATAGGAACCTGAATCAATACAGCTGGATAGTTAACTGGACGGTAAGAGTGTGGGTGTGTTAGGAGTCTTGCAATAATCTTGTAACACCAACATCCTCATAACTGTGTTTAAAACCTATTTCCTGCCAGGCAGTGATTCACCATAACTGGCATCATCTGAGTTATGGTTATGCACAGGGTCCATTACCAGAACTGTGGGTTGAACAGTGAGTCCAAGTGTGTGTGTGTGTGTGTGTGTGTGTGTGTGTGTGTGTGTGTGTGTGTGTGTGTGTGTGTGTGTGAGAGTGTGTGTGTCTGCTGTAAACTATAGTGAGTACAATAAGCATGCAGGAATAACTAATCTAGCTTCAGCCAGAGACCATGTAGGACCTGAGACGACTGTCTGCAGGGGAACAAAGTCAGGATTCTTCTCTCTAGGCCACAGACCACGTGTCCTGAATTATTTATTGTTTTGGGAAGCAGACATGTTACAAAAATGGGCCTTCCTAAGCACTGCACAGATCCATACCAAAGAGGACCTCAACTGTTAACTGCAGATAAAGAATTTTATAGTCATGAGAGAATACCTTTTTTATATAATACTGAAAAAATAATAAGCAAGCCTTTTTCTTTGGTAGAAAACAGGAGTAATAAAATCCTAATTGAGAGCTCTTAAATCATCTTATATTTACACAATCACAGATTAGAAGAAAGAAAAAAAGTCATAGTTCATGTTCACAGTTTTACACTGTGCAATTTCCTCAGTCATTTCAGATTATTACTTGTCACACTGTACAAGATGATAACAGTATAATCTTGTCTGAATTCTATAACAGACTGTGTGATAACATGCTCATATCAGATTATACGATGAAGATCATCCAACCACAGACCTGCAATTAAAGTCTATGTTCTGTTTACGTCACTAGCATATGATTACTAGCATGGTTACTAGCATGGTTACATCAATTGGCGTGATCTGGGCTCGTGCAGAAAATGGGGTCACATAAACAGAAACATTCTTCAAAGTGAACTGGAGGTAATAAGGGTATTTTTTCTGTCCATTACCATGTTTTGTTTACATTTCACCATTACTATTGTATTGCCAATGTATTTGTAGCTGCCCTGTGAGTTTCGCATCATACTATGCCATCCTCCTACAGACCCTTTTCACATGACGTCACACAACTTCTGTTCTGACTCAAAGCAGTGTATAGTTACTTCCGCCAGCACAGTGGAGTTTACCCAGTCCCTTCTACATCTGCCAGAAATACGTCTAGATGCTGTACAGCGACTTGCAGACAAATTTTCACTTATGACACGACCTAAACATAAAGGATACAGATTCTTCATTGAGCAGTACCTGTTTGATTATGAAGCTAAGCATTTGTATTATCCAGCCCAGCTTACGTTAGCGGAGGAGTTAGGATAACGGTAGTTGTTAGCGTTCTCTTCTGCAAATAGAAAGCCTTTAAGTCCTAATTTTTGAGTAATTTACTGTAATACAGACCGCAGACTCCTGTTTCAATCGTGTTTCCACATTACTGATGTTAGCTATAGATTGTGTATAGTTAGATAAAAGTCAGTAACGTATTTATGGTTAATGTTGTGCACTTTCACCAAAAAATTGCACTGGAATACAGTTTCGAATGTAGTTGTGGATGAGGTGACAGTGAGAGGGTGTTGTCATAGGTCCATGAGGAAAAATGAGGAGGCTCATCACCTTCAGGTTTATTTATTTTCATTTTATTCATTAACGTTATCAAAAGAATCAAAATATAAGAACCCATAAATACGTAAACTTTATTATTCTAAACTTTACCTTTCGTGTTTCGTGTTGTTAGTTAGCACGTATCCAGCATGCGTATGGTAAAACGGAAGTACGTATACACTGCTTTGCGGAAAAGCGGACGTTTTCTGATGTTATCGTGAAAAGGGACTATTGGTGGCTATTAGATGAGCGTCACAGAAGCGGTCTCACTCTGAGATTTTAGTAAAAAAAATTGCTGATACTGCCAGAACTTTGGTCGCACTGACACTAAATTACCTGCAGGTTTGCATGTCACTTTATGTCCTAGAATTGTTTTAGAATGTAGGATTTTTGTCTGCAACAGCAAATCATACAATGTAACACCAGCTTAACCCATTCCCATGTCTGTACCTGAAGCTGTAGAAAGTTGTAGAGCCAAAATATTGCTCATTATCCTTCACCATCATACAAACCACTACAAGGATGTCACTGTCACCTCCAGCTTGTTCATTAGAGATCTAAATCTGTGTTTCTGGATTTCTGTAAAGCTGCTTTGTGACAATGTCTATTTCCAAAAGTCCTATAAAAAATATAATGGAACTGAAGGTAATTTTGGCAGGACATACATAATCTCTGTCTTTCTTAGAAATATGTAACTGCATATTACACAGTACAGTTTATAGGCTCATGGCATATTACATAATTTCCTTTCTGTATTAAGTGACCTTCTGCTATTCTATTCATCTGACATCACTGACCTTCATACCTTGTAAAAGTCTTTTATATCACTCCTATCACATAATTCTTCACCATGGAGTCAAGCAGAAATGTCATTACTGGAGTCCTTCCTGTTACCTTCTCTATATTCTTAATAACTTTCAATGAAGATCATATTAACATATTGAAATTACTCAAAATTTCTTTCAAACATGTCTGACTCTCATTTTAGGACTGTGTTCTGAACTTCTGAACAAGCATTGGAATATCTAATCTCCTTGGGACACTAGTTCAAAAAAGCTAAAAGTAATAAAAAGTATTTATTTTTCACACCTGAAACACTCATGAATATACATTTCAGTATATTTCTAGGAATTTTCTGCCAAGTCTTAAGGCCTAATATATAGGTATTTTGCTCATAAGTACAGTCCCAGCAGAGAATGCTCAGTGTCACTGAACTGCCTCACATGGCTAAATCTGAGACAGAATTCATCTTAAAAGTATCAGTTGATGCTCAGTAACTCAGAGAAATAACCCTACAATCCTACATTTTTGAGGAAGGATGAACAGACTGTCCATTGTCCATTATTTCTCGGAATACACTACAGTATGTATACTTACATTACCTAAATAAATCAAGTCTACATCTGCTCTGAGTGGCAGTTCCATGCTGAGTCCTGGACCTTCCATTAAATGAACGATAACAATTACCAAGAATTAACACATTACCTGTACTGAGAAAAGGACCAAATATTATTTTACTTGGAACTCAATTATAATGGAACTCTAACTACAGATGTGGGAGCAAAATGTGCATTTGTAGAAACAGGAAATCAGTAGATGGCATATTAGCTGCTATTGCTAGCTAGTGCAACACATCTTCGACACTGTGAAAGTTCACAATTGGTTGTTAGTCAATGCAGCACCACTATTTAAACAGAACTATAATGATGGCTTAACAACAATAGCTTTAGAAGAAGAAAAAAAAGAAGAAAAATTTGTAAAAAGATATATTAGTAGAGCACAGATTCCAATTCACATAACATGAGTACGCGATAATGAGATTAATGAGAATGACAAATGTATACATTTGATGTGCAATTATGTAAAAATCCTTTAAATGTTCATCAATTTATCAAGTAAGGCATCACCTCAAACTAACCTATGCTATCGTAATTTACATCCATCCATCCATTTTCCATACCGCTTATCCTACACAGGGTCACAGGGGAGTCTGGAGCTTATCACAGGGAACTCAGGGCACAAGGTGGGGGAGACCCTGGACGGGGTGCCAACCGATCGCAGGCCACAAACGCACACACACTTATTCACAGACTACGGACAATATGGAAATGTCAATCAGCCCATGTCAATCATGTACATGTACACACATGTCTTTGGACTGCAGGAAGACACCAGAGAACCAGGAGGAAACCCAAGAAGCACGGGGAGAACATGCAAACTCTGCGCAAAGGGCGGAGGCGAGATTCACACCCCTAACCCTATAGGGGCGAGGCAAGTGTGCTAACCACTAAGCCACCATGCTCCCCAGAGTTACCTCATAGAAAACATATAATTTAACTTACAAACAAACAAACTCAGTGTCAGACACAGATGCCTAACTATATTACGAACATCAGCTAAAAACTTAAAAATAAGGCAAACACTAATACTAAACTATAAGTACACTAGTCAGCAACTTAGCTAACCCCTGCCTTAAGTCCCTTTCTATAGTCCCAATCTCAACACGCACACTGTACTGACATTTAAACTACAATTATTAGTTAATAGTTCAAAAGTTGATTCAAATCAGTAGAACATTGCATATTTCAAGACGACAGAGTTGTTGGTGACTAATGACAATTTTTTTTTTAAGTGTACACTACATTATTACCAACATAATATGTTTCTAACTGATCGCACATGTATAGCACAAAATATAAGAGAAAATGTAAGTAACTAAAATTACTTTTGACTGTATTGCTGTAATGTTGGAAAGTTGTATAAAACTACATAAAAATCTCTTTGCGAAGATGTCTGATCCTAAGACCTTTCTTGAAATGGTAGATTTGAATTTGCACTATACAGTATAGCCACATAATTTAACTGTTCACTGATGCCATTACATGTATATTTTCAGTCAAAGGGTTTTGTGCTCCTAGTGGTTTTGTTAACATGAAAGAAAGATCTGAGGCCAACCAGTCTAGTTTGCAAGCCTCAATAATAACAAATAACAATCAACAGCTTATTTTATGAACAATTCCATTCCAGGACACCATTTCAAAACACATGTTAACAAGAAAATGTCAGTATATTGTATGTTAGCATGTCATTAGGACTGGGCGACAACCTAATAAAGAGGATGAGCTTATTCAGTGAGTCAGCAAACACATCAGCCCTTGTGTCAGGTGTACGGTTACCGACAGGGTGGGTCACTGTTCATTACACTTATACATTCAAACCTCTTGCATCTGTAGTTTTAATCTATCTGATATGTGACGGAATACCATACAAGATAGCTAACCTACAAGAGTGAATCCTCTGCTGTGGTTAAAGAATTTTTTTATTGTATTGTATGCTTTTTATCTCTAAGGCGTTCATTTTCTGGTTCTGAGATCAATTTGGTGACCTTTGAACTTAATTAACACAATGGTTGGAGGGAAACTTTTCATCAGCAAGTTCAGTGTTCCTGTAGCAACAACCTCTCAGCTGCCCTGAACTCCATAACGAGAGATGTGACACCTCGATTCAACAACACAATAACCTGAGCACAACATAAGAAAACAGGAAAAGGACAGGAAGGAGTTCAAATACAACATACATGCAATACATTCATATGTTACTAATTTGTTATTATAGATATAATGAATTCTCATTCTTGCATATAAACTATTTCCCCACAAACAGGTTTAATAATGCTGTAAGCTCAAGGCTATATAAAGCTATAAAGTGGCTATCTGCCCACTGCCCCACCCTACTGTGCTTTCTGCTAAAGGCTAGTTGTTCTCAATATGCCAGAGTGACAGTTCAGAACATTGCTGCACTCTTCACTTGAAACATGATATGGCTGTTTGTTACAAAGCTCTTGAATCATCTAACATTAAAATCTGTTACCTGAGCATGTTTGGGATTTTGATGTTAAAATACATTGCTAGAAACAAAAAGCTTCTGATTCGTAAAACCAAGATGCAAGGTTTCTGTTGCCTCTGAGGTCCTGTACATGAAGGTAGCATATGTTCTGAGTCACCTACTGTATCTCCCATCATAACAGGATCAAAGCACACTTTTTATGCTCTGAGGATAAAACAAAGACAGGAGACGGGCAGCTGTGGAAAAGGTTTAAGCTCTGGTATCAGCGGGGGACAACTTTAATGGAACAGAGCTCCACATCCCTCCTGATCTAACCCCTCCTTTTTCTCCTGAAGCACAAAGATTCATCACCATAATAAAACAAGTGTCTTGCAGAACAGGGAGGGGCCGGACAAGAGGGAATTCTACCTATAGACACAAATTGACACAATCAACAGCCCAGAGCTTAGGACAGACATATTAAAAACACATGTGGGGTGTACAAAACCGTTCACAGAAATGTTTTAAACCACACCTCACAATACACACAACACTTTCCTTATACCTGAAGCTCAGTGGCAGGACGTGGATAGGGCCAAAGCAGTGACAGCGCTAAACAGTTATGCCCCAAGAAGCACACTCACTATTAACTCTTCATTCTCCACTCAGCCAGCAAGAGCATCCTGAATTATATACACACACAAATATAAACACAGAGCCAATGCATGTCAACACTCTGCTTTCGACAAACTGTGCACAGGTTCATATCCTTGCAGCCTTGCCTGTATCCCTTTCCCTCAAGGCTACATATAGTATCAAAACATACAATTACAGACATACACTTCCCTAACGGCTGGATCTGTTCTCCAGTGAAAGCTCTGTGTGTGTGTGTGTGTGTGTGTGTGTGTGTGTGTGTGTGTGTGTGTGTGTGTGTGTGTGTACGGCAGTTTTTCCTTCTCTGCAGGCCTCTTTGACAAAGCAGGACACCGCTCGCCGCCTTGCCAGTCACCGCTATAAGCGCAACATAACCTTGGCAGTAGGAACACAAGAATCTGTCTCAACCAAAAGCACAGTGACAACACGAGTGAGAATGGAGAGAAGCGTGGCACTCACCTGATCCCTGCTTTACTCCATCTCGTGCTCAGGGTGTGAGTGTGGCTGCGATGTGGGGGAGGTGTGCGTGCGTGTGTGTGTGCTGAGACACTGCGGCCTCGAGCAGCGCGCAACAGCGGATGCTGATGATGCAGCGCCTTCAGTCGAGCAGCCCTGTTGCCTGGGAAACTGTGGAGTGATGGAGCAGTCACGCTGCGCTCGGATTGGTTGGCGAGGTGTGGCGCTTGAGGTGGGTGGGGCTACAGGAGACAGGAGAGCGGTGACCGAAGATTACCCTATATTAATATAATATATATTACTATACCATGTTATGCTTCGTAACTATGCTGCTATGTTAACAAGACTAAATATTATTATATTATTAGTTAAATAAATAAATAAATAAATAAATAGATAAATGACGACCCGAATCCCCTTTTGAAGTTTATTGCAATACTATTCGTTTATGCACTATTCGTTTATGTCATTTTAACCTATTGACTATAAATACTAAAGAAAGGAAGATGAAAACATCTTTACATCCACTTCAAAGTAAAAATAGACATCTGGACAATTAACATCAGAGAAATCCACCAGAGAAGGTTGCAATATACAATGTTTTGGAGTTATAATTACAATAACAATAGTTTCCTGTATTTAAGTATATTCAAAAGCATTTTTTTACACTCAATACAATAACTAAGGCTGGTCTTATAGCACTGTACTTGACACACATATTTGACACCCTCTTATTTCCTCAAAAAAAAAAGGCATAATTATTATATACATTGTTGTAGACAACTTGAGTTAATAAGGGATTTTGTTTGTATTTTGTTCAATGTTCATAAAATCCAAAAATATCTATTCACTCCTTAAGTGATCTTCAGTAACTGCTTTATCCTGGTCAGTGGTGAATCTGGAGCCTATCCTGAGAACACTGGGTGAAAGGCAGAAGAATTCCTCCTTGATGGAACATCACTCCATCGCAGAGCACCATGAACACACACATTCACGCATTCATTCACACCTAGGGACAGCTTGCCTGCACGTTTTTGCACCTTTTTCAGGAGGAAACCAGAGAACGCAGAGAAAATGCATGGGAATTTTGGGAGAACATGCAAAACTCGCACGGACAGCAACTCGAGCTCAGGTTCGAACCAGGGTCTCTGGTGTGCCCCTCAAATATATTATTGAAGATTAATTATTGTGTGGATGCATTACAAATAAAATTATAAAATGTAAAGCAGAAGCCAAAATCGCACATAATTCTATATAACTTTTATTAGAATCCAGGAAAGGAAGGATACAGCAGTGTGATACACTTTGTTATTGAATTTCCATACAAATTCCACTGGATGGCAATAATGTTGCAAGATTGAGAAATGAGGCAAGGCTTGGTTTTGAGAGACAAACAGTGTGTACAGCAATCCAGTGACATTGAGTCTTCTGAGTTTACAGATGTAATTCAGCAGTTCTCTGGTCAGATCAAATTAGGTGGTAACTGTAATATATTCTTAGGAAGGAACTGGCTGTTTGAGGGTTCTTTAATGGGCATTTGGATTATTAAAGGTTCCAAGCTTCACTAATACCTTCTACTCAGAACCAATTCTCTCTTAAGGGTTCCACATTTTTCAAGAGTGTTTATGTCCTGAAGTAGCCTATTATTTAAAAATGAGGAACATAAAGTGTGAGAATTTCACAAGAAATGCCATCAGAAATATTTTTTTTAAAACAACAGAACAGATTCTCAATACAGTCTACAGAAAGCCCCAGTCAATCCATCATTTTATTTTCCAGTTAAAGTTGAGAAATTTTTTATAACATAATCTATTAGTATAATTACATCAATTTAGCAATGTGTTTGTAACAAAATATTGCATATATGCAGTATATATATCTTCATGTCTGATATAGTATTCAGTCTGTTACACTAAAATGTACCTTTATTTTTGGGGAACACACTGCTCTCCCTAACAAAAGGGTGTGTGCTAAGAATGTAGTAGCAGTGGTATGTTCTCGACAAACAAAGACGTTGGAGAGAGCTATAATTGTGGCATTGAGTTTAAATCAGCTCTCTCCTGTTAAGAAGTTGACAAAGGATTAGGCTGTTTCAATAGGCTTTTTACCTTCTTTAAAAGCCGGTTACCAACCAATAACTGCTGTACCACCCAAAGGCTGAGGGGAAAAAACACAGACAAGGTTCTTGTCATATGTAAACAACTTAAGAGCAACTTAAAAACAAATTGACAAACTGCCATTACATAGCCATGCTCACTATTAAAATAGTAAGAAATGGAAAACAAAGAAATTAAATGAAGAGAATTTTGGATTTTATATTATCATAACTACACATAGTATGACTTACAGCACTGTACCCACAATAGGATTGTTCACATCCAAATTGTGGTCTGCTCCTTTCACTATTAACTTTTATGAAGTACTTTACATGCATCATTTTTACTACATTGATACAGGGAACAATTAAGACCTGAAAAAATATATCCTTGCAGATAAATTATCTCAGGCCCAAATAGAAAACACCAATTAACCCAAAGAAAATCATCCTTTTACTCTGCCATTTATTACTGTTTCTGCCTTGGAATAGAGAGGCAACAATGTAAATGCTTCCCTTTGATGGAAAATACCTAATGTATTATCTGAAACATGGCAGCATTCTGAGTGAGATTCTGAGTGACTTAAAGCTATGAATTTCTTCTATTAGGCTTAATATACAGGAATGAAACTGACTGGCACAGAAATTGCCATCATGGACTGGTCAAAATTTGCCTCCTGGAGGTTGGAGTATCTTCAACACTGGTAGTCATAAATTAAAGAAGTTTTCTAACCAGTCAGAAAGCTGACAGTGAAAGTGAGGATTGATTCATTTAAATATTGAATAAATTTAATTACAGAGGCACATGTGTAGACACATTGATTGTGTATAACTCCATGATATGTTCTGTCCTGTTCTCTTAAACATAAGATGTCCATTTTTAAAATATGACATGTAGTGAAATGCTTTTTATGTGTTCGTTTGTTTGTTTGATGGTTACAATAGCCTGTCCATTTTATTATTCCAAAATGTAACATCAAGCTGACCGCCATAAAAACTGTTGTTGTTGGTTTTTTTTTAATAATTAAATATCATTAAATAACACTACATCAAGATGTAAACTATGCATGTTTCATTTTGCTTAGATGCTATAAAAAAGGAATAGGATGAGACAAATCGCTAAACCATTGTTGAAAATGTGTACAGCAAACCCACTGTACCGAACCACTGCATAATGCTGCGGTAGATCTTTTCTGAAATGATTACGTCACCCTTTCACTACAGTTGCTTTTGCCTGAAGTGTATGAAAAGCACGCCATTGCGGCTCCAAATGAAGCGACCAACCGGCTGTCACTACTTTGTTTGAAGAGCCAAGATGGCGGCATGCGCTTGTCAGTTTTCTGGCAGCCTAGTTACACAGGGAGAGTCAGAAGCCCTTTAATCGATGTCAATGAAATACGCAGGATCTAATTGGCTAAGATCAGTCACGTGCAGAAAGAGCCAATCACGTTTGAGTACCGCTCCAGGTGACGTCCCTCCTCTCTGTATCTCTGGAGTAGGTTTATTTTGGTTTACCCTGTTCCCGTGCTGCCGCCATTAGACAAATCGGCACTGGAAATGGGAATTAGTACTTCATAAGTTCCCAGAAAGCTCACTAAAAAAACCGGGGTTCGCGGATAACAGGATCGTTGCGGTGAAAAAGGTAAGGGTGGAGGTAATAATACGAGTGTGTGGTGCTAACGGCTAATTTGTAGCTGCAGGGGGTTTGTCGGGTTGTTTATAGGTAGGATCGGGTTCGTTCGGACAACTGCACGAAAGCGTCGGGATGTGTTACTACAGAACTGTAACTCAAGAGGGCTCTCTGCTCTGAGAAACCGAGATCAGGAACCGAGAATATGTAAAGGCCTGTATGTTTAGCTTGCCCATTGATTTTCTCCGCCTATTTTCCGTGTAGCCTACACAAGCTCAGAAAGCTACTGTAGATCCTGCTGCTCTCCTCTCACCTTCTGCCCTAAATCCAAGGCGGGTGCTTAGCTGACCTAGCTAGCTACACTGATCGTAAAAGGACAGCCTGTCATTACATGGAAGTCAAAAAATAATAATAAATATGGCGGGGTTTTTTTTGTTGTTGCGGTATTTAGCCTATATGTTTATTTTCAAGTCGTGTTTTTATTCTGGTGACTAGAATAACATCACTTCTTATGTAAAACACGTTCAGGCTCATACACAGCCTTGTATTGACTTTTGAGAGTAAAACCTAGTTGGTATGTTATAACTGAGCTCGAATTGCTACAATGTTGTTGTTGCTGCTGCTTTCTTCTTAAAACTGTTACCTGTAAATTAACTCTTCATTTAGGCCATTAGGATCGCTTTGACAGCTTAGCTAGCTAACTCTCCGGGCTAAACCACTTAATTAGGGTCGCAGTTCGGGCTAGACCAATAGCACACACACAGTCTAACTTAATAACTTAATACATGTCTGCGGTGTAAGTGGTTAAAGTAATAACTACATTAAATAAACTAGGTTAAAGGTCCCGCTTATATTATCATTTAAGCAACAACAGTAAGTAAGAGTTTGCTAATGCTGCTTACAGTACAGTTCAGTTCAGTGTATTAGAGGAGATGTGTGTTAGAGCTAACATAGCTAGCATATCATGCATCTCTGTAAACTTGGCTTTGAAAAACACCGTCGTGTGAGCTGGAATTATCTGCGTTTTGTGTTTTTGTTTCCCTATTTGGACTTAAAACAAGAATGCTCTCGAGTTGTAAGCACGTTTCCCGTGGGCCAACCCCTTTCAGTTAGTCTGTATTGTGTTTTTATTTGATTACTGTTTCACGCGGAAGGGCGAAAAGCCGAGTTCCTGTACAGTGAATACACAGAAATCCCTGCAGCCCATGTGTGTGAGAGCACAGCTGCACCACCACATGTAAAATATTCAAATGATTGTGATGTGCCTCTGCTGCGCCTTACTCAAATGTGATCCAGTGCCACTGAGATCTTTCATTGATAGATATATCTATATATCTGCCAGAAGTGTCTGAAAGTGACAGGATTGGAGGTTTTTTTTTTTTTAGGGCCATTTGTTGGTCATCAACATCCTCTGATCGTTATTAATCTTAAGTATTTGCAGTCAAAATTTGTGTGTTTTGCTTTAATGTGACCTTTTTCCATGTAGATAAGCAGATGATTGACTGATTTGTGTGTTGTTTTCTCAGAGCACCCTGGCAGGCTGAGTGGCCTTTGGTCAGGCGTGAGCCAGCGGAGGGTGGGAGGGACGGGGACATTTAGAAGTTCTGTTCGAGCGAGGATGACTGATTTCCAGCCAAAGTGGTGCTGCGAGTATTGCACATACGAGAACTGGCCATCCGCCATCAAGTGCACTATGTGTCGCGCCCAACGACTTACCGGCCCCATCATCACCGAGGAGCCGTTTAAGAGCAGCCCAAGTCTCAACTCGCACCTGTGCTCCACTCAGGAGGGCTCCAGTGTTCTCATCTGCCCTGATTCTAGTGCCCGACCCAGAGTACGCGTGACCGATGAGGCGCCAGAGATCCCCAGCAAATGGTCGTGCCACATGTGCACCTATCTGAACTGGCCGCGTGCCATCCGCTGCACTCAGTGCCTCAGCCAGAGGCAGCAAGGGCCTCAGCAGGGGCCTCACAGGCCCTCAGATGGCCCGCACACCTCTGAACCAGGCTGTCGACTTCCTGCACCAACAGCCCCTGACCCCTGTGAGGAATACAACGACCGTAATCGCCTGAACACGCGTGTACAGCACTGGGCTTGCTCAGCCTGCACCTATGAAAATTGGCCCAAGACCCTAAGGTGTGTAGTGTGTGACCACCCTAAGCCGAGTGATGCCGTGCTGCAGGAGCCACAGCCCGAGACTACCATGGCCCTGTCTATAGTGAACGAGCAGGAACGGACATCAGGGGGAGGGGGGGTGGGGGGCAGTAAAACGGCTCAGAGGAGGCTTTCGCCACCTGTGCCTGCTGGCCAGGCTGAAGTGCAGATTGAGCTGGCGTCTGGGGCTATGGGAGCCCAAGAAGAGCATGAGACAGACTTTAAGAAACTCAAGCAGATCAGGAACAGGATGCGGAGGAGTGACTGGCTCTTTCTCAATGCATGCGCAGGTGAGAGGAAGCCTGGCAGCTTCAAAATCTTCACTGTCTTGGAGCCTTATCTTTAAATGCAATGTGTGCTCTAGCAAAAAGTCTGATTTCTTGAGTGATTTCTTGTGATTTATGCCTTATATATTTATGATTTATATTGTTTTGTATTCCAAATTTTCCAAATGTTATTTTTCTTGCATCACAGTCTTTATCATCACTATCATCACTAATGCGGGTAGCTTGTTCTGTTTAACAGAACCTTAAATTTCACCATGAATCACTTACAGCTACAGTTAAAAGCAGATTTGTTTTGACACTGTTTGAATCCATGTGGTAAATCTAATTAAGTAATGTCTTTACGTGCTCATGAAATCAAAATTTGTGTTTTGTACAAGTCTCTTGGCTTTGTGTACAAATATACCAGTATCAAAAAAGGGCAAAAATGTGTTTGGTAGATATTCTTATTTTCATTTTACAGTACAGACTTTTTCTATGAAAGAAGAAGCCTTTAATTGTCACATATACATAATACACATATAGTGAAATTATTTTCTTCCCATATCACAGCTTGTTAGAAAGCTTGGGTCAGAGTGCAGGGTCAGCCATGATACTGCACCCCAGGAGTAGAGAGGCTTTAGGGCCTTCCTCAAGTGCCCAACAGTGACAGCTTTATGATGCTGGGGCTTGAACCTTTGACCTTCTGAACAGTAACCCAGATCCTTAGCCATTAAGCCATCAAAAGATTTGATGATTCAGACTGTATACATCCAGTTATCACTGTATCTGTATCACTCTATAGTAGATGCTAGTTATCAGCAAATATTGGATTATTTGTGTAGTTGTGGTTTTACAGCTTCCCACATGCTATTCCCTATTCAAAGCATCCCTTGTGTGGTGAATGGTGGAGTTTAAGTGTGTGTGTCTGCACTCACTGGCTGTCTAAAATCTGTTTATTATTTCAGTGTAATCATGTACAACTTCACCGCGTTGGTCTGTGTGCTTTGTGTAGTTAATATGCAGCTTGTGTGTGTATGACACAGGGAGTGAGCACTTGGAGCTATCAAGGCGCATTTAACGGCAGACTAATGCCTTCACTGCCACGGGCGAGAGGAAGAGGCTGCCGTGGCTCGATAATATTTTAACCCACAGTCCAGTACGAAGCCCTTGTGGTTGGAACAAAAGTGGCAGTGAAAACCCTTACAGGGTTGGGGAAAAAAAAGCTCTTTTTAAAAATTTCTGCTGCATTATTTAGCCAGTTTGCTAAACCACAGTTCAGTTTCATTAGATTCAGCAGATGTATTGTATCTATAATGCTATTAGCTGCTGTGGAAGTCAGTCATGCTCTTTGACCCTCTCCCTCCTCACCTCCTTTGTCTAAGGGTCATATGTCATCATCAGGATCAGATCATGGCACTCAAGATATTTCATGACAGTTTTTCAGACATTAAGTAACCAACACCATAAAAACTCGCCTTTTCACGTCAGCTCATGACGACTTTGTTTAGACTTGGTATTAAAGTCCTTCTCCGGAAATCTGATCTCAGGTGGACAGCAGTGTTGTCTTGTCTGTAGCCTGCATTAAGATTTCCTCCAGTACATCTGCTCACTGCTTTTAAAACACACCATCATTTTCATACAATATGACATTTCACTGTCCAGAACGTTATGCAGTAAGTCATGTAAATGTTCATGTTTAAAATCCCATGTCAGAATGTAGTCGCCTAATGTAGGATCTTTCAAAACAATCGTTTTCCTCTTCAGCAAAATGACCTTTTGTGTCACTTGACATAGAAATAGAGCAGAGGAAATGCATGCCATTCATGGCTTACTTCATTTTAATAGTAAAGTTTTGTGAATTTCCATGTAGGTAGTTAATTTCCGACATGCACTTAGGAGAATAATCTTAAATAGCAATTTTATTGATTGTATAATGTAGCTTTAAAGCATGTATTTACATTTTAAATAGCTTGATAATCCATCTGTAACAGTGCAGACATTTGCAGCAGTTCTGTTTTGGCCGTCTGTATTAAAACACTTTATATAAAATGAAACTGTGATTGGTTCAGACTTCACGAGTCGATGAAAATGTTCATAAACCTTTGTGTAATTTTTTGTGTTCGTATTCCTTAACATCTTAACCAGTTGTTTTTAATATGAATCAGACCTTTTTTCAAGGAAATATTGAAAGTCAAGGAGTTTTTTTGTTTTATTATTCCCTGTAAGATTTACAGTAATCTTGTCATGATACTGCCCTTGTATCACTATGGAAATGTGGGTTTGTTTGGGTTTGGGTTTTTTTTTTTTTTTTTTTTTTTTAGCTTTCAATATTTATACAGATTTCTTTGCAAATATTAAATCTACAGAATATTTCAGTGCAGAAAGTTGAATAGTTATTGCTGATTGCATTTTACTTTTATTCTCCAGATTTTCCTATGTCTTGAACAACAGTATGTGTAGAGAGTCGTGTCAGATTACAAAAATGTGCAATCTTATTTGTAATGCCGGTGAATAGGATGAGGATCATTTACAGTGATTGCTATTGCCACCTAATGCCCAATTGCATAAGATAAAATAGAAACAAAAATGTTTATATTCAATAATTGAGCAGAGTGGAATTTTTGAGTACAAAATACGAACCTAATGAAAAATATTAAATTATTAGTTTAAAGAATTAGTGTACAGTCCTTTCTGATAGTATTGGAACGGCAAGACCAGTCATTTTGTTTTCGCTATACACTGAAGACTTTTGGGTTTGAGCTCAAAAGGTGAATGAGATGATAGATCAAAATTTCAACTTTCATTTCCTGATTTTTACATCTAGATGTGTTAAACAACTTGGAACATTGCACCATTTGTTTGAAGCCGCACATTTTTCAAGTGATAGAAATATTGGGAAAATATGACTGACTGGTGTTTCTTGTTGCCCAGGTTAGATTGCCTGTTAGATTGATTGTTTAAAAAGAAATAAATGAATAGCTCTGAATGTCTAACATCATAAAAGAAGAATGCAACAGTGGGTCGCCAGCTTGCTGCAGTTATTGTAAGCAAAGGGATGTGCAACCAAATATTAAGTGTTATTTACTTTAAGACTATCTCTTCCTATATGTTTGTTCACCTAAACATTGGATGGTCTGCTACCAAAAATGTTCCAAGTTGTTAACATCTAGATGTAAACACCTGGAAATGAAAGCAGAAATTCTGATCAGTCCTCTCCTATTCATCTTTTGATCTCAAACCCAAATTTCAGTGTAGAGCAAAAATAGATTTCACTCTGCCCATATTATACATTTTTTCCTACATTCTTTTGACTGTCCATGGGATAAAATAAAATATCAGATGCGACAAGTGTACCTTCTGCCACCATTTACACATTTGAATGCGCATGTAATATGAAGCAGTGTGATAACATGAAATTAAAAATGACCGTATATGGATATGGGCATTGTTTCGACTCAGGACAGCTGGCATTTGCTGCTATTGTCAGGCTAATGGTTGAGAGGCAGGAATTTGGCCATTAGTTGCTGCAAGTCTTTTATAATCGACCAATTGGTGTGCAAGAAGGCGGAAACCCATAATGAAACTATAGCCAAATTGTGGACATTTTTCTCAAATGTAGAAATCCCGGCAGGATGCTTTTTTAATGTCTGAAAAAGAGGACGTATGGTCACTGTAACAAAAGCATTTCAGAGAACAATTTGTGTTAATTTCTACCAAATTAACATTGTGCAAAATATTTGCACATGTACCAGGAGGTTGCTGTAATTTGTCTGGTTTTAAATGAAAAACAATTATCCTGATAGCATTACCATTTTTTTAAATAAAATGTACCTGTAATCTGATTACTTTGGTTTTTTATGTAACTGTAAATGATTACCAGTTTTTTGGATCCTGATTACGTAACGCCGTTACATGTATTCCGTTCGTCCCCATGCCTGTGTTTAACATATCTATGTCTCCCATTTGCAGGTGTGGTGGAGGGCGATTTGGCTGCAGTCGAAGCCTATAAGTCATCAGGTGGTGACATCGCGCGTCAGCTGACCTCAGACGAGGTCCGCCTGCTGAATCGTCCATCTGCGTTTAACGCTGGCTTCACTCTGGTGCACCTCGCCATCCGCTTTCAGCGCCAGGACATGCTCTCTGTGCTCCTCACTGAGGTCAGTCAGCACATATGCTCACTTTAAGTCATGAAGTAGCCTTGTGCTCATCACCCCTCATACCTGTTTCAGGCATGTTTACATTGATGCATATGTGTTTGTGTGTGCTCGTTCTCACTCAGGTGTCTCAGCAGGCAGCTAAGTGTATTCCAGCTATGGTATGTCCTGAATTAACAGAGCAGATTCGTCGGGAGGTGGCTGCCGCACTACACAGGCGTAAAGGAGAGTTTCCCTGTTACTTCTTCACTGATATCACTACCTTTACTCTTCCAGCTGGTGAGACACATCGTTTTCACCGAACTAGATATGTGTGTGTCAGTAATCGTGCTTGCTCTTTATTGTATTGTACATCTGTTGCATGTAGATATTGAAGACCTGCCTCCTAATGTCCAAGAGAAGTTGTTTGATGAGGTGTTGGATCGAGATGTACAGAAAGGTAAAAAAATTAATTTGTATAATGGCAATATTTAAATGAAATAAATGGAAAGGTCAGGGTTTTTACAATATGACTGGTGTATTGGTTTTCAATGATGGTCTTTATTGGTCACATATACATTACAGCACAGTGGTTAAGGGCCTTGCTCAAGCTCCCAACAGTGGCAGCTTGACAGTGCTGGCTTGAACCCCCGACCTTCCAATCAGTATCTCAGAGCCTTAACCGCTTACTGGTCACATATACATTACAGCACAGTGAAATTCTTTTCTTCGCATACCCCAGCATGTTAGGAAGTTGTGGTCAGAGCATAGGGTCAGTGTCCCTGGAGCAGAGAGGGTTAAGGAACCTTGCTCAAGGTCCCAACAGTTACAGTGCTTTCCAATCAATAACCCAGAGCCTTAACCACAAAGCCACCATTGTCCCAGACTTCATTACACTTCATTAGACTTCATACACCCCGATGGTGTGTATGGTTGAAGCCAGAAAGACATTAATCCCCAAATAATTCACTTGAATTACACTTGAAGTGAACATCATTTTGAAAAACATGTTTGTGTAGGGTGCTAGATTCTTTTCAGGCCCTTTTGTCTTCCTTCCATTCTCTTCTCCTTCCTTGTCCTTAAACTGTTGCTCTTTGCAAAAGTTTAACATATTAAACAAAGGATTCTTCCATAAATATACAGTCCTATAATAAGCACATCTATTAACTGCTATAAAAAATGTTGCAGAGCTCGAAGAGGAATCTCCGATCATAAACTGGTCTTTGGAGCTAGGCACACGACTGGACAGCCGGTTGTACGCGCTTTGGAATCGCACTGCAGGAGACTGCCTTCTGGACTCAGTGTTGCAGGCCACATGGGGCATCTACGACAAAGATTCTGTACTGAGAAAGAGCCTGCATGACAGCTTACATGACTGCTCTCACTGGTGAGGGAACACACATACAAGCCTGAAAGATCTGCCAGAGAGAATCAAAGAAACCCTTATTTAGTCGAACCAAAAAAAACTGTAATTGTCCGTTGATTAAATATGATTGATTTGCACATGAGCAGATGTGTTTTCTTCTTCCTGATTGATGCTTTATGCATCTTTCATCCTGGAGTGATAAATCAGTTATGTATGACTTTGTTTATATGCATGCAGTATAAATCGGAATTTGGCAATATTCAAATTAGTATCGAGTCATGTAAAAGCTGCAGTCCGATGGCCCTAATTCTGATTCCCACCCCTGGAATATGCATATATTAATGTGAAAGTTGTTGCAGATAAACACCTTATTCAGAAAAACCACAGAAAGGAGGTATATGTGCATGCTCATTCTGCAAGGAATTGTGGGTGCTAACAGATGCTTAGCTGTAGGATCAGTATTTAGAAATAGCAACTCTGGCATACTTACAACGACCATGTATATAGGAATATTCTAATGCCTGTACACACATAAACATCATATTCGGAATATGGCTGCAGCCTGAATATAGACCTTAAAGGGAATTTGATGTGCTTGTAAAAGTAGTCAATGCAGACATCACGGCTGCAGTCTGTGGCCAAGAACTGCTAGTAGCTATTTATTCCCAGAAAGCTTTTGGAGTCATGATGTTTAGACATTTTTATTTGTAAATTTGAGTCAGTCCTAACATGAGACCACACCGACAACAATGACCTTTAGCTCAAGAGACAATATTTAACATTTGAATATTTTGCTTGGGGTCGGATTTCACGTGTCAGGCTAAATTTAGCACTTACACACTCGCACCATACAAAATGAAGCTCTGTTACTTGCTGCAGAATGATTAATGCTACTGTTTATAAAAAGACGGTTTGGAAGGGGGGAAAAAAGAAAGCTTTTCATGAACCGTCTTCCAATCAAGAACTCTATAACTATTTTTAGAGACCTTTTGCATATAGTTACCAGTTGTTTCCAAAAATGGAAGGAATACGAGAACTACTACAGATGCAGATATTTATCACAGTTGCAGATAATTAGTAAGCAGGAGATCAGCTAACCCTACTGCTATTGACAGCAGTAGGGTATGAGATTTATTATAGTTGACTAGGACTTCCTCCAAGGTGTCTGATTTTGATTTGTCCAAAAATTAATTATTTAAGAGATGACTTTCTGTTGTTATGCCTTATTAGGTGTGTTTGATTTTGTTTGTTGTGTGTGTTGTAGGTTTTACACCCGCTGGAAGGAGTGGGAATCGTGGTATTCTCAAAGTTTTGGCTTGCACTTCTCTCTGAGAGAAGAACAGTGGCAGGAAGACTGGGCGTTTATTTTATCACTGGCCAGTCAGGTATATATGCTCTCTCGCACTCTTTCACACGCATTGTGTCGAGAGGCAGTTATAGGACTAGGCATCCTATTCCTCACTTCAGTCTCGCACATAATCATAGAGCAACCATGCTGGCAGGATTGACCCTAGCTATTTATAGCAGACCTTTCTCATACGCTTATTAGTGTACAGTATATACCAGCAATGTTCAACTTATTCACAAATCTCACTTTTCTTTCCCCCTCTCCTTGTGCCTTGGTCCTGGAAGCCGGGGGCAAGTTTAGAGCAGACTCACGTGTTTGTGCTGGCCCATATCCTCCGCCGGCCGATCATCGTGTACGGCGTGAAATATTACAAGAGCTTCCGAGGGGAGACGTTGGGATACACCCGCTTCCAGGGTGAGCTGGAGAAATGAGATTTGAATGAGCTAGCTGAATAAACTGGAGCAGTTATCGATCATACATGACTTTTTGTAATATGAAATTTGGTATAATGTATGTTTAATAGTTAGTGACTGGACATGTGTTACCCTGGAGATGCTTTACCACTCATCTCAGTAGATATTTTAAATACCAGTCCTGTTGTGATTGAGCAAGACTGCAGAGACAGCTGAAAGCATTAATGTTAGCTAAACTGTTGCACATGGAGTGGCAGACTATGAATACATTATCACTCGACAGCTTTAAGACTCATTTATTCCTTCATCGCTGAGCGTTGTGTGAACGACAACAGAAGGCGCAACACAACCCCTGTGTTTAAAAAATATTGTGAAAATTTTTCACACAGTGCCATAATCACGGTTCTGGCACTTGCTTCTCTCGCACATGTGCACCAAGCATCACGTTCAACTACCGTGCAGTAAAACGGAACGGTAAGCGCGTCTCTTAAATTAACACAACAAACCAAATGAAGACGCAAAGCTGGCTAGATTATGATTGGTTGGAAGTGATTTATAGCGTAATAGGATATTAACAACATATACAGGCTAGTTTCTGGCACAGCATGTCTTCATTGGTTACAATAAAGTTTGTTTCACTGTAGTTTACTTGACTAATCAATTCAGGATTCTTTGATGTTAATCATTTTTACTTTACATTTTCATTGATGTTGATACCATCCCAAATAATGAGCATATTGTGATGGATAAATTTATTTTCGCCCACTACATGATGGCCGAATGTCATTGCTGTTACACCAGTCCAACTGCCTTGACGTACTACTACTAATATACGTTTAGAATTATAAAGCAAATTGCTGGCATTATGCCCAGATGAAATCCAGGCTAATCTATAATCTCCTGCCCCCTCTACAGGTGTGTATCTGCCCCTGTTGTGGGAGCCGAGTTTTTGCTGGAAGAGCCCCATAGCACTGGGTTACACACGAGGCCACTTCTCAGCCCTGGTCGCCATGGAGAACGACGGCTATGACAACCGTGGTGCAGGTGCTAACCTCAACACGGACGATGATGTCACGGTCACTTTTCTGCCTTTGGTGGACAGTGACAGGAAGCTGCTGCATGTCCACTTCCTGTCTGCACAAGAGGTGAGTGGAGTATTGGTCATGAAGTTGTTTTGTATGGCATTTGTTGGTAAGTAGCTAAGTTGTTTTGCACGTCTATCAGATGGGAACAGAGGATCAGCAGGAGCGTCTGCTGAGGCAGTGGCTGGACTGTTGCGTGACGGAGGGTGGAGTCCTGGTGGCGTTGCAGAAGAGCTCGAGGAGGCGGAGCCATCCTCTCGTCACACAGATGGTGGAGAAGTGGTTGGATGGCTACCGGCAGCTGGGCACCTGTCCTGCCCTCTCAGATGGCGAGGAGGAAGAGGAGGACGAAGATGAGTGAGCAGGAGACGCTTCTCTTTATTCAGAGACTTGGTGCACCTTTACCCCTCCTTGCGGATAACACATGTACACTAATGTAACATTTATTTATCCTTATCATATGTACACACACCCCCACACCCCATTCTTACTCTTCAGCAAGCCAGTGGTCTGTTCTCATCTTTGATGCAAAAAAAAAAGGAAAAAGATTTTGGCCCATGTGAAATAAAAGAACTTAGGTTACAAATGGTACATGCCTTACAGAGTATACCCTTTGTTTTATTCAAGTTATTAATTCTAGATTTGCTTTTGGAAGCAAGAATTGAAGAAATAAGATTTTTCAATAGTTATGCTAAGGGCACTTAAGCACACCTTTTTTTATTATTTGCTTCAGCTCATTTTAAATTTTAGTTGTTGGTAAAAACCTTTCATATAATTTGAGATCAGTCTTTTGTCACAATCCATTGACATATTTATTTACCTGTATGATAGTTTGTGAGCTACAGAAATGAATACATACCACTGTATGATAAACGTCTTGACCTCTTGTGCATGAGGAATTCGACTGCAAACTTGATACAGATGTCTGTGGGTAGTCGGCACTCTGTTCATGCTCACAAAACAGAGCTAGCCTTTCCAAATGGATCATTCTTTTAAGTTGGTTGTTAATGCTGAATGTTACACTACATGTACATGAAGTCTTGGTTCTACATACTGTAACACTTGGGTGTCTGGTCACATCTGTTTGCAGTTTATTAGGTGTTCTGATTTTTTTTTTCTGCTAATATTCTCTGGATGTGCTTGTTAATATTACATTCATTCAAAGATTTGACTGAAACCAAAGTGAACATTGGTCTGTGGTCTTGCAGTGATCAGGCTTGTTTGTTTTGATGTCTTCACCCCTTCTTGTGGCTTTTATGTTCAATCTAGTACCTCACCTAGGTTTAAAGGACACCCTCAAGTTCTCATTTTCTGTTATTATACAATTATGTCATATCTTTGGCATATATTGTATGTCTCTGATGTGTGATAAGGTGGAGACCAAATCATTGAAGGATTATAAGCTGAATGTCTAACAAGTAAAGCTTCTTTAAAACCGTTTGTTTTTTAAAAGCAGTGTATGTGAAGTCTTGTCACAGCAGTGTCAAGGTTGTCTGTCTGTTTTAGTGTGTTCAAGGCCCCTGCAGGAGGAATACATGTTTTATATTGGATTTCTTAAAGGTAAAATAGGTGACAATTGTACTGCCAGTTTCTACACAAGACTACTAAATGTAATTGGAATACATTTTATTTTCAAGAGGCAGAAGTAACATCCAACCCAAACAGAAGCAAGCGTAATAAAAAGAAGTGTTTTTTGTATGATGGGGCTCACATTTGGCCATTGCCAACTTAAAGGTAGAGGCCCTCTGGGGTCCCTTCCTGTTTTTTGTAGAGCACGTTCTCTTTAGACTTCTTGAAGTCTTCATTTGTTACTTTCATCCTCCTCTCCCTCAAGGCCATAAGCCCTGCTTCTGTGCAAATCGCCTGAGAAAAACATGTGTGAAATTCATTAGTCCACACATTTTAACTAAATTGCTCATGTCTACATCACAACTTTCAATAATCAAAAATAATTAGCGATATGATGCAGAAGGTGGCAGTAGAGTTATTCATCTGTTGAACAATTTGCATGAACAAAGGCACAGGTGCAGTTATAGTAATTGCAGTAAGGGCTTGAAGTAATTAGTTGACACTATTTTATAGAATATCTAAAACATGGAAATGCTAGTCCTAATTTGATTTCTTCAGGACCTTACCTTTATGTCAGCGCCAGAAAGGTCATCTTTAGCGAGGATAAGGTCATCGAGGGTTACGTCAGCTGCCAAAGTCATCCTGCTGGTGTGAATCTGGAAGATTCTACGCTTGGTCTTCTCATCAGGCAGTGGGAACTCAATCTTACGGTCGATTCTACCTGCAGAACCACACAACATTTTCAGTCTTGAAGCAAAGATACGATGTATATGTTCTGAGAACGATTCATAGAAGGAAGGGAACAACGATCGGACTTAAAAATGATCACAAGCCCAGATAGTAACAATCTGAATGCACTGAACACAGCATGTTAGCTCAGCAACCGACCTGGACGGATGAGGGCGGGGTCAAGTGTTTCTATCCGATTAGTAGCCATGATTACTTTGACGTCACCACGGGAGTCAAATCCATCCAGTTGGTTCAGGAGCTCAAGCATGGTCCTCTGGATCTCTCTCTCTCCACCGGAGTTGGAGTCGTACCTACACAGGGCACATTGCAAAACACCAACTTAACTCACGCAATCAGGAAAATGTACTAAAACAAATTATTTTGTCAAAGCTAAATCTGCTCCATTATAATATGTTGGTAATGCTGTAAATGTGTCACTTTTTATGACTTGACTATATTAAATTTGTCTAAAGGCTAAATCACACTACACAACTTGCTGACGGGAGTCTTGGAAGTCGTCGTAGTGTTCACACTACGTGATTACTCGGGGGTCACCCACTACACAATCCAACTGTCACCCCACGAGACTATCTGGTGTACAAACTACACTGTCACGAAAACATGCGAAACGTGACAGACATATGACGAGAAAGCCATGCACTAAACAGAAGTTGTTTATTTGAAGATGAACGTAGGACAGAAACAGTGCGAGCTGTTTGCGTGAAGATCCGTGCTGAAGAAACACCAAAAAGGAAAAGACGAAGAAAGTGATTGAAAGAATGGATTATATGTACATCATCTCCTCTTTATTTTTCTACCATAGGTTTCACAGGTTTCCCTTCCTCATGGTGACCTCACCCCATGCCTTGCTCTCTCACTGGCTGTAGCTCGTCATTGCAAGCACTGACAATGAAGACACTTTTCACACCAAAGGATGTGGAGTTGCCCGACAGCTCCAGATATTTAGCATGTCAAATATCTGTCTGGCGTTGGCGAAGTGTCCGTGAGCCTCTTTGATGCATCGTTGAGTAGTTCACACAATGATCGATTGCCGATTTGACTCGGATCAAAGGGCTTTTGTCGGTGAGCTTGCTGACTTGCAAATCCGGCTTAAAATCACGTAGTGTGAACTAAGCTTTAGGTAATGGTTAAGGCAGTAAATTCAAAGAAATACCATACATATTTCATGGAGTAATATTTACTTCGGTAATGTGCACATAAGTATCTGAACTATCTTTAAGAAGTGATATATAGGCATAACACATTAACATTATAACAAAACACTGAAGGAAAAAACAAAAAAAACAACAAAAAAAAACCTGACAACTTAGGCTGTGTCCGAATATCCCTACTGCCCAGTAGGTGAAAAGCAGTACACCAAAGGAGTAAAATGTCCGAATTCTCAGTATTCATAAAACAGTAGGCGTGACTGACGTGTTTCCGCTGTGATTCTGCAGTATGGAACCATTGGACACTGGCGCTATCCCATAAGGTAGTCAGCGCTGTCAGAATTCACGCCGTGTAGTACGTCCGGATCGTATTCACGCTCAACACTTATACTGATCAGTATGTACGGTTTCTGAACGTTTTTTCCCGTAGGTACTGAATGGAAAGCAGTAGGTACTGTCACGGTATGCGAGTTCAGATGCAGCCTTAGAGAGCAGGCAGTTGTTTGGTCCAGCCTTGCATTCATCACTCTTTAGTGCTGTTTAAGTGAAGAAGTGCTATTGTATCTACAAGAGACACTAATCTGGTAGTATGTATGAGAAAACAGATCATTCCGCTGCTATTTATGCTATTCACTATTTATAATAAAGCATGCCTATTCCAAAACCCAAAACTGTATATACAAGCATTATGATTAAATGAAGAGAGATGGGAAATCAGCAAACAACAAATATTTTTTTTTAGATTTTGTTGTATCGTTCCAGTTACATCAGTAGGATAAAATGGTGCACACTGTATGAACACTGGGAGGCTTCTATGACTGTTGAGAATAAACATTCCTACCAACTGCACACATCTGTCTTACCTTTTTGTTCCTATGGCGTCAATCTCATCAATGAAGACTATGGAGGGGGCATGCTCCTCTGCAACTCTGAAAAGCTCTCGGACTAGTTTGGGACCATCGCCCAGGTATTTCTGAATCAGCTCTGAACCCACCACCCTCAGGAATGTGGCAGATGTCTGATTGGCCACAGCTTTAGCCAGCAGGGTCTTACCTATAAACCATAATATTTCATGTCAACATAATCAGTGATTCAGTCCTCACCAAAGCACCGGATCATTTTATTTAGGCTAATCATTTTAAACCAAGTGTTCACTCTGTTAGGTGTTTTGACTGACCTGTCCCTGGTGCACCATACAGAATGACTCCTTTAGGAGGCTTTATTCCCATCTCCTCGTAATACTCTGGGTGTGTAAGTGGAAGCTCAACTGACTCCTGCATAAGAACAACAATATGAGTTGTCTGCATTATCAAGGTACAAAGAAAAAAAAAAATTCTCAAAAGAACTGAAAAGTAAATATAGCAAGAACATCCGCCTCTGTGTGCTTGACACGTCTCGTACCTTGATCTCTTGAATTTGGTTGTCCAGGCCTCCAATGTCAGCATATGTCTCCTGAGGAGCCTTTTCCACCTTCATCACTGTCACCAGAGGATCGGTGTCATCCATCAGCACACCGATCACGGCATGCACCTGCAAACAAAGACATTAATATCACTAATATTCTATTTATTTTTTAAACAGTGTCACACTTTCACACATACTTCAGAGTTTTCATTTCCCAAAATTTTTACAACTCCCTCCCTCTGGACTCCCCCTAAACCACACCACAGCATTCTCCATTTCTCTGCGCAATGGACATGAGTGCACCGAAACCCTTTGGTTGTGTAAGCCGCTACTCTTGTAAACATGCTACACTGCTACCCCTGCTGCATGTTCAGAACTTTACAGTAAAAAACAGCAATTAAATACACAGAAGAACATGGCATTACTGATCATAACAACTGTCTAGTTTGGGCTAAGCAGTGCTGTACACATTCCCAAGAAAAACTTTCTAATAAAAAAACAAAAAGGGAGATTGTCTTTTTTGGTGCATATAGAACAAATATTTTGTACAATCAAGATAAGATAAAATAACTATTGAATCCAAGTGGGAAATTCCACTGTTACAGCAGCAGACAAGAGGAACCGGCCAATAAAATAAAAAGAAGCAAAAAGGTATTTACCACACTAGTTAAAAACTATACAAAAGTGTAAAGAAACTGTAAAACTGGAGAAAAATACATACATGTACATACATATAAACCTTTGTGCAAAGTAACAGAGAATATCAAATGTGCAAGTTATGGCTGCATACTCTTAATAATAATATATTCTGCATTGTTTTAACACACACGTTTTATACACTTGGTTAGACTGGAGACAGTGCCACAGATTTTAAAGTGTAGAGTACACCTACAGTGCATCTGCTGAGACAAGCTGCTGTAAATATTGTCATATTGGTGTAACTAGGTTTGTATGCTTTTAACATTTTTTGTCCTTTTTTCCCCCTTCTTCTAAGAATTCACTACTGCACTAAAGCGGTGCAGCTCACTCCAACTCTCAGCTGTCACTGATTTTGCATTTACTGCAGATATTCTGACACTGCCTAAAGAAACAAACAGCACTCTTTCATCTTACCTGCACATCAAAATATTTAGCACTACGGTTGGTCAAAAGTTTACACTGCGTCTCTGACAATGCAACACTTGATGGAAAATGACAATACCTTGTGATTCAGTAAAACAGAACAGCCTGGTTCCAGAAGGTCTTTATCCACGAAGGAGAGAATGCTGACATAGTGCTCCGAGCCCACTGACGTAGAGACAATGGCATGGTTATCATCAATGATCTCTTCAAGAGTTCCTACTGACATGGGAGTGCCTCTCAGGTCATCAACTTTGGACCTCTCCTCCTGTAAGGACCAACAACAACAATAATTGGTGGGAGTTAGAGCATTTAGTCTGCATCTACCTGACTTTGTTTATAACAGAAGAGGGCATTAAAATGATTGCTTGTGGGGTATAAAGGGAATAATCTAGGCATGAATTTAGTTTCCACTTCAGGTGGAAATGTACATAGTTTTTCAAATATACCTCCTGTTTTTCCTCAAGTGGCTTCATTTGCTCTTGGTTCCTGATGAACTCCTCCTCCATCAGCAGATAGTCCTTGATCCTCTCCTGTTTCAGCAGTTTCAGTCTGCATTGTGTGTGTGGAGTCACTAAAGACAGAAGGAACAAGCTCATCTCATGGCTTATTCGTATCTATGCATTAATATGATGTAGGTTGACTGGCTAAAAGAAGTTTATATACCCAAAGGAAGCTTGCTTGCAGCGTCTGGGCCTTTCGTCTTCTTCTTCTTCTTTCCCACCCTTGTGGGAATTGGGGGCTCATATTTCTTTTTCTTATCCTTTCAATAAAAAAGTGTTTGGTATTTGTTAATCCAATGAATAGGGAAAAAACATGTGACTGACATCTTGCTAGTTGCAATGTTTCCCATACATAGGCTGTACTTGAGCAGCCCACCCAGGTAAATAAAATCTGAATTCCAACTTTTCAGTTCATAATGAATAGAAAATATTATTATTATTATTATTATTATTAATATTATTATTATTATTATTAATAATAATAATAATATTATTATTAATAATAATAATATTAGCAAATCTCATTTTATTTGTCAATTTAATTTATTTTTCTTAAAACTACTAACATCTGTAGACCTCATTCATTGTATTTGTGAATTTGTTTAATTTTTGTCACTCACCACATTTATTTGTGGATTATAATCTATTTATTTGTAATTATGAAATAATTCTACCCCCATAGACAGCAAGCCTGACTTAACTTTTAATGTTATTAAACGAAGATGGATCTGCCCCTGAAGCATACCTCATACCTCTACAGACAGCCTTTGGGGGAAAAAATATTCCAAGAGAAGGAAAATGAAATGTTCCAGCAAGCAATGCGAACTGTGCAAACAGGCACATTTGAAAATATATTCCATAATGTAAATTATTTATTTTGGAAGTTATTTCTTTTGATGTATTTATTTATTTAAGTTATTTATGTTGACATGTTGATAGTTATTTCTTTTGAGCAGTAATTCGTTTGCAATAAACATTTGATTCATAACCCTTTGTTTGACTAGTTTATTACTGACCCCGCACAGTCACAATTAAATTCTCATCCTGTGGGAAACACTGAGCGGCATCACAGTCAAGGGGAAATAAAGCAGATACTTACTTTATCATCTTTCTTCCCTCCTCCAGGGCCATGTCCCCCACTCTGATTCTGTCCCTATTCAACACAAGCGTACAGCACATTTTATGTCCTCATGATGTCCTTAATGACTTATAAGGTTACAATAATTCACATAAGGGCTTAGTATTTAACTAAATGGTTACCCGAACTGCTATAAAACTACGGTTAATTTACTGACCGAGGCAGCGGCTGGCTAAAGTCTGTTATGCTCCACAGCATGCTAGCGAGCGCTAATGTTATAACTCTAACACTAAAAACATTAAACATTCCAAAATTACTTTTCACAGTTAAAAATATGTGATTAAACAAGAACTCAACATATTCCTGCAACTGATACAATTTACTCAAATACTTATGTAGGACTGAAGTGTCTAACTAGATAGGAAATAAAATTGCTTGCTCACCATTGTCGCTTGTTTGCCAGCTACTGCTTCCGGGTTAAGAAACACAACTTCCGCTTCCTTCGCCTTTTTTTTTTTTTTTTGGCGTTAATGGCAGTTGGGAGAACACGTACAATAATGTAATACTGCCACCAACTGTGCTGGAGAAACAACAAATATGTTGAGAGTGGCAGATTTGTAGGCCTTGTTTCAATACTCTTTTTTAAACATACCATCATCTACGTGCTCACTACAGAGGGGTACGATTTTGCAATATTCACTATATAGTGCATTTTCAAGCTCTGACATTTTGTAATGCTGTCCCAGATGCTGTATGAGTGTACTTTAATGCAATTTTTAATAATAAAAAAATGGGTATAAAGTTTAAAAAGTTTAATATTTTAATAAATAGCTAGGTGGCGTGGTGGTGGATGATTACACCTCACAGCTCCGGGGTCCTGAAGCCAGACTGCTTGGTGTCCAGGAGGTTGTTCTGTGTGAGAAAATTTGAGAGTTGATTAAAAACAGCTCTTTCAAGAGTTTTCGAAAGAAAAGGGAGTAGGGAAACAGGTCTGTAGTTGTCAAAACTGTTTTATACTCAGCTGTACGTGCAAGCAACATACCCAAGGCTGGTTAAGGAAAACATAAGAGAAAAACATAAGACAAAAGATAAAACACCTTGACAAAAACATAATCAAAGGACAGAAACCCCAAAACTTAATAAGACCATGAGTAAGCAAAAATCACATTGAACTGATTTTAAATGATTGAAAGGAGAGAGGAATCAAAGCAAGTCAGATGGAATATCCTCGCTTTCTCAAATGTCACGTCAAAGTGGCGTCAATCAATGATGACTGTGCTTGGCTGGATTCCCTCACTGCGCTTCAGGGATCCGACATTATGTTGTTGGAGATTGGTTAATAACAACATTCTTAATAAAGCTAAATGCACTGATAGTATGTGACATGTCTGGGTTATTCAACAACAAATTAATGAACAATACATAATTTATCGCATCTTTTGTATAGCTTTGCATATCCAAACATGCAAGGATCAATTAATTACAATACTAATTGTAAGCATATTATTATTTAATTATATTTCACACAAAATGCCATCACATCATCAAATGACTTTTTGTTAGAGATTGTGGCAGATGTAAAGGAGGTGGGGAATTTAATCATGTGTCAGGTTTTTCGACAAGAAACACTTTTCGACAAGAAACACTTTTCGTTCCTAGCTCCTCTGGCAGCTTCCTCACTCCTCGTTCATTGCCTCCTCATGGTGCAATTAGAAAATTGATATGTTCTTCAAGATGGTTGACTTTGATCAATTTCTGGTTCACGGGCTGGAGGGCAGAGGTGCAAGGAATCAAGGAAGCTTCAGTTTGAGTATTAAGAAGCACCCTGTGTGAAAACAGGTCTGTCACAAGTTGTCCCTGTGTCTATGTGGGTTTAGTCCAATCCAAAAGATTTTAGAGCTTTGAGTCATGACTGACTGAACAACTATTTGTTAGCTAGCTGATATTATCCATCATTTTAATCAAAGTAATGCAAGTATAAGTAGCTAATGTAAGGTACCAATATGCTACACTGTAAGACATAACAGAAAAGGTTTGATAAAGCTAATTTGATCAAGATAGCCAGTATACTGAAGCAACTGCCAGAGTGTCACCCAAATACAAGGCTTATTTCACTACACATAATTGTAAAACTCTACAGAAATAATAAATAATAATGAAACATTCTGCAGCTGTAATAACAGATAATGTAAAAACTTTTAAACACTTTTTACATTTGTCAAGTGATAAGCTTGACAGATGGAACAGGTTTGTTTTTTGTTGTTGTTTGTTTGTTTTTTACTTTTAGGGGCTATGTTGGGCTATTGTTTACCCAACATTTCAGCACATTACGAGTGTTTCACTTGCAAGAGGGTTAAGACTCTTGACAGGCAAATGCCAACGTTCACCAGCAGCTCATATCATGTAAAAGGTAAAAGTCAGATAAATGAACATTCCACTTAGTCAGAGGCTGTTGCACATTTATAGAACACAGAAAACAACAAACCTGAAGTGAAGAAGTAGAACTGACATTCAAGCATTTGGCTTTTAAAATTGCTTGTCCTGCCACTCACCCAACCTTTTCCTACAGTGTGTGTTGTGGTTTGCATCAATATTTACACTTATGGAAAATTTCTGCTCAGATTTTTGTCTGGCTAGTGACAGCATTTTTTGCAGTGTACACCAGGAGCACTCAGTTTTTCCATAATTTTCACATCTCTCTCACACCTTCACACACCTAAAACATCGTCGTATCAATCTTAGAGCCACCTTGACTTTTTCACTCCTGGTTTAAACATGTAAGAATCATAACCTTTTGTTGGTCACAGAGCTTATTTTCTGCAATAATCCAAAAGCCAATTGAAATAATCCTATTGGTTTTTTTTGTCGAGGGAACTGGGGTTACGCTAACTTCCGTGGTGGCCTACAAAAATACCTCATCCCTGCAGGATTGAAGACTTCCACATTAATGTCCGACCCCTGAAAAGGGGACACAACTCTCTCTTAATGTGGAGATAAAGTCCATCTCTACAGAATGCAATTATAACATTTATAATGGCAAAGATGCCAATGTGCACGTAACACCAGTACCATTCACAAAGCGTGAGACTTTCTCGCATTAAAATTATTTGGTGAGAAAACAGCTTTTGGTTATGTCAAGAGCACGAGAAAATTAAATCGAGATCACAAGAATACAACAAAGAAAAAAAATAATTATGCATGGGCGCTAAGGGCTTCAGTGGTTTCCTATACATAAATGTAGCCCATTTAAAAAGACCATGCTCTGATAAGTGAGTAAATTAAATGCAGTAACTGTTGATGCCCCTAGATGGCGGTTACCTCTTTTTTTTATGAACACGTGGTCTGATCGCGTTTAGTAGATTTTCATCTTCAGCGAGTGCCGAGGTACTCATTAACCCGCTGATTAATCAATTCGTGTAAAACATCTGAAAAGCGTGTTTAAAGTGTTCATTTTTGAGTATTTTGCTTCAGACATCTAGGTGAATTTGTTTGATCTGAGTTAAATTTTAAAGTATGTAATCCCTGCTTTAGTTAAGGCTATATCACCTATTCAAAATGAAATGTTATACCACTGGTCAGAAGTTGATTCTTTTTTCTTTTGTTTTCTTTTTTAACAACAGCTCTAACACTAACACTGGCTCCTTCAGTGAAAATCTAAAGAAACAAAATGTGTTTAAATTCATTCATGATGTATTATGAATTGATGTATAATCATACAGTGTTTTTTGTGTTCAAGTAATCTCTCTACCCACTTAAATCTCATATACATGGCTTCTTTTAGTGAAACTGAGGTAGAATTGATCAACCTTCAGTAAACACTTTATCCTGGTCCGGGTCGAAGTGGAGTCGGAGTCTATCCTGGGCAGGGGCGCAAAAATGGGGTTTTGGCGCCATTTACGAAAATCATTCTTTGAACATCCATCCATCCATCCATCCATTATCTACACCACTTATCCTACTAGGTCACAGGAAATCTGGAGCCTATCCCAGGGAGCACGGGGCACAAGGCAGGGTACATCCTAGACGGGGTGCCAATCCATCACAGGGCACAATCACACACACATTCACACACTACGGACACTTTGGACATGCCAAACAGCCTACCATGCATGTCTCTGGACTGGGGGAGGAAACCAAAGTACCCAGAGGAAACCCCCACAGCATGGGGAGAACATGCAAACTCTGCACACACAGGGCCACAGCGGGAGTCGAACCCCCAAACCTGGAGGCATAAGGCAAACATGCTAAAATCTTCTTTAATAAAATGTTATAAATTATGTGTTATAAACATTTTTATTTAACTTTTGTTTAGCATTTTAGATGAGTTCAAAAATGTATTTTATTATTTATAGGCAGTGATTGCATATCACTTTATTTGCACAATTTGTAGATGCAGTTTTTCACAGATTGGTGAACCTTTTTACTTCTGAGAGACTCTGCTACTCTTTTTATACCCAATCATGTTACTGGCATGTTTCCAATTAATCTGATAAATTACAAAGTGTTCCTCCAGCTGTTTATTTTTAGTAACACTCACTTTTCCAGCCTTTTGTTGCCCCTGTCCCAACTTTTTTGAGATGTGTTCTGGCCATCAAATTTAAAATTACATTATTTTTTCCTTAAAATTTTATTTTAATGTAATTTCCCCAGTTTAAACATTTGGTGGAATTTTCTAGCTGATTATTTAACCAGATTTACAGAGCAGCACCTTTACTGCTGTTGCTTTGAGTCATTTACACCAACATTTATGTTCTAGGACAGTGGTTTTCAAAGTAGGGGCCGCCAGGGGGCGCCCGGGGGCCTCAACAATTTGGTGTGCCCATTCCTCCCACTAGTATGTTTTCTCTTTCTCACTCTCTCAGACAACCACACGCACACACACACACACACACACACACACACACACACACACACACACTCAGACACACACACAATCAATTCCTAATATAATGTAAAGATATTATTATCATTAATTATAAATTATTAATAAAAAAAGGGCGATATATTCAGAAGTCTGTATTTTTAATGTGTTTTAAAAACATCTTGCAAGGGGGGGGCTCGGTCAAATGTTAATGTCATTTGGGGGGCCTTGCCTGGAAAAGTTTGGGAACCCCTGTTCTAGGATAAAGACCTAGATCATTTGTGCAGCATTTTTTTTAACCTTTTTTAATTTTTATCTTTTTACCAATGTTCACTTATTAAGAAAAGAAGAATCTTGTTACTCTGTGTGTGTGTGTGTGTGTGTGTGTGTGTGTGTGTGTGTGTGTGTGTGTGTGTGTGTGTTTTACAGGTGCAGTACACATGTTAGATATTGTTATATAACAATAATTGTAAAACCTTTTATCTTGGTATACAATATTATTGCAAAACTGTATTACCACTGCACTATTCTAGATCAGAATATTGCATTCTAAAATATTGTCTCTAAATGTGCTTTATTTATTTAGAATAGACCCATTCAATAATATTGCTGCCCGCCCTCTGCACTACCTGGGCGAGGTAAGGCTTGCACTCCTCTCTGCTCTTAGAGAGAGATACATGCACCGGCCTCTTGCCCAACATCTTTCCATTCGCTCCTTTAATGGCCGCCATGGCTTCTGTTGAAGATGAAAAATTAAAGAACCCAAATACTATGGAGCGGCCATTCTCCATCATCACCTGTAGGGGACAGCGAGGAGGAACAGAAAGCAAAGAATGAGCATTTTATGCACACTAAAATCTAAACAGATCAGCTATGTTATAGGGCTGCACAATTAATCGGATATCGATCGTGATTACGATTTTGACGGCCCATGATTACATGGACATGATCGACTGCGATATTAACGTTTAAAGTTCGTCCTCCGCTCATAGAAAACTCCCCTGCAGATCAAAACAAGCACTTCCTAAACATACAGCCAGTCACCATAGAGTGGTGCAGGGATGACTTCATTTTGTAATGCTAAAATCCCGGAAACAAGAGCATTTTAGCGCTCGAGTGCTAAATGGCACTACAGAGGTTGTCGGGGACATTAAACGTCATTACGGCAAACAGGAAAAAGCTTTGCAGATAAACTCAGGGTGCTATAGTGCAACCATTTCACTCGCATTTGCAACTGAAAAGTACTTTGTGCGACTGTGAATTAATATTTATTGGCAACGGTGCGAGTGACCTGTTCGGAGTTGTGTAATACAATCAGGATAAAAACTACAGGAAGTCCAAAATGCTTCTACACTGAGCAAGTTACTTTCACACTGCTTTTCATCACCTCAGTCAACCAAACAAGTGTGTAAATACTGCAGAGAAGCCATTATGATGACAAGTAACACTGTACATCATCTGCTTCAACTTCCTGATCTCACAAACCACCATCTTTTATTGATCCAGCAATATGACCTGAACCTGTGACTGTCACCTTGTATAGACACAGCGGCGTCGGGCGGAGTACATTAATAATAATGCTAACGCTACAAGGTGGGTTTTAATTCAAACTTCTTTATTAAATAATTCCTCACCAATCATAATCAAGAGTAGCAACTGTTCAGTCTGTAAACATACAGAACACTGCTGCTCTCCTTCACTAACTCTAACTCACTTCATTTAAACTCACAGTTGCCAGATATCACTAGAAAAGTCAACTCCAGTTTCCATGTTTTGATTTAATCCCCCCGAAAACACAATATTATCAGCAGACATGGAACACTGCACTGGGGGAACCAAACTAAAACTTATAAACAAACAAAAATAAAACTACTAAAATGTAAAGAAAAGAAAATGTGCTTAGTTATAAATAAATCATTTAATATAAAAAATAGATATTATAATAACTTCATAAAATATAAATAAAATGAGAAATTAAATAATGTTTAATTGCTATGGGTTGCATTTAATATCAAATTGACATTAAGCTTAGTTGGCTGTTTCTTTAGAAGGCTATTGGCCTTTTTCCTAATATGGATCATTTTTGTGTTAGTCTACTTTTAATTAGGACTCTTTATTGTTTAAGATATTTTAAAATAAATATTTTATGTTGTTTATTTATCAATTAACCAACAGTATCTCATTGCTATTGTTTTTAACTCAACAGTGACCATGAGCAGAGAGCTTACATTTAACTGTTTATGACAGACCTCCTGATTAAAGTTTAAACAAAAAAGATTGGTATCTGGATCGGTATCGGCTGTAAAAATCCTGATAGGTGCATCCCTAATGAACACCATTAAACTAAAGCAATTTGCATCTGGCGGATAAATTAACTCACCCAATCACATCCTATATGAGATTATTCAGATATATGCACAGTACACACAGAGTGGTTCGAGAACTGGCTCCAGCCCAGAACTATGACAGTGGAAATAATAATGTAGCTTTAAATATATTTAAGAGGAGCAGACTTAAAAGACTGAACATTGATGTTTATTGTATTTGTTTACAAGGTGGAACAGGTTAAGGGTTGTTTTTTGCATACAGCCTGTAAAATTAACTGAAAATATTAAATTTAGTTTATCAGAAGGTAAATTAATGTGTCATGACTCACTCTATGTTCCTAAAGTCTGTCATAATTGACAAGCTCAAGTTTTCTCATGCCTACTTGTGTGTTATATTGTAGCACATCTCTAAAAAAAACACCAAAAAAAAACCCCTAAACTTCAACCGTGCACCTAAATTTTTGACTGTGCTCCTAAAATAAATTGTTACCGTAGAGCCCTGAGAGGAGGCAGCTGAAAATAAAGATAAACATCACATACTTTATTGCGAAAGAAGAAGATCCTTTTGTCAAATTTGGGCCGCTTATCAGACCTTACCACAAAAACGGAGTTGACATTAATCCCACATACGATAATAATGTAAGATGTGTGGAGATGATGACATAATCAAATTTCTGACATAATGAGAAAGAGCCTGTCAGCGAAGTTGAAAGCCACGAGGTATCTAGCCATTCTAATAGACGGAGACACTGATATATCAAACACCGAATGTGAGATTTTTTATATACGCTTGTTGGAGGATGGGAAGTCAACCTCCTAGTCGGATAACGGACCCTTGAGCACTCCCATGCTATTGGTAAATTGTTTCTCTTGATAGGATTTATTCTTGTATAAAGTTGAATAGGGCTGCAATAATTTGAATACTTCGTCTCCGGGGTATAAAGTAAATTAATCCCTTGCCATTGCGTTGCTAACAATCACTCCGCTAGCTAGGTTAGCAGCAAGGCTGACAGTGTCATATCTGTGTGGGCAAACTGTGGCTTTTGCCGTGTAAAACTCTGCATGATGTAGGTCTATACACCAACTCAAACACAAATTCTATGCTTTCATTCATAGCAACTTTATCTTCCACTTATCTAACTTAATAAACAGATTAGTCGATTACCAAAATAATCATTAGTTGCAGCCCTAAAGTTGAATCATTATTCATAATGGAGATAGTATTTAGTTTGTCAGAAAGACTTTTGTATAATTTAATTGTTTTTTGTGTTGTCATTTGAGGTGTTTTGGATGCCACCAATCCTGCATTTTGTGCTGTTTGCCCAGAGGAGGATGGAGGGTCATGTATGAAGAAGTGCATCTCCTTTGGGACAGATGGTGCCTCTGTGAACATGGGCCACCATGCTGGAGTGATTGCCCACCAGCAGAGAGAGGCAGGGAGGCATATAATCCCAATCCACTGTATGCCACATAGGTTTGTAATTATTGAAAAATGATTCTCTATGGTTTATTTGTATTTACTAACAGAGAATGTTAAACAATACTCTGTGTGTGTGTGTGTGTGTGTGTGTGTGTGTGTGTGTGTGTGTGCGTGTGTGTGTGTGTGTGTGTGTGTGTGTGTGTGTGTGCTAAGTGCTGGTATGGAAAATATTTACCACCAAATTATTTACAAGAGAAATACAGTGAATTGTTTGAAAGATTCTGTTCTGACTTTCACAGGCTAGAGCTGGCAATACTGACCATTCAAAAGAAAGAGCCAAAGCTGTCTGTTGTAAAAAATCTTCTGCATCTGATATGGAAGACTTATCACTTCAGTGGAAAATCCAAACGAGAGCTCTATGGTCTCGGACAAGAGCTCAATGTGGATATTTGCACACCATCTAGCGTCAAGGGAACTCGCTGGATTCCCCATGTCCACAGAGCCCTCAAAGTGTTCCTTCGGCATGGACAAGACAAGGACCTTGCCACTGACCAAGGCCAGTACTCAGTTGTTCTCCAGCACATCCAGCACCTGGCCATAGCTTCAACAACAGCGGAAGTTCAAGGGCAGGCACAGAAGGTCAGTTTTAGTCAGTAAATTTAATACAACTAATTTTTTTAAAAAGAATCAACTAATTGACAGATGGCTAAAGAAAAAAAAAACCTAACACTTTTACTGTGTATTTATTTACTCACTACTTAACAGATAAAGCAGGAAATGGAGAATGCACTCTTTTGTGTATTCTGTCATTTTCTCTCAGACATGTTTGAGGAGCAATCCTCACTTAGCCTCACCATGCAAAAGAATGACCTAATCCTCCCCCAAGCCATATCAGAGTTGAGGAAGACAGTGACCAGACTGGAAGCACTAAAGTTTAGGGCAAAGGCATGGGGCATGCTGGAGTAGATCCAGACTATGACTGCTCAACTCAGGGTGATGAGAGGATATTCCAGGTGTGTTATGATGAGAGTTTGTTAGGATGGAAGAGAAATTGATTATTAAGACAGATTCTTAGTGTGAGAATTAATGTATTAATTGCACAATACAACCAATTAGAGGATAAGGAGGGAAATGCAGTGAACATTGGAGAAGTCTATAAAAAAATTTGAGGCTGACAAATGGCCAGACATTTCATTGTCTGTTGGTGTGTCTGTGTGTGTATGTATATGTCTGAAAGGCTTCACGGACCTCACCAATCCCCAGTTGAAGCAGCACATGGAGGCAGCCATAAACATCGGTGTGGAAGATCTCAAAGCCAGGTTCGGTGGTTTGCTGAAGGATGAGGGTGCTCAGACCCCAGCGGAGTCTTTCAGAGTGCTAAACCCTGACACATGGCCAGAGGACCAGGCCAGCCTTCTCACCTTTGGTGATGATGATGTGGCAGACTGGGTGAGGCATTTCAAGGAGCCTCTAGAGAGGTAAGAATTTATTTGACACTAGACTACCATATGAGGCAATGCTATATAAACTCACTTGCTCTGTTCAATCCTGCAGATCGGGGTGCAACATGGCAGCAATGCAGGATGAGTGGCAGGGGCTGAAAATCCTGGTCAGCCACAATTTCAAGGACAAGTCCTACAGTGGCCTGTGGGAGATCATGTTGACAAAGGACCCCTACAGACTAGATTACAAGGTAGGCCAGCAGTAGTACTGAGTGGTTGGTATCGTATCTTTCTATGGTTGGTTTTGATAAGTTAATGGTAAGAGTTTAAATGAAATTGAAAAGTATAATCTTTTCTCTAGAACATACTGGAGTTGGTGCATATTATGCTGGTACTGCCCATTTCAGCCACTCAGGGTGAGCGAGGCTTCACTACGCAGAACCGCATAAAGCTCTCTTGGGGTCTCCACCACCGAAGACCTGATGAGGATCAGCCTGGAGGGGCCTTCTGTCGAGGAGTTCGATCCTACTCCTGCTGTGGACTGCTGGCTGATCTCTAAGCGTTCCAGACGGCCTACATACAAAAGCAGCTGGACAAACTATATCCTTTGCGTCTAGGCCAATGTGTGATTTTGCACGAGCAGTATGTATGAAGTAAATCATTTGTTTAATAATC
This sequence comes from Ictalurus punctatus, assembly GCF_001660625.3. NCBI lineage: Eukaryota > Metazoa > Chordata > Actinopteri > Siluriformes > Ictaluridae > Ictalurus > Ictalurus punctatus. Next base: position 17,513,515 of record NC_030424.2, on the reverse strand, counting down.
TAATTTTTTAGAGAAAACCTTTTTCACTGTGTTCCTAAAGTTCTTTGTGTGCTCCTAAATTTTTTAATTTAAAATCAAACATTTTGGCTGCAACAATCACAAAAAAGTAGTATATTGATCTTTTCATTTTTCACACCATTATGTGTAAGGTTTAAGTGCCAAGTCAGGAATTAAAAACATAAAGACTGTCATTTATATATATATATATATATATATATATATATATATATATATATATATATATATATATGTACATGTTTACTAACCACAAAATCAAGGTCCTGTGTAATGATCGGCTATGATGATGTCATGTGGGGTCAAGGGGCATCGTTGCCGCAATGCTCGCTCTCTCTCTCTCTGTGTTAAGGTACCATTTTTGGGATGTTTTACTCGGTTAATTCTCTTCTAATGACCGACGTGTAACCATGCGTAAGCCTATGGTATCCTGCAGTGTAATAAACGAAGAACAACACTTTCAGTCTGTGTCCGGCTGAGTTATATTAACTTTCCTGAGAAACCCGTTAGGATCTAGCCGGATCCTTACAAGTGGCGCCCGAACTGTGAATGAACATCCTAGGAAATAAAAGTTTGGACACCAGAGAGTGAGTGAACTTTAAATGTAGCTTTCATACTTGATGCTGATAAGGCAGGTGAACTGTAAGTGAAGTTTCATTCGTACTGGAGTTTTAGTTAGCTGGCACGCATGCTAGCAGGATAAACTAGCAATCTCACTACTGCGTTGGTGGAGATAACCCACTGTGGGATAATTTTTTTTTTTTTTTTGCCAGTATAGGTTTTCTAAGTGTTGCCGTCTTTAAGGTCATCTGTTGCTATTGGGAGTACATGCAGTGACTGGGTATTTTGGGATACATGTATATATACATGCATATATCTTTTCTTCTATATATGTGTCTTAGGATCATCACTGCTGTCCATTGAGATACATTTTCTTACTGATATTAATGTAACTAATTTTAGTTAGATTCTTACACAGCTTTTGCAATGGCTAAGCATTTGGATACATTTAAATATGGGATGGCAGTGATGAGGGTAGTTTGGTTTCGCCTGAAATTTTGGATGGTGGGTCTTTCATAGTTCAGCGTCTTGCTGTTCAGGTAGATAAGCTGCAACGACAGGTAGACACACTGACATCGGCATTTAGTATGTATGTTGACTTACAACACAGCTTGCTGCAGCAGTTAGAAGATCAGACTTCTCAGCATTCATGTAGACAGGACACAAAGGCACACCCTATACTTACCTCAACCCCTGCAATGTGCACACTCGCTACCCACACCAACCAAGATCATCAGACTTCTCAACAGACACAGGGACAAGCCTCTAATGCCTATCCTGTAATTAGCTCAACCCTGGTTACACACACTCTCACTAGCCACACTGAGCAGTTACATCCATGGACACCTGCTGTTCATTCAGCCCATCTCCCTGGATTTATGCCACCCATGTTTGATGGGGGTAACTCTCTTGACCCAGAAGAATGGCTTCAGTCTGTTTCTTTGTACAAGACAACGCTTGGTTTATCTGACACTCAGCTTTTCCTTGAGTTGACAAGTTTATTTGGAAAGGAACCCCGGAAGTGGTATTCTGCCTTGCAGCCTCACCTACTCTCATGGGAGCATTTCTCAGATCTCTTTCAACAGGCCTTCCTGCCTACAGACAATGTAGAGAAAATCTGGAGAGGGATTTTGGACAGAGTTCAAATGAACCACTCCCCACTTTTGTAGCTCACCTAGTGACTGAGTTCAAGTGACTAAAGCAACCCCCCTCTGAGCGATAACAGATTGAAGTAATCTGCTGGCATGTTTCTGATCAGTATAGACTAGCCCTTTATGCTGCCGCACCTATAACTTTAACAGAGCTACTTCTGACCGCCCATGAGCTACATGCTGGATTAGGGCCTGTTTCTTCTAGTAGAGCCCTCATTGCCCTGACACCTCCTCGCCAGGACCTGCACTGCTACAAGTGTTTGACTCTGGGGGTCACCACACGCAATTGTGGGAACTGTAGGAAAAATAGGCAGAATGGTAGTGCTGAACCTACCGGAGGGGTTGCTGTAGTTTCTAAGATAGGCCAGGAGACCCCAGGTACTTCTGAGGTCACTAGAGGTGGGACTGGTGCTTGGCCTCGTAGGTTTCAAAGGGCTCGTGAGTGTAAGCAGAGAACGGAGTCAGGGACCAGTGCACAACAGAAAGTGAGTTCACACACAGTTAATTTGGTGCAAAACAGCCCAAAGAGGTCAAAGAATACTCCACTGACAGCAGTGATGGTTGTCAATCAGGTTTCACTGAAGGCGACCCTGGATACAGGCACATCTATTTCAGCAGTCCATCCATTCACCCTTCTTAAATGCGGGATAGAAGAAGATGTCGTTCTTCCTTGGAATTTTTCCCCACTGTAGTTGGTGGACTCAAAACAATGCACCCCATCCGGTGTTGTATGGCTACCTGTTCAACTACTGGAGCAACCATTTACTCACCGCTTTGTGGTGTTTCCAGACCTGTCTTGTCCCATTCTCTTAAGGACAGATTTTATGATTCAGGCTGACTTTCACATCCACCCAGCCAGAGGAAGCATTAAATTAGGAGATAATGCCATCTCAGCGCCAGACCTATGCTTGCTGGAGTTTGATGATTTGGAGGGCCACGTAGCTTGCCTCACCTTTAAGGATGTCCAGACCGATCTTGGTCCAGTGGTGGAACAAGCAGCCCTGCCTTCAGTGGACAAGAAAAAACTGGCAAACCTATTGGGAGACTTTGTTCATCTTTTTGGCGCAAAGCTGGGACGTACTTCATTGGTTGAGCACATAATAGACACTGGGACTGCAAAGCCACTGTGTTTTCCTCCCTACCGTGCTTCACCTGCAAAAAGAAAGATTATCGAGGAGCAGATTTCCAGAATGTTGGAGGATGGCATTATTGAGCCTGCTTCAGGGCCCTGGGCCTCTCCAGGCACAGATCCAAGATTTTGTGTAGACTTTAGGGAAGTGAACAAATATACAGTGAAGGACTCCTACCCACTTCCAAGAGTGGATCACTCTATGGTTTTTTTGGCACGTGGTAGATTTATTTCTACACTGGACCTTGCATGGGGTTACTGGCAAGTGTCAGTGGCCCCAGACGCAAAACCAAAGACAGCCTTCATGTCACACAAAGGGTTCTATCAGTTTAAAGTTATGCCTTTCAGGTTATCAAATGCACCTGCAACATTTCAAAGATTGATGAATACTGTATTGGCAGGGCTCACCCACAACTGCTGTATGGTGTATCTGGATGACATTGTGGTCGCCTCACCGACCTTCGACCAGCACCTGGCAGACCTCACCAGTGTGTTAGGGCGTTTGGCAGATGCAGGCCTTTCCTTGAAGATGGCTAAGTGCCATTTTTGTAATCCAAAGTTACGCTACTTGGGTTACCTGGTGACACCAGAAGGCCTTGGACCTGACGAGGGTAAGGTGGCTGCGATTAAACAGTTTCCCACACCGAAGACAGTTAAAAATGTGCGACAATTCCTAGGAATGACAAGTTACTACTGCAGGTTCATCTCAGGGTATGTCCGTATTGCCGTGCCGATGATGGTCTCAAGAGGGAGGATGCCCCATTTGTGTGGGGCACTGACTGCCAGGTGTCTTTTGATTATATAAAAACAACAGCTAATCAGTGCCCCAATCCTTATTTTGCCTGACTTTGAGAAGCCTTTTGCAGTACACACAGATGCCTGTGATGTGGGCCTTGGTGCTGCATTGACCCAAACTGGTGAGGATGGTTTGGAGAGGGCTGTCGCTTTTGTGAGCCGTACCCTGCACAAGTCAGAACACCCATATTCCACTTCAGAGAAGGATTGCCTGGGGGTAATTTGGGCTCTGGAAGATTTTCGTCTGTACATTGAGGGCTCTAGTGTCACAGTGGTGACGGACTACAATAGCTTGAGGTGGTTGATGGTAAGGCCCTCCCCATCAGGACGGCTAGCTCTCTGGTGCTTGCAGCTGCAGGACTTTGACTTTGAGTTTGTCCACAGACACAGGCTAATCTAGTTCTGGATGCACTCTCGTAAAACCCTACCAGTGACCCATTGGCACCTATAGACCTGTTACCACCTTATGCCACAGTTGGCTCATTAAACCTAAGGCGCCAGCCACTAATGGTATTGGAAGACAAGAAACAGCTTCAGTTGCTCCAGCAGGTTGACAAAGTCATCTCATCAATATATACTGAATTGGAAGGCTGCCCCTGTGTGGATTCCCCAGACTTCTGTATTCTGGATGGGCTGGTTTACTTTGTGGACAAGAGAACTTCCTGTCAGCGTCATCTACACAAGGATCTACGCTTCTATGTGCCAGAAGCTCTGAGGGGCACTCTGCTGAAATATTTCCATGATCACCCCATGGCTAGTCACTTGGGTGTAACCAAGACACTTGGGCGCTTACAGAAGCGGGTCTACTGGCCAGGTATGTGGGGTGATGTTAAGAAGTATGTACTGTCCTGTGTAACCTGCCAGCTGTCCAAGCCGAGCAACCAGAAGCCGGCGGGCTACCTAAAGCCAGGGGTGGCTATTTACCCGTGGGAGTTTGCTGGCGTTGATTTCATGGGACTCCTCCCCAGATCTTGCTGTGGGAATATGTACATTTTAGTATTTATTGACTACTTCACCAAATGGGTGGAACTCTGTCCTATTCAGGAAGCCACAGCAGTGGTTGCAGCATGCAAGTTTGTCTCTGAGGTGTTTGCAAGACATGGCGCTCCCACACATCTAGTCTCAAACAGGGGTGTCCAGTTTGTGAGCGACTTCTTTGAAGCGGTAGTTGCTGCTCTCGGCTCAGACCACAGGCTGATGACAGCGTATCACCCTCAGGCTAACCAGACAGAATGGGTGAACCGTACCATCAAGGTGGCAATCTGCACTTGTGTGGGACATAAACATAGGGATTGGGACCTCCACTTACCTTTGATCTCTTTTGCATTGAGGACAGCGCCCCAATTTCTCTTGTATGGCAGAGACCTGAACACACCTCTCGATTTAGGGATATCACCATTCCCTGGGTGTGTGGCTGACTCAGTTTCTGATTACAAGATGGAGCTCACTTCAACTTTGCAGGAGGAGTATGACCATGTGAGAGGTTTTCTGGCAAGCAGCCACGCTGCACAGAAGAAACACTATGACAAGAAACGGCACAGGCTCTTGTTCCATGTGGGTGACTTGGTTAGGCTGAAAGCTCACCCTCGGTCGATGGCTCAGCTAGTTTTACTGCCAAGCTAGCCCCAGTCTACAAAGGCCCATACAGGATTGCCGAAGTGATGTCAGACCTGAATTACAAGCTGACCAGAGTAGCAGATGGTGCGGAGAGTGGTGTTCACCATGTTTGTAATCTGCTGCCCTTTTTCACTTGGGATGAAGGTGAGGAAAAGCTGGAGAGTGCACCCCTACAGTTGGCTGAAGCTAATGTACAGGACAGAGTAGTGGATATCCCTGATGACCAGGGGGAGTATGGATTGACTTCTTATCCCATGACCAGTTCACAGCCTGTCCAGCCATGGTGGCACAGGCTCCCTCGGACAATACACCTGTGTCCACACACCCTGACTTTGTCTTACCTCACACTGATGTGCACCTCACTCACACACAGTCTGTGCACACAGAAACCCACTCATACGCCCTTGGCCTTAGGCATGCAGAGGTTCCTTACCTCACACATCTGCATACACAGCCCGCTTACACAGGAATGCACTCATACGCCCTTCACTCTAGGCACACACCAAGGGTTACCTGTAACTGGGAGGTTAACAGGTGGACAAATCCTTATTTTGCTCCTCTATTTGAATATTGAAGTGATATGTTTTCAGTTTTTCTCATTCTCTGGTCTTATTCTGCTTTATTTTTTTAATTGCTGTCTGTGAAGGCCTTATATTGGTTTGGCAGTCTATTGTCTTACAAGAGTGAACGTTTATTAATAGGGTAATGTGACATACTGCTTTGTTTTTGAAATACTGTTAATGCCTGTGTGCCTTGAGGTTTTGATGTTACGATATTATTTCAGGCAAGTGTGAAGTTCTGAAGATGTTAATTCAGTGCACATTGAGAAAAAGAAATGCTGTTCTTGTTGCAGAATGTTGGACTATATTTATGTGGAACAGGCAAAGGTGTGATTAATGGTACTGCTTTCTGTAGCTCTACTTATGTCAGCTGTCACACAGGCACCTAGGTGCTGTTAAGTTTCCTTTATGTTACGGCCTGAGGACAGCCCTTGTTTTAAGTGGGGGGGATATGTAATGATTGGCTATGATGATGTCACGTGGGGTCAAGGGGCGTGGTCGCCACCCTGCTCTCTCTCTCTCTGTGACCTACACATGGAGTGCTGACACGCGGTCTCATGTTAAGGTACCATTTTTGGGATGTTTTACTTGGTCAATTCTCTTCTAATGACCGACCTGTGACCATGCATAAGCCTATGGTATCCTGCAGTGTAATAAACTTTGTGTCCAGCTGAGTTAACTTTCCTGAGAAACCCATGAGGATCTAGCCAGATCCTTACACCTGCCATGGCCATCTCAGTCCCCTGACTTGAAACCCCTAGAAAACCTGTGGGGTGAACTGAAGAGGAGAGTCCACCAGCATGGACCTCGAAATTTGAAGGATCTGGAGAGATTCTCTATGGAGGGATGGTCTCAGATCCCTTACCATGTATTGTCCAACCTCATCAGGCATTATAGGAGAAGACTCAGAGCTGTTATCTTGGCAATGGGAGGTAGCGCAAAGTATTGACTAAAAGGGTGCCAATAATTGTTGTACATTTGTATTTAACAAAGATACTTTTTTCCGATAAACCTGTTTTGTGTTTGCAATTGTTTGATATCCATGAGAGTAGAGTATTTTTGTGATTTTTTTAAAACAAATGATTAAACAATAAAGACAAATTTTCACAGCCTTCTTTGCTCATATTAAGGGTGCCAATATTAGTGGAGGGAACTATATATATATATATATATATATATATATATATATATATATATATATATATAATTAGTTGCAATCAAAATTATTCAACCCCCATTGCAAATCAGATTTAGACTTTAAGACTTTAAATCAAACAAAAGAAATTGAAATAGTTCAACACAACAAGTTTTCCCCAAATTCAATTGAAAATGCAACTTATAATTACTTCTCCAGTTTCAACATGATTTTTGAATTTTTGATTTTTGGCAAGCATCTGTAGTATTTAGTAGAGCACCCTTTTGTTGTTATGACCTGCTGCAAATGAGATGCATAGCGAGACACCAGCTTCCTGAGGAATCGTATCCCATTGCTCATTGCTCACCGCCTTCTTCAAATCCCACCAGATATTTTCTATGAGTTTCAAGTCAGGTGACTGTGATGGCCCTGTAGAATCTTCCAAGATGACATCTACAACCAAGTCTTGGTGGAATTTGAGGTATGCTTGGGATCATTGTCCTGCATGAAGGTCGAATGATACCCAAGCTTTAGCTTCCTCACAAATGGCATGACGTTTTCTCCTAGGATTTCCTGATACTTCAGTGAATCTTTCCAGTGACAGAGGATGCAAAGCAGCCCCAAAGCATCACTGAGCCACCACCATGCTTGACTGTGGACAGAGTGTGTTTCTTCATTCTTCTCTCTCCAGACATACCGCTGATCCATCGTGCCATAAAGTTCCAGTTTTCTTTCATCACTCCACAGAACCGAATCCCAAAACTTCTATAGCTTATTTATATGTTTTGAGCCGACTTTTCCTGTGCTTTTGCGTTGGGCCTAATTGTACTCACTGAAACCTCAGTGCCTGTTGCCACCAACAGGCACACACACACACACACACACACACACACACACACACACACACACACATATATATTTGCACTTCTAGTTATATGCTAACTGCATTTCATTGGCTCTGTACTTGTACTCTGCACATATGAATAATATGTGAATAATAAAATAAATAATAATAATAATAATAATAATAATAATAATAATAATAATAATATAAAATACATAAGTTGTAATTAAACATCATAAAATGTTCTTTCTTGTAAGATAGGTGGTAGGTGCACTGGAAAATACTGAGCATGACTTTGAGCTGGTCAGCATCAGCATTTCTGGTTTGTGGTTGTTGTGGGAAGGTCAAAATGATAAAAGACCTCCAGCAGATGCTATATAAAGACAGACTATTCAGATCTCAATAAGTCACTTACCTTGTGCATCTTCAACCAGTATGCTCTGAAACATCCTCATTGCTTCTTTCCTCATAGGTGCAGGTAAATCACACAATTCTAATCAGTGTGGTTATTTTACTAAAAATTAATCAAAAGGTAAAACACTGGTCATTATGTCTATTCTTAAATGCTCAGAACTAGGAGGTCATATAAATTCTATGATTATTCAGTTAAAAGGTCAATGTTTTGTTCCCTCTGCTTCTCAGCCTATGTAGTGCACATGGAATACCTGAAAGTTGATTCTGAGAAACTCCTTGATGGGACTTGGGGTTTATTCGATAAATTGCCTATTTGATGTTATTTTTTAAAATCAGTACAATGTATGCTCACTCTCATCAGAGTCTACTCTAAAGACCACCAAACTGAAAAAGTCTCAATTGTAAAATGGAGTTTTACTCAGGTTTAATTTGTTTGCAATATTTACTCTTTGCTCAGGTGATTTCAGCCACTTATAATGTTTCTGCTGATCAGGATGACGATTTGCTGATGATCGAGGAACAGTTCGCTAATATCCTGTGTGGGATGTGTAAGAAGTTCATGAAGAAAGCGAAAAAACATCTTGGTAATAATGAAAATGTGGTGAGTGATAAGTATCATACAGAATAGGTAAAATAAAGAATTTGGTACCTTTAATTTTTTCTCACACAGTTTAAAATTTACCACAGATGAAGATTTTTTTTAAAACACTGAAGAGCATCTGTAACATATTCAGAGGTGTGAGATTCCTGTAAGAAAATGGTTAATAAGAACATTGATCTCTTGGTGGAGGAACTTTCTACTGTTGATGATCCAGAAACAATCTGTGGTAAAGCTGGCCTTTGCAAGTGAGTTATGAATACTTATTCTGACTAAATAATTCCACTTCTCCATGCAGCATCCAGTATTTATTTTAAGAACACTTTTATAAGATTTATTCTAAACCTTTATCTTGCATTAAACAATTACAGGTCAGTGGGCATGTGGGAATTGATCCAAGCTTTTCCACAAAACTACCAGTAGCACAAAACTCCCGCATTCTCTGCTAATAAAATATTTGAAAGCATTAATTCTCTCTCTCTCTCCTTCTATGTGTACAAAATAGTTAATGCTGGTTGAATGTGTAAAGAGTCTGTAAAAAGTGCTATGTCAGACTTATTCAAAGAACTTCTCCAACAAAGTTTTACAAAGTAAAATTTTATTTGCAAGTGTAGACCACACCAAACGGTAGTGACATGGAGTGTGACTGAGGAACTATAATAAAGAAGAATGGTGAGAACTTGGACTGTGGTTTTAGATGGTTTCTACTCTGCTCTAGACAACCATGTCCCCCCAAGATGAAGTCTTAGGTAGGAATTGTTGTATAGTAGGGAGGACAGTGTTGGGGAAACTTCATCACAAGAAACAAAATGGAGAGATGAGGATCTTCTGTGTTCTAAGTTGTTAGCTGAAGTTGTTAGCTTCTAAGTTGTTAGCTTAAAAAAAGATGCCGTTTCAGGCATGGTCTTTCTCATAAACTTCTTTTACTTTATCACTCCATTTGTAGCTTTGAGAAATAATAAAAAAGGGAGAAGCTGATTAAGATACATAAAACAAAGTTAAATTCAAAGACATTAAACTTTATTTTAGAGTTTTCTTCTTAAGCAATCACATCACTTTCAATCAGACTGATTTTTCTCCTCATTTTGCATATGCAAAAAGAAAATACTCCCATAATGTCTGGCTTGTATATGTGTGTGAGCATGAGTCATAGCCCCAGTCCCTGCATAAGACCCTATTTATACCTTACATTAAATCAGAATATCAGTCAATATTCAGTGAATAATTAAGCTAAAAGCCATACTGGTTCTTGCAGACTTGGAATAAATGTAATAACGAAGAGTCAACCCATTAAAAATGAATTAATTATAAATGTACATATGTAAATATATATTTTCATTATTTTTCAGGATTGATTATTAAATAAAAAAATATTTAAAATGCTTGTGAGAAATCATTAATATTTATTGAGCAAGGATATCAAGATATTTCATTATTCCTTTGAAATATGATGGTGATTAGAAGTAAAGTTTTTTTTTGAAAAATGCATGTTTATATCTCTTTTTATAATAAATTATACTTTTTGAGTACATCAAAGTAGCTCTCTAGATTATTTTATCCTATCAGGGAGTCATCACTTACAAAATGTTTGGAGACCCTTCCAGTAGACAGTTGTTTAGCCAGGCCTCAGTTTTTTGACAAAATTCAAGATAGTCGACAGGAAGTACACTTAAATTTCAGATGTTGGTGTTCGTTCACCTCAGCATACTCATGGGAATTATAGGAAAATAGACCTGTGAATTTAGCACAAATTTCTCAAATGATATGAAGAAAAAATTTAAGTTGTTCTTGAGCACAAGGTGGCACAGTCACAAAACCTCTTGAGTACATTCGGGAGTGATCCTGAAAATGCTTATCAATTTTTGTAATATGTAGATGCACTGCTGAGATACACCCTCATATCCTGTTGTTTTTTGTTGTTGTTGTTTTTTTGTTTGTTTTTTTTTGCATTTGCCAGCATGTTACAGGAGAACGGTTTTGAATATCAACATTTCTTTGATAATGTTTTTAAACTGGTCTCAAGATGATGTGAACCAAATTTGGTGAAGAGTGCACAACATTTGGAGGAGGAGGAATAGCAAAAATGTTTAGACATAACATTTTTTAGGATGTTATCATAACTCTTGACCAGTAGGTGGTAATGGCATGAAAATAGTCTCAGGTAATGGTTCTGAAGATGCCTACCACGTTTTGTGTCAGTGCACAAAGTCATTGCTGAGATTGCGCCTCACTTCCTGTTTGGTGGCTTTGCTGCCAGATTCATTGGCCCATTATGGACAAACCGTTTGGAGTATTCAAAATTCATTTTGTAGGAGAAGAAGTCCACTATGGCGGAAAATCTAATTAATTGGAAATTGACTTCATAGGCTGCGTTAAACTCATCTTCACTCAGGTAATCCAGGGATACCTGGCTTTTAAATTGGACACACGGTTCAAAAGTTACAACCATGTACTTTCAAATTAGTACTTTCAAATTTGTCCCGATGGTGGCACAAGAGCATTGGCAGTACTTGGTTCCAAATTTGGTCAGAATGTTCCTTAGAACCTCTCCAATTAGTGTGCCAAATTTCACAACTTTTTACTAGATGGTTCTGTGGGCTGCCTCAGACACTCTAGCCAGAAGACGTAGATGATGATGATAATAATAATAATAATAATAATAATAATAATAATAATAATAATAAGTAGAAAAGGTAGAATAACAATAGGATGCCTATGCACCTTCAGTGCTTGGCCCCCTAATAATATCAATAATAATAACAATAATAATGATAAAGAAAGCCACAGGGCATCTAAGATATCTGAAAGTTGAATTGGCTGAGAATCAATTTAAGAGTTCATTCAACCCTTTATACCCAGCCTAAACTTAATTCTAGCCTAATCTCTGCAAAATAACTTACTTTGGATCTAGCCAGTTTTCTTTATCTGTCTTCAAAAAGTCAAAGCTCTCTTTTCACCTGACTATACCCTACTTCTGAAGCAAGACACGGCAAAACAAACCTACTTCCGACATAGCAGCACGGTAGGCATCCTACCCAGTGTGTATTTCTTTCTCATGTTTATAGTGTTCCTGGGGATAGGTCTGGAATCCACCCTGACCAAAATAAAGTGATTACTTAGATGAATGAATGGATAATACCTGCATCTAGTATCCAGTTCAAAGCAACTTAAGTAATCATTATCAAATTTAATGACATGAATTCTATGCATGTTTTCATCTGGTATTCTTAAATAACACTGCAAGAGGCGGGGTAATAGTTATAATAAAATAGAAATTAAGCAAATAAATAATATATATAAATAAAAATTACTGGACCTTTATTTACTAAAAAATATAGATATGTAAATAAATACACATAATAAATACTGCATAAAAATTAAACAAATTGCATTTAAACAAGATAGAGATGTAATTTATCATCCTAAAATAATATTACTTTGAGGGTGCACTGATAAATATTGAGTATGACACTGGGCATATTAGCATATTTCCGGATCAGAACATGAGCAATAATGAGCAGGCATTTTGAGTTACAGAACAGGATATATACAGTTTTGGGTTGTGGTCACAGAAGGGGCAAACTTACTGTAGGAAGTCAACCAGTATATATAAAGCCCACCAGTAGGTGTTGCATTAAAACAGACTCTTCTACTCTCTGGAAATCACATATCTTTTCCATCTTTAACCATCACTATGTTCTGGAACCTCCTCGTTGCTTCTTTCTTCATAGGCTCAGGTATGATTTATCAGACAATTCTAGTCAAACAATTTTATTCAATGTGGTTATATAAAATCTATGTTAAAAGTATATTGCTTTGTTCACTCTGATTCTCAGCCTGTGCAATGCACATGGAATACTTGAGAGTTGACTCTGCTGAGGAACTCCTTGATGGGACTTTGGTATGTTATTTAAATTGCAAATAATATATATCTTTTGCATTGTACAAAGAGCCTAAAAGACTATGAACGCCTCCAAACTGTACACATCTCTAATTGTAATACGCAAATATAAAATGTTTTACCCAGGCTACATTTGTTTGTAGTATTTGCAAGTTGCTCAGTAATATTTGGTCACTTCTCAGGATTCTGCTGATAAGGATGAGGATTTGCCGATGTCTGAGATTCAACTGTTCCCTGGTGCCTGTTGGGCTTGTAAGTGGGCCATGAACAACGTGAAAAAACATCTTGGCATTAATCCAACTGTGGTGCGTGACAAACACGATACTATATAGATAAAAACTCAAAGCAACTGCTGCCATGAACATTTTTCACACAGTTTGTGCATTACCACAGGACATGATTAAAGCACAATTGGCGGAAGTCTGCAATTCAATCGGATTCCTGCGAGGTCTCTGCAAGACAATCATTAATAAGTACTTGGATACCTTGGTGGAGGAACTTTCTACCACAGATAATCCAGCAACAATCTGTGTTAATATTGGTATTTGCTAGTAAGTTACAAAAGCTTGCTCTGATTAAATACTTCCATTTACTCACTATCTTAGTTTTAAGAGTAATTTAATGCCAACTAACTATAACTGTAACTTTAATCCTATATCTTTCATTCAAAAATTACAGGTCATTGGGCATGTTGGAATTGTTCCAAGCTTTTCCACAACACCACAAGCAGATCTGAAGGAGAACTCCACGAGAAGAAATTAATAAAAGAGGAAATAATAAATGTTTGAAATATAACATGCTTTCAAATCATGATAAATTCAGTGATTTTGTGCTAATAAACATATTTGAAATCAACAATTCTCTCTCACATTCTATATGCACAAAACAGTTAATGATATTTGAGCCTGTTAGGAATCTTGAGTTCTTGAATGTTGTTCCAGATTTATACAAACTTTTCTAACAAAACAGGTTATGAATCACAACTTTTTTTTTTTTTTTTTTTTGCTGGTGCAAACCACACCTTCAAATATGGAGAGTGATAGTGGAACTGTAATAAGGTAGAACTCGGCTGGGGTTTCGGATGGCTGCTTCTTAGCACTAGATCAGGGGTGTCCAATCTTATCCAGAAAGGGCCGGTGTGGGTGCAGGTTTTCATTCCAACAAGCAGAAGCCACACCTGAATCTATTGAAAGCCAAGATCAACTGATTAAACAGATGGAATCAGGTGTGGCTCCTGCTTGGTTGGAATGAAAACCTGCACCCACACCGGCCCTTTCTGGATAAGATTGGACACCCCTGCACTAGATAGTCAGCCATTCAGGAGCTGTATATTAGAGAGGACGCAGGGAGGTGCAGATGTGGAATCTCCATCATGAGGAACAAAATGGAGAGATGAGAACCTTTAGGAAGTACACTTGAAGGAAACTCCAGTTTCAGGCATGGTCTTTCTCTTAAAATCATAACTATATTTGTAGATAACATGGTGTGTGTTTTTGTGCGTGTGAACATGAGTCATGTGTTGGGAGAGGTGCAAATGTTGAGACATTCAACACACTGCATTCTCATATGGTTTGAACCGTACCACAGAACACAAATAGAAACTGACACCGTGTGGTACTGTATGGGTTGTTTACATGAGAAAAAAAGTATAGTTTTTGTTATGAAGTCCAGTTTGAGTCTGCTGTTTTCAATTCAGGTTAACTTGCGGCTGACTTACTATATCACTGGCACACATTCATATAGTTTCGTATTTATTAGTACATTTCCTATACAGGATCCTCATCATTATTAATATAAATGCAAAAATGAATATCACTCTGCATCATGTGCAGCTCTGCTGAGCTCTTCTGTCAACTCACTGTCTATTTTTTAAGGCCGAAAGTTGCTTATAGACAGGGCTGCAGAAGGAACAGAGGCTGCTTCTCATAAACAGTGGATGGGCACAAACACCGTTACTGCTTCTGCAACACACATGTACATTCTGACTGACACTGAACACCAAATCATCAGATTTGCAGTGCTAGTTAGTGTGGAACAGGAGCAACACTAAGCAGGCACTTAGAGTTACGGGACAGGATACGGCCTGGCCAGCTCCGCCACAGTATTCAATTCAATTCAATTCAATGTTATTTGTATAGCACTTTTTACAGCAGACATTGTCTCAAAGCAACTTTACAGAAACATATAAACACGGTATACAGATTTTAAATGTGCGAATTTATCGCAATTGAGAAAGCCGGTGGCAACAGTGGCAAGGAAAAACTCCCTAAGATGTTAAGAGGAAGAAACCTTGAGAGGAACCAGACTCAGAAGGGAAACCATCCTCATCTGGGTAACAACAGATAGTGTGAAAAAGTTCATTATGGTTTTATATGAAGTCTGTTTGGCCTTAGAAGCAGCCGTAGTCCCAGCATTCTGGAATTGGAGCAGATGAGAGCTCCATCCAGAGGTAGGGCATCCAAAACGGATCAGGCAGGTCCGGAGAGCAGAAAGGATCAGGATCTCAAGTATCTCCATAAAATCGTGTGTGGCTCAACAGAAGGAGAGAGGGAGAGAAGAGATTGTTAGGACTATGCTTAGCATAACAGAAAGTCTAGTCATGGTAGGTAAACAAATTTGAGTAAACAAATACGTTTTAAGCCTAGACTTAAACACTGAGACTGTGTCTGAGTCCCGAACACTAATTGGAAGGCTATTCCATAACTGTGGGGCTCTATAAGAGAAAACTCTTCCCCCTGCTGTAGCCTTCGCTATTCGGGGTACCGTCAAATAGCCTGCATCTTTTGATCTGAGTAAGCTTGGTGGATCATAGAAAACCAAAAGGTCGCTTAGATACTGTGGCACGAGACCGTTTAGTGCTTTATAAGTTAATAATAGTATATTATAATCAATGTGAGATTTTACTGGGAGCCAATGCAGTGTTGATAAGATCGGGGTGATGTGGTCATATCTTCTGGTTCTAGTTAGGACTCTAGCAGCTGCATTCTGGACTAACTGGAGTTTGTTTATGCACCTACTGGAACATCCAGACAGTAAGGCATTACAGTAATCTAGTCTAGAGGTGACGAAAGCATGAACTAATATTTCTGCATCATGTAGTGACAATATAGTTCTTATTTTAGAAATATTTCTGAGATGAAAGAAGGCTATCCTAGTCATATTATCTACATAAGCCTCAAATGATAGACTGGAATCAACAATCACTCCAAGGTCTTTTACTGCTGTACATGACGTAACAGAGAGTCCATCCAGAGTTACTATGTGATCAGAATGCTTACTTCTAGCTACATGCGGTCCTAATACAAGTACTTCTGTCTTATCAGAATTAAGTAATAGGACGTTAATAAGCATCCAACATCTAATGTCCTTTACACCTTCCTCAACTTTAATAAGCTGCTGTCTGTCCTCTGGCTTCGTTGAAACATACAGCTGTGTATCATCAACATAACAGTGGAAGCTAATTCCATGATTAGAAATAATTTGACCTAGAGGTAGCATGTATAAAGTAAAAAGCAGTGGGCCTAAAACAGAACCTTGTGGAACACCAAATTTAACTTCGGTATGTTTGGAGAAGTCGCCATTTACATCTACGAACTGATACCGATCGGTCAAATAAGACCTGAGCCAGGAGAGGACCGTTCCCTTAATGCCAACCACATTTTCTAATCTATCAAGGAGAATAGTATGATCTATAGTATCAAAAGCTGCACTAAGGTCAAGTAACACAAGCAGCGAGACACAAGCCTGATCAGAGGCCAGTAGTAGGTCATTTACCACTTTAACTAACACTGTCTCTGTGCTATGATGAGGTCTAAATCCTGACTGATACATATCATGAATGTTATTCCTATGCAAGTACGAGCATAGCTGCTGTGCTACAACCTTTTCTAAGATCTTGGAGGTGACTGAATGTAAATGTAATCTACTATTAAGGTGGAGACATAGACTTTTCTAGCATCACTAAGAGATTTTCTATAGTTCAGTAGGCTCTCCTTCCATGCTATTTGAAATACTACCAATTTGGTTTGATGCCATTATGTTCTAATTGTCGAGTGGTCTGTTTTAAGGTACATGATTGATCGTTATACCAGGGTGCTAATTATCTCCTGATCCAGCTTCTCAAGCCTTTGAGAGCACAGCCGCAGATCCTGAACGCGCTCGGCCAGGCTGTCCAAACCCACCGCGTCCCATGGCCCACACACCTGGCAACCTGACAGAGATCCATGCGCTGAGATGTTTCATCAGACAGACACTCACAAGTAGGGCAGCAACTAATGATTATTTTTATATTAAATTATAAATTATTCAAGGATAGCTAAAACACAAAGAGGCATGGTAACTGCAAATTCTCTGTATTCAAGTTCATGCAGATGCTTCAAAACAAGGACTTTTCAAGCACCAAATTCCTGTTTTCAAAATAACATGATTTTTAATATTTTCCTTCTGTTTTGGGAGTGTAATGTATTCAGTGATTTTGTGCTAATAAACATATTTGAAATCAACAATTCTCTCTCATATTCTATATGCACAAAACAGTTAATGCTATTTGAGTCTGTAAGGAGTCTTGAGTTCTTGAATGTTGTTCCAGATTTATACAAACTTTTCTAACAAAAGACTTTATGAATCACAGCTTCTTTTTTTGCTGGTGCAGACCACACCTTCAAATACGGAGAGTGTTAGTGGAACTGTAATAAGGTAGAACTCAGAGAACTTGGGCTGGGGTTTTGGATGGCTGCTTCTTTGCACTAGATAGTCAGCCATTCAGGAGCTGTATATTAGAGAGGACACAGGGAGGTGCAGATGTGGAATCTCCATCATGAGGAACAAAATGGAGAGATGGAAGGAAGTTTACTTGAAGGAAAATACAGCTTCAGGCATGGTCTTTCTCTTAAAATAATAACTTGTTTAATAGTAATTTGTAGATAACATGGCGTATGTGTGTGTGCGGGTGAACATGAGTCATGTGTTGGGAGAGGTGCAAATGCTGAGTCATTCAACACACTGCATTCTCATATGGTTTAAACTGTACCACAGAACACAAATAGAAACTGACACTGTGTGGTACTGTATGGGTTGTTTACATGAGAAAAAAAAGTGTAGTTTTTGTTATGAAGTCCAGTTTGAGTCTGCTGTTTTCAAATCAGGTTAATTTGCAGCTGAATTAATATATCACTGGCACACATTCATATAGCTTTTTTTTATTTATAAGTACATTTGCTATACAGGATCCTCATCATTATTAATATAAATGCAAAAATGAATATCACTCTGCATCATGTGCAGCTCTGCTGAGCTCTTCTGTCAACTCACTGTCTATTTTTTCATGCTGAAATATTGCTTAAAGACAGAGCTGCTTTAGGAACAGAGGCTGCTTCTCATAAACAGTGGATGGGCACAAACACCGTTACTGCTTCTGCAACACACATGTATATTATGACTGACACTGAACACCAGATCACCAGATTTAAATACATCTTACACAAATATATTTGTCCAGTAAAATAAGTGATCAGACATGAAGTGAGGGGAAAAAAAGAGTGCATCAGACACAGGAAAACACCAGCATTGGTGTTGGCTCAGTTCAGTTCTCCAGCACAGCATGTCTGCACCAATGCTGCAGTGCTAGTTAGTGTGGAACAGGAGCAACACTAAGCAGGCACTTGGAGTTACGGGACAGGATACGGCCTGGCCAGCTCCGCCGCAGTATCTCCTGATCCAGCTTGTTAAGCCTTTGAGAGCACAGCCGCAGATCCTGAACGCGCTCGGCCAGGCTGTCCAAACCCACCGCGTCCCATGGCCCACACACCTGGCAACCTGACTGAGATCCATGCGCTGAGATGTTTCATCAGACAGACACTCACAAATAGGGCAGTAACTAATGATTATTTTTATATTAAATTATTCAAGGATAGCTAAAATGCAAAGAGGCATGGTAACTGTGCAAATTCTCTGTATTCAAGTCCATGCAGATGCTTCAAAACAAGGACTTTTCAAGCATCAAATTACTGTTTTCAAAATAACATGATTTTTAATGTTTTCCTTCTGTTTTAGGAGTGTAATGTATGCAGTGATTTTGTTCTAATAAACATATTTGAAATCAACAATTCTCTCTCATATTCTATATGCACAAAACAGTTAATGCTATTTGAGTCTGTAAGGAGTCTTGAGTTCTTGAATGTTGTTCCAGATTTATACAAACTTTTCTAACAAAACAGGTTATGAATCACAACTTTTTTTTTTTGCTGGTGCAGACCACACCTTCTAATACGGAGAGTGATAGTGGAACTGTAATAAGGTAGAACTCAGAGAACTTGGGCTGGGGTTTTGGATGGCTGCTTCTTTGCACTAGACAGTCAGCCATTTAGGAGCTGTATATTAAAGAGGACACAGAGAGGTGCAGATGTGGAATCTCCATCACGTGAAGGAAAGTCCAGCTTCAGGCATGGTCTTTCTCTTAAAATTATAACTATATTTGTATATAACATGGCGTGTGTGTGTGTGTGTGCATGTGTGAACATAAGTCATGTGTTGGGAGAGTTGCACATTCAACACACAGCATTCTCATATGGTTTGAACTGTACCATAGAACACAAATAGAAACTGACACCGTGTGGCACTGTATGGGTTGTTTACATGAGGAAAAAAAAGTGTAGTTTTTGTTATGAAGTCCAGTTTGAGTCTGCTGTTTTCAAATCAAGGATAGCTTAAACACAAAGAGGCATGGTAACTGTGCAAATTCTCCATATTCAAGTTCATGCAGATGCATCAAAACAAGGACTTTTCAAGCACCAAAATCCTGTTTTCAAAAACTTCAAGGGGTCATAACATGATTTTTAATGTTTTCCTTCTGTTTGGGTGTGTAATGTATCTGTTTGTGCATGTATGAGCGCTGCAAAGTCCAAAAGCTCATATTTTCCCCCAAAGGGATTTATTCTATCTAATAGAACACTGCTCCAGACCTGCCTGAAACGCATCGCTCCAAGTCATGATTTGCTTCCGTAATTTCTGTGTTTTGGTATGAAAGCAAAACCTTTTTGTTTAGCCTTCTGAAAATGGGCGAAATCAGTGTTTACCGTTTATTTATAATGCTGCTCCTGAGCAGTACAACCCAAACGTTTACATGTGCACAGCACATTTTATGGAGGACAGCTTCCTGAACATGAATAAGGCAGGCTATACACGAAGGCTACTCCTGAAACGTGGGGCGGTTCCCACTTTGCTCGGACAATCTTGCGCTTCTGAATCAGAACCTGGAAGTGTGTTTGATTATTTTATGAAGTATCTGCTACTGACTGTCCAAATGTGGAGTTTTGTGTTGTGGCTCAGGGGTAGACCTCTGCTAACGTGCTAGCTAAAGTTTGCTAAGTTGCCTCATTTTTTAAGTGTTTGTTTGTATGTCGGTGGTCTGACAGAGATGTTGATTGTAACTGCTGTTGTGATTATATCTTGAAACGGTTTATATCAATTGAATCACAAGAATCTTCGCTTTCCTAAGATATACTGCATGAGTATCCATATATACACAGTAGCTGTGTACATAGCATAGACTGCTGTGTACATAGCATATTCATCAGAATTTACATCGTATCTGAAAAGTAGGAGAGTTACAAAATAAAAATTTACCACTGTGAAATGTTCTGCTCAAGCTGTGTTTGCAAACTTGTTGCCGCTTGATCATTCAGATATTCTGCATAATCAGGCTCAAACTGATACAGTAAAACCGAGGACATGTTGCTTAGGAGCTTAAAATTGCTTTAGAAGCCTTGGAGGCTAAAGCTAAAGCTAAGCGGCGTTACTTTTCTGACGCACTCATGAGGCTTTCGGCCAATCATAACACAACGGGTCAGCTGGCCAATCATAGCACTCTGTACTTTTCGGAAGGAGGAGCTTTGGTGAAATCGGAGCCTTTCAGGCAGCCTGGGAATAGAGGTACTGCAATAATGTACATTATTTGACAAATAATGCATTTTTTGAACATTAAAGCATGTTAACCTATTTTATTACACCGAATAAACAAAAATAATAAACATTTAAAAATCATGATTATGACTCCTTTAACATGTTCACCAGACGATGCCTCATTTCCAGGATTTCCAACATTTTCCAGGAATCACAAATTATTTCATCATTCAGCCATGAAGTCTGGCCAGTATGTGTGAAGTGCAATGTGTCCTGTACTGATTAGGGGAATAAATATATTACTAACTGTTATTCTGTTTCCCATAGAGCTATGCGTTTGTCTCTGATATGATTTAATGGGCATGCACACATGGAAAAAAGGAAATCTTCTGTTATACTGGTGATGTTCCTAGTTTACATCTGCGTGGAGGCCTATGTTCAATTAAACAAATCTTGTCATCCTATCCATATTACATTACGGCTGCAAAAAACATGAATTTTAATAATCTGAAAAATTATTTAGTTATTATATCATGAAAAGTAAAAGGATATATCATCAATGATAATCCATGCGACTTAATGGACAAATAATAAATGCTTTCCTAAGATATATTACATTAATCTTCATGAGCCAAAATGTGCCCTTATTAAACTGACATTTATTTGTTCATTTTCAGTAATTACTTTATGGTTAGGTTTGTGACGGATAAGGAGCTTATCTAGAACACTGTTCACAAGGTGAGAGAATTCCTCCCAGATGAGACACCAGCCCACTACAGGGGCACCATGCACATTCACATACTCATTTACACTTTACCACAGCCAGGCCAACTACTGGAATGTTTCTGGACAATGGGAACCAGAGAACCTGGAGGCCACTGAGCAAAATACCCAAGCAGACACAAGGCGAACAAGTAAACCTCCACACAGATAGTAACCTGGGCTCAAAATTGAACTGGTGACCCTGGTACCGTGAGGCACCAACACTTTTTGTTATGACACCATGCCACCCACACTTGAACATGTTTCTGTTAAGTAAACAACAAATCAAATGTAAAAAAATAGTCCATATATAACAATGTACCAGACAATATAATGCTATCACAAAGACATAAAAAATCTCAGTTGACTAACCTTGAAGGTTAAGATAAGTCAACGGTTGTCGTGCTTCGCCAAGAGCACTGAGGAGGCTCTGAAGTCCAGCTGAAGTCACAGAGGGATTAGCTGACAGGTCCAGAGACACAAGGGATGGACAAAGAGCAAGACACCTACAATGTCAACAGACGATTTCTGATTAATTGCAGTATATTCCTATACACAGAGAATCTTACAGTCACTGACAATCTGCACTTACTCACACTAGCTACCTGATTTTACACACTGAACCAGTCCCCAGAGGGAAAAACCAGAATCAGTTTGAATAGAACTAGGAAAACGTCACAAGAGATACAGTCTCCTCCAAAAGTATTGGAACAGCAATGCCAATTCTATTGTTTTTTGCAGTACACTGAAGACATTTGGGTTTGAGCTCAAACGTTGTACAACCCCAACTGGGATACTGTGGGACACTACCAACATTTACTTTTCCAGCCTTTTGTTGACCCATCAGATTCAAACTGACCTTATTTTTTTCTTCAAATGGTACATTTACTAAGTTTAAACATTTGATATGTTTTCTATGTTCTATTGTGAATAACATATGGGTTTATGAGATTTGCAAATCATATGAATATCAATATGAATGCATGTATAAGAATGAATATGAGACAACAGACCAGAGTTTCAGCTTTCGTTTCCTCATATTTACATCCAGATGTGTTAAACAACTTAGAACATGGCACCTTTTGTTTTAACTCATGCATTGTTTCGATCAAAAATATCTGAACACGTGACTGATGATTCTTGCTGCCCAGGTGTGCCCTGTTAAGCTGATTATTTAAAGAATTAGTAGCTGAATGTCTTCTCTTGGTCTGAGCCCTAGGTTTTGACTGTGAATAATGCATTTTTTGTTAAAAAGGATAAAACAAAATGAAGACCAGAGAGCTGTCTATGGGAGAAAAGCAAGTCATTTTGAAGCTGGGAACAGTTGAGAAACTCTATCAGAGGCATTGCAGAAGCATTGGGTATAGCCAATACAACAATTTGGAATGGCCTGAAAAAGAAAGAAACAACTGGTGTACTAACAACCAGACATGGAACAGGTCGTCCAAGGAAAACAACAGCAGCTGATGACAGAAATATTCTGAGATTTATGAAGAAAAACCCCAAAACCACAGTGACCTCCCCAACAGTCTTCACAATGCAGGGGTAAAGGTACCACAATCTACCGTTCGAAGAAGACTTCACATGAAGAACTATAGAGGTCATACCACAAAATACAAACCACTCATGAGCAGTAAGCATCAGAAGTTCAGTTTAGAATTTGCAAAGAAATACAGAGGTGAGTCACAAAATTTCTGGTGAAAAGGCCAAAGTATGGAGAAAGAATGTATCTGTTCATGATCCAAAACATAGAAGCTCATCAGTCAGGCATGGTGGAGGTAGTGTCATGGCTCAGGCTTGCATGACTGCTTCTGGAATGAGCTCACTAATCTTTATTGATGATGTAACTCACAACCGCAGAATGAATTCAGAAGTTTACAGAAACAATCTGTCTTCCAGTTTACAGAAATTTACATCATGCAGCCAATGCAGACAATGACCTAAAAAAGCACTGCCAACACAACAAAGGACTTCATCAGGGGGAAAAAAGAGAAGTCAATCATCAGACCTTAACCCAGTTGAGCATGCTGTTCACCTTCTGGAGAAAAGACTGAAGGGAGAAAGCCCCAAAACAAACCATAACTCAAAGAGTTTGGTGATATTAGTGGGTCACCGGCCAGATGCACTTATTGCATGCAAGAGATATGCAACCAAATACTAAGTGTTATTTAATTTAAGAATATTTGGTCCTACACTTTTGCTCACCTATAAATTAGGTGGCCTGTCACCAAAGGTGCCACATTTTAAGTTGTTTAAAATGTAAATAGAATTTGCCCTATAATTCTTTTGTTTTTGCTGTACACTGTCACCTGGCCTTCAAATCAAAAGATGAATATGAGACGATATATGAAAATTCCAGCCTAGTTCACAGAGTTCATTGCATTTCACGGTAACAAAAAACACCTCAGCACAAATAAGAATGAATATAAGAGGTAGGCTTTGGGTAGAACACATAAGACTTCACCTTGTGAAAGATCTGACACTTTGATCAGTCAGGCCATTTGCAGCTAGGCCCAGATGTGCAAGTGAGCAGTCACCCTGAAATACAAACACACACGCACACACACGCACGCACACACACACATGAGCACACATATGTGCCCATGCATGCATGTTCACACAGACAGACACACACAGGTTACATTGGTTTGTACACAGCAAAGTAAAAACATTTCAGAAACATTTACTTAAATGTATTGAGAATAATTAAACCAATAATATAAAACTAAATTTGATAAACTGACAACTAAATACATGAATAGAATGAAATGCAGTGCTGCATGACACAGACTGATGAAGGCATATTAATCAGTTTCCCACAACTGGTCACACTCACTGGGCCAGAAAGAAGCAAGATGCAGATCTAAATGTGTAAAGCCTGCTTTAACCACTACCTAACACTTAGTGTGCAAAGTTCTCAAGAACAGCTCATGCAAACATCACACACTGCCCACATTTCTGTTCTATCAGTGTCACCTACCTATATATCTAAAGCCTAAGGAAAATATGACTTCTAAGGAAATTACTTCCTTATGGTCAGTATTGTCTCTTTATAAAGCTGAACAATTACTTTATAAGATAGTCAATGTACAAGACTTTTTCAATAACACATTATCATAGAAATGTGACCTTGGCCTCAAATGACACTTTTTTTTTGTAGAAGTCAGACTACATAATATTGCTTGCAATGGCCCAGATAAGCAACTAACATGACTGAATCGTGACAACAGTTTTGATTTAATGCTTAAACATTTATAATTCATGTATGATTATAAATAAAACAATTTGAAGTGGTTGTTTTGTTTCTTAGAGGAGCTTCACATTCTAAATGAATGTCTTTAAATATTTCGTTCCAATCGTGTCATCAGTTTGCTAAACAGACAAAATGTAATCAAAATTAAATTTCTATGCAAGTCTCTGGCATGATGATCTGCCGTCATCTAAATAAATTACATACAGTAAATGCTTCTACAGCATATATATCCATGTTTTATTCCTTACATTTATCGTCTCTGTCACAGTAAAGTAGTAAAGTACGCAGTTTGGTCTGCTGAAACACTTTGCTGAGTTCACATCTGGCCAGTTGTTGAGCCCCGATACATAGCAACATACTATCATTTAAATTATACAAATATTTAAGTCAGCTCTCTGAATCCTTAGCATTGTACAGATGCATAAGGAAAAAGTTATTACTTACTATGTTGAGGTTGAGGTCACTGGCTCATTTGTCACTTCCTGAATGAGTCACTGTTGTGCTCTTGGAGGAGTTTTGGAAGGTTGGCCACTTCTGGGAAGGTTCACTACTGTGCTGAGTTTTTCCATTTGGAGATAATGGCTCTCACTGTGGTTCTTTTTAAATAGCTTTGTAACTCTTCCCAGACTGATGTATTTCAATCACAATTTCACACAGGACCCGTTGGTATTTGATAACTTTCTTGCTTCAATAAATAACATTATCATTTAAAAACTGTATTTTGTGTTTACTCAGGATGCTTTTATTTTATCTTAGATTTTGTTTTAATTTCTGAAACAATTAAGCATTCTAAATTGTTTAAGATATACACAAAACAGAAGAAATCAGGACCAGCAAATACCTCTTCACAGCGCTCTATATACACACACATGTGTGTGTGTGTACTATGGGAGGAGATGTACCTGTGTTAGAAGTTTGGTGAGGAGGTCCAGAGCAGGCTGATCTGAGGGAGCTTTACATATAGCATTAAGCTCAAAGTGTGTGAGGTGGTGTAGTGGCAACGTCTTTAAAACCAACTCAAATCCTGTGGATCCCAATGTATTCTGGGAAAGACACACTGACCGTAAGTGACCCGTACCTATAAAGCAAACAATGTCACAGAAGTGGTACATAAGGGAAGGTAAGACAATGTACTGTTTTGTTGTGTGCTTGTAGTTTTACAGAAGATTCATCAATCATCGTCAGTAACCGCTTTATTTTGGGCAGGGTCACAGTGCATCCTGAGCCTATCCCAGGAACACTAGGCATGAGGCAGGAATACACACAGGACAGCATGCTAGTACACACACCCATTCACACCTTGCCTCACTGGGGGTGAATTAGACTGGCTAAAACAGAGGAAACCCACATGGACATGAGGAAAAACAAGGCCGGTAGGTAAATTTGCATTTGCTGTCTAAGCTCTTAAACTTGGAACAGTCTTCCTCGTATACAATTCTATAATATTTTTTTAAATAATATATAATACAAAGTGTAATTTCCCCCCTATTATTGTTATTTTGAACTTGTTCCATAATCATACATGTATTTCAAGGCAACATTATTCAAATTTAAAGACTGTGCCTTAAATGATTAGGCTAAATAAAATATTCATGTCATCACCGCTGCTACTGCTGTCTGACATGCACCTGGAATGTGGGGCACATAATTCTCTTGTACAGCTAAGAAAAACAGTTGTGATTTTGTATTTTTCCTCTTCCCTCCGAAATTAATTTCTGAACAGCCACTGCGAGCACAAAAAAATTGCAACAACGAGTTGTCTCAGAGAGTGATTCGTTCATTTTTGTCCGCTTAGGCGCTGTAACATCCCCATAGGTTCTGTAACAGAAACAGAAATGATTAGTTCACGTCTCGAGTCATTCGTTCTTCTGGTAACCGCTGCATAGACAATGTACCATGCAGTACTGGAAATGGGATGAACGAACGACTCGAACCCGAAGACTCGAGACGTGAACTAATTATTTCTGTTTCCGGGGAACAGACGTGACAAATGTGACAAAAGAAAGAAGGACTCGGATCGGGAGGTGAACTAACCGACTGCATAGCCTGAAGACCTAATGATAAACTATTAATTAATCATTTCTGTTTCTCATCATTTGGTCTTGATTGCATTATCCTATAGTTTATTTTATAGTTTATTAAGTACTAGATGTGTTGGGGGAATTTAACATGTAATATTTTAATTATATTCTGCTGAAATGAACGAAGTGTCTTGAAAAAAGATTTGTTCATTTTGCTGAACGAGATTCAAAGATCTGAGTAGGTAAAATGATCCGAACATCCCATCACTAATATATAGCGATTTACGAAAACTACCTTTGCATGGCGATCTGCTGTGAATTCTGGATAGCGGGAAAATGTTGAGCAGTAGGGTACCAGACCTACAGGCCGTTCCATAGGATAATTTTTTCCAAGTTCATGCAGATCATATAAAACAAGGCTGTGGGTTGTAACGCTTACTTTTGATTAGCTTAAGGTTTTTTGGACTATTAGGTAAACATGATAGAGTTATGCAGTTAGATTCCCACTTTAAACTTCATGCTCTCTCTGTACGTAAGAAGAGGTAGAGCTTGTATTAAATATTAAATGGAAATATTAGCCTACAATATACCTTAGAGAAACTAAATACGTCTCACCAGTATATTGTATGACAACATATGGAGGAGAAGCTAACTAAAAGTAGCGACGCTACTAACTTCACTACATTCAGGGGTATGACAGGAAATCCTCTACTTTAAAAATAGTAGCTTTCCCAGTAACGAGTTACTGTTTCAAACGTATAGCGATGTAGTGAGACCAAGCGTTGCGTTTTTTGTTTGTTTGTCTAATTATAACTCATCCACCCCGCCCACGTGCCTCCCAGGAATTAATAGCCTCATGTAGCTCACTTGAACAGGAAGTGACCGTCTGATGGACAAGTAAAGCAACCAATCACAGTCTGTTACAGTGCATCCCGAAAGTATTCACAGCGCTTCACTTTTTCCACATTTTATTATGTTACAGCCTTATTCCAAAATGGATTAAGTTCATTATTTTCCTCAAAATTCTACAACCAGGACCCCATAATGACAACGTGCAGTAAGTGTTCCAGAAGCCAAACTTTATAGCACGTCAGGAAGACCTTTGGGGCTGATAAACCACAAGAATGTGCATGTCATGATAGTAGTAACAGCCATCATTTGTGCACTCCAACAAGCTTTAATAAAACATGCCCTTAAATTTAAACTCTATTGTTCTTCTGTAAGTATTTTTTGGAGAACTAGAATATCACTGATTGTAACATTACTGC
The DNA here is from genome assembly GCF_001660625.3 of Ictalurus punctatus. NCBI lineage: Eukaryota > Metazoa > Chordata > Actinopteri > Siluriformes > Ictaluridae > Ictalurus > Ictalurus punctatus. Next base: position 17,485,592 of record NC_030424.2, on the reverse strand, counting down.
ACTGGATCATCCTGCCCGAATGCACATCCAAGCAGCTCTCTCATTCTAATAAAGACCACTGTATTTTAAAAACACAGAAAGGCGACAGCAACTGAAAAGACATTTACCTTCTAAAGTAATTTTATATTACATCCAAACTATTCTAAATTTTATTCAATTATTTCAACATTCAAAACTGGTGTAGCTTAGTCAGAGACTTAGTCTGAGCATGTTCTCATAACTACCTGACTGGAATTCCTTAAAAGTGTAGAATTATTAACTATGCATATTCTGAGCAAACTGACCTGATCTGATCTGATAAGATCAGTACTGTCCTTAACATGCATCATCGTCGTTTCTGCCTACACTTCATGGATGAGCCTGTTGAATTCTTTCCCCCATTATTACACTCTACACTACTTTGTACATTTTTGCATGCATGTCAGAAAAACAATATAGATAACACACTTAAAAAAAAATAAAAATTCTAGGACATGTATGAAGCATGTCTTTCGGGGAAGACAAGATACTTCTTGATAAACCATTTTGTGGGTGAGTACTGATGAAATGTGGTTAGTGTACGTTGGAAAATGCTTCATTCTCTCAGTGGTTTCATTTTGATAAAAGTTGTGGTTAACAAGAACCACATTGAAGACTTTTTCTCAAGGCTACTACAATTACTAACATAAAAACAAATGTCATATTCTTAATGACGTACATATTTTTATTTGTAAGCTGTGATCTTGCACTTTCTGTATTTAAAGCTGTCATAGAGAAAACTGAAAATTCTAATTTGACCAATGATGTCACCAAGGTTTTGTCAAAATAATTACATTAGCTAAAACCCAGATGACTTCTTATTGAATATACACTGCAATAAATAAATTTTAAAAGATGCTATTAAAGCATGAATAATTGTGGGGGTGGGGGACTCTATGAATTGAGATATAAAACAAAGTGTGTTTTGAGGACAGTGTTGATCAGTTCCTGACCAAAATTCTTTTTGTCACAACAAATTTATCATCATTAATAAGTTTAGATCTTATAAATTCTAATAACTGGCTTGACAATAAGTGATAAAGGGTCAGCTGTTTATGGGAAGCCTCAAAATTTGAGCTCAAATATGGAATCTGTTCAGTTGGGTGTTCTACAAATGAACAGTATCATAAAGAGCTGTGGTCTTGTTTCTCAATGTAACTACAGCCCAGAAGTCACATACTGCTTTTATCACAAGAGAAACAACACCACAGCTCTGTTTATGACACATATGTAAAACACCCAACTGAACACTGTCAGTCCATATTTGGATAAAATCTATTCATGCATACCAATGATACACCAGTACCAACATGATAGATCAGGTTGGTACGTCAAATCTGGCCCTTGAGGTCCACTGCCCTGCAGAGTTTACCTCCAACCCTAATCAAACACTGCTGAACAAGCTAATCAAGATCTTCAGGATTACTAGAAAATTACAGCCAGGTGAGTTTGGAGGTTGGAGCTAAACTCTGCAGATTTGAAGAACCCTGTGATAGATCATGCTTCACTGTTGTTAATATCAAATCTAGTAACGTTTTAGACCTCACTGACAAGCATAAGCTATTGTATGTCAATCATAAAGCCAGCTTGGTTGCCTCTGCCAGCGAGCAGTTTCCGACTGCACAGCTGGTAAAATTATTATGGTGTCCCATACTTCCACCTGGACCAGTAGAAATGTTCCTGTCTTTTTAGCGTTCTGTACGATTCAATTGCTAATCTTTAAAAATGGTAAATCGTGAAGACTGAAACATCATCATCATCATCATCATCATCATCATCATTGTAGCCCAAGCCTAATCTGATGATACTAAAATGCTACTAATTATTTTTCTAGGTCATTAGGATTACCAATTTTGAAAAATAAAGCTAGTGACCCCTGTCATTTCTAATTGTAGAAATCTATATAAAATCACATAACCTTCCTAATAACATACAAGACTGGGAGGTGAAAATATTAGCAGCACTCAGAAAGAGTAAAAAGTACCGGAAAGGCATGTTGAGTCCTTCCCTCCAGTGCACTAGCTGCCTTCTTTATGCATTCTCCTGTGATCTGATTGGCTGAGATACTATGAAGATGAAGGTGGGGCACGGTGCTTGCTGCAGAGATGAGCTCAGGGAGGAGGTCATCATTAAGATGGTTGCCGGAAAGGCTGAGCTCTGTGAGGCTGCTCTGGAGTTTGAGGGCACGCAGGAGGGGAGACAGACTTGCAGGAGCCAGACTAAGACCACAAACACACACGTAAGGAGAGCCGTCCTGCACCTCACATAGCCGCAACACTCTCCTATTCTCTTCTACAACAAGTACGCACAAACAAAGGGAAGGGAATAAACAAACACGCACAAAATGCAACCCTGTTCTTGGCATAACCTCCAATTTAGACCAATTGTGCAGGAAAGATGATACTGAACTAGCAAGAAAGGCACTCACCCACGTCTAAACTCTTACAAGTTTTCTTACAGTATCTCACAAAAGTGAGTACACCCCTCACATTTTTGTAAATATTTTATTTTACAACACTGAAGAAATGCCACTTTGCTACAATGTAAAGTAGTAAGTGTACAGCTTGTATAACAGTGTAAATTTGCTGTCCCCTCAAAATAACTCAACACACAGCCATTAATGTCTAAACTGCTTGCAACAAAAGTAGAAGACAGTAGGTCTTCTGTGGGATCCAACCAGACAGGCTAGCCTTTGCTCCTCGTGCATCAATGAGTCTTAGGCACAGATGACCCCATAATAATAATAATAATAATAATAATAATAATAATTATTATTATTATTATTATTATTATTGTTATTATTATTATTATTATTATAGTATTACCTTAATAATAGTCCAATTCTTCTAACTAGTTTGTATGCCTGAAATACCCTTAAAATATACTTTAAACAGGAAGGAAAATATTGAAGTATAACTGTTTCAGATGTTGACCTTGTTGTGCCCTTAATATGTGACCTAAAATCTAATTATTTCATCTGCTGTTTACAACGATAATTCCATATAAATTCTACAAACATTCAACCACTAGCACCAATGAGAATCTTGGACGGACGCACACACATCCCGAATAAAATAATGCCACCACCTCCTAGTGGCAGAGACATAAAAAGCAGCCATTACTTTTAAAGAACAATGGCTCATAACCTAATTAAATAGCCTATAGTAAACTTTCTACATACAGTACATATCAACTTATTATTGTGGATGGCAAACATAAGAATGTAGGCTCTAATCTACATTCCTACAATATCTCTAACATATTAAGTAAGTATTATCATTCTCTGCCATTGTGTATTGAAAGTTGGTATTTTTAAAAAAAATCAGAAACACATTCTTTCCCTAAATTTAGAATAGGTCTTAATGACTGAATTTCTCACACAGGGGATCAATAAAGGTACATCTTAACTAAAGTCCATATGAGCCATGACCAAAACATGCAAATAGCATACTAATGACTATGCACAACTAAGAAGACTATGCAAGACTATTAATAAATGACTATTTGTTAGCGAGGGTATTGATAATGGTGTTACAATGTCTCTAATTAGGGCCATTACCACAGGACGCCATGTGCTTTGAGTAATACTCCAGTTACTATACATAATCCAGGGTTTCCATTGTGAGGATAAAATTATTGGTGCGAAAAAAAGACTATTGTGTGGATATGGTCTTAATTATATAAGGTTTCACAGAGCTTCCACTAGAGAGATTAGCTGACTAGTCACTAATTAGTTGGCCACAGCTACTAGTTAGTTTCTAAAATCTGTACTTTTTAACATAGCAATTTACAAAACAGTGTTTAACGTCAAAGAACGAGATAACAAGGGACTCTCTCACCACTGCCTGTGTGCTGTACTGCTGAGGAGGGCCATCAGCAGGAGTAATGATGGGACTGGGTGACCTGGTGACCTCGCCTCTGCCCACCATCACCATATCGGGCAGTTGGCTCATCTTCACTTGTCGAGCCTTGTTATTCTTTTTCAGAGACAGACTCCTGCCGGAGGATGACTGACCTGCATAAGAACTATAATTACAAAGCGCTTAGAGACACAACAAGAAGCCTGAAAATATACCTCCGTTCCTTTACAGTCACACCACAGTTTCACATGTTTTGAGCAGATACATGCAGAATAAATCTGAAAAACTGAAGTTTCATTATTTCAAAAAGACCAGATGCACTTAGTGATAAGTAATTTTCATTAATAATATCATCACATTTGTTCCACACCTCTAGCAGACGACTCGAATGATCCAGATGCACGATTCTGATTTCTAGATGCCACACTGTCCCATTCTGAGACAACCCTTCGTTTCTTTTTTGGCTGAGCGCACCCCAAGTCATCTTCCAGCCAGTCGTCTTGCATGTAATGCTCCTCGGGGACTAAAGCTGACACATGATTGGTTGACACCGCTGGTGTGCTGCTGAAGGCTGGTTCTGACAGGCTCTGAGAGAGAAGACGGGACTTTGCACTGCCCAGGTTTTGAATGGCCCTATGGTATTCCTCTCTGCCAGAGCGAGGCTGTGAGGACAACTCTGTCTCTCTACCTCCAGGTGGAGCAGGGATATCCTGAGTGTCACATACTTCTTGTGGGGATCGAGAGACGTCTGGAAAGCAAAGTCTTGGCCGCACGGGGCGCAGTGGGCTGATGTCAGAGTCCGAGTGCTCAGAGGAGCTGCTCTCATTCTGCGAGAGTAAGTGGAGAAAAGGAAGAAAAACGTACAAACAGTAAGTTTCCTGACCTTCTCTAATGTGTGGCACAGACTGCTGACCCCAGAAACTCCCACCACCCACAACAGTACAAAACTCTCTCAACCATTAAAATTCCAACTGAATCAATAATAAACATTAAAAATAAAAGAAACCAGCAATGCACATGCTACAATGAGGCTTCAGAAAGAGCCCATATTAAATATAGAAGTAGCTGCCTATTAGTTAATGACAAAACAAAACCTATGCTGGACAAGCTCGATACAAAGCAGAGGGCTGTTACCACTCCAGCATTTTCCTATAACAGCACATCCTAGAGTTTTCTTTTTTATTCATCTTATAACACAGCTATTTACTAACAAGCACAATTTTTCAAGTTACATTTAATATTGTGCAATGTTGGCGAAACAAGTTAGACTCTCCCATGCTGAAATCATAAAGGGACAGCTTCACCTCTGATTGTTTCAATGCGCTGCTTCCATAAATGTTAATAAACGTCTCCTTGACAGAAGAACTGTGCAAGTTGTAACTACAGAAATGATAAAATATTACAACAAGAACATTAATATAAAACTAGTATTTGCAACTGGAACTACCATCAGAGCTGTGCTGTTACAGGAAATTAACAGATTCCTACCAATCAGAATTGAGAATAGACCAGCTGTGGTATAACACTGTATAATTTATGATGTTGCTGCCCCCTTCAGTCCACAAGGAGACACAAGTTGCCAGCATCTGTTTACATAAACCTATATAACTTGAGTGCCAGTCCAATCTAATAGCTTGGGCACATACAATCAGTGCAAACAGGAGCAATAGTTGCCTATTGAAACAATCAAAGACATTAATATCAGTGAAATCTCACCCCAAACAGAACATTCTCCTCAGACCCCCTGGGTCGGTGGCGGGGGCCAGTGGATCGCCTTGCTCTGGGAGGAGTACTGGCCTCTGGAGGAGTATGTGCATTGAGCAAGGCATGCTGGGATATGGGGAAGGGCTCACTCTGTTGTGACAGTGTCTCTGAGCACTCAGCGTCAAACAGCTGACTGTCCTGCAGAGGCTGTGGAGTCACAGGTGCAGCTGCTGATACAACACAGAGACAGAAAGTGTCATTACTGATTGATAAAAAGCCTAATGTCTAATCTGACATGTACAAACAGAAGGCCAGTGCCATATAAAACAATTCATAGTTAGTTTTACATTTTTAACACCATGCCTACTGAAATGATTAGTACAATGATTACATTAATTATATTATTAATATGTGTATTATATGTATATGTGACATGTGTAAGATCTGTGAAAGAAATTTAGCACGCTCTACTGAAGAAGGTAAAAACAAGTTTGCCAGCACAGTGACGCTCATGCCAAAATTACTAAAAGAAGTTAATGCTTACAATTGCAACTGACTGGCTGTTTTAATTCAGTATCATAAGGATCAATTTTCAGAAAATTTCTCTCTTGCATTATTATAAGTCCTCAACACTGTAAATGTGTTTCCTGAGACATAAATGAATCAAATCCCAATACATAAAGCTAAATTCTGTTAAATTACTGAAGAACTTCTCACCTGCTCCAGCCAGCGCTGTCTTCAGGAGTTTCTCAGTTTCTGAACAATCCTGCCGTGTTTCCTGGTCCAGTTCACGACCATACATCTTTAGCCAATGTTGCAAGGTGTGCATAGGTTTGTCACCCTGACAGACACACAGAATACACACATGAATATATCCATTAACACTGAAACAAAATCAAAGTCCAAAAGCTCTAAACATCAGATTGATCACACATAGTGTGTATATTGTGTGTGTGTGCGTATATATGTGTATATATGTATATGTATGTATATATATATATATATATATATATATATATATATATATATATATATATATGTGTGTGTGTGTGTGTGTGTGTGTGTATGTATGTGTGTGTGTGTGTGTGTATATATATATATATATATATATATATATATATATATATATATATATATATATATACATACACACACACACACACACACACACTATATAAATAAGTAATGCATTAAGAAGACCTAATCTATTATGTAGGTGCAGTCACTCTCTCCCCATCATATGACAGCTACCAACTGGGGAAGGTGAAGGCTAACGTGCTTCCTCTGAGACATGCAGCCAACCAACTGAATATATCCAAACTGTTGTACCTGCTGCATCAGAGGGCAGTGTGACATGGGAAAGACAGTATACCATTCCTCCCAAGCCAAACAATTTTCTCCAGGGGCTCCTGGCCAGGTTTAGCTGTAGCATTGTCGGGATTTGAAATAGCAATCTCCAGACAATAAGGTGAATGTCACTCTGTCACGATTCCCCCTTGAAGCAGCGTGCTCTAAGTGCGAATGCGCGAGCACCTGCTTTTCCGTTGTTGACTGTAATGACATCTGGACACGTGTGTTTTGTTTATGTTTCTGTCATGTCTCCTCCCTGTTCTGTTATTGGCTGAGATTTCACGTGGGTCTGAATTGCTCTCAGCTGCTAGCAGTTTAGACGCTGATCATGTCCGCATATATACCGCGCGCCTCCCAGCACACAGGGCGGAAGATTGATACTTTAGTTCGGTTCGGTTCGGTTCGGTTCGGTTCGGTTCGGTTCGGTTCGTAAAGAAAAGAAAAGAAAAGAAAAGAAAAGAAAAGAAAAGAAAAGAAAAGAAAAGAAAAGAAAACATAGTCACGGTCCATGTTTAGGGTTAGTTTAGCTCGTATCATAGTCATAGTCACAGTCACGTCCATGTTTAGAGTTAGTTCGCGACCTAGATTCCTGCCTAGCCCCGTGTATGCCTGTTTGCCAATCGCCTGACCTCTTGCATGTTTATGGATTACGTTTTGGATTTGTATGCCTGTCTGTCTTTCAAATAAACAACTGTTCATCCTGCACTTGCATCCGTCCTATCTCTGCTCCGTCACGATTCGTGACAGAATAGCGACGTCCTCGGCGGAGCATGAAGGCAGAGCGACGTCCTCGGCGGAGCAGGGAAACAGCACTGTACTCAGCAGAGCAGGGAAGAGACATGACAGAAACATAAACAAAACACACGTGTCCAGATGTCATTACAGTCAGCAACGGAAAAGCAGGTGCTCGCGCATTCGCACTTAGAGCACGCTGCTTCAAGGGGGAATCGTGACACACTCAAGATTTGTGTGAATTATTTTTTTTTAATGAATTCTTCAGCCATAGGTTTTTGGAAATCTCTGTACTTCCACCATTTCATAAACAAGACTATTTTTTTTAGAGGTAAAAATATGTGATTATCTATTACATAAATCAGCTTTGGTAACAAATTCAGTCATGACCCTTAATTGGAGAATGCCATATACAGATGTCACTGTGTATTTGTTTTATATCTGACCTTGTTATTGCAGACGTTTACTGAAGCCCCACTCAGCACCAGCAGCCGTGCTACCTCAAAGTGCTCACAACTCATGGCATCTTGCATGGGCGTTACCCCTTCACAGTAACCACCACCAGGATCATTTATGTTTGCCCCTTTGTCCACCAGCAAGGACACAATCCCTAAAAGGTACAAAGGCGGTACAAAGGAGATCAGTTGTCAAAACAAGAAATTTCTAAACTGGTAAAAAAAAACAAAAAAAAAACAAGGTTAGCTACAGGTGAGGCTAACAGGAATGTATCTACCAGTTTATACAGATGAGGTTACAGTGAAAGAAAAAGACACAAGCATCTCAGTACCTAGATGGCCATGGTTGCAAGCTTCATGCAGTGGAGTCCAGCCACAGTGATCTTGAGGATTTAGTAGATGGCCCTGTTGTGGAAAAAGAACAGGCATTTCAGACATAGTCGCATCATCAGAGCTGAACTGTTGGCTTTCGGTGATGAGTTCAACTCACCTGCTCTACCAGGTACTGGACCTGCTTCATGTTGCCCTCAATGCAGGCTTGATTCAGTGCCGTTTCACCCTTCTCATTCCGCCGGTTCCGCTGAGTGTGTTTACAGATACACCCAGACACACACACGAGAAAAAGTAAGAACCAGAAGAGGCAGTTCTAAAGAAATATTGAGAAAGATATAAAAAGAATGATGAGACGCAGACATAAGAATATGCAAATAATATGTAAAACAGGTTTGAATAATCCACACTTACCCTGCCAGTTTTCCTCCTGCCAGTCACAAGCTTATTGTAACCCTCCAGATTATCATCTGCACAGAAAACAACAAAGCATATTACATATCAGCTACACATTCATGGCTATTACAAATCATCTTTTTTTGCTCTCTGTACCAGAATCTGAGAGCTGGATGTCACTGTCCAGAGGTTCACTATTCTGCAGCTCCTCTTCCTCCTCTTCTTCATCACTGTCTTCCAACCGGCAGCCCTCTACCTCACACAGCTCCAGGAGACCTCTGTGGCATCAGCGCCTGCTGAGCTAGCATGCTTTTGCGCCTGCAACCACACCCTCAGAACACGTCTCTGCAGCCAAGGACATGAAACACACAACCAAAGAAAACACAGAGATTATTCCTGCACTAAAATGCTAACAATCAGTTTGAATGGAGTTCTTGGCGTTCTGTACACACGTGCAATGTATGAAAGTGGAACATGAAGGAGAGTGAGGAACCTGGAGTTTGCTTTGAGCTGCTCTCTCAGCACAATTCAGAGCAGCAGTTTAACTTTGGTCCACCTCCTCCATGCTCATGCCATACTCCTCCTGACAGCTCGCTACGTTCAGCCACGTTTCACACTCCTGCCACACACGCATGAAACATACAATGAAAACAAATCTGATGAATGCTTGTAGTCTTCTATCTGTAAACAAGATAAAAGACCAGTGAATGTGTTTTATGGTACCTCTTTGGGATTGCCTTCCCTGAGCTTCAGCTCGTGTCTGTAGTGCTCTACAGCTTTGTTGGCTGTCGCAGGTCAGAATAAGTGGCCGCCAGAGAGACATGTATAACAGCCAGCTCTCGAGCAGGCTTCCCCAACTCTTCAGCACATGACAGCTGGAAACATAGATGTGAAATAGAAATACTACAGTATCTACTCAATACACCAAAACAATTGAAATAATGTACAAATAAACAGCAAGAGCACTGCATTAAACAAATAGTTCAGCCACAGAAAATGGTTCGCCAGGAGATTGCAATTTTGCACACCGGAGAAGAGATGATAAAGGTGATTCACATCCCAAATGGCTGCAGCTCAAACCACTGGAATGACATTGTATGTGACTACTAATTAAAGCTGTGATTGAAAAAAAATGGGAAATTTCCAGCTGACCCAGTGCTTGTTTATTGGTACTACATTATCTGTTGCAGAATTGCAGAACATGTTTTCAAGCATGGAAGATGTGTGGATGTTTCTGTCTCAGTACTGCTACCTTTCATTACTCAAAACAGTTTGAGACGCCTCTGCAGCACTTCTAAATAAAACGTTTTTGTGCATTACTTTCATTCTTAGGCCCAGGTATAGGAGTAAATTTTCTGATTTCTAATAATTACTTGCCATTTAAGACCGTTTTTATTACTCTGAGCAGCTATATACATACTGAGTCTGCTTCTTAAGGTTTTAACACTTATATTTAAAATTAATATACAATTTGATATATAAATCAGTCATTTGAATCACTTGTAAGGTACACCTTCAAGATTTGGGTGTTACGCCATAGTGAACTCGCAGCTGCAGCGCCGACAAGAACTACACTTCCCAGCCGCACCTGCGCCCGAGTACGCCAGAGTACTGATTGCGAAAACACCTGTGCTTCGCCCAAGTTTAAATAAGACCTCGTTAACAACAGCTCGGCGCGAAGTAAACGCTCAGTATCTTCAACGCTGTCGGTCTACCAAGCCATTTGTTTACGTATCGGATTTCCCTGGTTCACGGATTCTTTTCTTGTACCTGACCACGATTCTCTGGATTACCCCTTTTGGATTGTTTACGCTACGTTAACTGGACAGTGTCAGTCGTCACAGACTTCTCACGCCTGTGAATTCCGCGTCTCCCTGCTGCTGCTTCGCCCGCGCTTGTCTCCTTGCAATGTAACGTTACAGATTACTTAGCCTACTGTGGTAGCAGCGGGTATCCCGGACTGGCAAAGCATCTATTATGAACAAAACCGAGCGATAAATGCGCAGCAGGCTCCGATACTATACTTGACCCAGAGGTTGTAGCGCCTAAGCACTTCAGGGGGGCAAACCCCCCCCCCCGCTAACATCCCTTCTCCAGCGTTGTCCCACACGTATGCCCCACCAGCGCCAGCGGGGCCGGTAACAGCTGCGCTGGTGGTACACTGTCAGCCATTACCCACACTGGAGCACTACGCTGGTGAGCCGGGGCGATGCAAGGGCTTCATATTGCAGTGCCAACTGTTCTTTGAGAGCCACCCGGAGATGCCGGAAGCATGCAAGCTCACGCACTTCATGGAGCTACTCACCGGATGTGCCCTGGAATGGGCGACGGAGGAGTGGGAGTGAGGAGGTGGACAAAGACCATGGTTAGCGGACCTCTTCTCCCGATTCTGACACGCCTTTGACCCTGATGGCTGGGAGACTGGCTGGGAACTCCTGGCGATCACGCAGGGCTCATGTGATGTGGTAGACTACGCACTGGAGTTCCGCACTATCGCTAAAAGAAACGGATGAAAGGAGCCGGCGTTGAAAACCACGTTCCGTCAGGGGCTCAATCCTGAGCTGGTTCGTGAGCTGGTGTGCCGGGGCAAACAGCTGACCCTCGATGACCTCATCGACCTGGCAGTACAATTGGATCGTCTATGCCGTGTGAATTGTCCCTCATGGTGGAGCACCCTTCCACCTGGGCCAGCTATGCCAGAGGAACCCATGCAGCTCGGCCGCACCCGAATCCGCTAGGAGGAGAGACAGACGACGTAGAGAGTCGCAGTGCTTCTACTGTGCCGAGAACACCCACGACGTTTGCCAGTGTCCACATAGGAGGCCACGGTCAACAGTGGGGAGCACAGCCAGCCAACCTTGTTATCCCCAGGTGAGTCCTGTCCAGTTTTTTAACTCTCATGTCTTTGTCTTGCCTGTGGTGATCAGATATTCAGGCCCGTCTGTTGTCCTTGCAGCGTTCATCGACTCCGGAGCGGCCAAGAACTTCGTAAATGAGAGAACGGCGCAGACTCTCGGCCTCCTGTATACGACATACTGTATACGACACTGCTTGACTGGCCCTATGGTTCCCGTGGCCACCACGACGGTGGAGAGTCCCCTGCCTCATGTCCCTGTCACCATCCCGCCAGAATATCGTGACCTCAGTGAGGTGTTTAACAAGGAAAGGGTGTGTTGCTTATCACCACACAGGCCCTACGACTTCGCAATAGACCTCCTCCCTGGAGCTAGCCCACCGCGGGGCCGAGTGTACCCACTCTCCCAAGCTGAACATTGGGCCATGGAGGAATACATTCAGGAGGCTCTCTAACAGGGGTATATCCGGCCGTCCACGTCTCCTGCGTCCGCTGGGTTCTTTTTTGTAGAAAAGAAGGGAGGGGGGTCTTCGGCCATGCATTGATTATCGGGGTCTCAACCAGGTGAAAGTACCGTTATCCCCTTCCTCTAGTACCCGCAGCCCTGGAACAGCTAAGGTCCGTGACCTTTTTCACGAAGTTAGACTTACGCAGTGCTTACAACCTGATCTGCATCAGGGAGGGAGACGAGTGGAAGACGGCCTTTAGCACCATCTCAGGGTACTACAAGTACCTGGTCATGCCATATGGGCTCACTAATGCTCCCTCAGTTTTCCAGAGCCTGATCAATGACATCCTGAGGGACACGCTAGGGCGGTGCGTCATCGCCTACATTGGTGACATCCTAGTGTATTCGACATCCTATGAAGAACATACCAGGCATGTCCGACAGGTGTTGCACCGCCTGCTGCAGCATCAGCTATATGTGAAGGCTGAGAAGTGCACGTTCCACCAGCGCACCATCTCTTTCTTGGGGTATGTCATTAGTCCAGAAGGGGTCGCCATGGACAAACGCAAGGTTCAGCTGGTGGTGGAGTGGCCCACTCCCCGAACCATCAAGGAATTGCAACGTTTCCTTGGCTTTGCGAACTTTTATCAGTGATTCATCTGGGAATTCAGTAAAATAGCACAACCCCTGACGTCCCTCCTGCAGGGTAAGCCTCGGTGACTCCGTTGGGACCCTGATGCCCAGGGGTCTCTGGATAAGCTTAAGTGGGCATTCACTACGGCACCCATCCTCCGACACCCGGATCCCTCACGACCATTCGTCGTGGAGGTTGACGCGTCTGAGACGACAGTGGGGGCCACTACCGTCTCAGCGGTTCGGGGACAGACCCCGTGGCCGCCTTCTCATGAAAACTGTTGCCCGCTGAACGAAATTATGATGTGGGGAACCATGAACTCCTGGCCGTCAGGTTGGCCCTAGAGGAGTGGAGACACTGGTTGGAGGGGGCCGACCATCCGTTCATGATTTACACTGACCATAAAAATTTAGAGTACCTGAGAACCGCCAAGCGGCTCACGCCCCGCCAAGCACGCTGGTCTCTGTTCTTTTCCCGGTTCCAGTTCACTCTGTCATACAGGCCGGGAACAAAGAACTTGAAGGCCGATGCTCGGTCTCGAATCCACTCTCCTGAGCGTCGAGCAAACTACGATGAGTATATCGTGCCCCCCTCCAGTATTGTTGGCAGCATAGAGTGGGTTCTAAGTAGCCTGTCCTCCCGGGAGACAATTCGTGCCCACGCGTTACCGTTTGGAACTTGTCACCTGGGCCCACACAACTCTCGCGAGGGGGCATCCGGGAGCTCGTCGCACTTACCAAATGCTGGCCGAGAAATATTGGTGGCCACACATGTCCAGGGAGGTGCAGCGCATCGTGTCCTCATGTTCCACCTGTGCTCAGTTGAAGGTGCCGTGTGCCCTACCAGCCAGAAAGTTGGTACCGCTTCCCAAACCCATATGCCCATAGTCGCATCTGGCTCTGAACTTCATCACAGATCTGCTGGAGTGTCGAGGTAACACGGTGATACTGGTGGTCATGGATCGGTTTTCCAAATCTCTATGCCTGATTCCACTGCCGGCACTTCCATCGGCCTTTGCCACAGCTTTATTACTGTTCCAACATGTTTTACGCTACTTCGGCATCCTGGAGGAGATCATGAGCGACAGGGGGCCACAATTCACGTCTCGAGTGTGGGCCAGTTTTATGGAGAAGATGGGAGTCATCGTTAGCCTCACGTCCGGTTATCACCCCCAGGCCAACGGACAGGCAGAACGGGTTAATAAAGAAGTCATACGATTCCTCCGAACATTTTGCACCACCACACCGGAGGACTGGAGTCACTTCCTCCCGTGGGCAGAATATGCACACAACTCCCTACAGTATTCCGCCACCCAGCTCACCCCTTTCCAGTGTGTCTTGGGTTATCAGCCACCTTGGTTTCCCTGGAACGCCTCCCCCACTGACTCACCAGTAGTAGATGAGTGGTTCTGCCAGAGTGAACAGGTCTGGGAACGTGCCCATCAGCAGTTGGTGCAGGCCTCCCGCATCGCCAAACAAAAGGCGGACAGGCACCGCGGAAGTCAGCCCAACTATCAACCCAGGGACAGGGTGTGGCTTTCCACAAGAGAACTGAAGTCGCCACTCCCAAGTAGGAAACTGAGACCCAAGTATCTCGGCCCCTTCCGGATCCTGAAGCAGATTAACGAGGTCACATACCGCATGGACCTACCCAAGCACAGCCGCATCGCCCCGTCATTCCATCTCTCTCTCCTCAAGCCGGTGACACCTGGTCCCTTGGCCACAGCGGTTCCAGAGGACTCTCCACCGGAACCACTAGAGATTGAGGGCCACCCAGCCTACCACGTCCATGAGATCTTGGACTCCAGACTTAGAAGAGGAGGACTCGAGTATCTGGTATACTGGGAGGGTTAAGGCCCAGAGGAGCAGTGACATTCTGGATGCACACTTGTGCGAGGACTTTCATGTTGCTCACCAAGAGCAATCGGGACCATGAAGGAGAGGAAGACCTCGGAGGAGTTCGGCTCCTGGAGTGAGCCCGTTGGAGGGCAGTGGGGCTCTGTTACGCCACGGTGAACTCGCGGCTGCAGCGCCGATGAGAACTATACTTCCCAGCCGCACCTGCGCTCAAGTTCGCCGGAGTACTGATTGCGAACACTGATGCTTCGCCCAAGGTTATATAAGACCTCGTTAACGACAGCTCGGTGTGAAGTAAATGCTCAGTATCTTCAACACTGTTGTTCTACCAAGCCTTTTGTTTACGTATCAGATTTCCCTGGTTCACAGATTCTTTTCTTGTACCTGACCACGATTCTCTGGATTACCCGTTTTTGGATTGTTTACCCTACATTAACTGGACAGTGTCAGTCGTCACAGACTTCTCACGCCTGTGAATTCCGCGTCTCCCTGCTGCTGCTTCGCCCGCGCTTGTCTCCTCGCAAGCTAACGTTACACTGGGGACCTTCTACCTGGTCTCATTGTTTCATAGAATGACACCTAACTATTTGCTGATGGTTTAATTCTGGCTTCAAGATGGCCATCGCCACCGTTTTCATGTATGCAGTGTATGTGTGTCCATTTTTTTAAATAAGCAGTGTCAGATTGAGAAACCACACACAAAAAACAGTATATATACGATTATTTAACAACTTGATATACAAGGTGTCCCAAAAGTCTCCATACATAGGGGAAATTAAAACTTTTTTTTGCAAATTGTTGTCCAAAATTTTTCATACTTAGTTTATATTCTACTTTTTCATACTGACATCATTCTCATGGCTGGATCGGGAAGCTGTTGTGGACTTTAACAGGAAATATGGCGAGCATCATCACACACGACACTGCTGCCAAACTTATGAGCAAATTTTTTTTTTTAAACTGGAAGTGTTGCAGACCAACTGAGAAGTGGACGTCCACGAACATCCACTGACGAAGGCACAACCGATGTGGTGCTGATGTACATAGTTCCTTATGTATGGAGACTTTTGGGACACACTGTAGTTTTTGGCAAATGTGTGATTTAAAAACACCTTTTAAAGGCGAGATTTTGTACAGTGTGTTTACCTGGCCACTATAATCTTCCTTTGTTTATTTAAGAATTAGATTTAAATACAACAGCTTCTTGCCTGTGTGTGATAAGCTTCCCGAGCTTTGGAATAGCAGCCCACTTTGCAGTAGAGATCTCCCAGTTCCTCCGCAAGTCCCAAAGCCTCCTGGGATACAAGGGTATTGACAGCTGCCATAGCTTCCTCCAGCTGACAGCGACGGATTGCTGCGGAAACATACAACGGCACTGAGAATGAACTGATAAAGAATATCCTAACACAGATCCCCCCCCACCCCCACCCCCACCCCCCCCACACACACACACATTTTCCAGACCATAAAAAGGCTCAATCACAGCCTCCCCACTTTCCCTCTTACCATATCTCAGGTCTCTCAACTGCCTCTCGTTCTGTAGGTTGCTGGGAGCCGAGGAGGAAGGCCTTCTTCAGAGAGCACCGGGCTCCTGAAGGTCTCCCAGATTCAGAAGAACCTACGCAGATGTAAAATACATAACACTTAGAAATAAATGAGCAGCCACATAACATCTTTATAACTCTTGAATAGTTATACAGACTTGGGATGTTAGAACACTACACTCTGCAAAGTATTACTGTCTTTACGGATATGTTATTTGCTTGTTCATAAGTGTTACATTATTTTAATCAGTCCAATTTTACCTTATAATAGTTTGACTGGTTTTTTTTCCTCCTTGAAGCCTGTTGCAAGTATTTCATTTCCCAAAGTTCTTTTTTCTAGTATCTGTTCTGAACATAGCTGAAAATATCTGTTCATTTCGAATGATTTTACAATATTCTAGTGACATTTCAGCACAATGCACGGTTTAGGTATTCACTTAATAGCAGCCTATATTATGCAACATCAATGCATTTGGCACTTTAAAGTCACTGTAAAGTTTTATACTTTCATTTTTTTGGTTATATTTTAAAATGACAGTCCCATCCCAAACTTGCGCAGCCCCTGCCAGCCACGTCAGCCAGTTAATTTACTGTTCACCTACTGCTCACCTTGCCAACGGTGTAGAAGCACTCACTCTCGCTAAACTTGTCACTCATCTTGCATGCACACTCCTTGCTCTTCTCAAAGCAGTGCATTGCAAGAGAGTGCTGTCCACTTCTGAAATGAATGCTGCCAGATTGAAGCTGGCATGGTAGAGATCCTCTAGCAGATTATTCTTCCTGAGACGGGGAAAAAAAAATCTGATTTAATTGCAGCATCAGCGGTGTCCACGTAGAGCAACAAGGACTCAATGTAGAGTGACACAGGTTATAATTGCGAGTGTCTCACTCTGAGATATAGATGCTCTTTCGGATGAAATCGCTGCAGCATTGTGGTTCTTTCAGGCAGTTAAACACAAAGCCCACGTTCAACAGCAGGCGTGCTCTCATTTCACTCAGCTCCCGTGCTGACACGGTCCCTGCAATGCATACACAGCTATATTATTCACTCTGTCATTAACATTCTGTCACTTAACCAAAATAGAGGAATCACTGGAAATTATCTTGTTTAGTAAGGAAGAGGTCAGAATAAAGTGCAACGAAACAGTCATTCAACTCTGAATTCCAAGTCGGGAACTCGGGCAACATCCACCTTGCATGAGTTCTCTGACATAAACACACCTGACATCACAACTACATGGGGGAAACACAGTCACCAGTAAAAAGAGGACCAGGCCAGCCTTCTCATCTTTGATGATGATGTGTCAAGCCTGGTGAGGCATTTCAAGGAGCCTCTAGAGAGGTAAGAATTTGACACTGCACTACCATATGACATAATGTTATGTAAACTCACTTGCTCTGTTCAATCCTGCAGTTCGGGGTGCAACATGGCTGCAATGCAGGATGAGTGGCAGGGGCTGAAAATCCTGGTCAGCCACAATTTCAAGGACAAGTCCTACAGTAGCCTGTGGGAGACCATGTTGACAAAGGACCCCTACAGGCTAGATTACAAGGTAGGCCGGCAGTAGTACTGAGTGGTTGTGTATGGTATCCTTCTATGGTTGGTTTTGAGAAGTTAAAGTATCATCTTTTCTCTAGAACATACTGGAGTTGTTGCAGATTATGCTGCCCATTTCAGCCACTCAGTGTGAGCAAGGCTTCTCCACGCAGAACCCTGACTTCTAAGCGTTTCAGATGGCTTACAAAGAAAAGCAGCTGGACAAACGATATCCTTCGCATTTAGGCCAATGTGTGATTTTGCACGAGCAGAATGTATGAAATAAATCATTTGTTTAATATACAAATTTTTAAAGAAAACTTTTTTCACTGTGCTCCTATATTTTTGAATTAAGGAGCACATGTACTCCTTGTGAAAAAAGGTAGTGTAGAGCCCTGTAAAGTAGATGTCTTAATCAGTCCTTCCAGTGTTATGATATTGTGATCGCAAAAATTAACGCAAAATCAAGCGAACTACAAAACATTCGGAGGGGCTTGCAATTTTTCAAAATTACCGCAGATTTTCCACAGATTTAGGCCAAGGTACGCCATGTGACATTACCGCAACACGCATTCAGCAAAAGCCCTCTTTGATTCATGTGTGTCGAACATTAGTACAACTAAAAAGACTCATTTACCAACAAACATCACCGCAAAAGACCATGCAAAACAATTTTGATCAAAGAAGCAAAAAAAACTCTGCAAGTTGCATCGCAAATTTGGAAAAAATCTACTGCAAAATCAAGTATTTTGGCTGCAACAATCACAAAAAGTCGTATATTAATCTTTTCATTTGTTACACCATTATGTGTAAGGTTTAAGTGCCAAGTCAGGAATTAAAAACAAAGACTTTTATATTTATATATCCATCCATCTTCTACTGCTTACTCCTTCTTCAGGGTCGCGGGGGAACCTGGAGCCTATCCCAGGGAGCATCGGGCACAAGGCGGGGTACACCCTAGACAGGGTACCAGGCAGGGTGTACCCTAGACAGGGTAGACAGGCAGCACAGCATTGCTTAGAAAGATCCATGGGGAAATTGTATTTACAACATATATAGTGTTGAATTTAGGTTCATAGGTAGCCATCCTTTCTGAGTTTATTTAAGTCGTGATTGCGTGTTTAAATGTTAGCGTGTGTGGTTTGTCTGCACACATCTGTGCTTGCCTCTACTTGGTGTGGTAGGTTTCATGGTAGGTTATGGAGCAGAGAATACATCTGCCCACAGGACGTCCACGGCACGCCACAATTTCCCCATGCTGTGGGAGCTTCTATCACTCAGAAATCATGTGAATTCAAACGGTAACTGTAATCCTAAAACTATGTTCTAAATATGTGAATTTTCAGTATCAAACTTTGAATGTTGGAATGTCCATACTAGGGTTATGCCCTTCGCAGTTTGTTTAAAAATTAATGACTGACTTTACCAAGAGTGTTTGCTAAGGTCACACAATAAATCGTAGATTATTATGAAATTTAGCTAGTGTTAGCTGCCTTGGTTTGTGCCATCACTTCATTCACTCACATTGGTTTGTTATATCAGTAGTTCAAAATACTGGAAAAACTTCAACGAACTCTCTGCTAAAGGTCTGTCAGAATAGTTTACAACAAAACAAGACATGGCTGTGAAACAGATCTGTCAGGAGCTTCAGGTGTGTGCTGGAAAATGCATGCACCATCATGAGACTTGGCTGCCATGTACAAAACTGTCAATTACCTGATTAACCATGACTTTTTTGTGTATTGTCAAATACCCCCTTTAAAACTCACTTATCATAAATAAATATTAAGGGAGATATTAGGGACAACTGAACTTTATATTAGAAAACAACAGAACACTATTCCAGAAAATTATTTGTGGAGCTTGAAATGAAAAATTGCCATTTGTCGCATTCACTAACAATGGAACAGGCACAGCTTAAAAAAAAATAATAAATTGTACTGCAGCCAGCCACTAGAGGGCCTCAAAGATGTTTTGACTCACTTTTGAGTCCCTGTTCTGACACCCACTCATATACACTGAGCAGTCATAACATTAAAACCACCTGACTAATATTATATAGAACTCCCTTTTGCTGCCAAAACAGCTCTGACCCGTCGAGGCATGGACTCCACAAGACCTTTGAAGGTGTGCTGTGGAATCTGGCACCAAGACATTAACAGCAGATTCTGTTAGTCCTGTAAGTTGTGAGGTGGGGTTTCCATAGATCGGACTTGTTTGTCCAGCACATGCCAGAGATGTTGTTCGGATTAAGATCTGGAGAGTTTGGAGGCCAAATCAATTGTCATGTTCCTCAAACCATTCCTGAACAATTTTTACAGTGTGGCAGGGAACATTATTCTGCTGAAAGAGGTCACTACCATTAGGGAATGCTGTTGCCATGAAAAGGTGTACTTGGTCTGCAACAATGCCAGGACACAAGGTTTCCCAGCAGAACATTCCCTGGAGCATCACAGTACCTCAGTCAGCTTGCCTTCTTCCCTGTGTGCTGTTCTTCCCTGATGCGCTGTGTGTTCTGACACCTTTCTATCATGGCCAACATTAACTTTTTCAGCAATATGTGCTACAGTAGCTCTTCTGTGCCATCGGACTAGATGGGCTAGCCTTTGCTCCCCACACACATCAGTGAGCTTTGGGAGACCATGACCCTGTCAGCGGTTCACCAGTTGTCCTTCCTTGGACATTTTTGGTAAGTACTAATCACTGCATACCGGGAACACTCCACAAGACCTGCTGTTTTGGATATGCACTGACCCAGTCATCTAGACATCACAATTTGACCCTTGACAAAGTCACTCAGATACTTATGCTTGCCCATTTTTTCTGCTTCCAACGCATCAAATTTAAGAACTAACTGTTCAGTTGTTGCCTAATATGTCCCACCCCTTGACAGATGACATTGTACCGAGATAATAAATGTTATTCACTTCACCTGTCAGAGGTTTTAATGTTATGGTTGATCAGTTTAAAAAGCCATTGGTTTCCTCTGGGGTCTCTAGTGTCCTCCCAACTCCCAAAAGCATGCCAGTGGCTGACTGGCTAAGATACGTTGCCTGTAGGTGCAAATTAATGTGAGTGTGTGACCAAGGTGCCCTGCGATGGACTGGAGTTCTATCCAGGATGCATTACTGACTCACGCACAGTGTTTAAGAGCCCTTAATATACAGTGCTGTGAAAAAGTATTTGATTTCTTCTGTTTTTGTGTACATCTCATACTAAATAGTTTTACATCTTTAAATGAAATGCAACGTAAAACAAAGGCTACCTAAGGCAACACAATACAGTTTTTATTTATTTATTTATTTTATTATCCAACACCTATCACCCATATGAAAAATGAATTGCCCCCTTAAACTTAAATCTGGTTGTTCATTTAGCTGCAGTAACTACAACCATATGCTTCTGATCTACCTGTTTAAGGTCATGCCACAGCATCTCAATTAGTTCAAGTCAGGCCACTCCAAAACATTAATTTAGCTTTGTTTAGTCATTCAGAAGTGGACTTAGTCCTATGCTTTGGATCATTGTCTTGCTGCATAACCAGCTTTCAGCTTACAGATTGAGGACCGGACATTCTCCTTTAGGATTTTTTGGTAGAGAGCAGAATTCAAGTTTCCCACAATTATTGCAAGTTGCCCAGGCCCTGAAGCAGTAAGAATCCCCACACTATCACACTTCCACCACCATGCTTGACTATAGGTATGATGTTCTTTTTGTGGATTTCTGTGTATGTTTATGCCAGATGTAATGGGACCCATGTCTTCCAAACAGTTCCACTTTCGACCAGTCAGTCCACAGAACATTCTCCCAAAAGGTTTGAGGATCATCAAGGTGTGTTTTGGCAAAATTCAGACAAGCCTTAATGTTCTTCTGGGTTAGCAGTGGTTTTCACCCCGCCACTCTTCCATGGATGCCATTTTTGCCCAGTGTCTTTCTGATCGTGGAGTCATGAACAGTGACCTTTATTGATGTAAGAGATGCCTTTAGTTCCTTTGATGGTGTCCTTGGCTCTTTTGTGACTTCCTGGATGTGTAGTTGCTGTGCTCTTGGAGGAATTTTGGAAAGTCGACCATTTCTTGTAAGGTTCTCTACTGTGCCCAGTTTTTCCATTTGGAGATAATGACCTCCACCCTGTGTGCACGGAGCTTTCATGTTCTCCCAGTGCTTCAAGGGTTTCCTCCAGGTACTCCAGTTTCCCAGTCCAAAGACATGAGTTGTTGGTTGATTGGCATTTCCAAATTGTCCATGGTGTGTGAATGAGTGCGTGATTGTGCCTTGCGCTGGGTTGGTACCCCGTCCAGGGTGTCTCCAGGCTTGTGCCCCGAATTTCTTGGGATAGGCTTCAGGCTCCTCTGTGACGTTTAGTGGGATAAGTGGTACAGAAAATGAATAGATGGATAATAAAATAAAATACAGTCCCCTCCAAAACAATGGCAAGGCCAATTAACTTTTTCTGCTATACATCAAAGACGGATCAAAAGATGGATATGAGACGAGTTTAGGATTTCAGCTTTTATTTTCTGGTATTTACATCTACAGTAGGTGTGTTAAACAACATAAAACATGGAACCTTTTGTATCAGGTCACCCCAATTTTTAGTCAAGCAAAAGTATAGGAACATATAAATCTTCAAGTAAATGAAAGTAAATAACACTTAATATTTGTTGCAAATAACTACATCAAGCCTGTGACTCATTGACATCACCAAATTGTTTGGTTCTTCTTTTGTGTTGATTTTCCAGGCTTTTATGCAGCCTCTTTCAGTTGTTTGTTTCGGGGGTTTCTCCCTTCAGTCACCTCTTCAGGTGGTGAAATGCATGCTCAATTGGGTTAAGATTTGGTGATTGACTTGGCCAGTTTATAACCTTCCATTTTTCCACCTATAACGTTTGGTTAGTTGGACATTTATTGATCCATCTCTGTATTTCTTTGCGAATTCCAAACTGGCTTTCCAATTCTTACTGATGATTAATGGTTTGCATCTTGTGGTATGGCCTCTAAATCTGCTCTCAAAGTCTTCTTCAAGCGATGGATTGTGATACCTTCACCACTGCTCTGTGGAGGTTGTTGGTGATGTCACTGCCTGTTGTGTGTGGGTTTTTTTTCACAGCTATCACAATGTTTCTTTCATCAGCTGCTGTTGTTTTCCTTGGCCGACCCATCCGGTGCCTGTTGCTCAGTACACCAGTGGTTTCTTACTTTTTCAGGACATTCCAAATTGTTGCACTGGCTATGCCCAATGTTTGATTATCCCTCAGCTTCCTTATGGCTTGCATTTCTCCCATAGATAGTGTTCTTCGTGCTGGTTTATCCTTTTTAACAGCAAATGCAGTCTTCACAGGTGAAACTAAAGGCCAAAACCAAGAGTAGATGTTCAGAGTTATTCATTTTTCAAACAACTGATCAAACAGGACACACCTGGATAACAAGTAACAACTGTCAGTCACATGTTACAATATTTTTGCTCACCTACAAATTGGCTGGTCTGATACAAAATGTGATATGTTTTATGTTGTTTAACACATCTACATATAAATCTCAGTAAATAAAATCGGAAATTCTAAACTCTCCTCATATTCATCTTTTGATCTTAATCCCAGATGTCTTCAGTCTACAGCAAAAATAAAATTTAATTGGCCTTGTTCCAATAGTTTTGCAGGGCGCTGTACATAAATTATATTTAAGCATGATCAAATGGTCTTTCTTGTAAAAGAGGTGGTAGGTGCACTGGAAAATATTGAACATGACTCTGAGCTGCTCTGCATTGTGTGAATCAGCACTTCTGGTTTGTGGTTTCAGAGAAAAAGTTACTGTGGGAAGGCCAAAGGTATAAAAGACCTCCAGCAAATGTTGCATTAAGACGAGACTATTCAGCTCTCAAGAAGTCACTTACCTTGTGCATCTTCAACCAGTATGCTCCGAAACCTCCTCGTTGCTTCTTTCCTCATAGGCGCAGGTAAATACATACAATTCTAATGTGGTTATTTTACTAAAAATTAATAAAAATGTAAAAAACTAGTCATTTTGTCTATTCTTAAATGCTCAGAACTAGGAGGTCATATAAATTCTATGATTATTCAGTTAAAAGGACAATGTTTTGTTCCCTCTGTTTCTCAGCCTATGCAGTGCACCTGGAATACCTGAAAGTTGATTCTGAGGAACTCCTTGATGAGACTTGGGTTTGTTTGACAAATTGTCTTGCCTGTTATTTTTATATCAGTACAATGTATGCTCAGTCTTACCAGAGTCTACTACAAAGGCTACCAAAGCCCCCACACTGAAAAAGACTTTATTGTAAAATGGAGTTTTACTCCATTAATTTGTTTGTAATATTTACTCTTTGCTCAGTAGATTTTGGCCACTTATAATGTTTCTGTTGATCAGGATGAGGATTTGCTGATGCCCGAGGAACAGATCCCTGGTGTGTGTGGGATTTGTAAGCGGCTCATGAAGAAAGTGAAAAAACATCTTGGTAATCATGAAAATGCGGTGAGTGATAAGCATCCATAATATATAGGTAAAATAAAGAAATTGGTGCCTTCAGTATTTCACACACAGTTTAAACTTTACCACAGGAAAAGATTAAAGAAAAACTGAAGAGAGGCTGTGACAAACTCCCAGTAGTGAAGGATTTGTGTAAGAAAATGGTTAATAAGAACATTGATTTCTTGGTGGAGGAACTTTCTACTGATGATGATCCGAAAGCAATCTGTGCTAAAGCTGGCCTTTGCAAGTGAGTTATGAAAACTTGTTCTGACTAAAATAATTCCACTTCTCCATGCAGCACAGTTTAAGAACAATTTAATGACTAATTGTAATCTTTTATCTTTCAATAAACAATTACAGGCCAGTGGACATGTGGGAATTGATCCAAGCTTTTCCACAAAACTACCAGAAGCTCTGAAGGAGCACAAAACTCCAGCATGGCAAGAAATGAATGAAACTGTAATTAGATGTTTAAAATATAAATGTTTGCAAATCATTCTCTGCTAATAAATTTTTTAAAGCATTAATTCTCTCTCTTTCTATGTGTACAAAATAGTTAATGCTGGGTGAATCTGTAAAGAGTCTGTAAAAAGTGCTATGTCAGATTTATTCAAAGAACTTCTCCAACAATTTTTTTATTTTATTTTATTTATTTATTTATTTTTTTACAAATGATCATTTTATTTGCAAGTGTAGACCACACCAAATGGTAGTGACATGGAGAGTGATTGTGGAACTATAAAAAAGAAGAACTGTGAGAACTTGGTCTGTGGTTTTAGATGGCTTCTACTTTGTCTAGACAACCATGTTCCCACAAGATGAAGTCAGGTAGGAGTTGTTGTGTAGTTGGTTTGCTAATTATAATATAATTATAAAATTATAATATTATAATATTTGCTAATTATAATTATAATATGGAAAAACTTCAATTAACTCTCTGCTAAAGGTCTGTTAGAATAGTTTACAACAAAACAAGACATGGCTGTGAAACAGACCTGTCAGGAGCTTCAGGTGTGTGCTGGAAAGTGCATGCACGTTCAGGAGACTCGGCTGCCATGTACAAAATTGTCAATTATCTGATTAAGCACAACGTTTTTATTTATTGTCAAATAACTCCTATAAAACTCATTTATCATAAAGAAATATATTAGGGGAGATATTAGGGACAACAGAACTTGTAAAAACAAAGGAACGCTGGAGCAGTAAACTTAAATGAAAGTTTGGTTCTGGATCCACCTCGACCCTGACAGGGATACTTTTTAGTAAAATAACCACACTGTTTAGAATTGTGTGATTTACCTGAGGCTATTAGAAAAGAAGCAATGAGGATGTTTCGGGCATACTGGTTGAAGATGCACAAGATACGTGACTTCTTGAGAGCTGAATATTCTGTCTTAATGCAGCGTTTGTGGGAGGTCTTTCATCACTTTTATCTTCCCACAGTAACAAGTCTGCACTTACAGAAGTGCAAATAGCAATATGTTTATATATATATATATATATATATATATATATATATATATATATATATATATATATATATATATATATATATATATATAATATAAAAATTATAAATGCAGTGCCATCCACTAATATTTGCACCCCTGGTAAATATGAGCAAAGAAGGCTGTGAAAAATTGTCTTTATTGTTTAAACTTTTGATCTTTTGTTAAAAAAAATAATAAAAATACTCTACTCTCATGGATATCAAACAACCGCAAACACAACACAGGGTTATAAAAATATATACCTCATAAAATAAATATATTTATTAAATATAAAGCTCAGTGGTTAAGATGTTGGTCTTCTGACCAGAAGGTCTGAGTTCAAATCCCAGCGCTCCCACTGCAGGTCCCTTGAGCAAAGCCCTTTAACCCTCAACTGCTCAGTTATATTTAAAAAATGAGACCACTGTAAGTCGCTCTGGATAAGGACGTCTGCCAAGTGCCATAAATGCAAGTATATTCCCATTGATATTTAAAACAATTTTTTAGTACACCTGGGTGACCAGGAACAGGAAATTGTTCAACCATAACTTCCTGTTTCACAGGGGTATAAATATGAGGTGACACATAGGCCAAATTCCCTTAGTCTTTCACAACAATGGGTAAGACAAAGGAATATAGCTTGTGATGTGATGCAAAAGGTTGTTGAGCTTCACAAAATTGGAAGTGGCTATAAGAAAATAGCACAAGCATTGAATATGCCCATTTACACCATCAGGGCAATAATTAAGAAGTTGTAGTGAACTGGAAATGTTATGAATCAACCTGGAATTGGATGCATGTCTATATTGTCTCAACGCACTGTAGAGTGGATGGTCCAGGTGGCCAAAAAATCTCCAAGGATCACAGCTGGAGAATTGCAGAAATTAGTTGCATCTTGGGGTCAGAAAGTCTCCAAAACTACAAACGCCGAATTACCTACATCACCACAAGTTGTTCGGAAGGGTTTCAAGAAAAAAGGCTCTACTCTCATCCAAAAACAAACTCAAGCGTCTTCAGTTTGCCAGACCCTACTGGAATTTCAAATGGGATTGGGTTCTATGGTCAGATGAAACCAAAATAGAGCTTTTTGGTAATAAACACCAGAGGTGGTTTTGGTGCACACAGAGAGGTAGCCATAAGGAAAAGTACCTCATGCCCACAGTTAAATATGGTTGTGGTGCTTTAATGTTTTGAGTCTGTATTTCTGCCAGAAGACCTGAACATTTTGTTAGGATACATTGCATCATGGACTCAACAGATATTAAATGAAAACCTGACTGCCTCTGCCAGAAAGCTTAAAATGGACCATGGTTGGTTAACTGCAGGACAATGATCCAAAACATACATCAAAATCAACACACAAATGGTTAACTTATCACAAAATCAAGGTCCTGCCATGGCCATCCCAGTGCCCTGACTTGAAACCCATAAAAAACCTGTGGGGTGAACTGAAGAGGAGAGTCCACTAGCATGGACCTCGAAATTTGAAGGATCTGGAGAGATTCCGTATGGAGGAATGGTCTCAGATCCTTTGCCATGTATTCTCCAACCTCATCAGGCATTATAGGAGAAGACTCAGAGCTGATATCTTGGCAAAGGGAGGTAGTGCAAAGTATTGACTAAAAGGGTACCAATAATTGTTGTACATTTGTATTTAACAAAGATATTTTTTTCTGATAAACCTGTGTTGTGTTTGTAATTGTTTGATATCCATGAGAGTAGAGTATTTTTGTGATTTAACAGAAGATCAAAAGATTAAACAATAAAGACAAATTTTCACAGCCTTCTTTGCTCATATTTACTAAGGGTGCCAATATTAGTGGAGGGAACTATATATATATATATATATATATATATATATATATATATATATATATATATATATATATATATATATATATTAGTTGAAATCAAAATTATTCAACCCCCATTGCAAATCTGATTTAGACTTTAAGCTGTTTGCAATAAAAAAAATAATTAAAAAAATCAAACGAAAGAAATTGAAATAGTTCAACACAACAAGTTTTCCCCAAATTCAATTGAAAATGCAACTTATAATTACTTCTCCAGTTTCAACATGATTTTTGAATTTTTGATTTTTGGCAAGCATCTGTAGTATTTAGTAGAGCACCCTTTTGTTGTTATGACCTGCTGCAAATGAGATGCATAGCGAGACACCAGCTTCCTGAGGAATCGTATCCCATTGCTCATTGCTCACCGCCTTCTTCAAATCCCACCAGATATTTTCTGAGTTTCAAGTCAGGTGACTGTGATGGCCCTGTAGAATCTTCTAAGATGACTTCTACAACCAAGTCTTGGTGGAATTTGAGGTATGCTTGGGATCATTGTCCTGCTGGAAGGTCCAATGACGCCCAAGCTTCAGCTTCCTCACGGCATGATGTTTTCTCCTAGGATTTCCTGATACTTCAATGAATCTTTCCAGTGACCGAGGATGCAAAGCAGCCCCAAAGCATCATTGAGCCACCACCATGCTTGACTGTGGACAGAGTGTGTTTCTTCATTCTTCTTTCTCCAGACATACCGCTGATCCATTGCGCCATAAAGTTCCAGTTTTCTTTCATCGCTCCACAGAACCGAATCCCAAAACTTCTGTTGCTTATTTATATGTTTTGAGCCAACGTTTCCTGTGCTTTTGCGTTTAGTATGCACCTAACTGTGCTCACTGAAACCTCAGTGGTTGTTGCCACCAACAGGCACACCCACACACACCCACCCACACACACACACACACATATATTTGCACTTCTAGTTAGATGCTAACTGCATTTCATTGGCTCTGTACTTGTACTCTGCACATTTGAATAATATGTGAATAATAATATAAATGAATAAATACTACTACTACTAATAATAAATATGAATAATAAAATAAAATAAATAAGTTGTGATTAAGCATCATAAAATGTTCTTTCTTGTAAGATAGGTGGTAGGTGCACTGGAAAATACTGAGCATGACTTTGAGCTGGTCGGCATCAGCATTTCCCGTTTGTGGTTGTTGTGGGAAGGTCAAAATGATAAAAGACCTCCAGCAGATGCTATATAAAGACAGACTATTCAGATCTCAATAAGTCACTTACCTTGTGCATCTTCAACCAGTATGCTCTGAAACATCCTCATTGCTTCTTTCCTCATAGGTGCAGGTAAATCACACAATTCTAATCAGTGTGGTTATTTTACTAAAAATTAATCAAAAGGTAAAACACTGGTCATTATGTCTATTCTTAAATGCTCAGAACTAGGAGGTCATATAAATTCTATGATTAATCAGTTAAAAGGACAATGTTTTGTTCCCTCTGTTTCTCAGCCTATGCAGTGCACCTGGAATATCTGAAAGTTGATTCTGAGAAACTCCTTGATGGGACTTGGGGTTTATTCGATAAATTGCCTATTTGATGTTATTTTAAAAAATCAGTACAATGTATGCTCAGTCTCATCAGAGTCTACTCTAAAGACCACCAAACTGAAAAAGTCTCAATTGTAAAATGGAGTTTTACTCAGGTTTAATTTGTTTGCAATATTTACTCTTTGCTAAGGTGATTTCAGCCACTTATAATGTTTCTGCTGATCAGGATGACGATTTGCTGATGATCGAGGAACAATTCGCTAATATCCTGTGTGGGATGTGTAAGAAGTTCATGAAGAAAGTGAAAAAACATCTTGGTAATAATGAAAATGTGGTGAGTAATAAGCATCATACAGAATAGGTAAAATAAAGAAATTGGTACCTTTAATTTTTTCTCACACAGTTTAAAATGTACCACAGATAAAGATTTTTACAAAACACTGAAGAGCATCTGTAACATATTCAGAGGTGTGAGATTCCTGTAAGAAAATGGTTAATAAGAACATTGATCTCTTGGTGGAGGAACGTTCTATTGATGATCATCCAGAAACAATCTGTGGTAAAGCTGGCCTTTGCAAGTGAGTTATGAACACTTATTCTGACTAAATAATTCCACTTCTCCATGCAGCATCCAGTATTTGTTTTAAGAACAATTTTACAAGATTTATTGTAAACCTTTAACTTGCATTAAACAATTACAGGTCAGTGGGCATGCGGGAATTGATCCAAGCTTTTCCACAAAACTACCAGTAGCACAAAACTCCCGCATTCTCTGCTAATACAATATTTGAAAGCATTAATTCTCTGTCTCTCTCCTTCTATGTGTACAAAATAGTTAATGCTGGTTGAATGTGTAAAGAGTCTGTAAAAATTGCTGTCAGATTTATTCAAAGAACTTCTCCAACAAAGTTTTACAACAAAGTTTTACAAAGTAAAATTTTATTTGCAAGTGTAGACCACACCAAACGGTAGTGACATGGGGTGTGATTGAGGAACTATAATAAAGAAGAATGGTGAGAACTTGGACTGTGGTTTTAGATGGCTTCTACTCTGCTCTAGACAACCATGTCCCCCCAAGATGAAGTCTTAGGTAGGAGTTATTGTATAGTAGGGAGGACAGTGTTGGGGAAACTTCATCAGAAGAAACAAAATGGAGAGATGAGGATCTTCTGTGTTCTAAGTTGTTAGCTGAAGTTGTTAGCTTCTAAGTTGTTAGCTTAAAAAGGTGCAGTTTCAGGCATGGTCTTTCTCATAAACTTCTTTTACTTTATCACTCCATTTGTAGCTTTGAGAAATAATAAAAAGGGGAAGCTGAGTAAGATACATAAAACAAAGTTAAATTCAAAGACATTAAAACTTTATTTTAGAGTTTTCTTCTTAAGCCATCACATCACTTTCAATCGGACATGCAAAAAGAAAATACTCCCACAATGTCTGGCTTGTATGTGTGTTTGTGAGCATGAGTCATAGTCCCAGTCCCTGCATAAGACCCTATTTATACCTTACATTAAATCAGAATATCAGTCAATATTCAGTGAATAATTAAGCTAAAAGCCGTACTGGTTCTTGCAGACTTGGAATAAATGTAATAACGAAGAGTCAACCCATTATAAATGAATTAGTTATAAATGTACATATTTAAATATATTTTCATTATTTTTCAGGATTGATTATTAAATTTAAAAAAAATATTTAAAATGCTTGTGAGAAATCATTAATATTTATTGAGCAAGGATATCAAGATATTTCATTATTCCTTTGAAATATGATGGTGATTAGAAGTAAAGTTGAAAAAAAGCATGTTTACATCTCTTTTTATAATAAATTATACTTTTTGAGTACATCAAAGTAGCTCTCTAGATTATTTTATCCTATCAGGGAGCCCTCACTTACAAAATGTTTGGAGACCATTCAATTAGACAGTTGTT
Source organism: Ictalurus punctatus (assembly GCF_001660625.3). Taxonomy (NCBI): domain Eukaryota; kingdom Metazoa; phylum Chordata; class Actinopteri; order Siluriformes; family Ictaluridae; genus Ictalurus; species Ictalurus punctatus. The sequence continues at coordinate 17,454,606 of NC_030424.2, read as the reverse complement.
TAGCCAGGTCTCAAGATAATATGAGCCAAACTTGGTGAACATTCAACAAAATTTGGAGTAGGGATACTAATAATGGCACTAATAAGATGGAAGAATCTTTGGCATGTTATTGTAACATTTGACCAGTGAGTGGCACTGTAATAAAATTTGTTGCATAGCCTCAGGGCAGGGCTACAGAGATATGGCCTCAGCTCCTGTTTGGCTGCATTGCCTCAGATTTGTTGGCACATTACAGGCAACCTGTTGGAATATCAACATAACTTTTGTCCAGGTTGATCTGAAGATGATGTATGCTAAAGTTGGTGTTGATTGGACATAATTTGTAGGAGGACGGTTTTGAATATCAAAATTTCTTTGATAATGTTTGTTTAAACAGGTCTCAAGATGATGTGAACCAAATTTGGTGAAGAGTGCACAACATTTGGAGGAGGAGGAGTAGCAAAAATGTTTAGACATAAGCATTTTTAGGATGTTATGGTAACTCTTGACCAATAGGTGGTACTGGCATGAAAATAGTCTCAGGTAATGGTTCTGAAGATGCCTACCACGTTTTGTGTCAGTGCACAAAGTCGTTGCTGAGATTGCGCCTCACTTCCTGTTTGGTGGCTTTGCTGTCAGATTCATTGGCCCATTATGGACAAATCGTTTGGAGTATTCAAAATTAATTTTGTAGGAGAAGAAGTCCACGATGGCGGAAAATCTAATTAGTTGGAAATTGACTTCCAAGGCTGCGTTAAACTCATCTTGATGCAGCTTTTAAATTGGACACATGGTTCAAAAGTTACAACCATACATGTATTTTCAAATTAGTACTTTCAAATTTGTCCTGACGGTGGCGCAAGAGCATTGGCAGCACTTGGTTCCAAATTAGGTCAGAATGTTCCTTAGAACCTCCCCAATTAGTGTGCCAAATTTCACAACTTTTTACTAGATGGTTCTGTGGGCTGCCTCAGACACTCTAGCCAGAAGACGTAGATGATGATGATGATGATGATAATAATAATAATAGTTAGAAAAAGGTAGAATAACAATAGGATGCCTATGCACCTTCAGTGCTTGGCCCCCTAATAATATCAATAATAATGATAAAGAAAGCCACAGGGCATCTAAGATATCTGAAAGTTGAATTGGCTGAGAATCAATTTAAGAGTTCATTCAACCCTTTATACCCAGCCTAAACTTAATTCTAGCCTAATCTCTGCAAAATAACTTACTTTGGATCTAGCCAGTTTTCTTTATCTGTCTTCAAAAAGTCAAAGCTCTCTTTTCACCTGACTATACCCTACTTCTGAAGCAAGACACGGCAAAACAAACCTACTTCCTACATAGCAGCACAGTAGGCATCCTACCCAGTGTGTATTTCTTTCTCATGTTTATAGTGTTCCTGGGGATAGGTCTGGAATCCACCCTGACCAAAATAAAGTGATTACTTAGATGAATGAATGGATAATACCTGCATCTAGTATCCAGTTCAAAGCAACTTAAGTAATCATTATCAAATTTAATGACATGAATTCTATGCATGTTTTCATCTGGTATTCTTAAATAACACTGCAAGAGGCGGGGTAATAGTTATAATAAAATAGAAATTAAGCAAATAAATAATACATATAAATAAAAATTACCGGACCTTTATTTACTAAAAAATATAGATATGTAAATAAATACACATAATAAATACTGCATAAAAATTAAACAAATTGCATTTAAACAAGATAGAAATGTAATTTATCATCCTAAAATAATATTACTTTGAGGGTGCACTGATAAATATTGAGCATGACACTGGGCATATTAGCATATTTCCGGATCAGAACATGAGCAATAATGAGCAGGCATTTTGAGTTACAGAACAGGCTATATACAGTTTTGGGTTGTGGTCACAGAAGGGGCAAACTTACTGTAGGAAGTCAACGGAGATATAAAGCCCACCAGTAGGTGTTGCATTAAAACAGACTCTTCTACTCTCTGGAAATCACATATCTTTTCCATCTTTAACCATCACTATGTTCTGGAACCTCCTCGTTGCTTCTTTCTTCATAGGCTCAGGTATGATTTATCAGACAATTCTAGTCAAACAATTTTATTCAATGTGGTTATATAAAATCTATGTTAAAAGTATATTGCTTTGTTCACTCTGATTCTCAGCCTGTGCAATGCACATGGAATACCTGAGAGTTGACTCTGCTGAGGAACTCCTTGATGGGTCTTTGGTATGTTATTTAAATTGCAAATAATATATATCTTTTGCATTGTACAATGTGCACTCAGTCACACTAGAGCCTAAAAGACTATGAACACCTCCAAACTGTACACATCTCTAATTGTAATACGCAAATATAAAATGTTTTACCCAGGCTTCATTTGTTTGTAGTATTTGCAAGTTGCTCAGTAATATTGGGTCACTTCTCAGGATTCTACTGATGAGGATGAGGACTTGGCGATGTCTGAGACACAGCTACTCCCTGGTGCCTGTTGGGCGTGTCAGTGGGCCATGAAGAAAGTGAAAAAACAACTTGGCAATAATCCAACTGTGGTGCGTGACAAGCATAATACTATATAGATAAAAACTCAAAGCAACTGGTGCCATGAACATTTTTCACACAGTTTGTCCAATACCACAGGACATTATTAAAGCACAATTGAAGAAAGTCTGCAATTCAATCGGATTCCTTCGAGGTCTCTGCAAGAAAATGATTAACAAGTACTTGGATACCTTGGTGGAGGAACTTTCTACCACAGATGATCCAACAACAATCTGTGGTAATCTTGGTATTTGCAAGTAAGTTATAAAAGCTTGCTCTGATTAAATACTTCCACTTACTCAGTATCTTGGTTTTAAGAGTAATTTAATACCACGTAACTATAATCCCATATCTTTCATTCAAAAATTACAGGTCATTGAGCATGCTGGAATTGTTCCAAGCTTTTCCACAACACCACAAGCAGATCTGAAGGAGAACTCCACGAGAAGAAATTAATAAAAGAGGAAATAATAAATTTTTGAAATATAACATGCTTTCAAATCATGATAAATTCAATGATTTTGTGCTAATAAACATATTTGAAATCAACAATTCTCTCTCACATTCTATACGCACAAAACAGTTAATGCTATTTGAGTCTGTTAGGAGTCTTGAGTTCTTGAATGTTGTTCCAGATTCATACAAACTTTTCTAACAAAACAGGTTATGAATCACAACTTTTTTTTTTTTTTGCTGGTGCAAACCACACCTTCAAATACAGAGAGTGATAGTGGAACTGTAATAAGGTAGAACTCGGAGAACTTGGGCTGGAGTTTCGGATGGCTGCTTCTTAGCACTAGAGCAGGGGTGTCCAATCTTATCCAGAAAGGGCCGGTGTGGGTGCAGGTTTTCATTCCAACAAGCGGAAGCCACACCTGAATCTATTGATGGGCCAAGATCAACTGATTAAACCGATGGAATCAGGTGTGGCTCCTGCTTGGTTGGAATGAAAACCTGCACCCACACCGGCCCTTTCTGGATAAGATTGGACACCCCTGCACTAGATAGTCAGCCATTCAGGAGCTGTATATTAGAGAGGACACAGGGAGGTGCAGATGTGGAATCTTCATCATGAGGAACAATATGGAGAGATGAGAACCTTTAGGAAGTACACTTGAAGGAAAGTACAGCTTCAGGCATAGTCTTTCTCTTAAAATTATAACTATATTTGTATATAACATGGCACGTGTGTGTGCGCGCATGTGTGAAGATGAGTCATGTGTTGGGAGAGTTGCAAATGTTGAGACACTATGTGGTACTATATGGGTTGTTCACATGAGGAAAAAAAAAAGTGTAGTTTTTGTTATGAAGTCCAGTTTGAGTCTGCCGTTTTCAATTCAGGTTAACTTGCGGTTGAGTTAATATATCACTGGCACACATTCATATAGTTTCATATTTATTAGTACATTTCCTATACAGGATCCTCATCATTATTAATATAAATGCAAAAATGAATATCACTCTGCATCATGTGCAGCTCTGCTGAGCTCTTCTGTCAACTCACTGTCTATTTTTTCATGCTGAAATATTGCTTATAGACAGGGCTGCTTTAGGAACAGAGGCTGCTTCTCATAAACAGTGGATGGGCACAAACACCGTTACTGCTTCTGCAACACACATGTACATTCTGACTGACACTGAACACCAAATCACCAGATTTAAATACATCTTACACAAATATATTTGTGGAGTAAAATAAGTGATCAAACATGAAGTGAGGGGGGGAAAAAAAAAAAAAAAAGAGTGCATCAGACACAGGAAAACACCAGCATTGGTGTTGGCTCAGTTCAGTTCTCCAGCACAGCATGACTGTACCAATGCTGCAGTGCTAGTTAGTGTGGAACAGGAGCAACACTAAGCAGGCACTTTGAGTTACGGGACAGGATACGGCCTGGCCAGCTCCGCCGCAGTATCTCCTGATCCAGCTTGTTAAGCCTTTGAGAGCACAGCCGCAGATCCTGAATGCGCTCGGCCAGGCTGTCCAAACCCACCGCGTCCCATGGCCCACACACCTGGCAACCTGACAGAGATCCATGCACTGAGATGTTTCATCAGACAGACACTCACAAATAGGGCAGCAACTAATGATTATTTTTTTATTAAATTATTCAAGGATAGCTAAAACACAAAGAGGCATGGTAACTGTGCAAATTCTCTGTATTCAAGTTCATGCAGATGCTTCAAAACAAGGACTTTTCAAGCACCAAATTCCTGTTTTCAAAAAATTCAAGGGGTCATAAGATGATTTTTAATGTTTCCTTCTGTTTGGGTGTGTAATGTATCCATTTGTGCATGTATGAGCGCTGCAAAGTCCAAAAGCTCATATTTTCCCCCAAAGGTATTTATTCTATCTAACAGAACACTGCTCCAGACCTGCCTGAAACGCAGCACTCCAAGTCATGATTTACTTCCGTAATTTCTGTGTGTTTCGGTACGAAAGCAAAACCTCTTCGTTTAGCCTTCCGAAAATGGATGAAATCAGTGTTTACTGTTTATTTATAATGCTGTTACTGTACCACCCAAATGTTTGCTTGTGCACAGCACATTTTATGGAGGACAGCTTCCTGAACCTGAACAAGGCAGGCTATACACGAAGGCTACTCCTCCAACACAAACGGACAATCTTGCACTTCTGAATCAGACCCTGGAAGTCTGTTTGATTATTTTATGAAGTATCTGCTACTGACTGTCCAAATGCGGAGTTTTGTGTTGTGGCTCAGGTGTAGACCTCTGCTAACATGCTAGCTAAAGTTCGCTAAGTTGCCTCTTTTTTTTTTTTTTTTTTTTTTTTTTAAAGTGTATGTTTGCATGTCGGTGGTCTGACAGAGACGGTGATTGTAACTGCTGTTGTGACTGTATCTTGAAACGGTTTATAATCAATTGAATCACAAGAATGCTCGCTTTCCTAAGATATATTACATTAATCTTCATGAGCCAAAATGTGCCCTTATTAAACTGACATTTATTTGTTCATTTTCAGTAATTACTTTATGGTTAGGTTTGTGACGGATAAGGAGCTTATCTAGAACACTGTTCACAAGGTGAGAGAATTCCTCCCAGATGAGACACCAGCCCACTACAGGGGCACCATGCACATTCACATACTCATTTACACTTTACCACAGCCAGGCCAACTACTGGAATGTTTCTGGACAATGGGAACCAGAGAACCTGGAGGCCACTGAGCAAAATACCCAAGCAGACACAAGGCGAACAAGTAAACCTCCACACAGACAGTAACCTGGGCTCAAAATTGAACTGGTGACCCTGGTACCGTGAGGCACCAACACTTTTTGCTATGTCACCATGCCACCCACACTTGAACATGTTTCTGTTAAGTAAACAACAAATCAAATGTAAAAAAAATAGTCCATATATAACAATGTACCAGACAATATAATGCTATCACAAAGACATAAAAAATCTCAGTTGACTAACCTTGAAGGTTAAGATAAGTCAACGGTTGTCGTGCTTCGCCAAGAGCACTGAGGAGGCTCTGAAGTCCAGCTGAAGTCACAGAGGGATTAGCTGACAGGTCCAGAGACACAAGGGATGGACAAAGAGCAAGACACCTACAATGTCAACAGACAATTTCTGATTAATTGCAGTATATTCCTATACACAGAGAATCTTACAGTCACTGACAATCTGCACTTACTCACACTAGCTACCTGATTTTACACACTGAACCAGTCCCCAGAGGGAAAAACCAGAATCACTTTGAATCGAACTAGGAAAAAGTCATGAGAGATACAGTCTCCTCCGAAAGTATTGGAACAGCAATGCCAATTCTATGGGTTTTTTTTTTGCTGTACACTGAAGACATTTGGGTTTGAGCTCAAACGTTGTACAACCCCAACTGGGATACTGTGGGACACTACCAACATTTACTTTTCCAGCCTTTTTTTGACTCCATCCCAATTTTTTTGAGACGTGTTGCACCCATCAAATTCAAACTGACCTTATTTTTTTTCTTCAAATGGTACATTTACTAAGTTTAAACATTTGATATGTTTTCTATTTTCTATTGTGAATAACATATGGGTTTATGAGATTTGCAAATCATTGCATTCTGTTTTTATTTACATGTTACAGTGTCCCAACTTTTGTTGGAATTGGGGTTGTATATGAATGCATGTATAAGAATGAATATGAGACAACAGACCAGAGTTTCAGCTTTCGTTTCCTCATATTTACATCCAGATGTATTAAACAACTTAGAACATGGCACCTTTTGTTTTAACTCATGCATTGTTTGAATCAAAAATATTTGAACACGTGACTGATGTTTCTTGCTGCCCAGGTGTGCCCTGTTAAACTGATTATTTAAAGAATTAATAGCTGAATGTCTTCTCTTGGTCTGAGCCCTAGGTTTTGGCTGTGAATAATGCATTTTTTGTTAAAAAGGATAAAACAAAATGAAGACCAGAGAGCTGTCTATGGGAGAAAACAAGTCATTTTGAAGCTGTGAAAAGTTGAGAAACTCTATCAGAGGCATTGCAGAAGCATTGGGTATAGCCAATACAACAATTTGGAATGGCCTGAAAAATTAAGAAACAACTGGTGTACTAACAACCAGACATGGAACAGGTCGTCCAAGGAAAACAACAGCAGCTGATGACAGAAATATTCTGAGATTTATGAAGAAAAACCCCAAAACCACAGTTAGTGACATCCCCAACAGTCTTCACAATGCAGGGGTAAAGGTACCACAATCTACCGTTCGAAGAAGACTTCACGTGAAGAACTATAGAGGCCATACCACAAAATACAAACCACTCATGAGCAGTAAGCATCAGAAGTTCAGTTTAGAATTTGCAAAGAAATACAGAGGTGAGTCACAAAATGTCTGGTGAAAAGGCCAAAGTATGGAGAAAGAATGTATCTGTTCATGATCCAAAACATAGAAGCTCATCAGTCAGGCATGGTGGAGGTAGTGTCATGGCTCAGGCTTGCATGACTGCTTCTGGAATGAGCTCACTAATCTTTATTGATGATGTAACTCACAACCGCAGAATGAATTCAGAAGTTTACAGAAACAATCTGTCTTCCAGTTTACAGAAATTTACATCATGCAGCCAATGCAGACAATGACCTAAAAAAGCACTGCCAACACAACAAAGGACTTCATCAGGGGGGAAAAAGAGAAGTCAATCACCAGACCTTAACCCAGTTGAGCATGCTGTTCACCTTCTGGAGAAAAGACTGAAGGGAGAAAGCCCCAAAACAAACCATAACTCAAAGAGTTTGGTGATATTAGTGGGTCACCGGCCAGATGCACTTATTACAAGCAAGAGATATGCAACCAAATACTAAGTGTTATTTAATTTAAGACTATTTGCTCCTATACTTTTGCTCACCTAAAAATTGGGTGGCCTGTCACCAAAGGTGCCACATTTTAAGTTGTTTAAAATATAAATAGAATTTGCCCTATAATTCTTTTGTTTTTGCTGTACACTGTCACCTGGCCTTCAAATCAAAAGATGAATATGAGACGATATATGAAAATTCCAGCCTAGTTCACAGAGTTCATTGCATTTCAGGGTAACAAAAAACACCTCAGCACAAATAAGAATGAATATAAGAGGTAGGCTTTGGGTAGAATACATAAGACTTCACCTTGTGAAAGATCTGACACTTTGATCAGTCAGGCCATTTGCAGCTAGGCCCAGATGTGCAAGTGAGCAGTCACCCTGAAACACGAACACACACGCACGCACACACACGTGCACATACATATGCAATGTTACATTGGTTTGTACACAGCAAAGTACAATTTTAAACATTTCAGAAACATTTACTTAAATGTATTGAGAATAATTAAACCAATAAGATAAAACTAAATTTGACAAACTGACAACTAAATACATGAATAGAATGAAATGCAGTGCTGCATGACACAGACTGATGAAGACATATTATTCAGTCTCCCACAACCGGTCACACTCACTGGGCCGGAAAGAAGCAAGATGCAGATCTAAATGTGTAAAGCCTGCTTTAACCACTACATAACACTTAGTGTGCAAAGTTCTCAAGAACAGCTCATGTAAACGTCATACACTGCTCACATTTCTGTTCTATCAGTGAGTGTCACCTACCTATATATCTAAAGCCTAAGGAAAATATGACTTCTAAGGAAATTACTTCCTTATGGTCAGTATTGTCTCTTTATAAAGCTGAACAATTACTTTATAAGATAGTCAATGTACAAGACTTTTTCAATAACACATTATCATAGAAATGTGACCTTGGCCTCAAATGACACTTTTTTTTTGTAGAGGTCAGACTACATAATATTGCTTGCAATGGCCCAGATAAGCAACTAACATGACTGAATCGTGACAACAGTTTTGATTTAATGCTTAAACATTTATAATTCATGTATGATTATAAATAAAACAATTTGAAGTGGTTGTTGGGTTCACATCTGGCCAGTTGTTGAGCCCCGATACATAGCAACATACTATCATTTAAATTATACAAATATTTAAGTCAGCTCTCTGAATCCTTAGCATTGTACAGATTCATAAGGAAAAAGTTACTACTTATTATGTTGAGGTTGAGGTCACTGGCTCGTTTGTGACTTCCTGAATGAGTCACTGTTGTGCTCTTGGAGGAGTTTTGGAAGGTTGGCCACTTCTGGGAAGGTTCACTACTGTGCTGAGTTTTTCCATTTGGAGATAATGGCTCTCACTGTGGTTCTTTTTAAATAGCTTTGTAACTCTTCCGACTGATGTATTTCAATCACATTTTCACACAGGACCCGTTGGTATTTGATAACTTTCTTGCTTCAATAAATAACATTATCATTTAAAAACTGTATTTTGTGTTTACTCAGGATGCTTTTATTTTATCTTAGATTTTGTTTTAATTTCTGAAACAATTAAGCATAATAAATTGTTTAAGATATACACAAAACAGAAGAAATCAGGACCAGCAAATACTTCTTCACAGCGCTCTATATACACACACGTGTGTGTGTGTGTGTGTGTGTGTGTGTGTGTGTGTGTGTGTGTGCGCGAGTGTGTGTACTATGGGAGTAGATGTACCTGTGTTAGAAGTTTGGTTAGGAGGTCCAGAGCAGGCTGATCTGAGGGACCTTTACATACAGCATTAAGCTCCAAGTGTGTGAGGTGGTGTAGTGGCAACGTCTTTAAAACCAACTCAAATCCTGTGGATCCCAATGCATTCTGGGACAGACACACTGACCGTAAGTGACCCGTACCTATAAAGCAAACAATGTCACAGAAGTGGTACATAAGGGAAGGTAAGACAATGTACTGTTTTGTTGTGTGCTTGTAGTTTTACAGAAGATTCATCAATCATCATCAGTAACCACTTTATTTTGGGTAGGGTCACAGTGCATCCTGAGCCTATCCCAGGAACACTAGGCATGAGGCAGGAATACACACAGGACAGCATGCTAGTACACACACCCATTCACACCTTGCCTCACTGGGGGTGAATTAGACTGGCCAAAACAGAGGAAACCCACATGGACATGAGGAAAAACAAGGCCGGTAGGTAAATTTGCATTTGCTGTCTAAGCTCTTAAACTTGGAACAGTCTTCCTCGTATACAATTCTATAATAATTTTTTAAATAATATATAATATAAAGTGTAATTTCCCCCTATTATTGTTATTTTGAACTTGTTCCATAATCATACTTGTATTTCAAGGCAACATTATTAAAATTTAAAGATTGTGCCTTAAATGATTAGGCTAAATAAAATATTCATGTCATCACCGCTGCTACTGCTGTCTGACATCCACCTGGAATGTGGGGCACATAATTCACTTGTACAGCTAAGAAAAACAGTTGTGATTTTGTATTTTTCTTCTTCCTTCCGAAATTAATTTCTGAATAGCCACTGCGAGCACAAAAACCCTTAATCTGAACCATTTTAGAGGCGAGTGTGATTACATCAAGCGCAGCAAAAAGGCACTGATATTAACCTGCACTTCAAACCATGGGAGAAACCGGAGTGCACTTATATACGGTAATGGTGTGTCGTCCATGAATGAGTTTGAACGAATCTTTAATATGACTCGGGAACAACGAGTTGTCTCAGAGAGTGATTCTTTCATTTTTGTCCGCGCAGGCGCTGTAACATCCCCATAGGTTCTGTAACAGAAACAGAAATTATTAGTTCACGTCTCGAGTCATTCGTTCTTCCGGTAACCGCTGCATAGACAATGTACCATGCAGTACTGGAAATGGGATGAACGAACGACTCGAACCCGAAGACTCGAGACGTGAACTAATCATTTCTGTTTCCGGGGAACAGACGTGACAAATGTGACAAAAGAAAGAAGGACTCGGCTCGGCTCGGATCGGACTGTGCGTTGGGGCTGCTGTGGCTCAGGTGGTTGAGCGGGTTGTTCACTAATCGTAGGGGTTGCGGTTCGATTCCCGCATGCCGAAGTGTCCTTGGGTAAGACACTAAACCCCGATAGCAAGTTAGCACCTTGCATGGCAGCTCTGCTACCACTGGTGTGAGTGTGAATGGGTGAATGAGACACAGTGTAAAGCGCTTTAGATAAAAGCGCTATATAAGTGCGCCATTTATTTCACCATTTGAACTAACCGACTCATACCCTGAAGACCTAATTATAAACTATTAATCATTTCTGTTTCTCATAATTTCGTCTTGATTGCATTAGCCTATAGTTTATTAAGTATTAGATGTGTTGGGGGAATTTAACATGTAATATTTTAATTATATTCTGCTGAAACGAACGAAATGACTCGAAAAAAGATTCGTTCATTTTGCTGAACGAGATTCAAAGATCCGAGTCAGTAAAATGATCCGAACTTCCCATCAGTAATATACAGCGGTTTACGAAAACTACCTTCGCATGGCGATCTACTATGAATTCTGGATAGCGGGAAAATGTTGAGCAGTAGGGTACCAGGTCTACAGGCCGTTTTCCCAAGTTCATGCAGATCATATAAAACGAGGCTGTGGGTTGTAACGCTTACTTTTGATTAGCTGAGGGTTTTTTTTAAACTATTAGGTAAACATGATTCAGTTAGATTCCCACTCTAAAAATTCATGCTCTCTCTGTATGTAAGAAGAGGTAGAGCTTGGAAATATTAGCCTACAATGAAGCTAAATATGTCTCACCAGTATATTGTATGACAACATATGGGGGAGAAGCTAACTAAAAGTAGCGACGCTACTAACTTCACTACATTCAGGGGTATGACAGGAAATCCTCTACTTTAAAAATAGTAGCTTTCCCAGTAACGAGTTACTGTTTCAAACGAATAACAATGTAGTGAGACAAAGCGTTGCGGTTTTTTGTTTGTTTGTCTAATTATAACTCCTCTTCCTTGCCCGCTTCCTTCCCAGGAATTAAGAGCCTCATGTAGCTCACATGAACAGGAAGGGACCGTCTGATGGACAAGTAAAGCGACCAATCACAGTCTGGACGTGATGTATGGGGCGGGTAAAGGATACCATAATGCTAATAATACTGGAGTATATTCTCTGAATATTAATTAGATTAAACCTCTGAATATTACAGGTAATCAGCAGCACAATACAATGTTTACATTTACTGACAAATAAAATAAAATAATTCAAAAAGTTATCAGTGCATGCCGAGGGATTTATTTCATGAAATTGTATTTCAACATCTTGTTTAAAGGAGCAAGAGAAAAAAGTTCCTATCTTAACTTTATTATATTATTATTATTATTATTATTATTATTATTATTATTATTATTATCATCATCATCATCATCTCCATGGTTAATTAATGAGTCAGTGGTAAAAACAACATAATTTATACTTGCATGTATTATTGCAACGATTACATTGTATATTATTGGCCTATCGGAAGTATAGATTATTAAAGTTTGACACACTCATCCTTATTATCCATGAAGGAGTGGGAGATGGTGACTGATTACGATAATGAGAAAGTCAATTCCCATGGCCTTATTTGTTGAAGTTCATGTGCTTTAAGGAATCAAATAATACATCTTTATATGTTATCTTAGCAAACCAAAGATTAAAATATTTGGTCCAATACTTCGATAATAATACGCTGTTCAAGAGTTCAAGCACAAATTGAAGGACACATATAGAAATTATTATTTATATGTAATATAGATATTACATTTTTGTAATAATTGTTCTGAATTATTTTTAAATTGTTGAATTCCTTCATGCTAAATTATAGTTATTCATAAGCTGGTTCACAATCATGACATACTCAAAATGTTGCTCATTTAAGTAGCTTCAATGACATTAGCTACTTTTTGGAGCAACTTGTAGTGTAACTAACTACTTTTATTTTTAAGTATAGCTTGACTGTAGCTTAAATACTTCAAACTATGAGTAGCTTGAAAAGCTACAGTTTCAAAGTAGCTTCCCCAACACTGATGCCTAGTTTCTACTATTTTTTAAATTAAGCCATCTTGCTATGATATTGCATGTATTTTGTTTTTTTTATAGCTCTGTGCTTCATGTTTTTACTAAATACTGTGATAATGTGTAGTACTGTGAAGCTTGCTATAACTAAAGTTTAGAAGAATTAGAAGAGAATCAGTACCTGTGAGGGCACTGGCCAGCAGGAGCCGGTGTTGCTGAAGGAAGCGGGCAGTTAGGCCACAGGCCTGCAGAGACAGAGTAGCCAGGAGGGGACAGGCGGACAATAAACAGGCCAGAGCCTGAGACCAGCCATCTCCAAGAGGATTCATACTCACATTCAGCTCCTCCAGACACTGAGTGGAAGGAAAAGACCTTCTTAAACAGGAGTAACATATACTCTTCATATACTAGAAATGCATATGCTGTATGGTTCATTAAGGGCAACCTGGGGTTTTTAAACATACACCAGCAGTAGTTAGTAGTATCAGCTACCACTACATGCAGCTATTCTGCTCTCTTGCATTACTGCAGGATGATGGCCAACAAGATGCAGGGAGATGAAAGATTTGGAGAAAAATCTAATTTGCACACATTTAATCATTTTAGGGCAAAGCAAAAGAACGTCACCACATGAAGCTTCAAAATCTCTATCCTAAACTCAAAAACACAATTGAGCATGCATTTCACCTTCTGGAGAGTAGACTGAAAGGAGAAACAAACAACAAGTGAAAGAAGCTGCAGTATAAGCCTGGAAAATAATCACATCACAAAAGAAGAACGCAACATTTTGGTGATGTCAGTGGGTCTCTTGCTTGATGCAGTTATTGCAAGCAAGGGATATGCAACCAAATATTAAGTGTGATTTACTGTCAAACAATTAATTTAAATACTTTTGCTCACCTAAAAATTGGGTGGACTCCCACCAAAAGTGCCATGCTCTAAATTAACACATCTAGGTGTAAATATCAGGAAACGAAAGCTGAACTTCTAATCCATCATCTGATATTCATCTTTTGATCTCAAACTCAAATGCCTTCAGTGTAAAGAACAAACAATCTAACTGGCCTTGCTGTTTCAATACTTTCAGAGGGGACTGTATTTAATGAAATGACTTGACCCCCTCTTGTTTATTTGTGAAAACATTGAAATTAAAACACCATTGTGTTCATAGACTTTTAAATGTGCCACTATCGCGTTACTATTTGCTGGTGCCAATCTAGTGACAACAGAGCAAACAATCACCAATCGATTTAAAAAGCCAAATAAAAAAATATATAGAACAGAGAAGTCAGCTTGCAAAAGTTTTTCATCATGCATAGTCTCTTCCACGTACTCTCACCCACAAACATGCACATCACACACCCTTCTTACTGCTGGGGACCACAAACACTATTATTTTTGCACTTTCTTTTCTACATGCTGTGTGGCCAAAATTTATAGTATGTCGGTGGAAGACCTTTGGGGCTGATAAACCACAAGAATGTGCATGTCATGATAGCCATCATTTGTGCTTTAATAAAACATGCCCTTAAATTTAAACTCTATTGTTCTTCTGTAAGTATTTTTTGGAGAACTAGAATATCACTGATTGTAACATTACTGCACTGGATCATCCTGCCCGAATGCACATCCAAGCAGCTCTCTCATTCTAATAAAGACCACTGTATTTTAAAAACACAGAAAGGCGACAGCAACTGAAAAGACATTTACCTTCTAAAGTAATTTTATATTACATCCAAACTATTCTAAATTTTATTCAATTATTTCAACATTCAAAACTGGTGTAGCTTAGTCAGAGACTTAGTCTGAGCATGTTCTCATAACTACCTGACTGGAATTCCTTAAAAGTGTAGAATTATTAACTATGCATATTCTGAGCAAACTGACCTGATCTGATCTGATAAGATCAGTACTGTCCTTAACATGCATCATCTTCGTTTCTGCCTATACTTCATGAGCCTGTTGAATTCTTTCACCCATTATTACACTCTACACTACTTTGTACATTTTTGCATGCATGTCAAAAAAACAATATAGATAACACACTTTTTTTTTTTTTTTAAAAAAGGACGACATGTATGAAGCATGTCTTTCGGGGAAGACAAGATACTTTTTGATAAACCATTTTGTGGGTGAGTACTGATGAAATGTGGTTAGTGTATGATGGAAAATGCTGATTCATTCTCTCAGTGGTTTCATTTTGATAAAAGTTGTGGTTAACAAGAAGCACCTTGAAGATTTTTTCTCAAGGCTACTACAATTACTAATATAAAAACAAATGTCATATTCTTAATGACGTACAGATTTTTATTTGTAAGCTGTGATCTTGCACTTTCTGTATTTAAAGCTGTCATAGAGAAAACTGAAAATTCTAATTTGACCAATGATGTCACCAAGGTTTTGTCAAAATAATTACATCAGCTAAAACCCAGATGACTTCTTATTGAATATACACTGCAATAAATAGATTTTAAAAGATGGTAGTAAAGCATGAATAATTGTGGGGGAAAAAATTCTATGAATTGCGATATAAAACAAAGTGTGTTTTGAGGACAGTGTTGATCAGTTCCTGACCAAAATTTGTTGTGACAAAGAATTTATCATCATTAATAAGTTTAAATCTTATAAATTCTAATAACTGGCTTGACGCTAAGTGACAAAGTGTCAGCTGTTTATGGGAAACCTCAAAATTTCAGCTCAAATATGTAATCTCTTTGTTTGGGTATTTTACAAATGAACAGTATCATAAAGATCTGTGGTCTTGTTTCTCAATGTAACTACAGCCCAGAAGTCACATACTGCTTTTATCACAAGAGAAACAACACCAGAGCTCTGTTTATGACACATATGTAAAACACCCGACTGAACACTGTCAGTCCATATTTAGATAAAATCTATTCATGCATACCAACTATACACCAGTACCAACATGATAGATCAGGCTGGTACGTCAAATCTGGCCCTTGAGGTCCACTGTCCTGCAGAGTTTCCTCCAACCCTAATCAAACACTGCTGAACAAGCTAACCAAGGTCTTCAGGATTACTAGAAAATTACAGGCAGGTGAGCTTGGAGGTTGGAGCTTAACTCTGCAGATTTGAAGAACCCTGTGATAGATCATGCTTCGCTGTTGCTAACATCAAATCTAGTAACATTTTAGACCTCACTGACAAGCATAAGCTATTGTATGTCAATCATAAAGCCAGCTTGGTTGCCTCTGCCAGCCAACAGTTTCCGACTGCACAGCTGGTAATATTATTATGGTGTCCCATACTTCCACCTGGACCAGTAGAAATGTTCCTGTCTTTTTAGCGTTCTGTACGATTCAATTGCTAATCTTTAAAAATGGTAAATCGTGAAGACTGAATCATCATCATCATCATCATCATCATCGTAGCCCAAGCCTAATCTGATGATACTAAAATGCTACAAATAATTTTTCTAGGTCATTAGGACTGATAATTTTGAATAATAAAGCTAGTAACCCCTGTAATTTGTAATTGTAGAAATCTATATAAAATCACATAACCTTCCTAATAACATACAAGACTGGGAGGGGAAAAAACTAGCAGCACTCAAAGAGTAAAAAGTACCGGAAAGGCATGTTGAGTCCTTCCCTCCAGTGCACTAGCTGCCTTCTTTATGCCTTCTCCTGTGATCTGATTGGCTGAGATATCAAGAAGACGAAGGTGGGGCATGGTGGTTGCTGCAGAGATGAGCTCAGGGAGGAGGTCATCATTAAGACGGTTGCCGGAAAGGCTGAGCTCTGTGAGGCTGCTCTGGAGTTTGAGGGCACGCAGGAGGGGAGACAGACTTGCAGGAGCCAGACTAAGACCACAAACACACACGTAAGGAGAGCCGTCCTGCACCTCACATAGACGCAACACTCTCCTATTCTCTTCTACAACAAGTACACACAAACAAAGGGAAGGGAATAAACAAACAAGCACAAAATGCAACCCTGCAAAACCTCCAATTTAGACCAATTGTGTAGGGAAGATAATACTGAACTAGCAAGAAAGGCACTCACCCACGTCTAAGCTCTTACAAGCTTTCTTATATCGCTCAGGAAGAGGAGGGAGATCCCAGGAACAGACCTCTGCCAGAACCTGCAAACACACAGGTCACACAAAAAAATTACAATTCAGTGCATCAACTCTCCAAAACATACTAGACTTTCCATCAAGAATATGACACATTTGTGTCTCATTTTTTTGTGTCATAACTTTTGTGTTTGTGGACACCTGACCATAAAATTCGTATATGCTTTCAGTAAATCCCATTCCAGATTTAGTCTCTCTTTGCTCCACTCTTCTGGGAAGGCTTTTCACTAGAATTTGGAGATTTGGAGTGTGGTTGTGGGGCTTTACCCATTCAGCCACAAGAGCATTAGTGAGATAAGGCACTGATGCTGGGTGAGAAGGCCTGGGGCGCAGTCTGTCACAGTTCATCCCAGTGGGGTTGAGATCAGGGCTCTGTGCAGGCCAATCGAGTTCTTCCACATCATCCTCATTAAACCATGTCTTCATGGACCTCGCTTTTGTGCCAAGTGCACATGCTTGGGCTCAACCCTTTAATTCCAGTAAATTGGAAACCTAATGCTACAGAATAAAAGACATTCTATACAATTATATGCTTCCAAATTTGTAGCAACAGTTTGGAGAAGACCCACAAATGGGTGTGATGGTCGGATGTCCACATATTTTTGGCAAGATAGTGCATTTCACTTTATTCATATTTCTAATGCTAATATGGCCACAGCAAGAAATATATTTGTATATGTTGTCACCTCTTCATTGGTGTGCAGAACAGCCAGCAGCAGGTCAGTGGGTGAGAGCAGAGCACCCTCTTTCTGCAGAGAGAGACGTGGCAGAAGCCCACAGGTCTGATAGTAACGTTGCGCGGCCTGCTCACACAGCCATGACACGGTGCAGGAGTCAGCCTCACTGAAAACACACAGAATTAAGATTAATACACACACTCAACATAGGAGCGCTTCAGTTTCTAAACGATCTAACAGGTCTACAAACACATAGCACAAGAGTCAGCCTCATCATGAACACACTAATGAAGACTGATTAATGCATAAACCCCCACACAATACACACATAAACAAGGGTGAACATTAGCATTAGGTTCTACAGCATTAGGTTCTAACACAGCATAAGGTTCTACAAACACACTATGCACAGGAGGGGGTCATTAAAGCTGTCAAAACTAAATATAATAAAAATAATAAGAATAATAAATAAGGAATAAAGTGCACAATCCCATACCCTCTGTAGTGAGTATACATAGCAAAATAGCAAACCACTGGAATTTAGCCTAAATGAAAATTGAGATTAGATAAAAAATAATTCCTTTAGTCGAAGATGGCAGATTTTCAAACAAGCATCTCAGGTAGCTTAAGGAAAAGCTAAATGAATAACAATAAATAAAAACAAAAAGGTGAAACAGAAGCTTAGTATTATTCAGATATTTCATACTACATCTTTAATGTGATTAAAATTCTAATGTGTTTTTTTTTTTAAGAAACTTGACGGCCTGACCCATGTGCAGTGTCAAATTTGACAGCTTGCAACACAACTGCTATTCACACATACAGCACAGAGGTGTCAGTAAGAACACAAAATAAAAGTTAGACACAAAGTGTAAAGTTAAAAAAAGAAAAATAACAGACAAGCAGATCAAACCTGTGTGGAACAGGAATCAGGAAGACGTTGTTCTGAACTCTGACCCTCATCCTGATTGGTGTAGGCATAGGAGCTGCTGAGCTGTGAGGAACAGCCTGTGGCTACAACATACAACGAACACAAACACATCAATGAGTGAATTACTAGGGATTGGTCAGAATGATGTAGCAGTAGTAGTCTGTGGGACCGTTAGTCAAGGAGTCATTTAGTGAGGTTTTTAAAATGTGTTTATTTTTCTAATAGTTCAGTCATACGATACTCTGATTACAGTAGCTCTAAAATAAATAAATAAATAAATAAATAAATATATAAATATATATATATATATATATATATATATATATATATATATATATATATATATATATAGGGGACTAGTACG
Source organism: Ictalurus punctatus (assembly GCF_001660625.3). Taxonomy (NCBI): domain Eukaryota; kingdom Metazoa; phylum Chordata; class Actinopteri; order Siluriformes; family Ictaluridae; genus Ictalurus; species Ictalurus punctatus. The sequence continues at coordinate 17,435,625 of NC_030424.2, read as the reverse complement.
ATAGCTTTAACACTACATTTGCGATGAACAGTTGCAGTCAAGTCTCCATTAGGGAACAGTGGGTAACTTCAACAAAACAGACTTGATGTGAAAACTATGTAGTACACAGTTACAGAAGGGATTTATTTATAATTGCACTAATCGCTGTCATCCAGAAGAGGATGGGTTCCCTTGAGTCTGGTTTCTTCTTCATATTGTCTCAGGAAGTTTTTCCTTTCCACCATCAGCTCTGGCTTGCTTATTACAGATAAATTTATCAATATAAAATTTATATCCTAAATGTATACACTGATCAGCCATAAAACCACCTGCCTAATATTGTGTAGCTCCCCCTTGTGCCACCAAAACAGCTCTGAGCCTTCGAGGCATGGACCCCACAAGACCTCTGAAGGTGTGCTGTGGGATCTGGCACCAAGCTATTAGCAGCAGATCTTGTAAATCCTGTAAGTTGTGAGGTGGGGCCTCCATGGATCGGACTTGTTTGTCCAGCACATCCCACAGATGCTCGATTGGATCGAGATCTGGGGAATCTGGAGGCAAAGTCAACACCTTGAACACTTTGTCATGTTCCTCAAACCATTCCTCAACAATTTTTGCAATGTGCCAGGATGCATTATCCTGCTGAAAGAGGTCACTACCATTAGGGAATACCGTTGCAACATCCTCATGAATGCCAGGACCCAAGGTTTCCCAGCAGAACATTGCCCAGAGAACCTCCGCCGCCTTGCCTTCTTCCCATAGTGCATCCTGGTGCCATCTCTTCCCCAAGGAAACGACACACATGCACCCAGCTGTCCACATGATGTAAAAGAAAACGTGATTCATCAGACCAGGCCACCTTCTTCCATTGCTCCATGGTCCAGTTCTGATGCTCACATGCCCATTGAAGGCGCTTTCGGCGGTAGACAGGGGTCAGCAAAGGCACTCTGACCGATCTGCGTCTACGCAGCCCCATACACACCAAGCTGCGATGCACTGTGTTCCGACACCTTTCTATCATAGACAGCATTAACTTTTTCAGCAATTTGTGCTACAGTAGGTCTTCTGTGGGATCTGACCAGACAGGCTAGCATTTGCTCCACGTGCATCAATGAGGCTTGGGCACAGATGACCCCATAATAATAATAATAATAATAATAATAATAATAATAATAATAATACCTTAACAATAGTCTAATTCTTCTTCTTACTGATTTGTATGCATGAAATACCCTTAAAATATACTTTAAACAGGAAGGAAAATACTGAAGTATAACTGTTTCAGATGTTGACTTTATTGTACCTTAATCTGTGAACTAAAATCTGCTGTTTACAACGATAATTCCATATAAATTCTACAAACATTTAACCACTAGTTTTTGAGATACAGCGCCAAAGAGAATCTTGGATGGATGTACACACAACCTGAATAAAATAATGCCACCACCTCCTAGTGGCAGAGACATAAAAAGCAGCCATTACTTTTAAAGAACAATGGCTCATAATCTAATTGAATAGCCTACAGTAAACTTTCTACATACAGTACATTCAGGACAAAATTATTGGTGCGAAAAAACGACTATTGTGTGGATATGGTCTTAATTATATAAGGTTTCACAGAGCTTCCACTAGAGAGATTAGCTGACTAGTCACTGATTAGTTGGCCACAGCTACTAGTTAGTTTTTAAAATCTGTACTTTTTACCATAGCAATTTACAAAACAGTGTTTAACGTCAGAGAATGAGACAACAAGGGACTCTCTCACCATTGCCTGTGTGCTGTACTGCTGAGGGGGGTCATCAACAGGGGTAATGATGGGACTGGGTGACCTGGTGACCTCTCTTCTGCCCAGCATCACCATACCAGGCAGTTGGCTCATCTTCACTTGTCGAGCCTTGTTATTCTTTTTCAGAGACAGACTCCTGCCGGAGGATGACTGACCTGCATAAGAAATATAATTACAAAGCGCTTAGAGACACAACAACAAGCCTGAAAATATATCTCCGTTCCTTTACGGTCACACCACAGTTTCACATGTTTTGAGCAGATACGTGCAGAATAAATCTGAAAAACTAAAGTTTCATTATTTCAAAAAGACCAGATGCACTTAGTGATAAGTAATTTTCATTAATAATATCATCACATTTGTTCCACACCTCTAGGAGACGACTCAAATGATCCAGATGCACGATTCTGATTTCTAGATGCCACACTGTCCCATTCTGAGACAACCCTCCGTTTCTTTTTTGGCTGAGCGCACCCCAAGTCATCTTCCAGCCAGTCGTCTTGCATGTAATGCTCCTCGGGGACTAAAGCTGACACATGATTGGTTGACACTGCTGGTGTGCTGCTGAAGGCTGGTTCTGACAGGCTCTGAGAGAGAAGACGGGACTTTGCACTGCCCAGGTTTTGAATGGCCCTATGGTATTCCTCTCTGCCAGAGCGAGGCTGTGAGGACAACTCTGTCTCTCTACCTCCAGGTGGAGCAGGGATATCCTGAGTGTCACATACTTCTTGTGGGGATCGAGAGACGTCTGGAAAGCGAAGTCTTGGCCGCACGGGGCGCAGTGGGCTGATGTCAGAGTCCGAGTGCTCAGAGGAGCTGCTCTCATTCTGTGAGAGTAAGTGGAGAAAAAGGAAGAAAAATGTACAAACAGTAAGTTTCCTGACCTTCTCTAATGTGTGGCACAGACTGCTGACCCCAGAAACTCCCACCACCCACAACAGTACAAAACTCTCTCAACCATTAAAATTCCAACTGAATCAATAATAAACATTAAAAATGAAAGAAACCAGCAATGCAGAAGCTACAATGAGGCTTCAGAAAGAGCCCATATTAAATATAGAAGTAGCTGCCTATTAGTTAATGACAAAACAAAACCTATGCTGGACAAGCTCGATACAAAGCAGAGGGCTGTTACCACTCCAGCATTTTCCTATAACAGCACATCCTAGAGTTTTCTTTTTTATTCATCTTATAGCACAGCTATTTACTAACAAGCACAATTTTTCAAGTTACATTTAATATTGTGCAATGTTGGCGAAACAAGTTAGACTCTCCCATGCTGAAATCATAAAGGGACAGCTTCACCTCTGATTGTTTCAATGCACTGCTTCCATAAATGTTAATAAACATCTCCTTGACAGAAGAACTGTGCAAGTTGTAACTACAGAAACGATAAAATATTATAAGCACATTAATATAAAACTAGTATTTGCAGCTGGAACTACCATCAGAGCTGTGCTGTTACAGGAAATTAACAGATTTTGACCAATCAGAATTGAGAATAGACCAGCTGTGGTATAACACTGTATAATTTATGATGTTGCTGCCCCCTTCAGTCCACTAGGAGACCCAAGTTCCCAACATCTGTTTACATAAACCTATATAACTTGAGTGCCAGTTAAATTTAATAGCTTGGGCACATACAATAAGTGCAAACAGGAGCAATAGTTGCCTATTGAAACAATCAAAGACATTAATATCAGTGAAATCTCACCCCAAACAGAACATTCTCCTCAGTCCCCCTGGGTCGGTGGCGGGGGCCAGTGGATCGCCTTGCTCTGGGAGGAGTACTGGCCTCTGGAGGAGTATGTGCATTGAGCAAGGCATGCTGGGATATGGGGAGGGGGTCACTCTGCTGTAACAGTGTTTCTGAGCACTCAGCGTCAAACAGCTGACTGTCCTGCAGAGGCTGTGGAGTCACAGGTGCAGATGCTGATACAACACAGAGACAGAAAATGTCATTACTGATTGATAAAAAGCCTAATGTCTAATCTGACATGTACAAACAGAAGGCCAGTGCCATATAAAACAATTCATGGTGTTTACATTTTTAACACCATGCCTACTGAAATGATTAGTACAATTATTACATTAATTATATTATTAATATAATAGTGACATGTGTAAGATCTGTGAAAGAAATTTAGCACATTCCACTGAAGAAGGTAAAAACAAGTTTGCCAGCACAGTGACGCTCATGCCAAAATTACTGAAAGAAGTTAATGCTTACAATTGCAACTGGCTGTTTTAATTCAGTATCGTAAGGATAAATTTTCAGAAAATTTCTCTCTTGCATTTTTATAAGTCCGTAACACTGTAAATGTGTTTCCTGAGACATAAATTAATCAAATCCCAATACATAAAGCCAAATTCTCTGAAATTACTGAACAACTCCTCACCTGCTCCAGCCAGCGCCCTCTTCAGGAGTTTCTCGGTTTCTGAACAATCCCGCAGTGTTTCCTGGTCCAGTTCACGACCATACGTCTTTAGCCAATGTCGCAAGGTGTCCATAGGTTTGTCACCCTGACAGACACACAGAATACACACATTAATATATCCATTAACACTGAAACAAAATCAAAGTCCAAAAGCTCTAAACATCAGATTGATCACACATAGTGTGTCTGTATATATATATATATATATATATATATATACACACACACATATATATACATATACATACACACACACACACACATTATACATATATTATATATATATACATATATTATATATATATATATATATATATATATATATATATATATATAAAAATAATCATATATAATGTGTGTGTGTGTGTGTGTGTGTGTGTGTGTACACACACACACACACACACACACACACACACACACACACACACACACACACACACACACTGTGTGTGATCAATCTGATGTTTAGAGCTTTTGGACTTTGATTTTGTTTATACAAAAATGTGTATTGATTATACACATACACATATACCCACACACTATTTAAATAAGTAATACATTAAGCAGACCTAATCTATAACGTAGGTGCAGTCACTATGCAATATGGTCATCTGCTAATTCCCACCCACTAGTTAGTTAGCTCTCCCCATCATATGACAGCTACCAACTGGGGAGGGTGAAGGCTAATGTGAGACATGCAGCCAACCAACTGCATCTTTCTTCAACTGTTGTACCTGCTGCAGCAGAGGGCAGTGTGACATGGGAAAGACAGTATACCATTTCTCCCAACCCAAACAATTTTATCCAGGGGCTCCTGGCCAGATTTAGCTGTAGCATTGTCGGGATTTGAAATAGCAATCTCCTGACAATAAGGTGAATGCCACTCAAGATTTGCGTGACTTTTATTTTTAATATTATTATTTTTTAAACGAATTCTTCAGCCATATGTTTTTGGAAATCTCTGTACTTCCACCAGCTCAGAAACAAGACAATTTTTTTAGAGGTAAGAATATGTGATTATATATGACATAAAACAGCTTTGGTAACAAATTCAGTCATGACCCTTAATTGAAGAATGCCATATACAGATGTCACTGTGTATTTGTATTTATATCTGACCTTGTTATTGCGGACATTTACTGAAGCCCCACTCTGCACCAGCAGCCGTGCTACCTCAAAGTGCCCACAACTCAGGGCATCATGCAGGGGCGTTACCCCTTCACAGTAAGCACCACCAGGATCATTTACATTCGCCCCTTTGTCCACCAGCAAGGACACAATCCCTAAAAGGTACAAAGGAGATCAGTTGTCAAAACAAGAAATTTCTAAACTTGTAAAAATTTAATAATATATTTTTTTAAAAAAGGTTAGCTACAGGTGAGGCTAACAGGAATGTATCTACCAGTTTATACAGAGGACGTTACAGTGAGAGAAAAAGACACAAGCATCTCAGTACCTAGATGGCCATGGTTGCAAGCTTCATGCAGTGGAGTCCAGCCACAGTGATCTCGAGGATTTAGTGGATGGCCCTGTTGCGGAAAAAAACAGGAATTTCATACATAATCACATCATCAGAGTTGAACTGTTGGGTTTCGGTGATGAGTTCAACTCACCTGCTCCACTAGGTACTGGACCTGCTTCATGTTGCCCTCAATGCAGGCTCGATGCAGTGCCGTTTCACCCTTCTCATTCCGGCGGTTCCACTGTGTGTGTTTACAGACAGACACACGAGAAAAAGTAAGAGCCAGAAGAGGCAGTTATAAAGAAATATTGAGAAAGACATAAAAGAATGATGAGACACAGACATAAGAATATGCAAATAATATGTAAAGCAGGTTTGGATAATCCGCACTTACCCTGCCAGTTTTCCTCCTGCCAGTCACAAGCTTATTGTAACCCTCCAGATCATCATCTGCACAGAAAACAACAAAGCATATTACATATCAGCTACACATTCATGGCTTTTATAAATTATCTTTTTTGCACTCTGTACCAGAATCTGAGAGCTGGATGTCACTGTCCAGAGGTTCACTATTCTGCAGCTCCTCTTCCTCCTCTTCATCATCACTGTCCTCCAACCGGCAGCCCTCTGCCTCACACAGCTCCTGGAGACGGGCTTCTGTGGCATCAGCGCCTGCTGAGCTAGCACGCTTTTGCGCCTGCAACCACACCCTCAGAACACGTCTCTGCAGCAAAGAACATGAAACACACAACCAAAGAAAACACAGAGATTATTCCTGCACTAAAATGCTAACAATCAGTTTGAATGGAGTTCTTGGCGTTCTGTACACACGTGCGATGTATGAAAGTGGAACATGAAGGAGAGTGAGGAACCTGGAGTTTGCTTTGAGCTGCTCTCTCAGCACAATTCAGAGCAGCAGTGTAACTTTGGTCCACCTCCTCCATGCTCATGCCATACTCCTCCTGAGAGCTCGCTACGTTCAGCCACGTTTCACACTCCTGCCACACACGCATGAAACATACAATGAGAACAAATCTGATGAAACCTTGTAGTCTTTTATCTGTAAACAAGATAAAAGACCAGTGTATGTGTTTTGTGGTACCTCTTTGGGATTGCCTTCCCTCAGCTTCAGCTCGTGTCTGTAGTGCTCTAAAGCTTTGTTGTGCTGACGCAGGTCAGAATAAGTGGCCGCCAGAGAGACATGGATAACAGCCAGCTCTCGAGCAGGCTTCCCCAACTCTTCAGCACATGACAGCTGGAAACATAGATGTGAAATAGAAATACTAAAGTATCTACTCAATACACCAAAACCATTTAAATAATGTACAAATAAACAGCAAGATCACTGTATTAAACAAATAGTTCAGCCACAGAAAATGGTTCACCAGGAGATGGCAATTTTGCACACCGGAGAAAAGATGATAAAGGAGATTCACGTGCCAAATGGCTGCAGCTCAAACAGCTGGAATGGCATTGTATGTGACTACTAATTAAAGCTGTGACTGAAAAAAATGGGAACCTTCCAGCTGACACAGTGCTTACTTATTGGTACTACATTATCTGTTGCAGAATTGCAGAACATCTTTTCAAGCATGGAAGATGTGTGGATGTTTCTGTCTCAGTAATGTTACCTTTCACTACTCAAAACAGTTTGACACCTCTGCAGCACTTCTAAATAAAACATAGGAGTAAATTTTCTGATTTCTAATAATTACTTGCCATTTAAAACCATTTTTATTACTCTGAGCAGCTTTATACATACAGACTCTGCTTCTTAAGGTTTTAACACTTATATTTAAAATGAATATACAATTAAATATACAAATCAGTCATTTGAATCACTTGTAAGGTACACCTTCAAGATTTGGGGACCTTCTACCTGGTCTCATTGTTTCATAGAATGACACCCAACTATTTGCTGATGATTTAATTCTGGCTTCAAGATGGCCATCGCCATCTATGCAATGTATGTGTGTCCATGTTTTTAAATAAGCAGTGTATCAGAGATTGAGAAACCACACAAAAAAAGTCTATATACGATTATTTAACACTTGATATACAAGGGGTCCCAAAAGTCTCCATACATAGGGGAAATTAAAACTTTTTTAGCAAAATGTCTTCCAAAAATTTTCATACTTAGTTTATATTCTACTTTTTTCCCCAGATAGCCTTTAAGAATGCCTTTGACAAAAGAAGAATGTACTGACATCATTCTCATGTCAGGATCGGGCAGCTGTCATGGACTTTAACAGGAAACATGACAAGCATCATCGCACACAAGACTGTGGCCAAACTTACTAACAAATTGGAGAAAAAAAAAACTGGAAGTGTTGCAGACCAACTGAGAAGTGGACGTCCACAAACATCCACAGACGAAGGTACAACCAGCATGGTGCTGATGTACATAGTTCCTTATGTATGGAGACTTTTGGGACACTCTGTAGTTTTTGGCAAATGTGTGATTTAGAAACACCTTTTATAGGCAAGATTTTGTACAGTGTGTTTACCTGGCCACTATAATCTTCCTTTGTTTATTTAAGAATTAGATTTAAATACAACAGCTTCTTGCCTGTGTGCGATAAGCTTCCAGAGCTTTGGAATAGCAGCCCACTTTGCAGTAGAGATCTCCCAGTTCCTCTGCAAGTCCCAAAGCCTCCTGAGAGATGGGGTTATTGACAGCTGCCATAGCTTCCTCCAGCTGACAGCCACGGATTGCTGTGGAAACATACAACAGCACTGAGAATGAACTGATAAAGAATATGCTAACACAGAACCCCCCCCCACCCCACCCCACACACACACACACACACACACATTTTCCAGACCATATCTCTTCCCTCTTACCATATCTCAGGTCTCTCTTGACTGCCTCTCGTTCTGTAGGTTGCTGGGAACCGAGGAGGAAGGCCTTCTTCAGAGAGCACCGGGCTGCCAGCAGGTCTCCCAGATTCAGAAGAACCTACGCAGATATAAAATACATAACACTTAGAAATAAAACCAGAGCAGTCCACATAACATCTTTATAACCCTTGAATAGTTATACAGACTTGGGATGTTAGAACACTACACTCTGCAAAGTATTACTGTCTTTACGGATATGTTATTTGCTTGTTCATAAGTGTTACATTATTTTAATCAGTCCAATTTTACTGGGTTTTTTTCCTCCTTGAAGCCTGTTGCAAGTATTTTATTTCCCAAAGTTCTTTTTTCTAGTATCTGTTCTGAACATAGCTGAAAATATCTGTTCATTTCGAATGATTTTACAATATTCTAGTGAAATTTCAGCACAATGCATGGTTTAGGTATTCACTGAACAGCAGCCTATATTATGCAACATCAATGCATTTGGCACTTTAAAGTCACTGTAAAGTTTTATGCTTTCATTTTTTTGGTTATATTTTAAAATGACAGTCCCATCCCAAACTTGCGCAGCCCCTGCCAGCCACGTCAGCCGGTTAATTTACTGTTCACCTACTGCTCACCTTGCCAACGGTGTAGAAGCACTCACTCTCGCTAAACTTGTCACTCATCTTGCGTGCACACTCCTTGCTCTTCTCAAAGCAGCGCATTGCAAGAGAGTGCTGTCCATTTCTGAAATGAATGCTGCCCAGATTGAAGTTGGCACGGTAGAGATCCTCCAGCAGATTGTTCTTCCTGAGAGAGGGAGAAAAAAAAAACTGATTTAATTGCAGCATCAGCAGTGTCCATGTACAGCAACAAGTACTCAATGCAGAGTGACACAGGTTATAATTGCGAGTGTCTCACTCTGAGATGTAGATGCTCTGGCGGATGAAATCGCTGCAGCGTTGTGGTTCTTTCAGGCCGTCAAACACAAAGCCCAGGTTCAACAGCAGGCGTGCTCTCATTTCACTCAGCTCCCGTGCAGACACGGTCCCTGCAATGCATACACAGCTATATTATTCACTATATCATTAACATTCTGTCACTTAACCAAAACAGAGGAATCACTGGAGGTTATCTTGTTTAGTAAGGAAGAGGTCAGGATAAAAAATGCAACGAAACAGTCATTCAACTCTGAATTCCAAGTAGGGAACTCAGGCAACAGTAAATAGACTTCACTGACCGAATTGTCCAAATACACTGGACTGCAGAATTACAACTTGCAAACAGATCATTTGCACAATTAGATTTGTATAAACAGTTTCAAAGACTACAACTAATGTTAGGGCTCAAGGGCAAGGTTAGCGTTTGTAACTTATCTTATGACTTCATGCATATTAAATAGAGCAAAAGCTAACCGCATCGCCATTTTCATATGAAATAAGGAAATTCTGCCTCGGCCACCCTAGGTCAAGCATAGCATTCTTGGTAGTAAGCTAGGTGGCATGGTGGTGCAACCAGTCGCATTATTTTCTCACAGCTCCAGGATCCCCTGTGCATGGCTTTCTTATGGTTTCTCTGATGCCAGGTGGATTGCCGTAGGTGTGAACACAATTGTGTCTATGTGTGCATGGTTCTTGTAATGGACAGGCATCCCATCAGGTGTGTATTCCCACCTCGCGCACAGTGTTCCTAGAACAGGCTGCAGATTCAACACAAACCTAACCATGATGAAGCGGTTACCGATTGTATGTTTGTATATTGCTTTTTAACACCATGTCAACAACAAGGCTATTTCATGGTGAGGGCAAACAATACAAGATATACAATTTACAAAACTAAGAGATAAGACATTTAAGCTTAGTACAAGACAGAAATTCTAGAATAGGTTCAGCTGGTACCTTTCTAAAAGTTTCTAATAAAAACATGTCTCTGAATTAAACTATCATCTGATAGTATCAAAGGCTTTGTAGATCAGTAGGATATGCTTGATAGTCAAAGACATCAGATGAGGAGGACATAATGGGGGAGCTTCCACTGTCAGTAGAAAACGGTGTGTGTCTCGAATGACCCAGCCCGGCACCTAGTGAACACAACTTGCCTAGTCATGCTTAGACATAGGAGAGGATCTTCTATTTATACCGGAGTTTATTTCATACAATTTATTATTGTTGAAGCAGAGAAGGAATGAAAAAAAAAAGAAAGAATGAATTAATACATGCTAGTAAGCAAAAGGGACTACACTATCCACTGCTGTCACCTGATAAAACCTCCTAGTCTTTACTTCGAGTAGGTCAAGAAGAACGCGCAAACCTTCTAGACGGCCATCCAGTATAGCCAGGCTCTTCTTGAAAGCATCCTCTGCCTGCTTCAGGCTGTCCCGTGACTGGTCGGAGTCATGAAGGAAGAGGTAAGTGCGACCAATGGTGGCCAAAGCTCTCTGCTCCTCAGCCGCATCATTTACAGAGCGAGCAAGGTCCAAATGCCGTCTCTGATGCTGGAAGACCATGAGCGTTGTGTTGAAGCCACTGATCATTTCATAGACACTGGAATGTCAATCTAAAGGCTAAATCTGGATACAGGTTGTTTTGACTGTCTTTACCTTGAGAGCAGCTTCAATGTTTCCAAGTTCTGCATAGCATTCTCCTATCTTCCGATTGGCTACAGCACAGCCGATGACGTCATGCAGAACCTCACACAGCGCGAGTTCCTGCCGATGCTCCTCTATGGCCGCCTGGTAATCACCTGAGTCAGGGAGAAAACAGGCAAATCCAGTACAGACAGACAGATAAACTGTAAAATCGGACAGGCAAATCTGAGAACCATTAAGAATTTGAAGTTTCTTACCATTCTTGGCTAAAAGTTCTCCGAGGTGATTGCACAGATTGGCCTCCTCCTTCAGATTACTGGTGATCTGGGCTTTGCTTTTGGCTTTCTGTAGCTCTGCATAAAAAAATAAAAAATAAATAAATAAAAAGGATGAAGTGACTTGAAGGTGAAACACGTGTAGCTCTGCTGAACAAAAATCAGTAACTGATGTGATGTCTAATCCTGACAACGGTATTAACCAACTGTGTAAAAATAAATAAATAAATAAAAATAAATACGTTAGTTATGAGACCGTGTATAAATCCTAAAATTAGGGACACTTGTGCGACCTCGCTAACATAATTTACTTAATGCTAAAGTGTAATCTCCTCTGATCGTTAAAAGCTACATTAAAAGGAAGAACTTACGCTTGATCTCTTTAGAAGTACTCATTGTGCTGTTATGCAGCAACCGCTAGCTAGTCTGCTAGCCGGACAGACAACAGTGACAAATCAATCAAAAGACAAAACATAAACAGCAACTGGCATGTTCTGAAAACCCCCGCGTGTTTTTAAACAATAAGAAGATTCATTTAGAAGCGCGATCCAGCGTTGGTAAATGAAAACCTATCTCAGTGATTAAACATCTCAGGAAGCCGAGTTTGATCCAGCCTCCGTTCACAACAACGCGCCAAGAACTCTGCCGCACGCTGATTGGCTGTTGACAGGATACGTCACAGGCTAAAGGTCCTACAAAGTCCCTCTTCCACCAACATGACTAACCAAAGACGACATTTTAGTAAGGGCAAGTGACTGCATCCGTGTCTTATTTTTCAGTTTATGTTTTAAAACCAATTTTGAAGACGGTTAAGAAGACCAGTTAATAAGTCGAAGTTGTTCTACTTTGTCACCCAACTGGTTCTTTAAAGTGACACTACTGGTTTAGTGTTATCCCTACAAATGGAAATTTATTTTAAATAAAATATAGGCTGTCTGAGATGGCGTTCTTCCAATTTCCTACAAACATCTAGGTGTCTTATGAGTATTCCGAATAGCTGTACTTTAAGCATACTCGAACCATTCAAAAATTATCCCTGGTGGGGAAAAAAACAACAGAAACACTCCTAGAATTTGTAATGGTTTTAATGGTTATAATGGGAATTGTATTAGTTTTAATTGGAAACTGTAATGGTCCCTGTGGGTCTCTACTGGTACTTTGTTGACTAATTTCCCAACCGGGGTGCCGTCAAATGAGAGCAGTGGTGCCGTGTAAAAATCCTTCAAACGTTTCTAAAATGCTAAAATGTGTATAAAACATTTAATAGGCCTATATATGAAATATCTTATGTCTGAAATAATAAAACAGACACACACGCATAACAATAATAATAATAATTCCCTCCCCCTTGACCCCCCTCTCTGACCCGTCGACAACACGTCATCATCAGTATGCATAAAGTATGCGTGTGACGATGCATGTGTAGTGCAAAAGAATATGGAGCTTTTCTTTTAACAGTTAGCTTTAAAAGCTCCAGATGCTTCTGGACCATCAATTTCACCCTCATGGAGCCAAAGCCTTGTTTGTCGTTCCGCCTGGCTCCGCAGCATGAGCCTCCACTGACTGCGCGCGCACCTCCCCAAAACGACGAAGCGTTTATACTTGACGCTCTCACTGTTGTAATATTCTTTGAAACGATAGGGGGCGACTCGTATTAATCGTCCTATAAACCAACAGGAAGTAGCTGAGAGAAGTAGTAGTTTGTCGGAAAAACCACAGCAATGCTTACAAACCAGGCGTCTCTCGTGGAGTTGTTGAATGGTGAGGATGAATTGTTGTGTTTGTTGTTGACGGTTTGTTTTCAGTTCACTTCACTCAAACTCACAGTATGAAAAAAAGAGCAAAGAATCATATAAGAATCATATAAAACCCAGTAAACCTTGAGATTATCACTTGTCACATTACAACAAAATATAGCTATAAATATGAGAACATGTATACAACTAAATTGAACAACCTCAATTTTTTAAAATTAATTTCATTAAGATTTTTATTAATACATGGACCTTTACTTTCATTAAATAGACTTATTATTTATAGTAGGATCATTTTGTAAATGTTAGCAATTACTGTAGACATAAACAAAAAGTGGGTGCTTCCTGCAACTGTCATTTCTCACATTTACAAAATCAGGTGATTATGTTCGTCCATCAGTGCAAATATCTCTTTATTTATAGAGACAAAAGAAAGTTATTAAACGATCACTATGTATGTTCACATATCCATGTAAACGTCTCTATGTATAAAGACAAGAGAATGAGGTTTAATCACTGTCTGACAGTGTAGTGTGGTGACTGTTTATTTGTGAAGATACTGATGCAAGGGCGTAACCATGGTGTAAACCATGGTATGGACATGGGGGGTGGGGGTCCTTAGTATACCCACAAATGTAGTGTAAAGGAACTAAATGCTGTGCAACTTTCCTCACTTTCACTCGCATTTATAACGGTCTGTCACAACGTAAGGTTTCACAACAAACTCGACGGGAGGATATACAAGTGAATGTAACGTTCATGATCAAAAACTGGAACTGACGTTAGCCTAGCCTACTTCGTGGGTGTGCAAATATCAAAGGTTGATTGACGTTCTTAAGAACAAACCAAGCTATGATGCCTTCTATACTAAGCTAAGGTTACCTACTATTTAGGTATCTAGTTACTTACTGTCTGAAAAATAACTCGTATGCTCTGCTGTACTTTTCTACACTTGGCTGCTGTCTCCATTTCTTACAGACTGAGCTGCTAAAATATATCAACCAACTTGCGTTGAGTATGGGCGCAACCAAGTGTACAATTGGAGGGGGGAACACACCTATTTTCCTTAACAAACGGAAATATATTAAAAAGGAATAGACATAAATAAATAGAATAGATGAAGAAAACACAGATCCGTTGGCAGGGTTCATTAAAAGGGGACATATAGAAAATATTTTGTACTGTATATTGGGGGGACAAATTGGTATTTCCTCAACAGTGGTGGGTGGGGGGATATGCTCTCTCTATGGTCCCGCATGGACGGATAATCTGTCTCTATGGTACCGAGATTATTTCTGAGATAATCATTTGAATGCTAAAATAATAAGTGAGCATCATAACTATGCATTCTAAAAATCATGCATACTTATTTTGCCTACTTATTTCAAGTATTATTAAGTAACTTAAGAAAAATTGCATCTTACTAGTAGTAGTTTTCGATTCATGCCGACAAACCTAAAGCTTCATTTGACTATAGATGCATTACCTCAGAGGTTTTTTTTTTTTCTGTGGTGCATAAACACTCATGCAGCACTGTATTAGGAACACTATACTAATACTGGGTAGGGCCTTGGTATTAACGGGTCCAAAGTGTGCCAAGAAATCATTCCCCACCCCATTACACCACCTCCACAAGACTGGACTGTTGACACAAGACAGGTTGGGTTCATGGATTCATGCTGTTGGTGCCAAAGTATGCATACTTAAAAAGCAAGTATGCATACTTAAAAATGAAATATTTAAAATAAGAATGTAAGTATTCAAGCCAAATCCAGAATGGTTCTTTCGCAATACACATCACTGAGACTGTAAAGTATGATGTATTCAAATTTTTACAATAAGGAAAAAACAGACCCACAAAAGCAAAGTTTCATAATTATACACTTTCTGAGCATTTTATTAGGAACACCTACTCATTCATGCAATTATCTATCTATTAATTAACGGCAAGTTACAAAAAATGCAGTGCAGGCCGCCACGTGGAATGAGGCCTCGCCCACTCACTGCGCTTGACCGCCCAGTATAAACCAGGCTTAACACTGTCTGGCATTAGTGTTTGTGTAGGGTGCCACAAATTTCTGGAAATTTTCAAAGGGTGCCATGATTGAAAAAAGGTTGGGAAACACTGGTCTAGTGGATACCATTAAGGACCGATAATGGTAATGGTTTTAATGGTTAGCTGATGGTTTGTAATGGTATTTGTAGTGGACACAATTTGAATTTCTGTGATGGTTTCTATTTTTTTTTTCCAGCAGCGATGCTCATTTTAATGTGTATAATTATACTTTGATTGTTTATTGGAACCGTAGATCTTCCATTCAACTGACAAAACATATATAAAATACATATATACACACCCCCTGGCTAAGCCTCACAGACCCCTGAGGGACCCCAGACCCCACTTTGAGAGGTACTGGTTGCACCACTTGGACAGTAACCAAGTGTTTTTAAAGTGAACTGGATATTCAACTTTGTGTTTCAGACATGAATGCAACATAAGCATGCAAGTGGCAAACCCCACAAAATTGTGCACTATATAGTCAAAGTGCAGTTTGGACATACTGCATGTTTTGTGAAGCCTGGATATGATCTTTGTGAGGTTGCATTACAGCTTGAGAATGTCTGTTTTCTCTAATTACCAAAGTCAATTACAGTACTAAAACTGTACTTTTACAGTCTGGTCGTCATTCCACTGTCCAGGGGCCAAAAAGATTCACAGTCGCAAGATTCTTTGTTCAAAGCCGTACCCTTTGAACAATATAACACTAGTGTAACTTGAGAGAGAATCAAGACAAATGGCATTCAATCAGCTTCCAAAATTTTAATAAAGAATTTTCATAGCACGCATGTATATAAAATACGGCATCAGCTCTATCAGACAGAACTTTTCCTGTACATTGCCTTATTATTGCACATATTAATCATTCATATTGTGACCCTTCTGGGGGGAGGGATAAATAAATAAATGTTTGCTTATTCATCCAAAAGTAAAACATTGAAGTATCTTTTTTTCTCTGAAGGATCAGAAACAAAAGGCATTTTAACTAGTTCACATTAGTCAGTTTTGGAAAATATTTCTGACAGTTTAACCTCACTAAATACAGTTGCAATCAAAATTATTCAACCCCCATTGCAAATCAGGTTTACAAACAGCTGAAAGTCTGTACATTTTGGCAATAAACCTGTTTTGCAGTGGGGGTTGAATAATTTTGATTGCAACTCTAATACCTACAAAAAAATAACCAAAAAAAGGGATGGGCAAAAATCTAGTGAGTAATCAGCCATGAGTGTGAGAACAAGGCACCGCTGGTGAGAACTCATTCACATCGAAGTCCCATTCCAGAAACCTCTTCATGAGTCTTTCATTACAGGGTGTGGGTCTGGTCAGATGGTCGATACCCTCAGTCAGACTGGAGATCTCACAGATGATTCACATTATAATTCACATGTAGAATTGGTGGTGTATCTTTGGTTTATGCTGGCGAGGCCAGTTGATCAAGAAGTTCCATATAGAGGGCTATGCGCTGGGTCAGGGGGGTGTTCTTTTCTGCTCGCAACAGTCTGGAGTAGACCTGCTTGTAGACCTTCACCAGCTCCTCTTCTTTACTGCTGCTTATACAGAAACAAACACACAAACGAATATTAATAGCATCAGTATCTTATTGGTCTACATGGGTTAAAATTTCCTTCTGTTTATAAAGGTCTCCCAACATATCAAGTGGGTTCAATTGCAAATCTGTCTCATGAAGTTAAACAATATCTGTAATAATAAATTTAGAGGTACAAATTGCAGTATCGTACACAAAGTTTCCAGAAAAACATGGTGTTTCAGACAAAAGTCCTTCACCAGCCATGCAAGCTGTACAAGCATCTAAAACACCTATTTTGGATGCAATTTGTACAAAATAATTTGTCAAAAACCTACTATATTCAGGAAATTCTACTCTATGGGCCAAAAAAGGGGTTTCTCCCTCTTACCTGGGTTTGCGTTTGCTGGTGGTACTGAGTTTAATCAGCTGCAGCAGCAAGAAGGAGATACTGGGCTCAAAGATGCCAATCAGCTTCACCACTTCCTGTGTGTTCAACCCTGTAGAGGCAGGGCTATCTTCAGAGGACTCATCAGGTTTGGCCATGTCTTCTCGTACCACTTCCTGTAGCCACATATAAACACGCACAAACAATGAATATGGTTTCAGAACCTTCTAAAAGTGAAAAGTCTCTTTTTGTGTCCTCAAGTTTGTGTCCAGGGTCAGCTCCCAGAGCAGTGCAGGCTCATTGCTTAATGTTCTGGACTAGTGTCCCAAAGGTTACGAGTTCAAACTGTAGAGCTATACCTCTCTTTGCTGTTGCTCCTGCAGCTCTTTGTAGATCAGGCTGAAGGCATGGCGAGTCTCACACATTATTTCCAAAGCTCCTGTTAAGGTTTTCAATTTCACTGCACTACTGCTCTGTCCTGAACCATACAAGCACACAGACAAACACAAGCATTAATTATGTAAAAGGAATGCATCATGTATTGGTAGAAACAATGTAATAATGCAAATCTAATCGTAATGTTAATCGTAGCCTTAACCCAGAGGATATACATTATGAAACTAGAGATTTTTTCATGCAGATAAAAACTATTTAAGTGTCATAAAAATGGTTTTACCAATAATCTGCACAAATTGAGTTGGACCAATAGCAAGCGTGAGACCAGTGTGTGAGACTGACCTGCCATGGTGAACTCAGCGAAGGCCACACGCTCCAGCAGTGTGCGGAGCAGCTCACACGGGGCATCACTCAGACTGAGGAACAGACGCACTGCTTTGGAGTAATGGAGCTCTGCTAGAGACCTGTGCTGCTTCCGTACACTCTCATCACCCACCTTAAATGAACACATTGTTCATTTGGCATTTGTTATACCAATACACTGCAATATTCTTTCGCTATCAGCATAGCTAAACATATAAGCTCTGATCTTACATAGCTTGCTCTTTAGTACAAGCATTTAAAAGCCTACTTTCAATGTTTTTTCATTCAAGTTGTGAAGATAATGAGTGAACAAATATCATGAGCATAAGCAGGTGCACTGGTGGCTGTTCTGAAGGTCTACTCTGTAAGAAAAATACATTTGCATGCATACCTGGTTACGGTAGCAACTGTGGTACATAGAAGCCAGCCTATGGTGGATAGTTGCTGCTCTGTACTGGTATAGTGGCTGGCGGGCTGATTCTGTCTGGAGGTCACAATAGCGCAAAGACTTCATCATAGCCTCTGTCACTTCCCTCTCAACCTGAAACAAACAAACACAACAGAACATGAAACATGCTTCCACAATACATACAAAAACAGTCATCTATATAATCAAATGAATGTGTGTGTATATGCGTATGTCACCTGCTCCTGAGCTTTGCGGGACAGTGGAGCGTAGTCCTGCAGTAGTGTGGCCAGGGTGAAGTACGTGGTGGAGAGCTCCCAGTTCACTGAATCCCACACTGCTGCATGGCCCTCTCTACTGCCCAGACACTTCATGGCCCTCTGATAGTAATCTACTGCCTATGTATGGATACATAGGGAGAAGGATACATCACACTTAACAAAACCAGTGACATTTAAAAGACACTTAAGAGGGTTTTGCTCTGCAATGAAATGACCAATTAATTTAAACTCCAACACAGGCTAGTCATTCAGGTCAGCAACAAGTAGCAGCCTTAATTCTTTGAACACTCACTCCCTTCGTGTCTCTTGTAGAATCCCTGTCCCGATTCTCACATCTACGTTACCCGTTATACCTGGTTATTGTCAGGATGTACCTTGTTGTAGTAAAGAGCCTCCTCAGGTGAGAACTCTCCTCGGCTCTCTTCTGTGGTCATGGTGCAATGGGCCTGCGCGCAGATCCGCATCAGTCTGCCGATGTTACACAGCAGCAGAGCTTTGTTAACCGAGTCTGAAATGGCCTCAAAATTCTGCATGCCCTTCTCAAAACAAGAGAAGCTCTTCTTCCACAGCTCTTGCTCTGCTGCACACACTGACTTCCGTACTGAGGCGCAGACACCGTGAAGGGAGAGAAAAACACAATTAAAATGCTGCAATGCAGCATTCAACAGGTCAATGATACAAAATCCTTTGTACAAAATCCTGAGAAAGTAGACAGATATATAAGCCTAGGTAAAATATTTCAAGGTGGTAAAATGCTGTACTCACCCCCTTCTTTCTCTGTCTGCAGTGCTGCAGCCTGGTTCATATAGAAGACGCCCATCTCATTGCGGATGTTTCCAAGCCTCTTCAGAACCTGAGCCAGCTTCTCTGGGCTCAGGTCTTTCAGAGCTTCAGAGGTTAAAATTTCATAGGCTGCCTCATAGCACTTGCTGCTGACAAATAGTTGGTACTCTGGGTCAGTGGCCAGGTCAGTGGCCATGTTGAAAGCTGAGAGTAAAAAAAATAGACCATAAGACAAACTGTCAAAAAACATCCTTCTCAAGTAGAATTCGACCAACAGATTGGTTTTGGCAATTAATCGGCATCGATAACCGATTGCTGGCTTCAAAAATCCATGCTGATAGTTTTTCCTGGTTGCGTCCATTGCTGTGAAGGGTCTGCTGTCATTATACAGTACGAAAGCAGCCTCTAGAGGCGAAATATAAACTATCACTGACAACTTATTGTGTTATTTGAAGTGTTTTTGAATCATTTTGGATGTCTCTATTTTTATTTCTTATTTGGAGTGTTACTTTTTGCTTTAAATATTACTTTAATATTTATTAATAGTTAATGTATATTAATATTTATTTCATTTAAAAAAAGTACTGTACATTTCCACGGTACAGTCACTACTGTTTGTTTTTGTAATACAGTTCAGCAATATTTAACTTTGAGTGTTATGTTTTCATTCAATTCATTTAGTTGGTTGATCGATTGGTTATTGGCAGGTACTGCCCAACTTAGTTATCAGTATCGCTAAAATACACTATCAGTCAACCTCTATTCTCAAGCATATACAAATGGTTGTTCTCTTTTGGTGTCAATGTTTACAGTATAGCTGCACTGATTCAAAACACTTTTAGTCAGGATAAAGTTCGGTAGCAACTGAATCAATACACACATCTCTCAGTAAAGTATCAGTATCGGTGAAATCCAATTCCATAAGCCTCTTTTTAAATTTTTTTATTACCAGTGTACCATTATTATTATTAAAATGGGAAACATGCATCCTGAATGGCCAGCCTTTATACAATATAAACATCAAAAACAAAAATAAGTTTGGATAACTGCATATCTATAACTTCAGCTGTTCTACCAGACTGTCCACACGAACACATTTTAGGAATTAGTGAATCCTTAAATAGTGTAATAGGATACATAGATGTATTATTTGGCACATTTATTGCATCAATTTATTTATTAATGCTGTAGCCGAAGCTATGCAAGTCAAATGTAGCTTAGATATGAACGTTAACTGCATTGCAGTCGGACACAATCTTTGCTGTTTTCAGCATTTAACTTCCTTAAGAAAATTGAAAAAGTGATGCCATGAACGAGTTCTTGAGATGGAAAAAGATGACAAGTTGCCTAGCTTTTTAATTACTTGTCAACTATTTAAAAAACTGCTAGTCATGCAACTCGTTCCTGTTTCCTTGCTCATGAACACAGAATGATTATATAATACTGATGGAGTATGGTTGGTGAGTGAAACCTTGGCAGGAGCTCTCCCGGTGAAGGCAATGAAGGATCTCCTGGTCATCTCTGGTCTGGTAGCTGTACTCCTCCAGATAGGCAGCTCTGTTTGAGGCATTCTGGGCCAACATCAACTGCACATCTCCACAGAGAGACAGACAATGGCTATGGAAGAGCAGCACAGATTGGTGCAGCCCACTGCATATAGCACAATACGCATCTACACACATGGAGGAGAGAGAGAAATTAACGTACTGTCAGAACACAGGTTAAAACGATTATATTATCTTGTGCTGATATTAGTTTACTCTTTTCTATTTTTGTTCTCTCACCATGACACTGTAGTGACAGTTTGATGTAACGGAGTGCACGGCCGTACTTCTGCAGGTTGGTAGCAGCCTCGGCCAGCACGTAGTAAGCTTTCGATGCCTTCAGGAAGAGCTGCAGCTTCATCTGGTGCTGCCAGGAACCAGGCAGCATGCCTGAGCGCATGGGCAACTTCAGCCCCTCACCACATGGAGCAGCTGAACAGAAACACAGAAAGAGAGTCAATAAAAGAGCTCATAGTGAAGAACAGATAGAAAGCAATATCCAATAGATGAAAAGTATAATATGGCATAAAGCAAAAGTATTCTAGTGAAAATTGTAAGTGAGTGCTTCCTGACCTCTGTCAAGCAGCAGAGCGATCTCTTTCTCCACTGCTCTAGCTCCACTCTCCTCATACTTCAGAGGGATAGGAGTGTTGGGGTCAGCTGCCGGCAGGTCACTCTCCTTCTTGATACTGCTATCCACTGCCTTCAGTCCCTATAGCACAGACGGCAAAGTGTTTAATATACAGACAATTATCAAACATGCTATCGGCATGGGAACTCAATCTCTATCACAAACAATAACTTTAGAGGAAAATCTTGACATGTTGGAATTATTTGGTTTTTAGTGAAAACTTCTGCCCTACTAATACATTAAATAGTAACATTTTCAACTTCAATTAAAGTATAACTTTTTTTTTTACTTCTATACTTTTAATATAACACAAGGCGGGGTACACCCTGAACAGGGTGCCAATCCATCGCAGGGTGATGCAAAAATTCCTCCCAAAGTGATGCCATGAATGAGTTCTTGAGATGGAAAAAGATGACAAGTTGCCTAGCTTTTTAATTACTTGTCAACTATTAAAAAACTGCTAGTCCTTCAACTCATTCCTGTTTCCTTGCTCATGAACATAGAATGATTATATAATACTGATGGAGTATGTGATGTATCCTCACATACACATTCACACACCCATTACGGATACACTACGGATACTTTGGACATGCCAATCAGCCTACCATGCATGTCTTTGGACTGGGGGAAGAGGTAACCCCCGCAGCACAGGGAGAACATGCAAACTCCACACACACAGGGACAGTGGGAATCGAACCCCCAACCTTGGAGGTGTGAGGCGAACGTGCTAACCACTAAGCCACCATGCCCCTACATAAAATCAGTGGGTCAGTCAGTAAGTAAGTCAGATAGAATATTAGACCCGAGGCCTCGACCTGTTAACATGAATCTGAAAAACCTGAATGGCATAACTATGACTCTACCCCAAAACATAAAATGTTATGCTCATTTATAAACATCTAGTCTTGTCTTTGACAGTGGTATATTGAAACATTCTGAGTAATTCTGGATCATTTCTATTGATCCATTTGTCAATCAAGTGAAAAAGCAGTGTTCTCACCTTTAGCACATAGCTAAGTACAAGTCTACATTTCTCTTCTTTGTCTTGGGACACAGGAAACGAACAATTGGGCTGGTTGGGAAAAAGAAAGTTAGAAATAATAATAATTTCTTTTCACAATTTCATGAAGAAGCAGAAAGGACATATGTATGGTTATTAACAGCTCCTGCTTCATGTAGATCATAGGCATACCCTTATCTTGTGGGTTGATGTGTACTTCTCTGGAACAGACAGCTCCTCAACAGATTTAATCACAGCCACAGCCTTGCAGTCCTCTGGCCGCTCAGATGCCATGCTGTATGAGCAGCCATCATCATCATCATCTTCATCCACCTCTTCATCCTCGTCCTCACTATAGCTGTCCTCCGAGCCCCCGTTGCGCAGAGACTCCTCGCTGCACTCCTCCTCACTTGAGTCATCCAGCTGAAACAGCTCTGACAGCATGTAGTGAGCTGAGGCAATGATCTAAACAGTCAGAAAGGAAACACGATGAACCACCGTCCTATCAAAGTGAAGCTGAGCTGCAACAAAGGTATAGTGAGATACACAGCGTGTGTACCTGAGTGTGTTTCTCCTCGTCTAGTAGTTTAACACAGTTGAGCAGCAGAGTTCTAATGGTCCCATAGTGTTTCCTATTTTGGTTCTTTTTCAGCATCATATTACTTGCTACCCTGCAATTTAGAACAAATCAGCTCTGTTCATATCACCATGCTCACAGTGATGACCCAGAAAACACACAAAGCACTAAAGTATACACTATGGGATAGGATGCTTGCTTGAGATGCAATACACACTTATAAAGTAGCACTGCCACTGGCAAAGTGAAGGGGTTCTGGCATTTCTCTTCAGGTGCCTCCTCACACAGAGTGGTCAGATCATACAGCTTTACAATGTCACTCCCACTGGCTACAAGTAAACAGAGTCAGACACACTTAGATGTTTTCTACTGTTTCGCATATTTATACCCAATTTTGCAAATGACACGCAGCTATACCGCAAAGAGAAACTAACATTCATAAACTCACCTTTGAAGAGCCAATATGTGTGCCCCTCTTTGGTACAGTTGGATTTAAGAAAAGAAAGAATATTTTGGGCAATGTCTTTCACCACCCTAGTGGAGAACGTGGAATTGTCCAGATCTGGGATGTCCTCTGTTTTTATCATCTCGTATTTCTGTTAATAAGGATGGAAGCAAAAGCTGTACATGTGTACATATACTAATATGAAAAAGAATAGAGTACTGAACAAATGGACGTTTTACCTGCACTATGCCATTCACATGGAAACACATGACAAGCTCTGGTACATTGCACATCAGATTATCCAGCCAGTAATCGATACCAGTGAGAATGTTGATTGGTTTGTTGTTATCCCTAAATCAAAAGAAAAACAAAACATCCATTTTAATCCAAATTAAATATAGACACAATTGTAACTTTTAAATAAAATAATGTCACAATGTCAGTGATGCAAGTCACTACTGCTAAACCACCAACCCAATTATTTTAAACAGAATCCAATAACAGTATGTGTATTCTTCTTTCTTAGGGCATGATGGGAAAAATGACACTGGTACAAAGTGACACTACATTATTAAATTAGAAGCCAGGTCCTTTAGGTGCTTTGAATTTAAAATGCCTGGATCTTATTACCGTGTAACAAACGGAGCATAAATAATGAAATAAAATATCTAATACTATAAATGCTGTCACCGTATAACTGGGACAGGGAATCTGACCTGAGCCGCAGACTCACTGCTGGGTAACGGCCTCCTCCAAAAATAGGCATGTTGGATCCCACTAGCATGTGAATGTCCTCAAAAGTCCAGAGGATGTTCCGCACAAAGTCATTTTTTAAACCCTGCATCCATAAGAGAAAACCACAGCTGCATAATACTAGTAAGCCATAAAATATATCAAAAACTGTTTTATCATACTCTGAAGTAATTATAAGTACTTGGACTTTGAGTCAAGCCTCATACAGACTTCCACTGGGGTGATTTATGAGACTGTTACCTGGCTGTTCTCTCCTTCATTAAAGAGCGTTGGCAGGTTCTGTTCTTTAGGAACAGCGGTAACATGGCCGAGCGCATACGTGTTCTCCACTCGCTCCTAAACAACAGAAGAGTATTAGAAAATATAACATCCTCCAAAGCAGTGTTTCTAAAAGTAAGGTCTGGGAACCCCAAGGGGTCTGTAAAGCACAGCCAGGGGGCGAGCCATGAGTTTTTCATTTAGTTACAGAGATGGAACCCACCTTTATGAAACAGCACACTTACTATTGAGTTCTTATAGTTATTAGAATATTTAACTGGTCATTTGAATTGAAGGAGTTTAATCCAAAAACTCAATATCTCAAATATATACAGGCCTATAAATAATGTCAGCTTGGACCCTAGGTGTTCTGTCAGTGCAATGTTCAGGAATAAAAAGCTCTGTTAAATAAAAGGCTTCAATAAATGGAAACAATACTATTGTACATGTTTAAAACATTCATGAAATAAATCTGTACGGAGGAAGTCCATGGAATTAGTTTGACAGCAAAAGGTGTACTTGGCTCTAAAGCATGCATTTTTTTCTCTTTCTCGCTCACACAAACACACACGATAAAAAAAACAGGAGATTACCTCCTTAGGAATAGAGGACTGGGCTGAATCCGAGGTTGAGCTGCTGAAGGTAGCAGGCCAGGACGGGCCATATTCCTCTCTTCCACAAGCCTCATCTGCTTCAGCACAGCTGTCTGATTCTGAAGCCACAGGCTCTGCAGCACCATCTCCATTTATACTGAATAACAAGACAGACTTCTGAATATAGATGATGATAGTTGATAAAATACACAATTACGCTGTTCGATGTAAAACTGAAACTCACCTGTAATAAAGGAATTTGGAGAGGATGGCCTTTTCATACCAGTGCTCTTTACTTTTCTTCTTCCTCTGCCATTTCTGGTCAATGAGCCGCTGGTAAAATTCCTTCAACCATGTCCAGTCTCCAGTCTACCATAAAAAATTACAGACACACACACACTAGGAGGCTTGTGGAAGTAAAACTTGTGAGCAGTTCCACAGTCTCTCACAGTTTCGCCCGTGACAGAAAGAAACTGGAAAGCTTATGAATAGTTATATTAGTAAAAGAGGATACACTCACCTGTGATGATCTCATGAATAGCTCTTGAATGTCAAGCTCATCTAGCAGCAGAGTCCTGCCCACACGATGCACTGCCATGCTGACATGAGATTTACTGTACGGGATCTTCAGCAGCTTCTTTATGTTCTACCCAAGTCAGGCACACACACACATTCAAAAACATTATCTCCGTGCGTACATGACTATAAGATGAGCATCAGACCTATATGAGATCTACATATTCACCATGTAATGATGATAAAACCAAACCGAACTCACCTCAGAGTCAGACACCACATCAACATCGTTTCCGATGGAGTCAATGAATTCATAAGCCATACCAAAGCTTAAACAAAAACAAACATAAGGCACCACATGACTCAAAGTTATAGTTCAGGTTAAATTAAGTGTAGCAAATTGTTCAGACACATGATAAGTGTGTGATTTAAGTTACAATGCAATACTATGCAATGTTTCTTATTTATTATACCAAACTGTTCCAATGCATACAAAGTCTAACTCTAACTTGTCATACAACATTGATGATAAAGCATAGAAAACAATGAAGGAAAAATTTAATGTCCATCTGAAATGTGATTTGTAAATGGTGTACCATTATTTTTTTAAATGATCGTTTCTCAATAATTTAATAAAACATTGATCTGAGGAGTGTTGTTCATGAGACCAGCTATTGATGTCACTGAAAACTTAATGGCTTTGGCTTTATCATCAAGTAAATAAATATATCAAAAATATTTAGAGGATAACACGATAAAGGAATAGTATTTGGGGTGGTCAAGCTACCACTTCCCTCATTGGAGGACCACTGAGACTTTTTATTGTTATTAGATGCTTCACGTAAAAGGATACTTTTAACCAAGGAGCTTGTGTGCTAAGCAAGCTAGCTAATTAAATAAACTAACTATTGTAGCAATGAATAAAAAGGTTCGTTATAATATATTCAGACAGGTTGAGCATCTTATACTGAAATCCCATACATGTCCACCTGTGATAATTGTGACTAGTAGCTGGCTAACTATTTGGAATGGCAGGAGAACATGGGGGTGTTTCCACATTGCATAAACATATACACTCTCCAAGCACTTTATTAGGAACATTATAATAATACTGGGTAGGGCCTTCCTTTGCTCTAAAAACAGCCTAAATTCTTCATGGCATGGATTCCACAAGATGTTGGAAACATTCCTTTGAGATTCAAGTCCATGTTGATATGATTACATCACGCAATTCCTGCAGATTTTTCAGGTGCACTTTCATGCCATAAATCTCCTGTTCCACCACATCCCAAAGATGTTCTACTGGATTCAGATCCTTTGACTGGGAAGGCCACTGAAGAACACTGAACTCACTGTCATGTTCATGAAATCAGTTTGAGTTGACTTTTGCTTAGTGATATGGTGCATTATCATTCTGATATGAAAGTATGCACTTGGTCAGCAACAAAATTCAAAATAGGCTAAAGCAAAATTCAAAATAGGCTGTGGCAAGTGATGATTTATTGGTATTAATAATACCTCATCAGAAATTGAGATTCATCAGACCTAGCTACGTTTTTCCAATCATCAACTGTGCAGTTTTGATGAGCCTGTCCCAACTGCAGCCTCAGCTTTCTGTTCTTGGCTGACAGAAGTGGAACTCAACATGGTCTTCTGCTGTTGTAGCCCATCTGCCTCAAGGTTTGACATGTGCATTCTGAGATGCTTTTCTGCTCACCACAATTGTAAGTGGTTATCTGAGTTACTGTAGCCAGCTCGAACCAATCTGGCTATTCTGCGTTGATCTCTCATCAAAAAGGTGTTTCCATTCGCAGAACTGTCACTCACTGGATGTTTTTTCTTTATTGCACCTTTCAGAGTAAACTCTAGAGACTGGTGTGCATGAAAATCCCAGGAGACCAGCAGTTAAAGAAATACTCAAACCAGCCTGCCTGGCACCAACAATCATGCCACAGTCAAAATCACTGAGGTCACATTTTTCCCCATTCTGATGGCTGATGTGAACATTACCAGAAGCTGCTGGCCCATATCTGCATGGTTTTATGCACTGCACTGGCTAATTAGATAATTACATGAATGAGTAGGTGAACAGGTGTTCCTAATAAATTGCTCTGTGAGTGTATATTCATAGAACCTGTCATTTTTAATAAAGGTAAAGAGAAGTTCCCAGATGTATTAGTTGTTTCCTAGGCATTAAAAACACCCATCCATTAAACAATCCTACATAGATTATTTTAATGATCCAAAAGGTTTATGTTCATGACTTCCCAATGACTGCTATGCCATGTATGAAAAGGTGTTAGTGGCAACCTGTGAAAGTGATAAAAGACACCATAAAGCAATCATACCTAGAGAAGGGCTTGCTTTTGCTGCGGGAGCCAAACACAGTGGTGCCAGCGGAGCCGAGCTGGGCGCTCTGGCGTAACCAGTTTGCTGGAGGAAGCTTCAGATCCGTTTTCTCCTGAAGGAGTGCATATGTGGCTGGAGGCGGTGCTGCAGAGTACTTCACCACAGCTCGACTCTTCACCTCATTGTTGCAAAGACATAAGACTGCCCCCTGAGAAACAGAAAACTCACAAATCAGACTTGCAACTACATGAATCAAATAATATTTGCAAATTAACCTGACATATAAACTAACAATAGATTGCTTTAGGAAACAATAAGGTCATGCTTTATATATTGGCAGTTTAGAACTCCTGTAGACTGAGACAGCACCATAAATGGGCTATAATTTGAAAATCGTGTCTTTCTTGTTTTCAAGCATTTTTAAACTTTAAGGAGTTGTACTGAGCAAATAGCATCCAGAACACAGGTCAGTGCAACTGTACGCAATCAATGTATTATGCAGTTTCAGGACATCCATCTTCTATATGGCTTGTCCTACACAGGGTCTCGGGAGAGCCTGGAGCCTATCCCAGGGGACTCCGGACACAAGGCGGGGGACACCCAGGACGGGGTGCCAACCCATCGCTGGGCACAATCACAGACATACACACACTACAGACAACTTGGAAATGCCAATCAGCCTACAATGCATGTCTTTCGACTGGGGGAGGAAACCAGAGTACCCAGAAGAAACCCCCGGAGCACAGGAAGAACAGGCAAACTCTGCAAAACACAGCGCAGAGGCAGGATTTGAACTCCCAACCCCAGATGTAAATGGTCTGCACTCATATAGCTTTTATCCAAAGCGCTTTACACTGTGTCTCATTCACCCATTCACACACACACACACACACAAAGCTGCCATGCAAGGTAGAAACTTGCCATCGGGAGCAACTTGGGGTTCAGTGTCTTGCCCAAGGACACTTCGGTATGTGGAGTCACGTGGGCCGGGAATCGAACCACCAACCCTACGATTAGTGGACAACCCGCTCACATGAGCCACAGCCGACAAAGATGTGCGAGGCACATGTCCGCCCAAGCGACAGATGTGTGAGGCAAATGTGCTAACCACTAAACCTAGTTTCAGGACAATTCAATAATTAATTAGCATATTTCTGCTCAGATGTCAAAAGAAAAGACATCTGTACTGACATGCAAAAATCCTGCTCCCGTCACTAACCATGCAACTGGCTCTAATGTAAACTTATTTTAACTTATGAATATTAATAAACACAGAGTGGCTACTTTTGAATATTCATTAGAAGTGGGCGGTCTTAATGGCAGCATGCTGAAAGCTGGCACAAAACATTATTAACAATACATAAACATAATACACACACACACATTATACATACGTATATGTATACACACACACACACATATATCATTCCTGAAAACAATAATACATAACATCTTTAATGACGTAATGACTCTTTACACGTGACAAACTTCATTCTGACAACTTCGACAGGTTATGTTGTTTATTATGTTTCTGTAGCGTTAGTTACCTGTTTTGTGTCTTCACTGGCCGAGCTGTCTGCTTCCACTTCTTCATGTTTGTGGTGTGGACACACAGACGAGTCCTTCCCCTGATCTGCACAGCTCATGTTTAACAGGACAGCACTATTCACTCAGCTCTCTCAGCCATCCAGACACTTCCAGAACAAGCGGCTGTACAACTCGTCCAAGTTACACTGAGGCAACATTCACAAACTGTGATGGTTACTGATCTAAATCTGGCTCAATCAGTCTGACTAACCAGCAAGCCGAATGTGTTTAGCTAGATAACTAAAACTGGCTTAGAAGACACATTTCTCGCACATAGCTGTGCATCCTAGCTAATAACAAATGCCATTTCTCCCCGGAGCTGTCAGCTTCATTAACCACATCGACCGAGAATACTTTAGACAATTAACAGGCCAACGATTTGAATCGCTTGTCACAAAAATGAAAGATAGAAAGACATCTTACAGCTCGCTTGAGAAACATTTATCACCACCAACGCTGAACTTGCTTAACCCGGAAGTACATATGACGTAGGCAAAATGTTCTAGAAAAAATTGCGCTTGTTATCAAAATGTTTGTTTTTCTTTTAATTTATTATTAAAGAAAGTTTAATAATATTTATATATTTATAATGAATATATTTTATATTTAATTCTTCATATATGCACTAATGGTGCCCAGTATTTCTGAGTAATACGAATGTAATATACATTTAACACGTTACAATCCATGCAAAACTCTTTTACAATACTTTTGCAGTATTTTACAATAGTATCTAAAATATCTTATTACTGATTACAATACAAATAGATAATATGTATTCTCAAATAATGCATAGGCCTATCTTGTATATTGGCATAAAGGTGGCTTGACGTTGGATGTTCGATATGCGAGAATTAAGGGACCGTCTCTAAAATTACATACGACATTGTTAAACACGTTTCTAACTTCAGTAGCATTTGAAGGGAATGACTTACAGTCACACAACCAACTGTAGTGTTCTGGTTGTGTGACTGTAAGTCATTCCCTTCAAATGCTATTGAGCTTTAAATAATGGCATATTTTGTATGGGCCCATTCGGTAGTGAAATTCATATAAATACGACATGTTATTTAATAGTTTATTTTATTAAATATCAAAAATCTAAAAGGTGTGCGTCATACCTGACACCAGGATGAACATTTTACAGTTGGTTGTGTGACTGTAAGTAATCCCCTTCGAATGCTATTGAAGTTAGAAACGTGTTTAACAATGTCGTATGTAACTTTAGAGACGGTCCCTTAATTTCCATATCTGCTAATATCGAACGTCCAACGTCAAGCCAACTTTATGCCTGTTCCAGAACCGTTATTATTCGAATTCTATGTTCCAATAAACATTTGAGGACAAGGTTAACACGGAAAAAGTGTATGTCTATACACAAACGGTGTAACTGTACTGAGAACATACAAAATATTACCAAACTACACTTCATTTAGAACAATATCACTTCTTTTTTTTCTTTTTCTTCAGCACTTCAGTCACTGTAGCAGCAACTTTTCCTGGTACTCCTAGAAGTTTTCACAAATTGAACGTCAAATTTATTCTGCAAGGTAAGTATAGACAACTGCCCTAATGTCCAAATGTTAAAACTACACACTTTCTTTGAAGTTACATATTTCTAACTTGACTAAACGACTTTACAGAAAGCATACCCTCGATCATCCTTTAGCCAATTTAGCCCTGGACTGTTATTACTATATACATTACTGCTTTCAAAATCTTGAGTGCTGTGCAGCAACTCATTCATCAGCTCATGTTAGCTATTTGTGTTTTATTTGTCTATAAAGTAACTCTTCATAAAGTAATGGTTGGTTACATATGACTTGGTTTTAACATGTCTGTTGCGTTGAATAAACACGTTTGAGTTGTTTACGACTTTTCTGAAGAGATTTTCCACTCGCGTCTCAGACCCAGTTATATGCGAAGTCAGAAAATCGTTCCTGTTTGTTTTGTTTTCTGGTAGTGTTTAATCAGAGATAGGGCATCTACC
Source organism: Ictalurus punctatus (assembly GCF_001660625.3). Lineage (NCBI taxonomy): Eukaryota > Metazoa > Chordata > Actinopteri > Siluriformes > Ictaluridae > Ictalurus > Ictalurus punctatus. Next base: position 17,404,050 of record NC_030424.2, on the reverse strand, counting down.
TAGTTTTTGCACTTCTCCTAGCCCAGACTGTACATTTCAGCTTGTTTTAACAATGATCCGAACAATTAATTGTTCAATTAATGAACAATTAATATTCGGGCAGTTTTTTTTTGTTTGTTTGTTTGTTTGTTTTTTGCGTGTGGCCAAATGTTACAGGATGCGTGTTTAATCTGACTTTACGGTAAGGAGCATTTGATATGTAATAAGCACGCAATCATTCGGCCGTCTGTGTATTCGCTACATTCATGGTTTTTTTTTTTTTTTTAATTATTTTAATTTATAATCTGTTGAGTCAAGCTGTTTATTCTATTTTAACAAACGAACATTAGGCTATACCCTCGTAATGTGCGTTGAATTTGTCGAACTGTCGACATTATTCATTAAACAATACCCTTGTTTGGATGATTGTATTGTCCGGTTTGTGTGGAAAAGCTGACGTGTTTTTGTATGGGTTCCCCTCCTCGGTGCACGCAGGGAGTCTCCGCCATGCCTTTCGGAAACACTCACAACCAGCTGAAAATGAAGTACTCGTCTAAAGCAGAGTATCCCGACCTGACCAAGCACAACAACCACATGGCCAAAGTGCTCACCCCTGCTTTATACAAGCGCCTGCGCAACAAACAGACACCGAGTGGCTTCACGCTGGATGATGTGATTCAGACTGGAGTCGATAACCCAGGTAAAGCTGCTTAAATGGCTTTTACCCGAACACAAAGCTAAAATCATCTCCAAAGCATCAAAGTTTAATAAAGAGTGCATAACTCCATTATTAGGCCCTTTATCCCTGCTGCCAACAAACCAGGTTCAGCCCAATAGATCGAGCTCTTCATGGTCTGTATCAGGTGTGTAGGGAGTAGGGAAAGTTACTGGAATTGGAAACCAGTGTCTTGCATTACAAAATCCAAAAAGATTAAACTCTAATATTAAAGTTGATTCTCCCAGTGGCATGTTGGCTGAACACTTCAAATAGTTTGTTTTAGAGCCAGGCTTAGCCAGACTGGTTTCAGATTGTGAATACAAATTGATGATGATCTATAACAGAGTAGAATTAACTACTAAATCCATAAAAGGCATGCTGTACTGGAACTTTGCTGAGTTTAAAAAAAAAGGGGGGGGGGGGACATGAGTAAAGGCCTTATTATTAGTATTGGCTCTCCAACAGTAGTAGAGTATTGCAGATAAAAGCTGATTGAGTTATAGTAACAAACACTTTTTATGAATCCAGGATGATGCACTCTGTATTGTGTGATGAATTCCAGATGACTTCTCAATAGATTGTGTTCTTGTGTTTTGTCTTGTAGTTGTCTAGCAAGCAAAAAAAAAAAAAAAATAGCCCTTACCATCAATACACTCTCTGCTGAGGATAAATACCCAGACCTCAGCCAGCACAGCAACCATATGGGCCAAAGTTTTGACACTGGATATGTGTATAAGAAGCTCCATGAGCATTCCACTCCCAGTGGCTTCACCATACAAAGCCATTCAAACTGGTGTAGATAATCCTGGTAGAAAACCCTCCGGTTATAATAAGTCTTTCTGTTTTCACAAAAAGAAGTGAATCAGAGTCCAGGACTGAATATCATCTTCTGTGAATAGGGTTTTTTTTTTTCTTCCAGTGAAAGCTTAAATTAGATTAGCAAGGACATGTTTTTTCCAGTCATAATATTTTTCATATTGGTAATTGTGCCTTGTGTACTCTAGTGTGTCTTTAGTGAAACGCCATCTATTTGCGCCATCTATTTGCGCCATCTATTTCTCCATCCTAGGCCACCCCTTCATTATGACTGTGGGCTGTGTGGCGGGAGATGAGGAGACCTATGAGGTGTTTAAGGAGCTGCTGGACCCTGTCATCAAGGACAGACATGGTGGATACAAACCCACTGATAAACACAAAACTGACCTGAACCCAGCCAACCTCAAGGTACCGTTATGACTTGCAGTGTGCCAGCTAATGCAATATGTGCAATCTTCTTGATTATAGGCTTACTAGTTGACGTATTCACGCTAATTAATTGTTTTGTGAAGGGTGGGGATGATCTGGATCCCAACTACGTGCTGAGTTCTCGTGTGCGAACAGGCCGGAGCATTCGTGGATTCTGCCTGCCACCACACTGCAGTCGTGGCGAGAGGAGAATTATTGAAAAACTCTCTGTGGAAGGTATAGTTCTACAGCAGGGCAGGACTCAATCTAGTGGCAATCTTCTGGGCATGTGGGGGAGCTAAGGGTGCAAGTTATGATTTGAGAACTTTCAGAGGTTGTAGCAAATTTCTAAGAATGAAATGTGGAAATAATGGCACTAATCCAAGTTACCTTCACTGTTCTATCCACAGTGAATATCTGAAATTTCTATGAATAAACAAACTGCTAGATTAAAATTTTTAATGGTACATATGCACCACTTTCTTACCCATTGCACCATTTTGAGCATAAACCTACAAATTCATCTGGGTATGCTAAGACCCATTTTAAAATCTGGCACAACCATCAATCATTACTAATTTGACCTTCACTTTGCTTCTGATTGCAACCCCAGTAGTTGCTGGTTTTTTGTTTTTTTTTTCTTTTTTTTTTTTTTTAAATAAATGTATTTATTTTTCCAGTTCTCCCCAAATCGGGTTTCTGTGAATTTTATGTATTTGGAGCTTTATTTACCAAGCGGTCATGAATAATGCTTACAACTGAAACCACCTGACTAAAAAGTAAATGTCAGTATTTATTGGGGATACTAAATCACATCTTTTACAAGTAACTTTTTTTAAATCTGTTGTGGTGATTAAGCTACAGAATGTGTATAATCTCTTACTTTTCCCAATATATTTTTATTTATTTATTTATTTATTTAAAAGGTTGTTACTGTAAAAGATAGTAATGCATACCCATTGCTGTAATAGTAGCAAAAGGGAAAGGTTTAAAATTGACCATGCACTGAATTTTTCTGTCTGTTTTGTAGCTTTAGGTGCCCTGAGTGGAGATCTGAAAGGGAAATACTATGCTCTGAAAAATATGTCAGAAGTAGAACAGCAGCAGCTGATTGATGACCATTTCCTCTTTGACAAGCCTGTGTCTCCTCTGCTGTTGGCCTCTGGAATGGCCCGTGATTGGCCTGATGGCAGGGGAATATGGTAAGTGTTGGAGCACCCTAATACAGCATTTGTACTGGGGTTCCACCACTTATGTGAAGGTAGAATTGCCAAACCCTACACTAATATGCTTTATATCCTATAAACATGACTGTGTGCTAACTTGTTGTCCCAGTTTAGTGGTCATGTTCATATCATTCCTCTATTCAGAGAATTATTCACACCACATGACATGGATCATTTTTGATAACACTGGCTTTAAAAAATAAAAATTTTAAAGAAAATTGGGACCAAACAGTTCCATTAACTAATCATTCATTTTAATATTTTCAGGCACAATGTCAACAAAACATTCCTCGTGTGGGTGAATGAGGAGGATCACTTGCGTGTCATCTCCATGCAGAAAGGTGGTAACATGAAAGAAGTGTTTACTCGTTTCTGCACAGGCCTCACCAAGGTAATCTGCTCATTAACATTCAAGAGTGATTTAAAGTTGTTGAGGAGAAACTGTGAGTCTAATGAACTGTACTGTAAATTACTGCTGCTTACTGATTTGTACCCTTTTCAGATTGAGGAGCTGTTCAAGAGCAAGGGACATGAGTTCATGTGGAACGAGCACCTGGGCTATGTCCTCACCTGCCCATCTAACCTGGGTACAGGGCTGCGTGGAGGTGTGCATGTCAAACTCCCGAATTTGAGCAAGCACAAGAAGTTTGAGGAGGTGCTCAAGAGATTACGCCTGCAGAAGCGTGGAACAGGTAAATGTTACAAATGACCCATATAAGACGGCAAGCTGTTTGTCTAAAGCACAGTGCTGCCCTCTATAAGCTGTTGGTAGTGAATATAAGCTGACTGTATTGGATCTAATGCTGTATTCAATGTGTCAGGTGGTGTGGACACTGCTGCGGTGGGCGGTGTGTTTGATATCTCTAATGCTGACCGGCTGGGCTTCTCTGAGGTGGAGCTCGTACAGATGGTGGTAGATGGAGTCAAGCTGCTGGTGGAGATGGAGAAGCAACTGGAGAAAGGCCAGGATATTGATGACCTCATACCTGTTCAAAAGTAACTCCAGCAACTATCCTTCAACCTCACTCATCCAAAATTCCCCTCTTCGTTCCCCCCACTACATCCCACTCCTATGAGATTAATAAAAGGATGTGTGTTATATTTAAGACGCCCTTAATATGGTGACAAATGAATTAAATGCTCTGCCAGTTTACACCTGTCTATTGTATTGTCTCAAAAATCAGTAGTGGTTGAAGCCATAACATATAGACCTGTTAAATGGTATCAAATCTAACTATTATCTGCAATTGTTTTAAAGGTAAAGCTAAAACAAAATACAGTTGTATTTATCATAAATCAGCATTCACATTATCAGTTGTTTAACATAAGGTATCTAAAGTATTCAGAACATTTGTCATTCTGGGACAATGTTGAGCAATCCCCTCGGTGTACTCTTGCTTTGAGTGCGCTTGTCTGGCTTCCCACAACCAAGTCAAGCTGAATCATGTATTTTATATTCACAACTATGGGATACACCCCATAACTTTTTAGAAGAAAGGATGGTTTATGAATGAGTAATGAGTATAGACTGAAAGAACAATTTAAGATATCAAATAAAGCCAGTCATGTACAGCTGATTTAATAGAATCCATAATTGTGAGCAATTACAAGTAGCTCTTTAAAACATTAGAGCTCTTGAGAGTATGAGCAATGGCAACAATGTAATAACTAAAATCAAAAGGTGCATTATTTACACGAGACATGGGCATAAAATAGATAAAACTTTTCACTGCGGTCTTGCAGCATTCACATAGTGAAAGTGAACTCAAACTAGGTCGCTGGATCACATTCAAGTACAAGCACAAAACCTTGACAACAAACCTGAATGAGGTGCAGAATAACTGAAGCAATTTAAAAACATGTTGGCTCTTCAAAGATTTTACATAGCCTTTACATACAGGCTACTCAAAACACCAAATACCTATAACATTAACACTGTCTGAAGACGAATAATGTATATCCCTGGTTTTACATTTTTATGCCACATCTTGACATTGTCACCCTGTAAGGGAGATGGAGTGTGTGCGCCTAGGCGTGCACATTCTTGAGAAAAAGATTCAAATACGTTCTCTTTTACAGTGTTTAACAACTTGTGACATTTAAATTATTGCTTTTAGAAATGTTAAAGTCTATACACTTGAAATACATAGGGTCAGTGGTTTGTTAAAAAAAAACATGCATTTTGCGAACTGCTACGTTTGTGATTGTACAGCTTTGTTTCTCTATATAGAATTTAAGTTTCATTTTTCTTCTACATGAATATATATAGACAGTTGTTGGCGTCTGGAACTTTGCAGATTTCGTTCATGATGGCGGCTGGCTCCATGCTGCTGGTGGTATTCATACTCCAGGTGAAACGGAGAGAGCGGGGTTTCCCGTCTTTTCCATCATTCCCTTCATCTTTTTGCTGATACCCAGATACATGGCGAATGAGAAAAAGAAAGAACAATGTAAGAAGGGAATATGCAAAGAGAAATGGGTGGAAAAGAAAGAAAGGATTGGTTGCAATATGTGCAGATATTTTTATACAATATAATCATGACATTATCAGCTAGCAAAACAATAATTAGAAAAAATAAAAATCAGTGTCTCCTGTGACATTTTGTGTAATCTTAAATTATGTAACAGAAAAGGAGGAAACATTCAGTACTAAAATATATTTTTATGAGCTACGTGTTATGAGTTGATCAGTTTATCAGTCAATATTGTTTTTCTCCCCAAAACCAAAATGTATTGTGGGGTTTTTATTTTTATAAGAAATTAAATACACACACACAAATATATATATATATATATATATATATATATATATATATATATATATATATATATATATATATATAGTAGATTATATCAGTGCATCACACACACAAACAATTTCCTGTAACAGTTTTTGTTCCTTTGTATTCACTGGTTGCTTTTTTAACTGTTACATATATTTTTTGTTTTGTTTCTTTTTGTACTCTGTTACTTTGATCCACCACTGACTAATTCCAGGTAACAGAAGATTATCTACCTGCTTTGGGAGACGATCTTGTAAGAACTTGAAGTCAGACAACCATCATATCCTATCTATATCTAGGTCTTCCTTTCTCTATATTTATGAGTTTTATCTTGTTTGAGAAAAAATATAAATTTATGAACTATACACTTGGGCTTCACCAGTCACGTCCATGTTTGTCTCATATGCTCCAGCTTTGTTGCAGGACTTTGTATAACCCTTACTGTATGTACCTGTTGGCTACATGGTACTATGTGAAGTTGGATAGGTGGAGTGTGTGTGTGCGCATGCATGCGTGTATTACACATAACTTCGTTTATGGACTTTAATGTGGGGATTTCTTGAGTTCATATACTCTAAAAACAAATGTTTTGGCTCAACAACAAAAAATTAACGCAACAGTTTGTGTCAATCTTTTTGAGTTGTGACAACATCTAATGAAATTTAGTTCAACCAGCAAACTATATTGAGTTAGACGAATTAGCTTTTTCTCTACAATCAAATGTATTTTCAATTAACACTAACTTAATATTTTGTAGAATAAACACACATTTTTAAGTTGATTACTCATAAAATTAAGTTGATCCAACGAGTTTTTTTCACATTATTTAAAAGGAATTTAAATGTTATGTACTTAATTACCATAATTATGAACACAATTTTTTAACTTGACAACCGTTTAAAAATTTATTTGCTATAATTAGATATTCTTCAGTTGTTTATAGCTTTCATATTTTTGTTAATTTTATAGCGCTTATTAAATGAATTCATTCAATATCAATATTGTTAGACAATTAACTTTTTTATTTTGAACTGCAGTTTTTGTACTGCAATATTTACATTTTGAAAACAAACAACAAAAACAAATTTATTTTCCCCCACAAATTCCCTCTTCTGTTACACTACCAGTTTTGGTGCCTCTTCAGTGGACTTAAAAATACAAAACTGCAAAATCTGAATAAAATCTGATAGTGCTCTGAAACAAGAGGAATCTACAGAAAATACTGTTCTTGAGACTCATTACTTTTGCACTGGATTTCAGTCCATCACGTTCAGGGAACAGCTTCTGAAACACTTGAAAAGTATATTTTAGTACCTTGTGATAGCTCAGATTCAGAGCATATATTATGCCCATGAGCAAAGCACAGCTTTGTACCTTGGGATATCCGTTCCTTCCAGGATTTTGGTTCCCTCGACCACGATGGTTGCTGTCTTGCAGTCAGATCCTGGGGTGGACCATTCACCGATGATGGCAATTTTCATCACTTTCCTATCAAGTCCTGCCTTAAACCCTTCTGCGTCCTTGTAAAGCAAATGAAAAGATAGTTTAGCGTGTTAGAGATAATGAATTGGATGATTACTGCTGATTTTTTAGACTGTCACTCTTACTGAATTTAATGGAGCCATATTTCATTTATTTTAACCCTTATACGCACACATGCACCCAATTACTCAAATTGGGTGTCTAAATAGGTTGCATCACTAAAACATTATTGTATCATAAAACACAATAATGGTAACATAACATGTGCATTTTTCTTTTATAACACAAGTTAAACAGTATGTACTATGACCAAATTGACCTGCTATACTAACTTAGATTTCTCAACAATTGCTCAACATCTTGTAAATAAAAAGTTAGATAGGAATAGTGAATACAGTGAAAAAGGACTGCATTAGCCCTACATCTATGTAGCAACTGTATTAGCAGGTGTAGCCTAACCTCCGTTCATAAGTCCACTATTGGTCATATAACAATTGAGAATATGCCCAAATTCACTGCTTTAGTAGAATTTATTTATAAATTAAATGATACTCGCCTTGAAATGTCCTTTGTATGGCTTTGCTCAGCAAGGTCCTCTCACACACGGTCTTATTTGTCTGAACTTGTCCAGGCATGTTAAGTGGGCAGGGGAGGGGACTTGAAACCTGAACTCGAGGTGGAGAAAAATTAAGTTAGCAAGCCAATTTCATTATGTTACTACAATTTAAATTTTGCTTTAAACCAATTAAAGCAGAAATTTCAGTTTCAGTGACACACAATATTAAGTTTTAATATTAAGTGTAATTATTCAAATAAAAATTGTAAAGTATTAAGTGTAATTATCAACATAATTATGTCAACACAACTCATCAAAATAATGTTTTCATATTAAAAGGTTTAATTAAATCAATAAATTATACATTTCTGTCTTGCAACCATGCACTTAAATAAGTTGTGGTAGTAGGTCCTCTGAATTACTTTTTAGAATGTGGGCCCATTCTGTAGTGAAATACATGGCAAGTTTATATATGATTTAATAGTTTATTTTGTTAAATATCAAAAATCTAAAAGGTGTGTGTCATACCTGACACCTAGATGAACATTTTAAAGTTGGTTATATGACTGCAAGTCATTCCCTTCAAATGCTATTGAAGTTAAAAACAATGTCGTATGTAACTTTAGAGACGGTCCCTTAATTTCCGCATATCCGCGAATATCGAACGTCCAACGTCAAGCCAACTTTATGCCAGTATCTTGTATTCTGTTGTCATGGATACAAGTGTCCTACAGAGAGCAGGCACGGTTTTATCACGGTGAGATTTTACGGACTTCGGTCTCTTAATCTTTAAGTCATAACTGGAATAAATTCTACTTTAACAGATAATATGCCTAAAGGAGGAAAGAGATATGCAAATATGGACCAAGATGGCAAATGGGTGAGAGTACTTTTGAATTATTGTGGTTTTTAATATGTGCTGGTGATTAAGGATTATTTTAAATGCATGGGTTCAATTCAGAATAGCTTTTTGAAATGCAGTGGTAAAATCACATACATAAAAGGGTATTCATTTTTGTCTTTAATAATCTAATCTAATATAATAATATTAAAATATAACATTTTTTTTGTAGTTTGCCCATGTTGTCTCGCAACAGTGTGAGGTAACACGAGAAGCCTGTACCACCACAGGAGAGATGCTTTCCCAGCCCATACCACAACACATGCAAGGACAAAAGAGATATACCAAAACTTGTATCAACCATGAAAAGGTTAAAAGCTTTGTGGAATTAACTTTACCATATTAGCAGACCATTCACATACAGCAGCAGTTTCCTAATAGATGTTGTGTGACAGTACAGTTTAGTACTTAGCAGTGTTAGCAGGTGTTTGAATACCGAGTGAACAGGTGAATATTTATCAATACGGTAACTTGAAACCGCAAAAAAAAAAAGTAAATGAATTTTTTTTTCAGAAGACAATGGGCAGGAGCTATCCGTTTTCAGAGCACGATAATCAAGGTTCACTGCAAGATAATATAGATACATATGGCCAAGTAAGTCTAGTCACACTGTTTAATAACAAATGTATTAATATAGAGTAATAGAAATATCTGTAATAATAATAATAATAATAATAATTTCTCCATGTATTTTTAAATATATAATACATCTTACTTATTTAAAAATGTGACTACATGTCAACCACCCACAAGGTTAGGAATAGCTGAAAGTTTTGCCCTTGTGGGGACATTTGTCTGATACCTACAATTTACAATCTACACTTTACAATTTGTATAATTTACAACAAGCAATAAGTGTCATTTTGGTTACTGAGGTTGGGTTTAGGGTTTATGTTTAGGTGAAAGCATAGTATTAATTAGTTGCATTAACAATTATGTCAATGGAAGGTCTCTATAATATCACTATAATTTGTGTGTAGGGCTTGGGTCGGAAGAAGTGTCTGGATGACCGCCGGCAGCATAACTCTCATTTCTGCCTCTGTCATGATGGCAGTGTGAGTGCAGTATGGTTGGGGAGCAGGGATCATTCAGCTTATCAGACTGACTTCCTGCCCAAGCAAAACACAGAGAGCACAGAAGACACACAGCATATACGCCGTTTTCCCAGGAACCATCTGAAACGGTCAAATGAGGCTGCTGTGGCTCAGGCTGAGGAGGGCTACATGTGGTTTGGAAGGCATGATTTGAATCACCGCACACCTCTTCATGTACTGGCAGCTACCAACCACTCCTTAGCCTTGTAATTGTTATAATCCGGTTATAATGTGGGTGGCTGTGGCTCAAGTGGCAGAGCAGGTTGTCCACTAATCGTAGGGTTGGCGGTTCGATTCCCGGCCCACATGACTCCACATAGCTTGGGCAAGACACTGAACCCCAAGTTGCTCCTGATGGTAAGTTAGGCCTTGCATGGCAGCTCTGCTACCACTGGTGTGTGAATGGGTGAATGAGACACAGTGTAAATTACTTTGGATAAAAGCACTATGTAAGTTTGCCATGATCCAGTCACAGAAGAGCACATTAAAGCATCCATGTGTATTTTTTCTTGTGTGAGTTTTTTTTTGTGTGTTTATTATCTGTATTATGGCAGCATATACCTGTCTAAACACATGTTATGAGGCATAATTAATTGACTTTAATTTCTTTGTTCCTATTCAGCTGCAATAGCTGTAGCAAACCACCAGAGGGAAATCAAGTAACACAAACACGCTTCCTCAAAAAAAAAAAAAGATGACATGGCTTACTACAGTAACATAATAACTTGATTCATTTCTACCAATTTAACCAAACTTCTAAATAATGTGAAATTAAATACAATAAAATATTTCTTAATATACCGTGAAGAATTATCTAAAATGGTAGTATAAATTGTAAATACTCCAATCGGAACCAATCCCAATCTGGCAACCAGCAGGTCGACTTTGCTCGTCTCCGTCACTGCGCATTCTTCATTGGCTGGTCTGAACCCGGAAGCAACATGGCGGTCTCGCCAGAGCAGCAAATTTCGACCAGTCATTTTGTTAGAGAGATTGAGAAAAATAATGGCTCTGTTCTGAAGATATATCAGTACAGCACAGGCGACGTTGGCTGCGTGGTTTGGGATGCGGCTATTGTGCTTTCAAAATACCTCGAAACAGAACAGTTTTGTCATTTCCGCTCCGGTGTCAGTACATGGTCCTCTAAACACATGCTCGAGCTTGGCGCGGGGACAGGAGTGGTAGGTCTCATGGCCGCCTCTCTGGGGTGAGTTACAGCTGCAGCAATACAGGAAACTGCATTAAACCATTGCCGTACTAAAGAGTGGGGGCAGCGTTGTAGAGAGAGTTGTAGCGACGGGCAGATGTAACACTATCAGTTTCACCAATCAGCAACAAGCTACAGTGGTGACACTCACTGTGCGCATGCTCAGTAGCATCCCGTCTGCTGTCTGCAGAAGAACAGCAACCTAATCAAAGCTATGATTCCTAGAATTCCTGGAAAACATGTTTGACTTATGTGTTAATTTTCTATTAAATAAAACCAAAACGAGCTAGTTTAGATCACTGTCTAATTGTCTGTCATTCAGCATGATTGATATTTGATAATGCAGGGTTAGCTGTAATGCTGTTCCAAATACAACTGTTTAAGATATTTAACAGAACACAAAAAAGATTCCACTTACTTGAAAAATTCTTTCCTTTCTCATTGCAGAAGGATAATGCTCAAAAACCCAAGCATATCAGCTGTTATTCATGTGATCGACATGTTTGTGTGTTGTGTGTCATGCTGTGCCATATATTTAGGCACCAACTGAAGAATTATTACATGGGCTTTAGAAAATTTACAAAAACTGGCCCCACTCTCCTCTGTGTGAACAACTCGCATGTAGGCGATCATGAGGTTGCTGTAGTACAGCTCTGCTTACAATTGCCCTCTATAATCATTTCTTACCCCGCTCTACAGCGCCATAGTCAAGAGTATTGGTGAGGTTATTTGCCAGGGACTTTTGTCACCCTGCAGGTTGCTAACTTAACACCTGCCCTATTTTACACACACAGAGCCAATGTCATAGTGACAGATCTGGAGGATCTCCAACCTCTCCTTGAACTAAACATCCGGGAAAACCAAGGGCTCTTCGGTACAGGCTCAGTCACAGCCAAGGTACTGAAATGGTTTGTACCGTCCTTCTGGCTCTTCATTTACCTAGGTTAACAATTTTTAGATTAAAGTGGTTCATAATGGCTTCTTGATCAGGCACACACAGCACACGATCACTTGCCCTTTTAACAGATAAACCTACATACAATATATGTTCATTTTGTAGGTGAGCAATTACTGACTGTAGCCAAGCCACCTAATGCTATCAGTGCAAAGACACCCTATAGGATTACCACTCACCAGATGATATTATCAGCACAGCAGTGACACTGGCATAGTTTTAAGTTCCACTGATACATTGGGATTTACACTTACTAGCCACTGTATTAGACACACCTACCTATATTTAAAAATTATTGCAATTTTTTCCATACATAGTATGTGCTAAGGTAGTAGAGTTCCTGGTTCAATCTTGGTTTACTGTTTCTGTGGAGTTTCACATGTTCTCCTCAGTTCCATCTTTGTTCTCCAGTTTCCTCCCACTTCCAAGTGCCACATTTGGCTTGATAGTTTTGATTGGTGGATAGTTCTCGATCCAGCAGTGACATTAAGCAGTTTAAAAATTCCAGCAATGCTGCAGCAACAGTACCAATACAACACCCACTACCATTCCACCATGTTGTCAGTGTCACTGTTGGGCTATAATGGTCCACCACTCAATTAATATCTTTGCAGCAGTGGTTCCATGGTATTCCCTTTCTCTGTTGATGCAGAGGCATATAAATGGCTGACCAATTGACCATAGTGACACACGGCCTTTTGTCAGTAATCATATACATTGAAAGTGCACCTATATTGTAGGTGTTCTTGATAAAATTGTCAGTGTGTAGGTATAAATTAGTAGTACCTAAACAAGTGGTATATCGGTGTATATATTACTAAATAAAGTGTGGCCATTCAATTACTTGATAAATAATACACTTGATTTCTTTAAAAGGGGTGAAAATGTGACAGAGTTTTTGCCACATCCAGATTACATTCTAATGGCTGACTGCATCTATTATGAACAGGTAATGCATTAACTTCCACCAGCTACTCTACACTAAGTGTATTTGTGTATGGAATCGAACTGTTTTAACTGTTGATGGTGTCCTAATATTTGCAGTCTGTGGTGCCTCTGGTGGAGACGTTGAAGCTCCTGGCTGGACCTGAGACTTGCGTCATCTGCTGCTATGAGCAGCGCACTATGGGAGTGAATCCTGAAGTGGAGAAGAGATTTTTTGAGGTGAGTACAGACAATCAGTAGACTTCATGTCTAAGCTTGAACATAACTGATTTGAGAATTTGTGCTCGGAGAAAGCTAAATTGGTTCTGAGATACTGTTTTGTGATCTATTTGGCATTTCATCCACTACGTGTGTTATATAGTTGCTGTTGCAAGACTTTGAGGCTGAGAAGGTGCCGGCTGAAAGACAAGACCCTGAGTTTAATAGTCCCGACATCCACATTCTCCATCTACGGCGCAGACATGGCTGAATGGCTTTCAACTTGTCAGCCATTTATGTATATTGTTCCACAATTGAACATCACTACCATGAGTTATCACTCAGAAAAACACCATAGGTGTATTTGCTCAGTAAAAATGGCAGATAAGCCAATCAGCATATGATTCTGTAAGTATTGCATATGCGTTTTAAACTATACTATATTAACTGACCCCCGGGAAGCCCAAGCTGTCGTGACTTGATTTTCCTGTTTGAAAGATGAGGCAGTGAGGTAACTGGAAAATGTTTTGTTCACTGTATATTGTATACTGTATAAACATATTGTATATGTTTGATTTAGCTAACATTAGACAAGGAAATACTGTAGGTAACATTACTTAACATAAATGAAAACATTTGTCTGACAATGATCAAAAATGACACAATAAGTCTGAAAACGTTGACCAAAAATTTAGGCCTACAGTTAAGCATCAAATCCAACACTTTACAAACATTATTAATAGCAATGATGATTACGCATTTGTCTTCTTTGGGGTTGTTATTGAGGGGCAGGTAGGGTGTAAATCACAAGTTTATGATTGTGTTCTGCATTTTTAGTGCAGTAGCTTTAAGTTTCATCTACTTAAGAATAAATGTCATACCTCCTAAGATAGTATTTAAGGCATGCAAGCTTGTTTGGTCATATTGGATTGTAAATAAAAACAGACTTTTCAGGCACTGGATTTATGCCATTCTTTGAGTCTCTGTCTCCAGACTCCTGTTTAGACAGATGGTACATTTTTTCCCCCTCATCACTGTATCCTATCCAGTCTTTTTCCCTGAAGTCATTAAAATATTTTCCATCCCTTTTTGCTCTTGGTACTTTTAACCACTGTACAAAATAACTGTGTGTTTCAGCTTACATAGCTCTGTGAACCATCATATCATATATTATCCATACTGAAAAGTATACTGTAAAGCTCTTAATATTTCATAAAATCTTTGTTATTCTTTTTGTGTTTGATAGATCCTTGCAATAAATTAGATTATATAGTAGCCATTAACTGTAAAGTACATACAGTCCTATTATGGCAGGAGGTTTAACTTCTCATTAAACTTTGTGTAATGCTTTTTTTCAAACAGCAGGTGGTCTGGTTAAGCAGAACTAACACGTGGAAAGATGAAACCTGAACTCAAGTGTAATAGACAAGACACCATAAACTTTTAGACTGGATGAGTGGAGAGAAGAAAAATGTGTCTGTTTCTTGAAATATTACTTATGTTGGAATATTTATGTTGCAGTTAATACTCTAAAATGATTTTCCTTATTTTGAGACAAATCATTTTAATGGTCTCAGGTGTTTGTATAGAAAATAATAGAGAAGTCAGCACCACTATCAAAAAGTTTGTCAAATAGTTTTATGTTATAATCTGCTTATCTGATTTTCTCTAGTCCAGATATTGCAATTTGTAGAGTGTTGGTGGCCAGCATCCCACAGTCTGTGTTGGGAATTCTGCAATGAATGCTGGGGAGATTAGTGTAGAGAATAGAGCACTTTCACAGACCTATAGCATGAAGCAAGGTCCATGCTCCTCTAGGCAAACGCAGGTCTCTCACTGCCTTTCACAGAGCCGCTGTTTACACAGCAGCGTGGCTATCCCTGCCACATGTGTCAGCCTGCCTGTTTCTCACACAGCAAGGCTGCTGCTGAATTTTTTTCTTCCCGTGAAGGCTATTCACAGATATTTCCTGGAAATCTTTGTGAAACATTTCTTGCCATGATCTACTGTCTATGGTCTGCACTTATATAGCGCTTTTTAACCTTAGTGGTTCTACAAAGTGCTTTACACTGTGTCTCATTCACGTATTCACACACTCACACCAATGGTAGCAGAGATGCCATGCAAGGTGCTAGCTTGCTATTGGGAGCAACTTGGGGTGTCTTGCCCAAGGACACTTCGGCATGTGGAGTCATGAATCGGGCTGGGAATCGAACCGCCAACCTTAGGATTAGTGGGTTTGATGCACCTTTATGCAATCAAACATCTATTTAACAAGTATCCACTAGTTTTATCATAGAGAAAGCATGGAGGACACAAATTGGCACCCTTCAATAAGCCATTCTGGAAACATTTTCGTGTTATCTTTTTTTAAGATTGCTAATATTTATAGTCTTTTTTTTTTTTGTTAAATTCAAAACATAACTGTCATTTTGTTATTTTATTATCATTATACCATCCCTATTTTTCCTGTATTTCCTTGACCCTTTATTACACCAACAATAAACAACAAATCCACAAGAAAGTAATCACAGAATTACATGCGAAAATAAATAAATAAACCTCACAACAATGGAAGTTGGGGGGCATAAAATTTCAATTTATCAGTATGTGAACACCTGACCATCATACCATCCTATGTGGTATGTGCTTGTTATACATTTTACTATAAAGTTGGTCCCCCTTTTGCTGCTATAACAGCCTCTCCTCTTCAGGGAAGACAATCAACGTTTCAATTCATCCCAAAGCGTTCAGTAGGGTTGAAGTCAGGGCTCTGTCAGACCACTTGAGTTCTTCCACGCCAACCTTGGAAAATCATGTCTTCATGGAGCTCACTATGTGCACAGGGGCATTGTCATGCTGGACAGTTTTGCGCTAAATTCCAGTGAAGGAAAATCTTAATGCTACAGCACATAAAGACATTTTAGACAACTGTGCTCTCCATTTTGCGGCAATAGTTTCGGGAAGGCCATATAGAGTATACATAAAAACAATAAAGAAAGAGAAAAGATTTTATTTTCCTTGATTTTTCAAATGATTTCATATTGTGTCTGAGTTTCAATGATCTGCCAAAAAGTTAAGCCTAATTATGTTCTATGGATAATTTGTTCAGTCTTTCCGAACAGGTGATATAGTATAATGCAGTTCTTAATATCAGTAATGCTTGGCCACATTCTGGAACGTTCCCCTTATGTTCATTCATTTTAAGTAACTGCTTTATCCTGGTCAGGGTTGTGGTGGACCCACAGCCTATCCTGGGAATACTGTCCATAAGGCAGGACTGGGAAGAGTGAACACCTTGCACACACACACATTCGCACACTCATTCACACCTAGTGGCAATTTAATATAGCCCGTCTGCCTACCTGGAGAAATCCCTTTTGGACACAGGAAGAACACGTTTAACTGGACAGACAGTAACCTGAGCTCAGGATCAAACCAGGGACCCTGAAGCTGGGAGCAAACAACAGTACCCACTGCACCACTATTCCCTGAAGTTGAGATGCCAGTCAGCAGCTTGTTAGCAGACATCAATATCTCTGTGCCCCAGAGAGCACAGTGACGTTACACAGGCTGCTAGGGTTAAACCCATTAAAACCCAAGCAGAGCCATCTGTGCTGAACGACCTCATTGTAGATGTCTGCTCACAGTAAGCGGAGTCCATTTTCTCACACATATAATACAACATGCCACTAATGTGATAAGATTTTCTACACACAGATACACAAAGATACAAAAAGCTACAAACAGATACAAAATAATAAACAGATTAACTGCTATTTAGGCCACATCTATACAAAGTAATAATGGAGGACTTGAAAACCCCAAACATCTCCTCTGTACTGTTTGCTTTAAATATCATTAAGAATCCCAATTCATTTTTTTGACATTAGGTCATGGTTTTTTAAAAGCCATGCAGGCGTGTGAACGAACTAAGGAAAAGCAACATCATAATGAGTTCCATAAACCACATCTCTTCATAAAGCCTACCCGATGGTGAACTGCATCCAAAAACATTGGCCTACTATTCCCTCACTCACAAAAGTAAAGCACTGCAAATTTCTCATACTGGGAATGTTCCCTCCTCATCAAAAAGAGGATAAAAAGATCATAAAGGAAAAAAATGCATTTCCCACCCCCACAGAGAAGTGGTTCAGTGGTTCACAGAGCCATCAAATGACTATACCTTAAAGATCAACATTAGATATTTTTGCTCAGACATCTTAGCGAAAGGCTACATTTAATCTAGCTGGTTAAGATTGTCACAATGATATTACTTCATTTCTTCCCTTATTTCCAGCTCAGACACCCACACACATGGTTTTGGGTTACTATATTTAGTATAATACTACACTGCTACAATTTCTTTCTGCTGTGGGGAAGACAGATTAGTGAAATTAATTGACATTCCCTTTGAGAGACTCTAAACGAATAAGAAATGTGTGTATTTCAAATTGGATACTCAATATAAACACGTGAACACTTTTAATCATATTTTTTCCCCTTTGTATTCCCTATAACCGACAGGTGGCATGCATGATGTAAACTCTCCCACTGTTGTAGAGCACAGTACAGTATAGTAACTTTACCATGTGAACGTGTGTGTTTGAGTTTATAATGAGCGTTATTAAACATGCTGGCATTTGGACTGGTCTTTCAAATAATCCTAAGGTCCTAAAACCTTGCTCTTGTAACAGCCGTAACCTCTAATCCTTTATTTAAAAAAAAAATCATGATCTGATTGCAACTCAGATATGACGCATGTAACCCCCCATTACAATTCACTTCCTTAACAACAGTCACTAAGGGAAACCCACACTTCCTCTCTTTGAGGCTTAGATGTAAGAGATCAGAAGTTGCTCAGACACACAAATGCCAATGAGGTAGAAGCTATGCAACGCTATTGGTAGTGGTATGGAGAGAAAACTCTGTCTCTTTGACTTTGAATTGCTTAGGGCATTGATCTCTAGGTGACAGAAGTTTGCACTTTAGGTCATTTGATAAGAACTGAGGACTGTTGTACTCTTTGAGTGTTCACAGCTATGTACAGTAAAAGGTTTCCGCGTTATTTACACAGGGACCTGTTAGGAAAATTATAGGCAAGTAGGACACTGAAGACTTTTCCTTGCTACACTAGTGATAGAAGTGTGGAGCCAAGAAGATCTTGATGGGTTATCATGCAAACACAGAGGCAAATGAATAACTTTAAAAAGCTAATTTGGTTAATATAAAGTATACTGAAGTGATACCATGGAACTGAATCAACTATGATTATCAAATGAAACTTTGCATTATTTCCCCATTAGCAAGAAAGGAGTTGTAACATATTGTTTTACATCACATGCCATCTGTGCCTCTCATTGGTGGGCAGTGACATCATATGGACTGTTTCTCTCATGCCTTGCTACTGACTGGCAACTGCTGGGTGTTAAATATGCCTTCACACGTAAAAAGCTGTAGTGAGAAGCTCTGTTCACTTGTGAATCATAGTGTAGTCACAAAGCTGTCAGCAAACACATTGATGTTGTTATGGTCCAAAACAAAATTCCGTTTTAGTGAGGTTATCTCTCAGGCACACTCGTAGACCCCGTCCATATTGCACAAATCAGTTTGCCACACAGTGTCAGTGTTGGTAAGAACGTGTAAGCGCAGTACTCTCAGTGGGCCAGTTGAGTCAGTGGAGAAAGGGGAGTGGTGACAATGTGCCAAGGATCTGAAACGAAGTTGTAAGCAAAGCCTGTGCTGACTCAGCAGGGAATACACACTGAAGACTTTCCATACAGAGAATGGTGGCTCAACAAAGAAATCTCATTGTTCATGATCACCTACAGGTCAGTGCAGGAAAAACTTCCTTCACTTGAATGGTCTGTGATCAGACATCCCTCTCTCACACGTGGCTTAACCATTATGAGTCAAGCAGCAGTGCAGGTCCATGATCAGCCATCTCACACTTCATGTCTGGGCACAAACGAGTCATTGTTTAGCTCAGAAAGAATGCTCCAGAAAAAAGCCAACCTCGTCACACTTCCGATTTAAAATGCAGACTCCAAAATAGAAATGAGAATGGGGTGATTAAAAATAGGCTCTGATTCCAAAACAGATGTTCCACAGACATTTTAGCAGATAACTTGAACTCAGCTGACCTCATCTGTGTGTGTGTGTGTGTGTGTGTGTGTGTGTGTGTGTTGGAGAAGGAGACAAATCAGACAGCAGTTAGAAATTATATTAGTAAAACAACTGCCAAAATGAATATGGTGGCTTAGACAGGAATGCTTATATTTAAAATACAGACAGTGAAGCAAATCAGTCTGCAGATGATTGTGGCTGCTTCCTCACCAGCTACTATCATTGGTGTAGCAAGTGATTTGTTGTTATTACATTGTGATTCTGGGGAAATACACAAATATATTGCATACACCCAGAGAGATAAGAGAAAATACTCATGTTGCCAGTACGAGAAGCTGGCCACACTGTCAACTTGATATGTAGGATGTGGAGAGATTGGTTCTTTCTTTGTAAAAGTATCTGTGTTTAATAGTCAAATCATGAGACTTACCACATGCTGGTTCAACTCACATTTTAAGCAAATCAGGCACCTATTCAATTGAGGTTTGTATTTGCTTGTAGCTGACGTATTAAAATGGCATTCAAAAGCACGGACTTCATTCATTCATATTCATTAACAGCTTTATCTTGGTCAGGGTCGTGGAGAATGCCGAGCTTATCCGGCAGGGACACATTCCAGTCCATTGCAGTGCAGTATGCATACACACATTCATTTACAACTAGGGGCAATTTAGAGTAACCAATCCACCTTGTGCTGTGTGTTTGGGAGGTGGGAAGAAACTGAGTACCTGGAGGAAACCCACATGTACACAGGGAGAACATGCGAAATAATGTAATCTGAGCTTGGGATTGAACCGGGGATCCTGGAGCAGTGAGGCGGCAGTGCTACCTGCATGTTTTCTGATCATCTTGGGTCATTCAAGTGTCCCACATAGTCAAATTTAATCAATACTCATTCTTTGCCAACAAGGGGGAGCTGATATTATGTTTATTGCAGTTTACAGAGAATGAATTTGTTACCTTGTCTATAATTCATAAAACATACCAATAAGATATAAAGAGACATATTAATAAGGCAAAATAAATGTGTCTGTCAGAATGAATTTATTTACTTACACTTCACCAGTGCTTGGCAACAGGGAGCTGTCTTTTCTCAAGTCTTTGGCCAAAACAGCTAAGCATTTCAATATTATACTGAAGACAATTGATTCCAGTTGGATCCCTCTCCCTTTGCGTGCTCAGTATCAGAGCAAAGAGCCAAGCTCTCCTCCCGCCCTGTCTGTTGCAGCTGTTCCTACTGAGATCTTTGCGGAAGACTATTGGCATTGTACAGCAAATATAAATCAGCTCTTGTTCTGTTTGCACACACAGAGAGCCAGGCCGAATGCTAGCACTAGTACACATTTTACTGTATTTACTACACAGTAAAGGAGCGAGCATTGCTGGATGAGGCTGTTTGAGATGTATGCAACTCATTTTGAAAATGGAGCGAAAATATTTGATACTCATAGATGGTGGGAGAACCCGAAATCAGGCAAATGAGGAAAATGTAATTTCTTTACACAAGTAGCAGTGTAATTACTCATCTAAGTAAATACTGTGGTAAAAGCTGAAGTACATAAGGTAGAAAGGTAGAAATACATGTACTTAAAATATGTAAGTAAAATTAAAAGAAAGATTCACAAAAGAAAATGATATCTCAAATCAATCATTCATTCATCTTCAGTAACCAGTTTATCATTGTCAGGGTTATGGTGGAGCCAGAACTTATCCAGGAACACTGGATACAAGTCAGGAATACAGCCTGGATGGGATGCCAATCCATACACAAATTACTAGCTTGTTTTTGGGAGGTGGGAGGAAACCGGAGAACCTGGAGGAATCCTACATGGATAAGGGGAGAACCTGCTAAACAGGCAATAACCTGAGCTCATTATCAAACTGGCGACCATGGAGCTGTTAGGCAGCATTGCTATCCACTCCGCCACCATGCTGCCCTGCCTTAAATCACACTCCTTTTAGCTAATAATAATAATAATAATAATAATAATAATAATAATTATTATTATTATTATTATTATTATTATTATTATTATTATTACATTTTATTTGTTGGCACCTCTCATAACACACAAGGACACCTTACAGTACCACAAGAAAAAAACAACATACAGTGCCCTCCACTAATATTGGCACCCTTGGAAATATTAGCAAAGTAGGCTGTGAAAAATGACTTTATTTAACCTTTTGATCTTTTGTTCACAAACATATGCATCCATGAGAGCAAATAATTGTAAACGCAACACAGGTTTATAAAAAAATCTTTGTTAAATATAGATGTGCAACAATTATTGGCACCCCTATAAAGTCATATGAGAAAAATATATTTGAAGTATATTCCCACTGATATTTAACATTTTTAGTTCTCCTGGGTGACTAGGAACAGGAAATTGTTCAACCATGACTTCCAGTTTCACTGGGGTATAAATATGTGGTAACACATAGGCCAAATTCCCTTAGTCAGTCATAAAAATGGGTATGACCAAGGAATATAGTTGTGATGTGCCGCAAAAGGTTGTTGAGCCTCACAAAATGCGAAGTGGCTATAAGAAAATAGCAAAAGCATTGAAAATGCCCTTTTCCACCATGAGGGCAATAATTAAGAAGTTCCAGTCAACTGGAAATGTTATGAATCAACCTGGAATTGGTTTGGTCTGGAATTGGTCTATATTGTCTCAACGCACTGGGAAGAGGATGGGTCAAGTGGCCAAAAAAAATCTCCTAGGATCACAGGTGGAGAATTGCAGAAGTTCCTAACAAGAGAAAAATAGTTACATAAAATGGGCAAACAGATATAATAAGCGATGAGAATAGACCGGTGGGTAGCAGCAGCCAAACGCGCCAGTGTTCACTCAAAATAGAAGATTGATGATCACTTTCATACACTATGGGCAATTTGGAAATGCCAATAAGCCTACAACACATGTCTTTAGACTGGGGATGAAACTAGAGGAAACTCCTGAAGCACAGATAGAACACCGAAGGTCCGCGCACACAGGGTAGAGGCAGGATTTGTGAGGCAAGCGTGCTAACCACTAAGTAACTGCACCCCACACTTTGTTAACTTACAACAGCTTACTTCCTAATCCCCTAAGCTAGCATGATAACTCAGGTATTGAATACTGCTATTTAGCTGTCACAATTAAATCTGCCTTACTAATTTAAAGTGTACATAGCAACAGATTCAGTCAGTTTATCTATGGAATAAAAACTCTAAGTACAACCCCAAATCCGAAAAAGTTGGGACAGTATGGAAAATGCTAATAAGAACAAAGAGGAGTGATTTGTAAATGTACTTTGACTTGTATTTAAACAAACAAAAAAAAAACCATAAAGACAAGGTATTTAATGTTTTACTGAATCAACTGCATAGTTTTTTGAAGGTAAAGGTTATTTTGAAATTGATGCATGCAACACGTTCCATAAAAAGTTGGGACGGGGTGATTTAGGACTAATAGCAATTTGACATGTTGAAATAAGAAGGTGATGTGAAACAGGTAAGGCAATCGTCTAATCATAATATATAAGGAGCCTCTAAAAAAGGCCTAATCCTTCAAGAGCAAGGATGGGTTGAGACTCGCCTATCTGCCAACAGATACATCAGCAAATAATCCAGCACGTTGAGAACAACATTCCCCAAAGACAAATCGGTAGGATTTCAGGCATTTCACCTTCTACAGTGCACAATATAATTGAAAGATTCAAGGAATCCGGTCGAATCTCGGTGCGTAAAAGGCAAGGCTGAAAACCACTTCTGAATGTGCGTGATCTCCGATCCCTCAGACGTTACGGTCTTAAAAATCATCATGATTTTGTAATGGATATCCTGAAATAGGCTCAGGAATACATTGGTAAACCTTTTGTCGGTTAACACCATTCACCGCTGCATCCACAGATGCAGGTTAACGCTTCACTATGCAAAGCAGAAGCCATGCACCAACACTGTCCAGAAGCACCGCCGACTTCTCTGGGCTCTGGGTCATCTGAGATGGACAGTAGCACAGTGGAATTATGTTTTGTGGTCTGACGAGTCAACATTTCAAATAGTTTTTGGACAAAACAGATGTTTCCGGGACAAAGAGGAAAAGGAACATCCAAGCTGTTATCAGCGTCAGGTCCAAAAGCCAGCATCTGTCATGGTATGGGGGTGTGTCAGTACCCATTGCATAGGTAGCTTGCACATCTGTGAGGGCACCATTAATGCATAAAGATATGTACACAGTTTGGCATAACATATGCTGCTATCCAGAGCAGGACAACATCAAAACACATTCTGCCCAGATTACAAGCGCATGGTTGTGTAAACAAAGAGTTCGGGTGCTAGCATGGCCTGTGTGTAGTCCTGACCTGTCTCCAATTGAGAATGTGTGGCGCATTATGAAGCACAAAATAAGGCAACAAAGGCCCCGTACAAGTGCACAGCTGAGGAAATGCCTAATGGATGAATGGGGAAAATGTTTGCTAAACTTAACCAAGTGGTGCTTCAGTGTCCAAACAACACTTAAAATAAGTGTTATTAAAAGAAAAGGTGATGTTACACAGTGGTAAACAGTCGACTGTCCCAACTTTTTTGGAGTGTTTTGCAGTCATCAGATTTGAAATGAATGTATATTTTCAAAAATAATTTAAATTCACAAAGTAAAACATCAAATTATGTGTTAATAATGTATTTTCAATATAATACAGGGTGAACTGAATTTTCAAATGACTCCACGCTACCGACTGCATGGATTCAGCTAACACAGATGGCTCCATTCAAGCTTCTAAGTCACAACAGGAAGAGAGCTAACTATAAACCACTTCCTGTGTCAAATGAAGAGCAATGGCATGTTGTGTTTATGAGCAGTTCAGGACAATTACTGCTAAAACTCTGAAGAGAGATAATAAACCCCATGACCACAGGCAACAGGAATGCAGGAGGACGATTCCAATATAGTAGTGGGAGAATGATTTACTGTGTGTCTTTTTTTTTTTTTTCAATCCTGGTATGCAGTCACAATTTCAAATTAAAATAGTTCAGCAGATCAACTATCATTAACAGGGTTAGGGTTATATGGTGGTTAGTAAGCACACATTGTGAGGTTGATCGGTTTTTTCCACTTCAGAAGTACAATATTTTGCCTAATCTACTGGGTATACTTAATCATACACATAGACTGGGATTACAGTGCATTAGGGGAGCAGGTCAAAGGGGCACATTATTATGACTGCGACTCATACGGTATATCTCCATGAGAACCAGATGTACGTTTGCTATATGATTAACTGAATTGATTAGGCTTTGCCATTTTGCAATCAAATGTAGCTATCCAACTTGATCAAATCGTGACATTCACTATGGGAGGAAATACTTAGCTAGCAAGGGTTTAGACATCTTTCAGTTGATCGACTGGTTTTACCATGACATTGTTAAACTCGCTCCTAACTCAACATGATTCATTATTCATCTGGAAGACTTATAATTGAGCAAAGCAGATGATGGTTAAGAGCCTTGCTTAAGGGCCAAACAGTGACCATTTGTTGGTACTGGAATTTGAACTCTCAAACTTCTGATCAAATGCTGAGCCACCACTGCTCCTTATACTTATGGTTTCTTAAAGGTGAGACATTGAAGTATCTCATAGGTTGAAAAACCCAGTTTGGGCAAAAACCATATCATTTTTGGCCCAATATTCATCACCATTGACATCCAAAAGGTTTCACAGACATTCCTACACATTTAAAGACAAAATGAAATGGAAGACACTTGGGTGTATAACTAATGTACTTTAGTTTTATATTTTGTATGTACTTTAGTTTTATATTTTGGGACATTGATGGATTGTGATTCACCACCTGGTGACCTGAAGACATTTAGGGCCAGGCAAAAGTCACTTGCACTTAGATGTACAATTTGTACACTTAAAAATGGTTTCCTACCTAAATGACACTGATCATGCACAGTGTGACCAAGGAGAACTAACATTTCTCTTTAATGGCAGAAAATAGTCTCCACCTATGGCGCTGATCCACAAAGCCTGGTGTAAATTACTCACTAAAAGCAAGCAATTGCACTCCTGTCAGAACGTTTCCTCAGCAACAGGTCAAGCAAACAGGACTTCCACTGAATAGCGTGTTAGACTCATCGAAACAAAGCGGCTGGCTGGTTACGCCCTTTAACCAGGGTGAGCAACCACACAAAACTCCAGGATTTGAGTCATACCCATTGAGAACAAAGGGGAAATGCAGACTGAATACAGTGCTTCAGGTTGAAGAATGCATGGCTGTGGAGTACTCTGTAGACAGTTGGAGGGATAAATACATATTAGAAAGAATAAAGAAGGTCTGTGAGTGGAGGCAACAATAGAAGATTAAGAACATTAGTATCAATTTGGTTCTTTTGCACTTGGCATGTGGCAGGAACGGATAATGAAGTATCACTCACTGTCCAGATTTCTTCAGCTGCGAGCTCCATACAGTAATATCACAGTGTTTTTCACAGCAGGAACAGCCCTCCCCTCCCTGTGGCTCCGCAATTCATTTAGTTTTTCTCCAAATGTTTTCCCCTCAGGAAATCCAGCATCAGAATTCCAGACATTCCCCTAGAAATGCTTATTCACACAGTATTCCTTTTAGGTGTGAAGTGAGAGTCATAAACACATGAGGAGAATGTGAGAGTGTGTATATGTCTGAGGTACATAGAAGTGATGAGGTTAGTCTGTTACTTTGTGACACCTTTAACTTTTCCTTCAACAGAATACTGTAATTTGGCAGCATATCGATTCAAGAGACAGGAAAAGAAATATGCATTGTGCAGTTTTTATTATCTTCCTTTAAACATATCAAGCTGGCAGCCATTGACCTTCTTTGTCTTTCCTGTTCTCTCTCTCTCTCTCTCTCTTTTTCCAGTCCTAGCCTCTCTATTACCAGTGTCATCCGAGAACATCTGTAACTGAGCAAGGCCAAGGTCAGGGTTAGGAATGCAAACATTACAGGGCGCCCACTGCTACATTACAAACTCAGCCAATTCTGTGTGCTATGGCTTACAACGCACAAAATGATGTACCATCTAAAATGTATCCTTCCTCCATGTAGCCAGATCTGTGGAAAATAAATTGATGTTATGCAACCTACAAAAATTCTGAGATACATATTTACACTGCTAACTGACAAGACACAGATAGTGTGTAAGGATATCTGATAGGGGGCATGGTTCCTTACAAGGACACACCCTCATCCATGTGCACAAGTCTGTAACACTGTACCTCATATCTGTTTTCCAGATTGCACTGGAGATTCAAGCTATCTGGGCTTTGAGGTATTCCATCTGGGCTGGCATTGAGGAAACACTCAAAATCAAACTAATCCTATATCTGCAAAAAAGAGTTCAGCCAACCCATCCCTAAAAATCCTCCATGGCATTAAACAATGATTTGTGGGATAGTAAACACCCCCCTTGTTGTGTCTAATCTTCTTTAATGGCAGGACTGAAGCACTACTTCAGTAAGACTCCACAAAGTCTGATCCTCGCCTAGATCTGATACATCTCACCATTATACTACAAACAAGTGTCAATCCATTCTTTCAGCCAGTTCTTTCAGATGTGCTCAGTCATATTAGAAGACACAATATTTATCTGATTGATCACTATGGGGGAGCTCTCAACCCAACCCACTGTTTAAGCTTGGGTCCACTTAAGAGTTAAACATCACTGAAAGTACATACAAAAGCTCTTCTGATCAGTTGAAGAAAAATCTTTTGGAAGTTCATCCCTCCAGGACAGTTCTAGAGACCTGTAGAAGCTCACAGTGGGCAAGCACCTTACTAAGACACTCTGTGGTGTTTTTTCCCTTCATTTGTTAACCATCTGTAGTGATAAAGTTTTCACATTCAACTTAAAATTCTCATTCCTAACATTAGAACATCAGAACAGTGGTAGCTCAGTGGTTAAGGTTCTGTACTAGTCACTTTAAGCCTTTGAGCGAAGCCTGAAAGCCTCAACTGGCGCACATGTGTGAATTACACGTGACCGCACTTGTAAGTTTATTTTGGATAAAAGTATCTGCCAAAGGAAAAAAAAAAAATACAAATTTAATTCACTATTTTGCTCACAGTGCCTAAAGGTAGGACTAGTTTAACAACAAAAAAAACACGAGTTGAGAGATCGCCAAGATGTGTTAATACTGCCTACATTTTTATGAGCACAGTTAACAGTCTTCTAAACCATATAATAGTCGGCAAAATGATCTAAATACAGAGCTGAAATCATAAGCTCGACATTTTCATCACACAACCCCACCCCACTCTCACACAGACGAGTCTGACCACAGTGACCACTTCCTCCAGCTCTGGTACAAGCAGACATGTTAAAACTTTTGACTGGCATATGGAGACAGAATGAGAAAGTATGCAAAGGTTGCATTTCACTCAGTACATATTAATATGAGGTTGCATGAGTCTCACAGATATTTTCGAACTAGGTCATAATGCTCAGAAAGAATTAATAAATAACCCCCCCCCCACTCCCCTCCCCTCCCCCCCCTTGAAAGGATCACTGATGCCTGCAAAGGGCTGGACAGTTACATGCAGCTGTGTGGAGTGGAAGTGAAACTCTCAGATGTGCTTGGAGCTATTTGGAAATTCTTTGTCACACTTCCTCATGACAGCACGGCTTACATTCCACCTGTGGAAAAAAAATCCTCACAGGCCTTGTACTGTTAAAAGAGATAGGCTTTTGTATAGTTAGCAATCATGTTTACAATCACACATTCTCTAACAACTCCATTAATGTCAACAACACTGTACTTGCACTTTTATCATATATTTGCAACCAGTGAGGGGAAACATTTCAGCGCCACAACACAAGGTACTACCTTTGATAAGGACTTACCAAATGTTGTTAGAACCTGACTGACCATTTACAACACCACTGACTGCTTTTGGCTGATAAACATCTTATATAGACTGTATGGTACGAGAAAATTCACAAATTGTTACCTACAGTAGACCCAAGAGTGGGCTGGGGACCACCAGGGGTCCATGAAACATAGCCAGGGGGTTCTTGATTTTCTAGTTTTGTTACAGTGATGAAAATCAGCCCACTATTATTGGTTATTATGCCTATAAATGTCAGCTAGCATTTAATGATAAATTTAATAAAAATGGGTTCTGTGGGTGTATAGAAATAAAACTTCTTATTCACAATTAAATAACAAGCCTACTTTTTTTAAATTTAATATTTAGTTTGCAAAATAAATCTGTACTGATTTATTTTAGCTACAGTTTAAGGGGTCCCTGACAACACCCCAGCCTAGAAAATTATCCGAATATGCACACAAAGAATTTTAAAACGTATGTGTTGTATATGTGTGCACTCCAAGTACGCAGTTCGTATTAGGTAGGCAACCTTTGCTTGTTATTAACTTACTAGTACAGTTATACTAACATTATACTAACATTATAACTCAGTCCGTACAGTATTCTGTTGAGTTTTTTCCTGATCGTTGCGGCCAAAAATGCTTGATTTTGCTGCTGCTTTTTTTTTCTAAAATTACCTTGCAACTCGGAGAGTTTTTTGTGCTTTTTTTTGCGCAACACTACTTGAACTGGTGAATTTGCTATTGCACAAAATTGTTTTGCACGTTCTTTCGCAGTGATGTTTGTTGGTAAACGAGACCTTTTAGCTGTACTCAAGTTTGACGCACGTAAATCAAAGAGGCTCATCATTTGGCTGAATGCACGTTGTGATGACATCACATGACACATCTTGGCCCAAATCTGTGGTAATTTTCAGAAATTGCAGTTTTTGTATTTTGTATTCTGTATTCATTTCTGCAATCGCAGAATCCTAGAGGGACTGAGAATGGAGTGTATAATTATAAAAAGACAAGTCCAGCTTTCTTTCAAGTGTAATTCAATATTTCCTTTTAAAGTAGGAACGTGGTCATTTCACACAATACTAGCCCTCAAGGAAACAATTAGTCAGCTCATGTGTAAAAAGCAGTTTGAAAATAGACTGCAGATATTGGGTATAATCACCTATTACTGATTAGACTGCACAGTTGGCACAAGTCATAAGTTCAGCCAGCAATAACATGAGGAAGTCAGGTGAGACTGCTTCCTTGTTATAGTGTGAAGAGGAAGATGACTCGTTCACTTGTTCATGCATTCAAAATGGAGGACAGCTCAACAAGTGAGTCAAGCACTTGGTAATAACAGCTGTGTCAGCAGCAGTACAAACATTTGTGCTGCACACCAGCAGATTCCCATCAGTTTTCTCTGCGTGAAGCAGTTTAGCAGCTGTGTGGCCATTGGGGACTAAACAGGGACGCATCCTGTTTTCAAAGACGACTACAGTAAGAGAATGCTTAGTTAGGCGAAACCATGACAGCAGCAGAGGTAAAGTTCCCCTCAAACTTCTCAATTCAAAGTGTACATAATAAAGCTGGTCCTGCTCTCAGAAGCTTATCTAAAGCCCGGATATTTTTCCCCGAAGGTTAGTCAACAGCGCTCAGCCAGTGATGAAGTCAAATATTAAACATGACTTGCATTCTTTACATTCCTACACCTCAGAGTTTTTGAAAGTGTCCCGATTTGTAAAACAGTATAAAATATACCCTGATGACCAAAACAGCTTTCCATTTACAGACAAATGAGGACTCACATAATGAGCACATGCTTGAAACGCAAAGAGAAACTACAAGATTTTGTTTAAAGAAAAAAATTCCCCTTACTCATTTCAGTCTTGCGTCTTAAAATTCCATTTAGAAAAAAATGTAAAAATCCCTGTAGGTAACTCAGTTAAGAAATGACTTTCAAGGTCTGAAAAATGGATCGAAACAAGAATAAAAGTAAAATCTTTAAAATGTCTAAGTTTAATTGGATGTTACAATTACAATTAGTCTCTGTACAATGGTTTTTGAAATGAGTAAAGCAATGAGAGAATATGAGTCATGTCAAAGATTCCCCATTTAGTTCAGTTCACTCTGATGCAAGCAGTAACAGTGGAAATGTAGGCAACAACCCCACATTCTGAAGACATATGACTTCAAGTGACATTCTGGTAGACTGAAATTAGCCGAAGCCGTACAAAAAGGACTTAATGGGTTACCAAAAAAATTGTATTCAGCTGCTTTACTTGACTTTTGGGCTACATGATAGTAAAGAAACCCCAGGGCTCAAATTTGAACCATGTGACAATGTGATGTAGATTTTTTTTTTTTATTCTTCTTTTTTTAAACAGTTTATGACTGTCATATGCTCTTTCCAGAGTAAATATCAGACACTTGCATATAATAAATGTTCCATGGGGTCATTTACAGTTTAACTATCTTGTGATGCCAGTGACATCATGAGAATGGTAAAGTTTAACCGCTTAAACAATCGGCTATTAAGCTTGTTACAACTTTGTCAGTAAAACTGTCCTACAGATGGTCTGAAACATCTCGCTTATTAATAAGCTGTCTTTACACCACATCCATGGACTATTTGCAGGAAACAGACCTTCATTATTATTTTTTTTCACACAGACTCCAAAAACACAGACAACAGACAGAAGGGGTCAAAAAGAACAAGCTTTAACCAATCAAAAAATCAAAAAGAAAGAATGAATCAGAGATAGAAAGCCCTACATGATTTAAGAAAAAAAATATAGAATCTGCATTAGAAAAAGAAGAAAAAAAAGACAACTCAGAAATGCTTTACACAACAGTTAATTGAGGGAGGTGACCCACAGGCCACAAAATATAGAAAGCTATAAAGCAAGCAAACCCAATCTCATCCAAAGCTATAAATTATTAGTTAAGGGGTCTTTTCAACAATCAGAAAAATAAATGAATATATAATTCAAACTTTTTGAGCATAATGAAATAACTGTTATTAAGTTTATTCCTTGGAATTTTTTTCTTCTCCTTCTTAACTAAAATAGTCCAGGCCAAAGCAAGCGGTCATTAAGATTTGTAATTAGAGGTGAGCCACGTCAAGCCTTCATACAGTCCGTCACCTGTGGTGGCGCACGAAGGCTGCACGTACCAGTTGCGGTCTCTGATGCGCGTGAGTCCAAGCTTCTCCTGGATCTCATGTGGCTTCATGGCATCAGGCAGATCCTGCTTGTTGGCGAAAATCAGGATAATGGCGTCCCGCATCTCGCGGTCGTTGATGATGCGGTGCAGCTCCTGCCGAGCCTCATCTATGCGATCCCTGTCTGCGCAATCCACCACAAAGATTAAGCCTTGCGTGCCTGTGTAGTAGTGGCGCCACAGTGGGCGGATCTTGTCCTGGCCTCCCACATCCCACACATTGAACTTGACGTTCTTGTAGGTCACCGTCTCCACGTTGAAGCCCACCGTAGGAATTGTAGTCACCGATTGGCCCAGTTTCAGTTTGTAAAGGATGGTGGTTTTACCTGCTGCGTCAAGGCCCAACATCAATATCCTCATCTCCTTGTTACCAAATATCTTTGACAGCATCTTCCCCATCTTTTAAATAGTTCATAAATAGTTCCTTCACCCTAACCAAAAAAAATTATAAACCTGTTCAACAGGCAATGTTACCTGAAAGTGTAAGAGAATTGCTGCTGGGAATACTTTGTCAAGTAGGACCAGTTACTTTGTGAGAATGCCAGTTGGTCAATCAACATGAACTATCAACAGTCAACTCCCAGAGGAGCAGTTTATAAAGTTTATAAAGAAAAGAAACGGAAATGCAGAAGCAGGGTGTGAACTAGCGAATGAAAGGATGTGTATCTGTCACAGAGTTCATAATGATCAAATAGCAGCAGTAAGGTGCGCTTCTAATCTGATCTGGTCTCCTTGGATAAAGTGAAGCGTTTCAGCAACACTGTTCTCAAATTAGGAACGAACCGTCTTCTGTTGCGACACCTGTAAGAGCTGAAACGCCCAGTAATCCTCAAGTTTAAGATAATTAAGACGTTAAAGCAGCCTTAGACATGGCATTGGAGCTGTCAGAAACCCGGCTGAGGCCTCGAGCAGCCTTCGCTTTGCTTCTTGCACTTCCTCTTAGCGTGTGAACGCGCGGTTCAGGGCTTCTTTTCTCAGATAGAGGTAGGGAAAGATTTCAAAGGCCAGTCGGAGAAGCTTGAATTTTTTTCTTCCTGCCACAACAGCTGTCATCGGGGTCTCCCTAAGTCGATGTGCATCGATTTCAAACGTCCTGTGTGTGAATTCCTCCCGCCGTCCCTCTGCGAGACAGAGACAGGGAGTCAAGTCAGACAGCCGGAGTGCCAGAGCACAAGTTAGCCAAGCTAACCGTTTTAGCCAGCTAGCCGTTAAGCTAGCCGAACAGCCCAAGCTCGTTCAGTATAACACAGTGTACAGAAATTGGCTAAGATGAATTGCTACGTGAAAATACTCTCATAAACGCTAAAATGTCAACAAAATGTATATTCACGTTACCTGTAAAGGCTCACCATTCTATAATAGGCTTTGGTCCTACGTTCGCCCCAGCAGGCAGCCGCCTCTCAAGCACCGAATGAAAAACCGGAAAAGGTGTGGACGAAACTCATCCGCCACTTCCTGTCAGTTGCCTTGTCATACCCACCTTGGCTGAATTCCAAATCACTCCCTTCTCCCTTTGTAAGTGCCCTATATAGGGTATGGTATAACAACTTCTAAAGTCTATGTAGTGCACTATATACGTTCAGTAGAAAGGAATTTGAAATTCAGCCGTTGTGTGCGCGTTGTCATGGTCACATACAACAGTGACATCTAGTGTCAACAGAATGTCCTATTTCCCTACACGGCTTTAACGAATTTCAGATCAAGGTTAATACAACCCCTGAAAGATGATGGAATCACCACACTTAGAGGATGCTTCTTTATACTTCGTAACAAATAAACAAATCACAGATATGACACAAAACATTTTTGTTTAAT
This sequence comes from Ictalurus punctatus, assembly GCF_001660625.3. Lineage (NCBI taxonomy): Eukaryota > Metazoa > Chordata > Actinopteri > Siluriformes > Ictaluridae > Ictalurus > Ictalurus punctatus. The sequence continues at coordinate 17,370,785 of NC_030424.2, read as the reverse complement.
AGCTGAACATTCTGGCTTCGTAAAACATACCTCAAACAAATTTAATGAAATAATTTTAAGTATTGGCATATTATCTTCCAATTCAAGAAGAGCAATAAAAATTACGGAATCACTCAATGTTGAGAAAAAAATGGAATTTTAACTCCTACTGCGTCAATGTGATTACAAATTTGTAATTGATTTTCTTTATCGAAGATTTTTATTTCGGCTCATCTTGCTTGATAATATTCGACTCCTCACTTGCGACTTTCTTTTTTGCTTTTTTTGACATATGCTACTTTATTAGTTCCCAAGTAGAAAGCACGTATATATTTTTTTCCCCCTTTCACAAGTACAGACCCATTTGCCCTAAAAGTTCTCCGAATACCAGGAGTGGGGTTCGAACCCACGAGGACATACGTCCATTGGATCTTAAGTCCAACGCCTTAACCACTCGGCCATCCTGGTCACGTGAACTTTAGAGTTTCAGGAAGAGGGTAGACTTAATGATCGAGTTGATCACGGCTGTTGAAAATAAATCAACCTCACAATGGCCTGTCTAAACTTCAATCGCAATGCCTGACAGTTGGGCTTAGTGGGCTTAGCTTCTTTTATGAAATACTTCTAGGAATGGGAGAGATAATTCCGCTTTGGTGAGAAGTCTCAAAGCCATTTAAGAAATTGTAGCGCAATTTAGCAACTTATAGCACATCTACAGAGGCACATTTACTGTAGGCCTATAATTCATGCATTCAAGTTCCTGGCAATAGCAGATATCCATTATCGTTGTTTTGGGAACTTGCTCTCCCTAGAGAATGTATTATTATTTAGCTCCTTACTGTAAACGCACAATGTTTTTGGGAAATATATATAACTGCTTTGACCTATTTAATTACTCCAATTTCCATATATTTCCATACAGCCTAGCTAATGTTAGAGAGATCTTGATTTTCAACCCAGTATCTATAGCATTGAATTACATTTCTATATCTCAATTGTGAGCTTCTCCACATTGAATTTTTGAGCAAGGGAGTTGGGCCTCTGTGTATGAGATTGGCTAAACTATCACTCAGGAGTTCCTAATGGCTCAGAGAAACTTAAAGTTGACTCACCATTTGGTCAATGTTTTGTTCATAGTTGTCAATAATTGTGAGGGGTTTCTTAAAATATTTTCTGACATCATTGTTTATTTACTACTTTGGGTGTCTGAGGGCAAAGAACCATTTGTTTAATGGGCTTTTACATCGGGATCTAGTGAACCGAGTGTCTTTATTGCAGTGTGAGTTGTTCAAGTAAACTTATATTTGTGCATCAATTTGAGGCTGTTTTATGAACAATGCCAATCAGCAATTTTTCTAAAAGTAGCAGAGTTACTTCCCTCTACATAGCTGGCAGCATCACAATATCTTAAATAGTAGACAAGAAGACAAGTTTTGAGTAGATCTCTGGACACCAATATGTGGTTAAAAGCCTTTGAATCCCATTATGAAAGAAATGAACCAAATGACACAAGGTTACAGATTAATGAACTGGCACCAGACAGAAATCAAACCCAGGACCTTTAGAACTGACATTTGTTGTTTATCACAGTGCACCACACAGAGAATGCACATGTTTGGATGATGAGGGGAGCTTCCAAGGTGAGAATGAGCACACAAACGCATGAGTTAGAAAGTTAAAAGACACTGCAACAGAACTCAAACAAATCTGAATATAAAAATTCTGTTCAGTCATTTATATGTGGCTGTCTACTGATCATCTGAGTAAATTGTGGTAAGAATTGGACAAAATTTGAAAGAGAAGTAAAACTGGTGACTACTGTAATGGGTGGAGTCATAATGTTAGCTATGGATTGTGATCATCATGAGGAGAGTAAATCATGAACTAAATTTCTTTTCTCTAGGACAAAGTGTTCAACAATTATAACCATTTGAAAAGTGAATATTTGAACTTGTGGTGATGCTATAGAGTTGGTCCTACAGACCCCATAATTGGTCCAGATACTATTCATGGTTCATATCTATGGGAGTGCCAAATGTCAAAATTTTCCTACTTATGGTTCATGGGACTGCCATAGACTCCCAGTGGGGAAGAATCAGAATAATAATAAGAAAACTAACGGATACAGTAGGTGCCTGCGCACCTTCGGTGCTTGGCCCCTAATAATAATAATAATAAGGAGAAGAAACAGATACAATTGGTGCCGCAGCCCTGAACAACAACAGCAACAACAACAATAAGAATATGAGGCAAGGTGGCTTAGTGGTTAGCACAGTTGCAGCACACCTCCAGGGCTTGAAGTTGAAATCCCACCTCTGCCCTGTGTGCAGGGAGCTTGCATGTTCTCTCCGTGATTCAGGCGGTTTCCTCTGGGTACTCCATTTACTCCAGTTGACTGGCATTCCCAAATTGTCCGTATTGTGTGTGCAATGGATTGGCATCCTCTCTGGGATATCCTTCCCCTTGTGTCCCAAGTTCCCCGGGATAGGCCCCAGACTCCCCCATGACCCTGTGTAGGACAAGCGGTATAGAAAATGGATTGACAACAATAATAATAATAATAATAATAATAATAATAATAACATTCTAATATAAACTGTTGTTTCAAATGCCTCACTTTTAAGAGTTTGGCTGAAATGCCAAAAAAACAACAACATGGACAAAAGTTAACTCATTTATATTCTCATTCTGATACAAGCAAGGACTAATACAAAGACAAACAAGGACTCATACGTGTGCACTGACAATGAGCTGGAACTACTGCTTAAGGTTACTCATGAATACTAAGTATTCTCCTGGGTCATATTTAAAATTTCCATTTCCAGTATGGTTTGCAGCCAGGGCAGACAATTCACGAACACTGCACATTGTATCACATTGTGGAGCATCAACATGAGGGTGTAATAATAAAACTAAATGAAATAAAATTTCAAGCAGGTTATTAAATAGGAAATTACAGACCAGATTCAAATCCGCATGTGCAGGTTGACACTGACAACGTTTTCATGCACATCAAATTCCGTTTAAGGTCTATAATCGAGTTGCAGCCATATTCTGATAATGATGTTTATATGCGTCTGGGCATCAGAATATTCCTTTCCCGCTTTTATTTTCCGGGAGATTCAAGATGCTGCGGTTGCTACCCACAATTCCTTGTGGACTGAGCATACGCATATATCTCCTTTCAGTATTTTCTGAATAAGGTGTTTACATGCAACATATTTCCAATTAAAACAGGCATATTCTAGGAATGGGAATCAGAATTTAAGGAATCAGAATATTATCTTAATCTGAAATAGGCAATCGGATTGCGGCGTTTATATGACTCAAGACTAATTCGAATATTGCCAAATTCCCTTAGTGGTTAGCACATTTGCTTTGCACCTCTGGGGTTGGGGGTTTGATTCCTGCCTCTGCCCTGTGTGTTTGCATGCTCTCTCTGTGCTTTTGGGGTTTCCTCCCGGTACTCTGGTTTCCTCCCCATTCCAAAGATATGCGTTGTAGGCTGATTGGCGTCTCTAAATTGCCTGTAGTGTGTGAATGTGTGTGTGGTTGTGTCCCGTAATGGTTTGTCACACCGTCCAGGGTGTCCTCTACCTTGTGCCCCTAAGTCCCCTGGGATACGCTCTAGACTCCCTGCGACCCTGTGTAGGATAATCAATGCAGAAAATGCATTACATTTTTATTTTAATTGCAGCACTTACAAAATATAATAACACAATAACTGACTTTCTAGTACTGGCACAGTAAAGCAGCCTGCTGTACTTCCTGTATATCTTGATTGACAGATGTGTCATCCAATCAGCGGTAAGCAATTCATTCACAAAATATATCTACCTTTTCCGTTTTGTCTGATTTGTTAATGTGTTTTTGGATTTGTTAATGTGTTTTCTGATTTGTTAATGTGTTTTCGGATTTATTCATATGATTTCATATTTGTCATTGTGTTAATAATTTGTTGTTTTGCTTTCGGAGTTGTTATTTTGTTTTCATATTTGTGTTTTGTTTTGCACTTCTCGGCCACCGTAGTTTTCAGTGACCCCAAACTGCTATGTGGATGGGAGATTTAAGTTTAGTAAAAGCAGAAAGAGAGAGAAAGAGAGAGAGAGAGGGAGGTTATAAATAATTTACGTATACGTTGCGTGTCTTGGAATGTAGTAGTATGACCCCAACGGCCTTCCATACGCGACTGCGCCTTTAAGACCTTGAATGCTGTAATTTCTGGTTGGACAGCAGCTATGGCGGAGTGTGTGAGATCCAGCTCAGGTCTCCCTTCTTCAGGAGATATGACTTCACTGGCACGGGCTTTATCCCACACCACTTTATCCCAGCTCGACCAGTCGGACGCGTTTCAGTCGCAGTCGTCTCTGTACAGGATGGGAGGTTCTCGGAGGAGAAGAGTATCAACTAGTCAAAGCGTGGACTCTGTGGATGTGAGTCCAAGCGCTGAGGCGCGCGTGCTGGTTATCAATACCGGAGGGACAATAGGAATGATGTACCACAATGACGGTAAACTCACTGATCTTTGCTTTGTTCTTTCTCTTCACTAAACACACATACGTGGTTGGAGGTTATTGGGGTTTTTTTTGGCCTGTGCCAGATTATAATCTTCATACAGCATAAACAGACATGAAGTCACACTGCGTTGGTTGAGAGGCTGGAAGTACCTGTAGATTAGTGCTGCGCTGTAATTGTGTGCACGTGCACATGGGGGTGTCATAATACATACACATTTTGTTTCCCATTTTTACTGCACACACTTACAGGAAATGACTACATCCCTTTTGAAGTTGCATGGTCTTAGTGATGATTAGTCACGAATAGTTTAACCTAACGCTTATTGGTCCTTCAAACATCGTGGTTTACATGTTGCCAAGACAATATTATGCAATTAGATTTTAGATGCAAGATCATGCAGGAGTTAAACCTACTGATGTTTATCTTGTGCCGCTTAGTGCTTAACCCTCCCTCCCCGGGCACTGAGTTGCATAAGCCTAGAGTGCAGTTGCATTTGTAAATGTCTGCTCTTAAACACACCAATCATAATATTCTGCTGTGCCAATTCCTCCATTTTTTTTAGCTTCTTGGCTTACACTCAAAATGAACTCCAAGGTCAAAGATAGACCAGTAAGTTTAACTCCTGCATGATCTTGCATCTAAAATCTGATTGTGAAATATTTTAGCAGTCTTGGCAACATGAAAACCACGGTTTAACGTAGTGAATGAATGAATAAATGAATGAATTATTGACTAGAAGTCCTGTTTGTTAGTCCAAGGTTGCGTTGTGGGCAAAAGCAGCTAAGCGTTTCACATCAGGTTATATATTTAGACTCTCTGTTTAGGCTTGTTCAAGGTTCTCTCAGGTTACAGATCCACTCATCTGCAACTTGCATACCAGTCACCCATAAGTGAAAATGAAAACTGAGCAAGTTTGGCATGTTTAAAGGAATTATATGTGGTGCATCCACAAATTCGTTTTCCCCTTTCCTCTAATGGAATTGATCAATCAAGAACATTTGCTTCTTTAAGCCTCTGGTATACTTATTATTATTGGGTTTTTTTGTTTTGTTTTTTTATGTGTACGCTAGCGTATGTGCACAGTCGTACGCATAGCCTTTAAAAATATACTCAATTTGACATGTACGCATACACAGACGGCCAACAAATATTCACTCAGTATGTTTACATGGACAACAATAATCTGATATTAACCTGATTAAAACAATACTCTGATTAAGAAACTACCATGTAAACAGGGATTATTGATTAGGTTAATCTGACTAAAGTCATACTCGAAGTAAACACAAATCGAATTAAGACATGTGGAGTATTCCTATTTTAGTCGGATTATCGACGTGCATTACAGACATGTACACACCTTAATCACACAATTAACGTTGTGTGGGAGTTTCAGTGCTCAGCCGTTTGACGGCAAACAAGAGAGCACAGCCACGTCCGAAACCGTGTACTTGCCTACTATATAGTATGCGAGGTAGATGTATTTCAGATATGTGTATGTGTGTGTATATATTTTATATATATATATATATATATATATATATATATATATATATATATATATATATATATATATATATATATAAACTGCTTACTTGCCTACCGTATAGTAGCCGAAAAACATGTATTTCACCACTATATAGCAGGTAAGTATGCGGTTTCGGACTCAGCCATGCTCTCTTGTTTGTCGTCAAATGGCTGTGCACTGCTGTGTGTGTATGTGTCCTGTTGCAAAATACGGGTGAAAACTCCCACACGACATTAATAGTGTGATTAAGGTTTGTGCATGTCTGTAATGTACGTCGATAATGCAACTAAAACAGGAATACTCCACATGTCTTAATTCGATTTGTGTTTACTTCGAGTATGACTTTAATCGGATTAAGCTCATCAGTAATCACTGTTTACATGGTAGTTTCTTAATCAGAGTATTGTCTTAATCGGGTTAATATCAGACAGTGCAGTACTGACCAGTAAACAGTTCTAGTGTGGAATAAAGTGCAAAGAGATATTACAATATAATAAGAGATGCTGTAAATGTAAACATGACATACTGGTTAGCAGCACAAATGTATGTGGTCTGTATAGTATTTTGTATATGGTGTTTTAGCAGCAATTTAAGAAAGAAATGTGGAAAAATTGCAAACGAGTGGAATGGTGTTCAGTTGAGTATGAGTATGAGTGTGTGTGCGTGTTTGCATGTGTGTGTGGTTTGGTGTCAGTACAGTCTCTGGAAATTGAGGAGTCGGCTGCCTTGTTGGAAGAAACTGTTACACTGTCTGACTGTGAGGGCCTGAATGCTTTGGTACCTTTTGCCAGAAGCTTTGTAGTTAGTGTGCATTATTGTGTCCGTTTGTCATCTCATCATGTTACAGTGCTGTGTCCTGAACCCAATGCCCTGGTTAAAGCGCTACGCAAGCTTCCCATCCTGCACGACGAACAATATGCTCAGCAAACCAGACTCTATGAGTACTATGATCCTCCTGAGAACACGCTGGTGCTGCCGTAAGTACACACATACACTCGCTCATACACTCGTAAAGAATAAGACTTGCAAATAACTGTTTAGCTGTTTATTTGAATGTACGGTCAGCATGGTCTTAGTTCAGCATTTCTTATAGATGTACTGTATGTACAGTTGCAATGGTTTGATTTAGATTATTGATTCAGATTATTTGTATATTTGTCAACATTTATGACATTTATGATATTTGACCACTTGTAACAGCAATATGGGAGACACCTGAAAACCTTTCTGCTTTCTTGGTCAAGCCAAACACAAATAAATTACATCCGGCAGAAAAGCCAGTTTCTCTGAAGCGGAACATTTTTACTTTATCTAGCTGAACTTTGACCTGTCTCTTTGGTTGGTAACTATATTGCTGAAAATGTAATAAAAATAAAAGACAAGACAAATAAAAAAATCAGTCAGTCATTGTCAGTGAATGATTTAGCTGACAATGATTTCCTGATTTCCCGAATTTCATCATTGTGACCCGCCTGCATGTGTGGACATCTTATATTATATTATGATTATATTATGTTTCTTCTGGCTGTACTTTTAAAAAATTTTTATTGATGGTCTGATTTAGCTGTAGAGTTTATTCTCTTGTGGCATGTCCATTTAGCTTGCACAAACTTTGGTATACTTGTTTTGATAGATTTTTGGCAATGATTATTGGTGGAGTATCAATGCTTTTTTTTAATGTATCAGCATTGTCCTTGTTCATATGTGATAAGTCATTGCTAAGCCATTATATTTTTACAGATATTGTATTGTACATGGTTATTGTACACCTGCTCATTTATGCAGTTGAGAGCGCTTTTATTAGTTAATATTCACATCAGCCATCAAAATGCGGAAAAATGTGATCTCTTTCACTTTAACTGGGGCATGGTTGTTGGTGCAAGATGGGCTGGTTTGAATATTTCATAAGCTGCTGAACTACTGGGAATTTCACACAGCAGTCTCTAGAGTTGTGAGAAAAGTTGTCTAGAAAATTGTGCACAGAATGGTGCAAACAACACTCAGTGAGCAACAGTTCTGTGGGAGGAAATGCCTTGTTGATAAGAGAGGTCAGCGGAAAATGCCCAGATTCGTTTGAGCTGCCAGGATGGATATCGTAACTCATGTAATCACTCTTTACAATCGTTGTGAGCAGAAAAGCATCTCGGCATGTAACAGCAGAAGACCACATCAGGTTCCACTTCTGTCAACCAAAAACAGTAATCTGAGGTTATCATGGGCACAGGCTCACAGGGGGGGGATCACTTGTTCTTTATCCAGACTTCAACTGTCCAGTTTTGGTGAGTCTGTGCCCATGACAGCATCAGATTCTTGTTCTTGGCTGACAGGAAGAACATATTGACGGTTGTAAAGCGTGATTATTTGAGTCACTGTAGACTTCCTGTCAGCTCAGTCCAGTCTGCCCATTCTCCTCTGATCTCGCTCATCAACATGGTGTTTCAGCCTGCAGACCCTCCGCTCACAGGATGTTTTTTATTTTGTTTTTTATTTTTGCACCATTGTGTGTAAACTCTAGAGACTGTTGTGTGAAAATCCCAGATCAGCAGTTTCTAAAATAAACCAGCGCATCTGATTTATGTATTTATATAACCACATGTGGGTTAAAGTCACAGATCACATTTTTCCCCATTCTGATGCTTGTTGTGAACATTAACTGAAGCTTTTGACCTGTATTTGCATGATTTTATGCACTGTGCCACATGATTGAATGATTGAATAACTACATAAATGAGCTGGTGTTAAAAGTGGACATGACTAATCTTTAAAAAAAAAAAAAAAAAAAAAAAATCTAGATAACACAAAACTCACTACTTGACCTCACTAGTCGGCAAGTTGGCCCACTAATTATACTTTTATATAATATATTTTTATATTCTAATTATGTTATACAGGACTTGTTATAATCCATTCATAACACACACTTCCCAATGTATATTTTGTTTCATTGTCACTGCAGAGAGCCAAATCTTACTGATTTGCTTAGTTAGTTTATTATATTTATCCAGCCGTGTTCTGAAGGATGGTGCCACTCACTTTCTGAAAAATATATGATTTATATATATATATATATATATATATATATATATATATATATATATATATATATATATATATAAAATATAATATAATATAATATAATATAATATAATATAATGATTATTAATTTGATATAGTGATATAGCAACCAACAAATTTAAGTGAAAAACAAATGTTTTAGGAAAAGAAAAAGGAAAAAAAAATAGGCAATAACTGGGTTGTTATGCTAACTTTTTATAATAGGGCTTATGACTGTGCCAAGAATGAATGAATTACATTCAAACTGATGTAAGTATCAAACGGCAACATTAAAGGAGTTGCAGGAATATCTGGCAAATACAGATCACCCCCTGCATGTGACCACAATCTCTCAAATTCTTCATATGAGTGGCACTGGGGCTGTACTCAAGTTTGTGGGAATAATATGAATCTATGATGCCACAAACCCTGCAAGACTCTGTTAGACATTTGAAGATGAGGAAGAATTTCACTTTCCAGTGCGAGAAATACAAGTCAACAGTGGAATGCCTTCAGAAGACGATGTTCAACGTTTTTGAATGGCCCAGGCAGAGCCCAGATCTAAATCATATTGAAAATCTTTAAATGACATAAAGAAGGCTGTGCACCGGAGATCCCCTTAGTTGGATGTACACACTTATGCAACCAGGTTATTGTAATTTTTTTTTCTTTTTCTACTTTTTTCTTCCTAAAAAGGTTTTAGAAGTGGAAAAAGATCCAACTTAAAAAAGATCTCTTAGTTGGGATTTTTTTTTTTACATCACAAGCACCTGCAATTTTAAAATTTTAACAGTGGTTTGTAAACGTTTTATATCCACTGTATAATATCCATGCAATGGGTACAGTGCTGTGAAAAAGTATTTCATCCTGATTTATTCTGTTTTATGTTGTACTAAATTGTTTCAGGTAAAAGAAAAGCAACCTGAGAAAAACACAAAATACAGGTTTTAAATGATAATGTTATTTATTGAAGCAAAAAAATTTGTCCAGTACCAACTGGATCTTCATTCATAATGGGGTTCAGCTGGAATAGACACAGCCAGGCCCGATTACTGCAAACCCTGTTCAAGCAAATCAGCACTTAAATATAACTTTTTCAACAGCGTGAGGTTTAAGAGGTCTTACCCAGTAACACACTATGCCAAAGTTGAAAGAAATATTAGAAAAGCTGAGGAAGAATTTGATTGAAATACATCAGTCTGGGAAGACTTACAAAGCTATTTCAAAAGCTCTGGGATGCCAAAGAACCAGAGTGAGAGCCATTATCTCCAAATAGAAAAAAAATAGGCACAGTAGTGAACCTTCCCATAAGTGGCTCACTTTCCAAAATTCCTCCAAGATCACAGCAACTACTCATCCAGGAAGTTACAGAAGACCCAAGGACAACATCAAAGGACCTACCGGCCTCTCTTGCATCAATAAAGGTCACTGTTCATGACTCCACTCTCAGAAAGATGCTGGGCAAAAATGGCATCCATGGAAGAATTACGAGGTGAAAATCACTGCCAACCCAGAAGAACATTGAGGCTCATCTAAATTTTGCCAAAACACACCTTGATGATCCTCATTTGGGGGAATGTTCTGTGGATTGATGAGTCAGAAGTGGACCTGTTTGGAAGACAGGGGTCCCGATGCCATCCATCCATCCATCCATCCATCTTCTACTGCTTACTCCTTCTTCAGGGGGAACCTGGAGCCAATCCCAGGGAGCATCGGGCACAAGGCGGGGTACACCCTGGACAGGGTGCCAGTCTATCGTAGGGCACACTCACATACACACTCACACACCCATTCATACACTACGGACACTTTAGACATGCCAATCACGCCTACCATGCATGTATTTGGACTGGGGGAGGAAACCCGAGTACCTGGAGGAAACCCCCGCAGCACGGGGAGAACATGCAAACCCGATACATCTGGCATAAATCAAACAGAATTCTACAAAAAGGACATCATACCTATGGTCAAGCATGGTGGTGGAAGTGTGATGGTGAGCGTATTCTTACTGTTCAGGGCCTGGACAACTTGCATGGCCTGGGAAACATGAATTCTGCTCTCTAAGTTGAAACTCAAGCATAGCTGCATTATGCAGCAAGAAAATGATCTAAAGTATAGGAGTAAGTGCTAGTCCTAGAAGAAGTGAAGGACTGATCTCCAGTTATCGAAAGCATTTGGTTGCAGTTATTGCTGCTAAAGGTGGCACAACCAGATTTTAAGTTTAAGGATGCAATTCGTTTTTCACATGGGGGATAGGTGTTGGATAACTTTTTTGCTTCAATAAAAAAAAAAAAAAACTGTATCGTGTGTTTACTCAGGTAGCCTTTGTTTTATGTTGTATTTTGTTTGAAGGTCTTTAAAACGATTTAGTACGAGATAAAGAGAAAATACTTTTTCACAGTACTGTATAAGAATATAAGATGGCAAAAATGTACAGTGTAATTACAGTACACAAACGATTTGATTTGAGGATTAAATGCACTTTAAATGTGACATTTCAGGCTGACTCTGCTTGAAGTGCCCCTATTATGCTTTTTCAGATATTACCTTTCATGTAGTGTGTTTGTGACACTGAGGAAAAAGAGGTGATGCTGCAGTGTAAATTCTGAGAAAATTAAAGTGTTAACCTATTGTATGAGACCTTTAAAACAAAATTAGGCTCTTTTAATATAGCATAATAGAGGTGATTTAACTATAGGTTTAAGTATTATTGTCATTTACGTCCAACAGAGGGCGCTGTGTACTTAAGTTTGTGTATTTCAACTTGCATACTTCTCCAATTCTTCTCCAGTGCCTCAGTCTAAACCTGTATGTATTGTTTTGACAGGATGCCAACTCGCCATGCTGATGAACTATCTCTACGGTCCTGTAGTACTGGTAGCATAATGTTTGGGCTAGCTTTGCACTGTGTGTGTGTGTGTGTGTGTGTGTGTGTGTGTGTGTGCATTTATAATGTGTATTTGCTCACTGTCTGTTTCAGGAGAAAATGGAGTTTGGACTGCTGGAATGGTTATATAATGGTTATATAAGTGGTTTGGTTTCAGTGATGTCCCTTAGCAAAATTGCTTTGCAAAATAGACATGCCATATAACTATGCATTTTGATTTACTCACACAACAGTGTTTTATTACACTTTAGTTCATTAACCATAAATAACGGCTCATTCAGTAGTGATAATAAACCCTGGTTATGGATTTCATCACTACTGTTATTGGCGGTATATTAAACAAAGTAAATTACAGTCTCTTTTAGACCAATAGAAATGGCAGTGTGTGATGGTCGGATGGTGGGTGGGGGATTACATAATCTGTCACAATATGTCTTGAGTAATCCTCATTTTCAGCTGTTACAGCAAGAGGACCCTTGCAGTTCCTCAGCTTGTACTTAAATTTCACACCTCAGTGACATCAAGCTGAGTTGCGTACAGCTGTAGCTCAACTTAAGCTTCAAAAATTACACCATGTGCTTCACCATCAAGGGGTCTGCCCGAGATGGCCGGTGCTGGCGGATAGCACAGAGCTGCAGAAAGAGCTGTGTCCTGATCATGTTTGATCTCGTGATGTGTTTGCATGGAGTCGTTCTGGGCTGATTGGTGGGGTGTCTGATATCAGGAGAACACATAGATGGAAGATACTCCCCATGCTCCCCAAAGCTTTGTATCTTCTCCCAGGGTTGGACAGAGCTATTGGGGTGTCATGGCATGCCTTATCTCTAAGAGTACAGGGATGTGGAGGTTTGGTCATATATAGGTTGACACACACTGACACACACACACACACACACACACAGTCACTGAAGCTACAAGACCATTTGATAGGATGATCAGCTCCTCTCTCTGAACTTAACTTTTCTGATGTGTGTAATTGAATCAAGTGTACAATATGCCATGGGTTATTTATCAGAAAATAAAATGTCAAATTACTGATCAACAATAAAGATTTAATCACTACACTCTCAGAACAAAAGGGTACTAAACTGCAACATTTATGTTTGTATCTTTAGTGTGTCTTTTACCCCGAAAACTGTACATGATTTTTATGGTGTGTGGTTATAGTAATGCGACTTAAATCTTTAAACATACCCTATTATGTGCAGTTCCAGTTAAAAGAATTATACTAAATGTACTGAAGATAAGGGTACCACCCCAGCAATATGGACAGTTACAGTTTAGTACTCTTCCCTTTTTTTTTTTTTTTTTATTATTTTTTTTTTTTTGCTGAGAGTGTATTTCACTAGCCCTGCCATGGGTTGGCACCCTGTCCACAGTATCTCTGAATCCCCTGGGATAGACTCCAGGCTTCCCATGACCCTGTGTAGAATATGCAGCACAGAAAATGGATGCATTTCACTATATTTGCATGATTTTCTTGCATGATTCTTTCAGTGGTATATTTAGTTTGTAGCAGTAACCCTGGCACACTTGAATACTCGCTGTCTGTTATGTCTTAACATCTAAGTGCATGTGTATTATTTTGAATTAACATTACAAGCTGTATTCTTACCTTCTTATATGGTGCTTGTAGTAATTTAACCGGATAACGTCTAGAACACGGACGAAAGACGGCTTAAAAAGAGGACGAGTTTTGGTGGCTTTGCTAAATGCAGTATTGCTCTGCTCACACTGTTGTCATTTGATTACCTTGCGTTGCCTTTAAAGTGGCCATTGTGGGATTCACCACTAATTAATAGCCTGCACTATTATTCTCATTATATCCCAGGTTTGTATGCAGTCTGAGGTTGTGCGTATGCTATAAAGAATAAAAAGTAATGTAGAGTACAGCATTAACTCTAAACAGCATGATGCTATTCAGAATGAATATGCATATACAGTACGAACACAATATATAGAAAGGTTATACGTTTGGTTTATTAACGGTGAACAGTGCTCAGGAAAAGTGTATGTATCAATGTTCTGTTTGCTGTCTTTCATTTTTCATCACTCGTTTCATCTTGCGCAAATTTCCTCCAGCTCAGCTTGAAAAATGTTAATTTCACCCCTCCCCATGGGAGCCTTTCCAACATTGTTATCTAAATGAATAATTGGCAGTTTTACTACACTCTCTTTTTCTTGCAGCATCCATCCTTTAGGAATGTCAACAACATACATTTGGGGCTGCTCTTGTGAGCGGCGGCTAATTAAAGCACGAACTGAGCCTTGGCTCATCTCAGAGCTGTTGGAAAAGGAAGGAAGGCTGGGAGTAGTGCGTGTGTGTATGTGTGTGTGTTACTTCCCTCCCCTGCTGTTCCATTGAGCTGCTGAACAAGACTTAAGCTGCGCCCCTCTCCGTGTCTGTTTTAAAAGATGGGGTGTCATTGGGGTGAGGGGTACTTATGAAAAGGAGAGATTAAGAAGAGTCTTTTCATCAAGCTACAGACAACCACACTCCTTTGACAGCTCATCTGTGCACTCAAACATGCCTCGATTAATCTAACACCACTTACGGGTTAAGTTAATATAAATGTGGGCTTTAGGGTGATGTACCCCCTTTTAATTAGGACATGGGGGGCACACTAAGATGAACACACCCCATTATTTAGTATGAGTAGTGTGCCCCTCAGCTACCCCAGCAAACACTTTCCTATCTACACTTGAATGTATGCTTAGCTCTGCTACTTTAAACACACACACAAACACACACACACAAACAAGTCCTTTGAAGAATTTCGGGACGCCCTGCTGATTAAGCAGAAGGCCTCTGAAAGCAATTGTTTTTGGCTTCACGTTCAGAATGTACCCTCAAGCCACCCCCTTTTAGTCCTTTCCTGCCTTATACTTGTATAGAACAACTGAACGTTGCGCCAAATCTTTCTGTTTTCCTAAAGAAGCACTTTATATCAACAAAGAAAAGGGTATGAGAGTCTTTTTTAAAAGCATTTTGTAAATTGAGTCGTTTTAATTGGTTCATTGGCTTAACTGAGCTTTTTAAGCTTTGCTCACATATACAATTTGCTCTAGGTTAAAGTATACTGCTTTGTCAAGCTTGTTATCCTCTGTGTGTTTGAGCGAATTTTTTTTTTTTTTTTTTTTTGGTAATCCCAAACTGGTCTCATTTTCTGCTTTTCTTTGTTTCAATGCAGCCTGTCCAAACAGAACAAAAGAATAGTGTATACTGTTATAGAGTACTCTCCGCTGCTGGACTCCTGCAACATGACAACTGATGACTGGGCCAATATTGGAAAAGATATTGAGGTACTTTTTATTCTGCAGTTACAGAATCAGTACACCTACAGTACACACCACACAGCAGCGGTATTCAATAAAATGTGTAAGTAAGTAGGTACATTATATTTTTAAAGCAAATTTACAACAACAAACATTGACCAAAGTGCTGCACATAGTTAAGAGCATATGAAATATATGTATATAGAGAAACAAACGGTCTGATTATGTAAAATCTGTTACTTGCAAAGGTCTGAAGGATCTATCATGATGGCGATAACAGTTCCCTATTATTATTTAACAATTAATGACTAGTTCATGGCTATCAATAGACTATCAATAATCTTTGAAGAGATGTCACGTCTGTTTTGAATTTGATGTGGAGAGAATAAACATTTAGTCCTTTATCTGCTCGTTTTTGAATATTCTGTTTTCATATCCAACTCCTTTCTTTAAAAAAATGAACCATGTTTTCAGTTTGCTACTCAGACATGAGGAGGTTAATAAAATGAGAAATGTATGAATATCAGTGAAAACTAACCCTGTAGCTAGTCTCTGGTCCAATGAGCTCCCTTTAGCTTAATTATTCACATACAGTAAATAAGATTGGATAAATCGCACCTACAGTAGCTAAGCCGAGTTGCTGAACTACGGCCAAGCTTCACATCCAGATTATGCTGTGCCAGTTAACAAGCCCTGATGTACACCATACACACTCACGGAAGAAAGATGAGCTAAAGGAGAGAAGTAAAATCATTGTTCATTAAAAATCCCAGGACACTTATTGTAAAAGGGTAGGGGTATACCCCGGTGTTCTGGCGAAATTTCCCCATTGACCCTTCTCTATCATGGCCCCCTAATAGTCCCCATCTCTGATTGGCTACATCACTCTCTCCTCTTCACTCATATCTGGTGTGTGGTTGGTGTTCTGGTGCACTATGGCTGCCGTCGCATCATCCAGGTGGATGCTACACACTAGTGGTGGTTGAGGAGCTCCCCTCCTCCCGCCATAATATGAAAAGCGATATTAATGACAAAAAAAAGGCTATATAATTGTAACTGTAACATTGTATGTGCAATGGAAATGTGATGGTATGATTGTAATGAGGCATATTCTGAACAGAATGATTCACAAAATCCTGTTACAGCAGCAAGACCATAAATGTTATAACTAGTTATAACAATGTTACACCTGAAGTGCACAGTGAATGACTCGCCAATCACATTTTGACCTTTATAACCTTCTAAAACTCACAGGACCCAGCAGCCCATGCCTCACATGACCTCATATAAACTTTTCCTGTTAGTTTCAATGTAAAACGTGTATCATGAATAGTAGTGTCTGGATAATATGCTTTAAGATAAATAACTGATTAATAAACCAGATGTTGAAGCAGTTAGGCAGAAGGTACTAGTTATTTTCTGTGATGCTTATTTAATTAAGAGATGTTGAAATGAAATGTTTTCTC
This sequence comes from Ictalurus punctatus, assembly GCF_001660625.3. Classification (NCBI taxonomy): domain Eukaryota; kingdom Metazoa; phylum Chordata; class Actinopteri; order Siluriformes; family Ictaluridae; genus Ictalurus; species Ictalurus punctatus. The sequence continues at coordinate 17,354,077 of NC_030424.2, read as the reverse complement.
CATGTTATCCTCAGAAACACTATGAGAAATATGATGGTTTTGTCATTCTGCATGGTACTGACACTATGGCCTACACTGCCTCAGCTCTGTCCTTCATGTGTGAGCACCTTGGCAAACCTGTCATCCTCACTGGCTCTCAGGTACACAGCTAGTCTCTCTCTCTCTCCCACTCACTCACTCACTCTCACACACAAACACTATGCTTTGCTTTTCACATTGATTGGTGAAAGCCCAGCATTTCACAAGGAATTACTTATTGTTCCCAGTGCTTAGAAGGACAAACCTTGTCACTGAGTTTGATGATGAGAGAGTTTTTATAGCTACTCTGTTGTTCACAGTAGTATGTTATTGTATGTTAAAGTACATCATTTCCACTAATATGATCTCCGTGACCTTGTTGTGTCTGGCAGGTACCGATTTATGAAATGAGGAATGATGGGAGAGACAACCTGATGGGGGCGCTGCTCATCGCAGGACAGTTTGTCATCCCTGAGGTGATTGAGGACTCTCACTTCGATATAGTCAAGACACATAATAAAAAAATGGATAATCAAGTCACTTTTAATGTAAAGTTGGCTTTATCATAAAGGATAGCTTTTGAATCAATGTTTAAAACAACGCTGCTGTTAAAATGGCAGGCTTTTGTGAAGTAAAAGAATGACACTAAGATAAATCATGTTGGATCTTTTCTCACCTTTAATGTACAATTGCAAAGTATACAAATAAAGTGAAAAACAATCAGAAACTTTTATAGGGAAAAATTGAAAACTTACAATAACCTAGTGGCAAGTATGCACATCCCTAAAGTAATACTTTGTTGAAGCACTTTTCACTGACTACATTTACATGGACAGCAATAATCTAATTATTGACCTTATTCTGAATAAGACAATATTGTGATTAAGGTGTTTACATGAGTCTCTTTTAGAATACTCCTTTCTTGTTCCTGTTTTACATGTTATAGAACATAGATCGGTTAACGGCACGTCATTATGTTACCGCACCACGCCATCCGAAGTTCCCTCCAGAATTTCACGTATCAACACACACTTCGTCTTCGTTATGGTACCGTATACAGTTTTGGGTGTTTCAGTTTTCATTTTACGAAAGCTTCAAGTGCAGTTAATTATTTGTCATGCTATACATGCAAATGTATAGCATTGTGTTTACTTCGAGTATGACTTTAGTCAGGTTAAGGTAATCCATGATTGCTGTTTAAGACAATACCCTGATCAAGAAACTACCATGTAATCAGGTTAATATCGGATTATTGTTTTCCATGTAAATGTACCGAGTGTCACTCTTTCTTGCAAAAACATTCTGTATCTATCAAATTGTAAGGGCATCTCCTGTGCACAGCCCACTTCACCCCACAGATTTTTATTTGGATTCAGGTCTGGGCTCTGGCTAGGCCATTCACAAGCATTAATCTTTTGGTTAAGCCATTCCATTGTTGATTTGGACGTATGATTTCAGTCATCTTCAGCTTTCTAGCAAACACCTGAATGTTTTGAACAAAAGTTGTCTGGTATTTGTAGCTAATCATGATTCCCTCCACTGTGATAGAACCTGCATTTCACTGATGACCGCTATATGATAATTACTTTTGAACATGAGATTGAATGTGATTGGTTCATTCTGAACACAGCCGCATCCCCAATTATAAAAGGGTGTGCACACTTATGCAACCAGGTTATTGTAGCCTACCCCGCCCCCCCTATTTTCCCCTATTTTTCTGATTTGTTTTTCACTTAATTTTTATATGTTGTCATTTCACATTGAGAGTTTTGACAGATGTATTTTGGTTTAATTTTCTTCATCACAAAATCTTGCCATTTTAACAGGGGTGAGTATTATACTCGCTCTAAATGGACCAAAGTACTAAGCACGAATCACAGAAGTTAATTTTGACCTTTATCTGTGGTGGTGGCTGTTTCTGATTCATACGGAGTCCCTCAGTGTGTCATTTCTATTGTTAAAAGAAACCGGTGTACATTGAGTCACAGCCACCCCTCCATGCGACCGGTTCAACAAGTCTGATCAGTTCATCTGCTGGTACAGAGTGTGGCACTCTGAATCTAGTTCTAAGAAATCTATGAAAAACAGCTCACCCGCCCCATAAACGAAGCCTTGTCCTCTGATACAACTGTGGAGTATGACTTATAATTAGTTTAAAGCATTGAAAGAAATGACATGAATAGATTTTTCCATTCTTTCCACACAGGTGTGCCTCTACTTCCATCATAAGCTGTTCCGAGGCAATCGTGTTACCAAAGTGGATGCTGGGAGTTTCAATGCCTTTAACTCCCCCAACCTGGCTCCATTAGCCAATGCTGAAGTTGATATCAAAAGTAATTTGATCTGGTTCACTTACCTTCTCAAATAGACAAGCAGTTGTCACTTGATTTCTGATCATTTGATCTCTGCCTTCAGTTTTCTGTTAGAGTATTGTTTTTATCTTCCCTCTCTGCAGTAAATTGGGACACAGTATGGAGGGCAAACACAACAGCAAAGTTCAGGGTCAACACACAGATGAACCGCAACGTGGGCCTCCTGCGTTTATTCCCCGGCATCACTGCTGACACTGTAAGATGATGTTCCACTGGATGGGCTTGAGTGTCAATGTCGCCCAACCATTTTTTTTTTTTTTTTTTTTTTTTTTTTTTTGATGACCTTAACAAATTGTATTATTGTAGATACATGGCTGCTTTTGTGCAGCGTTTTTGTAGCTGGCTTTTGCAAAACAGCTGCATAATTTCAGTCTAATTTTATTGTAAAATCTCATGTTCCTTTGTATACATATCTGCGCTCGAGATTTGCAGTATGACAGATTCACTTGCCTGTGACCAGTGTTGATAGCTAAGTAATAAGACAGAGTTATGAGGCATGTCTAATTCTTCACAAAGGTGCGAGGAGTTGGCATTCGTCCTCGCACGATCACTCCAGCTCTCATGAAGAGTGGAGATGGGGGAAGGAGCACATATTTACTACCTCAATCTGGCTCTTTTGCCATGCTACGCATCGATAGCTTTTTTATCAGCTTTTATGGCCTTAGGGCTTTTTTATTCCAGGTCCCTCATATGCGGTGTAGATTTTATGTGATTCCTTCTCATGTTCATGTGGATAGTTCTCCTTTTATTTACAGAGGAATAGGTTGTAGTAAGGGCTGTTATTGAAATAAGGGTGAATGGACGTTGTGGACACTGCTGATTATTTATTTATTTATTTATTTATTTATTTATTTATTTATTTATTTAAAATATTAGGAATATTTAAGTAGGATCTTTATCATACAGTAGGAAATTAGGAATTCCATTAATGCTGGTTTTAAGAGTAGAACATACTGGATGTATAATTTTATACTCGTATGTTTATTATTTATTTTTACTTGAAAAAGCAATACGTCTCTGTCTGTTTGCAAAATCTTCTTTTACTTTGCAATGCTAAGGAGTAACATATAACTGCCGCTCTCACGTAGGGATGGATTTTGTGTCTGTGTGATAGCTGTCCTTGGTCAGGTGGTTAGGAGAGACTCCAGATGTGCTACAGTTGAGTGGGGGTTGACAAGATTTTAATTCAATCTCCAGCATCGTTAATTCCTCTCTCTTTGGGACTATTGGGCCAAACAGGCTCTTAAGTGTGGCAGTGTAGTGCAGTGATTGTGGCATTCCCTGTGGGACCCTTTACAGCAGAGGGCAAAATTAAGACACTGTGCTCGTCTTAATTTCATCAGTGCATATGGTGGTGTGATACATTGCTGATAACTAGCACTTTATCTTTGGACATGCTTTTCAATTAGTCTTAATATAGTTGATAGAGTGTCTGTGTTATTGTATCTACAGTCAAACTTAACAATTTAACAAATGGCCTGATTGATTTGACCATAAACAAGAGGACCAATATCAGTATCCTCACTCGCTTATTTGGCCAGGTTCGAGCCTTCCTGCAGCCACCCATGGAGGGGATTGTGCTGGAGACCTATGGCAGCGGTAATGCCCCTGATAACCGCGCAGACCTGCTGGAAGAGTTCCGGAAAGCTACGGAGAGAGGAGTTATCATGGTCAACTGCAGCCAGTGCCTCCGAGGCTCCGTCACCACATCATACGCCACTGGCAGGGTGTGTATAGGGGTGTATATGATAGTGTGTGTATATGTGTATGCTATAAGTATATGAGACATTTCAGCGATTGGTTGAAGGTAGAGTCAGTGATTAGAAGGTGAAGGTAGAACACTTTAATATTTGGTGAAATGCTCCTCAGGCAGCTTCAATACAATATGTATTGTACACTGGTATTTGGTGCACCACAAGTTCTGCAAACAGGAGGAAAAAAAATAATGATGTGGTCCACAAACTTCACAAATTATTAGGACAAGAAGGCATCTCTACGTGTGTATTGATCATGATGCCTGTTAATTCAGGAAGGTCGGTGTCTTGTACTAGCATTTAGATGTTAGGGTTAGTGATTTGTTTATGGGTGTGGTTCCAGAGGGAACACTGAAGGGAAAGCTGTATTTATTTACATTTTAGTTTTCAACAACATTAATGCTTGCTTTTAGATGTTTGAACTAATGAGCAAGTTAAGTATAATGAATGTTTTTTTTTTTAATTGTTTTTTCTTTTTTTACATTTGTTCATACAAACTACTAGTAGGCTGAAGTATACAATGAATATTTATGTTTGCTACTGATGTATATTCATGTCCTGTATAGTATGGTGTTAATGTGACCAAGTTATTAACCTGTTAACCTTTAATCTTTAATCTTTAGTCATTCACAATGAACTAATGCTATTCGAATGCAACTGATGACTCTAAACTCTCTTAATAAAGCCCTGAAGTGGCTAAAAGCATCCTATACCCAGCTTGGCTCCTTTTAATAGGTTTTAAATTATATATTTTTTACTTTAATTGGTTTATAATTTCACTGTGCACTTTCTCAGGCCCTGAGTGATGCTGGATTGGTACCTGGGGGTGATATGACTCCAGAAGCTGCGCTGTCTAAACTCTCCTACATCCTGGCCAGGAAAGACCTCAATACACAAGAGAAGAAGAAGGTATTCTGGACCTTACACCGCAACCTGATATTTAGATGCATAATAGAGAACCTTCACATGTTGGATCACTGCACTGCACAGTGCTTGGTGAAAGCAAGCCCCATGACAGTGTTATTCCAACTCTTGAAAGAGCTGCTGATCCAGTTAATTATGGCTGCTTTAATTTAATTAATTTCTTAGATATGTGAGTGGTGGACTAGCAGAAAGCTCTTGTGTGGATGCTTTTGTAGTCATTTATACAGCATTGATGACAGCAGACCTTTTTGTGGCATACAGATGCTGAGCCGAAATCTGCGTGGTGAGATGATTGCTCACTTGAAGGGGGCCAAGCTGACACTCAGTGACAGTCGCTTCATTCAAGTCATTGCTAAATCCCTCTGCATCAGCTGCAAAGAGGTGAAGTACCCAGACCTATTTTGATTCAATTCACATTTCATTCTCTGAAAGTTTGAGCCTTACATTCAGTGTCTCAAGATCATATTCTCTAGTTTTAACCTGATAAACATCTATGAAAGCTGTTGTAAACATTGCTGTCGTCAGGAGCTGGAAGCTATCCGTGATGCCATGACCCCTACGTTAGCCTGCGCTGCTGCTAAGATTGGCGATGTTGAGGCACTGGAGGCAATTAAAGAGATGGTAAGGCTTTCTCCAGACTCTCTGTCCTGGTTTCAAAGCGCTCATCTCTTAAGCTCAATCTCTGAGCTAAGTTTATCTTCACTTTATGGAGTTTCAGACTATGTTTATCGAGCAAATCAGATACAATAGTCATTCAAACTGCAGTCTGGAATGGAATGGCTCTGCCCTGCTACCATTTCCCCTAAGCATTCTCATGTCTTCACTGAACTCCCGAGACCTGTTTTTAGACCAGTTGTCACACCTGTTTTAGACCAACACATATACACAAGGAAGTGCCACGTAGATCTAAAAGTGACTTTACTCCTGAGTTCATAGCAGTCACATGAATTAAGTATCACATTAAAGTGTCTAATAATCGGAAAGTCTGTGCATAGTTAGGTGTTTTTTTTTTTTTGTTTTTTTTTTTAGGCTTAGTGCCTAGTACATAATGTACACTAACACAGGTCATTTTGAAAAGATGCATTTTCAAGTTTCCCTGTGCTATTGTGGAATTGGTCTTAATTAAGTCATGGTTAAAAAAGCTCAATCTCTTAAGCAGTTTGATGTACGCCATCAAGAGTCAATACAATATAAAAAAACAGGCATCATAAGACCTAAACACAGAAAATACTGACCTTTCATAGAGCTGGTTTAGAGTCAAACTGTCATTTTAGAAATGGATGAAACAGAGACACAAATGCACAACCAATGTGGTTGTACCCAAAATACTTCCATTTTATGCATGCATCATAGATAATAGCCATCTATGTAGTTGAACATAAAGTATGTATATATGAGTAGGTTTATGGCAAGAAGCGACGTACCAGAAGAAGAAGAGCCATCTTATCTCTCAGAGAAAATACTGCTATCATGCTACCCTTGAGAAGAGAAACAGAAGACAGGAAACTAAACATATTTTTATCTTGTCTAGGTAGAGGTCATTGTGAGATAAGGCCTCTAATGCACTAATGAGATGGCATCTGATGGCATTTAACCCATGTTTGAAAAGACCTGGCACTGATAACCTTGCTCTCCAAACAGCCGCACTTATCCAGTCGAATTTAGCGCTGTGTTTTTCAGAATAAGAGATCAAGGCTAAGGTGGCACTTGGAATTTTGCCTCAGGGCTGAACTGAAATGTCTGAATGCTTTGTAAAACAACAACAACAACAACAACAACTGTTTTCTACTGCATGTAAAGATGATCGACAAAGTGAAAAAACCCCCAGATTTATTAGTAAGGTGTTGGGCCACCCCAAGCCACCTGAACAGCTTAATTACACCTTGCAGGCTATAAATTAAACCAGAAGTCTGCAGAACTGTACTGGAATGATGAACATCGTTCTTCCAAGATATATTCCCTCAGTTGGTGTTTTGATGATTGTGGTGGAGAGCACTGTCTAACACGTTTGTCAGCTCTCCCATAGGAGTTCAATCATGTTTAGATCTGGTGACTGTGAAGGCCATAGTATATGTTACATAATTTTCACACTGTTTGAACTATTCAATGAACCCTTGTGCCCTGTGGATGGGGAAGGCATCATCACCGTGAGGATAGAAATGCCTCATCATAGGATAATGGTGATCAGTCAGAATAACTATGTAATGATTTGCAGTGCTACTTTGCTTTAAGGGAGACAAGTGGAATCATGACAGCTTTTAAAATGCTCCCACAGAATGACCGAACCATCAGGATTTGTGTGATCAACAGACATTTCTGACAGTAAATTATTCTTGGCCATTCTTTGCCATCCAGTTTTAGAAATAAAATAGAACAGAGTCAATGTTTATTTTATGTTTATTAATGGTGTTTCTTATGAAAACACATAACTACATGTACTAAATACTGCAGAAAATGTGTCTATGTCAGAAGTTATGTGTATTAGCAAAGAGGCTCAAAAGTTTATATGCCTGATGATGTGCTCTAGTTAATTGATTTTGAATGTATCTCATTAAGGTGTCTAATAAATGGAAAGTATAAAAGGTTTTTTAGACTTGGTGCCTAGTACCTAGTGCACACTGACATGGATCATTTTGAAAAGATGCACTTTCAAATTTTCCTGTGCTATTGTGGGTTTGGTCTTAATTAAGTCATGATGGTTATATTTCTTAAGCAGTTTGATGTCTGCAGTCAAGAGTCAGTACAATATTTTAAAAAAAACAACAAAACAAAAAAAAACAGGCATCACAAAACCTTAACACAGAACATAATCTAAAAAAATGACTACAAAGCAGGAAGAAGTGGAAATAAAATTAAAATAAGAATAAAAACTAAAATCCAGAATAAGGATCCATATTTATATCACTGTCAGACACACTTTAAAAGGGTATTATTTTTTTTATTATTATTATTATTTTTTAAGACACCATTGTTGTTGCTTGTAATAACTCAACTGTATGTAAACTATCATAACTAATGTCGTGAAAAATCACCTTAACTTAAATAAAACCCTCTCAGAGTCCAGGGGTTTTAGATGCCAAAAATGAGACTTTTATTGAAGAATCACAAAAGCTGAGATGTCTGAATATCATCTGACCGTTACAATCAATGCTCAGGTGTTTGTACTACGCTAAAACGATCTCATTTGGCGATCTCATTTAAAATTACATTTCTGATAATTCGCCACAATTATGTTTCTTTCTTTCTCCACATCTTATCTATAACTGCAGTGCAGGTTCAATCAGCTCATTTTAAAAAAGTTTTTATTTTACTGACATACGTCATGGGTTTCACCAGATATCTGAAGAAGTCATTAAAATTAATTTGGTAAAAATACAGAGATTAAAACAGAGTATAACTTTTTTTCTGAGAAATAACAGTGCAAGAATAAAAGAAAACACGTTTTCTACTGCAGTGTACGTGTTCACTGATCTCACCAAAATTATCTCACCAGCTTCACCTAAAATGATCTTTGTTTTTTTGATTAACATACTGATTTCTCTTTAATACCTTATATATTGGTCACACGTGATTGGATCTTACTCTTGATTGCTTAATCTTAACATACTGAGTCATTGAGTGATTTTCTTTTTTAATATATACCATTTGCTTTAAAAATATACTATACTAACACAAATGGCACTGATTTATTTGTTTAACTTTCACATAATAATGCCTCAAAAAAGGTTTGTGCTTGTGATTTTCTGAACTGATTGAGTGCTTTTCCTACAGGGAGGTAACTTGAGCATGGAAGACTATGATGGCCGGACTCCCCTCCATATCGCTGCCTGTGAGGGTCACTTCAAATTAGTGCAGTATTTACTGAGCCAGGGAGCCACCGTTTACGCTAAAGATCGCTATGGGAACACACCTCTTCTAAACGCTGTTCGTTTCAGGTAAGATTGTGAATATGCTTTACATTCAGTTGCATAATTCTTGGCAGCCTTGGTAAAGATAAGTTTAAAAAAAAAAGCAATGAAAAATGTCTGTGGTTAACTAGCTTAATCTCACACTGAAGATATAAGATAAATGAGTTAAAAATCCAATTTGGTTAAAATTTTAAAAAACATTTTATGAGCAGAATATAACCAAAGCATCTTCCCTTTTTATTTATTTTAGTATTATTTTAGTATAGTATTTATTGTACTCTAAATTCACTTGTAAGCAGGAACTCTTTTGTGGTTGTCCATGACTTTGTATTTCACTAGGGTATAAATATGAGATATGACAGAGGCAATATTCTTTTAGTCATTCATCAACATGGGGAAGATTAAAGAACACACAAATTCTCACTGTTAAGTATGGTGGAGTATCTGTAATGTTGTACAGATTTTCAGTGATAATCTGGCTGATTCTGCCAGGACATTTAAACTGGATCATGGTTGGATCTTCCAGCAGGACAGTGATGCAAGGCATACATCCAAATCCACACAAAATAGTTTCAGTGACCAGAGAGTTGAGCTTTTACATGGCCATCCTAGTCCCCTGATCTAAACCCAATTGAAAACCTGTAGGGTGAGCTGAAGAGGAGCGTTCAGAAGGAAGAACCTCAAACTCTGGATGATCTGGAGATTTTCTGTATTGAGGAGTCTCACAGGTTCCTTCCTCATCAAGCATTATAGGACTTAGTGCTGGTGTGCTATGCTTTAGTTAAATTAAAGGGTGGATTTCTTTGATAAGCTAGGTAATTGCAAATCCTTTTTTTTTCCATAATATTTTGACCAGTTTCTACCAAGGGTGACAATCATTTATTGAGCTGCATGTTTATGTTATGTAAAGTGTGTGTATGCATAGACATGTAAATGTTTTGTGTATGTGTTTTCGCGATTGAAGGTTTCACCATGATTTCTATCTGAATGTCTGTAAGCAATTGAAGGTATGCATTGTCACACAGGTTCCTGAAAGAAAGCATATGCTTAATGGGTGGGTGAGAGTGCGTGGGTGTCTTGTTTTGCAGGTCTGTTCTATGCCATATTTCCTTATTACCTTATGAACAGTGTCATAAGAGAACCCTCATAGTTTCAGCTTGTTTTGGTTCAGTAAACGAGTGTTTTTCCAGTTAAATTACAGGTTCTGTGTTCAAAGCATAATGCAAAGGTTACTGTCCATTTGACATCTCTGCATCTTTGTAACCTTGTTTAAAAAAAAAATCAAGCACATCAACATAATTACAGTAGACTTGTGTCCCAGCTAAGGTGTGTTCCTGACTCAAGGCCAGTGTTCCTGACTCAAGGCCAGTGTTCCTGGGATAGGCTTGGGATCCAGCACGAGCCAAGTGATGATGAATGAATTAATGAAATCCTCATATAGTTGGAGAAAGGATTGTGTTTGGTGTCTGACTTGCTTTTTGGCACTGATGTGCATTCAGATGGAGAGTTTGTGAATCTATTAGGCTGGGGGCTCTCTTGCTTCTACGGTGCCGCAGTTCTGTTCATCCGTCTGTTTTTCATGATCCACAACCTCGCCGTGTGCTGCTCATACAAACTCCCTCAAACATAAACGTTAGACATACAGCTGGCCTAATTGCACGCAATCCTAATGATCACTATATGGTCTGTTGAGCACACCAAATGATGGCTCGGCTCAAGAAACTAGGACAGAGTTTCTTTCCTCTTCATTTTCTCCAATGTTTCACAGGCTATCAGTAGTCTCTCTACATCACTCTCTGCGGAGACGTTACATACAAACAAACCCGGATGAGATGTCAACCTCATTAAAGGAGGGAGAAGGGAGGGGGTACAACTAAATTACAGTTGTACACAGCGGGAGTGAGAGGGTGTGCGTGTATATGTGTGTGTGGGTATGTACAGGAATTAGACAGACTCCTTAAAGGCCTTGACAACAATTATCATTTAATTAGAGTGAGCATGAGGCAGTCAGTCACTGGTGCTTATTTTTACTCCCGCTATTATATTTCTTTGGTGTTCTGAGACCCTGGACACATTTCCGTTCCTGAGGGAGTGGTTCAGAGCTCAGCGAAGCAGTATCGCCATCCTTTGTTAGATTAAGCAGAGGAGAGAAACTGCTGTTGCTTGTTGTGTCTTCTTCCTGGGCAAGGCCACCAATTTTTCTTTTAGAACCATCCAGAAAGATTTCAATTTGCATCAATTGGAGTCTGAGCTGCTGTAAACGGAAAGATCAGCAGTCAGGGGCAATGTCAGTCTTTCGAAGTATTTAAAGCGATTCATTTGAAGACGCTTTGCTTCTCATTTGTATTCACTACAACAGTAACACAAGGTGTCATGTTGCTATAAGGAAAATGAGAATGCTGAAAGGTGTGTTCTATAAACCAGCCCTACCTGCTTCTCTCTTCATGACTGACAGGTACTATGACTAGTAGAGGTAGGACAAACTGGATATGCAACAGCCACTAGTTTTGTGACTGACTGAATTAGAAGGAAACCTATACAACAGGGTAGGGCCAAACTGTAGCCCTGAAATAGGTTAGTGGTGGACCACACCTATCATTATGTGAGAAACATGAATATTTCCATGCTAAAGATTTATTTAGGCCTGTCTTGAGAAACACAGGTTTCATTCTGTATAATGAGATGTTTTTTTATGGTTTTGGTCCCTTGTTCCTTTCAGTTCTACGTTGCTTTGTGGTGTGATGTCTCGACTTGTCCAAGCTTGTCTGCATCCTTGCAGTCGTCTTTGTGCTGTAGTGTCAGCCACTAAACTAAATGCAATAGTTGCTAAGAGCAAGGGTTAATCAAACATTACACTTTCCTAAGATTAAGTTTTCAGTGTCAGATGCATTAAAGGAAAAGATCTTTCCTTTGAAGTGGAAGTTTCTTTAATACCACCACGTCCACTTGGTGCCATTTCATGCTTTTGTATCCATGCAGCGTTTGCTTAGAACTTTATACGGAAGCGGTTTTCAATGTGGAATTGTATGCTTGATGTCAAAACACTTCAGAGAGTATCAAGAAGACGCTGTATCACAGACAAAACAAGACCTCGGCCGTTCTAGTTTGGACAGCCGTGCATCTGTCTCTATAATTTTTTTTCTCTCATCTTCTCTCATAGACACAAAGATGTGGTGAAGTTACTGAAAAAAACGGGAGCCCATTTTTCTCGTGATGAAATGGAAGGCACTGGAACCGAGTTTTGCAGGTGACACAGACACTATACCCCACAGTAGCATTCACGCAGGTTTGACCAGTCATTCAAGGCTTCCTTGAGGTTTTAGAATGTTCCCTAACCACATTACATGCATACAACAGATACAGTGTATGCCTGGCATTTGAGGTTTAAAGCAAAGAGTTACACACTTTTATTTATTCCACAATTCCTCCGTATAACATTTCCATATAATGGCAAGAAATTCAGATTAACACACTCATGCTAATTATTATTCTCTCTTGACTGCTTTATCAAACATTTCTTTGACAGATCATGAAGATGTACATCAAGTTAACAGGACTGTATTGTTTACTTTTCAGTAATCTGTATTTTATCAAGACAAATACATAATGTAACGTGTGTGTGTGTGTGTGTGCCCGCACATCTGTTTGTATCATAGTCTGGCAGCAAACGCAGATTTGGAAGGATTGCAGATTTGGCACTTAGCTGGAGCTGATCTGACTATGCCAAGTTATAATGGGCAATTAGCCATTGAGGTGGTAAGTATAACTAGCATCCGTTCTGATGACTCACAATGCCCTCCACTAATATTGGCACCCTTGGAAAATATGAGCAAAAAAGGCTGTAAAAAAAAAAGTTGTCTTTTGTTTAACATTTTGTTCAGAAAAGTCACAAATGTACTCTGCTCTCATACATATCGAACAATTGCAAACACAACACAGGTTTATATAAGAAATAATATATTTGTTATATATGTGTGCAAGAATTAATTGGCACAGTTTTAGTCAATACTTTGTGCTACCTCCCTGTGCCAAGATAACAGCTCTGAGTCTTCTGCTATAATGCCTGATGAGGTTAGAGAATACATGGCAAAGTATCTGAGACATTCCTCCATACAGAATCTCTCCAGATCCTTCAAATTTTGAGGTCCATGCTGGTGGACTCTCCTCTTCAGTTCACCCCACAGGTTTTCTATGGGTTTCAAGTCAGGGGACTGGGATGGCCATGGCAGGATTTTGTGATCAGTAATACATTTTTGTGTTGATTTTGATGTATGTTTTGGATAATTGTCCTGCTGAAAGATCCAACCACGGCCCATTTTAAGCTTTCTGGCAGAGGCAGTCAGGTTTTCTTTTAATATCTGTTGATATTTGATAGATTCCATGATGCCATGTATCCTAACAAAATGTCCAGGTCCTCTGGCAGGAAAAACAGTCCCAAAACATTAAAGAGCCACCACCATATTTAACCATGGGCATGAGGTACTTTTCCATATGGCTACTTCTCTGTGTACACCAAAACCACCTCTGGTTTTTGTCAAAAAGCCCTATTTTGGTTTCATCTGACCATAGAACCCGATCCCACTTGAAGTTCCAGTAGTGTCTGTCAAACTGAAGACGCTTGAGTGTGTTTTTGGATGAGTGAAGAGGCTTTTTTCTTGAAATCCTTCCAAACAACTTGAGGTGATGTAGGTGACTTCGGATTGTTGTTTTGGAGACTTTCTGACCCCAAGATGCAACTAATTTCTGCAATTCTCCAGCTGTGATCCTTGGAGATTTTTTCACCACATGAATCATCCTCTTCACAGTGCATTGAAACAATATAGACACGCGTCCAATTCCAGGTTGATTCATAACATTTCCAGTTGACTGGAACTTCTTAATTATTGCCCTGATGGTGGAAATGAGCATTTTCAATGCTTGTGCTATTTTCTTATTTACTTCCCATTTTGTGAAGCTCAACAACCTTTTGCCACACATCACAGCTATATTCCTTTGTCTTACCCATTGTTGTGAAAGACTAAGGGAATTTGACCTATGTGTTACCTCATATTTATACCCCAGTGAAACAGTTAGGGTTGAACATTTTCCTGTTCTTAGTCACCCAGGTGTACTAAAAAAAATGTAAATATCAATGGGAATTTACTTCAAATATATTTTTCTCATTTGAATCTATACTATAAAATAGATTCCCATGAAAAACTTCTCATGCCACATACATTCAAAAAGTAACTTCATTTTTGAGTCAGTGTATAGGTACTGTATGAAACATTGTAAGATATAAAACAATGAGCCAGTACTTCTGTTTCCTGTCTGCTTGTATTCTCAGGCCATGCAGTTTGGCAATGAGGAAGTTGTGCAGTTTCTTCAGTGGGCTGCTCAGTACCGAGCTCAGGTAGCTCTTTCACAAACACACACACTCTCTCTCTCTCTCTCCCTGAAATCACCACAGCTTGATCTGAATTACACAGACAGTTTTAGACAGATTAAAACACAGTTCAGTAATGACAAGCAGTTTGATTGTTTATTCCTTCTTGCTGCTTCTGTGACAGACAGATGAGGGTTTTGAGGTGAACATTTCTTTTTCTATTCCATTTCATTCCTGAATTCCTTTAAATATTTCTGGTCTCTGAATGAATGAACTGCATACATTAACATCTGCATTCATCTGATTGCATGAAGTATATAATGCCACAAGACATTTGTGGCATTAATCAAAATTAAGTCTTTCACTGTTCAGAAAGTTACATGTTTGCCATGAACCGAGCTGAAATGTCATACTTTTGTCTGTTGTGTCCTCTGAGGAAAAATGTGCATGATCACTTCATTGTCTTGTGGCATGTGCTGTTTTTTGCATTCATTGTCTTTTCCAAATTTCGATAACTATTCTTTATTGCAGGTTTTTGATGAAATCGAAGAGGTAAATTTCAATTTATTATTATTGGTTTTGCCACAATTAAAATTTGTTTTTGTTTTCATCACATATCTAATATACAATCAAATGAAAAAACAAGTGCACCCCATGGCTTTTTTGACACATTTGAACAAGCAAACATTTGATCGTCTTTGAAACGGTGCCTATTAATAATGTTTATATACTTGAACAAAAGCAGGTTCTAATCTCCATCACCCAATCTTAAACACCTGATTCTAATTTTATGGATTTGAAAGTGTAATAAATATAGGGGTGTACTTAATTTTTCCATGTGACTGATCTTTTTTTTGTTAATTTTAAATTCGTGAAAATTACTACAAAATGTCAATTTTATGTGTCATTTGATAGACTGCATCAGCTTTATTATTAGAGTCTGGTTTTTGTTTGCATTTATAGTTCGACATGCAAAGTTTTGGAGGGAAACAACACCTACACCAACACCTACTTTTATTGGCTGGTTTGTCATTTTGTCATACTGAAATGACTGAGGCTGTAATATGAACAGCTAGCATGAACTTTTTGTTTTCCACTATTTAATAATTGTTTTTTAAATAAATTGTTCTATAAATAAAAGCTTCAGCTATTCTAACCTTAGTTTAGCAAAAGTTTCTGCCAAATGACTTGGACACACATTCCACCCTGTGCATCGCTGCACTTGCGTTCTTTTAATTGTGACCTTGCCAATTGTTGTTAATTTGTTCATTATATTCTGACGTTGCCAATCAAAAGGGTATGAGGATGTAATTTCTTTTCCTGCAAATACATGAGTAAATGACATGTGCATGCCTCACTGTTTAAATCTGTTCAAATGAACATATGGTCTGGACTTCCATGTGCTTTCCAAAATGCAAAACAGCCATTTATTACTGTTAATTCTGAATGGAAAATATATTTCTTGTATATATTTAGAATCCAAAACCTTCATGATTTATTCCTTTCTTTTATTGTTTTCCAGAATGGTGAATTCATTGAGTTTTCAGCTTGTCCACAGAAGTTCTAAGAAGACAATCCCACCAGCATCCATCCCTTTGTTGTTTTTCATTCAGGTTATATGTATAGTGCCGTTACAGCAGATATTTTCACAAAGCAGCTTGACTTTATAAATGAGTAAACCAAAGGCAGACACATTACGAAGAGGGCTTGCGGCAGAACCCTTGAGAGGACTAGGATAGGGGAACATCCACTATGGGTGACCCAAGATAGTGAATTTTGCTCATGATTAATTACAGTATAATTGCACCTGGAGCACACAGAGGATAAGTAAACAGTTGTAATTGTGCTGGAAATGCACAGGATATTAAGTATGTGCACATTCTGAGTAAGAACTTTAATATGAACGTAACATAAAACTGGTTTTATCTGTCCCTCCTTTAAAACCCTTCTTTTTATATACCTAATTTGATCTTACATCATTACAATTGGAACCCTTTTTATTAGATAATAAACCATATATTTAGAATCTGGGCCATACTTATACAGGACTAAGCAGACACAATGTGAGTGTAATGTACTGTAGGTTCAGGTATTATACGTGAATGACATTTTATATTACTGAGCAATATATAATAATGCTGGAAGAGCTTACATCACATCAGTATTAGAAAGTAATAAAATGTTATTGTCTAAGATTTTTGACAGGGCGTTATACAATAGGTATTGTACATTTTAGAAAGTGCTTGTGAGTTAGCGAAGCCCATGTTTGGGAATGGTTTCAGTTCAAATATGCTGTTAAACCATATTTTGTGTAATCAGGCTTGCTTATCATCTCATTAGGATATCAGGAAGTGGAAAGAAAGTGTTATGATTTGCATTAGCCAACATTGGTTTAGCTTTTTTGCTAATTTACCATCTGCTAATGTCAACTGCGACAAAAGTGTGTGGCAATATTTAGTCACTGTTCAATTCACATCAACATGCAGTTTGATGTGTTTTAAAGACACACAAATGTAGTTTGAGTCGGGTAATATCCGAGAGCTGAGAAGATGCAAGTTCATGTTTTGTCCTCATAGTAAAGTAGTCAGTGTATTATTATTATTATTATTATTATTATTATTATGATTATTATTATTACTGTATGAATGTAAGTTGTGTATAAGCTGGAAAATGTTAGCAAATCTATGTTAGATAAGCGCAAACAAATAAAATAAAATATTTTGATCCTAATTGTTTGCATTGCGCTTATTGTTACTAATTTCTGAACAATCTCTCTCTCTCCCTCTCTCTCTCCTCTTTTTCTCGCTTCTCTTTCTCAATGTACCTGTTTACAATAGATTACATTAAAAAGTTGTCATCTCTTAATATGTGGAACATCTTGAAGTACAAGCTTGTTGATTTAGCTGTTATGTAATGCCATTTACCTCCTCAAGGAGTTTCACACTGCAAATGTTGAATTAAAAATGAGAAAACAATAATATAATATGAAATATATAACTTAGAACTTGTATACGTATATTATGTAACTTATAAAAGTCCAGAACTGTGTCCACATAAACAGCCAATGCTGTATATGAATGTGAGTCATGGTGATGACATTGTATTGCAATGTCAGTTATTCTTTTAACAAATAGGTTGGCCCTCCTTAGCATTCCTCCTTAGCATTTACAGATACCAGACCTCTGAAATCATAGAAATAAAATGTCTATGGACAATTATCTCCACAGCATTCTGTAATGTACAGCCTGAAATCGATTCATATACCATACTCCCTAAAAGAAAGATCTGTCTACAAGTAATCATGAATCTTGTTTTGTGATGTGTAGGACAAAATGATCAAACATGTCAGTTTGTAGATCGATTTATGGCAGATGTCAATGTCATGAATGTAACCGAGGTAATAGACTAAAGAGAAAGAATCCATCTACAGTGCTGTGAAAAAGTATTTCCTGATTTCTTCTGTTTTTGTGTATCTCTCATACTAATTAGTTTTAGATCTTCAAATGAAATACAACATAAAACAAAGGCAACCGGAGTAAACACAAAGCACATAAAGACAAAAACATTTTTTTATTGAAGCAAAATTTTTAAATTATCCAACACCTATCACCCATGTGAAAAACTAATTGCCCCCTTAAATTTAAAATTGGTTGTGCCACCTTTAGCAACAATAACTGCAACCAAACGCTTCCGATAACTGGAGATCAGTCCTTCATTTACTTCTAGGACTAGGATTTACTCCTATACTTTGGATCATTGTCTTGCTGCATAATCGAGTTGCACTTGAGTTTCAACTTACGGACTGAAGACCGGACATTCTCCTTTAGGATTTTCTGGTAGAGAACAGAATTCATGTTTCCCCCAATTATTGCAAGTTGTCCAGGGCCTGAAGCAGCAAAGCATCCCCATGCCATCACACTTCCACCACCATGCTTGACCGTAGGTATGATGTTCTTTTTGTGGAATTCTGTGTTTGGTTTACGCCAGATGTAACAGGACCCCTTTCTTCCAAACAGTTCCACTTTCGACTAATCAGTCCACAGATCATTCTCCCAAAAGGTTTGAAGATCATCAAGGTGTGTTTTGTTAAACTTCAGATGAGCCTTAATGTTCTTCTGGGTTGGCAGTGGTTTTCACCTCACCACTCTTCCATGGATGCCATTTTGCCCAATGTCTTTTTGATAATGGAGTCATGAACAGTGACTTTGTTGATGCAAAAGAGGTCTGTAGGTCCTTTGATGTTGTCCTTAGGTCTTCTGTAACTTCCTGGATGAGTAGTTGCTATGCAAAGCCCCATCACACACATGGAAGGTGTGTTTGTGTGCAAAGAAGTTATGAAAATTTGACAAGATGTAAAACAAACAAACAAAAATGTAAGATGCTTTCATTTAATCCAAAAGTTTCCAATCATGTTTATTACAGAAATCCAGAATTTTATTTTATTTTATTTTATTTTACAGTTTAATGAACACTTAATTTTGATCTAAAAGCATATAAATGATCTTGGATTCATCTTTATTTTACCAGGCACACATGCTTTAGAAACATTTCGCCTTCAAAATGTCTGTTCACAAAAACTTTCCGTAGCGTTTAGTTAGCAGGGAGTTTCTGCAAAATAATGTCGGGTGTTTTTGTTTTTTTTTTTTTTTTTTTTTTTTTTTTTTTAAAAACTGGATTATACTGATAAAGCATTTCTGGAACTACGGAACAGAATGAAGTCCTGGGCAAGGCTGAATGTGGAGCTGAGTGTTTGGGGAGTAGGTACCGCAGGAAGCCAGGAGAGCCGGTCTGACCTGCACGGCCTTCATTCCAGTCTGTCAGTGAATAGGGCTTGTATGAACAGTGCCCTAAGCTCTCAGTATAAAAACACTGCACTGTCACACACTTTGCTCATCGGGAGGTGAAGACACTGCGAGGAAAGTTCTCCTTTCGCGGTCAGGTTGACTCTTTTCTTTCTTTTAAACATGCTTTTTCTCTCACCAAGGAACTGAAACGCACTGGGATGAAGTCGGACTCCAGCAGCCTACGGTAAGACGACTGCTCCGTGCTAAAAAAACAAACAAACAAAAAAAAAACGCATACTATCTTACCTAATAGTTTGTCGAAACATAATACACCACCTTCTGTGTCGTATATTCGACCTACTCATTAGTAGACTAGTATGCGGTTTTGGACGTAGCCCAAGCTTGAAGATGGCCACCACGCGCACCTTCACTACCCGGAAGCGATGGAGCTGATGTGGTCTGTCTGGTGCAGTGGTTCTTAACAGTTCAACAGTTCTATACAAAAATTGTGAAATGTTTAGGACCACTTGACCAGGCAGACGTTTTCTTTGGTACTGGAAGAAAAAAAGCAGGAAGAAGGAGCTCCTCCCTCTGTTTATACTTCATGAAGCTGTTGCTATAGATATGCAAGTTAATGCTGTAGCCTGTGTAGTCTATAGACACCTATAGATCATTTCATTAAGCTCCCAACCGGTGATGGAGGAACATCATAAATAGTAGTTTAACAGTGTTTTAAAGTCTTTCCCCAAACTAATGGGGGTAATGAGATTTTAATGAGATGTTTCAATGTGATAAATGTATTATTATTATTATTATTGCAATAAAATCTTTCATGCAGAAAACAGAATGTGCACAGTGTTCTCTCATGTTTGTTTCCCTCCATATTAACCAACTTTCTTTCTTTCTCTTTCTCGTTCTCCCCTCTGTGTTCCAGAACAACACAAACCTCCGTTGCAATTAAGATATTATATATATATATATATATATATATATATATATATATATATATATATATATATATATATATATATATATATATGAAAGGTATTTTGTTATTTAATTAATCAATGGGGACATTATATTATGTTATGTTATTCTATGTTATGATATATTGTAATGAAATAATAAATTCCCTTGTGTTAATGCATTTCAGAAGGGCTTTTAGGTCTCCGTCTACAGCAGTGGACTTCAATCTTGTCCTCAAAGTGTCGGTGTGTCAGCAGGTTTTCATTCCAGCTAAGCAGGAACACAACTGAGCACACTTGTTTAATCTATTGATCTCGATCTTCAAACAACTGTTAGGTGTGGCCCCTGAAATGAAAACCGTAATGAAAACCTTCAGACATACCGACACTTTGCGGGTAAGATTGAAAACCTCTGCCCTACGTGTTGATCACTGCTTCTTCTTCTTCTTCTTCTTCTTCTTCTTCTTCTTTTCATAAAGAATCAGAATAAAGTGGACGGACACTTTCCGGGTGAGTTTTGAGCTGAGTTGGCGCTCTCCGTGGTGCTGAAGATTGTCTCCGGGAGTCAGAACACATTTCTACTCCATTTATCCACCCTGAAGACGTCTTGCACTTTGCCCAGATGATTTAAGGGCCCAACCTTACAAGCGTCTAAGCGTGACAAATGCACAACAAGCGAGGGCAAGTGCTGAACGAAAACTCAGGCAAATCAATAAGTGCAATTATTACGTTAAATCCTTACATCAACCCTCATTAGTTCATGACAAGTAAAAAAAATATATCAGTACAGCAAACAGTGAGTGAAGAAGCCCATGCAAACATCACCTTGTAGTGCACAAACTTCTTCATTATACAATATACAGTTTGCGAGCTACTAGGAAACAAATCCAGCGGATTATCTGGTTCTTATGCACAAGAGACAGGAACAAGATGGAGAAGACTAAAGAGACTCATGAATTGTAAATAAGGTCCGAAATTCAAATCGGCTAATATTGATTTGTGTCAAGCGAAAATGAGAAAATAGCAAGTGTCGCATTACATCCGTTAATCAGGCCTCAAACCTCAGTGGAAAATATATAGCTATAGAATAATTTAGGAACCAGCATTCAAAAGTGGTTTTCATGGTTTCATAATACATAATCTATAATCCCATGTTAATAAACCCGCTAAGAACCCATGTTACAGAGCGCAACTTCAGCTGCTTTCTTTTAAAAATCTGTAAATGTAAAAAAACTTTAAACCACCTCCTTAACACAATCTCACTAAATGTCACAATATCACTACACTCACATTTGCTTTAGAGTGTCTTTAATAAATTATTCATAAACCCAAGATTGCAAGTTGCTTTCTTTATCTGAGTAAGGCGCTTGATCTCAGCGGTGTGCCTATAGCACCGATATTCGCTAAATGCTGCTTGTTATGGAGCAGAGGCGAAGAGCTCTGATGATGAGTGAGGAGGAGGAGGAGGAGGAAAAGGAGGAGGACATGTCAGCAGTCTTAATGAGGAGCCCGGAGCGCTTTGCCTACACGGGCGAGGCCACCAGATGTCGGCCCGTTGTCCCTGGAGAACTCTCTGTGCGGAATTTCATCAGCGTGCTGGGGTGACCCTGCCCCATCCCGCGGCTGCGCGTGCTAAATCACCTTTACAACGGATTGCAATCATCAGGTCCTAAAACACTAACGTATGAGTGACCCCCACCACACCTTTCCAGCCCACACTGTCATCTCAAAAAGAATTGTGTGTGTGTGTGTGTGTGTGTGTGCGTGATACAGTGTGTGTGTGTGTGTGTGTGTGTGTGCGTGCACTGTGTTCGTGTGTGCGCATGTGTTTCTCTCTGTGTGCGTGACGTGTGTGCGTGTTTTACTTTGCTGACAAATTTACGACGTACCGACGAGAAGCTACAGAATCTCAGTGATGCGATGAAATGGTATTCACGCTCGAACTTGTCAACAATCAGCAGTGTCTCCCCTTCACGGAACGACTCTTCAAGCCAGAAACGAGTTTATTGCAGCAATAATGGCCACCTGCTTATCTACGAGGAAGTCCTCTGTGTGCACTAGATAAGAGTTTTATTAACAGGCCGGCCGTAATGTCATGCATTCAGTGTACAAACAGCGGCATATAACCGACTTAATCAGGCATAATAAGTCGCTCGATTGCAGCATAACCTGAGAGCCAAGACCAAAGAAGAGCTTTAATGTCAGTGCGATCTGAGAAACTGACTCAGAATAATCCTTGATATTAAACCACATTAATCCACAACTGCCGCACAGTAAAGGTAGAGAAACTCATTTCAGCTTTGAGATGAATGCAATCCGTTATGCACAAGCGTCAGGCTCGAGACACAATCTGCCCAAAATTCCCTGCAGCCTTTCCAAGATGTCGATGGCATCAATAGACGTTTAAAACATTTATGCAGACTATGCATGATTACGTGGCAGCCACACATTGAAGAAAAAAAAAAAAAACCCTAATAGGGTTTTGTTCCCCAAGATAGACACATTATATCTGTACCCTTTTAGGAAACATCAGTGGTCCTTAAAGTCTGATTATCTCAGGTATATATATTAATTTTTTCTCATTATAAATACAAAAGACATAAACTTGATGGTACCACGTCACTGACAAGCGTTTGTACCCTAAAAGGTATAGCTTATTAAGCCTGCCTTTTTTCTGCAAGTGCAGGGGAGTGTAACTAATTAAAAAGGTCACTTGGCTCACTTGACTCCAGGTGCTTAAGTGGAAAGCACAATGAGTGCAAATCAGCTTTTCAATGAAAAACTGGCAAGATAATGTTCAAGATGACAAGTGGAATTGTAAAGTTCTGAATTTTGGGTTCATGCTTCAGTCAGCAGAAGTCAACCTGAAAAAGCAAAGGCGGGAAAGAGACAAACGGAAAGACAGATTGAAAGAGGGGAACACACACACACACACACACACACACACACACACACACACACACACACACAGAGAGAGAGAGAGAGAGAGAGAGAGAGAGAGAGAGAGAGCGAGAGAGAGATGCTGATATGAGGAGATACAGACAGAGCGAGCACGCGAGAGGGACATAGAGAATGGAAGGAAGGCGCAGGGGTAAAGAGAGATAGAGAGGGAGAGAAGGAAAGAGAAAGAGAGGTGGAGTTGCAGAAGGTGGTCCTCCTCATCACTGTCGCCTGAATCCACTCGCAGAGCTGCAGCGTGGACGCACAGTGGATGCATGAATGAGGAAAGTGCCTCACAAGGATGTTTGCTCATAGCGCATGGATTGCAGGAGGATTTCTAATGGGCTTGCTGCTTATTTGGACATATCTCAAAATTGGGATGATTCATATCAAACGAGAAAGATAACTGAGAAAGCCTTGAGGATAAACGCAACGCTTTGCATGAGTTGCAGATGGATGTGAGGCACAAGTCATTTCTTTCGGGATTAAAAACAACCCACCATAATATTGGTGAAAAGTAAAATGACTCAGTGGAGCACAGAGCGTACTACATTTCCACATTTGCCATAAGCCTAAGGGATCCTTGTCCACTACAGGCTCGTAAGATGGATGTAAAAAAGTCTGAGGACGCGTCCGAATCAGACAAACCGAATCCGACCCTCATTGACTTGGGAACCTTTTTCATGGACTCAGATATAATATTTGGATTTACGAGTCATCTTTTGAGAAGGAAAGCAAAGGTAAGTGCATCGCAGCCACTCTACAAGTTAGTTTTAGCCTTTTCAGTGTGCGCTTAAGCGGGAGTGGCCACGAGTGTCAGCACCTCTTTCTCCATCACTCACCCATCCCTTATATATATATATATTTAATTAACTCTTGACACTTACTTCCAGTACAAACCGTTATGGGTAAAAAAAAATCTTGCAGGAATGGTAAGAAAAAATATATTTTCAGGGTTTCGGGCAACAAGTTCTGCACTAGGCGCTGGTAATGATGCAGTCTGTGGGAGAGCAGTCAGTAGAAGACAACACACCAGACTTTAACAAACGCTTTCATATGGTCAGAATGAGCCTATAGTAGACTGAGAGGATTTAAACTATAATCTGGATGAAAGGATGCTCTAGATATAGATCCGTCTATAGTGTAACACAGAGTACATGATATACAAAACAGTATGTAGATCTCATATCAACACAACTGTAGACATGTATTTGTATAAATGATCATTTACCTGAACCTGTATTAATGTTCCCTTAAAAGTTGCATGTACTTAATTGTTTTTAGCAATAGATATATTTGATGTAAGCTGATATAGGCTACATCATCAATTTGTGTGCTGGATAAAATCATCACATCTTTAAACTGGACATTTTACAAATAAAAGGATGGACATCATACCTGGTGTCCATGCTCAATAGTCATTTAGCAGTATGATAATTGTTCAAATAGTTTGAATGAAATAATGATCAGGAATATGTGTATCATTAGTCAATTGCTATCCTGAATTTATGGATTGCACCTTTGGATTCTGTGCCTGGCAGCCTTCTGTTCAACAGTTCATTACCACCTACTGATGGTGCCCATTCTGTGACTAATAGACAGACAAAGAAGTGGGACATTTGAGGTGGAGGGAGAAGGATAACCATTTGGGCTGGGACTTCAAATCATGTGACCACGATGCCTACATCATCGACATCAAATATTTAGATATAAATAATGAAATATTTAAAATTGCCATAGTTTTTTTTTTATTACACTCCTAGAGGTAAGTTGTAATCGCAAAAATGACCAGATGATGGCGCCAGAGTAATAGAGAAGGAATCGGCTGCTTACCTACGCGCCTCAGTCAGAGCAGCAGCAACATGGTGACATTTACACAGCACGAACAAGATGACATCATTCTTGTAAAACATGGGTCTACTTACAACTGAATGTAGGCTAGTAATGTAAAAGGGAGGAAGACATGAATGTCGGAGGAAACTCGCGACATCCAATTAAGCTAAAAGAAACACTGAAATATGTCATTTGGGAAATCTTTATTATGGTATATTGTTTAGGTTCATTTCAGATCTTACTGAGAAGGAGTCATCACTTCGTGACGCAGTGTCTAAACCGGATGTATCCTAGTACAGCCTATGTAAAAGTAGGGCTACTACTCCGCCTATACCAGCGCACTATTTAGCCGTTTTGGAAGTATCCAGAGCGCGCGCACGCGTGTACAGCCACGCCCCCTCAGCAGCTTACGGTGCAGCGCGAGCTCAGTGACAGCGGGCCAAACTGCAGCTCCGCTCCGACATGGCACGCAAAAGCGCACAACTTTTCCATGGCGATTTAAACATGCTCCTTTCACCATGTTTCACTTTTAAGCTGCCGCGTTTCTAACCAGCGCGTATAAAGTGGAATTACTTTGAAAAGCAAAACAGCTTGCTGAACTTTTTTGCTAAGTTTTTGATCAAGATGACTCGAGCTGAGAACAGTGCTGAGGGACAGACCAACAAGCGCGCCGCAGTAAGTTACAACAAGAGTAGAGTATTTTTTTTAATGAGTTCTGAGTGAGAGTTGTACTTGTTTGTGCTGGGTAGACCTGTAATAATTTACTTACTGAAGTCACAACGCACTACAAAGTTTTGCCGAACAGAGACAAGCACAGCTGTGCTTTTTTTTTTTTTTTTTTTTTTTTTTGATAATAAAGGTGCTCTCAAAAGCGCAACGTGCACTTATCGTATCTATGTTTTCTTTCCAAGGTTGATGGCGGTTCCAGTACAGAGACTTCTTCCTGCTCTTCCTCAGAGCCCAGTCCGCGACAGAGGCGGTGCGGGAGCAGACCCCAGCCCGAGGGCGCGCGCTCAGTCAGCATCATCGAGACGGACCGGGACGACGTCACTAAAGCGACAGACTTGTGCAGACAATGTCAGGTGACTGTGGCGGAGCTCAAGAGGCAAGCGCTTGCCCTGACCGAGCCAACATCACTGCAGGTCAGTGCGAGAGACGTTGTGAGAGATGCTTCTGCTTCTGAACAATCCGTTAACACCTGTAACATACAACCTCTTTTTATGGCCTGGAGAACTGGTGTAGTAGCCCGTCACCACCCTTTATATCCGCACCATGATGAATCTCTTTTAATGTCATTCATTCAGTAAATGCTTCATCCTGCTCAGGGTCCCAGTGGATCCAATGCCTGACTTGGAAACTCTGGGTGTGAGACAGGAATACACCCTTAATGGGATGCCAGTCCATCAAAGGGCACCATGTGCACACGCCTGCACACACACACACACACACACACACAAACCTAGGGGCAATTTTGAGTAGCTGATCTACCTACTGACATGTTTTTTTGGGGGCTGAGAGGAAACCAGACACTAACCCAGGGTCGGGATTGTGCTTTTTATTCCTGACCTTTCTACTCACAAAATCCAAAAAAGTTGTGTTAATAAGTTGATCTAAAACCTTGTATGTGATATTAGCAATTATTTTCCCAGTTCTGTTTCAATTAAGAGGTGCAGTGGTTTAGTGGTTAGCATGTTTGCTTCACACCTCCAGGGTTGGGGGTTCGACTCCTGCCCTTTCCCTGTGTGTGTGGCGTTTGCATGTTCTCCCTGTGCTTTAGGGGTTTCCTCCAGGTACTCCCGTTTCCTTCCCTGGTCCAAAGACATGCGCTGTAGGCTGACTGGCATCTCTAAATTGTCCACAGTGTGTGTGAATGGGTATTTGATTTCCCCTGCAATGGGTTGGCACCTCATCCAGGTTGTCCCCTGCCTTGTGCCCCAAGTCTCCTGGGATACGCTCCAGCCTCCCTGCAAAACTGTGTAGGATAAGCAGTAGAGAATATGGATGGATGTTTTAGTTATACTCAAGTAGACATTATTTATGTTTTTAAGTAACTGAGATTAAACACTTTTAGCTCAAGTTACCAGTCAGTTAGGATTATAACTAGCCTAATAAGATAATACTAGCTTAACCGTAACAACTCTGATAGTAGTTGTCCATGATCTCTACCACTACAGAACCATCAGAAATTTTTTAAGGACCCCATTTTGAGAGACATGCCATTGCTTTTTAATGGTCTGTTATCTGTTTCAAACAGCACAGGTAATTTTCCCATGAACTGTTCTGGATTAATCAGTTGTTGTTATGTGACAGTAGACACTGTAGATTGCTTGCTGAGTATGGAAAGGGTTCAAATTTATTACACAACTGTTTAGAGCATATTCATATATTTTGTGTTACAACATGAGGGTACTTTCTTGTTTAGAGTTTTAAAATAAATCTAAACTTAAAAACAGCATGACAATATGCTCCAGACTCACTATGTCATTCTGTCTGCATCTAAAACAAACTTAATTCCCTTATTCTATGGATTTCCACATGCTTTTTGGATCTAGGTATGACTACTGAGCATCAGGCTGCAGTGGGAGGACTTGAATTATACGAGACTCAATTAGTGGTGATGATTGAAATCCTTCATCGCTTGCCAAGGCCAAATGTGAATTCCCCCTCATGGTCATAATTAGTAGCAGTCTGTATAAACAGGAAAAAACTCACTGGTGAACACAGTATGCTAGTGTACCTAAATCATTTAACCTGAAGTATGTTATACCTAGTAAACCTAAGTCCCTATATTTTTACTCTATTATATTTAATCACTGTCACAGCAACATTGTCCTTAACAGTATAATCCATTATTAAAATAAGCTGCACAAATATTTCAAAACACCAATTAAATACTTAATACTAGGCAAATGTGACCTTTGCTGATTTGCTGGATTTTCTCCTGTCTTATTCATGCAAGATTTTTCTCTCCCACATTCACACACTTAAGCTGAGAGTAGCAATGGTTAGGGGTCTTTGCTTTAGAACACGGTTTGGAAGTGGCCCATTGTTTTCGGAAAACAATGCTTATCTCACTCCTTGTCCATAGACCTCAGGATTGGGGGTAGTGAGGGAATAGTTGAGTGTATTTACTGTGGAGTCTGTGGAGGAAACAGACACCCATTTGACCTTCACCATGCATTCAAAGTGTTCCTGTATATCCCACACCAAATTCCCACCACTGTTAAATATAGGCTTGCAACTCTTTATTGTTGTCTGACTTTCTGCTGAGGCCAGCCTCAGGTTCCCCCCTCCATCTCTATTTAGTGGTGGTGGTTTCAAAGGAAGATCTCACGCTTAGGTAGGATTTCACTCCCTCCAGCTTTATTTGAATCCCTCCATTCCCCCCCCCACCCCCCACCCCACCCTTCGCTTTATCCAGGTTAACAGATAGGACAGAGGAGGCTTTGTATGTGTATGTGTGTTTGTGCATGTGTGGTATTACCATCCAATACTCAGTCCTTTTACTTGGATAAACAGGATTCAGGGCTTAGTTATATCTACACCCAAACCCTCCCCTCCTTTTCTCCTTATCTTGTGCTTTACTGGGCTCCTGGAACTCGTTAAGCATGGGAACTTAAAGCGTTCTGGACTGTCTGGCCATGCAGATCATTGCTCCTGTGTGGTCTGCACCAGGTTTGGACACGGAAGGAGGTTACAGCAGAGGATTATTACTTTATCAGACTCTGATGGCTGATGGCTTAATGAGGCCGTGGGCACAACTGCCATGGGAGGCTGCTTTTTAGGGAGTGGGGGGATCAGTTTCCTCAGCTGAAGAGCAGAAAGGATACATTGTCCAAACGGGATGCAGTATGCTTACCTGACCTGAACTCCGACACATGGCTGATATGAGTTGCTAAGGATTATTTTACTGTTTATTAGGTAACAAGAAATTGCTGATGAACTTTCATTCAGCATTGTTTTTATGTCTGATTGCGTATGAGACCTTATGTGGAGTTTTTAATATCAAGTACTGGCATTCATATGTTGGTATTTTTAGTTTCAGTTCACATAATATTAGCAACCTAGTATCAGACCTGAAATCTGTTGCAAATATTACCCAAGTGTGTATGGTGAAGCGTAGTTTGCTTTAATAATCTGGCATGACTGCAGTGGAGTGCTTTTGACCTCAGTGGCACAATGCCTGAAATTTACATGAAACATTGATTACATATTTAATTAGCCATACACATGCAGAGTGGACAGTGGATTCTCTAAAACCATTTGAGGGACCTTTCTTCCTTTTATTTTTAAACTAGCAGCATCAGTCGTGTGAGCAGTTTCAGATTAGCAACACAGAAAACAGCACATACTGCTGACATACCAATCCAATAGAAGACAGTCTTTGAAATTGTGCTGTATTTGACGTTTAAAAGACAAACCCAGTGTTGCATGTACAGCACTGGTTCATGAGCTGATCCCAAGGCTGATTTTCGGAGATGTTCTGTACAGACAGTTGATAGTAACGCTCGGTCCAAGAAACGCTTGGTCAGCACTGATGCTCTGGTGACAAGCCGCTTCTTTATAGTCTTCTGCAGTATTCGTGTTAGCAGGTGGCAATTAGTCTTTCTTCACGCCCCACAGCTTTTCATGGGCCTGCATTTTTCCACAGGGCTTGCCCAGGGTTCTTCACATCCTTTGTTTTATTATTTATTGTCAATGATTCCTTTGCCAAACGAACGGGTACTTCTTCTCACACAGTGCTGCAGCTTGCAGCACAGTAGTTCATTTGCTTCAATGTTAGGACACTTGATGATGTAACAGTGGCCTAAGACTCGATGAAATGTCTGGATGCTTAACACAGCACAATGAGCAAATAATTGATTCATTGACAAAAAATGACTTGGTACTTAACTTGTCACAAAATCTTGAACACATAACTCTTAACTGTTTTAGCAAAGTTGATATGACATCTAAAGGGGTGACACAAATGGTTGAAGTTATGCTGAAATGACAGTGTTGTAAATACGGATTAAGTAGTAAGACAGAATCTGAGACCTCTACAAATTCAGTCTTGGATTCCAGTTGCATTGTGCACTACAATTATGAGATCTTTCAACAAGACTGAGGAGCCTGAACACCTGGGTTAGATCAACACTACTAAAATGGATAGAATCTTTACCCCCTTCCATTGTGGTTGGACCCCTGGTATCAAATTTAATAAGATGAATTGTTGCTTGGAGGTGGATAATTTTTCATCTATATTGTCTGCTTAGTGGGACTCAAGTGGCTGTCATCTATTACAATTGGTCACTAGATCTCCAAGGGTCTACAAGCCCTCTGTTGTGATCTGTACGACATTTTAAATTCTTTCAGGTCAAAAGCATCTGTAGCCCTTGGTCATTTTCTGGTTGAACGTGTCACCTGATACAGTTGATGACATGAACCTACTTGCCTTACCTTGGCCATAACTGCTGCCTCTGAACCTTGTTGCGTGGATGGATTTGGAAAGCAAATCTTTCATTATGAAAGGCTGATTCTTGTAGAAGCATGATTATGTGGGTCAGTGAAAGAGAAAGCAAATGAAAAATAAAGGGAAAGAGAACAAGAGAATAAAGCTAAGATTTTCTGTATGAAAGTACTGGTGGCTTGGTTGGTGTGGGATTGAATATCAAGAAAAGATTATCAGAACTGTTCTGGATTATTCAGCCTGTAGGTAAAAAAACAGATCGGAATAAATGCACAGTCATTGTATCCCCACCGTTGTCCAACTAAACACTAATTTGTATTTGAGCAATATGATAAAGTTCCTCATGTGAACTTCTATGAGTCTTGTTGTGAATACATGCTGGAGGGAAGTAGCTAAATTGCCACTTTGATGAGTCTGACAATTCTTTCTTCATAGCCTGAGCTTTTCTCATGGGAAGGCAGGCCAGTTTAAGGGAAAGGTAAGCGCTTACTGGAAGTCCTGGTTCGGCAGGCTTGGCCCATCCTTCACCTTGATCCCTGCAGGCAAGGGTTGCCCTACACATGCCTGAGCACCTGCTATAAATCAATCACTTTACCCTAATGGTTTCACATTTAGTTCTTTCCTCTCTTTCACGCTGTTTGGCACTTGGCACTAACAAGGCTTGCAAAGCAGCTTTTGAGTATCTGTGTTGTTTGCTGAGGAGAATTTTCATATATGATTTATGGGATTATTTTTGTCGGCTCTCGTTTGATTGTTAAGGCAGTTCCATTTCTGCAGTGCTCGGGAATCGCTTCTTTGAAAAAGCATGTGACATGCATACACATTTTACAAGAGTACCTTCAGAAATATCCCTTAAATTCACAGCAATAGTCTCAGTTCCTTGTAGCATTAATCAAGTTGCTAACATTCATTCCATAGTGACAGAGAATTTGACATGTGCTCTTCCGGTTATTTGGTGTGAAATGTACCTCCTGGGTGAAACAGTGAATGGACATGCTGAAATCCAGCTGAACTCGAAAGGTGGAAGTGCGGAACAGAAGAGATTGAATGCCTGGTGGCATTGGACACACATGTGAATGCCTGTTAGGGTGGAATAAATGAGAGCACATTAAGAGCACCACTCTGGAGATGAAGCTTTTTGCATGCAGCTTCACCTTTGGTGTAACTGTTTATAACTATTTAAATCCTTTGCACTGGAGACCACAGGTTAAAGACCACCGTTTTTAACCACATGAAACAATAGAGGATTGATGAAACTCCAACGCAGGTGTTAGATTTGCTTGCGTAGGCCGTAGTAACGGATGCATATTAAGCACGTTTGAATTGGGAGCTGTTCAAAGCTGTGTATTTAGCTGATAAGCTAAATTGTAAATTGTTTTATGTTCTTTTCTTTTTAAAATACCATTTACTAAATTGTCTACGTTGTTATAGTTCAATATATGTATATATATATCATAGGAATTTTGATATCTTTCTTAAGGTGGTAAGATGAGCATGAACTGATTGACACAGAGATGTCTTGGACAGAATAGTGAAACACTTGCAGTGACTAATGCAGTGACTGATGTGTGATTTTCCTATTTGATTGTTGATTGACAGGCTCTGTGATTCTCCTTGTGTCTCCTCTCTAAATGTGGAAGTTGGGTTCAGATATACTGTATGTATGCCAGGTGAAGTTACACGTATTGACCACTAGAGGCTTGTGAATTATTCTTTGACATTTATTTCCTGTGCATGAAGATAGTTCCAGTTGTGAGGAGAAGTTGGGCAATGTAATTAGAAAATGTTTAATATTTATCTATGTGTTAATACTGAGTGCTGTTTGCGTATATTACAGTGAAGGAAAGAAATATCTTATTCAGAGTGTTAATATCAATTATACAGTATATGTATATAAGCAGTGCTCTCCACTAATATTGGCACCCTTGGTAAATATGAGCACAGAAGGCTGTGAAAATTTGTCTGTATTGTTTAACCCTTTGATCTTTTGTTTAAAAAAAAGTCACAAAAATACTCTGCTCTCATGGATATCAAACAATTGCAAACAAAACACAGGTATATATATATATATATATATATATATATATATATATATATATATATATATATATATATGTGTGTTAAATACAGGTGTGCAACAATTATTGGCACCCCAATGAATTCATATGAGAAAAATATATTTGAAGTATACATTTTTATATATAAATCAGAAATGAGCTTATACTTTCAGTGAGAGGAAACAAGTCTTTCTTACAAATTCTTGTTCTGTGCTCTGAAAAAAAGGGTTTTTTTTGCTGCTTATAGTCTCTGCAACAGAGTGAGACAGTCTGAGAGAGGAAGAAATAGAGAGACTCGTTGCCTTGAGGTTACTTATCTAACTATTTGTTGATTGACCTTTGACCCTCCTGTCAGTTTGTGCACTCTTTAATGTGATCTAGGGTTTCAGTGGACTAACCCACAGAAGAACAGGCATCAGGTGATCCCCATATGTACAAAGGTGTGTACACACAATGCATAGTTACGACTGCAGGTTTTCACTAATATGGTTTAGAAAGGATTTAATCTGGATATTTTATTCTCAAAATGTAGTAGACTGCTCTTGATGATAATTAATGTAAATATAGGATTATGTACTAAAAGTTCCTACAGATATTTTATAAAATGCCTGTACTGTACACACAAAATAGGTTTCCAAGTCCTGTATAATTTCAGACTGTTCCTTCCTTTATTCATTCATGCATGCGTGCATTTATTAATACACTTTAACTCTTCTGCCCTTTATTCATCTTTGCTCATCTTAAAATTAGGAATATGTAGATGAGCACTTCAACTCTATGAACAAATATCCTTACACTGCACACAGGCAATATCACTATCAATAGTAATATTTTTGGTTCCTTCTCTTAACTGAGTTTCTACATTGCATTGCCTCTGGCATGTGAATTGTAGAGCTGCAACAACTAATCGATAAAATCAATAATAATTGATTATGAAAATAGTTGTCAACAAATCTCATTATTAATTAGTTGGTCTGCACACAGCGTTTTTACTCACTACGTTACTTCTGTTTCGAAAACACGCATCAGAGAGTAAATACTAAAGTTGTGTCCCAAATGACGTACTATAAACTTCCACTATGCACTGTGTACTCTACCATCTAGTCTGTGAATTTTAGAAAGGTAATATCGTCTCAAAACGAACACTAGTGTTTTTTTTACTACCAGGAGCTATAAGCCGCTTCCTAGTCGACAGTGCATGATGTCATACACACGTAATGTGATGCCGCTAGCTTTAACAGATACCCAGAGTCACCGACGATGACTTTCTTCAGTTTACTGTTTATATACTTACTGTAGTTTATTTTATTTATAAATATTTATGCATTATTTTTATGGATGCACAAAAAGCACTGAATTAAACTACAGTCCTAAATGAATAATATATATTCTGGTGTGTGTTTGTGTGTATTGGGTTCTTTTCAGTATGACATACTTGGACAAACAGTTGTGTAAAGTTTTAGTCTGAAGTTTATATTTGTAACACTCAGTTTGTGAATTAATCGATCAATCGGGAAAAAAATTATCGGCCACCTAATCGATTACGAAAATAATCGTTAGTTGCATCCCTAGTGAATTGTAATGATTGTTATGTAATCTTTAGATTTCCTAACAATTTCATAACTGATGTTACATTTCTCCATCCGTTCACACACATTTCAGGTTTCATAAAGACATGTACATCACTTCTTGAGTTCAGGCTTCACAGATGGGCTATACATGCTGTATAAGCCAGATAGCCTTGAAGTGGATGTGCACTATAATTATATATTATACATATATGATTATATAAGCAGTATGTCAGACAGCAGAGTTGAGCAGCAGGCATCAGTCACAACTCAGAGGGAGCGCGGAGGAGATGACAAGCCGTAGAGAGGAAGGGAAGACAGAAAAAGAAAGCACAGGAGGAAAAGCTAGACTGAAAAAGATGAGATGAAAGGATGGGTCAGATGAAAAGTAGAGTTTGAGAAACAGAGAGATGATAGTAAGAAAAGACAAGGACAATGAAAAAAGAGAAATTACAAGAGAGGCTTTGGATTTGTACATGTGTATGTATGCTTGAGTATATGTTTTATATTGATGGAAGTAGTTGGTATGCGGCACATGATTCATTTCATAATCAGAATGAAAAAATGCATATTGAAATGCTTTAAATATAAACCAGTATAAATATCATTCCTTTCTCCATGCCTAGCCCTGTCTGTTTTCAGAGCAGCCTGATTGCAAACTAGATAAAAGAAAAGAGCAGGACAGTGTGGGTCGTCTCCCACTGGCTCCAAAAAGCTTAGATTCTCAGACATCTGGCAGTCTGCTTGTCGTTTTTTAATTTTATTTTAAATGTTCACAGACAGACATTTTAAATGGGCAGGCAGAGTATACTACACGCACAGTTCTGACAGTTAATGAGTATTTGTGGAAACATAAGTTGAATATACCTTTGCTAATCATCATCAGCATAGCTTCAGTTGAGCTCTGCTTTACTACTCTAATCTAGTCTTATGGCACTTTTCCACCACACGGTACGGCTCGACTCGCCTGGACTCTGCTTGCTTTTTGGGTAGTTTCCACTGTGGATAGTACCTAGTACCTGGTCCTTTTTTTAGTCTCGGTCGAGCTGAGCTGATACTAAATGTGAGCCAGGCACTGAGGGAGTAGGGAATTCTCCTTAACGAGTGGTTCTGTATTTTGCCTGAATAAATGTGTCATTTAATACATACTTTGCGTATGGTAATATTCTATTAATCGAAAATTATGTATCATTTATCTCATTACAGATAAAATAAAATTACAACAAAGGCTTCTGTGTTAGATTTTCACATCTCGCTTGTTACCGATTTACAAACAGACATTTATAGAAGTCACTCCTCTCACAGCTGAATCTAACTGGGGCATATCAAGCACTACATAGGGTCTAGAACGCCGTTATTTTATATACTTAATAGGGTCCGTGTTCAGTGAACAGGAGAGGCTTTTGGAATAGAGCCTGACCGTGTATCTGTACAGGGCTTCAATATTACAACATTATTCCTGTGTGAAGGCGAGTGGAAGTTGGCACACATGTAGAGGCAGGACTAAACTGCAGTGGAAAAGCAAGCAAAGTAAAGTGAGCTGAGTCGAGCCCAGCCGAGCCGTACCGTGCAGTGGAAAAGTGGCTTTAGAGATAGTTTCTGCAGGAAGGTGGCTCTTCATGAGTGGGTTTTGGTAAATATCATTTAGGCCTAATTGTTAGGTATATAATGAAAAACAGATTTTCATACTTAAGGAATTAATATCAGACATGTTTCTTATTATAATGTTTCAACTGCAGTTGAAGAAATGGATCACACAAAAATACAAGAAAGTGTTATTTTAACAGTCCATACAGGATGTTGCAGAGTTTTTTTTGTGCTTTTTTGCAGAAAACGACTTGAATTGGCTACCCTGCATGAAATTGTTTTGTTTTTGCACAGTTTTTCATAGTGATGTTTGTTGGTAAATGAGACATTTTAGCTGTACTTATGTTCAACGCACGTGAATCAAAGGGGGCTTTGACTGAATGCCCGTTATGATGACGTCACATGGCAGGTTGTGATGACGTCACATGACACGTCTTGGTCCAAATCTGCAGAAAATCTGCTGCAATTTTGAAAAATTTCAAGCTCCTTTGAATAGTGCCCTTCTGAGTTTCCTTGATTTTGCATTAATTTCTATGACTGTAAAATCGCAAAATTCTGGTGGGACTGTATTAATGTGCTGTAGTTTCTACATAGAAACGTACGTAGAAAATCTTTCTATTAAAGCTGTGTTCAATATTTTACCTAGCAAATGAATTAAATAAGTCAAAGTCAAATGAACATAAGTCTAATCATATGCAAAAATTCTAATGATGTAAACCTATCTTATGAAAGTTGTGAATACACCCTGCTTCAGTATAACAAATAAAGTTTGATCTCTGAGCATGTAGAGAGAGATGATGGGCCAGTTAAAAATAAATCATAAAAAAAACTAAAGCCAAACCAAAGCTGATGTCTTTTGGCTGCTTTACATTAGAACTCTAAAACCCTTCCATTAATACACTGGCTCCCTCTTTGTGTGCGATTGGCATGAACAAGGCACTGGGTTGCCAAAGCAAACCCATTTTGAAAGCTGGAACAGACCATCCTAAAGCAGTATGACCAGCTGTAGCAGCATGATGCACTGGGTGTTTTTTCCTGCCTGTTACACATCGATCAAGTTTATTTGAGCCAGACGAGCACCAAATCTCTCAGCCACCCTTATGAATATGAGCAAAATGACATACAGCCACATGTTCTAAAGCTGCCAAGATAGAATTGAATTCAACAAACTAAAACTGCTCAAGTTTCAGTGAGCAAAGAAAGAGCTGAGGGAGCACGGGCAGAAAGAGCTGCCCGTGTTTCTGTCTGTGGATCTCATTTATACCCAGTCAGCCAAAATATTCATTTATCTTGCTAAACCAGGGCTTCTCAACTCCAGTGCTCTGTATAGTTTGAAGCTTATTCTTCCTCCAACATACTTCATACAAGTAATAGTTATGAATACCTGATCACCAGGACTGGAATTCAGAACATTGCCTGGATTTATAGGAAATGCAGTGATGTTAGCCTAGTGAGTGTAAATACACTGTGTATGTGTGTGCGTGTGTGTGTATGCGTGCCTTGCATGATGCATCCTTGGTATGCCCTTATTTATCCCCTCACTCCTATGTGGGTTCTGTAAATCTGAGCATGAAAATTCTAGTTGAAGTTCATGCCCAGGCTCATTTCACGCTTCAGTGTCTCCCTTCATGTGTGTGGCGTGTGTGGCGTGTGTGTGCGTGTATGTGTGGCATGTGTGTGCGTGTGTGTGTGTGTGTGTGTGTGCATGCAGATGTGTGAATCTCTCTGTCTAGTGTGTGGCAAATGGGTGACTGAGTAATTCTGCATTTTATATATAACTGTTTTCCATTTTCATGTTATGTGTTCTTTCTGACGGACAGGTGATTTGTCTTGTTTCTTTTGGAAAACTTCTTTGTTTCACTCCATTCGTGCATTCATTCAGCAAATTAACCCTACATGTGTTTTAATGGCAGACTTTAGACAATAATTTTGTACCCCTATCAGTTCAAAATATCTCCCATTTTCACATTTCTCCATTATCATGAGAAGAGACAGCTTTCAGATGTAGCCATATTGGAACGGTATAAAAGACGAGACACGCTTTGTAAGATCTGTAGTGCTCCTGTGAAATAAATTATTTTGTTTCCTCATTCTGATTTTGCTTTTACAAAGAATGCTAAAGTGTCTGTTTTTTTTTAAAAAAAATTTGTATGAATTTGAAGTGACTTTTCTCTGATCTTTTATCCCATGACATCTTCATCTGTACTCTGTGCTGCTTGCCTGGAATTCAGATAAGATAAAGCAGGGCTAAAAAGCTATGGAGCATCACACTGCACTGTGGGCTATAGCTTTCTGTTTGCTGATAGGATGAGCCTTGAACTTTGGTTAAAAAAGATGACATGGGATACATCATCATAGTGATTGAGGATGGTGTACTCAGTGAAACAGAAACTTTTGTCTGCTTACTGGTCACAAGTTAGTGCTGAGCTGTTTACCAGTCTAAATGAGAAAGTGCTGGATTTGTTCTTATTCTACCTCCTGAGTGAATGTTTCTCAGTTTTGCACACATGTGGGCATGTTGTTCTGACAGCTTTATATTCAGCCACCACACAGTAAAACAGGGTAGATGAAGGAATAAGACCTCCAGGCTTGGTTCAATTCCTTCCTCCACTCTATATGCGCGGAGTTTGCATGTTGTCCCCGTACTTCGGGGTTTTCCTGTGGGTACTCCGGTTTCCTCCCCAGATCAAAGACATGTTTGGCATGTGGCATTTCCAAATTGTCCGTAGTGTCTGATTAGGTGTGCGATTGTGCCCTGCAGTGGGTTGGCACCATGTCCATGGTGTCCCCCGCCTTGTGCCCAGAGTTCCCTGGGATAAGCTCCAAGCTCCCCGTGACCCTGTGTAGGATAAGCAGAATATCAATGTATGGATTGTTCACTATGGAATGATTTAACCGTAATTTGTTCTCTGATTAAATTTTTTGGTTTTTACATGTCATCTTTTTTTTGAGATTGCATTAACAAATGTGTGTACTGTGATACCCAGTACATACAGCAAAGAACAGAGTGCATTTATATATATATATATATATATAAAATACTTGGTGAATATTTGAAGCCAGAGTAAGTTTCATTCCACCTTGATGTATGTCTTTCTTGTGTTTTGAGGCATTTTGGCTTGAGTCAAGTGGTACCAAGCAGGCTTTGATGAATGACTGCAGGTAGGTGTGTGCTGGTCTGTTTGTGGCAAGGATTAGTGTTTTAAACCTGATGAAGGCAGCTACAGGGAACTAGAGGAGGGAAAGCAGCAATAGAGTGATGTGGGAGAACTTGTAAAGGTTGAATATACATGTCTTGCTGCATTCTGTATCAGGTACAGGGGTGTACTGGTATTCAGGGTTTGTACTGGTGTACCAGTCAGGAGTGAGCTGCAGTAGTCCAACCTCAAGATGACAAGGACCAAGTGGTCTCTGGTGCTTGCGCCATAATACGCCATTACTGTCCAAAATGTAAAACATTACCATGATATAAACCTTCATTTCCTAGTCACAAGCTAAAGATTTTGCTGTGTTTGCCAAACACAGGTCATTGCCTTGTTTGCCTCAGGTTTACAGTGTTACTGAACATGCTATGTCTTATTTAGACATACAATATACATATTTTAGTGTTGTTCCTTTAGTTTCCGTGACATCAAAGATGAAATACAAGGCATGGTTTAGTAAGTAAGGAATAAAACATGATAGGACGTGCTGTTATAGGAAAACATTCTAAGGCGGGGTACTGTGATGCTGTTACCACTCCAAGTTGATCATCACAGCATGTCCTCTTACACCATGTCATCCTTGTCACTTACTGTAAAAAAAAAATTTACTGTCTCTGTCATAGCAGTACTTTGTTGAACCACAATGTCCTGCCTGTTACAATGAGAATGTTTATGATGTCGCTTTAAAAGTTCTCATCTGTTACTATGTGATGTCAGAGAGAGTGATCTGTATTACCCCTTCTGTTACCCTGCCACTATTTATGATGTCACTGCGGACATGTCCATCTCACAGGCTGTAGTTACTTTAGTGAGGTTTTATGATGTCAGAATGGCAGTGTCCTCCTGGAGAGCTTGTGTTTTATCTCTGCAGTATGTCAGCTCCTTTAACTCACACCTCACTTTACGAGCCCCTGCGCTGTCTTTCCCACGGAACTTACACTCCAGTAGCACTCACCCCATTAAAAAGCACCGGTAGGGCTTTGACAAAAGACCGTGAACTTGCAGGACGGCTTTTATGCTGTACATTTTGGTTTTTTGTTCACAACTTTGCATGCTATGCTTGAAGTTTTACGGTTAGAATGTAATTGTCACTCACTGTGTAGCTTTGGTTTTTTTTTGTTGTTTTTTTTACATTGCTGTGGAGCACCCATAATAACGATAGGAGCGGTAGATGTGAAAGTGTCTCGTCAAAGTTTCACATAGTGTCTGAACAAACTATCAGTGACAGCGATAAGCCCTTTTCTATCTTATTTATTCATGTATGCATGCTTACTGCCTGATGGGGCTTCCCCAGAATGTGTTTTTGTCTGGATGAAATTGTTTGTTGATGGCAGTTGAGAACAGTAAATACAAATTTTGCTCTTATTAATGGAAACGCGCTTCTAAAGTAGCCATTACCCATAATGCTAAACCATTCTTATTTTAAATCACTCTCTCTTATGGTGGCTGAGATCAATAAAGCCTCCAACATGTTGACATGAAGAATTATCGAATGCTGCTGATGCTCCCATTTATGGCTTTTTTGTTTCTAGTGATCATACACACTTCGGGACCATTAAGCTTCTTAGAATTATTTAACCCTCAACAGCCTGTTTTTTTAAATGCTGTTTCCATATTGTCTTGCATGCAGGTTGAATTCATTTGAATTCAAATTAAGGTACATAATATGATTGTAGCCAAATACAAATATATTATTCGGATTGAACGGATAATATATCCAAAATGGATACAAAGAAAAACACGAATAGGAGGTGCATTACTTGTTTTTTTGGGTTTTTGTTCATATGACATATGGATGAGACTAGAGGTGTGCATCAAGACATCATGTGAATAAGAAGTTTTTATTTTCATGCAGACAGGCGGTTAGGTATGAATCTCACAGGAAAATAGAAAGACCACATTCATTAATGTGAACGTGAGCAATGCATGTACAATGATGCATTTGCAATGTCCATTTATTCATCCTAGAGTAACTGCCTGGTCAGGGTTGTGGTGGTTTAAATTAGGCTGCTAATTTGTTTAGGCCTACATTTTGGGAAATACAGGCGACTCATTTACAGATACAAATTTTTGGAGTAAAAAACAGATATAGACAGTGGCATTGTATTACACCCCTAGTACATACCGTGGGCGGCTGTGGTAGAGCGGGTGGTAGAGCGGATTGTCCACAAATCGTAGGGTTGGCGGTTCGATTCCCGTCCCACATGCCAAAGTGTCCTTGGACAAGACGCTGAAACCCAAGTTGCTCCAGATGGCAAGCTAGCGCCTTGCATGGCAGCTCTGCTGCCATTGGTGTGTGAGTGTGTGTGTAAATGGGTGAATGAGAACCAGTGTAAAGTGCTTTGAAACCGCTAAGTTTAAAAAAGCGCTATATAAGTGCAGACCATTTTCCAGACCATTTAAAGGTTTTGTGCAACACAGACATCCTTACTCCTCTTAAAGAAGTTGTCATCCTGTCCCTGTGGCCTTGGATACCTGTAGAGTTTTATTAGTCTGTCCACAGAAAGGTTGGATTTTCTGAGATATCTGTCTAGCCAAGGTGTCCAAACATGATCTGACTACTTCTAGCTCTGGCCTGGAGGTCGTCAGTATGGTGGAAACTCAGCCAGAAAAGGAGGTGTAATCAGGAGGTGGCTCTCTGTTGTCCAGTGCATGTCTAGGCAGCCAGTGCACCACATAACAAGTCTCTGTACATCTGTTCACAGATTTAGTGGGTATGCAAGCATGCAAGTATGCAGATGGTTCGTGTCTTCACACTTTGGAATGCTGTGATTAGCAGGACAGCAAAGGTGCTGGCTAAATAGCTTGTTCATGAGTTATCTTTCTCTTGCCCCTTAGCCTTTGTCAGGTACTATTCCTGTTGTGTTGTACTCTGAACATCTTGTGCATTCTGTTTTTTTACTCTTTCTCACTGAACTGTAGAGCAATTTGTTCAAAACCATGTAAGGTCTGCAGAATAAATGCGTTCCTTTTTAGATCAGCTTTACTCTCATTGTGCTTTACTGAGTGTGCATGTTTTCGACTGAATATGTTTGAGAGAGTGTGGGAGAGGGGGCTTGTATGCGCGTGCTAGACAATGCTTAATTGACTCTCAAACAATGGCCCAGAGAAGATCAGAGTGAGCTGTGAGGGGTTTGTTATGTCTCCCAGTGAGGGGCTTCCTGAACACATAAAAGAACGCACAACGCCCAAAAATATGAGTGCAGAGAGACGTGGAAGCCCTGTCAGCACCTTCCTATGGCCTTCAAAGAGATCATTCTATCCTCCCAATACTAATACATAAATCCAATTCTACACACACAAAGACAGGTCCACAGCCTTAATATATTTGCTTGTATTTCCTAATTTGTAAGTCGCTTTGGATAAAAGCGTCTGCTAAATAAATAAATGTAAATCTAATGTAATATATTTACCCACGCTTTCAGAACAGACAGACTTATTTCTTGTTTCTGTCTTTTCCATAGCTCTCAATTTCTCTGAGACATAATGAGGGCTTACGTGTTGATTGAATTTGTAATGATTTATATAATAATGCTCAAGGCTGCTACATGAGCTTATCCAATCTCAGTAGCAGAAACTAACTGAAGTATCAACAGCTGTGAAAAGGATCAGTCTGCTCTTTGTTAAAGTGTTAAAAATAACACCACTACAGGTCACACCCTACATAGCCCTGTTTTCAAGACTGTAGAGACAGGCCTGTGGCCAAAGCACATGCATATAGTGCTTTCCTATTCTGTCATTTCCTGTTTTCACAGGAAGTAAAGGGAGATAGCTTAGGCACACAAACACTGAGAGAGATACAGTGGAGGGCGGTTCTGGAAGCTGTCTCTCAGGTAAAACACACACACACAGGCGGTTGCTTAAATCCCACTAATGAGCCTGGCCTGCTGCATGTGTTTAGGAAAGGAAACTTTTGTGGGAATGCAGTTAATCATTTCTGTAATGTTGACCTCCTTCCCAGGACGCTCTCTATGACCTGTGCACAATGCGTGCTTCCGAAAATGCCGACTCGCTTTTGTTTTTCTGTCTCGTTCCATCCATCACACTCATATGAGTCGCTGTGCAAGGGGAAGTCAACACCTCTCTTCATATGTAACTTCCTCTAGTGGATTCATTACATGGAGCATTTTTCCCCCCATTGAATTTCTCAATGTACACCTGCAAGAATGTCTGATTATTGCAGGTGGAGACTGAAATAATCACCAAGACTGATACACTTGTCTATCTGCTATAAGAAATCTGTTCAAGAATTGAATTTGATCCATATCTTCAATGGTTAATTTCTATTAATATATAAGCAAATATGGAAAATGTATAAATAAATTATAAATAATAATTAATGAACAAAAAAATACAGATTTACATTTTTTTTTATTAAAATCACAGGTCAATTTAGCTACATAAAATATCTAGAACTATGAAACAACTACAATGCAGAAATATTATTTTGTTATTGTATACTATATATTACATATCTTGTATAATTTTGGTGATGTTGATGATCTGAAAAATTGTCA
The DNA here is from genome assembly GCF_001660625.3 of Ictalurus punctatus. Classification (NCBI taxonomy): domain Eukaryota; kingdom Metazoa; phylum Chordata; class Actinopteri; order Siluriformes; family Ictaluridae; genus Ictalurus; species Ictalurus punctatus. Next base: position 17,310,833 of record NC_030424.2, on the reverse strand, counting down.
GTTAAGTAGAGGTCGGAACATAAACACCCTTGAATTCATACTGCAGTTGTTAAATTCATAGATCTCAGTGAAGAACATGTAATATTAACAATACACTGTGTGATATTAAACAAACTTGATCACATGACTAACCTTTGTTGACCGTCACTGTATACAGAGAATCATTAGACAAACTGAGATAATTATGTGATGTTTGTTTTTCAGACTTTTTAAATATGTAAATTTGCTTGGCAGATACATAAATAAATGAACATATTAAAAATATAATGTTGACAGATTAATGATTAATGATTAGTCCGTTTTTTCAGTGTATATGATCACTTCTTAAGTACTCCTGACATATCTCCATATCTTCCATCTCCTTTAAGGCTTTCTTTTAGATTCCCAGCCAAAGATGCATACAGAGCCGTCTCTCTTCATAAAACCATTACATATAATCTGGAATTTCCTAGACAGCTAATTAGAAAGGGGAATAATTATTAACCTTGGCAAAAGACAACAATCTCTATCTGTTTAGCCTGGAGCCACTTTTAACCAAATTGCCAGTTTAATGTTGAAGGAGACCTGTATGTACTGTAGAAAGCCAAGTGTCATGGATGCTTTTTTACTTTCATTACAGAGCTACCACTAGACTCACGCTCACAGAAGTGTATGGTTGGTTTGTGTTTTCTAAACATTTAGATGACCACAGAAACTCTTCAGCAACTTACTGTATTACGCTCAGTGTTTCTTTCCTGCACCATTGCTTTTGTCAGAGACAACATGTGAATACTTAAACAGCAGAACCAAGAGTGGATCGTGTTTAATGTCTGAGGCCAGAGCCGTCTGTTTCCTGTAGTGCATGAGAAAAAGCGCTTAGAGAGGAAGTCTTCCTGTTCCTGTGCTGTGTTTGGGTGGAGAGGGATTGTTTGAGGTTTTGAAGTACCAAAGCATGTGCAAATACTTTAGTCCTGATGTTAAACATAAATAATTGCAATAAAGATTGATTGTGCTTTTAAAAAGCAACTTCAGTGAATTTTGTGAAAAATGTAGCAAACTGCCTGTCTGAAATACATGTGTATATTTGTGACTTGGGCTGATTTAGTGGTTGTTTCAAAGGATGGGTTTAGTCTCTCAGAGATGTTAATCAGTGTGTGTGTGTCTGTGTGTATCTCCATGTGTATTGGTGTCTTGTAAATCACCTCTTAAATAAGCGGTAAGGCTGCTGTAGACATGGTGTGTCTATGCTGGTGCACAGTGGGCAGAGAGGAAAGAGAATGAAATAAAATGTCAGAGGTCATTGCACTTGAAGGCCTGTCTCTGTTGGGGGAGCACTGCTGTGCAGACCTCCACAAGCTGCCCTATTAGCCGACCTTTAACCTTTGACCCCTTAGCCTGCAAATAAGCCCTCAGGCACAGACTGTGAACATGCTTACGCATCCCTAATCCCACATTTATGTGCTGTGTGTATTTGTAATGCTTGGGTAAACCTTACGTATATGTCAACCAAGCCTGGCCCGTGCATTAGATTAGGCATCCATTGTGCCATTTAAAACAATGATGTAATGTATCACAAGCTATTTTTATTTATTCCAAATTCAGATAACCAGACTGCTTTTGGAAAGGATCTGAATCCTGTTGCCTGGAGTACTGAGTGGGTGTAATGTTTGGCTCATTCACTCCCACAGTGTGCTGCTGACTGGTAATGCACCTCCAGCAGTAGAAAAGTCGTTAAATTAATGTAATGGTCACATACTGTAATGCATTCTCATTCATATGCAGATTCAACCTGGGCCCACGCTGCTCTCTTGACACTCACTGACACCTGTGATAGGACTTTCTGCACTGCTTCCATGTTTTAACTGGTATGGTGTATGGTGTTGTAATGCTGTTTGATGTTTATTAGTGTGCTTATTCACACAGTGGATGACATAATTGTCTCATCCTGGTTAGCCTGATGCAACTGTATATACTGGTAAATTTCAGATACAGACCAGGAGGCAGAGGGAGAAGTCAAGCCAAGTGGTTTTATTGTTATTTCTATATATAATGTGTACATTGGAATGAAATGTAATGTCTTCAGGACCAGAGAGAGCACAAAGTTCTTGATCAACTAAAAAAGGTGTGTTAGATTTGGGTTGGAGATGAAACCTGCAGGAAGGTACATCTCAAGGAAGTAGGTAGGTATACAGGATAACAAACACAAAATGTAAACACACGGCAATGTTGAGTGTAAGAAATACAATAAATACACAGGACAGCACGCTAACTCGACAAGGCAATAGAATGATATTGGATGGAATGCATGGTTGAGAAAGACCAGGACATAACTGTACAGTGCAAACAATTTTCGGTAGACTACACTTTCAAGCAAAAAAAGGGAGCTTAGAAGCCTCTGGCGCATGAACATATCTTTCCTTTTATTTTCAATATTCAGTCTACAGGACTTTTTCTTTTTTTTCCTGGCCAGACAACAGTGCCAGTGAAATGAGAGCAATCCACAGTTGAAAAAGTACAGGCAATCATCCCCCTGTCTATGCTTTTTCTTCACACTGAGCCTTTTTCTCGCTTCATGTAATTTTGCCATTTCAATTCAGCCCATTATAACTCAGGGCCGCCCTCACCCTTCTAACCTCACTTAGTCGAATGTGGAGTGAAGGGACTTTTTTTGTGTGCTACAAGGCCGTTTGCAGCCTCCTCTGTTGTTCCTGTCAGACGCAGTGACTAAACGGCCATTGTCTGTATTCTTGATAAGTAAATCTCTTAACAAAAAGCGGACAGAAAAATAGGAGGAAACCCCATTTTACTATTTGTAAGTGGATAATGTGTGTGTGTGTGTGTGTGTATGTGTGTGTATGTGTGTGTATGTGGGTGGGTGTGGGTGGTTGTGGGCGTGTGTGTGTGTGTGCGTCCTCACTTGTCCATGTGCCTGGTCTAGATAGAGATGGGTTATGGTGATTCTCTCCCTATCTGAGCATCTTTATTGAGTTTGTCTAGACGTCTCTATTAGCCCAAAGACAGCATTCATTCCGTTCATGCTGCAGTAGCCTCAGATGTTTCTATCAGCAGCTCCATGGTCTCTAAATACCTGCCACACAAAGAAAACCGCTTAATAGATGGATAATGGGAAATTAGAATTTCATTGCCAACTGCAGGATTCACATTCTTACTTGACACACTGAATTATCGGGATTAATTGTGGTCTATTGAGTTCAGCTTATTTATTTACTGCTCAACATGCTTCATTTCCTGATTCGTCACTCAGACCCATTGTTGTGCTAGTAGGCTAAAGTGTAATGGCCTAATGGCCATTGCTTTAATGTCATGAAATTAGTTTTCAAGCTGTTATTGGAGTTATGAGGGCATAGTGTAGATTGACTCAATATGTGCCAGCATACTGAGATTGTCATTTCCTTCATTTTCTTAGAAAGGTTAAAGAAGCAGTTGGTAATCTTTGTTAATTTTTTAAGTAATGTATATGGCTGTTACATGCGGCAGTCATTCAGTCCTAAAGCAGCAATGCCACACTCTGAAGTTTGTCTAGTTTCAGCTGTGAATGACCAAATCTAATTTCTGAATGCTGATGTGCAGCTTTAGATTAACCTTGCTGCTATTGAGAGAGCAATCTCATCAGGACTTGTGCAGTGTGTTGTGAGTGGGGGCATCTTATGTGCTGGAGTGTTTTCCTCTTCCTGTTTGTCGTCTTTACTTAGCAATTAACTTCTTAACTTCTTTGAGCAAGACAAGGTAGGCTGATTTCAGCTTCCTTTGCCTGGTCCTTTCAGATATATTAGGAAACAGAGAGGAGGCTTAATGCACAAATGTTTCTTGGTTATCATTTAATGTCAGTGTAGTGCATTTCAGTGGTAAAGGTTTTGATTTATTTCTTGACAGTGTGCACCTCTATGTTTATTCTTTCTGAAACCTCCTAAGGTATAAATAACCTTATGTTATTCGATGCTGTAAATCTCTGTTTATGATGTTTTAGTACATCACCATTCTTAAGATCACTTTAGTGGTGCTTTCCTGGTTCAGATTTTATTGGGGACCGGCTGGTGTATCCATTTAGTTGTTAACCTGCAGTTGTCCTTTTTGGGTATAAGCTATGTACATAAGAGGGTCATGAATTGCTGTAAAAGTGCAATGGCTTTTTCACCTGCTTTTGTTTTTTTCTGAATTGAGAGCACACAGACTATAAATGCTATCTTCAAACATCTCCATGTTGTTTTATTTGGCTGAACTGGGAGCTGAGTTTGTCCCCTGTAAACATTTTCTTTACCTCAGTCCATTAAGACCACTCTTATGTCATTGGAAGAGGTCAGAGGGGCTATGAATGAGGGAGATTAAAGTGAGGAAAAGAGGTAGTCGACGGTATAAATGAACCCACAAAGATGTATCATGGTGCTGTGGTTTCGGCATTGTACAACTCGTCATTTCATGGATGAGTTCACTCTATACCTGGCTTAGATCATGTACTGTGTGTGAAGGGTAAATAAATTCACAGAGCCACAGCTTGTTGCTTGTCCTCAGTCCTCTCATGAATAGAGAAGAAGCGTCTCCTTGCTGCAAATTATCCCCCACCATACACACCTGCACATACAAACCCACGTCTCAAGGCAATTTGTATGCAATGAAAATTCAAGGATCTACTAGCTCGTTCTGTGTATTTCCATAAACATCAAATTCAGTGAAAAGAAGTACATCATCAAGGGCAATCTGAGGACTTTCATTGTCTGAATAGTTATTTTTCATCGCTTTTTTCATCAGGTAGTTTAAGTGGGCACTTGCAGAAGCAGTTGAGCTCATATATAAACACACACCAGTGTGTCCTCAGAGAGATGAAGCCTGAATGTAGCAGTTTGCTGTACTCTTAGATCAGGCATGAGATCAAATAAAGCTTTAATCGAAGAATGTTTCATTGTAGTTTCATGAACTGGAGCGACACCACAGGACCAAAGTTTAGTATCTGTCTGACATCTACATGCATGGCTTTGTGTTATGTGTGCAGAGCTGCTATTAGGCACATTTCAAAATGAACATGTTTAGGAAAAAGAGTACTTTAGGGTAAAATCTACCCTCAGTATACATTTGTGAATGATTAATTTAACAGGATGGAGTTAGATTTAATTAAACTGATTGTGAACACAAGCCTGTTGATTTGTACTGCCCAATAGGGATGGGCGATATCTTATAGTTTGCGATATACCGGTAGAAATTCTCCCCTACGATAAGAATTAGCCTTGTAGTGATAATAAGGATACAGCCTAGGCGATGACGTATTACTGTGTGCGATGGTTTGCGACCCCTTCTCAGCTCGTGTGCAGAGCGAAAACAAGTATGGCGGAAGGCGGACATGAAGCTGCGGAGGAGTTTATCGCTAAACGAGGAGCTACCTCTACAATCTGGAACTGGTTTGTTATAGAAAATCAGTTTTACTTTTAGATCAGTGTTTGTGTTTCTGAGGCTCTTGAGAAACGAAACGAAATTGCGTTTCTCCAAGCTCAAATGTGCAGAAAAAAACGTATGTATATATATATATATATATATATATATATATATATATATATATATATATATATATATATATATATATATATATATATAAAATCACATACTTTTTTTTTCTACACATTTGAGCTTGGAGAAACGCAATTTCGTTTTGTTGTGCATTCCTTGTTGTATGGTCTGAATGACAATAAAGTTCACTTTGACTTTGACTTATATTGTCACTGATATCGTTATCGCAATAAATACTAGAAAATATTGTGATATAGATTTAAGTCCATATCGCCCATCCCTACTGCCCAAATATCTGTCAAATTATTACAATGAAAAAAAGATGAGGCTCTTCCAAACAACTTCATAGCTGAATGAAATGGGATCATTTGAATTGTACATGAAGAATGCTGTATTCAGAGTTTTTGTTTATATTACAGCTTGAGTGGAAAGTGTAAATTATGTTTTTGTTTGAATGTAGTGTAAATCTGAGCTTCAGCTGTGCGATATTGTGAACATGTGACTTAGTGTTCAAGCAACTTCAAGAAGAATTTGAAAAGAAAAATCAAATCAAAAACATTTAATGTCATTTATGGTTCGTAGAGCGACTCTAATAAAAGATAAACAAATGTGCCTCGTGTTGAAGAAAATTTAATTCAGTGGCACACATTGGGTCTAAACAGATCTCACGCTCACATGTTGTATCATTTTTTTTGAATACTAAAACTCAAAGAAAAGATTTTTCTAGCTGTTTTATACCTAGAGGGATGGAAGAAAATGAGAACGTGAGAAAGAGAGAAATGAGAGTAAAGTGAGAAGTAGTGAGACAAGGGGGCTGTCCAAACACTCTGACAAAGAACATGTTTCTTTTGCAAGCTTGTGAGCTGAAAAAGGCAATTAAATGAGCAAGTGATCATGGTCTCTATCATGGATACACAAAAACATTCCACTGTACTTGTGTGTTCTGATGGAGTTTTTATGTTATGTCTGAGTGTAACTAACTTTAGCATCTTACATACACTACAGTAGTACTGGAAACAACAGATCTTTAAAACCAAGTTTAGTCGTCCTGGATAGGAATAGGCCTTAAGCTGCAGACACATATTAGTAGACATTTATTACGATCACTATAGATGAACTGATCCCATTTTTTTGAGACGTCTAAATATTGGCTGATACTGATCTAAAACTGACATTGTTTTTCTGTAATAAATGCAGAAATTGTATAAAAGCTGTGTTGCTATAAGGATCCCCTATTGGCCCTTATTTTGTTATTGTTCATTATGTGCTCACGATGTTAAATAATCATTCTAACCTACTTGACTCTGTGTAAAAAGAAAGAAATCATAACTCACATGCATTCACAGTATTTAGAATAATACATACAGCGGATATCTAATGGAAAGTTTATCAAATACAATCTGATACCCAAGCAGCATTTAGAGCAATAACATCAGATACTGATACTCAGTATTAAATTATTGCGACACTAATTATCTTTGAAGCTGATAAGTGGTCAGTAATTAAAACTGTAATTAATTTTTGTAGGCACCTCAGTCTGAATAATTTCTTTAGGATTTACGACTTTTCCAGAGGTGAGATGCTTTCCATGGAAGCTGTAAAATTTTGGATTTGTTCCTGAATGATGATCATTTCCCTGTAGTACATTTTTTAAATTTATGTAGCTTTATATTAACCAGTAATGAATTACAACTTTGGAACATATTCTCATTTGCAATTAAGAATTCTGATTAATTGGAACAAGTTCCTTAAAGAATAAATTGACTCTTGTACAGCCCAATTCTGCTTTTGTTTGTGTTTAATGCACTGAATGAAATTATGTGTATGATACTTGGTTTTGTACATGAAGGAAGATTTATTTAGACGTACAGTTTCAGAGTTGAATATCAGTCATGATTACAGTAGTGGAAATGATGACAAAGTGTATCAGAGAAGCATACATCAAATAATGGAGAACAACTGTGCCTTGTCAAATTAGTTAGAACAATATGCTTTTCTTGGGACCCTCTGCCTCCTGTGTATATATGCATGTGTCCCCTCTGCCTGGCTCACTGCCATAAACGTACGGGTGTTGGGTTGGCACTTATCATTCATTACACTACTTGCCCGTGTCTCTCTTTGGGCAGAAGTGAGCACTTAAAGAGGATGGACCGATTTTTGTCTTTTTTTAAACCAACACTAAAACTGAAGCTGGTGCTATATTGTTATAGTGAACGTATAGTGTACGTTCATGAATCTCAAATCAAACCCCAAACTGATGACTTGCTGAGAAGTTGTTTAGAAAGCATGATCTGGTGACAGGATTAGCTTCAGACCTAAGGAGCTTCTAGCACCAAATGGTAAACGCAAGGGATGACTAATCACCAAACCACACATGCATGTTTTCCTTTGCGAGTCTGCTGCTGAGAGTGATTAAGCCCACAGGGGTCCTGCTCAGAGCCCAGCACGAGAGAAATCTCCGATCCTGAGGATTGACTCGGGCATGTGTGTGAGAAGGTCAGTAGAGATTAGGTCTGGATGTGGTCTTTAGAGCCTAGTCAGTGTAATCTGCGTTAATGGCTTGCCCTGAGAAAGCCCTGCTCTCCTCCTGTGTCACTGTGGGCATTGTAGCAGCAGCTGCTCTTGTCAGCCCCACACCCCTTTTCTGCTCATGCTGAAAACCCTTATTTCACCTACCTGTGAAAAGTGGCCTGACATCCTGCTGGCCCCAGCTGTTCTCTGTAAAGCCGAAAACAATATGTCAATTTGTATTTACAGTGTATTAAGTTGCTTTTAAGACTCAGTGTAGAGATTCTAAATCCTCACTGGGCACAGTGTGTGCCTCTTCCATTAGCGGCTAGTTTGTTATGCATCTGTCCAAGCTATGATGTCAGATGGAGCAAAACCAGACACAAAAAGCATTACTTTTGTGTCCGAGTTCAGGAACCAACACACATATATAGACAAATGGAAGTAAATGGAAACATCTTCAGTGTCTCTTTTATAAATATAAACTCTATTTATAGAGATGGGTGTTTCCTTTGCTGAATTTGGTGAATGTTTTGTCACCTGTTTGCACACAGTGTTACTTTGTTAGACAGGTGTAAAGAGAGCAATGTACTGTGTGTATGCAAATCACATATTTGCACAATTTAAAATGTCCATTTGTAAATGATGCTTATGGAAGGATTATGTGAAGAGGACACAGCGTTAATTAAACTTCTTCTGCTTCTTCACACAGAGAATTAAAGTGCAGAGACATGACGAGACATCATAGATCGAGGGTTCTTCTGTTCTGAACAACCCTTTACAGCTGATCTAATACGATACGCTGTGGAATATTTGGCTGGGTGACATCTGGCTTCATCCATCAGTTGTTACTAGGGTTGCAATAAAAATGTTTTTGTAATTACATAAACTGCCGACTACTTTTTGATAAACAAATGTAATGATTATTTGAGTGTCTTGTAGTTATGATTTTTTCCTCTCTATGAGCATTTTTATTTTAGATTTGCAAATTTAATCTGTGCAAAATCTGAACAGCTGTACAAAATCAGTAGACCATAACTCATCTGAAAACAAAATAAAAAAATGTATCTGATAAATTACTATGACAGTATTTCAGATATTTTGCTTATTAACATAAATGATCAAACTTTTCCATAAAACATAACACAATACAAAGGTAATAAATTTTTTCTTGTTGTAAAATGAGGAATCAACAATAAAAACCCATTTTTAAACGTTTTTATTATCAGCATAATTAGTTTTGTTGACCAGTGGGGGAATAAAAGGCCAATAGGCAGTCAAAATTTTAGCCACACTAGAATGAATATAGTTTACTGTTCAAAAGACATTAATGATATGGTTTTGTTTCTAAGACAAATGTAAATAATGTAATACTAAATGTATTTCTTTATCACAATGTGTGTGTATGTATGTATGTATATGTATATGTATATATATATATATATATATATATATATATATATATATATATATATATATATATATATATATAATATAAGTATTGTTTCCTTTATTCAGTTATTTCCACAAACAAGTAGTTTCCATTTAAGACTTTTGGTATTTTAAGAAAAGAATGGTGGTTGAAGCTCCTTCATGAGAAGATGCAGAGAGTGTGGAAAGCTTCAGCAGTAATGCTGTTCAGAATCAAAAATATCAAATCATTTTGTTTAACACCTTTCTTTGTCATTGTATAATTCCATATTTGTTATTTGTTCCATATTTCAAAGTGTTAATGCCTTTATTATCATTCTAAAACAGCAGAAAATGGTCAGAAATGAAGAAAGCCATCATATGAGAATGTCTGTTGTTTGTGTTTCAATATCTACCAGTGTAATTGTAACTCTAACATCCGACTTGGATTGAAAAGAAAAATTCTCAGCTTGATATATTCTGTAGGGTTTACATATGGGAGAATAATTTTCATGTTATAGGTAGCTCTGGTCTCAAATGGGGATGGTAAAATTATAATTGGCAAAGGAAAAAAGCAAATGAATGAAAGAAGTCTGTATTTTTTTTTCATATCCACTTTTGAGTGTTTACAGCTGAGGCCATATTTTCCAGATACACAAGGGTCAAGGTTTTAGAAGTGGCTTGATGCTACACTCCCGTCTCCTTACACTCTCCTTTGTCTGTTTCTCCACTTCATTTGTCTTTTTTCTTTCTTGTTTTTTCCATTTTCTTCTTCTCTTTCCCATAAATCACCCATGTTTCCATATCCACTGTCTTCTCAGTGCTGTTTTCTTTCATTGTAGCCCTTGTGTCCCTACCCCCTCTCTGCCTATATCTCATCATCATTAGTTCAGCAGACAGACAGACCAAGAGCATGCATGCAGTCATTTATCCTACAGCTCTCTGTGCTGTTCTTTACTGGCTCCTAATCAGGAGATAGTGTAGGCTTTCATTCATCCCCAGAGCTTCATAAAGCGACTGGCAATGAAGTAATGCAAGGGCCTACAAACCCCCAGGCCAGGAGTCTAACCCTAATCATCTCTCTTTTTCTTTCATTTTATCACTCTCTTTCTCATCCCTTTTCTGATTCACTTGCTGCATCTATAATTTGCTTCACTTTTCCATCCTGAAACACAATCTAGTTCAGTCCAGTCCTATTTAACCTTCCTGCCAACTCAAGTCTTGAATCCTCACTGCTATGACCTAGCCTACAACCCTCACAATGCACCAGCAGCAGAAAGTGGTCACTACTTGAAATGTTATTGTGCTTTTTAAAATCATGCCTTAACAATGCACAAAGGTGTTAGAGCGCCGAATACGAAGGAGGGCTTATTTGCGACATGAGAAAAGTGGCCCGAGGTACTGGAGTAAGGTGAAGGGAAAAAAATGAGAGAGGACAGCTTGCATGCATGTGTGGTGTTTGTGTGTTGTGTGTGATACTGGGAACATTAAAGCTTGTGAGATGGCCTCTGGCTACCTCAAGTTATATCGCTGGCTCTGCTCCTACAGTAGCTGGTTGTTTATCTTTCAGATCCTCTTTAAAAATTCATGTGTTATTTTGAGTGGGTGATTCCATAAGGAGGCTGTTTAACAAATCCCACCATTAGCTGCCAAAGCCTTTAGATATTGCTCCCAGTAGGACTACTGGATGATCTACGACAAATACTGTCATTTAAAAAAAAAAAAATCCTTTGTTCCTAAATCCCAGAGCAGAGTGTTTATTGTATGATTGATTAATATAAGTGGGTAAGTTGTAGTGTGCTGATAGTAAGAGTAATATAATGTGATACTCTGATATTACTCAATATTATATTTATTATGTGTATTTATGTGTTGCTACTGTAAGCACTGTATAGAAGCTCAGAGGTGTGGAGATGTCCTGGATGACAGTTTCCATACCCTGCTATTTTTTTACTTTGTGGAATTGTCATTCTCTGGCTACATGCATTGCATAGTTGAAGTAAGGTGATCATCTCGTTAGCTCTGTGAATGTGTCAGTGCTCTCTATTATCATGATTACCACTGTCCATGTGCGACTCTCAGAGGTCCTATAAACATTTACTCAGCCCCTGTCTCACCAGAACGCCAGAGCTTTGCTCCTTTTATACCTCTCATGAGGCCTGATGTTTGTTTTTGTTTCTCTATATGCATCTCTATATGAGAGATTTTAAGGCACCAATCATGCCCAAGCTTGTAACAACATATCTTCATGTTTTGATAAATGTTGCTGCATTGCAAAATATGTCTTTATTTATACTTTATAGAAGTATTTATTTGTCACATATACATTACAGCACATTTAAATTATTTTCTTCACATATCCCAGCTTGTTAGGAAGTTGGGGTCAGAGTGCAGAGTTAGGCATGATACAGCACCTCTGGAGCAGAGAGGATTAAGGGCCTTGCTCAAGGGCCCAACAGTGGCAGTTTAGCAGTGCTGGGGCTTGAACCCCCGACCTCCTAATCAGTAACCCAGAGTCCTAACCGTCAAGTCACTACTGAAAGGATGTGTCAGAAATGGGATTTGAACCCACGCTTCCATTAAGAGACCAGAATACCCAATTGTGCGAAAGGGAGGAACACTTGAGAATTTGAAATGATTTTCATGGCTGCAACACGTCTCAGAAAAAGTTGGGACAGGGCAACAAAAGGCTGGAAATGCAAATGTTACTAAAAAGAAACAGCTGGAGGAACATTTTGCAATTAATCAGGTTAATTGGCAACAGGTCAGTAACATGATTGGGTATAAAAAGTATATCCTAGAGAGGCAGAGTCTTTCAGAAGTAAAGATGGGATGGAATCTGGATGGAAGCATATGTTGCTCTAAAACCTGTATATACCTTTCAGCATTGAAGGTGCCTTTCCAGATGTGCAAGCTGCCCATTCCATAGGCACTAATGCACCCCCATATCATCAGAGATGCAGACTTTTGAACTGAGCGCTGATAAAAAGCTGGATGGTCTCGCTCCTCTTTAGTCCTCTTTAGATTAGAGGACGTGGCGTGCATGGTTTCCAAAAAGAATTTTAAATTTCGATTCGTCTGACTACAGAACAGTTTTCCACTTCGCCTCAGTCCATTTTAAATGAGCTTTGGCCAAGAGAAGATGGTGGTGTTTCTGGATCATGTTCACATATGGCTTCTTCTTTGCATGATAGAGCTTTAACCAGCATTTCTGGATGGCACGGCGAACTGTGTTCACAGACAGTGAGTTCTGGAGGTGTTTCTGAGTCCATGCAGTGATTTCCATTACAGAATCATGCCTGTTTTTAATGCAGTGCTGCCTGAAGGCCCGAAGATCACGGGCATACAATATGATTTTCACCCTTGTCCAGATTCTCTGAATCTTTTGATGATATAATGTAATGTAGATGATGAGATATTCATAGTCTTCGCAATTTTACATTGAGGAACATTAATCTGAAATTGTTCCACAGATTGTAGACACATTTTTTCGCAGACTTGTGAACCTCTGCCCAGCTTTACTTCTGAAAGACTCTGCCTCTCTAAGATACTCTTTTTATACCCAATCATGTTACTGACCAGTTGCCAATTAACCTCCAGCTTGTTACTTTTCCAGCCTTTTGTTGCCCCCGTCCCAAATTTTTTAAGACATGTTACGGCCATCAAATTCAAAATTACCTTATTTTTTTTCTTAAAATGGTACATTTACTCAGTTTAAGTATTTGATATGTTTTCCATTTTCTTTTGTTAATAACATATGGGTTTATGAGATTTGCAAATCATTGCATTCTGTTTTTATTTACATTTTACACAGCGTCCCAACTTTTTGGAATTGGGGTTATATTACTCAGGACAAATTTGAGTCTATGTGCTTTCAGTGTGTTTTCTTCTAAACTTCACATCTATTAGTGTTGAAGTGTAGATAATTTTCAAACTGAATCTCTCATCATATCTTATCCTGCTCTCTTTTTATAGTGAAATGCTCTCTGTGATGAGATTCTTCATATTGTTTATTTATACTTTCCTTCCCTTCCTGTACTTCAGCTGAGAAACACACATTCTTGAGGTGCAAGCATTACAGTATGTTCTTAAACTTATTTCTGAATTGCTATTTTGTTCTTCTGTTTCCACAGGACCCTGGTTTTGCCACTTTCCTCTTTGACCAGCTACAGGTGCCAGACTGGCCAGTGCAGGGTGGGCATGAGGGGGCAAGGTGCCCGGTCTGTGCCACCCCCATGCAACAGTTAAGACAGCGGGCTTTACAGGCCCTCCAGGACCTGTGCACTGGCATAGAATTGCCAACTGTTTCAGCTCTGCCCTCCAAAACCTTCCCTGGTCAGCCGACCAGAGTGACCACCCATGGTGTGCTCACGCTCTCCTCCAGACCCCCTACATCAAGGATCCCTCACCCAGCCCATAGCATGGTGCCGGTGGCAGAGCAACGGAAAGGTCTCGCCTGGGCATCCAGCACCAAGCCAAGCGTCCAGGTCACTGTGGGAGGAGGCGCTCTGAGTGGAGCGCTCAGCTCTGTCACCATCCAGGCCCAGCAGTACCTGGAGGGCATGTGGAGCATCTCACGCGTCAACAACTTCCTGCCTCAGCCAAGCCCGGTAGGTTTTTTTTTTTTGTTATGAATAGGAGTATTTTCACTATCGATGGCAATAATGTTATTGTAGCTTTATTGCTAATATTTAACAATGCACACACACACACACACACACACACATAATATATATACACTCAGCAAAAAAAGAAATGTGGGAGACTTTTAAAGATAATTTTGTAAAAGCTAAATAAGCTTTACAGATCTTTATTGGAAAGGGTTTAAACAATGTTTTCATGCTTGTTCAATGAACCATAAACAATTACTGCCCATGCACCAGTGGAACAGTCCTTAAGACACTAATAGTTTATAGGCGGTAGGCAATTAAGATCACAGTTACAATAACTTAAGACACTAAAGAGATCTTTCTACTGACTCATGCCATACATGTGTTCTACTGAACATGCCATAGACCTGCTGCGGGGAGGCATGAGGCCTGAAGATGTGGCTAGAGCAATAAACTGCTGTGGAAAATTGTGTACCCCCATGTGTCCCCCAAGACATGATCAAGAACTTGCAAATGGCTTGATGGAAGAGTGGGGTTGCATCTCACAGCAAGAACTGACAAATCTGGTGCAGTCCATGAGGATGAGATGCACTGTAGTACTTAAAGCAGCTGGTGGACACACCACTTACTGACCGTTACTTTTGATATTGACCCCCCCTTTGTTCAGGGACTCATTATTCCATTTCTGTTTGACAAACGTCTGTGAAACTTGTTCAGTTTATGTCTCAGTTGTTGAATGTTTTTATGTTTATACAAATATTTACACATATTGAGAAATTTGCTGGAAATAAAAGCAGCTGAATGTGAGAGGACTTTTTTTTGCTGAGTATATATTAGTTAGTTTCTCACCGTAGGGAAAATGGGTTTGCAGTATAATCACACAAACATCAGAAATCACAATTGGCACAATCACTATATATACATCATTTCACAATTATTAAAAGAAGAATTAAACAATGTAATTGCTTAAGAGATTAAAGATCATTTCGGCCACTTTTTCATACAATGGGGAACACAATACCATCAGCCAGATGGCAACAATTCAAACGCAGAGGCCACAGGATGCCTCTTGTTACTCACAATATTATTTGCCTTATTTAACACTCTCTCTTTATAAATACTTTCTATACAACATAATCCCTAACAATTTACTCGCCATTGTTACCACTTTCCTTACTGATTTCTTCTGTACCTCGGTAGCATTACCATTTCACCAAATAATACAGAATGTCATAACACTTTCAATAAAAGCACCATAAAACATCAAAAGCATTCTGTTATGGACATTAAAGGGGTGGAATTTCTTTAGGAAATGCATTCTCCGTTGTGTTTTCTTACTTATGTAATCGGTCCACATATCCCATTTAAGCTTGTGGTCAAGCATTATAGCAAGGTATTTATAATTTGTTACTGATTGAATTGGCTCCCTGTTAGTTAAAGTAGGATGTGATATTTTCTGCTCTCTGAAATCAGTGGACATCTCCTTTGTTTTGGAGATGTTTAGAAGAAGATTTGATTTCTCACACCAGTTTAAAAAAACCTCAAGGACAAGCCCATGCTCTTCTTCCCCATCATGTAAAGGGCCCTTTAAAGCAGCAGCGTCTGCTTACTTAGTGATATATCTATTCGTAAAAGTACTTTACAATAATTAGTATATATAGTATATAAAACAATTAGTATATAAAAAAAATTATATTGTTGATAAAACACATCCCTGAGGTGATCCTATTGAAGTAATAATTTTTTTTGTGTGTGTGTGTGTGTGTGTGTGTGTGTGTGTGTGTGTGTGTGTGTTAAATATCTTTTGCCTGAGTAAACTTGAAGACAGAAATGATAGTGATTGGTTAAGTGCAACCACCAATAAAAATAGAGAACAGTCAGAACCTCTCACGCAACGTCAGTTAAATACATACCATGAGTCTTGTCTAATTTAGAAATGAAGAGAGACCAGCTTGATTTACTGCTTTTTGAACTGCCTGCTGCTATTTGAGTCCATCTGAATATAGATTTTTTTGTGTGTGTTTGAAAACAATCTTGGATAATAAAGCAGGTTTGTAGACAAATTATTCGTAATTATTGTCGCTTAGACGCAAGATGAGGCATGTTTGTTTTCAGACATTTATTCATTTTCTTTCATATAGGCTAGTTCTTGGCACTTTACACTTTACATATTTCAGTCAGTTTTACCTGTAAAACCAAGTTGGATTAATTGTAATTCATATGGCTTTATAGTTTTGGGTTAGACATATCATTATTTGAATGTCGTGAGAAATATTTGACATTGATGAAGAGCCTCTTAGTTAAATCCACTATCGTTTTAATGGGAATATAGCCATCAGTTTTAAAATGTTGGTAGTCATACACAGTTACACGTCCAGTATGTGCAGCATTTGAACAGCATGAATTTATAAACAGCTCCACAAACTTCAAATGCTCTTATGATGGAAAGTGAGATGGAGTGTTTGAGCTTTACATGTCATTGATTTTCCTGTTGTGAAAATACAGCAATTATGCACCTGTCAACTTGAATGAGCAATGTGAAATTTTAATCATCTCCTTGTTATATGTGTGTGAATTAAGCATTTCTAGAGTGTAAAAGGTTTTACTGGAACAGTGCAGTGTTAATCTCAAAACATATTTTTGTTCAGTGTTCAGAGGTGTTTTAACGATGTTATGGATTTCTTGTTGAATTCTTGAGTTAGAGACTGGACAGAAGTAAGGTTCTGTACACGTCAGTGGCATAATTTTACTCAAGAAATCGTACCGTCTCTATAGAAAAAAACATCTTGTTGTGCTTTCCTGAAAATCGACTTCCTTGAGGATCAAATTCTACAAGTGTGAAATTTTACCCTTGTCCACTTATAAGCAAACAATCTGGAATACTGATAAGGAGTTGGCACAGATGCTCAAAGCAAAACAGAGAGTATAACTTTTCTGCAGGTTAAATCAACAAATTGACTCATAGAGCTACAGCCTCACCTAATTCCAGCTGTAAATGCCCCTTTTTCTGAGTGTTATTAATTGCTCTGAATTCAGTTCATTACTTTGCCTGTTTGTTTATTACATTGCTTTTAAAGCTGCTGTCTCTACACCGTCTCCCTTTGTTCCTGGATGGAGTTACATCTGCTGATGAATGCCGAGGTTAAAAGTATGATTGCGGCCTCATTTCCCTCATCGCACTAATGTCAACAAGTGCTTTCGTTTTTCCGTACGCCCACAACTGTTGAGGCTTTTAGCAGTCAGCGTGTGTGCTTCACATTCAAAAGGCATAAAAAGCTTTAAGTCGAAAAAAGCTGCGGTGATGGAATACTGTCACAGCACGAGTGGAAAAGCCAGCAATGCTGCTGGGAGTGTGAAGCTGAATGCCTAGTGGTGTTCAGCAACAAAACACACAGTCAGACATATGTATGCCTAGACACACACACACACACACACACACACACACACACACCCCAACCATGGAGAATGGTGTCCCCTCAGGGCTGAGAACGCATGCCTCTCTCCTCCATGCTGAAATGTGCCTGCTGTGATTTGGAAAACCTTCCGTTCTTTCATTACATCGACATCTCAGCAGAATGACAAAAACCACGGTGTGTGTGTGGGTTGGGTGTGGGAGGTTGGGGGTTGGGGGTTGGTGTGGAGTGTGCAGAGAAAGGTGTAAGAAAGGTGGTGTGATTTCTGTAAGGAAGGAGTGACATAGAAAAGCTTGGAGATGGACCAGGTCTGACAGCGAGCCTTTAGAGATGCTACTGGTTCCGCATTGCCTCCGGGGTTTGGCCTGCTCACCCTGGTAATGGGCCACCTGTAAAGGAGCTGCTTTGGGGAAAAGAGAAGAAGAAGTTGATCTCAAAGCACAAAGGCAGCAGCTAGGACAGAGACGTGTCTGAACCGAAATGTGTGTAAAAGGCAGCATGCGTTTTAATTTGGTTCTGGTGGAACCTGTTTGCATTGCTGTACGACAATTCTGATATTTCTGTAGTAGTCATCAGCAGAGGTTTGTGGTGATGGATTTTAGAAGGGCATGATGACATTACTAGTGACAGCCTCATAAATTAAATTGAGAGGCTATCACTCTTGACTTATAATATATACTACTGTCTAGTGAGTTTTTAGAGTAACCCTGTTTTTGAGCAATTTTAGAAGTACCTTTGTTCAACTATGTTTGAGGTAATATCATTAACCAGGGTGACTGGTTTCAGCATAATTTCAAAAACCACACAAACACTTGAAACTAGCACAAAAGAACAGGCATTAAAAAGGGAGATTTTCTTCTTCTTTTCTCAGCCTTTCTTTAGGGAAACAAGTATTTAACATGCATTTCTGATGTACAGACATTATGCACTCCAAAATCCCCCTTTTCCTCTCCCAATCTTTGCAATACATATCTTACAATAGAAATGGTTCTCTACCTCATAGACACACTGTCTGCCTTGTCTGCCTTTTTGCGGAAAATTCTTAGATTCGATTCTGATAATTTGCTATTAAAAACATTTTGATGACTGTAATATATTTTAAACCAGCCAACACTGTCATTAACAGTCTGTCTTCTGCTCCTCCCCCAAGCATGGGGCAGCATGAATCTTGTCCCAATGGACCTCTATTAGCACTTGTTGCAGTTCTCATATTTGACCACTAGGTCTAATAATACCTTTATATGGAAGCTAAATGGGTCTGGATTATGTTACCCCATGATTGCGCAACATGTACAAAGGCGAGCAAATCAATACAATACAAATTGTCCAATAAAACATTTTTTAAATTGGTGGTCACTCAAAAGATTATATTTAAAACGTATGGAGTTGCGAATTAGGAATTTATGAAGATTAATATTTGGTGAATGTTTGATATGAATGTGGTTGTGATATTTATTAATAATTGTAAGATTGTTGCCACTAAAATAGCAGAATGGTTGGTCAGAAAAGAAGGGCAGTGGTTAGACCTAAAGCTGTTAAGTTTCAATCCCACAATCTGTAATCTCATGTGCACTAATCCATTGCAGTGGGAGTTACAAGGGTTCAGAGAAACCACTATGCTCTGTTTGGGTGAGGCTGTGTTGTGTTCCATAAGGTCAGCTAGGGACACTTCTGTTGTCTGGTGGTATTCACATGTAAACCTCCCTATCATCTGTTTCCTTTTGGAAGCCTAATGGCCCTTCTGGAGTTGTTCATACAGCAACTAGAAAATGTTATGAAAATGTTTTCAGATTTTGACCGTGTACCTGTTTTTGCACCATTCACAGTGGATTAGCTGACTTGGAAAACAGAATTATACAGGCTTCCATTCCCACTTTGAACAGTAACCTCATTTAACCTCAATGTTTGCTCAGCATCAAAGTTAAATTATTATAGTATAGCTGCCTAGGATTTACAATGAGGATTATATATGAGCTGGAGTAACCCACTGGCTGATTGGGAGCTCAGGATCAGGATTCATTAGGGAACATCTGCAGAGAGACATAAACCTCAAACTAGCTGACACAAGAAGAAAGAGAGAGGTTGATAAGGAGAGAAAGAAAGGGGAAACTGGACAGGGAATGTATGCATGGTTGATTTGACTCCTCAGATGAGCCTATTATTATTCGTTGTCTCTTTTAGGTCTCTGAGGTGATACGAACACCATATGCAGGCATAACCTAATGATCTGACCACGGGCTACAGCACGCTTAGCCCTCTTTCTTTGTCTGTCACTCATGAGGTTGACACAAGGGCTTAAACCCCATGCCTGTCAAACCATGGGTTTTTCTGACAGCAGTCTGACAGCGTGTGCATGTGCATATGTGCAAGCATGCACGTTTATTCTTAGCCAGGTCTGCGTGGCCCCATAAAACATTCATCCTGTTGATAGGGGGCCTGGCTTTGCTCTTGCCTTATCTGTGTTAAGGGCTTTACGTACTGCACAAATAGTCACACATGCACAAGTGTGGAGCTGTTTTTATTTCACAGTGCATGTGAAACTGGAATGTTGTGTACCATGATCTTCCTCCTTGTTGTGTTTGCCATGTTGCGGGTGTGTCATGGTGTTGCTTTCATTTTCCACTGACATTTGAACATGGAGATATGACCAATACTAATGTTGCAAGCTTGGGACATGACTTTTCTTCTTATACAGTTATTCTATAAGGTTGCTTGGTTTCACACACCAGCACCTAGTTTCAAGAGAAGAAAAAAATGAATCTAGTTCTGCCTTCTATTCCAAGTGCATATATATGCATATTCTGAGTGTTATCCCAGTGTTATGAGTGAGTGGAAGCTTACTGCAATACCCTCTTTCTTGTGTCTGATCATCGCAAGTTTTCCGGGGCTCAAATGTCATGGTATCTATATAAATAGTCTCCCTGTCAGGATATGCTGGAACTCTGCGTGCACTGAAGGCCATATGCTTTATAAAAAGATCGTAAATTATGTTATTTGAGTTGCCAGACTGTTAATCCAGGGTAAACATGGAGAAAGTGACTGGAATGCACTGATAAAACACATCTTCTTAAAATGGCAGGCCTTGTATAAGTTAAAAGATGTCAGCTGCTCAAAGTGATTAGGTCTTGGCAGAGTCTGGGAAATGGCCCAGCAGCTTACATACAAAACAAGCTTTTGGCAGTTGATATTGATCACAGTCTTATTCTGCTTAGATACTAACTCAATTAGCAGACAAAGAAGCGGTCTGGCTAAATAAAGCCACTTCACAACACTGAAGTAAGTTTAGGTTTCAGCAGCAGGCTAGGCAGATTCCTGCATGATTTTT
The DNA here is from genome assembly GCF_001660625.3 of Ictalurus punctatus. Classification (NCBI taxonomy): domain Eukaryota; kingdom Metazoa; phylum Chordata; class Actinopteri; order Siluriformes; family Ictaluridae; genus Ictalurus; species Ictalurus punctatus. Next base: position 17,290,071 of record NC_030424.2, on the reverse strand, counting down.
TGCTGGATTGGACCCTTTTAGACATCACTAAGTATAGTATATTCTATGTATAAAGTAAGAGGAATTGTATATTTTACCTTAGGCAAGATGTAAACTGTTCATTATGGTTATAATATTCAGAGCATCTTTGCTTGCAGTATTCAGCTCTCTGCACACTAATGTTACTGGTTGTTCAGCATGGTTACTGCTGCTAAGAAAACATTACAAATGGAATAGATCACATTGTGAATATAATACATTACAGGGCCTTAATGTGATTTCTACAATGCCACACAAACTGTGAATAGCCACTTTCGAAAACATTTCAGAATGAGCAGCAGAGAGAACAAAAACATCATATAGCTAGCCAGATTCTTCTTGTGAAATCAATTCGTCATTTTAATTCCTGAGTAAGCAGTCAGCCACTATGAAAACCTGTATTGCTATGTAGTAATGTACAAAATATGTAAAATGCATGACTGTGTGAGTCAAGGCAGGGCATAAGACCTTTCACACCAATGCATGATTACACCCACTGCACACTAACGATAAACTCTGCAAATTTACTATATTCACATTCAATTAAACAACTGAAGGATTCACTCCAAATTCTGAATACCCTGAGAAGCAGAGCTCAGACTCACACTTGGAAATACTGGAGAATCTGAATTTGGAGAACAGAAACTATTATACCATCAGAGAAGGCTTTGCTGGCTCTGATGGTTTGCCAGTAAGTATTTTCAAGCCACACAAGTTGTCTCACATGTCTCCATTATATGCCTACACTGGTATCATAGACAGATCTTTGGCTGCTTGTGCTCTCCATCTTGTCTTTCTGACATTCAGCACATGCACTCAGAGCCTCTTCAGTGGTGAAGAGCAGCATCAGGGTGCCATCATTGCCTCTGGTCAGGGAGAGTGCATTTCTTGATCTCATCCTGTCTATCTCTCTCTTTTCAGCTGCTTTTGTGACCCATTTGAGCCCCTTTCCACATGAGATATGTTTACTCTTCTGTGTCTCATTATTCCTACTTTTCTTGTTCGCTTGGCAATTTGATGCTTCCCTACTTGGAGTTTGTTTTCAGTTTTCCCGAGTAACGATTGTAGAGATAATTTGCATCTAATAATCTCTAGACTAATACATAACATAGTAAACATAAACATTGTCTATACATGAGTGTTTTTATATGGATTACTGATATTTTGAGCAGCCATGACTCAGTTTCTCTCATGTTCCTCCCAGACACATGGTCCTGTGGCTGAGCCTGATCAGCCTGCTCCACTCTCAGACACGGCTGTCACTTCTGTCTCCATCAACCCAGGCAGGCAGAGGAGTCCAGTCCAGTTTGGCCCAGCAGTAACGCTGTCCTCTAGCCAGCCTACCTCAGCCACCACGTCCTTCTTCATCAGGTAAGAGCAGAGTAGTGCATTAACATTGAATCGGTTATTAAACAGAAAATGAATCTTTTAGTACTTTATAGTGCATGTTGCATCAGGTCTGTGTGCGAGTGTGAGGAAAAGTGTTGCTATGCTGTCCATGTATGTGTATATATGGAATATATCATAAGCATTGAAAATGGATTTGTAACTGCCTACATGCCAAATTGTGATAGCACGGGCAGTGTGATTAACTGGCTTCCCCCTGGGTGGAGAGAGAGAGATGGTAGAGCTGCAACAATGTGCACTACCACCTGCAAAAGTACTTCCGGGTCATGCAGAAAACCGAGAGAGAAGACCTCAGAGTGGGATAGGGTTAATTTTTGCAGCCTGATCTACAGACACATCCGTGTTTTCTTTGGACATAATCTCAAACAAGCGGATAGGCAGGGAGACCTTGCTTTGTCACTAATAGAGAAGCCTGGGAGGGAAAATAAGACTTGTTTTTTCCCTTTTATTCACATGTTCAGGGGAGAAGAGAGGAGAAATTGGAAAGGATGATGGTTGCAGTCTTTCATTACATTACAGATATTAGCTTTTGCCAAGAATTTCTGGTGTTTTTCTTGGCAGTATGCTTACTTATTACCTTAAGAACCCCATGCAGTCATCAAATTCACGTCTAGGAAACAAAGAACGTCAAACACAATGTCTATGTTACCTTTAACCATAACAGCCACTTGTTTTGGTACAGGATGAAGAACGGATACAGGCCTATGTTATTTTTAACATTCTGCACCCTAAGGGGTTTTTAGTTTGCCCCCCTTACATCAGACAGTTTACTGTTCATGTTTAAATTTCATGTAGAACACCTTTAGAAAGCTAGACCCATTAACCATCCAAAGAATCTTTGAGGAACCATGTTTTCTTTGTTGAAGTGCAGTTGAAATTAGGTGCTCACAGGAAGAGGTGGCTGCTAAATAAACCTGAATCACCCAGCCATTTTGTGAAATACAGTAAATACAGAAATCATGTGTTCCCCTGCTCTTTAGGAATAATTTATGGATTTTATCCAGGAAAAAAAATAGAGAGAATGTAAGTGGAAGACAGTGAGAAAGACCAGCTCATCTTCATTCTCCTAGTGTGTGCCAGCTTCATGCCCATTTGTACAACATGCAGCAGGCTTGCTGTATCAGCGGCGCTCTCTTGTAAATGAAATGTTAATTAGAGTGCAATTAGAGTGCTGAGGAGGAGAGAAAGAAGTCAGCTTGTTTGCTCTCATCTTCTTTTTTTTTTTTGGTACTCGGCTCTTGTCAGTTTTTCTCAGCATGAACTATTTGTCTGCCGTTCATTAGTGAGTCAGCATGCATATCTGATTTTGAATGTTTATGTTTTAGCCTTGGCTTGTTGAATTTGAAGCTTACTGGTACAGATTCTGAATTTCTTACATTGGGGACTATTAATATAGTTTTTGCTTTTTTTATTTGATTGATCCTTATATCGAGCTTCTTTAGTAGGATTAAGCATTTGTGTGTGTGTGTGTGTGTGTGTGTGTGTGTGTGTGTGTGTGTGTGTGTGTGTGTGTGTTAAGGTGGTAGTATCGGGTATTAAACAGGTTCTCAAAAGGTTATGCTATAGGCTTAAAAAAAACATTGATCATAAGAAATATCTGCAGTGGTCAAAACCCATCTGCTGTAATGATGGTTGACTTCTCAAAGTTCTTAGATTGTTGCTCACACAATGTTTGTAGTTAGACAAAAACTACTAGGAAATGTTAGTGTTAATGTTCCTACAGCTAAAGAAGGAACTTTAATAAAAAATAATTTTAAAATGTACCCGCAAACCCAGAAACCTCAACAGATATAGTTATATAGTTCCTATAACTATAGTGTTCTGCTGACTTAAAAATGGTAGCGGGAATTTGTACTTAATGGAAGATCTGTGATACATGTCTTTGTATTCTTGTTCTTCATATTTCTAACATGTTCATTTAGACTTGGAGATGCTTTTGACTAATTTAATATGAATGGATTAAGAAATTAGATAAGGCAGACACTGCTGAGGTATGAGGGGATATTGAACGCCAGAGGAGAGTGATAGATGGCTTTTCAAGCTCTCAGTATTACGAAATGCTCCTGCTTGACAAGGCATATTATTAGTATATTGACATTTTCTACAGCTGCCATAATGAAAACAGACAGATGTGTAAGACATGCTCTAGATTCATACAGTGCTCAGTTACAGCGCAGCCCTCTGAGCTAGGGGTTCATAGCAGATGTGAACCAGGCTAGAATTGATTGATAGAATATAATGCCGTTCAAGATCGGCCCATGCTCCATTGGTTTTTAAATGGATGTGAAGGAGAGAGCGCTAGACTGGGAGAACAAAGGCTCTGTCAGTTTGGAAGTGGAAAGAAGAGAGCCAAAGGATTGACAGCTGGAGAAAACAGTGTTGAATAATGTTTTTTTTTCTCCTATGAGCAGGCATACATGTGAAAGAGGTTGAAAAGAGCAGGCTATGCACTAGGTTTGAAAAGTTGTAACTTAAAACTGAAAGCATGTGTATTCTTTGAAAGAGTGTGTATCCAGTAGGGATGTAACCAAATACGAACACATTATTCAGATTGAACAGAGTGTGTGTTCTGGATACAAATACAGATACAAATAGGAGGCACACTAAATTTGTCTTTCTTTTTTCCCAGACAGCTTGTTCACAGGGCATATGGTTGAGACTACAGGTGTGTATTGGGACTGGAATCCCACGGACAACAAAAAAAAGTCCAGTGAGTGGGAGGTTTTTACTTTCATGAGAGTCTGAGGCTCAAATAAAGACCACAGCAATCATAAGTAACTGTCTTGTCGGGTCATGGTGGTTTAAATTAGGCTACTAAATTGTTTATATTTTGGAAAAATAGAACCAGTTAAATTTGTTAGAAGAAATTGTGTTGGATTAAAAACAAACTGTGCACATCTCTAGTTGAGACCAGTTATGAACTGGAGTGATGAGGTGAATAGGACTGAGTGAAGAGAATTCACAGACCATGCTGACAGTGCTGTTTTTCCTACCTCTGGATTTTTTTCCCAGTGTTTTCTAGTGTTCCTGTGGGCATATTGGTAGGGTTCATATTTAATTAGAATAACAACTATAACAACAACAACAACGACAAAAATCACTTCAGGTTTAGGCCATGGTCACTTCTTATATTCAAATACAGATACAAATATTTGGAGTACTAAACAGGTGCAGATAGATAGCATTGCTTTACATACCTAGTTTCCATGCATGCCTGAATGTTAGTTTGTGAGCACATGCACACCAGCAGCTATTTTGCTGCAGAACACATGAGAAACTGATTGTCCTTTCAGCCAGCTGCTTGTCCAGGTGAGCCTATGTGGTAATGACTATGATTGGAGTAGGAATTCCACCATAATTACCCCATAACAATTCAGGCTGGTCCCAGACGCAGCTTGGCCTTTGTGGCTGACAGAATGCTTTGTGGCCTAAGCCTTAGGGAGTAACCATAGTAACAAAGTGTTTTTGGCAAGTACATACAAAGGTAAGTTGATGACATGTGTTAAACGAACAAGACTGTGGTGCAGGAAAGAAACACAAGGTAGACATTTCCTCCAAAACAGCGACGCAGACTTGTTGCTTTACAAAAGTTCACCACACTTGAACCAGATTGTGTGTTTGTTTAAAGAAATCACCTGTGTCATACAGTTGTAATCATACAGAATTTTGCCTAAATAAACATAGCCCTTTTCCACTTTTATATACACTATATCCCAATTTTAAACATGATATGTATTAGAGCGGTTAATGATAAATGGTGCTTTTATTGGCGCTTGCTTGAATTTTCCTCAGCAGATATTTAACAATTACTTAATGATTATGATCTACCATCCTAAATTAGTCTGGTTACCCATGGATAACTAGTATTGCCCGTAATTTGCAAATGGGTCCTTAGGGTGGCCCATTTAAAATCAATTAGGTACAAGAATGCATCTCTTTAATCACATTGTTATGCTGATTAGCTTCCTATGGCTGCTTCAGAATGGCATAGATAGTGGCATGGATAATACTACTAGAAACTGTAAACAGTAGGATACCATCCACTCTCACATTCATGCTGCCTGTGTTTATGCTAATGGGTGGTCGTGGCCTTCTCCTGGCCAAAACAGGGGGTGGGATTGAAAGAGAGTGATGGGGGATGGTTTTGGCCAAGTGGGGGAACAAGCAAAAGACTGGGAGAGAGAGTTCGGAGTTCACTCTCACTTAGCTCACATGCCTGCACGCACTCAAACAGAAGTCGGTTAAGCTGATAATGTCGGTTCTATATGTCAGAGAAGAGGATTTCGAGAGACACACAGACAGAGTGAGTGTACATGATTGAGAGAGAGAGAAGTAATATCATTATGAGAGGCAGAATGTTGGAAAGTGAAAAGGTAGAGGGAAAAGTATAGAGCACAGGTGAAGAGAGTGTAGAGGGGAAATGTTTAGGAAATGGTCCATGTGTTTGGCAGATTTATGTCATTGCACTAATTCCTATCAGGGACAAATTGGCTAAACAGATTAACGTTGAGTGGCGTCTGCCCTGGAGCAGAGCTGGAGCCTGGTGTACAGCTGCACCACGAGGAGAGAAACAGCAGTGGAGCATGGACTGACAGCAGTGCAGCATGGGTGATGTCCAGAGCTGAGGACACACACACACACACACACACACACACACACACACACACACACACACACACACACACACACATACACACACACACCGGCTGGGTGCTCCTACTCTGGGGAAGACACACATGCAAAAGTAACTGTTGAGGATGGTACACAAGCTGGCTGAGCCATGGTAGGCAGGCTAGGACTGATGCTCAAGAATACTTCTCCCAGCTGGCGAGCAGAAACTGTAGACTACACAGGCTGGAGCACCACCATGAAACTGCAGTAAGTTATTTCACCACAGTGCAGGGATGTGCTTGTACGACTTATTTATTATTTTTCAGTTGCAAAATATATTTGGTTTAAGTTTTAGTTTGTAACATGGTTGGTCTGATAAGGCATAATTCTACAAAGCAGTTGTGTTAATCAAAAACTGACATGGTCATTGCATGTCTTTGTTTCATTTCTCTCTCAAACATCTGTTCTTTATAAAACAAAGGTTTATATTGAGCTGTGATAAGGGCAACAACAGCTTGTTGTGAGTGCAGTTTTTCTGCTTTGTTGTCTTTACCTAGTGTTTACTTTGAAGCTGGAAGCCCAGCTGGTGGTCCCCAGTTGTAATCAGGCTATCATCCATATGTGTGTGTGTGTGTGTGTGTGTGTGTGTGTGTGTATGTGTGTGTGTGTATGTGTGTGTGTGTGTGTGTGTGTGTGTGTGTGTGTGTGTCTAGAATGGCCAGGGAGTATAAGTAGGAGCAGCTGGGGCAGAGTGGTGGGGAGGGAGGGCAAGATAAGCCCAGGTGTGAAGGGCTAGCAGTGGGCTGTTTGCTGTGTAGCTTTGAGTGCTGGGGTGGATGGTGGAGGTGTTGATGGATCTATCACTCTGAGCCCCAGGGATGTGCTCTAGCCTAGTCCATTTCCTGTCCTTGGGGGTTCTGAAGGAGAGCACTGATTTGTCCGCATGAATCACTAACCACAAGCTGCTCATCCACCCATATTCAATGTATCTGATTCATCAGTGACAATGGCTTGCAATTGTGTAAATTCTGTGGCTACGTGTTCTGACTCCTAGTGATGAAAAGTCATGCCGCTCAAAGTGTGGTTCCATTAGTTCTTTCCTCCCACACCTAGAAGTTTTGTTAATAGCCTTGATTATTACCGAACAGTTCATACTGAGGTGATTATCACCTGCAAGGAGAGACCTGAACAATCTGAAGTGGCTGTTATGGTGACAGAAGAGTTGCTGCATGGTCATTACATGTATTTGTTTCATTTCTCTTTGGTTTAGATCAAGCCGATACTGAAGCCGAGTGCACACTCTCATATGACATAACTTTCAGAATTGCTGACCCTTTCACATTACATGACTTTATTTGCTTACTCTTAGTTATTTGTTGTTGAAGCAAGCACACAATTGCTAGCCGATGAGGAGTATTCACTATGAAATCTTTCTTTTGGAGGAATCTCAGATGAGTGTGCCTGACTCCCAAATCTAGCTTTACAAAAATAAATGGGACAAAGTGACTGGAGACCATTCATTTTCAATAAGAGCTGGAGACTTCCGGTGACATGAGCGACAGCTACCACTGGCGAGTAGGTGTGGGTGTGTCCAGCGACATGAAATTTGAGAAAAGTTTCATGCAAATTTGGAGCGACTTGGTGCCGCGACTACCAACGGGAGTGAAGACAGTAGCACGCATGAGATCTGTAGCCTGCCGTTCTATTCTGCCGCTAGCAGAATAATGGTCTTATGGGCTTAGTGCGTTTAAAGCAAAATAATAATAACAATAATAAAACACACTCACTTTTTGTTGAAATCGTGCAAAACCCGGTGTAGCTCCTATCTTGGGTGAAGTTTCCTGCTAGGCACTGCTTGGTCCCAGGTGCCGAAGCAGCATCCAGGAAACATGGAGGTCGCGGAGCTGGCCGGCTCCTGGTCACCATCGAACACATAGTGAATGACACCCTGATGGTGATGCTCACTTACAGATATAGGAGCTACACCAGGATTTTGCTAGATTGTAACAAAAAGAGAGTGGGTTAGGGTTAGGGTTATTATTACTATCATCATTTTGCTTTAAACAAACTAAGGCCATAAGCTAAGCTAAGCTAATTGTCACTCCCAATTTTGCCGCAGTGGCATAGAGTACACACTGCTTCTCCTTCATCTCGTAGGATATGATGAATATATATACATTGGTGAATTTTATATACAATTGCTCTCCCTCTAGAATGTGTAATTTTATTGGCAGTAAAACTGGTTTGTTGTCAAAAGTGGAATACTAGTTGCGCCACCCATGTTACTATGGCAACCAGTAGCAGGAATGCCTATTGGCGACTTCATAGTACAGCAACTGGCAACTTAGCAAGAAGTTGCTGAGAAACAAAATTAGTCACTGATTTAGAGATCGGGGCTAAAATTGAGTAGTGTGCATTCGGCTTAAGTAGTGGACCCGAATATAGCTTCATTGTTATTGTGGATGCTTGTCATTGGAAGACCTAAAGACCATCTCACGTGTGTACTGTTCTGACCCTGTTCAGCTTGGCGAAATGTTATGGTTTAGTGAAGGAGGATAGACTTACAGACCTAAATGAGATAAATTGTCACAGATTCAAGAACTTTGAATTGTTTTCAGTATAAACTGTATAGATTGTATAGATGGGGAACAACAGAGGTCTCTGACAGCCCTCAGATCTACACCACTATACACAAAAGGTGCAGTGTCAGGAAGTCTAGCCATAGTCCCAAGAGGAAGAGGACCAGGCATTAGCAAGCCCTCCGGCCACTGAAAATCTGCTGAATCATGACTGCACTATTACAGCAATGCTTCAGTATTCCATGAAATGGAGAGGGGAGAAACGCTGTCAAATCAATCTTTCAGGAAGTCCCCCTGTGGCCTGATGCTCACCTCCTGCTAGGAGAGAGACAACTGTGTTTTTGCATGTCTTCAGGTGCTGAGAAGTTGTTCTCGCAGACTGAGCACCATTTCAGTTGTATGGAAATACATTATGTCATCTGTGTTTATCAATCAACATCTCCACATCAGAGTTCTCTGGAGATCCCTAAGGCTACATTTTGTCTACAAGAAATTGCCTTGTTTGCATTCGGCCCTGCAGCATTCACATGGCAAGATACGGTCAGCTGAATCTCTTGTCTAGATTAATAGCACTAGTTCCTCAAGTTGTTCGAGCTTTAAATCTCATTCCGATATCACATTTTAATTGATACTTAATGATAGTCAGGAGAAGACTAATTAAAATGTAATTAAATTATAAGGCCAATTAATCACTCAAAAGGGTTAGTAGGACAACATTCAAGTTGAAAAAGGATATACTGTATTTGTGTTAATCCATGGCCTGGAATAAGCATTAAAGGTTTTATGACCTGTTGTTTTTCCAATGACATATTATTCAAGTTGAACATCACTCTTAAGCAATGCAGTCTACGTTTCCTTTGTTATGGCCAGAACAAAGCAATGGTGGCAGCTTCATCATCCTTAAACCCCCCCCCCCCCTTCTCTCACTCACTCGCTCTCTCTCTCTCTCTCTCTCTCTCTCTCTCTCTCTCTCTCTCTCTCTCTCTCCACTCTTGCGGTCTCTCGTCTCTACCTGGTATGAATATCTGATAATAGCCATAGTTCTATTTACTCATGCTGTAGTTGATTTACCAAATCAGTACTGCTTACAATTCAACTATTGCAATCAATGTTATTTATCCCACACTTCTCATCCCCACTTAGATATTTTCCCCATTAAATGTCATACACTGGGTCATATTTTACTTGTTTAAAAGTTGACCAAAATGGCCAATTACATTTTGTTTCAATCCCATTTCTGACTTAAATATTGCAAGGTGAAAGAGTCCTGAATTTAGATAGATGTGTATGTACAGGATGTCTATCTGGCTAATCAGTATAAAGCAGCCATGTGCCATTGCTAACTTAAATACATCCATTTGCAGTTTTCAGATGGAACAAGCTTTTAAAAAAAAAAAACCCAAAAAACACTAAGAGCACAAAAGAGTTCAAAGCCTGAGAGGTCAACTCTGCTTGATGGACTCATTCATTTTCTTTTCACCGAGTTCACCTCTTGGAGCATTTGGACCTAGACATGTTTTAGTGAGCGTGTAAAGTAACAGTTGATCAGTATTAGGTAGCGTGGGAATGCATGAGTTAACGGTGTGCACATTGTGTTTGTTCTCTAGATTCTGTCTGTTCCACATGCAGATTGTCTGCAGCACAGTGGATTATACAGTAGGCTGTAATCAGTTCAAAAACCAGTGCACTAGAGCCTGCTAAAAATCCATTTATACAATAATCCCCAGTCTCCCCGACTTTCCCTTTGTCTCTGTCTCTCCCCCTCTCTCATTTTCTATCTTTCTTTAAATACCCTTTCCTGAATTAAGTTCTGAGTTGTAGTTAATCTAAGATGGAGTAAATTCTTAAATCCTCAGTTTGGCAAGAAGAGCAGTGGTGATATTGATTAATAGGTGCCCCTGCCCACTACCATATTACAAGGTGAGCCTTATAGTTCCTGCAACTGATTTAAAGGGTGGTTAATTATCCTCTGTGCTTTGAACCATGTCTTTGAAAAATTAACATCACCCTGTGAGGTTTGGACAACATCCATCTTACTGTCAATGACAGTGTGATTTTTGCATAATAAGTACTATTGACATCCTCAGTGCTCTTGGGATGGTGCACTAAAAGGAAAATATGGACGATTCCTCTACTTTGAGCTTTGGTTTATTCTTTCTGTGCTATTTCTTAACTCAAATATTCATTTCTGTTTTGCTCCTCTGTTGCCTATAAACCCTACTGAAGTAGCACCATAGGATAGTCTTTGACCTGTCCACTCCATGCCTGTCCTTCACCTCAAGTATGTCCTTTCTACTCCACCCTTTCTCTCCACAGCCCTGCCATTCCAGCATTTACTTTGATTAATCACACACAAATGTTCCCAGCAGTCACTGGGGCTGAATGTTGTGATAGCCCTGAGAGTAAAAGAGTGCAAACAAATAAGCACAAGGTGTCCTCCATGGCAGACAGTGATTAATGAGGTTGAGATGAGGGTGGAAACCAGGAGTGCTTTCGTTTTCTTTCCGTTCTTCATGCACATGCCTCCTTCCATCATCATCTGATGCTGTTTTTCTACATTTCCTGTACATGTTGTTTAAACTTTGTTGGAAAACTGACCAGGTGGAGTGAAAGAATCTCATCGAAGCACCACAGTTTTGATTGTACACGTCCTGCACTGAATTTTAGGACTCTTTCGTGCCAACAGCCACACGTGTTTGTGCTGCAACCAAATTCCCCATTGTCACTAATCTGTGAGTGAAACCTGATGCTGAGGGCTCATTAGCTGCCATGCTGTTTGCAGCCGTGCACTGAAACAAGAAGGACTAGAGATGAAAGTAGACGATAATCTATATAAACAAGGAGGCAGAAAGGGTCGACTGGAGAGTGAGCAAAGTCTTAATGATCTGTCAGATTTTCATACGTTAGCATGATCTTTTAAACACGCTCTTCACATATGAAACCCATTATGATCTCTCTGGTGCTCATGAATAACAAGATGATCACAACACACTGGTGTCTTCATTCCATGGCTTTTCTCTACTTCAGGGACTTAAGATAACGTTAACGTTGCAACTCATTAAATAACAAAAACAGGCTGTCTATGTTTTACGGCTAGTTCTCTGTCCTCCCCACTGTGTATAAACCACAAGCTGCAGAGCCAGGATTAGCTGCACATCCTGTGTGCTTGGGGATGCCATTGAGAGGGCAATTTAGGAAACTGCATACAGAAGAGAATACTCAGCCCCCCAGTATTCCTACCTACTTCCTTTTTGGATGGAGACATCTACTCTTGACTTGGCCTCTGGCATTGTTGGGAGATAGGAGGCTAGACTTTGAGGTGCTTTTTGGGTGTTGGGTGAAAATGCTCTTTGAGTTTTACTGTTTTATTACAGACATAACTAGCATAGGAAGTAGGAGGTTTAAGGTTTGGCACCTACTTGTGGGTAGTGCATGCTTTCCTAAGAACAGACCTCATTTAATGAAAAAGGTCATGTTTAGTTTTGTCAGGGAAAATAGTTTTGGCTTTGTTTAGTCTACTGTGTGGGTTTTGTAATGGCAGTGTGACAGGTTGGTATACTTCATAGCTTGTTTATGAAATGGGCCTATTGCCCTAAATGGGACTTAAAAGCAAGTTGGTCATTAGGTTTAGCTCTTTTAATCGGGGTGTTTTTTTCTGTTATTTGTAATGCATTTTAATCTTTATTCACTTAAGTATATACAGTTACAGAATGCAAATATGGAGAAGGGAGTGCCCCCCCCCCCCCCCCCCCCCCAAATACATATACAGAGGTTGAATACATCTAAAAGTGCATTTAAAATGCACTAAGGACTTGGGGATTTTCTCTCCCTGTTTCCTTTTAATTAGAATGTTTTCCATTTAGACTCAAATTGCTTAATTTATTTTGAGATGGCTAGGGATTCCTGGCCCAGACATGCTGGGGGAATAAAGCCTGGGCTCAGCACTACCCAAGCCATCATTTTTCACTGTTGCACTAGGTTCAAAATGATTTACCTTCATTCTGACAGCTGCTGATTGGCTCCCAGCCAAAACTCAGAGCTTAAAGAGGGATAGACTGATCACACAAATGCTCTATCAAGGCAAGGCTGAGCTAGTCATGTTTCACTCTTCTCTCTTTCTTTCTTGTCTAATCATCCAAATTCAGCTCTTATTTTATTCCCACCTCTTAACGCTTCTAGTTGATTGTTCACATTTTCCCCCATCTTGTCCTTATCTTGGTTAACGTAGATTACAAGTTCCCAACCCTGGTCCTGGAATAACCCCCTGTCATGTTTTCTCTGCTCCCAACACACCTTATTCAACTAATCAGCTATTTAATGGGGTTCTCCAGGATCAGGGTTGGGACCCTGTCATATAGAGGTTATCAAACCACTTCTAGATAGTTCACATTTTGTTCCTAACATAACTGAAAGAGGAAGTCAGTATTATACTTTGTATGGCACAAGTAATAGAAGAAGTATTTGCCTGGAGATTCCCCATGCCAACTTTGAGAACCTTTCTCTCCAGTTTCCATTGTCCTTTTACTTTCTCACCTCAGCACCTGTCTCCTATATACACTGCACTTTTCCTGTAAATTAGTTTGTTTTGAATTTGACTCTGAACACTCTGTTCAGGCTTCTTTGTTTCCATGAGATTCTGGACACTGAAGATTTTGGCTGAAGGTGATGTGTATTTCATTTTCATTATACAGCACCTTCAAATAAATGTGCAAATATGATTGTATTATACTGAATAATTCAAATTTAGCCACAAACAACAGGGGAGATTATTCATCTTTGTCCTAACCTGCCTTTAACCTGTTTTCCTGGTGTATAAATGCGAGTTTGTGTGTATGTATGTATATGTATATGTATATATATATATATATATATATATATATATATATATATATATATATATATATATATATATATATATATATATATATATATATATATATATATATATATATATATATATATATATATATATATATATACACATACACACACACACAGAGACACATATACATAAAGTTAATACTAAGCACAATTGGGGTTTTACAAAAGGTTCATGTCTGAAAATGGACCCATGAGCACACCCTCCACAAAATCATTTCTGCTATGTACGAGGATATTTCAGCCAAAAACCTGGATGCCTCTGCCAGGAGGATTAGACTTGGAGCTTGTAAGAAACAAACATGTTTCCAGATCAACACAGAAATGGTTAAGGAAACACAGAATTAGTGATTTGCAATGACCATATCAGTCTCCAGATGGGAGCCATACTGAAAACCTGGGGTCTGAATTGAAGATGGATTTTCACATCTTCATCTATACATCTCTACAACAGTAGGTTTATCACCAGGCAATAGCTATATTTCCATCCAAAGTTGCGAACTTATGCGCAAAACTGGAATATCGCATAAAACATTTGCAAATAAAGCACCATTTCCATCCAATGAGTCGAAGAGAACAAACGCATCACTTCCTGATAAACTGGCCCCAAATATCAAAAAGAAAAATGGAATTTGCTAAGAGTTTATGTTGGAAGAAAGAGACGTGACAATTGGCCTTTGTCCGAGAATCCTATACGTGTTGTCAAAGTAACAAAATGTGCTCTTGCCACCTGCTCCACTCTGTCCGAGCTTTTGAGCGTTCTGTCAATGTTTTTCATCAAGAGTGGTCATCACTTCTTTCTCATATATTAGATTTAAAAATGTTCGGAGCTTGTCGTCCACTCAAACATACCTCTTACTTTCTGCCATTTTTCTTATCACATGATCTGTTGAAGCAAAGTCACATGACTTTTTTGATGCGCATCGAGAAATTTATTTGCTAAATGAGTTTCCATTGTAACTTATCTTTTTCTTATCGGAAGACTCAATTGAGCGCTAACTTTTTTTATGCACATTTTTTGAATTTATTTTGAATATTCCAAATATTTATTTAGATATTCCAAAATGCGCATAAAAATAGGTGGCTGGAAACATGGCTAATGTTAACTGTACAATGTCCCAGAATATCACTATCATACTTGTGGATGTAACTCCCAATGTTGAACACCCATGATCCTCAGCCCACAACCATGTCACATGACAGCCAGTCAAGCTCATAGTCACCTGATTACTAATTTAACTCACCTGTTTGCAATCATACCACTTCCTTTAAATAACTCAAACTAGTGTTACTTTACTAAATCTCACTCTAGCATGGTGATTGTGATGAGTTCAAGCCTGTGTGTGCAGCCTGTTTGATTGATGTTTATAGAGGGTGCCAGTAATTCTAGTGGGCATGCTATAGTGTGTCTAAATCAAGGAATCTGAGGGAATATCAGGAAGGGATTTTCTCAACAATCTGGTTCTGCAGACTTAAATATCTATGCAGTACTTTTGTAACATAACCCACCATGTGTAATCTCTAATTTGTGTTTAGGTTTTAGACCTTTTTACATTGTGTTCAAATTGTTTGAATGATCTAACTGAGTGCAGTGTGTTCTCTCCACAAACGGGACTGTGGGTCTCTTTTTGTGCCCATATTTCACTTGAAATGTCATCTTTCCAACCACTTTCCAAACCTCGGAAATGCTGATCATTTCCAATTTAGACAGAGGAAAGCCAGCGTGATATGTCTTGCTTGTGTTATTTAGCATAGCAAAGTCAGCATCCAATATATAGTCCCAAGGATAGTTTGGAGTCCAGAGGTCAGGGTGTTGATGAAAAAGTATTCTCTCCTAATACTTTAAGCATTTTTGATCACCAGCCATGTTATATACACATGGCAGTAGAATGTTCTTTATTTTGCAGTGTAATTCTGTTTTCACTTTCTAGCCGTGGTAAACATATTGTACAGTACACTGTTTATTGATCTCTCGCATCTCATTGAAGATTCTACCTGCTGTAAAGATGATCAGTTAAAGGAAATGTGCTGCTACAGTATTCCAAATGATTATCATAGTACAAAAATCGTACAGATACAGAGTCCTCAGTTTTGTTGTTCTTGGCTGAAAAAGGATGTAATGGATATAGATGAGTGGATGCAGCTGAGGCAGACACTAAGCTCTGCACCTGACAGATTCCTCGAAGCTGAAGCCAAATTTCACTCAGACTGTGTTAGAGAAAGATCTCATAATTCCATACGTGACTATTAATGCTAAAAGAGCTGAAACTGAGATGATGTTAGGAGGAGCAGTCACTGATGAATGAATTAACGAGGCAAAAAGAAGATAAAAGACAAACGTCAAAGTAGAAGAAGATATGCGTTCAAAGTGAGCAATGAGGGACAGCATAGCTGAAGTGGTTAAGCAGGAAGGTGGGGTGCCAAGAGCTATGTTGTGCAGGAGTCATGTGGAGAGTGACAGCCAAAACCATATGCAGTCTGACTGATGTCATATGTTGCTCTTGCAATTTGCCCATGCTCAGTAGGAGTACGTAACAGCAAATCCATGGCTCTTTCGCAGTCTCCATTCTCCATTACGTTACATTACATTCTCCATCACTGTCCTCCTGTTTGTAACTTTGCTTCATGGGAAGGGAATTCTGTTCCACAAACAGAATAGCCATGTGTTCTGAGGTTATATAAAGAACCATTGTTTACTCCACTAATATCCCATGATGACATAGATACAGTCGCATGACTTAACATGCTTTAGGATAAAACTAAACTTATTCACAGGCTTTGTGTAATGGGTTTGAGTATGCACTGACAAATCTGAAACATGGTGGCTTGAGAGAGGGAATGCTCAAACATTTATTTCTCACAATTATTCTTTATGTTGGAATTAATCATCGAAAGTGAAGTGAAATCCTTTTTTTGTGTGATGCATGAGTGTTGACTAGCTGCCTCTTAACCTTGTTACTAAATCTCTGTTGAAACCATATAGCTGGGCACAGCAGAACATGACATCATCCTTTAGTGCCCATTGTATGAAGTAATCCTTTTTTAAACAGCGGCTTTGTCACCATGTTACCTAAAGTGCTCGCATGGCAAGCTTACTGTAGTGAAGACAACAGAACAAAAAATTGAGACTGTTATTGCACACATATCGCATGTCTCTCATAATGTTGCCTCTTAAATGACTGTGTAAAATTATGTAATTGTTTGTATTGTGAGATCCTGGCCATCATGTCACTGGTACTTCTCTTAATGACATTATTTAAATTTACTCCCCATTAACTGCCACAGAACTGCCCTGTGCTACTTTCAATGGGTTATATCATCAGGCTTGCACAGACAAAAGCCAAATCTGTACAAGCCCTGGGCCATGCTCCAGTGTTCGCATTATAGGGCCACAAGTCAATAGTGAGCATTAGGGGCTCAGGATAAAGTTTACTAAAAAACAACAACTTATGAAGTATATAAAGAATGTTGTAGGTTCATCATATTTTCCAGAGATTATATTTTCTTATGAGCATGTATAGCCTGTAGAATGGTGAGGGGGGAAAAAGGAAGCTGGTTTTAGATTGGCCAAGTGGAACAGTGTGGGTACATGTGGTTTTGTGTGGGTAGTGTGTTCTGATATCAGCCTGTGTGATCTGATTTTTGCCTGAAGGGTCAGAGCTTTGTCTAGCTGTCTAGTCAGCTAAAGGAAAAAAAAACCCAACAACTTCATACTAAAAAGCAAAATGTCAAGGATGGTAAATAGGGCATACACTGCAATTAGCCACAGGACCTCTTTGACCCACACATGCACACACAACCAGACACAGACTGAGAGAGCTTCCCAAACAAGATAATGGGTCTATAGGCTAATGACTCCCTTGGCCAAATGAATTCCTCTTGCAAATTTGACAAAAGCTGAAAGCCAGAAAGTCCTCACTAGAGTAGACAGATAACCTGAGTATGACAAAGACACCGATTCACGCACCACAATACCAACACCTCTCCTCCAATCACGTCTGTCCTGTCATTAGTAAAAGCTTAAAGTACCTTTTGTATCCCTTGACAGCAACATATTGCTTTGTATTATCCAGCACTGTTTGTACATGCTGCTCACACGTGTGCTCTGAATTGCTGGTATAGCCGGAGAGAGTGATGACTTCAGCTCCCCTGTCACATTGAGCGATACACACATTAGTATTTGTAACGGTGCCAGATCGATTGTTACTAATGTTTCCCTGGCTCTGGTTTAACAGGTATGCACCATTTATCCATTCGGCTTTTGTCAATGCTGAAATGAATGGTTTCTAAGGAATCATTTTTCCTTTATTTGGTTTGAGCTTTGTTTCAGTAGTCATCGATACCATTACTGATTATTGTTCATATTGTGTGTCAATTTTCTGCTAATTGCGGCATACACAAGCATGTTTTCACGTTGTCTTTCCTCTTTTATTTAGGCGTAGTAAAGCACATATCCCAAATGGTGCACTAATGCCGAATTTGAACACTGATAACACATACCAGCCCTAATGGCAAATATGATGCTATAATGTCAATATTGTGATACATTTAGCAAATAATTGCTTATGTTTGTCTGTACTTATACTATACAATGCTGACCAATGGCATTGTACCTCAGGTAGCTGATTAGACGATAAAATAATTTTCTGTACAAAGCCATTTCATTTATGGAGACTTTAACCTTTAAAAGTCCTAGGACATGTTGGCAGGTTGAGACTTATTTTCACTGTAGGTGTGGAATAATTTATCATAGTTCTTGACTAATATGGTGTAACCTGGACAGTAACCAGGAGAATGAAGGGTTAAATAAACATATGGTGTAATTCAAACTGTAGTTTTTTTTAGTGGTTTTAAAATGTGTTAGGGGTTGTTATTTTGTTAATAAACATATATTGCATATCCATATTGCATATTTTGTGAATGTGTTCAGGTATCATGATATGAGTTTTTTGCCATATCGGCCAACGCTTACTTTCACGCATGAGATATGAAACGCTTGTTTGGCTTTTGACCATGCCTCTAGCATGACTGATCAGCATTCACACTATATGTGGTCTGACTGTGCTACCTCTGCTCTTTTCCTCCGCCAGGCAATGAGAGTACATACTCTGGTGTGTATATGTAGGGCAGTGGGTTAGGAGAACAGTGTGTAAAGCTGTGCTTCATTGACTAAGACTCTTAATTTAGCCTGCAATGTGGAGAAAGCATGCTTTTATACACCATGGTCTCTAAATAAATTGACAGTCAAGGGAATATCGAGCTCTATTGCTAAGAACATAGTGCTGTTCCGTTCATTGGCTATTCCCTGTCTTTTTCTTTCTTTCTTTTTTTTTTTTTTTTTTTTTTTTTTTTTACTGAGGTCAAGGGCATTTTTCTTTTCTAAATCGACCTGACGATCCACCTGAATGCAATGCACTATTCAGGGGGTGCATGTGGTAATGAATAGCATTATCTCAGCTGTCACGCTGATCACATCTTTGACAAAGCACAGTCTGAGTGAAGCACACAGTTTATATTTAAATTCTTCCTTTTTCTCTCATTCTTTTGTTCTATTTTTTTATCTTTATGTTCCTCCCTCTCTCACAGCCTCACATATATATACTGTATATCTGTTTGAAGTCTGGGACAGAGTAAAAATGAATGGGCTTCTTTACACATGAAGTATTCATGCAGCATGGTGTGTGTGTTAAGAGAGAGTGAGTAAAGGAGAGAGGCGCACCCTCGCTCAATGTGAACTCCTTTTCTGGCTGTAGGGAATAAAAGGGGCAGGGCTGTGTAAAGAAAGGGAGGGAGGGAGCTGTGTGTGTGTGTGTGTGTGTGTGTGTGTGCGTAAGTGTGCGTGTATGTGTGCGTGCGTGCATGTGTGTGTGAATGAGAATGCTGCATGGCTACTAACGTTTCTCTGGCAGCACGAGCTGGAGCTTGACTGCAAGATCTCATCCTCATTTCCCTCCTATTGCATAGCGGAGAAGAACACTTGGGGGAGGAGGGGGAGGTATGACAGAGGAAGTGTAGAATTAAATGAACTGACAGAAAAAGAGAGGAAAGAGAAGAAAGGTGCAAAAAGACATGGCATGAGTCACAGAAAAATGCAATGAATGACATGTAAGAAGAGGTAAGGAGAAGACGAGCCAAGCCTGCTGGAATGAATGGAAAGAAGAGTATTTGATCTGCAGCTGGATTCTTTGCGGAGTTGAACAGATTATGGGAAATGTACAGTGAAGAGGAACTTTGTGCCCTCGCCGCATCCCTCCTCTCCCCTTTCTGCTTTCTTCAACCCCTCCCATGCCACAGATTCTTCCTTTTGCTGGTGCTGGACTTTCTCCTCTCAAGTGCACCTTGAAAACTCATCTGGATCTTTTCACTGATAATAAACAAATATTAGACATATAGACACAAGTATACTTTGAAAACTGCATAGCAAACTCAATGGCAAAGTGTGGATATGGACATGTAGACTGTACATTTTACTTTGGTCTTTTTTGCCTGCCTTTGGCAAAACTGAGCGCTTGCTTCATTAGATGATGGATTGGAATGAAGTGTAAGTACTTTTCCTCACTTTGTGCGCATGTATGTGTGCGTGTGTGTGTGTGTGTGTGTGTGTGTGTGTGTGTGTGTGTGTGTGTGTGTGTGTGTGTGTGAGACGTGATCCTTTTTACCCCTTCACCCCATTTCCCCTTTACTTCTCTGTCAACATAATAAATAATATTAATTTCATTCATCACATACCTACTGAACCCAGATGGGTTTTACAAGCTACTTATCATGTCTTCACTCATTTTTGGAATATAAATATGAATTTCCGAAGGAGAAAGTAATTTCTCAGCAACTTTGGAACTTGTCGAGGCATGATGTGATGGGTGAGGTTAAATTGTTTATTACAATTGTATGTGTTAATCTCTGTGTGTGTGTGTGTGTGTGTGTGTGTGTGTGTGTGTGTGTGTGTGTGTGTGTGTGTGTGTCTGCAACAGGGAAGTTGAACAGGTGGACAAGCAATGGAAAGTGTAGGCACTTTGGCATGTTCTTTATGGCAAGCATCCATCTATAAGCCAAGCCAGGTTCTTCTTTGAGAGGGGGGTGAAAGAGAGGAAAGGAGAAAGAGAAATGAAGAAAAAGGAAGGAAGGAACATCGAGAAATGGAAGAAAAAGAGGAATGTAGAAGGTGGGATAGTAGAAGGGAAGTACACATGTGATAAGTATTTTTTTCTCTTGTTAGTGTATGAATGAACACACTAGATTAAGTGTGTTAGACTTGTATGCTCCTTTCCAGAGCTTAACCCAGTAACTTCTCAGAAAACAATGCAAAATGATTAAATTCATATTAGATTATAAGAGTGTAGGTTTAGGAGGTTAAACCTGTGTGAGTGGTTTATTACCTTACAGGGTATCTTTCATTCACTCATTTATTCATTATGTATTCAAATATAATAATAATAATAATAATAATAATAATAATAATAATAATAATAATAATAATGTCAATTATAAGCAGTTATGTTTTTAAGTTAAAATTTTGATTGGTGTTGATTCTAGTTGTGCAGAACATTTCCTATAAAATAAGGTGGGTTGGGGTTTTGAAAACATTGCATTTATCATGTATGTGGAGATGTACTGTCTCTGGATCACAATCAGTGACACACTCTGCCTGTCTCGCGCCTATGAAGCTGCGTCTGTCTCTCCTCTTTTCTCTTTCACAGTGCTAACACTCCTTCCCACTTATACACACACGCTCACGCACACACGGACCTCCCTTACTCTCGAGTTCCCTGAGGAGCAACTCATCCTGTATTCCTCTTGGACGCTATAATTATTTCATCAGCCAGCGGTGTGTTCCCTGATTGTGCGCTTGGGCTGTCGTTGTGGACTGGAGAGGGAGAGGAGAGAAAGGAGGGGGGAAGAGCAGAGAGGAATAAAGCGAGCATGACACTCATGGAGATATAGAGAGATAGAGCGTAGACGGGAGGGTGGACATCCAGTAGGCACGCACACACACACACACACACACACACATAGCTGTGTTCAAAGGCATGATAGACTGGATTAATGAGCAGCCTGCTTGCTGAGGATACACACACACCACCTGCCATTCATACACTGTTCTACTGAATGACATACACTCTTGTTTGCATGCCCTTTCATCACTGCCTCATTCATTCATTCACCTTCAGTAAGCTCTTTGTTTTGTTTAAAAATGTTATTTTTAATATTTGGCTCTGCTGTCTGTAAAATCTTCTCAGAAGAGAAACTCTGGTGTCTGTAGAATCTAGTGTCTAGAAACAGGAGAAGTGAACAGCTCTTGCACATGTATTCAGGTGCAAATTGCTGTGTTGCATTTACCTCAGAAGTGGGAAGTATGAATTCTAAATTCCATTAGTTTGACCTCCAAGTGTTCAAGGTACAATTAAGGGGAAAACTGTGAATTGTATAGTGAGTGTAATAGATTTAACAAGTGAATATTTCTGTGTTGATTGATCTAAAGCAAGTACTTGTGTATATACAGCATAAGGTAAGAAGTGCCCATTTTTTTACTCTTGATGCTGTGAGCAGCCATGTCGATTTGACGTCACTTGCTGAGCTCTGGATTGAGGAGACTATCTAGAGCAGTGGTCACCTACCGTCTTCCTAGAGGTCTACCATTTTTTCGGCAGGTTTCATCTCCAAGAAAAATCAAATACACCTGTTTGATTTGATCAAGAACTTCTTAAGGCAATGATTAAATGGTCAGGTGGGCACGATTATGGCTGAAGTCTTCAGGAAGGTAGATCTCCAGGAACAGGGTTCGTGACCACTGATCTAGAGAGTAACAATTTGTTCTCCTGGGTTTTTAATAGTTGGAGATTAGAAAGAGCTTTTGGGTCCACGTAAAATAAAAATAAAAAAAAGACACTTTTCTTCCTGTCACTACATAGTTATACAGACTTAGTATTTTCATCAACCTTTTCTATTCATTGCACTATAGTTAAGGAATTCCTGATAGTTGCAGAATAATATGCGTTAAGATTTGTAAATGAATAACAAGCCAATTAAGGGAATAAAATAGTACAGTGAGAATTGGGACATTAAGTTTGTAGTAGTTAACTCTGTCTCATGAGTGTGCTGCTCACTCACGGTGTGTGGTACTGTGTAATTCCCCCTTCAGCACTACAGTATTCAGCACGAGACAGATGCTGCCTGTCAGCTTCTCTCCTCCACTTAGTGCATTCCACTCAACACATAGTTCAATGCCCTCAAGGCTCCTACTAATTAGCATTACCTGCAGAGCCTAAGCATCTTTTGCTAGTTCTTCTATTTCCTCTTTCCTGTTTTCTTGTGGTATTTTTTTTTTCTTGACGTTTTTTTTTTTTGTCGTGTCACTTTCATTGGACACAAAACCATGTCAGCTTCAGAGCAACTGCTTTACAGTTCAAGTAAAAGTTATTAATATGTACTGCAAACACTTAACTGCCATGTCAGTGAAGTCTTTATTATATGTCTACTCTAAATGTTAAGACTGTATCTCATGTGAATGAGATTAATGTCCTTATTATGGCTGGGTTACTGTGGAGTCACAGCCAGCAAATGGTTAATGTCAAGGCTAATGGCGGAACTGACCCTATTAGCTGCAGTTTCACATTTCCTTCTGAAAAAGAGGAGCGCATTTTGGGGTGATGGGGCATAATATGGCCATTTGGTTATGTGAAGGAAAGGGAGGAGGCGACCTGCAGAGAGGGAACGAGCAAGAGAAAGCGAGTGAGGCTGTTGCGTGTTTACTTTGGCTTTGAAATGGGGCTTTTGACCTTTCACTTCTGTAAATGCCAAGCTATACCGTTAAATCAATCAGCGAAAGAGCAGATTGATTTTTATTTCACCTTCCCAACTTGAATGAGAGGCAATATTTAAAGACTTTTTTGGAAACTACCTTCCCTGTGGTGTGCAAGAACGTTTGGTTGATTGGTTGCAGTGCTTTGCGGCAATTTTCCACAAACAGCTTGAGACTTCAGAAAGAGCTTCACTTGTACTGAATTGCATGGGTTTTTTTTCAGGGCTGCACAGAAGCTGAACCTTTCGTCCAAACGGAAAAAGACCCAGCCACCTATGCTGCAGCCGCCGGAGCCCTCCATTTACCCCACCAACTTCAGCAGCATCCTCCAGCTGTCCTCTCCACCCGCTCCACCATGCCTGCTCAGGGCAAGCTCAAAGGCCAAGGAGAACCCCGGCATGGGCAAGGTCAGACAGAGACACACACACACACAAACAATCATTGTGCTTACAAATGCATTCTTTGACAGTGAATAAAGAGTGCTTTTGGTTTTAACCTGGCCAGAGAAATGCAAGGCCATACATCTCTCTGTTCAGTGGGGAACACACGCACATGTCGGTTGGCATGATGTACACACACACACACACACACACACACACACACACACATATTCTGGGGTATCTATACCCAGCTGCAGTTGTTTGCATCATACAGACTACTGCCCAGACAGGCTCAGGGCAGTGTAGGCTAATATAGTGGTATAAATCCCATGGAATGTCATGAATCTGCTCTCCTTGTTCTCTTTTGCTCTTTCTTGCTTTGTTCTCTATGGGAGGGGGATTTAAAGGTGTTGATTAACTCTTTTTCCGCTCATTATCCGCTTGGCTTTTTGAACATACCTTTGTCGGAAAAGATTTTGACCTTGCATTGAATTTTCCAAAAGCAAATGCGTAATGCTTGCATTGCAGTGCTATAAAGAAACTTCATAACCATGTAAGTAAGTAAGAATTCCAGATAAATATACAGTCTTTTTGGATAAAGTAGCAAAAAAGTAGTGGTCTCAGTTTTTTTTTTAACAAACAGGCAGTATAGTTGGATGCTCTGAATAGAAGCAAAGCCAGCAGTAGCAAGTATTCAGCATGTAACCCCTTTGTCTATTATTGTTCAGCTGCATGCTACCATATTTATAGAGATTGAGAAGATTTGTACCAGATTAGATGCCACCTGCTCTGTGAGATTATTATAACGCATGTTGCCAAAAGCTCAAGCCCATTGAGATGATTGCTAACTGCCCATTATAAATGGAGTCATTGAAAGCCAGCTTCATTAACGAGCTTCCTTTCACTTCTATCAAAACTCACATCTGCTGCCGCCTGAAATGATCGACTGGGACTGAAGTTTGGGCAAGCTCAATCTTTACTGGATGTCTTCACAATCACACCTTTATGCTTAAAAAATGATCAAAGTGACAAATTACAACTAAATACACTTTTATTGATACACAATATCAGTATTTCAGGTATGCAAGACTGATAACAAACTGACAGCTTAATTGTGACGCTACATTTAAAAAACTGTCACAAACTATGGTTCTGATGGCTACCATCAGACACAATGAAACAATGAAAAGGTAATATGAAATTAATTAAACAATTAGTATGAAATATTTCCACTCGTCTGCTTGTTCCTGTGAGTTACTTTTGGAAAGTGTGTTTTGATATAATTTAGACCAGTTGACCAGATAGACAAATTGAGGGGGAAAAAAAAGTTAAATACATACACACCACATACTGACTGTTACTTTTGATATTTACTCCCCCTTGTTCAGGGACTCTTTATTCCATTTCTGCTCATCAAACATCTATGAAACTTGTTCAGTTTATGCCTCAGTTGTTCAATGTTTTTATGGTAATACAAATATTTATGCATATTAAGAAATTTGCTGGAAGTAAAAGCAGTTGAATATGGAATATGAGAGGACGCGTGTGTGTGTCTATATATATATATATATATATATATATATATATATATATATATATATATATATATATATATATATATATATATATATATATATATATATATATATGATATGATCTGGATCTGGAACTGGAAGAACAGCTCCTTTAATACAAATATCAGGAGGTGTGCAAGACCTTGTTGCCCGACCAATGTAAATATAGTGGAGACTGTTGACTTAGTCAGACTTTTTTTGGTCAGTCATATGTGGAAACCTGTTTCCAATGTCAAGGCAAGAGTAATTTCCTTCACCATGTGCACATGTCCATCAACAGTAATCGGCCCCTGCGGAGCAGCAGGAACAAGGGGGAGCTTGGCCATGGCTGGTGCTGTGGCATAGACATTCCTCTGTCCACTGGCACGGCAGTGGAATAAAGTGAAGCTGACATTGTTCTCTTGGACCAAAGCTGGACTGAAGCTGTAAATAAACAATAACCACAGGTCCATAAGGATGTGGTTTGGCTTTGTACTGCTCAGATCGGAATGTTGTAGGAGTTCCAGGGGTAATCTTCTGTACTGTACTTGTGTTTGCTTGGCCACTGAGTGATGTCTGCTTCTCACTGATGTTTTGTGAGGATTAATTAAAGCAGTTTCGCAGCTGCTGGGTCCTTCTTGGCTCTGTCTGTTTGGGTGTGACACTGTAAAATGTGTTGGAAGAGTGCTTCACGGTTCCTTACAGCTTCTATAGTTCAAAAACAAGCTTTATTTTTGTCATCAGATGATTCAGCTGCTGTAGCAGCAAATCTATATATTTGATCATTCTATAGCAAACCTACAATCCTAGGAAAAACCCCCACAAAAGCCTCAGTGGATTCACTATATTTCATTATTTTTTTCTGTAATTTTCTCATTATTTTCCTGCATGAGCATCCTTAAATAATACTTTATTTTATCCACTTCCTCTTTTCCTGTTTCTCTGAGCAGGTGAAGGTGATGGTGCGGATCTGTCCATCTGTTGGTGTACAGGACTCTTCTGAGTCCATGTCTTTCCTGAAGGTAGACCAGCGGAAGAAGCAGTTGACTCTGTATGAGCCTTCGCTCCTGACCCAGCCCAGCTCAGGGCACCGACGTACACCACTAGCTGCCCCAAAGATGTTCGCTTTCGATGCTGTCTTCACCCAAGATGCCTCGCAGGTAAGAACTCCACTGGAATCTGTGTGCATTGCTGTTAGTTTTGTTATATTTCTGATGCTGCTGTCTAGTTTTATTGCCTTCTGGGTTGTATTCTAGTACATGTGGGCTAAGACATTTTCTCAAGGGCAGTAGGACATCTGCACAACACGTATACAAACACCCCCTCCTCCCACACACATATTCTAGACAGGGCTTGAGGCTTAATGCAAAAAATGGCATCCTTATTTCAGCATCATTCTTCACAGTATGGCCACAACAGCTGTTTCTTTTAAGTCTGGAAAATGATTTGAATTCCGGCCGCATATATCCAGCAACATTTTCGGTTCGTCACCCAGACTCCAGAGCTGGGAGGGCATCCAAATTAAGACCAGAGTGCCTTCCAAACAGCCACACAAATAACCATGAGGAGACACTTAAGAGACATGCACAGTCCTTGAGAATGATTAAGTGAGAACAATTTAGTTGACGTTTTGTGGCAACTGAGCTTGCCTTGTTAATGTCTGTGCTGAAAGAACTCAGCATTAAACCCATTTTATAGTAACTCTTTACACAAACAATTAATTTGTTTCTTTAGTGCATGAATGATTTAAAGTGTTTGTCTGATTAAACTATTCACTGTAATGTTTAAAATAAGTAGAAAAGCTTGAGCATGATGGTAAATCTACTAAATAATTGTGTTTTAGTGGCTGAAGTGGCGCATTATTCTAGTCACTGGTTTGCTAAAATGTGCTGTTTTTCATTCTATAGTTGGAAAGCCTGTATGTCCTTGTGTGTATTTTTCCTATGTGTGAGATATGGAAGGAGAATGCTGCAGTAGCGAACTGTCCCTGTGGACTGAGGCTGGTGGAACAGATTGTAATGACAGCGCTGTAGACTGCAGCAGTGTAAACCTCCCCATGCCTGATGAATCCATGATGAGCTGATACTCGGTTGATTTGATGTTGCACTGTATTTCATTTGCTAATGAAGAATTAAGTGGCTATCAGTTTGCGGCAGAAATATCTGCCTTTCAGACTGATCAAGTTCATGGCGTTCTGTGATGAAATCTGCAGCACTGCATTGTCAAGAACAGTGGCTGAGTGTTCATATCCTTGTCTTTTCTGGATGTCTGCAGGCTGAAGTGTGCTCAGGGACCGTGGCTGAAATTATTCAGTCAGTGGTGAATGGAGCAGATGGATGTATCTTCAGCTTTGGCCATGTTAAACTTGGTAAGCTTTCCTTGTCCAATATTCTGCATTACTATTACATGTAATTACATCGCATTACATTTGACTAATGACTTATAGGTGGGATAGCAGCCATGTGTCTTACAGTCCAGGTCTTTTGGTTAATAGTGTGGAAGCAACTTGGCCACTAAATAAATATGGTTTGTCCCTCTCATTTCTTTTAAGAGCCTGTAGTGATACACTCAGGTTGATTGAGTGTGAGTGTGTGTGTGTGTGTGTGTGTGTGTGTGTGTGTGTGTGTGTGTGTGTGTGTGTGTGTGTGTGTGATTATTATGAACAGAAAGGCCATAGTTAAGAGAGTATAATTGAAAGCTTAATAATTTATGCTCACAGTACGTTGCATTTGAGTGTCTTAAGCCTATGACTAGATCAACATGTTTGATAAGAAGTTATCTGAAACACAATGGTAGGCAGTAGTGTTACAAGTAACAAGTAGTGAGGTTTTTAGTTTGGGAAAGTAGTGAAGTGGTTGCATTATATAAATCAAGTAGCTTACAAGGGTTAAGTGCAAATGTTCTAACACCACAGTTTCTAAAACAACGACTAATTCAGATTCACAACCCACCAATAAAATCCAGCGAATAAAAAGAAGAAGAAAGAACTAATTAACATGGACTTGTTTGAGAAATGTCCTTGATCACGTAATGTGACTTAACCACAAACAGATTAACAACGACAAAACAGTTTCACAGTGAAAAAAAATATCATTGTTGACAGGTTGGTATGGTCAGAGTTTTTTAAAGAACATATATTTGACAGTAATGAAAGGTGACTGGATAAGGAGATAAAAATTATGATAGGGTATTATTTAACAGTGTGAAATCATTGTCGAGTTGGTGGTAAAAATGGTACTACAGTAAACATTCCCATCTCTCCACCCTGTTGATCATTTTCTCATCACTGCACATCTTCGACTGGTTTATTCCTTATTTCAGTTGTCTAGTGTATATAAACACTACATACCACACGCAGTCTATATTTGAATCCGTTATGTATTTCTTGTTGTATTTCTTCTTATGTATTTCTTAAGTGTCATTTGGTTGGATGCACGTTTTCCTTCAAGTTAAGGAATTTTGGATGGAAATATCTTCTAGGATATAATCTTCTAGGTTGAAGCAGACCTCCAAAAACTTGTTGTTTACTATCCCACCCTTTAGTTTGATTGACAGCCAGCAAATATCTTAAACCATAACAGAATTCTTAGAGAAATTGTGATGAATCACAACCTAGGGTTCCTTAATGTTAACATTTTTTTGCTTATAGTATGTGAGCTCAGCATACTTTTGTACTGTTGTGTTATGAAGAAAAGACCCCTACAGCATGACATCTTAACTATAACTAACGCATTCCCACTCTCTTTCTCTCATATTTCTCACATATAACACTGCTAAATTAATTTTGGGTAGACGTGTAATAACTGATATCATCAGTAGAAAAGGTTCTTTTGAAATTCCAGAGCTCTGCACACACCAGTATGCGGAGCGGTTCTCAATACACTGCCAGAATTAACAGCTTGCTCTCTCCCCCTCACCAGGGAAGACGTACACCATGATTGGCAAAGACAGCTCTTCGCAGAGCCTTGGCATTGCGCCCTGTGCCATCTCCTGGCTCTTCAAGCTCATCAGCGAGCGCAGGGAGAAAACTGGCACACGCTTTTCTGTACGTGTCTCAGCTGTGGAGATCTACGGCAAAGACGAAGGTCTGCAGGATCTGCTCTCGGATGTCTCAACAGGCAGTCTGCAGGATGGCGAGTCGCCAGGGGTCTACCTGCGCGAGGACCCCATCTGTGGCACACAGGTTAGTGAGAGCTCAGGGCTAGGGCTTTATTGTTATTTTTGTCTTGTTCTCTTTTAAATATGAACCTTTAAGTCTTATATAGGTCTTCTCTGAGCATGTTTGGTTTGCTGTCTGTGCATTAATAAAATAATGGGTTGTTTGGCAGCATTTTTTTATAGTGTAAAGTCATGAAGCCTTGTACTGACAGGCAGCTGTTTCACCCCTCCCCATATAGAGGTGCTGCTGATGTGTATCTCTCCCTTCCCCCACCAGGTTCCTCATTGGAGGAGGGTAAATGCTAGTGGGGTATTTGACGTTTGGGGAGATGTGGTGGAGGGTAGTTGAAAGAACTGCCAGGTGTTGGCATCAGATGTTGTTTTTTGGGATCCATATGAGGCCAACACTTCAAAGGCTGCCTATAGGCTTGTGAAGTTTAGATGGATGGAGTCAGGCTCCATTCACTGTTCCTCAGAGTGTTCTCCCTTCTCCTCAGTGCTAGCGCTGCTACCTGGGATAGTCACTGCTTATTTCAAGCTTGAGTTTATCCGATTGATGTAACATTCATTAATAATACTGATTCATTTCACCACTTTAGGGCAATTTCAGAGCCATGGTGGATCTGGAGCCTGTTCCAGGAACACAGTGCACAAAGCGAGAATGAATACTGATACAATACAGATCAATGTTGCTACTTATTTTTAATGGAGATGTCACAGTTATAGGGTTCGTCTCATTTGAGCAGTTTTTAGCTATTTTATTAATCAACCTCTTTTCTTTGAATTGCTCCTAACAGGTTCTTAGCCTGCTGGTTCATCTCCCCTCTGGTACAGGCCTTTAAGGATCTTGACCTTTTAGCCTTTTTACCAATCGAGTTATGTTGAGATTGTTCCCACTGCACTCTCGATCTCTTGATCACTATCACTCTGTCAGTAATCCTTCTCCAACTCTAATGGGCTACCTGTGTGTAGAGCAGCTAAAATAGCTTTCTCTATTTCACCTTCATTACCAGTCTCTCTTTCGGTCTCTTTCAAACCATTAGAAAGAAGTGAAAATCTTGCCGTGACAACCCCTGCCCCCTTTCAGAGTTACATCAGAGACATCAGAATCAGGATATAAAAGAGGTTTAAGAAATGTATTAAGGAAATGGAAAGAGAAATGCAAACTTTTGATATAATGTTTTTTTTTTTTTTTTTTTACTGTTAATAACTGTTAATAACACACACACTTGTTGATCATTTTTGTTTACTGTGATGAAGAAGGAACATCTGTTATATTAATTATCCTTCATATTGTCTTGATGGTATGCAACAGTATCAGTGTATTTTTTTATGCAATTGGTTCCAGCTCCAGAATCACAGTGAGTTGCGGGCCCCGACCGCAGAAAAGGCTGCTTTCTTTCTGGACGCAGCCCTTGCAGCACGCAGTACCAGCTATCCTGACGCAGACGAGGAGGACCGGCGCAACTCGCATATGCTCTTCACGCTTCACATTTATCAGTATCGGATGGAGAAGAGTGGCAAGGGTGGAAGTGAGTATCTGCATGGATGTGTGTGTGTGTGTGTGTGTGTGTGTGTGTGTGTGTGTGTGTGTGTGTGTGTGTATTTGGTTAATTGACATTCCAGCTCTGATGATCTCCCTCTGTGCAGTTAATTGATAGGCTGCACTTCCATTTCCTTTTCTTTCTCACTTTTCATACTCGCAGAGGTGGAGAGCTGCATCTCAAACTCATTAATCTAATAGCTGAGATATTACAGACTAAATCAGAGTTACCGTCCCATCACCCATTCATTTTTTCTCTCAATCCATCATGTGGAAGGTAAATCACTCGGGCCTGTTTTGACCACTTCATTAAACTTTAATGGGAATTTTAACAGACAGTAATAATTCATGAGCAGCTAATGACCACAATAATAATGTGGAAGTACCTGTCACACTGCAGTGCTGCAGTTCTCATTAGCATAGGTAAATGCTGAATATTTGACAACAGAGGAAACACTCTGCACAGTAGTGTTAATGGAAATGGAAGCGGAGAATCTTTCAGAAAGAACAGAGCACAAAACAACACTGGAACAGTAAGGAGAATATAGCCTGCTCTGAAACTCGGTCGTTTTTCTCTGCAGTTATGTGAAATAATGTACATGTAGCAGGGGTAATGTGAGGCAGCTTCTGCATGAACTTATTGTGCCCCTCAGAGAAACTTTATGTGACATGCAGAATGACAGTTATAATGCCATGACAAAAGGTAATGATAGTTTTTCAAGAGCTTTTGTGCATTAAGCTGTAGTGCACTGAAAATGTCCTCATAAAATGATGTCATTTGTGACACAGACAATTTTATCTGACATTTCTTTTATGTTATTACATTCGCAACACACAGCAGTATGAGTTAAATATCTGTAGCAATGGTCCATGATGACTTGTGTAAGAAGACAAGGAGTTATTAATAGCACGTCTTACTGTATACAGTACGTCTGGGCATTTTATATATAGTTGTTTGTTTGGGCAGTTTGGCCCAGATTTGTATCAAATCAGACTGCAGATTACTCAGGAATAAATCACTGCCAGTCATGCTAGTCGCTGACCTACTCAAAGGGTGTGTAAGCGTCTGATTCTCTGTACACTTCCCGACATTACTGCACAGTAGGCGTGTCAGTGGTATGTTCTAACTTCTCTACCACTGTCTCAAACTCCCTGGTGAACTAGTTCCAAAAGATCATAAATCTACTGTAGCCACACTTTTACAGTTATAGGCCTGATTGGCTACTGGTTCTGTGAACTTTAAACATGCATGCAACATTTTGGCCTGAATTTGCAGAAGAGCAGCAACAGGACAATAGCATTAGCAGCAAGCTAGCCAGCTTACATTAGTGATAACTCTAACATGATTACTGTCTCAAACACTGATTAGTATGGTCAATGGTATAGATTTAACCAAGTACTGTGTCTGTATATTAACTGATCTGAAGTTAATACTGCTATAAACTAATTAAAATGTAGAGAAGGGGCACTTTACATTGTTCACAGTGTGCGCGACCATGTTGATTTGACATTGCTCTGTATATGAGGAAGGGCCTGGTAGTTGAGAAGACCAATCAAAGTTGCCGTCTTGAAATTTCAAGATGGGGGGGGCATTTTATGAGGTGTTTACTGATTGTAGGTGGGGAATTGCATAAGTCTCCTTATACACTCTGAATATCACTGTTTTGCCTAATATTCCCCAAGAACTTTAACATATTTCTTTGTCCTTTGTTTTCTCTCTGTATTTTGCGCTCTCTCCTATTTCCTCTCCTCCCTCCAGTGTCTGGTGGTAGAAGTAGACTGCACCTCATAGACCTGGGCAGCTGTGAGAAGGTGCTTAGTAAGAGCAGGGATGGAGGAGGAGGTCTGTGTCTGTCCCTCACTGCCTTAGGCAACGTCATCCTGGCTTTGACAAATGGAGCCAAACATGTACCATACAGGTAGGAGAACGCAGACTGGGACATTTTTTTTTTTTAAACAATATTAGTGATGTCAAAAAAATTATTTCTCTTTAGACATACGTCTTTCTCTTATACACATATTTTTATTCATAGCTTTTCATGTGAACTTACAAAAGACAGATGAGATTTGTTGTTATTCATTTTTCCAAAGACGTAACAGAGAAAGAGTGAACATGTAATCAAATCTGGCAGAAGCAAGATTACACATGCTGAGTGGTGTTGACAGGTTTACTATCAGCTTTGTATGCTGCTGATGTCATTCATAGTTCTCCGCAACATACTGTATAAAGATAAATTTGCACCTCTTTTGAGCTATTTGATCATTTCAGATAATGTCTAAAATATAGAATTTGTCAAAACAAGAAAAAACATGGTTTAAAAGCTTTCAGAAAAAAAATCCTTACTGATATTATTTTGTATTATTTAGGGATAGTAAGCTTACAATGCTGCTTCGTGATTCACTTGGGAACATCAACTGCAGGACAACAATGATAGCGCATGTCTCAGACTCACCTGGTGATTATGTTGATTCACTCACCACCATCCAGCTCGCCTCCCGAATTCACCGCATGAGGAAGAAAAAGTCCAAGGTCAGCAAAACCTTATTGGATGAAACCATTTGTAAAATTGTAAATAAAAACTGCTGTAATTTGCATTCAAGGTTGTCTTTGCACATACACTTTTGAAGTGTTTAAAAAAATGCTAAACATTTTTATAGTGGTAAATAAAACCTTAATTGTGTAAATTTGAAGAACAATAATATAAAGAACTACATTACTAACAATTAACTAACAATACCTGTTATCAGATTGTAGATATTTACTTACTGGCAAATCTAGCATAGATATAGGTACAGATAAAGATAACTTTACACTATTTCCTTTGACAGATAATCATACAATAAGTAATTCAGTATGACATATTTAAAAAATATATTATTATTAACATTCATATTTAGGTATAATTACTATATCTTATAGGCACCCTAGTCCATATTATTAATGCTAATCTATGCTTTATTGCTTGCGCAGTATGCATCCAGTTCCTCTGGAGGTGAAAGCTCCTGTGATGAAGGACGGATTCGCCGACCCCCACATTTAAGACCCTTCCATCCACGGACTGTGGCCCTGGACCCAGATCTGCCCTCACTACTGAGTGATCCAGATTACTCCTCAAGCAGTGAGCAGTCATGTGATACTGTTATTTATGTTGGCCCTGGTGGGGCTACAATTTCGGATCGTGAACTCAGTGACAACGAGGGTCCACCAGCCTTTGTTCCTATTATCCCATCTCTTAACAGAAAGCAGCGTTGTAAGGAAGGACCAACTGACCGAGACTATTTCAAGTGCAACACCTTTGCTGAGCTTCAAGAGCGACTGGAATGTATAGATGGTAGTGAGGAACCAAGTGCTTTTGTTGGTGAAGCTAGAGGAAGCCAAGTAAGCCCTAAGACGGACATTATCTCAATAAAGCCCAAAGAAGGTTCTGTTTTGGTTGCCTTCAAGGCTCCTACCAAAACATCATCTTCCCAGCAGGACAATATATTATCCAAACAGCCAGTTTCTGCTCCCAGTAAACAGCCCAGCAGCCCCAAACACAAGTCCAAAAATGAACATTCCAAATGGCAAAATGCTTCAACGTCAGATGAAGATATGCCTGTGACTGCCTGTTGTTCAAGGGCAGATAGTGAAAAGGTGCTGGTAACAGACAGCTTAGCTCCATGTTCCCCAGGGAAACAAGATAAGTCAGCAGCATTTCAAAGCTCAGAGCCAGTGGTGAGAGAAAAGGTTTTCTACAACAGGAAACAACTACCCAAGCCTGCTCCTTCACCCCCACAACAAAGAAACAGTGCAAAGGCTAATAGTGAATCAGAAGAAAAGTCTGCCATAAGGATACCACCCATTGGAATGAGCCATCAAGTACAGAAGCAGTGTGGTTCAGGTGGCAACTCCCCTCTTTTGAGCAGGGTTCATCATCTAAACCCCAAGACCCCACTAGAGGTGTGCCAGCTAAAGTCCACACTTAGGGAGCGGGATATTTTAAGGACTACTGTAACTCTGCAGCAACCAGTTGAGCTGAATGGAGAGGATGAGTTAGTGTTCACCCTTGTAGAAGAACTATCAATTGGAAGTATTATGGACAACGGAAGACCCTCCAGTATCATAAGCTTCAATAGTGATTGCTCTGTACAGGCCCTTGCTTCAGGATCGAGACCAGTAAGCATAATTAGCAGCATCAATGATGAGTTTGATGCATATACATCCAGTGTGGGTGCCTCTCAAGTAAATATTGAGACGGTAGCACCATTTTCAGAGGAAACATTTGTCTCTTTAGACAGTCGTGGTTCTTCAATCAGTTCTTGGCTTAGTGAAGTAAGTGTCTGCACCACAGAGAGTGAAGGAGCACAGTCTGCAGATGTCTTCCTTCCTGACGGTACACAAATTAAGGCCGGAAGTGCTTTCTACCTTGATTCTCTTGGTATGTTTCAAACCAGTCCCCAGAAGGAACCCAATAACTCATTGAATGATAGTGGATTTGGTTTCTCAGAACTGGATAGTGACAGTGCAACTTCAAGTAAACTCTCACTTAGTAAATGCTCATCCTCTCCAGAGTCCATAAAAGCTTCTGTCAGAAATCCTTTAAAAATGGCAAAACCAAATAACATTAATTCATCTCCAACCCAGACCCTGCAAGACCCTTACAGTGTCCACTGCAGTCTTCCCAGGAAAATAAAACCTACCTCATCCACAGTCCAGACCAGTAGCATCAGTGAGAGCAGTAATGGTAGCAGTTGGAGACGTGAACCACTGAGGCTAGAGGGCAAGTCAGATGACCCATGGCATCGAAAAGAGAATGTGTCAGATTTGCCTGTGGCCTCAAATTCAAGTCTTTCTTCCAAACAGTTTAAAAATGGAATAAGTGGCATACCCACTAGAAAAGCAGGCACAGACTTTAACAGTATTTCACGAATACCCACAACACAGGGGTCTACTTCATCTCAAAGGGTGGTAGATGGATGTGAAAAATCCAGCAACATTAAATGTCACAGCAAAATGCCACAGCTCAGAAGAGGTGCCACCACGCTTGGGACTGTTCCAGTCATTCATACATCTGTTGATGTCAAGGTTGGCCTTGACATTGGATCGTCAGGTAGCTGGATGTTTTCATCTTTGGAAAAAACTGGGAAAGCAAATAAGCAGGACATTAGTATGCTGCCTGGTGGTGTATCACCTCCTCCACCACCGGTGCGTAAGTCCAGTCTGGATCAGAAGAATCGAATATTGCTACCACCAAGTGCCTTAAAGTCTGTGTGTGAGACAGGAAAGTCACTGGTATTCAGGCCTGCAAAGTCAGAGGATGAATATGATCTGCGGTACAGAGGAGACTCCCACAGTTTAAAAACATCCAATTTGAGGTTAGATCATAGTTTACTAAAAGCAACATCAAGTCTCAAAGCCAGAGGAGCAAGAGGGGAAGCTGGACAAATGTATGGAAGCCAGGTATCCCTAGAAAGGTCTGACAGTTTGACATCTTTAGGATCTAAACCTGTACTCAGTCGAGAGAACAGTGGAGCCAGTCTTGGTGGAAAGTCAAGCAAATCTGTTACTAAGTTTGGATCACCTGTTGCCACCTCTTCCCCAATCACTACCTCGCCAAATCCCTGTGTTAATCAAGTCACCACGGGAAAAAATGGGCCGATCAAAAACAGCCTTAATGCAAGACCAGTGCCTGTAAATGGAAACAAAGCTCGCACATTATCTGCAAGCAATTCCAAAGCCCTAAGTTCCTCAACTAAGTCTCTGACAACATCTGCAACAAGGAATGCTAGCCTCCCACCTTCAGGAAAGAGTGCATTACCTCGTGCAGGAGCAGGATGTAATGGTAAATCTACAAGGGGAACTATTATGGGTACTAAGCAAGCCATGCGAGCAACTAACAACCGAGTAGGTGAGCTAGCATCAGGTAGTCCTTCTGGAAAACAACCAAGGGGATCTGGTGATTCTGACAGTGGGAACGACAGTGGTGTGAACCTTAATGAAGACAAGCCTACACCTATCCCCATCCTGCCTTCTCCTTATAGCAAGATCACTGCTCCGAGACGGCCACAGAGGTACAGCAGTGGGCATGGAAGTGACAACAGCAGTGTCCTTAGTGGAGAGCTGCCCCCTGCCATGGGGCGAACTGCACTGTTCTACCACAGTGGTGGAAGTAGTGGGTATGAGAGCATGATCAGAGACAGTGAGGCCACTGGAAGTGCATCTTCAGCCCATGACTCTATGAGTGAAAGTGGGATCTCTTCCAATATGCGGCTCAGGAGCTCAAAACCACCCAAAAAGAGATCAAATGGTGAGTAGTATGGTGAAAGTTACCCAGTTTTACAGGGATTTGTTTTTTCTCATAGTTTCTTAGGTCCTGTTCTTACTCATTATCAGTCTGTGTAACATTGATACGATTTCATACATACTTGCAGGTAGATAAAGCTCTCCTCTGTGATATGTCTTTATTTTATATTACTTCATTTGATATGTTTGACACTCTGACCATCAATATATCCATGTATTGTGCTGTTTCATGTGTGCACATTTCTCTTTCGACTGAATTATTATTATTTTTCAATGTTTGTTGTTATTTGTACTGTAACTCTCACTCTCCACATCATCTGAACATTCTAGGCATTCAGAGGCGGCGTCTTATCCCTGCTCCTTTACCAGACACTTCCTCTCTGGGAATGAAGGCTGGAGCCACAGGCCAGTGGGTGGACCTGCCTCCTATATCTGGCCCATTGAAAGAGCCCTTCGAAATCAAGGTGTATGAGATCGATGATGTAGAGAGGTTGCAGAGGCGGAGACAAGAACAACCAACAGAGGTGAGTAAATGAGGATCCAAATAAAATATGCTCAGGTTCTGGCTCAGTGTTTTTTCTGTTATGATGCAATGTTTTTATTATGACTACAGCCTGTAAATTTTAGTGTTGATTCAAATGTTGATTTTTCTATGTAAAACAGTTGAACTATCCCAGATATTATTTTTATTTCATGTTTTTCTGGTCATTCTATCATTTTCAAGTCCCCAGTCACTATTTTGAAGTTGATCATACGAGCATTAGCTGAAGTATATGTCAGCTCCTTACATCTTATTAAAAGATGGTGCTAATTTATGGCTCAGACTCTTGACCTTCCGATGACGGTGTCTGAATATGTTACCACATAGCTTCATGTGTATGAAGGTTTTGTGTGACTTTGGCGGTAGGACTCGTCGTTCAGGGGACCAGAACATAAAACTCTCTCCCAGTAGTGCATAAGTCTCTCAAGTATTTATTTTTAACTATTGATATTCCGAAGTAAAATATAGTGAAGGGAATATGACACCAGTGCTGTTTCCATTCTGTAGGGAAACATTTTATTTATTGGGTGATATTGAGAAAGATATAATATTCTTCTGCCAATCACACAGTATCTTTCAGCATACCAATATGATACTATACAAATTGTCTGCTTTCTCCGATTGGTGTGTCTTAAGCAGTACTGTAACAAATATTTTATATAATTTATACACTATATGGCGAAACATATGTGTATACCTGACCATTATACCCATATGTGCTTATTGAACATCCCATGGGGATTTGCCCATTCAGCCACCGAAGCATTAGTGAGGTCAGACACTGATGTTGGATGAGAAGGCCTAGTGAACAGTCAGCATTCTAACTCATCCAGGTTTTCCGTTGGATTGAAGTCAGGTCTATGTGCAGGCTACTTGAGTTCTTCCACACCAACCTTGGCAAACCATGTCTTTATGGCACTTGCTTTGTGCACCCTGGCACTGTCATTCTGGAACAGGTTTGGGCCTCTTGATTTCCATGAAGGAAAATCACAAAGCTACAGCATACAAAGACATTCTAGCAATTGTGTGCTTTCAGCTTTGTGGCAACAGTTTGGGAAAGGCCTACTATGGGTGTGATGGTCAGGTGTCCACATACATTTGACCATATAGTGTATACTCTAGATTTGTTTTCACTATAACATAGTACATCTAAAACTTGATTTGTTCAGAAACCAGCAAAACCCCAAATCAGGTAAGAATAGTTTTTGACCTAAATCTTGTTTCTGTAAAAATGTACAATTATAGCTTCCAACTCAGAATACTGGATACATTTGAACTGTGCATGTTTATATTTCGTTATAGACCTAACTTTTACACCCCGCTTCTGTTTTTATGCAGCAGTCAATTCAGGATGTTGATAAGGTACGTTGATCAAGCCGGATGGATATAACATAATGAATACAGAATGAATAAGTGAATAAAAAGGAGTGAATAAAAAGTTGGAGGTTCCATTAACAATTCATGTTATTCGAGGAAGCATGTATTCCTATATTACAATACCAGGAAAATGGTTTTGATCCTTATAAATATCACTGTAAATATCACTGCTGTATCCTGTGATTCATTTGTAAAGGGAATACTTCACTCTGTTGCAAGTATACAATACAAATCACTAATGTTGGTTTTTGCCTAACTCTCCAATCACCTCTCTCTGTAGGATCTGCTGTATTTTAACACAAAGCTGAAGGATGTTGAGCGGCGGCAGCAACAGATCAGAGATCTCAGAATTAAACATGGCACTCTAAAGGAAGAACTGGAGGACACCAAAGCCAGACTGATGATGGACCCCAGAAAGTGGATTGGAGAGTGTGAGTTTTAGAATTAGCATTTAAGTATTTCACTTGAGTCTAGTCATTTTAAATGTTCTCCATTAAGTAATGATTGATTGTGCCCCATACAGTTGAGGTGGACCAGGACCTGGACCCGGAGTCACAGGAGTACTTGGAGGCACTAGAGCAAGTCACGAGTGAACTGGACTACTGCGTCAACCTATGCAAGTCACGTGTTATGATGGTGACCTGCTTTGACATCAGAGTAGTATCGGAGATTCAAGAAGGACCGCGAGAAGTGGAGGTATGAAAGTAGGATGGGATAGAAGTAGAGATAAATGAGGAGGTGAAGAAGTGAGAAAGAATCTTGGAAGTCTGAATGGAAGGAAAATGAAATGTAGCAGCCTATTCACTGATACGAAGAACAAAAAAAAGACAAGGAATAAACTTAAAAGACTGGTGCACTGAAGACTACATAGAGGAGGATTGTGTTATCTTTGAGAAATGACTGGTACTGGTAATATATAGTGCCTCGCTCTGTGTAATGAATTTGAATGGGAAAAAAAGCAACAACCTGATATTTTTGGATCATCTAATACGTTGAAACAAGACAGACTGTCATCATTCAGCCAAGAGTTTTTCTTGCTATACCATAAAGTGCCTTTGTGATATAATTTCAATCATTATTTTTTGTATTGGTGCTAGTTCTCTAACCAGCATACCTAAGCCAACCCTTAACATATTACTTTTAAGAAGAAAATGATTTTATATTGCATTGTATAGTGTATTTATATGATTAAACAGTCTGTAAAATACAGTTTTTTGTGGGAAGATTACAGGCAAGAGGAAAGAGAAGCAATAAGCTAATGTTATTGCATTTTCCTAGACTTTGCCTTTCTCCTGTAATATCACCTTTCAGCATTTTGTCATCTAACCTCTGGAGCCTTATGTTCTCTTTCTAGTGACGGTGTGTGACTTTCTAACTTGCATATCAAGCAAATCTGTGATGTCTTTTAAAGAGCTATGTTTGTAACACTGTTATAAGTCAACCACTGCCAACCTTGGTTGAACCCATGCTTAACATATATCCCTTCAACTTGGACTCAGTGGCCTTGAGTAATTTAAGGTGAATAGAACATGACATGATAATATCTGTATAAGAACACCTTCTCTAATATGATTGATGTCTTGCATTTTTTTTTTTTTTTTTTTTTTTTTACATTTTGATACTCTCTTTGTATCTCTTTCTTCTCTCAAATTGAACGTGACTTATCTAGCTTTTTATCTAATTTACAGTTAAATCTATTCATTTTGTATGACCATTCAGTGCGATCCGATTTAAAAAAAAATTATGTTAGCTCTGGTCCTTGTTTACATTTTCTGAGACTGCAGCAGTGTGAATTCATCATTGGTCCCTGTAGACTAGCTGTTGTTTGCATAAAGCTGTTCATGATTCATGCAGTCTGACAGGTTTTGTAGAATTCAGCAAAGACTGAGACGTCTCTCAACCAGTAGAAAAAAGTGCAACAGCTAAAAACCTGACCCATAAATAGTTCAAAATAGATAATGAATTTGCTTTTCAGAAGCTGAGGGAGAGGTGATCATGAACAAGGAACTGAAATAGTCAGGATTTTTTTTAATTACAAACCATGCACTGATGAAATTGACTACAAAACTCCTACAGACGTTTTAACATTGTTTTAACGATCCACTGTGGATAAGATACACTGGAGTACTAGTGCCAGGCATTGGTTTTATGCATTCTTGCAGTCTGTTCATGTAGAACCTCAAAATGCTTTTGCCTTTAGCACAAATGCACTGGCCTTATTTGGAGTTTCAGAGCATTTCTTTCTGCCTTTTTTTAATGCTCTTTACAGATTAACTTGCCTAAACTCTCACAAATACCTCTGTATTCCTGATGTCATGGAGGCAACTGTACAGGTGTAGATTGTCCACAATGGCTGTTTGTTAACTGTCTTTCAAAATACATTTGTGAGTGACTTTTGCATACCAGCATAATTACGAAGGTGGTTATTTCTACTGTTCATTAGATATTTGAAAACCTTTTCCTTGTTAACCTTTACAAGTATACACACTCAGGCCCTTTCTTACAATGCTGCATGAGATTTTTTTTTTTCTATTATTATTTCTTAGATATGTTCTTGTTCATTTTTACATGTATTTTTTAATGATGATGCTGGAGTTCACTGTCATGGGCAGTTATAAACATGAATTAACCAACTAACACCAAACAAAACTTTTTTTATTCTAAATGTATGTTATGTCATATTTCATATCAGATCATATTTTCAAATGTTTTTTTGGTTTTGTAAAAGATTTTCAAACTGTGTAAAAATGTATGATATGGCAACTTGGTATGACTTTTTCTGTTGTGAATAAAACGTTCCTTCTTATTGTTGTGTTCACCTCTGTTTTCAATACCATTAAGCAATACTTCAATGTGCTATGTACATTGATGGCCTTAAAAATACTTTAAAAGAAATATCATCCATCCATACCGCTTATCCTACACAGGACCAGGGGGAGCCTGGAGCCTATCCCAGGGGACTTGAGGAATGTGGCGGGAGACACTCTGGACAGGGTGCCCACCCATCACAGGGCACAAACACACACACATTCATACACTACAGACAATTTTAGAGATGCTAATCTGTCTACAATGTATGTCTTTGGTCTTGGAAAGGAAACCAGAACATGCAAACTCGGCCCACACATGGCGGTGGTGGGAATCAAATCCCCAACCCTGGAGGTGTGAGGCAAACATGCTAACCACTAAGCCACCATGCCCCATAATAAAATACCATAAAACCAAAAAAATGCAGGTTTCATTTAATGGTATTTTGTAATTTGGATGAAATATCAATTAAATAATACAAAGCTTCAAAGTTTCAAATATGTGACAAAAATCTGTGTACAAAAGGTAATAACAGTCAGTTTTGTAATCTCTCTAATGATTGGCTACAGTGCAATGGCACATTGCAAAGCAGCATGAGTGTTACTCACGCTGTAGGAGAAACTGTGGAACTGCTATATCTCAATAAAGCTGGATTAGAG
This sequence comes from Ictalurus punctatus, assembly GCF_001660625.3. Classification (NCBI taxonomy): domain Eukaryota; kingdom Metazoa; phylum Chordata; class Actinopteri; order Siluriformes; family Ictaluridae; genus Ictalurus; species Ictalurus punctatus. The sequence continues at coordinate 17,247,477 of NC_030424.2, read as the reverse complement.
GTGTGACATCAAACTGTCAGTATAGTTATACATATATAATAAATACAGTGGCTTATCTCATAGGACTAACTTTGATATAGAACTGTAGTGTAAGTGTCGCAAGAAGACTAAGACATAAGAATAAGATCTAGGATAGTTAATTCACTATGTGATGATTATACATGTAATGTTTATTCTGTTTATCACATGCACATATTTTAAGACATACAGCACCACAAAAGCTCTATAAAGAAATGGATAATGATAGGTAATCCACAGGTGTTGAATTACGAGAAGTAATGAGTGCTGTGGTCATTAACTATGCCAGCAAAACATGCATGCATGCACACACACCACAAGCTACCCTGTCACTCCATAATCCTGTTGTGTTGCCACCTGTTCTGAAGTTTACACACCAATGGGCTATTAGACCAAGGACCCACTCTTGTATGCACACACACCTACACCCACAATCCCCCCATCCCCCCACCCCACAGTTTAAGACCAGCATAAGGCCAGGTTACAGAATCCCAGTTGAAAGATACAGTCCATATTCAGTCCAGCGCAGAACACAATGTGTTCTTGGCAGCGAATGTAAACTGCACAGTCTAATTACTATATAATATGGTCTTCCCCATTTATCCGATTATGATTATGGCACTTGCCAGAGTTTTAGAGGATATCCTCGCAATGTGTTCTTCTAATACATTTCAGCAGAGCTGCTTAAATTTAGATTTTGACTGCATATTGCTAGGTAATCCCCTACTTACAGAGCAAATACAATAATCTCAGCCTGTTCCCATCTTTCCTCCCCACTGTTGATTTAATTTGATTGAAACCAGAGCATACAGTAGTAATGATTTGGCTGCTCTGTTGGAGCATCTGGCTCCTATATTGCTAATCAGATCTGTGGCCTTTAGTCTTGCTGGCTGTGAGTGCTTTTTGACAGAAGGCAAGAGGATTGTATCCTTCAAATGACAGTGATTAAACTGTACATATTATAATTTAGGAAATTATCTAATCTCAGACATGGTTTCATTTTGCCTTTGTCTGTCCTTGTTATTGTCATGATAGCTCACTTCTATATGGCACAAGCACACCAAACATTTGACATGACACTTTTTTACTATTTTGATCTCTTTAGCCTAGTACACATTTTCGAGCAACAATCTTTGAGCAGATTTGCCTGGCACCAGCACATACAAATGATACACGTATTTGTGAGTTTGGTAAAATCCACTGGGAATCATGGAACGTGTGCTCTTGTAGTTCCCATGATGTGTGTTCTAGTGCATGATGAGGGTTTCTGCACTTGGTAAGGAAGTTAGGCTTTAAAGGAAAGGTAATAAGTGTCATGGTTTAACAACACCATGGAGACCGTCCATACTGGCTGTGAGAGTTGTGATGGGTTATGCTGGTAGATCAAGCCTTTTTAAAGGCTACTTTGACTTGAGAGCCTCTGGCCTCTCCTGTGGTGAGGAACATGAGAGCAGTGCAATGAGGGAAAGTTAAGGGAAAAGTCAAGATGATTCAGTACAGATTTAGTCAAGCTGAAACTGTTCATAATCAATCAAAATACAGATTTGGAGTTGTAATTTTACTAGAGCCTTGTACACTGATAACTGCTGCTTATTGCTTATATGACTTAACGTACAAATGTTCCGTAGAAACAGAATAGGAAAAAAAAACCCGCTAGCAGGACATATGAAGAGATATATGAAACACGGAATATATATCTAGCCCCATAAACCAAATTATCATCAATTGATAGTTGGCTAATTCCATCCCATGCTCTCAACCTCCAAAACAAGATGCTCTCTATGCCTTTTTTAACCCAGTGCAGTGAGTGCATGGCCTATAAAGAGGAAGCGATCTTTAGATTTACTTCCTCCAGTCATTTCTAATGAGCAGAGCTACCCGCACCTTAACGATGCAGGGTCTCTCATTTGGTCACTCCCATAAAAATGCATCTTTGATTTGTAGGGGAGCCTAAGCCAATTGCTATATTGCTTAGGGAGATCAAGGAGAACATTATCACCCCCTGTGTAATTTATTTTGGTTTGGCCCGGACATGAAATATTCATGTTTTAATTTAGCTAGGTCCTTATTTACTCTACATGCTCAAAGGTTCTTTTTGACATCTTTGTTTTCTTCCACTGCATGGTTTGAATAATTATTTGCTTTAATGGCTTCTCTGATAGCTACCCAAGAGTTCACAAAATTAATTTAACATTGCATTTAACCATTGGTGGACAATAGACCTTGATGAAATAATTTACGCTTATATTATATATCTTATGAACAAACATAATTCCTTTTCATTTTATGAGACATGTGCTTTTCTGGTGTTGTGGGGTTGTTTGTGCCACCCACTGTCTTAGAGAGTTAGAAGATTAAAAGAGAATTTATGAGTGCCCTCTATTTAAGGGGTTGTGCGGTTGGCCCAGGCATTGTTAGCAGGCCTGCAAGACTAGCAATTTACAACTCTGCAATCAGACCGAGTTCACCTTCGATACCAGGGCCCGGCTCTTTTAAGGGGAGCTATAAACCTAACCAAATGCTGCCACTTACTCTAAGTAATTAAAACAAGCTGGTTTGGAAAGAGACCTTAAATTACCTGAGTATGTGGGTGAAATTTAACACATTGCTTCTCATTGCCTTCAGGGGTGCTGTAACTATTGACAAACCTTAACAAACACACATCATTATCCAGCAGTTCCCAACCAGTCCTTCCCACTGCTTAAGGCATGGCTGTCTCATGGGACTTGGGGTCATGGAACGGGCTTTCAGTTTTGGGAGATGGTGATGCTCCAGGGATTGAAGCAGATGCTTTGAAAACCACTGTAGAAATTAACAGCCTAAAGAGGATGCCTGCCCAGGCTGCCTATGCATGGACCCTGTGGATAAAGAATATGTCTGATTCCAAGAAATCAGTTAAGCCAAACAGCAATAATAAGGATCTGTATTATTTACAGCTGGATCTCATTTGTGTAAATTCACTTCATGAGTGAAACAAAGTGATGGTCCAAAACCCCAGATGGCAAAATTGCTGTGGCCCAGATCTGGCCCACACACGATACTTTCACCCGGCCCACATACCACATGGAATGATGGCACTTAGGTGGTCCGTTCCTGTTTGCCAGGTTTGGGCCACAAGCAAGCCAATACAATGCCGCATGTGCCACATTTTTGCCAAAGGTTGTGTTATTTTGGCCATATTCACTATTTACCACATGGGCCACTTTAGGGTCACATCCAGATTACACATGCCATGAGAACCTCATCTTTGCCTAAAAAAGGCCAACTTGTGATTTGGGATATTCGCTATTTTAAATGTGTGCCACTTCAGGCTCCATTTGGCCCGGACCAAAAGAAGGCCAGCAGTGCCGCATCACTGCCTGAAGTGGCCCTCATTGGCTGCTATCTGGGAAGCATCAATGAAAATTCTAAAACAGACAGTAAAATATCAGAAGAACATTCACAAGCCAGTGCCAGACACCTTCATGTTTTAAACAGTTCCTCTACATATTTAAAGAATTTCACTTGCAAATTGCTCTACACACAATGGCCTTGTTTGTGTATCAGTCTGACAGGTCTGGTGTGTGTAAGTCTGGTGTTTGCCTAGTCACCACCCAGGAGTCTGTAGTAATGGAGACACACAGCAACCACAGAACTGATCGGAGCTGACAGCAACCTGGCAGCAGTCACACAGGCTGGGGCATCCTCATCATTATCCCCTCTCCCACACCCCAATGGGCTTCATTGTAAAGCAGGAGAGGAGCATGCTGGGTGGCCAGAAACAAGTGACCCTAGCAAAATTAGACCTAAATGGTCTGGCAAAATTATGTTTAAGACTGTGAATGCAACAATGAACAAACGAAGTCTGAAGTAGAGCCGGGTGGCGTAGTGACGTCCGAGGCAAGGCCATGAGCCGTAATGGCACCCTGATGGGAAATGTAGTTCAGTGTATCTTTGGCTCTACCATGTCAATTACTTTACTATTTAATCATTTAGCAGCAGTGCACACTGCTATATGATTATTATATATTCCATGTATGATGCATTTATAGTTTATCACTGTCATTCAGTCACTACTTAGATCCAGGCTGCCAAATTCATTTTTTGCCTCTGGCTACACTGAAGGGACATAAACTAACATTATTCTGTTTTGCAGCACATTATAAGTGCATCTATTCTATAAACTGATTACGCTCAAGAATTTTATCATATTTATTTTTGTTTCATAATGATATAAATTGTATTAATTCATGCCAGAACTTCTTAACTGTAGCAGCAAAGAAGAAATTATAGGATAAAAAGGATAAAAAATTTTTGCAGTTTGCTTCACTGTAAATGCTTTTCAGCATTTTGGGGTCGAAGTGTTTGTTGGAGGGTTTGTACTGAATAAACACAAATGCATAATTCATTGATTGCCCCACTGTATCAAGTTTTTAAGTGAACTGTGTTGTAAATACAGCTGGTCAAATCTAAGCTGTCCTTTTCTCTCATGCCTTACTGATACAGTTGTACATATAAATGTTATTTTACTTATACATTGAATCATGCTTTTAGATGGAACACATGAAATCGCCATGCAATGCTGACTCAATGTAGATGTGATTTTTTTAAATTTCAGGGCAGCAAGTAACATTTGGCCTTCAGGCCTTGAGTTTGACAGCTATATCCTAGCACATTGTATAATGTCAGCCTGAGCAGGCAGTCTAATGGTGATACTTTATGAATTGTTGACACTGGGAAAAGGCAGGACAACAATCTTCCTGAAGACGCCTTTGTTGTGTATTTTCTCCATGACTGTGTCCTTCAGAAATCATTCCAAATTTACATACAAATTTAAATAACTAGTGCTACCTATTGATTCTACTGACACTAAGAACATGTTGTACATAGCAAGAGCATCAGGCAATCAACTTTTCCAAAGACATTCCAATTACCTAAGCCAAGTTGCTGACTTCTGCATATAAAATAATGCATAATGCTGATTTTTGTATAGATTCCACCAATCACAACGCACTCTCTCAAATCCCATAATGAGACCCCAAATCACATGACAAATATGTGATTTCATGCCAGCACTTGCTTCTACTCTTACACTGACTCTTACTCCATCAGGTCCAATGCTCCTAACAGATGGGCTCCTCTAATGAAAAAGAGCCCTTTTAATTAGCCTGTCCGAGGACATTCACTTACCTTGCACAGCCCTCTTTCCAATAAAGTTTCATTGACTGAGCCCTATCCTGAGCTCCCAGCAACTGCCATCTGTTGGAGAGGGACTCCAGGATGGCAGGGTGGCCACTTGTGTTCCTTTCTACCCCATTGAGCCAGAAAAGGGGCCAAAGGATTCAGGCAGGAGCCTGGCTTAGAGGACCTACCCTAGCCACCTTGCCCCATCTCAGCTGTAGACTTAGCAGTGATTTTTTGGCAAGGTTATGGGGACATTCATCATGTATGTTACAACCCCTTAGGATAACAATAAAAACTGAAATTAAGTGGAATTTACAGAGGTAGAAATGGAGCTTAGGTGTGCCATAGGCATGAATAGCTACTTTAGATGGTGTGGGAGAATTATACTGCATCCTAACTGTCAGGCTGCTTGTGTTCCATCTACAGGATGTACATGCCATACCCTTAAAAAGACTGGATTTGTATACAAAGGACAGGCTTAAATACATATATATATATCAATGAATCATGCGGAAATAGTTTGTTAAGAAAAACACGTTTGTTTTTAATAGCTCTTTGTATATTGCATGTTTCAATATTGTCCATGTTTTAACTTGCATATTGTTCCTTCCTATCTGTCTTATGACATTAACGACAGACATCAGTAATTTCCATTATATAAGTCATGTGACATTAGGTCTGATTTGGGGAGGGTTAGTGATTATTGTGCTGTATGTATTCTGTCCATCAGGGGACTGTATAGGATTGAAGATGGTGACAATTCCAAGGGCCAAGAGTAGACAGGAGGCCAAGGAGACTATCTAAGGGCCAGAACCTTAGACAGTCTGCTTGGCCTCCTATCTACTCTGGGCCCTTGGAATTGTCACCATCTTCAATCTGATTTGGGGGATTAACCTGTCAGGGGGAACAAAATTCCAAATGGTGCCCTTGTGCTCCATAACAGGTGAGTTTATTCTGTGCATTCTGCCCTGCAACAAGTTAAACTTGTCAATCCAGTTAAGTCTTTTTGGTGCCCATTTTCTCCAAGACATTAGATTTTTTTCTTTGCTTTGATGGTTTTCCACACCAGACAACACAGAGAAGGTTGTTTTGTAACTCTCTTGTCACGATAAATTGCTTGTCTACACTGAAAAATAGTCAAAAATGACAAGAAAGTACAAGTTTTTACCTCGTAACAGGTTTTCACCACAGACTCACTGTGTGAATTTCAGCTGATCAGTAGCTTCAATCACAGCCCAAAGCTACAGACTTGTTTGCAGGTGCCTCACTTAATGGACTCCTTTCAGCACAGCAAATGAGAAATATGTCCTTCAAACGCACACCTACAGACGTATTCATGAAATAAACATCAGGAACTGTTGTCAGGTTTTACAGTACTGAGAAGAATTTCTATTTGAATTTAGAAGCCATAGTTCTCGTTCACAAGTATAGAAAAATGTTTTCATTTCAGCCATCAGACAGACAAGGTGGTTTACAATAATGCTTATATCTGCAGTGATACATCCGCACAAGACTGCAAAAGAAATGACTCATTTATCTAGTCCTGTTTGGCAATTTCAGCAGATAAGGTGTGTGCATGTAAATGCATGTCTGTGTGTATGGCTACAATTATAGGCCATAGTTCAGTGATGTTTCCGTGGCCTGTACTTTGTGCTATAGTGTTCGAATCAGCGATGCACATTTATATATAGTAAGATTCTGTGGGCACAAATTCAGTTTGCTTTTATATTCTCTACATTTGCATTTCAGTAGTAGAGATGTTTTTCTTGCTGACTTAGATCTAGTTCACATCAGAGCAGGCGTGCTGTCTGTCAGGCTCTCGAATCTGTCTGCTGTGACACTGCTGTCTTAGTGACAGGATAAACACCGTCTGTTTCTCTCTCTCTCTCTCTCTCTCTCTCTCTCTCTCTCTCTCACTTTCTTTCTCTCTCTCAGTAATAAATATATAAATGTGTCTCTTTCTTTGTGTGACACACAAATAACACACAATCACACAATATGCTCCTGTAAAAGAAGCATCCATTTAAAATACAGTGCTGTGAAAAAGTATTTACCCCATACTGATTTCTTCTGTTTTTGTGTATATCTCATACTAAATAGTTTTAGATGTTGTAGAATAATTATATACATAAGTTTGAATCCCTCTGTCTTTTCCTCTCATCAATTATACTACCTCTATTATCCTATCTCTATAGTCACTGAAACACAGGCGTTGCATGCTGAGAAGTGGTAGCCTGACTCATGCTGTGGCAACAGTTCCTGTGATGGAAGCAGGTCTGGCAGGATTCATGATATCCTGCTATTATTTTATATGAGTTAGCTGGCAGGTAGGAGATCTCCTCTGTCTCATTTTTATTCATGGCTGGTCAAGAAGAAAACAGGAGAAAAAAAAATCTGAGGTTTGATGGAAACAGAAATGGCTGTGTGTTCAGTATACCCAGCTTAGACTGGAGTCAGGGTTCACCTGAATCATTTTGATAATGCTTTTGGCTTAAGTGGTTAAAATGATCAGAAGCAGTGGAACAATCACAAGTATTTTCTTTTTATATTACTGCATGAGTGACATTTAAGGTACGTGTTTATTTATGAATTGATTCATGAAGTAGCTTTTGCCTTTTGATGAGTACAGTAACATTTACAGTAAATAAGAAATTTGTTTAAAAAAAAAACAGTGCAGTTTATTCATTGGCCATTGGCCATGGGAAGTTTTCTGTCATTCCTGAAAACAGGCAGGAATATTGAAAGATATGGTGGGCAGCTTTGATAGCATATGCGAGAGCTAATTATTATGCTTTATAGCACAAGTTCATGGACAAGAAATCCCACAAGACACTAAAATCACAAAGATAAATTTAATGGATGCTCTTTTATGTATCTGCCATATTTCTACTATAGGCCTAAGTGTAATTTTGCCTGATCCTTACCTCAGACATTCATTAAATACTGCTGAAGCAGAATGTTTGAACATTTCACTTAGCAGCCAAGGATTTTTATTTAAAGCAAGTCCTCAACTTTCGATGACAGTTATGTCATCAAGTGTGTGAATGCCAACAATTACAAGTATTTACATTTAGCATACATAAATACAATTTTGTATTTTTTATTTATTATTTTTTATATACCTTTAAGCAATATTGTGTTGTAAATTGGCTCATATATATTTAGTGAAATGTGGGTAATGACCGAAAGAATAAAGTGGTGAGTATAGTGGGTGGAAATGAGGTTCCTCTGCAAGACTGCTGGGCTTAGTTTCTGTGGTAGGGTGAGGATAGCTTTGATAATCCAGGACAAGCCTCTGCTTCTCCGATTCGAGAGGAGCCAGGTGAGGTTGTTTGGGCACCTTAAAACAATGCTCCCTGGTTGGTCCCCAGTAGAGCTGTATCAGGAACATCCCACGGGACCTGCTGGAGAGATATTGCCACAATTTTGCCAAAACATTCAGATTGAAAAAAGTAATAATTCCAGGTTGTACAAAATGCTGCATGTTTTCTGTGCACTGATGATAAGCCATCATGCAAGAGAGTCAGGAAAATTCAAAGTCAAGAAAGCTTTCATATTTGGGGTTACTGCAAATAATTTTCCGAAGAGGTTAATGTGACCTCCTCTCAAAGGATATATTTATTGTGTTTTAATGTTTGTTGCTCCGTTTTAGTGCCTGAGATGAAATAGTTGTATTGATTTGTTTGAAAGAGCAAATTAGGCCCTTGCTCTGAAGATGCCAAAACAATTCATTTTGTACTGTGTAGCTTGTCTCCAAGCTTGCAGTGCTCTCAGCAGATATTTCTTTCCAGGTTTAATTACCACTGGTTACCTGGCTGGTGGGACAGCAGAAAACATGCCGTGCCCCTTTAATTAGCTGTCAGCTGGTGTAGGGCTACAGCTCATTGATTAGGGCATAATGGCTAATAAGACTTGAGGTCCCAAAGCTTCCTTTATAGAAATGGATGAGATAGAGCTGTTAGGGGTGCTAACATCACAAAGCTAACAAAGCGACCGTATAAATGTTTTTTTTCCTCAGCCTATGATGGAACTGAATGATATTAATTTTCTGCCCCAAATGCTCTAGTCTTATATTTTTACACAATCAGCTGCAGACTGTTGAACTTTTGCCTTGGGCAGAATTGCTATTCAAGCTTGTGCTTGTAAGAGTTTTGGCAGGATCGATATTCCCTCACCTCCATCCCAATCCCCCTTCTGCCCCTCCTCTTCCTCCCCTCACAGTTGTTCATGAATATGGATGGCAAGCAAGTCTTACTAGAATCGTTAATGTGCCACAATCCACATAAATCACATCAATGTAAAAAGTTCAAATGATTTACCAGTAAAGGTGGGAAATCATGAGAGGGCTTGATAGGTATGTTATTTGGGTGAAGTTCATACATATCACAATAAAACAAAATTAATGATTTATAATTATTCTAAACCCATTGTGTTACAAAAATCACAAGAATTAACCCACCAACAGTTTGTATCTTGTCCCTGTGGTAATCACAGCACATGGTAAAAATTGGACCATAGAAATTGTCATAGTGCCAAACAGTGGAAAAATACAATCAGCCTGGCTTTAGCGTCTCTATTTCTGAAAAAAGTGAACTACAAGGGGAGGTACCTCCATCACTCACTCATTTCCCCCTTCTATTTCCTCCTCTCCTCCCTCTACAGAATTCATCTCACTGGATGTGATCACAGATTGATGAAGCATGCTGTAGGCCACTTTCTGGCTCTTCTCTATTCTCAGAGCATGCATTTCCCTGCTGCAATTGGAACAATAGTGACTGACACGTGAAATAAAGTTGCTTTCAGGATGCTCTCAGAGTGCTCCAGGTTATTTACATCATGCACATTTCACACACATGACCTGGCAGAGCTCCGCAACAGAGACTGTTGGTGTCCTTTAAAGCGAATATTTTATTTTCAGTGGCCACTACTTTTCCAAACACCTCTCTAAACCCCTGCCAGGGAAATAGACATAAATATTTGTACACTGTAGAATGAGCTCAGGACTACTGTAATATCTCAGACACTGGTTCAAGTTCAGAAAAGCTACAGCCTGGGGGTGAGGGGAAGGAGGGTCGGTCTGGAACAGGCTTTTGCAAGCTCCACAGTGCTGGCACAGGAGAGGGTCTATTGTCAGAGATGGGATACCATGAAAAATTCATAACACATGCATGCCACACTCATAGATGTCTGGAAGCAGTAAACAACATGGAAAGAGATAGCAATTGCTAGAAATGAACATGCTGCCTCACTTTACTTGTGGTACCACCCATTGCTCTCTTTCTGCCTCTGTTGAGAATTCAGTTTGCAGTGATTTTCTCATCGGATGGATGGTCTGTTCTCACCCCCTAATCTGTCCACATTCCAATCAATCATTTCTGCTCTGAATCTAATTCAATACTGATGAATATGTCTGTGCATGATAAATATCTATAGACAGTATCCATGCAAAATGGATGGACATTCATCTCCTTCAGATACTATGGAATTTGAAATAAAGTCTTTGATGAAGGACTTTTGATGAATTATTGTTCAGTATTGTATCATAATTTACAGTGTTACTGATCAATTTCACTGAAAGCATTATGGCGTAATGTTTAATCCATTTGAGAAATATGGTTACTTGCTGAATTTACATGGCTACATTTTAACAGAAATGTCTTCATGTACAAGGTTGGGCTGTAACGAAATATAATTGACATATTGTTGACACAGTGATACTGGCCTCTATTTGATTCCTCCAAAATCACCCAGGAAGGAATAGCGTGACTTAGGGGTTTTATATCTGCCTTTTCAAAATGTATTCTGAAAATGGATATTTTTTTAAAATGAATTTTAACATAAATATGTCACTAAACACATTTAGGACAGTGTTCAAAATTCAGCCACTGATACTCCTTCAAAGTATCTTTCACAACCCTGATCACCCACCCATCCATCCATCCATCCATCCATCCATTCATCCATCCATTTTCTGTTCCGCTTATCCTACACAGGGTCACAGGGAGCCTGGAGCCTTACCCAGGGGCAGGGGATACCCTGGACAGGGTGCCAACCTATCTCAGGGCACAATCACAGATACACTCACACACTACAGACAATTTAGAGATGCCAATCAGCCTAAAACACATGTCTTTCACTGGGGGGGGGGACCAGGGTACATGGAGGAAACCCTCGAAACATGGGGAAAACATGTAAACTCTGCTCACACAGGGCAGAGCCAGGAATTGAACCCCAACCTTGGAGATGCAAGGCAAACATGCTAACCACTAAGCCACTGTGCCCCCAATCTTGGGGAATTATTCATATGACTTTTTGTGTTATACAAAAATAAACTGTGCTCAGTTTCTAATTGAGAATATTCAGTGGTTTATATTAGTGGTAAATGAAGTCATATGATGAATTAACATGAATAACATGATAATTCAATATCAATAATATTTATGTCAGTTGTATTTATTTACATTTTACCAATGTAATAATATATGCATTTTACAAACGTAATAATTAATATAATTCATTTATTATTAACCTTTATTCAAACCACTTCAAATCCCCTGAGAGTCATATCTCCTAGTTGCATAAATCTGAGCAAAAGGATCAGGAAGGAGAATGCTTTTGAATCATTATATACATTGGATGTGTATACGAGGTCTGACACGAGTGGACTCTAACAGCTAAAATGTGAATATCATTATTCTTTTGATGAATGCTTTATTTTGATGTCTTTTGGGTTCTTTTATTTCTCTCGTCATGTTTGATTTGTTTTTAATTTCCTCAGGGATGTGACGGGTGTGTGAATCACTCGCTTAACTCTGCTGAAATATTGCTGAATTGCTGAAAGTGATAGCAGCTAACTCAATCAAATAGCTTTAACAGCCACTCTCTCCTGCTCAGTGCTGAATTAAATTAGGAAAGAGTGAATGCTGATATTAACCTAGTGATGTAATTACCACTGCAGGTTGAGTGCTAATGCAGTTTTTAGGCAAGCTGAATATTCCCCAATCTGATTAGTTGTTTACTCCTCCCTCTAGACCGGGATGCGTGCGATATAAAATGGAGGCAAGGCCAGTGCTATGTGTCTTTGAATTTGAGGCTACTTTGTGGGGGGATAAGATCTCTACCTGACCCTTACCTCTTGAGTCAGGTTTAGTTATGGTCAAGCTCAACTTTAATGTCTTCTGTCAGCTCTGGGCAGCTTGACCTGTATTGATTGCGGCTTTGAATAAGAAACACTTTTCCTCGTTTGGTATTTTTCCATTTGAGAATCATGGAGAGATTATTAAAATCCTTAGCATCCAATGCCTGTATTTTGTATTCACTGTATCCTACATTTCCCCACACAAAAAGTCCTCATGCTGAAAATTCTTGGATTTCTTCAGCCTATCCAGATTTACATTTTATTTTCTGCATATCTGACCTCAAGCGGAAAATAGCTGGTACATCATCATAAGAAAATGAAATCCATGAGAGAATATTTTCATAAATAACATTATAATTAAATATCCAATAACTCTTCACCAAAAGCAGCCAAGAGCAGTAGTTTTGGTAAGAAAGGCTCAGTCTTGGTTGCAGGGCAAAAGAGGTTCTGATTATCCATTATATGTGTGCGTGTGTGTGTGTGTGTGTGTGTGTGTGTGTGTGTGTGTGTGTTTGAGTGAGTGAGTGAGAGTGTGTAGAGGTGGGGGGTGTGAATATGTGAATATTTCATTATTTGCAAGGTCCTGGACTATGATTGTGGCTCAAGGTCATGAATAGAGAAACAGGGTCATAACAATAGGCAACTGTGTCCATGCCAGCCGAGGTTGGCTCCAATGAAATTACACACCACAGGGAATTATGAGTATGACACTGCCGATAATCACACAATGGCTTCACTGCAAACTGTGGAGGCAGCGACGTCACTTCCTATGGCTGAAGGTGAGCTACAAATAAGTCAGAAAACCAGTAAGTCAGATGACCACTTCACAATTCAAGGAAAAATAAAATTAAAACATTATAATTTGATGAATAATTAAAAATAGTTTTTTTTTATAGCGATGATGGTATTCAGTCCCCGCCTCCATTGTGTATATTTGAAGCATATCAAATAAATGATGCATTATTCAGTGATACTCAGTGACTCTACCCCAGCACTCTTTGTTCTAATTTAAACCAGCCTCAGCCATGTTTTTTTTTTTGTCATCCAAGCTGGTTTAGTTTACGGTGGCTGTTTATATCTCCTTCTCTGTCACATGAAATGACATCTTGAGCACGATTTTGTGTGTGCCTCTAGTTTTTTTTTTTGTGGCATTCCTTCTTTGCTTGGTTTACACTAAAACTGTGTACTGTTTGGCGCTACACTGTCACTTACTGTGCCTATTGTCCTGTTTTAGTAGTATTGTACTGTCCTGTGTTTTTAGCACACGTCTGCCTGTGCACTTTATGTAGAATGTTTGTAGATCTTATTTAGTTCTGTGTCTCATATGGTTAGTGTGTTGTTTTATGTAGCAGCATGGTCCTAGATTAATGTTGTTTCAGTTCACTGTGTACTGTACCAGCTGTATATGCTTGAAATGACAATAAAACCACTTGAACTTGTACTTAACCTACTTTTATGATCACCACTGTAAAGTCATGTCAGTACTGAAAATCATACATAGTATAAGTACTAGTTCTACAATGTACCACTAAATAGAAAAGCCACGTTGACCTACAAACCTACAATTTCCCACAACCTTGGGTGACACTATTGTGTTTTCATTTTGCCCAATGCTGAGTGGCTAGTTTTAGTGAACATGTTCAGAGTGGCAAATGTGTTCAATAAGCTTTTAAGATCTGCATAGCAATTTGAGTCCTGCATTGCTTTGTAGCTCATCAATACAGCCCACACTGACCTGAGCAAATCCATGAAATCAAAGCTCATCCCAGTCAGGCATTAATTATCTTATAAATTGCATTGGATGCCTTCCTAAATACAGGATATGACAATCAGTTTAAGTGGCAGTGTGCCCTCTAGAGTCTAGACTGTCATGTTAATCACAAGTTTGCTTGCATATTGCATAGTTCCAGCAACACTACTAAATGAGGCGGCTGCCATAGAGATATTTTCCATGTTGTTGTTGATTTATGAAATACATTGTTTTAATGGTTCATATCATTGATGATTTCTACATTTTAAAAACATAACAAATACAACAGGTAACAGAAGTAAATGTGATGACCTATAGTGAACTCAAAGGAGACATAGCCAGGGAAGAAATGAGGCAACACAATGACATGAATTTTATCAGATTATTGACGTGATGGACAGGTTGATTCTCAGGACTGGAGGGGAGTGCCAAACCTGCCAAATGCTCTTTTATACACCGACATGTCAGCACTTTGTTCAAACTGATCCAATACAGGCCTGCTGACTTAATTACACACAGTGGCAGTCAATAGTCTCTGCATAACAGACAAGATGTCCAAGTGTCAGAGATTAAATTACTGCACATTTCCGTGTAGCTTGTTGTAGGCTGCTTGTTTTGTGTGTATGTTTTCATGTTGCAGCATAATGACTTGGAAAATGGCAATTTGATGATGCAGTGCTTTGTTAAAGACTGTATAAAGTTCCTCAAACATCTAATCTATATCCTTGAAGTACTTACTGTATACAAAATATATCAGTGGCTACTGATGTTGATGGGGGAAATTATTTCTGTGTAGAAATTATATAGATTACCTAGATTAAATCAAAATACAAAAGTGTCAAACAAATGTTTAGATGTGTTTCTACCGGATGTGTGGTTTACCATGTCTCTCTGTCGGCTGCCCACAAAACACACAACAGCACAATATGAAGAATGGGGACCTGAGAATTAAGAACTATTTAGGTACGCACACATGCACACACTTATTCACACATGGGCTTTCCTCCTGGAGGAAACCAGAGGACCTGAAGAACATCCATGCTCCACAGACACAGAGAGAAAACTTCACAAAGACTGCAACTCAGGACTGAACCCTGGAACCTGAGCTGAGCGGCATAAACACTGCTTGCTGTACCACTGTGCTCTGTCTAAAATTAGGATATCTTAGTAGTTTGATCTTGAGATCTCTAGTTCTGCTTCACAGGACAAGAACCATGTGCAAATTTACAAAAGGGCAAATGATAAAATTGTTAAGTAATAGGTGGCTAAAAACAACCACAGAAACTGAAAATACTTGTGTTAGATCTACTAAGATGTTTTTGCATCACAGAAAAAGATATTTTTGAACTTTTATATTTAGTAATTCGGTACAACCTGCAATGCCAGGCACATTATGATAGATGTTTTTTTTTTTTTTTTTTGGTAGTGGAAACCTTGATGTAAATGAAAACCTAGGGTGGGGCCCTCTTCATAAATGAACTGTCTGGCCAGACCTGTGCAGATGTCTCACCTATAGGTGGATCTCAGATGTGAGATGGAGAACCAGAAGGTAAATTTAGTAATTTAATAAGAACTGATACAATGAATAATTCAGTGTTTGTCAGGGGAAACAACAACAGCTACCACTAGAACCTTTATCTCAAACAACGGAACACACGCACTCAGTAAACTGTCTCTGAAAAAAAAAAAAACCTTGTGTTTTGAGAGGTACTTACACTTTGCTTAATTTAAAGTACATGACATGATATATGTGTGTGCAGAAATCCCATCTGGCATTGCTGTATGTTGCAGCAGTATGTATTGCAGCATCTACAGTATATTCCATATTTTTCCTGCTGCATTTTAGAGCTGCATGCATATTTAAGTTAGATTTTTACACCCCCCTATGCTCTAACTGCATGTAGTTTAGGAATTAATTGCAGAATGTACTAATTACAAAGGAGAGGCTGGAGATGCATGTTCTGCATTATAATTAGTCTTAGTAAATAAAAAAGTAGTCCTCTGGGATCTTACTTGGCAAAAACACATTCCTGTGGCATGTACAGAATTCTCTTTTGTTTAACAGTGAATCTTGTTTAACAGTTTAACAGCTTCTAAGGATTTAATTGCAGGCAGTATATGATAACCCATGGAAAAGCAGATGGAGCATAAATATCCTTAAAGAATAATTTGTGGTGTGATTTTTAAGGAAACAATGTATATTCAGCAAACGTAGTACAGGAAGTTGCCAGTAAGCTTCTATTCCTGTATTTATTTATCTATTTATATATTGCAAACTGGAAGATCCATTTAATTGTGTGAGATTTTGTCAGGAAGCAGACACTAATTGACACACACACACACACACACACACACACACACACACACACACACACACACACACACACACACACACACACACACACACACACCTTCTTATAGGCGCTCATATATTTTTCATGAATTTTTTTTTCTCTTGCCAAATAAGAAGTAGGGGAAACATGCCCACCCACCACAATCCCTTCACAGCCACACTTCCGAACATAAATTATTTCCTCACTAAAACTTTATGTATTACGTGACTTTAATATTAACTTGTCAAAAGCATATATTAAGAAGAATTTTCTGAAATACTGACCCGGTTTTGCCAGTTAAGAATTCTGCATGAGTAATTTGATTTACAATTTCTCTCCTTGAAATTGATTAATGGTTTCTCCATGCAAAAAGAATTTAAAAAAAAAAAATCCCACTGATCAGAGAATGAAACTGGTAAAATGCAAACACGACACACTGTCAGTATACTTCATTAATTATGAGGCACTCTGACATCTTTTATAGTCATTTTTAGGTCCTTTGTTGATTCGGTTAAGTAGAACCAGATGGAGAATAACATACAATATCTTTTATGTCCTGAAATGACTAGCTGACTAGCTCATCCACAAGCGCTGTGCATCCATGCAAGAACAAATTCAACATGCTATCTGTTACAGAGCAGAATTTTGTTGTTTAAGCTTATTATTTACACATTTCACTTCAAAACCATGATGCTTATGTAATTTCTGTAATAGCCTTATATATGGTTAACCTCAAAAATCCAGCACTACTCGACCCAACAGGTCTTACAGTGAATGAATCACTCCTCTAATACAATACAATACAATTTCTGCACTGCTGTAGTTTGTGTAATAAAAAATCCCTATCAATATTCCACCCTGTTGAACCTATCATGTTCATGATATGTGGACGTGTTTTCGTCTAACTCTACATGGTCCATTAATCAACATGATGGCGTAATCGACAAGAAGAGCACAACAAACAAAACTTGCCCTGAACTCTCTGGGAGGCAGGACAGGCTGATTCATGGGCCCAGTGCTGCCAATCTGTAACATTCTTCACCTGGCTCTTCACACTCTAACCTGATCTGGCTGACACATATTTAACCTGAAGATGGATGGGGCATTGGCCTGTGCCCATGTGTCACTACGTGGCTTGTAGCTGGATGAAATAAATAATGTGTGCTGCAGACGTAGCTCTAGACAGTGGATGAGAGCAGAACTAAAACCCAGGGCAGCGCTGTAAGGTCTTAAATCACCAGAGAAATATGAGCTCAAGGTTATTGAGCACTGGGTGAGCGATAGAGACTTCCATCGGGATTCTCCACAAATGAAATTTTACTTTACACCGTGTCATCCAGTGTCCCGCAGCTGGGTCTGGTGAAGAACAAACCCCAGATTTATATCCTGGCATTCAGAAGTTATAGTTTTTCAATACTTATTCATTGGTGACACTTTTGTCTAAGGATTAGACATAAGAGGTATGACGGCTTGTAAGAATGACCAAACAGTTTAAAAGGCTTGGAATCAACATAATACATTTTACATCACACTTTAATTCAATAAATTATGCTTCAGCTAAGAGAAGGCCATAACTGCATTTGCTGTGGACCTCTGAGGGGAAATGAGAAACACTGAGGAAAATAGAGAGGAAAGGGTGATCTCAGAATTTAGGAGGGACAGCTGCCATCCCCTCAAGCGAGTGCTTTACCCAAACAGTCCTAGTAAAAAGCCCATCTGTTGGAGGAAGGTCCATGAGTGTGTCACTGCATTTGGCCAAAGGCACTTCATTCTGAAGGTGTAGGTGGAGTATATATTGAGTGAATGTCTGTGTATATGTCTGGCTGTTGTTGGGTTTGCCTTCCAGGACTTCCTGGAAGTCATGCAGTGATACTGTGACTCTCAAACCCAGACTACATAACACAATCTTATTATTACACTCATCCTACCATCCTACAAGTCAGCATTGGGAGCAGTCCAAATTTACACTTAATTCTCTCTCTCTCTCTCTCTCTCTCTCTCTCTCTCTCTCTCTCTCTCTCTCTCTCTCTCTCTCTCTCTCACACACACACACACACACACACACACACACACACACACACACACACACACACACACACACAAGCTCCCTCACTTACTCAATCTTTCTCTTCTTCCTCTTTCCCACTTTCGACATTTTTGTGCCATATATCTCAGAGGACTAACCTCCAACCTCCACCATACAGCACATCACTATCACACAGATCTTTTTTGTTGTTGTTGTTGTTTTTTTTTTTTTTGCCAGACATCAATTCCACACTAAACCTCAGTACAGAATACAGGATCAGTAGAACTTGTCAAAGCTATGTCATACCTTTTAGCTATGACAAGTCTTACTGATCCTGTATTCTGTATTGTGGTTTCGTTTATCTCCTCCTCAAGTAAAATGCCAAAGCCTGTGATATTGCTGAAAGCAAGCTGGAGGATTTAGAACTATTTAGGTACACCATACTAGCTCCTGGGGTTTTTCTTTTATTTCTGCTATTTTCTTTCATTTTTCTGTCTGCTTTTGTAGCTACTAGACATTGTGTATTTGTGGGCCAACTACACAGAGGTGCAGAATTAGGTCTAAACCTTGGCCAATATGTTCATCCAGATTTAAAATAACAGGAGGATTAGTATGCATTATTAAGATAAGCTTTCAAAAGATGTGTTTAATTCTTCAAAAGGACTTATTTCTGTTTAAAATCCAGGTGAAGGAGGGATATAAATGAGTACATTAGTCATAAGCAGACAACAGAAAACACTTTGTGAGCACACTCCCTCTGTTCTGAAAGAGAGCTGACACATTACTCCATTTTCACCCTATCCACCTTCATTTAGCCCACCAATTTCAGCCTGTCTGTCTCCATAAAAAGGTCTGCTGGTGCCTAAGGACAAGGCTATCTCTGTCTCACACTCTCTGTCTCACTCACACTCTATCCCCAAAAACCTGAGGATCAAATATAACTCTGCTTGCCTCATTTAAGTTGGAAAATAGGATGGCTTCCCATCAGCTTCAGTCATGTCAGGAGGCATCACAAGTGGAGTGGTATGTGTGCGGGTGCACGTATAAGTAAGTGAGCTTGTGTGTGTGTGCGCACTTCCTACAGAGAAATTCTAGGGCATAGATGACACTGTGTCCAATTGGGAGCTACAAACCATCATCGTCCCTGTTCTTTCAGGATGTCCTCTGTGCTTCAAGGACATTTACTAACTCTAACATGACTGCAGTGTGGCAGATGGTGGAAGTGAGAAATAGAATTGTATCATCTTAAAAGAGCCAATCTAGAGCTACACTTCCGATCTTGAGTCCCTTCTTCAGTAATTATCTCATAAATCCGAATCCTACATTCAACGCACAACTCAAAATGATTAGCCCATGGTTTAGTCTAAATTACTATACTGGATTAAAACTCATTCTCAATGACTTTAGATTCTGGTTCTCAACCATCACAGCTCCACATGACCATGTAGTAATGCTGAGACTCAGGGACCATTACATTACCTTTTGCTCAGCATAGGTGTCTCATTAGGGGTGTTCTGCTCACCTGGAGATGTGTCGTGCTCTGCCTCTTCTGTCCGCCACTGCTGAAATAATCAATCCCCTAAGCCATGATCAATGGGGAGAAAGTGTGCATGCATTTAGTTAATTAAAAGCTTGAGGGAACCAGGCCTGCACGACTTCACATCCCACATTTTGGACCCCTTTGCAATTAATGACAGTGCAGGGTGGAATGGCTTCTAGCTACTGGGCACGTCCTGCCAATGCACTGGAATATTTATCATGCATTGTTAACAGCAGAGTTAGGCGCTGTTGTTTGTGGATGTGTGTTGTCAGCCCTTAGGTGGTCTCATCCTTTGCTACTGGCTCCTACTGGGGATGAAGTGGAAATGAGGAAGCCTTATAAGAGATAATAACATGAATGTAATATAGATCCTGTTAAGGTGTGGTCTGAGTGCATAGGCATATGTGTAATATATGAATAACCAAAGGAAGCCTACATAAAACAATCACATATCCTCTTAAATGTCCTTTTTTCTTTATAGATCATGGTAGATTAAGTGGGTCTCTCATGGTCTCTGGTTTTTGCATGGTTTTGGCAGGATGGAAGAGTATTCCAATCAAACATGGGAAATTATCCTTTGCCAGACAGATTGCTGTGCGCTGGCATAGAGAAATGAGAGAAATGAGAGAGAGAGAGTGAGAGAGAGAGAGAGAGAGAGAGAGAGAGAGAGAGAGAGAGAGAGAGAGAGAGAGAGAGAGACTGGCACTGAGTTACAGACAAAAGTGATCACACTTGGGAGCAGTAAAGAAAGAGAGAGAGAAAAATAGAGAGTAATAGATTAGACAGAGGAAAGGGAAAAAGACAGTTGTGGTTAGCACATTGTTTTCTAGGATTCTCACACCACAGACTGTATATTAAATTTACTGCCATGGTTCCAGCCATGCACCACAAAATCATGATTTAGAGTTGATAGAGAGAATTAACAAATCCAGATGGTGCATTATCTTATGGGACAGAAAAACTGTTTATTTAAAGGGAAAGGCATTCATTTTTGTAAACTATGTGTAGCAGGCAGGGGTGTGGTGTAATATGGAAAAAGGGGTGGAAGCAGTCAGAGGAAGTGGTAGGGTAATTGGTTGATCCTGCACACCTGTTCATTGTTTCATAATTGCCTGTTTATTCAGCCCTTTCCCACAGTTGGTTGTGATTCTAAAGAACAAGTCACTAAGGGTGCTTAAATCATTAAGGGTGCTGTTGCTGGTTGAATCAATGCCTGCATCTGAATATCCCTACTACCCTACTATACAGTAGGTGAAATGCAGTACTCCAAAGGAGTAGTGTTGTCAGAATTCTCAGTATTCATAAAACAGTTACTGAAGGCAGCACTGAATCGAATGCAGTAGATGCTGTCATGGTACTCGATTTCGAACGCAGCAAGTTTACATGCATGTGAAATTCCATTTAAGGTCTATATTCAGGTTGCAGCCATATTCTGAATATGATGTTTATATGCATACAGGCACCAGAATATTCCTGTATACATGGTTGTTGTAAGTATGTCATTCCTAAATACCTAGTCTACAGCTAAGCATCTGTTAGCACCCACAATTCCTTGCAGACTGAGCATGCGCATATACCTCCTTTCAGTGGATTTTTCTGAATAAGGTGTTTACATGCAACAAATTTCAGATTAAAACAGGCATAGTACTGGGGTGGGAATCAGAATATGGTATTAATCTGAAATGGGCAATTAGATTGCAGCGTTTACATGACTTTACATGAAATTTTAGGAAGTTGCTATGTAACCAGATTTTAATGTCAGCAATACAGGCCTTCAGTGAGTCCAGAGGAAGAGTGGAGATGGAGCGAGCAGATATGTAAACAGTGCTGTTTTAGTGCTGTGGCCTGTTCGAAAACCAGATTGATAGGGATCAAGAAGATTGGTAGCAGCGAGATAATCTGGTTGCTTAGTTGCAAGGCGACTACTTTTTCAAGCTGCTTAGAAACGAAAGGGAGACTAGATATAGGTCTGAAATTTTTCCTAACAGTAGAATATAACATTGTTTTCTTTAAAATAGGAGTGACCGCAGCTGTTTTTAATGATAGTGGGACAGACCCAGAAGAAACAGAACAGGTGATCAAGTGAGCAATAGGAGATGAGATTAAAGATAGGCAGATTTTAAGAAGTGAGCTAGGTGCTGGATCTAACTGACAAGTAGATGAGCTAGTTTGAGCAATTAGGTCACAAACAGACTAGTTCAAG
The DNA here is from genome assembly GCF_001660625.3 of Ictalurus punctatus. NCBI lineage: Eukaryota > Metazoa > Chordata > Actinopteri > Siluriformes > Ictaluridae > Ictalurus > Ictalurus punctatus. The sequence goes on along the minus strand of NC_030424.2, from coordinate 17,225,306 downwards.
GAAACATCTGATGAGTTTAATGAAAATACACTTACTTTAAAAAAATACATTTTATTTTATTTTCAAAAAAGTGGAGGAAGGAGTTGTACAGGTCAACTGAGCCAGTAATATGATGGGTTAAATGGTTAATAAGTTTGCTAATAGGTGAAAACATGGAGTAGTTTACTAATTAAAGCCCAGTTCAGAGGTATCAAATGTTAAGTCTTAAAATTCTTCCAAAGTAAATTATTTTATTTTAAATGATTTTATTGCTCTGGCTTACACTTATAAACAGCTTAGGGCCTGTTCACACTGGGACGTTTTTTGCAGCACGCTAAACGGTTAGTTTTTCGCTGCATTTTTTTGTGTTCACACCCAGGCGTTAAATACGGGAGACGCTGAATAAAAGTGCAAATTCCCTCCCTGACAGTAGATGGCGCTTATTGAAAAGCAGAAATACCCTGGTACACAAGGTGGCGCTGCAAAACTTTCCTTTTCTGACACCAGCTTATCACTGAGAAGAAGAAGAGAGCCAGTATTTATGTCTTTAAGCCGTTCACACTTAAGGTATACACTTAAGGTATTTGGTGATTTGATCACTGAAACAAATACTTCTTTAAAGGTAAATCCGTAACGTTCTCATTTTAAACAATATACTCTCTTTAAATAAGTAATGATTTGAATTATATAAAAGTCACAGCAATATTATTCATATACTTATGTGAAGACCCAGATTATTTAATTTTTTTTAAATAAATTTTTTTTGGGAGGGGGTGGGTGTAAGGCAACTATTGTTGTACCCAAAAAAGTTAATGTTCCTGCAAATTGATGAAGTGTTGAACATGAGTTGTCCTTTTTGTGCTCAATATGATAATACAATGACTGAATAATGGGGCACTTAGCTATTTTAATAAGAGGTCAAGAATACTTCTATGCATATATATGCCAGGTGCAAAATAAATACAATAGACTATCAAGCAGCAGATTATCAATTGCAGGGAAGAGACAAAGAAACAAACAATGATATTTAGTGTAGAAAACAACGCTGAAAGAAATTAATGGATCATTTAGAATATATGCTTGCATTACAGTGTCGTCAAAAAAAACAAAACAGCCACAACATAATAAATACACTTATATAGTATTTATTCTGTAATTCTGAATCTGTTGCTTTCAAAGGACACGTTGTTTATGTGTGTAGGCAGAAGGATTTATTAGCAGTGAGTATTTTATTTCGGGTATGTCACTTACGCACTCTCACTAAAATGTTGAGTGCTGGCATCTCGTTTGTCTTCTTTTTTGGCTTCTTCTTTGTCTGTAAGACAGTTTTGTACTTAAGCACCATTAAGTCGTACTTTTATGTAACTTCAGCAGCTCCGGGCACATGAACAAAAGCACGACTCTCATTGGTCGGCCAGTTTTTGGCATTTCGCGTCAAAAAAACAAACCAATGAACCCCTCAACGTTAAAAAAATTTGCCGCTTTGACGCCACGAGGTTTACGCCTGGGTGTGAACACTCTCATTGACAACCACTGGGGTGTTAAACGGACCGTTTTTCATGCTGCGAAAATCGTCCCGGTGTGAACAGGGCTTTAGGCTGTCTTTTTCAGAACCAAAGAGGAAATGAGTTAGAGAATAACGTAACACCCTTTAAGTTTCTCATAAGAAGAAATAGTGAGGGCAAGTTCATGAGGGCATGTTGAAAAGAGCATTGAAATGGAGCCAAAGTCTTATTCTTTAAGTTATATTACAGGTTGTTGTGAGGAAAGGTTTCCCTTATTTCACATCAGCTGTAGATAGGTGTTGAGCATGGAGCATGTTTGTTCTGAGAGGCACGAAGCCTGCTTCTGCATCTTTGTTCTACCCATAAAACTCACATGACCTGAATAACAACGATAATGCTTGCCTTGGTACTGATAAGAAAGTTATTTATAGGCTACACCACAAAAGTGCAAAAGTACAGTTTAAAAAAAGATCAAACTGCTCAATGACCGATTGCATCAATTTACTCTGATGTTATGTATTTTAGCCACGACCTTATCACTTATAAATATATATTTGTGTTGGTTATTGCTTGTCTTCTGCTGAAAAGGAACAGAAATGCTGAAGGGAGGTTCACAGCTTTCAGGCATTTTCTCTAGAAGAACACCATCTGAGCTACTGTGTGTGACTGGCATGTTTTTCCCATTTACATCACTAGATTAGACACTAATACAACTCTAGCACGCACTTGGACATGATGGCTCTGCTAAATGTGCGGGAATTGGCCCATTTACTGCAAGAATGTGACAAGCTACCTGAGCCTGCATTTACTGAACATATGGCATACAGGTCTGCCACATTCTCTGCACAGAGACTTTAGTATCACCGGGCTCTGTGCTTCAGACCTTAACTGCCTTTTTTCGTTGAATATAAGATCCATACTCCAGCACTGCAACACAAATCACTCAGTATTATCCACTGGCAATACTTTACATATGGTATTTCTACATGGCATTTACGGTTGCCTGGGTTTGCACGGAAGAATCTCTTTACTAGGTAAAAAAAAAAAAAGTTCCATCAATGTTTATATTATTTCAACTCAAAAAGGATTGACTGAATTTAATTTTGCAGTCAGTCTTTATGTGCAGTATAGTGTAAGGTATTTTTTGGACAAACCATTTTAGGGTGATTCCATGATAAAGGCACCACTCAGCCCTTAACTCTTAAAAAACATTATTTTAACACTTCAAAATTGAATCTAAGAAAGCATGAATATAATCATTCAGAAAAAAATGCTAACCCATTTCAGGCAACAATATCTCATCTTTACAATCTTTCTTTGCTGTCAGTGGCTGCATTTTTCTCTTAAATGAGTTTCAACCTGGTTTAATAGAAGAGAATTTAGTTTTTTTTTTTTTTTTTTTTTTTTTTTTTTTTTTTTTTTTTTTTTAAAGAAGAGAATTAGCAAGTTCACAAAATGTGGTTACCCAGAATCAATGCTAAGAACATGATTGCATTAAGGACATTCTAATGATTTATTTATAAATAATGTATTTTTTAAAATTAATAATTTACTTTCTAGTTATAAATTAATTTAGGTAACACACACACACATATATATATATATATATATATATATATATATATATATATATATATATATATATATATATATATATATATATATATATATATATAATTTTCTTCTTCCCATGATCTTCAAGAAATTTGGGTGACACAACTTACTGTTGAACATGTGACTTGTTCAAAAATGCATATAATAATGTTCTCTTTACATAACCTATAATGAGTGACTCAAATAAGGATATTTCAAGTATGAGATGTTAAATGGATTTACACATTAATGCAAAAATAATACAAGTATTTCAATGGTTCTAGCATGTTGAAGTGTAGTCATACTGGGCTGGAACAGACAGAAGTTATTTATTTAAAAATGCACATAGGTTGTTGTGTACGACTCAGTCTTCAGACATATTTAAAAATATCAGCAGGGTATTAGCAAGTCAGGAGCTTTTTTTCTTTGACTTCTTTTCTAAGAATTCCAAAATGTCTAGTTGAGAGAATAAGGTATTACTCTATGGGACTATTTAAGGTTTTATATTTGAATTGTGTGGAAGACTGTCTATTCCGTAACGTCTCATACTAAGAAAGAAAAAGGTCTGTATTCCTTTGAGTTGGAAGCATTCATGTATCCTGTAACTTTGAGGTGCTCCATATCCCTCAGGGTATAAGACTTTTGAGAGAGTTTTGGAGACTGAACTGACAGTCAATTGGCTTCATACAAAGACAGGTCACTTTTTCACAGCTTTGCCAAGTTGGTCATTAAGGTGAAGATATCTTAACAGATTTATGTATATATGCAGATCTAATAGTATTCTCTCACAACTTCTTGAATCTTGTGATAACTACTATAGTGTTGAAAGGATTACTTGCATTTATTTTATGTTTTAAATAGTTTATTGCATTGTCTTCTTAACATCTCAAATTCATTTAACTTTTGATTACAAAACGGATGCATCTTTTGTATTTCTATTATACCTCTAACCCATAAATTACAGTGAGAGTGTACATTTCAGATCTGAAAGTGAATTAAGTTAGCTAATATTAATTAATGCTAATATTTGTTTATGCTCTACCAAGCTAGCAAATGTTTAACTACTGTCTATAGCAAGTTTTATATCGAGGAGGTTTCAGCACAGCTTATGCCTGTTTCACTCTTTCTTACCAAACAACACTTGTAGATTTTCAATCTTATGTGCAAAGGGCTGTTGTGGCTGCAGGTTTTCATCCCAGCCAGACTTGCCTAATAGACGTTTGAAGACCGCAATCAACTACTTGAACAAGTGGAATCAGGCGTGACTCCTGTTTGGTTGGAATGAAAGCCTGTAGCCACATGGGCCTTTGCAGATAAGATTAGGAACCCTTGTTGTAGAGTTTCTGACAACTCTAAATTTTCCACAAGGAGGGAGTAACTCTGCCCTGTGATGGAATGGCATCCCATCTAGGCATCCCTTGTACCAGTGGATAGACTCCTCATCCACTATGACCCCAAACTGGATGACTGGCTAAGGACAATGAATAAAATTTTCCATTGGTGTGTTGGGCTCTTGCATTACCTCAAGGTTTTACTCCCTTTTCCATTTATATTTCCCTAGATGTTGATGGTGGATTCATCTGGAAAACTTCCAATCTATCTAACCATTATTAATTTGTTATGTCATGGTAGAGGTAGCGCTCCAAAAAACATGTCTAAGCATTCATTTTAGCAGCTAGTCTAGCTCTGCTTATTTAGCTCACTAGCAATACATAACAAAGTAATTTTTATGCTAATTCACAGCTAATAGCAACAGCCCATGAATTTTCTGTGTTCAATTTAGTTGTGATTCAACAATAATTGATCAAATAACCGGCATATATTAACTGTTGCTTTTAATCATATCAGCCCTACCAGCTAAATAATTAAGGTAAAATGTGAAGGTTATTTATGCAAGCTGTGTTCTTAGCTTAATCATTATAATTCCATTTCATAGTTAACTTGTTTACAATGGTGCTCTTGTGTCTTTAGAGGAAATAAATGACCTGTCAATTGTGCTATGTTTCCCAATATAGATTAATTTAAAAGAAATCACTATCTAATATTAGAGAGCTAAAAAATAAAAGGTGAGGTAGCATGCACAGTTTGAATGAGCTTGACAACCCTGTTAGGTATTGGGAGTAATTTCCTTGCTTCTGAACTCATTGAAATGGGTGTACTGCAGTTCACCTTTCTTATAACCAATTCTTCTGATAGAATGATACATTGTTGATAGTCTATTTACAGATATACCTTGACATTGCTTGGTTTATCTACAGATGTAGCTTGACATTGCTTCTAGAGTCTATAGATGTTTATAGATGGTCTGTTAATTGTCTAAATTGGACTATCAAAATAAAAATATCACCCAGTGGTCTGCTATGTTACTGAATATTTCCAATATAATGACTTGGCAACCCAGACCACACCTCTAACTCTGTGCTCTCTCTCCTCTCCTGCTGGTACACATTTGCATCCTGTCTGATCTCATTATGTCTCAAAGCCAGCATGCGTTGGTCAGCCACCATTGGGCTGCTGAGCTGGGCAACTGTCCCCATGCAAGTGACATAGGGACCAGGAGAGTGTGAGACTGTCAGTACATTGCACTGATTAAAAGAGTACCTGCGGCAAAGGAAGGAACACCACACAGAAAAGATAAAAGGCTCGGGTGAGAGACATCTGCCCTTTGGAGCAGGCAAACAGATGGACACTTGTGTGACGTCCGACAACTCAATAAAGAGGGCAAAATATGGAACAAAAATGAGGATGATAAACTGACCTTTTTATGAAGTTTATGCCACATTTGCTCATTAGTAATTGTGCCGTGCTATGCCATGTGAAATCATAGAAATGCTGTGAAGTGAGTAAAACCTGCTAGGAGAAAAAATGCCTGTGTTAGTCGCTAGCTTGTAAGGTTGCTTGCAAGTTTATTTGTGCAACTTTTCCATTAGACCTTGTTTTGTCCTATTCATTTTTAAGTCTCTTTAGGCCAACAGCATCCATGTGAAATTTAAAATTTTATTTCAGAACCTAAGTCTGTTTGTGATCTCCCTGGTGTTGCACATATCCCTTGCTGTAGGTATGTGCAACTGTCCCTGGTCCAGGTGATCTGCCTACTCGCAAACAGACTTTCGGACTGGAGCTTGGCCGTGCTGTGGTACTAAACTGAGAGAGTTATGGTGATTGTGTTGCTCTGGGATGCAGCAGTTTTCATAGCTCGGCACCTCAGAGCGCCGCTTACGACCACTTGTCAGGGTGTTTTCCAGTGATGAATGGACACTGTCTACATGATGAAGTCTTCCTGGGAGGTTGTTTGCTCGCAAATATATATTCAGTCAGGGTTGTGGTACTTTTAATCATAACACAACACAGAATCGAACAGAGGTCTTGAACACTATAAGGATTTATGGTTAATTAATCACATGGGAGATAATTAATCTAGTCCTAATATTGCTGTAATGTTTCATATCAAATTATGCTTTGCACTGGCTAACGTGTAAGTACAATCTAACATCTTCATTTTCATAGACTGGCAGGCTTAAAATGTGGATATTAATTAACAGATGAATGTATTTGCTGCTTGGCTGGATTTTCAGAAGCATTTGTTAGTAGCAGTGAGCACTAGTAGCACTGAAGTTAACTTATTTAAGAAAATGAACAAAAAATAAATGCCAGAATAATGTTATTTTTGTAAATTAATGGAATACAGAATCAGATACATGCATATTCTCATTTTGTTTAAAAAAAAACACCCCCAAAAACAATACACTTACAAATTAAGTTACATATCACCCAGATGATTTTTAAAAAAGTTATGTACTGAATTAATATTTTTCATTGCTAATCATTTCTACACTGAGTGAGTGTTGAATCATAAACAATAAAATGAGCAATTTTTACTAATGACAACAATGTTTTTTTACTGTTTTTGATGTAAAACATATACAGATAGATTATCTCATTTCTAATTCATAAGGTCTTTAGATGAATAATAGATGCTGTCCTTTGAGACTGCTGCCCTTGTGCTTTCTCCTCTTAATATTTGAGAGAATAGCAGATAGGATCAGCCTGTGGTTTCTACACTTGGCTATTGTTTGGTGCTATTGCTTCTTCTAGAGATACTGGGGGAGAACCTACCTTCCATGTTGTTGAGCTGTTTGCATAAGTAGAAGAGTGGAGAGCTGTGTGCGTGGAGAACCATGCTGTCTAATGTTGCATTTGATTTCATTTTTTTGACAAATCTGGTTCTGCCATATATCAAGCCAAACTCGATACACCAATCTTTTTCTCTGTCCATGTTTTAAAACATATATGCCTGGGATTTGTACTGCATAAGCTACCAAATTGTATGCTTAGTCTAGAAGAGCAGACTGAAAAACATAAAAGAAAATTCATACTTATTAACATGCATTTAAGGCCTTTTTTATTCGTATTAAAATAAAGCTACATTTGATGTGTTTTTAAAGACTGTGAATAGATAGGGACTCAGCTCCAGCGTATGCGCAAATCATATGCACTTCATTAGAATGGTCTGTATTTAAAATAATAATAATTAAACATCCGCTCATTACAATTACTTCCACTTGTGGGGAAAATGAAATGCCCTGCAGCCAAAGATGAGAGGGTCTGCAAAATCCCCCAGTACATAATCTATCCTGAATAATCAAGATAATTATTTCTGCCATGGTTTTTTCCAGTGGAATTATCATAAAAACTAATGATGGGGGGAGGATGTGCTCATGCAGCCTAGCAGATAAAGTAAAGGGAAGCAAAAGGACAAGGAGTTTAAATATCAGAGCCTTTGTTTCAATAGGAAGTCTTAGTCTCTCGTTGATAGTGGAGGGGTTATTTTGGCACAAGCAGTAAGACTCCACTTTCTTCAGCCCCATAACTGCACTCATGTTCATTAGAGCAAAAATACATTAATATTAATAGAATAACAAGGGTCAATCCCCCAACACCCCATGGTAGATGTTCTTTTGGGAATAGCATCAGCTAAGCCTGTCGTTAATTGTTAAAAAAAAAAAAAACAACACTCTATTGACCTTGACTTCCAGATCATTTGTGAATGGTTGGATATAGTTTTGTATATTAATTGCCTGCTAATGTGATTAGACGTGCTATTTCATGAATTTCTGATAAGAGTCTTTTGAAAAGGCAGGTGGTATGCATAGCAGGGTAGCATGAAATCTATGAATTCTTATTTTCTTTAATGGGAACACACACTGGTTATGCTAATATGGGGTGGTGGAATCAATAATCAATTCAGTTTTGCCCTTTTAAAGTGGAGACGGCTTCTGTTGAAAGAATGGAGATGTGTGGGTATGGGATGCACCAACTGTATCCTTGGGTTAAAAACATGCTGATCTGGAGGTAAAGCCATGTTCCTGCCTCTCAGTCCATGAAGAATCATCTACCTTCACGTTTATGGACTAAGGAGACCAAGCAATCCTAAAGCCGTAAAACGCAGTAAATTGTAGGGCACAGTTACTGTATAATCCATAATGATATTAGTGAGACCCTGTCAGATAGTAAATACCAAGGCTAGTTGCAGTGCCTGGTGATGCGTTACTAGCAGGGCTTGTGCTGATAAATAAACTCAGTGTTGCTCCCTTGACAGAGAATGATTTTCAAGGTAAACCTGACCTTATTTTTATTTGATTGCTGTAAGTATGCACAACTGTCCTTTTTTCAATCACACTGTTCAAGAAAGTACAGGATTCAGCGAAATTACTTGTCCTCCAAAATGACTGGAAGTATCTTCTGCTCGGTCTTCATTTTTTCATCAACATATTTGTGATGAATAGCTTTTCATTCTATTGCATTTACCTGCTCCACATTAATTTGAATTGAATGTGTGAAATGAAGAAATTACTCAGCGTTCAGTAACGAAGCTATTTCACTTTCTCCTCCATCAATACGACACACACTGCTGATTACACGTGAATTAAAAGCAGACCCTTGACTGTACAGTGTCTGAACATCCTAACAGTACAATCCCTTCCATGTATACACAGTCATACAGAGCAGTCTTCTCTCATTAGTGTGGGGGCTTGAAAACACTCCATGCTCCTTTGATGTTTTCTGAGATGTTCACTATTGTGGCTGGAACAAAGCGTCTCCCCACAGAGACCAAGAAGGCAAACTTTTCCTCTGTACCCTCAGGCATTTCAAGAGCTGTTTGTTAGGAAGAATCGTTTGATTCAGTGCCTTTATCATCATCGATTAATTTACTTATTCCTGAGCTTTGCTTTTCTGGGAAGCTGCATAGGGAAGTGAATGCAAATTGACAGTATTAAGTGTGTGCAGTGGGACAAAAGAGTGACATAAATGAAATTTCTAAAGCCTGAGAGAATTAAATATAGAGTGAGCTTATTGCTGTGATAACTTTATAGCAGACTCAGAAGATTACAGAAGCAGATATAAATCAGGATTTGTGGACTATGTAATCAATGTCTTTTTAGAAATATATAGTGTTCTGGGAGAAGCCATTGGATGATGCTGTGGCTGAATTCTGGCAAACAGCCAACAAAGATGAAAAACTGGGCTTTGGCCAAACAACACCTCAATCCATGAATGTATTTAGCCAAAACAACATTTAAAAAAATAAATCTTTTGTAGGATATTTCTCTGCAAAAGCACATTGTTTACGCATTCAGTTTAATAAATACTATGCCTTAAAAATGTCTAGCTAACTGTAACTCACACAATTGATCAAATTACTGCAGAGTTATTTCCCTTAGTGAAACAGACATAAGCCTAATCAGTTCAGTTTGTAGATACTGGCTGTCAGAATGTCTGTGATTCTCCTGCATCACAGTCAGAATGAAATCTTTAAATGCTATAACTGATAGAATGGTGAGAACATTACAAAAATGATTGAAATATCGGTTGTTGTTTTAGAAAAGAACAAAAAATGTTCAGTCTTTCTACATTTTTTCTGCATTTATAGGTATACAGTAAATTCGCCTCCATAAGTAATCAGCTCATTTTGTTTTTCTGTGTTCTTCAGATGAGGCTGTGGTTGACAAAACAGATATCGGTACAATTAGGGACTGCTGTTAAATCTTGGTCAGCTGATCCTGTCCCTTTTCTTCCACACGAGCATGTGCACTCCTAATTAAAGCACAGTGCTTTGGTAGTTTTCAAATCAATAAAGCATGATTGAGAAAATTGTGATGGCTTAACAAGTACCTTTTAACAGGACAGCTCAAACAGGACTAAAATAGAGGTAGAGGCTTCTGACAATACTTGTCAAATAACATGTTCTTTTCCAGATATATTGTTTATTTACTTCCTATTATTAGGAATATTTTTAGTTAGACTTATTTATTGTTTATGTATGCATTACAAATGAGTGTTCTCCATCACTGTACTCTGTATTACTATAAATAATTTAATTATTGCCAAAAAAGATGCGAGGACACTCCCTCTACACTGTAAAATCAAACTAATTAATCCTTAGGTACAGATAAGGGTACATATCACTAGCCAATATTAATGTGACCAGTATAAATTACGAAACATTTAGATCACTGCATGATTAACATTATTGTATATCATATTAATTAATTAATTAATTTTCAGTAACTGCTTTATACTGCTCATGGTGGCAGTGGATCTGGAGCCTATCCTGGGAACACTGGTTATAAGTGGGAATACGTCTCAGATGTGACACCCTCACACATATATTCAAACAGTCATTTACACCCAGGACTAATTTAGAGTATACAATCCATCTACTGGCATGATTTTGGGAGGTGAGACAAAACTGGAGAACTTGGAGGTATCCCAGGCAGACATGAGAAGAATAAAGAAACACCACAGACACAGTCACTCAAGCCTAGGATTGAACTAGAAACCCCAGCGCTATGAGATGGCAGTACTGCTTGCTGCACCAATGTGCCACTCTGGATATGATATGACAAAGGGAATTGTTTTGATGTTAAGCCAAAATATATCTTGAAGATATGCAGTTGTGGGTTAAGGTTTGCTCAAGGTCCTAGCAGTGACAGATTGGGGTACTGGGATTTGAACTCATGGCCTTCAGAGTCCAACATTGGACAATATCTTCACAGTCCAAGGTCTTAACCACAGAGCTACCACTGCCATTACCACTACCATTTTTAAGACACTAATGTATACAGTACCTCACAAAAGTGAGTACACCCCTCACATTTTTGTAAATATTTGATTATATCTTTTCATTTGACAACACTGAAGAAATGACACTTTGCTACAACGTAAAGTAGTGAGTGTACAGCTTGTGTAACAGTGTAAATTTACTGTCCCCTCAAAATAACTCAACACACAGCCATTAATGTGTAAACCACTGGCAACAAAAGTGAGTACACCCGTAAGTGAAAATGTCCAAATTGGGCCCAAAGTGTCAATATTTTGTGTGGCCACCATTATTTTCCAGCACTGCCTTAACCCTCTTGGGCATGGAGTTCACCAGAGCTTAACAGGTTGCCACTGGAGTCCTCTTCCACTCCTCCATGATGACATCACGGAGCTGGTGGATGTTAGAGACCTTGTGCTCCTCCACCATCCGTTTGAGGATGCCCCACAGATGCTCAATAGGGTTTAGGTCTGGAGACTTGCTTGGCCAATCCATCACCTTCACCCTCAGCTTCTTTAGCAAGGCAGTGGTCATCTTGGAGGTGTGTTTGGGGTCGTTACCATGCTGGAATACTGCATACTGATCATGCTCTGCTTCAGTATGTCACAGTACATGTTGGGATTCATGGATCCCTCAATGAATAGCCGTATGAGTGCTGCCAGCATTGCTGCAGAGGTTGAAGGAGTGGGGGGGTCAGCCTGTCAGTGCTCAGACCATACGCCGCACACTGCATCAAATTGGTCTGCATGGCTGTCCTCCCAGAAGGAAGCCTCTTCTAAAGATGATGCACATCTTTAAAGCTGGCATACAGTTTGCTGAAGACAAGCAGACTAAGGACATGGATTATGAGACCAAGATAAACTTATTTGGTTCAGATGGTGTCAAGCGTGTGTGGTGGCAACCAGGTGAGGAGTACTAAGACAAGTGTGTCTTGCCTACAGTCAAGCATGGTGGTGGGAGTGTCATGGTCTGGGGCTGCATGAGTGCTGCCGGCACTGGGGAGCTACAGCTCATTGAGGGAACCATGAATGCCAACATGTACTGTGACATAATGAAGCAGAGCATGATCCCCTCCCTTCGGCGACTTGGCCGCAGGCCATTATTCCAGCATAATAACAACCCCAAACACACCTCCAAGACGACCACTGCCTTGCTAAAGAAGCTGAGGGTGAAGGTGATGGTCTAAACCCTATTGACCATCTGTGGGGCATTCTCAAATGGAAGGTGGAGGAGCACAAGGTCTCTAACATCCACCAACTCCGTGATGTCGTCATGGAGGAGTGTAAGAGGACTCCAGTGGCAACCTGTGAAGCTCTGGCGAACTCCATGCCCAAGAGGGTTAAGGCAGTGCTGGAAAATAATGGTGGCCACACAAAATATTGACACTTTGGGCCCAATTTGGACATTTTCACTTAGGGGTGTACTCACTTTTGTTGCCAGTGGTTTAGACATTAATGGCTGTGTGTTGAATTATTTTGAGGGGACAGCAAATTTACACTGTTATACAAGCTGTACAGTCACTACTTTATGTTGTAGCAAAGTGTCATTTCTTCAGTGTTGTCACATGAAAAGATATAATCAAATATTTACAAAAATGTGAGGGGTGTACTCACTTTTGTGAGATACTGTAATATCTATAAGAGATGCAATCATCTACGTACAAGTTTCCTGCACTGCATGGGACACTGAATGAGAAAGTGAGCATTTACATGCACAGCAGAATGCAGAGTTATCAACTGTGAGGAGAGATAGAGAGCCATGGAATGGGACTCATCTCCAAATCTTGATTACAGCTGCTTTGTGACACCTCAGAGAGTGATGTGGTGGACAGTTAAAACCGCCATAAATATTCAGGACAAGTTTACAGTGTGTGCTGAAGTGCAGGTATAAAAATCACATCTTAATGGCTTCTCACTTGTGGAAGGATTGATTTTCTTAGCCATGGCTTATTTTGCTGCCTTTGCTTATTCACTTGCCTGGAACTACCAAGTGCTCACCATTTCTTCCAAATTTAAATACCTTTTAACAAAAATACTTGGCTGTTTTTATTGCATGATACTCTTGGTATCTCTGTCTTGGCATGGTGTCATTGTGTGCCAACCCTGAACTCCCCACCTCCCCCACTTGCTATTGTGATCACAGCCTCCTACTGTTTTATTGACTATATCACTAATTGCAGCTTGCATACACAAAGCTCTTGAAGTTGGCTGGGAAGAAGTCTCGGGTGATTGGATTGAGGTAGGAGCTGAAATATTTCTTTCTTTTTTTTCCTCCTCTGAAGTGATCTGATAAAGGACCTTATAGATGGAGCTTCCGGGCGGGTATATCTTTCTCCCTCTGGCAGGTACACACTGCATCTGATCATAGATCATTGATCCTGGCCATCAATATGTCCAGTCCCACCAGCATATCAATGCTCTCTTCTTATTCTGGATTAGGATTAATGGCTTTCTTTCTTCCAGAACTGGCCATGCATTGATTGAAGATGGCAGATTGCGATGTACTGGTAATTAGGCCACCAACATCTTTCAATATGATTGTTTTGTCTCAGAGTCTTGGCAAAGCTGATGCACAGACAGTTGGCAAGAAATTAAGAAATGAAGTAAAGCAATATTACATGTTTAACTTAGTACTGAGGTGTTGATTTTACCACATGCTGTGATTGTGCTTGTTGTAGTGATGATGGCTAGTTGTGCCAAACTGGAGCAATTTACAAATATTGCCAATAATACTGACATGAAAAAGTCCCTCTTTGTTATTTCAAGTCTTGAGGAGTCCATTTTGCATATGGGAATATCATCAGCTCTCTTAAATTTAATTTTGCCTATATAGGTAATGGAGTTATTGTTCCCACAAGGCTCAGTACTAGATGATTTGGGTTTTACAAGGATGTCTGGTTACTTCTATATTTTTTCTTGAAATGAATCTGTATCTGCTTGTTTGTTGTGGATACAAGTCTCTAAGCAGAACGTCTCTTATAATCTTTATGAACAACTGGAGTCCAACCCCAAATAACCCAGGCTTTTTGCAACATTTCACAGTCAGAAAGGCTGAATTTGGCAATTGTCAGACTCATTCAATCACCACAAAAAAGAGTCGGGCTGAAATGCATAAAAAGAACTTAGAAAGTAAATCTTGATCTTTCAGGCATTACCCATACAACAAAATATTTGTGCACTGGGAAGGTATTTACCATAGCCAAACCTTATATATGTCCCTGACTGTTTTATTAGGGATGTGGTTTGCTTAAAAAAATAAAAATAAAATAAAAGCAATATTCCATCCATCCATTTTCTGTACCGCTTATCCTACACAGAGTCACGGGGAGCCTGAAGCCTATCCCAGGGGACGCGGGGCACAAGGCAGGGGACACCCTGGACAGGGTGCCAACCCATCACAAGGCACAAAGAACTAACTTTGGGGCTGCTGTGGCTCAGGTAGTAGAGCAGGTTGTCCATTAATTGCAGAGTTTGCTGTTCACTCCCTGGCCCCTCCAATCACTCCACATCCGAAGTGTCCCTGGACAAGACACTGAACCCCAAGTTGCTCATGGTGGCAGGCTACTGCTAAGGATAAAAGGTGCTATATAAGTGTAGACCATTTACCATTTAACTTGAATAACTGATTCAGTGGTTACTTTATATACAAACAAAGTTTTCTTGGAAATGTGCATTGTTCAACAAACAATGAACAACACTAGAATTATTTTTTAGAATAGAAAAACTTTGAAAAAAATAAATAAAATGATATAAAAGATGATTTTAAGCATGAGCTGGTATTTTTACTGTACTTTATCATAATGATAATAACAATAATGAGTCTTTATTGATCACATATGCACAGTGAAATTCTTTTCTTCACATATTACAGCATGTTAGGGTCAGAGCGCTGGGTCAGCCATGATACAGCACCCCTGGAGCAGAGAGGGTTAAGGGCCTTGCTCAAGGGCCCAACAGTGGCAGCTTGGCAGTGCTGGGGCTTGAACCCCCGACCTTCCGATCAGTAACCCAGAGCCTTAACCACCAAGCCACATGTAAATACAATAACATTGTATTTCAAAACATTGTTAATTTGATTTAATATTTTAAGCTGCGAGTCACCTTGATTGAGCAACATCGTCTTTCATAGGTATACTAATGTGCTAAATGATAAACCAATAAAACTACTGCATCCAACCCCTCAGTAATTAGTAGGAAGGAAACTGTGAGATTCTCATCAAACTATATGAAAATATAAATGGAACATAAATTTCTATTGAAAACCACACACATGCTCTGACAGCTGTGTTTACTATCCTGAGGGCATTTGCATTAAATGAAGGACTTAAATGAATTTCAGGAGATGAATTGTGTCAGGGATTGGTAGAAAATGCGGATGGATGCAAGTACAGATAAATTATGTAAAGTGCAAACAAATTAATCAAAAACTGTGAAAACAAGAACCATAAACATGAACTGTGGATACAAGGCAAGAACAGCCATACTACAAGCGAGACTGTGGCGAGAGGCACACCAACACACCAAAAAGCTTGAAATGAGCAATGAAAAACAAACTTAAATAGTGGTGCTAATCAACTGGTAACAGAAAACAGGTGTGAGTGATTAGTGACATGCTGGTAGTGTAGTTCTGCACCCATTGGTGCTACCCTGACAAACTGTACATTTTTTTACTAATATTTTAGACATTTTTCCACATTATTCACAATATTAGTCAGATTGCATGATATAATTAACTAGTCCAATATGTTTGACCAAATTGAAGTAACACATAGCCATGTGGTCGTGTGGTCTCAAATGAAATGAGACACTTAATGTTTTTGTTAATTCTCCCATTTCAGTTTTCCTCAACTAATCCAGCCTTTTTCCCAAAGGAGAGATAGGTTAAACAGGGTCAGTACCTCCTCATCACCTTGGTGGCATGTGTGGAGCATGTCTTGAAGAAAGCCATGTAAGGAACAATGGGACCCAGGAGAGAAGTGAAGAATAAAGGTTGGGGGTTTGACCTTGTACACAGAGGGAGTGGGGTCGGTCATGTCACCATCTGTCCATAAGGCTGAGGAGATGACCTGTTATTATTGTTGGACCACCAGGGGTCCTAAGGACCTTACTGAGATGGCATAGCAAGAAAAGCTTCTTAAATGAATTTGAACTGTAGTTCTACAGAAGCATTCTGTAGGTCATTTGTAATTTTAACAGCAAAAATGTTTGCTGCAGGGGATAGTTTTGCCATTTGTCTAAAAATGCTGCTCCCCTAAAAACCACTGTAAATATCACTCTTGAAAGTGAAAGCCTTCATGAGAGCAACCACAATTCTCCAAACACTTTGCAATGATGTGAGCCAGTTTATCAGTTGGGGACAATGCACTTTTGAAGTCTAAAGTGCTGCTATTAAAATGCTGAATCCATGCTGTTTCCATTTGCAAGCACTCTGCTGCAGAAAGCTCAATAGTTTCTGTAGGTTTTGAACTTGTTCTCTCTCTCTGTCTCTCAAAGGCAAAAAAGATAAACACTGAAAAACTCTGCACAGCTACTTATGATTGCTCCTTTTTTATCTACAGGCAGCTTAGCTAAGAAAGAGCTACCACTAGCATCCCACTGGTTGGCTCACTGTATGTGTATAAATACCATTTTATTTCATATTACAGGAAGAAATGCACCACTCAAGATCAATCTGAATTCTGTCACTGTTTTTTTTAAAAATTAAAATCCCAATCCCACATGATGTCTAATTGATTTCATAAGCTGAATGACAACCAAGACTCAAGACCCATCAATCATTAGAGACTGAGAGTGAGTAGAGTTGACCTCTAACCTAACACACTTTGTGTCATTATCACCTGTTCATCATGTCTGCTCATCCTATCATCACCTGCTCTCCCATTGTGGATGTCTAGACATATGGTACATGCATACACATGCACACATAAAATCTTTGTATATCCAATGACCTTTGCATAGGATTAGAAATGTAATCGAACACTGCCACACTGCATTTATCATGCCATTTCAAGAGCTTGTACCAATCGCTGCAGCTGCATAAAGCTCAGTCTTTACAAAATTAGCCTATTCGTGTGTAAATGTCATCTTCTTTTGTGACCTAAATCTTTATAAATTACTGTGATGAGACAATGTGACTTCAACCACTGTTCAGCCTAGTAAGATTGTTTTATATTCTGACTCACATACTCACATGTGCCCAAGGTCTCAAAAATGATCAGACATGAAATTCCATGAGTCCAATCTCTGTACATCAAATCCATCCAGAAAAGAGTTTTAAAAATGTCATCTTGCCAATCCCACCCAGCCCACCTCATATTTCTGCACGTCCCATTTGGTGAAAGATGTAGCTTTTGATGACTACAACAACCCTATTCAGAAATGGTTTCCTTCCTTCTGCTAGCAGAGAACTCAACTCATAACTTCACTTCAGAGGCTGCTGCAAACCTCTGGTTCTTTCTGTCTGGACAATACCTCTGCACTATATTGGTATTAATGGATAGTTATTACTGTTACACATCTACTTCAATCACTACTGCTGCTACTGGTTTACTGGCTACTGGTTTACTATTGCAACATTTGCACATACTCTGCTAAATTTGCACTCACGAACTCTGTCCTGTCCTTTATTGCTTAATGTACTGTTTATGAATGACTGTTCAGCCGTACAAAGCAAACAATGTACAAAATACCATTGAAGGGCAATAAAAGAATCTTGTGTCTTATAATAGCTAAGAGAGAGAAAGAAAGTAGTGAGAAGCCTAAGTAGCTAACTGTAAATATACCCATGTACTTATTTCAAAGCTAGATATAAATGGTGCTACTTCTAAATTTCCTGGACACTGGTATTAAAGAAAAAGGTTTACGGCTGCCTTCTCAACGTGCAAAGCAAGTATATATTTATCTTCTGTAAATCTGTCACTGGTTCATAAGACCAAGAGTGAACATAATTTTCAGCAGTGAAGGTTTTAAAAAGTGACCAAAAATAGTGAGGGGCTAATAAACCCCACTATAAAATAGCTTTTACTGATTTGTGCTGTAAAATATCCTCCACTGGTTGCAGCCTGTGTTTTATTATGTAGTAATAGCTGCAGTGGTCTGGGAACATACTGGACTAAAACAGATGGGTATCAAGAGGAAATCATTTATCTCAGTCTGGGATCTCCCAGTGCACAAGTACCTTTATTTGTCTTAAATAGCCTTATCAGTTTTTATTCCTGCCCTTGAGCATGAAGATATTTAATTTCTGACCCAAAATGTCAGCAAAATACGACAGGTTTAAGAAATGAATGCCAAATACAGATCCTAAGATATTTAGGTTCAAGAATTCAGATTCAACAAAAGTGAGTCAAGCAGATTTCTGCAGCATGGGCTATCAGTCTCTTAAGCTGTTTGATAGTGAAGAGCAATTCTGCAGTATGATTATTGCTGTCACACCTGACTAATGGTGTCTGAACTCAAGTGACCCTACACTTGGAATAAATGAGGGACGCTGTGTCCACCTGTGTCCAGGGGATGATGTTTCACACTGAGGGCCTGAATTAATCTATATAATAATCCCACTCATCATTAAACTAAGCCTTAGACATGTTTTAAATTATGGTAGAATAACCATATTATTGTTTGAGACATTTGCCATATGGGTAACACTTTCCTTACCCATTACATTATTGTTTCCTTAACTGATATTATTTAACATTGTATATTCATTATGGCTTTAGCATATGTACATTCCTTATTTTGAATGTTAGTGTATTAGTTTAAGTGTGTTCATTTATGGAAGAGATGTCCTCAATGTGTCTTGTTCTGTCTATGATGGCAGCATTTATGAAACATGAATAACTGATTCCAATTGTTTTGAGGGTCTGCATCTCAAGCTCTTTGACATGCTATTATCGCTGAAATTGATTTTTTCATTTACATTACATTTATGGCATTTGGCAGACGCCCTTATCCAGGGCGACTCGCATCCATCTCCTTTATACAACTGAGCAGTTGTGGGTTAAGGTTTGCTCAAGGTCCTAGCAGTGACAGATTGGGGTACTGGGATTTGAACTCATGGCCTTCAGAGTCCAACATTGGACAATATCTTCACAGTCCAAGGTCTTAACCACAGAGCTACCACTGCCATTACCACTACCATTTTTAAGACACTAATGTATACAGTACCTCACAAAAGTGAGTACACCCCTCACATTTTTGTAAATATTTGATTATATCTTTTAATGTGACAACACTGAAGAAATGACACTTTGCTACAATGTAAAGTAGTGACTGTACAGCTTGTATAACAGTGTAAATTTGCTGTCCCCTCAAAATAACTCAACACACAGCCATTAATGTCTAAACCGCTGGCAACAAAATTGGGTACACCCCTAAGTGAAAATGTCCAAATTGGGCCTAAAGTGTCAATATTTTTTGTGGCCACCATTATTTTCCAGCACTGTGTTAACCCTCTTGGGCATGGAGTTCACCAGAGCATCACTGGTTGCCACTAGAGTCCATGGCGACATCATGGAGCTGGTGGATGTTAGAGACCTTGTGCTCCTCCACCTTCCGTTTGAGGATGCCCCACACTCAATAGGGTTTAGGTCTGGAGACATGCTTAGCCAGTCCATTACCTTCACCCTCAGCTTCTTTAGCAAGGCAGTGGTTGTCTTGGAGGTGTGTTTGGGGTCGTTATCATGCTGGAATACTGCCCTACGGCCCAGTCTCCGAAGGGAGGAGATCATGCTCTGCTTCAGTATGTCACAGTACATGTTGGCATTCATGGTTCCCTCAATGAACTGTAGCTCCCCAGTGCCGGCAACACTCATGCAGCCCCAGACCATGACACTCCCACCACCATGCTTGACTGTAGGCAAGATACACTTGTCTTTGTACTCCTCACCTGATTGCTGCCACACACTCTTGACACCATCTGAACCAAATAAGTTATCTTGTTCTCATCAGACCACAGGACATGGTTCCAGTAATCCATGTCCTTAGTCTGCTTGTCTTCAGCAAACTGTTTGCGGGCTTTCTTGTGCATCATCTTTAGAAGAGGCTTCCTTCTGGGACGACAGCCATGCAGACCAATTTGATGCAGTGTGCGGCGTATGGTCTGAGCACTGACAGGCTGACCCCCCACCCCTTCAACCTCTGCAGCAATGCTGGCAGCACTCATATGTCTATTTCCCAAAGACATCCTCTGAGCACATGCACTCAACTTCTTTGGTCGACCATGGCGAGGCCTGTTCTGAGTGGAACCTGTACACTTGTAAACTGCTGTAGGTCTTGGCCACCGTGCTGCAGCTCAGTGTCAGGGTCTTGTCAATCTTCTTATAGCCTAGGCCATCTTTCTGTAGATCAACAATTCTTTTTTTCAGATCCTCAGAGAGTCCTTTGCCATGAGGTGCCGTGTTGAACTTCCAGCGACCAATATGAGGGAGTGTGAGAGCGATAACACCAAATTTAACACACCTGCTCCCCATTCACACCTGAGACCTTGTAACACTAACAAGTCACATGACACCGGGGAGGGAAAATGGCTAATTGGGCCCAATTTGGACATTTTCACTTAGAGGTGTACTCACTTTTGTTGCCAGCGGTTTAGACATTAATGGGTGTGTGTTGAGTTATTTTGAGGGGACAGCAAATTTACACTTTTATACAAGCTGTACAACACTACTTTTACATTGTAGCAAAGTGACATTTCTTCAGTGTTGTCACATGAAAAGATATAATCAAATATTTAGAAAAATGTGAGGGGTGTACTCACTTTTGTGAGATACTGTATATGTTTAAGTTTATGGAAAAGGCTCAGTACGATGGTGTGGTTTTGGTAGCACATCTTGCTTCTTGTCATAAATAAATGTGAACTGTCAGGAGATGAAAAGAAATTTGTTGCCAGTAGGACCAGAAGGCAACTGTAAACAAACAGGACTTTAATCAATGGAGCTCAAATAAAAATTCTATAAAACACAGGACAACTATTTTTGTCTCAAAGACAAAACTATTCTTGTCTCTAAGGCAAAATTATTCTTGTCTCTAAGACAATAATAGTTGTCCTGTGATTTACCAGATACTGTGCTTTAATCAAACTTAATATGGAATAGACTACTACATATTTCTATTCAAATGATGTACTTTGACATTGTGCTTGTGTGTCAATGCTTCAGTACTTTCTTCCAATTTCAGGCGTGGTCACTGTATAGTACATAAGCTTATACCCTGCACATTTTCCTTGAATAGACCCCTGTATACTGATGTCAGGCCTCTACCACTTCACTGTGTTCAGGCACCCTGCTGATGTAAATGGGAACATTTGTCTGGCAGTTGCTACCATATTTAATGGAACACATTTGAGTGTGTGTCTGAATTTATTATTTTTTTGCATCTGTTTTGTTTTGTCTGATTGTGAAGATATGCATTACAATGAAACTTGTCCTTTTTAATTTGTGAGCTATGCATGAAAGAATTCAATATATCAGCTTTGTTCCTTGTATTATAATGATAATGAGCTTCATGTGGAAGATTCGGGTGGGTGTTATATAGTATACATTTTCACTGTGTTAATGTATGTTCTCATACAAAAACTAGCTCTTCAGATCACTTAGTAGTAAAACATTCTACTTTTCTTAATGGGAACTGATCTCTGTTGCTGTTCAGCATCTGTAGACAAAACTCATGGTTATGTCCTTGTGTTTACTGTCCAGAACTCATTCTAAGCTTGAATACAGCACATAGTGATCATTTGTGTGATTGAATCATGAGGCCTGATATCATGACCGGGCCTTAAGGGACATTTAACCATTAGTGTAGGTTTCTGTGGCCTCTCTCTAGATGCTGAACTTGATGGAACATCGTCCTTGTATATACTTTCATGTTGAGGCTACAGCAATAGAAACTTCTTTGAGAAAAGGATTTGTCCTTTGAGTAGCTTCACGTGTTCCTCTAGGTCATGCATGCTTTATAACTTGCATTAGGAGGGAGGCTGTGCAGCTAAATGCACTAAACAGCAGATGCTTGTGCAGGTGCAAAATAAAGGGAGTCATACATTTTCATTTTGTACTTACTGCTGGGGAGATTGAAGGCCAACACATGCCTACCCATCCATTTTACTTTCCTATAGAACTGCCAGGTGAATCAACCTGCTGACTGGAGAATTCACTTGACTCTGACATGAGCCATGCATACACCAGAGCAGTCTGAGTCAGACATTAGATATCAAGAGGGAAGAGAAAGGCATCTTCGCAGAGATAAAGACTCACAGCCATGACTAGCACCAATTAAAACCAGAGCTTGGCCCTGAATCTTATTTTCACAGTATTCTTCTGCAGTGCACAGCAGCATCTTTGCGTACCATAAAACTGATTAGATTGATGTATTCATAGGCTTTAAAGGCCATTTTTCAATAGTACTGAATGTTCTTAGATTATTCCATGTTTATACAACTCATATTTATGAGATAACATTCTGAGAAGTATGCATAAGCACATCAACCTATTTGACCACAATGATTTGTATAATTACTTAAAAATATGTTGCTTTCCACTGGGCTGCCTGAAACCATGTTCTACATCAGCATATTAAGAGAGTTTTCAGCTATATTAAATCTGGCATGTTGATTTATTTTTTCCCAACAATGTAGCCCAAAGCCCCAGTTTTACTGTAACTCTCACATAATTACATGAACATATTTGATTTAATGTGTTTGTGGATTTAAAATCACTGTAGGTGCCAACAACTTATAATTATAGCACAGTACGTTCAGCTTAGCAGGTTTATGAAAAAGTGGTTTTGTGAGATATAGGTCTGTAATTGATGGAAAGATAAAGAATGCACGAGAGAATGCAACAAAGAGAGAGAGATTCCTGGATTTATGCATTGGCAGCCCTCATTATACCAAAAAGAAGTATGTCATGACTTGTCCTTTCAGTCCTCTGTAGCTTTGCCACTTAGAGTGTAGGAGTGAATGAGTGCAGGAGTGAATGAGTGCACTCGGTCCTTACATATGGAGAGTGTATGTGCATTGGCATTTAGGGCTTACAGATGTGGTGTGTAGGTGTGTGTGGTCCTGAGAGTGAACTTTGTTCCTCATTTATATCAGACTGAAGATGAATCTAGCCGTTGGTGTGCCGAGTATGTCAAGGCCAGAAGGCTTGCCATATGGTGGACAATAACACTCAGCCTGCAAACCTGTTATTACAGTGAGGATTTGGGTCTCAGTAAAAAGTCTCTGGTGAAGAAAGAGTGCTGTGTAAGCAGCAAATAACGTCTGTCTGTGAGTGTGTATGAGAGTGAGAGAGAGAGAGAGAGAGACAGAGAGAGAGAGAGAGAGAGAGAGAGAGAGATTTGCATAGTCTTAGAAAATGTATGTTGGTTGCAGACTTATGTGCCAGATGTGCCTGTTTCTCCTTGCATGAGAGGGACCTATAATTAAGCTAAACTGCCTCAATAACATCACCAATCGTGAGTTTTTCATCCTTTGTTTCCACCGATACCTTCAAAGTGAGCTGATTGGTGTCTAGTAGGCTTTCTGTGCTGAGCTCCTGCTGTGAGGCGGCATACAAATGAAGTGGAAACGGGTGGTGTTTTGGACTTGTTTTATGCGCGTTCCCTCTAGGAGATCTAAGAGAAAGGGCTTAACACCTCTTAGGTACTGCCTCAGGTTGTACCCTGTGCACTTTGACCCCCTGACACCCTTTTTACGTTTTGTTACACATTCTCTTACTGACAAAATTGCAGGTGTAAAAACGAACATAAAAGTGCTTCTGTTTGGAAGAATGTTTCAGGCTACAAGTGAACTTGTAAATCTTTATACATCGGCAGTGAACGAGCAACGTTCTAAAAGCCCCCTTTCCTTGGCCTTGTTTAGCAGAGCTTTGGGCAACAGACATGCCAGAAGCGACAGATATAGTGCCAAGTCGGATAAGCTTGTAAAACCACTAAGGAATCAAGAGCACATTTTTAGCTAAGTGTTCAGAAATGATGTCAGAATGTTTCTGTGAGTCAACCTTAGGCCCTGAAACACTGGCAAGCCCATAAAAATGTAAGATTAAGATGAAAGTGTTTCTGTAATTCAGCTAAGGCTCAGGAAAGATTCTCAAAGATTCAGTATAGTAATATAAAATGGCAGAACCTGTTATTTACATTGTAAATTAATATTTTGTATTTTGTTTCAGTAATTTTAAAATATGCTATTTCAAATATGGTATTCTCACAATATATGGTGGCCCTTTTATATGGTGAACAGAGCAAAACTTCTGGTTCTTGGTCTGATGACAACAGTATTTGAGTATTCGTTACTTGGTCATTCTTTTTTCTGAGGATGTGATTATATGTTGACATTATCACAGTCCCCTTGTATTACAGAAAGTATGAAAATATCTGTGTTAATCAATTTGACTGTCACACTAACCAAGTACTAAGACACAGTGGCAGCTCCAGAATGTAATCATAAAAATATTATAAAAAATAATAAAATGCCGTCATAAATATATTCCAAACTTTGAACATCCTTTGGAGCACCATAAATCCATTATTAAAAATGGATAATTGTATTAAAAAATGGATAACTACACGTTCGTAAAAAAGGAAGGAGGGCATTACTTAGAGAAGCAACCATGAGTCCAAGGATAACAAGACAACCACAGCCTGGACATTCCACAAAGCTGGGGTTTATGAAAGGGTGGCAAGCCATATGAAACTCTGTTTGGGGTGTGCTAAAATTGATGTTGGAGACTCAGCAAACATGTGGAAAAAGGTGATCTACTCAGATGAGACCAAAACTTAACTATTGAACAATTGAAGCCTGAGAACACTAGCCCCAAAGTGAAGCAAGATGGTGGTAGCATTACGCTGACAGTTGCCCTTGGCTGCTTGGTTATTTTTGGTGGACAGCCTCCTCTAGACAGAGTTGAGGTTCTGCCATTTTCCTTCAGTTTTTAATAATAGATTTAATGGTGATCTGTTGGATGTTCAAGGTTTACAACATTTGCCAAAGCCTTATTGTGTGCCTAAGGTTGTGAAGTATCATATAAATCCAAATATCTTACACCAATTACCAGGAGGTTCTTAAATCACTGATGTGACATTTTCTATCTCTAATATAAGTGGTTCATGTCTTCCTGTATAAAGTATTTATGGAGTATGACTGATGACTGTGGTTTTAGCAAAGCAAATACATTTTGCATTGCCAGGATTAGTGCTGATGCAAAATAAATAGCTAGTCTGTCACCCTGGAAAGCTTTGTAAAATCAGAAAGCTCTGGGAATGTCCTATTCTTTGTAGCCTTCGGTTTGTCAATCTTCCCATGCAAACAGGTATTTGTCATCATCTCCTTATTAACATTCTCTCTCTCACTCTGTCACCTCTCTCCCTCTTTTCTATTTCTTACTGCCTCTTTTTCATTTTCACCCTGTCTGAAAACAATAGCCAGAGGCTATATAGTGCCCCAGGGGGTTTGACTAGAGTGGACCAGACAATTATTTGCAGCATGATGGCAGCTGCCCATGGTGACACATTTTTTGGTAAGACATCACCTTGTCTGTCAGTGCTGGGGAGAGTAAATGAGGTAAAGCATTACCTAAGCCTTGTGCCATAAAACCATGTGTCGTACAGTCCTATACCTTCACAAGTATGTCAACTCGTTCCTGTGGTGATCAATCCCTGTTGATCAAGGTCACGCAAATGAAATTGGGATAGAGATTTACAATATTATGGTGTTCATATCATGATCAGATAGTTACAGCTAATATAGTGCCATAGTCCTACACCAAAATAATTTAACTAAACAAAAATTACATTTATCAAAAAATTATTAGTGCAATGTGCAGAGTGTAATAAGTTGACTGTAGTACAGGAAAACATAGATTGTGTCTGGTAAAACAGATTTACTGTATATGATCTTAGCTGAAAACTCTGTCTGTACTTGTTAGTGAAAAATAAGGAATGTTCCATAGAACTGCCACAGTGCAGGGTGCAGTGTCATCCACCATAATAAGGTAAAAGGCCACACTTCTTGCCACTGGAACCAACAGGAAAAGAAAAGAAAAAAGATATTTATCCTGAGGACAGTTTTTTTTTTGTGCTCTATGACAATCAAACCCTGATTTTGCACTTAGTTTGATTATAAATGGTTTGTGTGCTTATAGATTCATGCAGTTTATCTGTCAGATGGGGATGAGCTAGTATTCTAGTGACATTTGACAAATAAGAACAAGTTCAGGAAGCTCATGAAAAGAAGTGTTAACAAGTATTCTCAAATCATGGTCATGCATGGTCAGACTTTGTGGCACAGTGGGAAGCATTGCCAGCTCACTGATCCAGGTTTCCCGGTTCAATCCTGAGCCCAGGTCTCAGTGCATGTTCTCCCTGTGTGGTCATGGGTTTCCTCCAGGTTCTCCAGTTTCCTACACCTTAACAAAAACCTGCCAGTTGGTGAGTTGCCTATGTAAAATTGCCCCTAAGTGTGAATGTAGTGTCTCATTCAGGGTGTCTCTCCACCTTGCACAGTTTTCCCAGGATATGCTTTGGATCCATTGCACCCTTAACCTTGACCAGGATTAAGCAGTTACTGGAGATGAATTAATTAGTTTGTCCTTCACTGACTAATTTGGTGCTTGCTAGACTAATCCTCATTTGCTTGGACATCCGTACACTAGGTGGCAGTAATACGTGTAGCAAGAAACTCCAATACCGCATATTTTTTTCCATCTACAATCTTATAAATGTTGCCTCTTGTGTTGGGCTATTAGACCTTATTAATCAGCACTCAGATGATTAGACTATTGAAAATCTAGCTTGTTAAAAATGAAAAACAAATATCCAAAAATATTAGTGGACAGAAACTAGATTTTCAGTTATTCTGCAATGAAAACCTGTAGTCATACCTCTCTGAAAGGTAATTGGCCAGTGTAGTCTGTAGTCATGCAACATACTCTCAAATTAATTTACCAGACCATATTAAATCAAAAACAATTATATTTTCAGTAGATATGATTGTAGACCTGATTGCAGATTGTAGACCTGCAATTAGTTGCACGACCCTACCAATTTAGTAGGATAATGTGATTTGGTAGGATAATGTGGATTACTTACAGTGTATATACATACCCTTTAATCTATAACCCCATAAATCTATAGTCCAGAGTCCATTGCTGTAACACACCTGATTCACATAAAACACTTAATTAACTTCAATCTGATACAACAACTAATAAGCCTTGCATTCTCATTCCACTTTATGGAACACTATTGCTTTTCTTCTTCTTTCTGTCTCTGGGGGGTTTTACACTGACATATTTCATTGAATATGCCATGTTAATGTTTCTGTAAGACAGTCCTTTATGCAAGAGGGTATTTTTTTTAATGAAACACTTGCACTCAGCTAACAAGGGAATTATACACAATAATGATGATCCACTAAAGTGTCCATCATGATGATTTAAACCAAACCTTAATATTGGGCCATATTTTGGAAGGAATACTTTATGTTCCAATGAAGAGCAAGCACTGGATACTTACAAGAGATTAACCTATTGATTCATTTGACTACAGTATAGTAGGATTACCAGCTCAGATGACGACTAGAAACAAAATGTGAACTCATGCACCACAAATCAAACATCTGCATGAAGGTTACTCAGTGATAGCAGGCAAAAAACCTCAAAAAGCTAGTTAACAAATCACTTGCTAAGCTAGAAAGTTGTAATAATCTGGTGTGTCTAGCTATAGGCATGTGAAAATGGCGGTCAGTTTATTATTATTTTTTTTTTATTATTGAACACTACTTTACTCCAATGTATGTCCCCACAGCCCATGACTTACCCAGGTTGTCATAAGCTTGAAATTTCTCCAGGTAAGTAAACACTAGGGTTGAAACATCTGCATGACAAAACCAATGCAATGCTATTCAAAAGGGTCAATAAATCCTAAATTCCTAAACTCTTTAAAAAAAAAAAAAAAAAACCCCAAAAAAACCCATTAAACTCCGAAAGTATGAATGCCTTTGCCAATATTTATAAATAACACCATTCAGTGTACTAAATGAAACCACACAATTTTCATAAACATTTCTTTTGCTGCCATGGTTTGTGTCCACTTGCCCAAATCTCTAGCCCAATGAACACCAAAGGGAATTTTTTTCATTTATAATTTAAATAATATAAAAAGGAACACAATGTAGGAGATTTTCAGCACTGTCGTCAAAACACTAATTGTGGGAATTTTTTGTAAGAATGGTGTTTATCCCTCCAGTTTAGTTCCAGAGACTTGTATCATGGCCAAGGTGCATTGAAGTTTTTCAGTCGGCTCACGGTGGCCCAACACCTAAGACATTTTATGTATGTATTTATGTATTTTTCCCCCTATATTTGTCATTCATCTTTATACCATCATAAATAAAGAATATTTATGGGAATGACTAAACCAGTTAACTGATGCACATCATACATTTATACAGTAGAACTAGTTTACTGTTTTTTCTTTTATTTCATATGCATTTTGCAAAAATACTAAATTTATTTCTAATAAAGAATGGGGAAAATGCTTTACAAGCCTACTCGGAAATACTGCCAACACTGATCGTATCTCTAACACCAGAGGCTGTAACTCAAAAATTAAATAGCTGTTAAATAGCTTGTGACTTCATGTTCTGATGTTCATGTTCTCCTGTATACATGTGGTTAAAGTCACCTTAAGGTGACCACAGTTTTCTTATATTTGACATTCAAGTGGGTGAGCTTCACATTTTATGTCATAAAATATTGGCACTGAGAATGACATTGAGGCTTCATTTGCTATGACATTTATTTTATTGTAATTTATCATGTAAGAAAGAGTGAAAAGTCTGACAACATGCCTTACTCTCCCCACTCATACTATTTTTTTCCCCTTGTGTTGCGAAAAGGTTGGAATAACTTCCTCTCCACTGGAAAAAAAAAATGTGGCACCACACAGGCTTCATTACTTCTACCTGGAGATAAAGTGTCTCTTTGTTGAATAAATCAATGATATTTCAAATGTTAGTATTTTATTAATGTTTATCTCGCTACTGAAAAACAAAGATGTGCCAATATAGAGCCACAGATTCCTCCTGTAGAGAGCTATTTCTATCTGACACGATGTGCTGTATTTCTCCATGGGGAGTTTTGGCTTCTTACATCTACCCATAAGAGGATTACTTCCCCATTGTCTGTGATTGGGTCTCTGTGCTGCAGAAGTACAAAAAGCAGGAAGATCTGAACATGTGGCCACACACTGTATGGATCCTCATAAGGCCCTGGCATGGTCAACACACTGACGTGGCACAAGTACAGGCATTGCTTTGGAGACCCACAGTGTCAGTCATCAAATTTTTGGATATACATTATGTATATCTATGAACCAGAGTTAATCTTTCACTTTCTCAAGTTCTCTAGTATGTTTTGTAGTCACTCTAGATAAACATATCTGCGAAAGGATAAATGTAACAATAAACATGTAATGGGTCTTCACTGAGTGCATGTGTGAATTCAAGATTATTTATTTATGTTTGTTTGTTTTTATAATTTCTTGAATTCATTGTTCCCTCAAGGATTGCAAGTTGTCAAAGCCTTGAGGTAGCAAAACAGCACTAAACAATGATGCTCCCTCCACCATGCTTCACAGCTGGGCTTAGGTTGTAGTGTTGGTTTTGTAGTTGGTTTTGTTGGTTTTGTACATGGACCTAGTTTTGTGTTTTTGAAAAGCACATGTTTCCATCAGTGTCCTTCAATTAACACCATTCTTGTTCAGTGTTACTCTAATTATGACATGTGGATTGGTGAACACCCAGGGCATAATGCTTTTGCAGCTTTTTCCAGGTTCATCCGTATCTACAATTCTTATTCTAAGAGCCTCTGAAATCTCTTTTGATCAGGGCATGGTTCACAAGAACAGCTCATTCTTGAGAAGGAATGACTCTGTAAGTAACCAAACTTTGTGTGCCTTTTCTTTCTTTCTTTCTTTCTTTCTTTCTTTCTTTCTTTCTTTCTTTCTTTCTTTCTTTTAATAAGGCAGGATACCTCTACAACCCACAGCTCCAGGCCATTAAGTGGAAAACCCTGTTGCAGTTGGTGTCACATGCATTCTCATGTGACATCTTTCTGGCATGTAGTGCATAAAAAAGAAACCCAGAAGTCACAAGATTGCACTGTAATATGTGAAGAATTTTCCTTTTGCCTTTAACTGGCATGACAAATCTGGTAATACATCAAACCTAATGAAACATGGGACAACATATTAAACTAATCTGTAAGAATCTTCAGGATTTTTTTGACTGCATGAGAAATGGCAATGCTATCCCCAGCGACGACATCCTCATTCTGAGAACCACCCCAGGCAAAATATTGTAAGGTCCCACAACACAGTAAGAACTGTTTTTAAAGAGGAAACATCAACAGCTTTTATAAAATAGCTTTTGTACATTTGCAATATAGAAACCTTAGCAATGCAAGATTATGTTCAATTCCAGATTCTCTTTGTAAACATTACTTAATTTAAAATGTATTGATGATAGGCATATACATTAGTTACAACAATAAAGTTTTTTCTATATGCTGTTTTTCACCATAATGTCTGTTTGTATGAATTTATGAGTGTTTCTAAAAACATCAACATGGGCCCACATTTCAGGCCACACACATACATATATATATAAAGCTGGGGTTAGTATTACAACTTAATTAGTATGAAATGGAATAGAATCCATTTCCCTCAGTTGTTTGAATTCATGCAAATTCTACATATAATCAGGTCCAGAAAATGCAACTTTGGCTACTTTTTGTCTATAGTGATAAACTCATATTTTCAAATTGTGCCTTTTGGTGCAAATACAAGTTACTTCATGGAAATACGTTTACAGTACGAGCCGTACTAGCCTATTAACATTTACAGACAGAGGTCAGGAAATGCTGGTAGTTAAAAGCAGTACAGAATATATTGTTTGACCAACATTATAAAGGTTAACAATATTCAGTCCTTACAACATCATATTTAATGAAAATTGCTTTGTTTATTGGAAACCATATAGGAAAACCACATATAACCATATATAACAGCACCTGGCAAATGTCATCATTGTGTCAACTGTCAGAAACTCAGGGAACCCTGTGTTCATATTGAATAAGCAACAATTGACCATAATTGAAGCCATTAGTGGGCATTAACGGAGCACTTGTGTGGCACTCCTAGAATTTTTCTCTTCTATGCCAGCCCATTACTGCTAAACACTTAGGCAAGGCAGCACACATAGTTCATTATTCTTTTAACTGCTTGTTTATGTTTGTTAATTACAACCCCAGCTACCACCACATCATATTCAAACCATATTCCAAAATTCAGTCATTAAAGCAGGAGTGGTACAGTTGACAAGCGCTCCCGTCATCTCTCATTTCCATTCAGTGGCCAGTCAATAAACAATCTGCATATCATTAGTCCATCAGTTTTTAATACCAGCCTACTAAAGGTCTTTTTCTCCCACACTCACAGAGGTTTGGTGTTTAATGCTTTGAAATATGCTACAAACAGCAGCCACACAGTCCCCACAGGGTATGTGTTTGTGCTTGTTTGTAACCAGTCTATTCTTTTGAACATGTTTCTGTGTACAGTATTTCTATGTAGGCTGTGTATGTTGGTGATGTGGTGATGTTGGTTTACCGTGTGTGTGTGTGTGTGTGTGTGTGTGTGTGTGTGTGTGTGTGTGCATACACACATGTTTACAGTGTTGTATTCTTCACTTTTAAGGGAGTCTCAGAAAGCTTTTCCAAACATACAAAAGCTACAAGTGTAGCTAAACTTCCTGTTGGCATTTGTGCTCTTATACTGATGATGGTAGTGTACAGGTATCTATTTGTGTGTCTGTGTATGTGTATGACTGTGTGTGATGGAGTGTGTATCTCATGCTGAATGTTAATGACCAAAACAAATGAGCCAGCTAAGGCACAATTAGAGGAAAGTCATTGCTATATGTTGTGTGAAAATGAGCAACATGATGGCCTCTTTACCCCCTCTGGAGGAAGGCTGTAGGCTGAGAGGAGACTCATTAGAGTGGCCTCACTTTGGGAGGTGATGGGGTTGTGGAGCCATTAAAGCGCACTAACCTTGAACTGCCCAGGTCGGGAGTTATTTTATACAACAGTGAGTTTTGATGTCAGTCAATTTTCACAGTTGACTCTCCATATTCTGCATAGAAATTTGGTTAAAATTAGGTTAATAACACTTCATTCTTTTTTTTTCTTTTTTTTTTTTTTTAAATAGTGTGAAACTAAAGCGCATTAGTGGATTATATTCATTGATGTCTATAAATAAAATTTTCTATTTAAATTAAACAAATATAATTTACATGTCATAAATTTTGATTGTGCATGATACATAATAATTCATAATACATAGCAGTAATGAGGCATAAAATTTAAAGTCAGTCTGTTTTTCTCTAAAGCATTTCAGTCTTCATAAAAATCAACTGATATACCATAATACATTCCAGCAATCATTAAGAAATATACTGTGTATATATATATGGATGGAAAAGCTTGTTGTGGATTTAACCCACGGATCATGGTTTCAGCACTCCCAGTGAGAGATATGAATAACTGCATGGTGCAGGAAATCCGACCATTAACATTTAAATGGTCTTTCTCACTATGAGATATTATTATCAAAGAAAATGAAGAATTATTGTAGCACTGAGATCTGAGACAGTCCAGATGAGCTCTTACTTTCCTTCAGAAGGTAATGAAAGCCTCTTAAAATTACTTTTAATGTATTCTAATGTGTTTGTACCATTCAGAGACTCACGTGTATGTATATGCATGAAATCTGATTCTCTGCTTGGTGCAAAATGCAGTGTAAGGAGAATTTTCTGACATTCATGCTATTACTGTTTCTTCATTGGTTTTCAGGTAAACTAAGCAGAGGAAGTCATTCATTATACCTAGCTCATTACTTCAAATTTTATTTCAAAACATATACTGCATGAACTAATATCAGAATTTTTGTTTTCATTGACAATGCTTTAAAATAAAAGTAATGATGATAATATTAACAATATTAAATAAGTGTACCAGCTAATAACAGCATGCTGTCAGTACTGCTTTCAAGTACTTCAGCATGTTCATGGTAATACACTGGAAATTTAAACAGTACATGTTGCACATAAATGGTTTAATCTCTATGTTTTACTGTAGATTATTTGTATTTGCATTGTTCGAAATGGCCCAGTGTGACACTTCATTGCATCATGATGAATTTGACTGTGACTGGCAGCTGTACTGCGAGTCAGGGTTTCCTTTGTTTGTCTGGCCACCAGTTTATAGAGGACTGGTGGGGACTAGTGAGCGCTGATTAGACTGAACTGGAACACTGCCACCAGATGGCTGAGCTGCAAACATTAACTATTATAGTAATTTATTGTATACATTTCTTAAGGGAAATATCAGATGAAAGAATAAATACAAATATTGTAATCTTTTTTTTTCTTTGGTATAATACTAGAGACAATAAATATGGTCACTTTTGAGTACTCTGAGAAAGGATATTGCTTTTTTTCTCTGCTTCTCTGCATTGTTAAGCACCTAGAAGGCTTGAGATCTGATCTAAAACACACATTTTATTTACACATGATGGAACAATACGGCGAATTTTGAAAAGCTGAAGGATGATCTGTGAAATTGCTTATAATCTAAGATATGACCCAGGAAGTCATATTTAAAACACCCCAAAAGAAGCCGAAAGACCTGACTGAAAGCCTCATCCATTACAAACTCTATGCAATAAAAAGCTATTTATGGAACATTGCCTTTGAAGTGACCTCCACACTTCACTTCACACTTGATCAAAGCACTTAAAAACACGGACAAATTTGGCTGTTTCTCCTTTCTCCTGTTGAGCGAGCTCTTTCCTGTTTCAATTCGATATTAGCATACTGACTATTAGCTTTGGAATGGATCACACTCCACAGGCATTTAAATAACCTGCTAATCAAGAAGCAAGTAAGCGTTTCTAATCTGATTAACAAAAAAAAAAAAAAAAAAAAAAAAAAAGGCTTTTTTTTCTCACTAATTAATATTCTGTGAGTAATTATTCAATCACAACTTTGAAATATTGGATATTTTTTGGCCTCTCACACAATTTTATGAATGTCTTCAGTGGTGCTCAGGCTTTTTGCGGGTCTTTGTGAAAATCCTAACAAGTAAGGTGAAGTTTAACTTAAGATAAGGTTAACTACCATGGGTATATATTATTTAGCAAAAAAGTGTTTTCTTGGGGTCATACTGTTCCCAGTAGACATCCCTAATGTGTTCCATGCATCTTGTTTTGTTTCTGTAAACCCCTCTCTTTCATTCCTCCCTCTTTAGACATTGGGTTAAATGAGAGTGAATGTTTGTGAAAATGCAAATGAACTTGGGAAGTCTGCACTTTGGAGAGACAGAATGCACTGAATATTTAGGTGCTTGATTCAACCAAGCCATTTGTGTAGCTTCTTTTGTTTTATTTAATCTATTACCTAGTTCCTGTAAACCCGTGAAATAACTCTCACAGCTCAAAGCAACCACTCAGTGATGTCTCTGCTGAAAATGTACTTTATACGCATGTGTTCATTTATGGCTCACAAGATACCGACACTGTATTTCTAGAGGTGTCATCATTTTTCAGGTTAATGGAGCATTTTGGGATGATTTGATGTCTTTAACCTGGGGGTGCTGGTCGTGAGGTGGAATCAGCGATAGAGAGGTTGCTTTGCTCTCTCCCCATGGATGACGGATATGTTCAATGGTCTGTCTCACAAAAAAAATGCTTTCTAATATTCATATTAATTATTGATCAAATAGACTTCCCCCCACACTTCAGCCCTAGAGGCAGGTTTGTTCCGTCACTGGCAGAGACATAAAGGCCACCACACTGTATCACATTTCTTTGCCATAATGACTGTCTATGTTCACTAACACCCTCACTACTTTTTGATGTTAGAAAGACTGAGTCCCCAGCTCATCATCCTTCTTTGAGAAACAATGAGGGAATAGGATTTGCCGTTCTGATGGTGTGACCTACTGAACAGCCCCCAGGTGTCCCGTTCTACAGAAGAAAAAAAACCCTTACACTTTTCCTCTATAAACTCATCCATGGGAGCAGCATGTCCCCAGAGAGGATTCAATTAACCAGTCTGTACATTTAGGAGATTTTAATCCCCTAGGCTCCGTTTATCTCCATAGCCACACCTCGCTTGGGCCAGAGTCTGGAACAGTAACGCTCGGATTAGCGCTTTGCCCCTGTCGCTTTGTGCACAATACCTCTCTTCTGTAGACAGATTAGGTGAATTCAAACAAATATGTAAATATGGAGGATCAACTCTTGCATGCTTTTTGGGAGTGAAGCTACCTCTCTGTGTCCACAACCTAGTGACTGTATATCTTTTTGACTTTCATATGTTGTTTGACTTGTAAACTGATAGACAGATATATATATATATATATATATATATATATATATATATATATATATATATATATATAGAGAGAGAGAGAGAGAGAGAGAGAGAGAGAGAGAGAGAGAGTGTGTGTGTGTGTGAAGATTTAGAAATCATGGGATAGCTTTAGGCCAGCATTTAATCGTGTAGAATGCAAATTGGTTCAATCAAAAACATATCCGTTTTCATGCTGTTTAAATATAATACCATCTACCTATATTTAATCTGATCCATTTTATGTTTCACACAGTCCCTGATTTTGTCTTCACACTTCATGTGATACAGCACTGATTGTGCTGTTGCTCAGTTCGCTGGGCGGAACAGATAAATCCTTTCTTTAATATTTGAGTTATAATATCAATATTAAGAAAATAAGGTTTGTTCATTCAAACAGAAAATAGATTTTTGTTTTTGTTCTGGTTTAAAGCATGTTGCTTTTGTGCTGTCACAGTTGGCTGCTCATTACACTGACATAGCACCAAAGACAAGAAAATATTCATTAGAATCAAACAAATCATTAAAGCAACTACATTCTTCTGCTTTGTGGATGTCTGTGCAACCTGTGCAGTTTATAAGGGCCTATGCACTGGAATGAGCAAAGGTGACATTTCAGGCTACCACTAACCTCAACCTATATACCTTGATACAAATTGAGTCATGTGGATTGGCATGAATTTGCAAGCACATGTCAAGAACATGTCATTTACATAACAGTACATGTTTATATCGATGAAACATTGCACCACCGTGAACACAAACAGCACAGAGTTTCAATCCAATTGATGTTTCTCCTCATTTGTCATGTCTAATAGACCAGTTTAAACTTAAGTCTTATGAAGAACCATAGAAAACTCTTCACTGTCTCTTTGAAAGTTCTGCCACACATTTCCAGTGTGACATGTCCTCTAAGAACTTTACATATGAATTAGAGGATTATCGGCTCCTGTCCATCACATACCTGGATCTATTTAATAAAGGACTTATTATTGGATGGGCAGATGAGAGGAAGCAAATCCTAAAAGAATACTCTTTTGCCTGCAAGACGATACTCATTAGTTCTCATGGAGGATGATGCGTTAGAGCTGCACTAATGCATTTTCCAACCTGTTGTGCCTTTGTCTGAGGGGAATGGCTTCTGCGATGTTATTGATAAGACAAATCCACTTACAATCCCTGTGCAAGTGGAAGTATTAAAAACTGAGCAATAAGAAGCATTATCATTAATGGCTGATTATGTGCCACAGAAATATTTGTAGCCAATATGTTTGCTGTTGCTTGATATACACAAATCAAATCCACTAAACAAGCATTTTTTGAGAGAGCTAGAGAGATTAAAAAAAGGATATGAAAGATTAAAAAAAAAAAAGATTAAACAAAATGAATAGAATGATTTCCAAGATTATTTCCAAGGGAATATAATTTGTGTTCAGCATTTTCTGCAGTTCCTCTACACATACTTGTCCATACAAAATTGAAGGATTGCAAGAAACATTTGTTTTTGATATATGTTGTTTGTTGTATTTTTTGGTTGAAGTTAATGACGATGAAATTGGTTCATACTGCATAATCAGCTAGGAACTACACTATATATCCAAAGGTATATAGACACCTGACCTTCACATCCATATGTTAGTCTTCCCCAACCTACTGCCACCAAGTTTGGACCACACAAGTGTATACAATGTCTTTGCATGCTGTAGCATTACATTTTCCCTTCAGTGGAACAAAGGGGCCCAAACCTGATCCAGCATGACAATGCCCCATGCACAAAGCAAAGTCCATAAAGATGTGGTGTGCTAAGGTTGGAGTGAAAGAACTTGAGAGTCCTGACCTCAACCCCACTGAACACCTTTGGGATGAACTGTATCGCTGACTATGCCCCAGGCCTCCTCATCCAACATCTAATGCTCTTGTGGCTGATGGAGCACAAATCCCCACAGCCACACTCTAAAATCTAGTGGAAAGCCTTCCCAGAAGAGTGGAGGTTGTTATAACAGCAAAGGTGGACTGAATCCGGAATGGGATGTTCAACAGGTACGTATGGCTGTGACGGTCAGGTGTCCACAAACATTTAGCCATAAAGTGTATGTTGACTTATAATAATAAAATGAAAGAAATTATTTGTTTAGGTGATAACTATTTGTTTGTAAGGTAAATAGGAAACTGTATTATGGGTATTATTATGGGCCTTACATTTTTGTTCAGTCTTGGTGATCTAATGCCTGGGCTGCTTGACTGCAGTGACCCGAGTGGGTTGTATGTCATGGATATAAATCCACAGTGTTTATTTTTCACTTCTTTTTCACTTCTGTTTATTTAGTGGACAGGTTTTCCAGTTGTCCTCTGATCCATAACACTGACATCATAAATTCCCTCTGCCTCACTTTGCAGAATGAGTCTGAATATTTGTTTATTAGTCCACAAGCCTGATGTGTTGTAGAACAGAAGCTATAGAAGTAGTCATAGCATGTTATGCTAATTTTTTGAAAGGAAAGATAACATTCTTGGCTGATTCCCAGTATTGTTCATTGCATCCCTTACCTAAGCAAGATCATTTTTCTTTAAATCCTCACACAGCTTTACACCTCAGGCAAATGTAATTATTATCTCAACCATTGACTGCATGTTCAGTCTTATCCCTATACCACACACAGACATCTTCTTAACAACAGGCTAAAAATATAATATATACTGAACTTTTGCAAATGTATAATTTTCAGACACCAGTCTTCTACACCATCACCCATTGTTTAAAAAAATGCTCACATTCATCTTCACAGGAGTATGGTTTCACTATTCTAAATGCATACATCCATCTCTGGACAAAGAAAAATGGTTCCTACTGAAAGGAGAGCAATGAGTTTCATTTAAACAAATGGCTACAAGGTTGACATGTTCAGGATATTAATATGTCCAATAATAAAACTCCTGCATGCATCTTGTCTGGCACAAGGACTAACTAAGAACTGAAGCCCTAAATCACTTTTCATGCATGTTATTACTCAATGCAGATTATTGCCTCAGCATTGTTTAAACACAGTGTGAAGGGTAGGAGGCTGACTTTAAGCCTGAATATGTTAGGGTTTAGGTGTACCCACAAAAATTAGCATTTTCTGTCATGGATTTTTAACCTTCAAAACTTGCACTAGTATAGCTTCTCAAAAGCACATATAGGCCTATGACAGGGCTGTCTAAAGGCCAACTCCAGCGCCAAATATGACCTGTGGACCTATGTTAACTGGCTCTTAGCTTTTCCATTAAAAAAAAAAAAAGACAGGTGGCCCACTGGGGAACATGCTGCATTTTATACTTTTGGCAGCAGTGGCAGTATACAGTGGCAGCAGACTGCTAACATAGTTAGCTAAAACACAAGAGCCTTATTTTTCTAAAAATTTCACCTGCAAATGAGTTAATATATAGAATGATCTTTAATCATGGCTACTGGAGAAAAAAAAAAGCACAAAGTGAACAGTTCTTTCAAAAGAACTGGAAACATTTACATCATTTATTTATTTAAACAATGTTTTTCAGGCTTGTTCAATGAACCATAAACAATTATTGCCCATGCACCTGTGGAACAGTCCTTAAGACACTAACAGTTTACAGGCGGTAGGCAATTAAGGTCACAGTTACAATAACTTACGACACTAAAGAGACCTTTCTACTGACTCTGGAAAAAAAAAAAAAAAAAAAAAAACCCAGAAAAAAGATGCCTAGGGTTCCTGCTCACCTGTGTGAACATGCCATAGGCCTGCTGCAGGGAGGCATGAGGACTGCAGATGTGTCCAGAGCAATAAACTGCAATGTCTGTAATGTAAGACGCCTAAGACAATGCTACAGGGAGACAGGAAGTACAGCTGATCATCCTTGCAGTGGAAAATTACATGTAACCATGTTGGTGGAAGAGTGGGGTAACATCTTACAGCAAGAACTGACAAATCTGGTGCAGTCCATGAGGATGAGATGCACTGTAGTACTTAAAGCAGCTGGTGGACACACCACATACTGACTGTATATTTCTTTTAATATTGACCCTCCCTTTGTTCAGGGGACTCATTATTCCATTTCTGTTCGTCAAATGTCTGTGAAACTTGTTCAGTTTATGTCTCAGTTGGTGAAACTTTTTGTGATAATACAAATATTTACACGTTAAGAAATTTGCTGGAAATAAAAGCAGTTGAATGTGAGAGGACATTTCTATTTTTTTGCTGAGTAATATATTATACGTACACACACACACACATACATACATACATACATACATACATATATATATATATATATATATATATATATATATATGGGGTATTTTGATGAGGTCTAATCTGGCCTCCTTGGCCTATGAGACATTACTTATGCAGTAGCAATTCCCTGATGGTAAACTAAAAAGCTTTATAGTTTACAGTGTGTGGACCTGCTTAAAATCAATACTGTACAGTGTTTAATTATTAACGAGTAAAGACTAATTTCATTCATTAAAAGAGATTCCCCAGACATATTTTTCTGTTTAATGCTCTCTTATTATACACCATTGCCATTTAATATTGTGTTTTTCAGTTTGCCTGGGGAATCTCTTACTATCTTGCATTTCAGGTTTGTACAGCTTTATTGTATATGGGCCTTCCATCAGTGTTGATTAGTAATGATACTGGTATCAGATATCACTCCGATACCAGGCTCATTTACTCATACTCACACAAAATACTCTCCTAACAACACCTGATTGATACGAAATGCCAACAATCTGGAGATCTCATGATTGATCAGCAAAACAAAGTAAAGCAAACTGTGCTTTGTGAAAGTATCAAGAAGAGGTAGACACCATATTATGCCTTAAAGCAATATCTTAAATAGTTTTAGGGCCCCAAATCTAAACATGAAAATCAGTATCAGCAAGTGTGGTCATTAAAATCAAACGTAAGGTGCTGCGAGTTGTGAACACAGTGAAGTAAGCATCCAGAGAAATTATCGCGCATGACTGCACTTCAGTTCAGCGAGCCCTGAGCATTGAAACAAGCATGCTTAGTTTCTCCAGGGTCTACATTTTGCTTGCGAGTCAAGATGCAATTCATGGCAACTGACACTCAACTGTGAATACTGCTCTTGCATTCTCTAATAAAGATGACGTTTAAAGGCCATAACATCTTAAACATCTAACTCAAGAAAAGGAAATTGTTGGTAGTAGTAAATGGCAACAACCAACATGAACAGAGCTAAATAAAATGTTCCATGATGACTAATTAAGTCATCCAAGACTAAGTAGGTTACTCGTTTCTGTATCAGTATTGGTATCAACGAGCACCAAAACACATGTACTTGTGCTCAGCCTAAAAAAAAAAAAAAAAATTATGCATGCATCCATAACATTAAAGAACCCAAAGAAACTATTTAAATCCTATAAGTTAGAAACTTGGTTTTATCAACACTTCTTACAATCGTAAGTTGTGATGATAAGTTGATAGCAATGATAAGAAGACAGACATCAAACTATTCAACAACCTCCTACACTCATTATTATAACTGCCTATAAACAAACTTTTCATATGACCTTGTTTGATGCTGTGAGATCACGTAGGTGTGAGAGTTATTAACATTGTAATTAGTGCATAATGCATAATTCATTGAAAGTCCTTGTGAAAATTATGTTTAGAACAATAAAATCTCATTTGGTGTAACCCAGTGCAGGCGTTCCTTGTCTTTTTTTTGTGGCAGGATCCTTTTGTGTCCTTCTGTTCCACACTTTTTAGCCTTTTCCCCTTGTGTTCCACTTTCGGCTCCAAATCGTATTAACAGGGTTGGGATGCTGTTTGTTTAGATGAAATAGGCAATCACAGGCAGAATGTTCAAATAAGTGTCACTGCTGTTATAGGCACAGACGAGGGTAGTGTACAGAACCTCTGAACCTTGACCTTTGTGCTTCAGGTATAATTTTTTTTTTTACTCTGACAAGAAACATAGAAATTGGAAAGCGGGATGGAGCCCAGACTGTATAGCTTATGTGGAATAGTGGTAACAACCTTAATTTCCTCTCAGCTCATGGGCCTGAAAAAATGCACATACACACAGAGGAGCCCCTGAACGCAGCCGACAGCAGGAGATCTGA
This sequence comes from Ictalurus punctatus, assembly GCF_001660625.3. Classification (NCBI taxonomy): domain Eukaryota; kingdom Metazoa; phylum Chordata; class Actinopteri; order Siluriformes; family Ictaluridae; genus Ictalurus; species Ictalurus punctatus. Next base: position 17,183,560 of record NC_030424.2, on the reverse strand, counting down.
ACACCAGACCTCAGCGTTTGAGGCTTAACTCAGTAACTCAGTATGCGTGAAAACTTAAATCTATTATCTTATCCATCTCCCCACTTCTTGAACATCAAACTATAATCTTCTGTATTGTAATTTATGTGCATCACTCATCCTGTTTTATTCTCTGACCCTGTTACGCAGTGTAAGTAAGTGAGACTCAATTTATTCTGTGCTCGGAAGGTTGAACAGTTGCCATGCTGATCTGTGACAGCCATTATCATACCCCTTGTCAGCATTATATCCATAAACGCACCACTGAAACAGCGTGGAACAGGCAGAGTGATATAGTCATCAATAATTTTATTCAGGGGGACGTTGGGGTCTTCCACTAGTAGTAGAGGAAATTGGGGGAGTGCTGTGGTTTGGGGCAAAGGGCTGATCATAAGGGGTCAGACTACTATGCAGGAATACTAATGTCACCCTCCCCCTCCTGTCTGTTATCTGTCACCACACCAGAACACCACATTGTGGACACAGAAACAGACACACCTCTGCGTGTCTCAGAGAAACCTCCAAAACTCTGTACAATAATGCGTCCATCTGTAATCAGGTTTATGATGCACATATGATATTCTTAGTAGAAATCTGCTGCTTTATTTATTTTTATTGGCTTTTGTTTTTCCCCCCACTAGGATTAAATTTTAAAAGGATGTAATGTCTCACTTGTAAGGGGCAAAGAACAACATCTCTCTCTCTCTCTCTGTCTCTCTCTCTCCACTGGTTTATATAATAGGCCATTAAGAAGAGAATAGAATACACACCATGCGTGGGATTTTGTAGACGTTGTAAGACAATATTAATTATGCTATTGAATTTGCATAACATTTATTCTGCTTTATATATCATACAAATAAACAACATTCTTAACCGCAGAATAGAAATTACCGACAACAAATAAGAAATTCATAAACTCCTGATCCAGCCTTTTATAGATTTAATTACACGATAATTTTTTTATCTCCATTTTTAAGTCAATTATTACAGCTCTCATATTCAGAATGAATTTGTCCATGATTAACTATTCTCAATTATTCTCCTCCCCCTCCATTTTTCTATGTTTGTCCTCTACCATGTGTGGGAAACGATTCACCTAGATCCATGCTTGAGTAAATGCGGTGTGAGTTTAATATATTTAGACATTCATGAGCCAACATTGAGCTAGTAATATCAATACCTGGTTGACCAGGAGTAATCAAAGTCTGTTGTTTTTAGCCATGTTTTTATTCATATTCAAATTTGATTTCACTGCATTTACATTTTGTTGTTGGTGTTTGATAATCTGATTCTGTAGTGTTTTGGGTGAAACTTCCAAAAACATGTATGTAATGCCACCTAGCTCTTGTGCACTTAAAGATGTTAACACTGGTAGTGATGGTCAGCTAAAAATCTCATGCGAGCTCATTACAAAGAAAAACAGGACAGTAAAGGCACGCTGGAACAATTTTGAAGCAAAAAACACCTGTGTATTTGTTTGTATTTGTTTTTCGGGGCGGCTGTGGCTCAGGTGGTAGAGCAGGTGGTCCACCAATCGTAGGGTTGGAGGTTCGATTCCCGGTTCACATGACTCCTTGGGCAAGACACTGAACCCCAAGTTGGTCTTGATGGCAAGTTAGCGCCTTGCATGGCAGCTCTTCGACCATTGGTGTGTGTGTGAGTGGGTGAATGAGACACAGTGTAAAGCGTTTTGGATAAAAGTGCTATATAAGTGCAGACCATTTACCATTTGTAGTATTACAATATGGCCAATGAACAGCTTAGTCAGAAAAACCACAGATAAGGATAAAATGACATAAACCTAGTTGCCAAGAATATCACTTGGGTAATATGATTAGACAATATGTCATTTTGGATAATTGAAATGTAATGGTATGTCAAAAATAAATAAATGGACACATGCTAAGGAGAGAGCAATACTGAAGTCCTCTGTTTGATGCTTATGTCCTAGCTCGGATTCTGAAAGCAAGCACAACCACCCCGATATATTTAACATATTGATTTTGCTATGAAAAAGACTGCAGATGTTAACTCTGCTAATGAGTTGTATGTAGGCTATATCAAGTACTTGGGTCTCTGATCAAGCAATGCCAGTTAGGTTATGTTATTGCCCATAATGCTGTACAAAAATGTTAGGTACTTTTTTAATTTACATACCGAAGTAAGACATTTACATTAAGAAGTAAGACAATACCCTTAAACAGCCTAGATCATTGGTTGAAAGTGATTATGACAATTCTAACTATAACTGAACTCCAGCTGGTCACCATAGATTCTGGGGGCGTGGCTTTGTGGGCAGGAATGGAAGGCAGGTTCAATGAGTAAAAAACCTACTTAATCATTAGAGCTCTGATCTTCACTAATCCTGACCAGTGCACCTCAATCACTGCAGTGTTGCTTATTTAACCTGTGAGCTCAGAATTGTTTCATATTTTACAATACAAATACTATACCATTTAATCTGTTCCCTACATGCTGCACAAAACAGATATCAGTTTGCGAACAGAACTGCAGAAATGTCATTAGTGAAGAAGTCTCAGATGGACCCGCATGCAGATGCACAATTACTGCAGGAGTCTTCTTCATATCATGAAAACATGGATAAGAAATAGCCCTAATCCCATTAGTTCCACTCTAGCATTTCTTCTTATGAAATCTAATGCTTGAAATTCCAGTGTCTTAGCGGGGATTTGATGCCATGGGAAAAAAGAGGGTGTGATATGAAAAAAAAGCTACTGTGACTCCGTCATGTACCATTGAATTGATTTGACCTTCATGTGCATTATCCGTTAAAATACACTGCAGTGAAGATATTGCACCTAAGTTATATGTTAATTGGCTATAAAGTACACACTTTTAAATTCACACCTAAAAGCGGTAGAAATAGAAGCTAAACAGTATTTCAGGTTTTAGCTAGTTCGCCTTCTTGTGCACATTTTGTTGGAGGAAATTTGGGTTGTAGTTTTTCCTTTATGGACCACTGGATATTTCTACGAATCATGTAAGTCTATCCCTTTATGAGTTAGAGCAGATGTGTTAGGCAGTGGTCCAGAATTGCGCTAGATTTTCCATTTATTTTCAATAGAAGAGGCCTTCTTTTAATTGCCTGCTTCTACAAAATCCCTTGTAGTCAAATCATTAGATTCAATTTAGGCCTCATAAATGGCCAACTATTCAGAATCATAGATTGCATTCAATTGTTTAATTACTGTTAATTATGATTTGCATAAAGATTTTCAGTGAGCCTCTCTTCAAGCCCTGGCCATATTATTACATGTAAATGAGTGATAATCATGATGAGGACACGGGTCTAGCCACGTGCAGGGGACAGTGAATGATAAAACCTATAAGATAAAGTGCAGGGCTGATGACTATGGAAGGAAAACACTGTCCTATTCTCTGTTATCATGGGCCATGTGATTAATTATGCAGCTTAAATCAGTGTCACTGTTTACTGCAGTGATAGTTGAATGATGAATAATTGAATAAGGAGTAATTACAGTAAATATAAATGATTTTAATGAGATACAACAAGATTTAGATACTTTCCATAACAAAAAGCTCAGAGAAGCATGTATAATACAATGTAGTGTCAGTGTAGCACAGTATAGACCATATACAAGACCACAAATTTTTATTTGCTGTTGGATGATATGTTTTTGAGATGCTCTGCTGGACATGGCCTTGAATTAACATTGGCTTCTCTCCCATAATGACCATGTGTTATCTATTTTATATTAGGCATCATGTCCCCTAATATTGCCCATCATGTTCTGTGCTCTCTTTCCTCAGCTGAACAACCAAAGCTACTTTGAATTCTGTTCTATGGAGTCTTTATTTTTATTTTTTGCAAAAGGCAGAAATGAACAGGACCCTCTGACTGTCTGCTAATATTATTTTTGTGCAGATGTAATATAAAGAACATGATCAGACAAAGTCAAATACAAACATGTTTGCTTTTTATTATCACCTTGGGCTAACAAAGCTTTTGATTTTTTATTATTTCTATGGTCAGCATTTTAAGAAGGTAACAATTCTGAATGTGTTTGATAATCAAAGATCAGATTTCAAATGACATAATAAAATGTGCTTTATTAGTGACTGCCTGCTAGACATTTGGATAGTTTGCTTCCCAATATTGAACTGATTTCAGTTAAAGCGCACCTATTAGGCAGAGGCTACAACAGGCTACAGCTAACAACATGCACGTACACAACAATATCAATATGAGCCCGAGTCTGATAGTGATACATCGGAAGATCAACACCAACCACCATTGCAAGCACGACGAGAACAGGTTGTTTCTCAGTGGTGAGTTTATATGTAGTTTGGCAATAATGTGAGTTAGCCGGTTAGCAGAGGCTAACAGGCTAACAGCTGAACACTGGCTATACACATGTACAACACAAAACCACGCATTTGGAACACTCGGTAGAAAATTTATTCATAAATAATTAATCATACTTACAAGTTGTGATCCAGAGGCGCAAGATGGTCCAAATAAAGTGCGTACTGGCGACACCAGTAATCAAACTCTTTCAGTGCAACTGTAGTGTTTGAGGGCGTGTCAAAGCAGTTAGTGCAGCGATGAAGACCAGATCGGGGGTTTTTTGTTACAAACCTATGTAGGTTTTACAGGAAGTAAGTCTGGAATTACTGATGACTCGTTTCAGCTGTTCAGAATTGATTCCGTCTTTTGGGAGTCAATAACTCTGTTTGTTGTCCATTTTGATTTTTGAAGCTTTGCAGACTTTTTGCATTCACAAACAGCTCTATAACACACTACATGAAAGGTAATATTTGAAAAACCAAAATAAGTGCACTTTAATGTAATGCTGCAGTCTGTACTGTATGTTTAATTGTAAACATGCAAAATATAACTGGTTATTTCTATTATAAAAAAAAGTTGCAAGGAGATGTTGAAATCCAGAATTACTGGTGACCTTCAAAAGAATGTACAAAAGTGATTGTGTATTGATTAAAATTGAAAAGTATATGTATGCAGCCATAGTTCTGCAGTAAATGTAGAACTAGTAAACTTTTTTCTCTGTGCTTGTTTCCTTGCCAAGTACCAATAACAAAGTTGTCACTATGTTTGGTCATTACTGTGACCCAACGTGGCTAATTTACTATGTTACTTTTATCATCCAGCCATTCTGCCATCCATACTAGCTGACTAGTCCCAGTGAGGAAATGTCCATGGAAGCGAGTACATACTACATGATTGCTTGGCTTTTACATAATCCTATGACCGATTCAAATACACTTTGTTTCCAGTAAGGAGAAGGCCTATTTTGTTATTTCATAAAGTGAATCTTCTGACATAATTTTTAGCCCCTATACAGCACCGATATATGTTCCCTGATGCCAAGAAAGTAGTCCCTGCCTTCTAAATATGATCTGAGTCAGCTAAGGCCTCTCCTGCACTTTTCTTCATGAGTTGCTGTAAATAGTGTTTTTGCACACAAACATAAAGTCAAGTCCATAAGACTTCAGATTTGGTGACTATAAAAGTAGGAGTAGGATTCAGAAGAGTTGGAGTGAACAATATTAATCTTCCAATAAGTATTCAGACACCATATAATACACACTCACAATTACCTATATACTGTATACACACACAGATTAATATTCCACAATGTATTGTATATGACTATTAATTACACTTGAAAGCTGACAGAGCAAAATAATGCAAAATAATCTCTATTTTTTTTTTGTTTTACTGGGAGAGATGTGATAATCTGACTAGTCTTTTAATTATCACTATTCATTCCTCTACTTTTCCACACTCAGGGACATAATTTTCATGTTGATGTAAATATGCTTCTTCATCAAACAGTTATGAATGGGTAATGATCTACATCTATTCATTCTCAAAAATCTATACCTGACATTGGTATTCAGACTCTCACCCTCTTCTCCCAAACAAACACACACATTGGTCTTATTATCCTTGTGAGAACCTTCCACTGACATTATTATTAATGCAGCTAATTAATGCTATGCCTAAACCTAACCCGACCTTTAACCTCAGTCATGAAAATTAATCATTTACGTCCTTTTTTTAATTATTATTATTTTTTTAATGAAAGCTGCAAATTTTCTAAATAAAAAAGCAGTTTTTATTGTGGAGACCAGCCAGATCAATAGAGCAAATCAAAATCTTGTATCAATGTTTAGATATATTAGAAGTCCATTGACACATTACAATAACACAGTTCAGTTAAATATCGATTCTGATCTGTACATATTGAATTAAATACCAAAATATAACTGTAAATATTGCTACCCCTCTCAGGTGACTAGGTAAAAAAAAAAAGTAAAGCAGCCAATGCAATATGGCACTGAATATTTTTGGAGAGCTATTGACTGATGCATTGATGGCATTCATTTCTTTACGGCTAAATAACTAACTTACTCAATCATCTTCTCTTGTGGAAAAACAGCATCAAAAACTACACCTCTATTTTGCCCAGTGTGTAAATTACCCCACCTGACCCATCCATCAAGCCCAGTGATGGCATCTTAGGTCATTAGTATCCATGTGGTAAACGTAGGACAGCCTTATTTGGTTTATATTGTTTGATTAGTGCTGCTAATGGATGACTTGCTTGCTTGTGTGTCTCTTGCTGACAGCAAATAAATTGGCTTCCACCAACCATTTCTGAAAGCCTGAGTCTAATGCAATGACAGCCATTAGCTTTGGTGGGCCAAATTGATCATGGTGTCTCCACACAGAGAGTCAAGCCACTTATTAACCAGCATGAAGCATTTGGTGATTTCAACATTTTGCATGATGACGCCTCATGATGAGATGTACTGGTTCTAGAGTGCTACTGGTTCTACTGCATCAATGTCATGAGGCATCCTACATTAAAAATGTTATCCTTTTTCAGTATTATCTTACTGGACAAATGTGTGAACATTTAAAAATATAAAAAAAAAACTGTAAGCATGCTTGTGAGGAAATTAACCAACATTCATACAAGATAATTCTTTGTTCTCAACTAAAGTTAAGCAGCTAACTCACTATTAGATTGTTAGATATACTACTTATTGATAGTGTGTAGTATTCTGTTTGGGACACATCCTTAACTGTGTACTGACTGTGTATCACTCTCAATCATCAGATAAATCCAGGCAAGGGAGAAGGCTACAAAATAATCCACGTTTCAATCTCATCTAACCTGAAAATCCATAAACCTTGTGCGCGGCAGGTTTACCCCATATGATCTGTTCACTACACTCATAGCATAGGGGTTCAGATGCGTCAACTTCCACGACGAAAGGTCTAGAAGGATCTGGGTGTCGGAGAATGGGGGCCGTAGTGAATGCCCGCTTAAGCTTATCCAGAGACTCCTGGGCGTTGGGGTCCCAAAGGAGTCGCCGAGGTATCCCCCGCAGGAGGGATGTCAGGGGTCGTGCTATTTTACTGAAGTCTCGTATGAATCGCCGATAAAAGTTCGTGAAGCCAAGGAAATGTTGCAATTCCTTGATGGTTCAGTGAGTGAGCCACTCCACCACCGCTTGAACTTTGCGTTTTTCCATGGCGACCCCTTTCGGACTAATGACATACCCCAGAAAAGAGTGCGCTGGTGGAACTCGCACTTCTCAGCTTTTACATACAGCTGATATTGTACCAGGCAGAGCAACACTTGTCGGACATGCTTGGTATGTTCCTCAAAGGATGTCGAGTAAATTAGGATATCATCAATACAGGGGATAACGCACCGCCCCAGCATGTCCCTCAGGACATCGTTGATGAGGTTCTGGAATACTGAGGGGGCGTTAGTGAGCCCATACGGCATGACCAAGTAATCGTAGTGCCCGGAGGTGGCGCTAAAGGCCGTCTTCCACTCGTCTCCCTCCCTAATGCGGATCAAGTTGTACGCGCTGCGTAAGTCTAGTTTCGTGAAACTCAAGGGCTGCGGGCACTAGAGGCAGGGCATATTGGTACCTCACTGTTATCTGGTTGAGACCCCGATAATCGATGCGTGGCCGAAGGCCCCCCTTTTCTCTTTACAAAAAAGAACCCAGCAGACGCAGGAGACGTGGATGACCGAATATACCCCTGCTGGAGAGCCTCCTGAATGTATTCCTCCATGGCCGGATGTTCTGCTCGGGAGAGCAGCTATACTCGGCCCCGTGGTGGGCTAGCTCCAGGATGGAGGTCTATGGTGCAGTCGTAGGGTCTGTGTGGTGGTAAACCGCTTGCCCTTTCCTTGCTGAACACCTCGCTGAGGTCACGATATTCTGGCAGGACTGTGACAGGGACATGAGCTAGAGGACTCTCCACTGTTGTGGTGGCCACAGGAACCGGAGGGCCCGTCAGGCAATGTTGTAGACAGTAGGGGGACCACTTGGTAACCTGTTTGTCCTCCCACGAAAACTGAGGGTTTTGACATTTGAGACTGAGAATGATGGGGTGCCTAGTGGAAACTGTAACATAGAGGACGATGGTCTCATGGTGAAGGGCACTGACTTGTAGGTTGATTGGCGCTGTGCAGTGTGATATGTCCCCGCCTCCTATTGGGGACCCATTGATGGACTGAACCTCACGAGGCTGAAGCATGGGCCGTATGGGGAGGCCGAGAGTCCGCGCCGTCCGCTCATCTACGAAGTTCTCGGCTGTTCCGGAGTTGATGAGCGCTGTAAGTACAAAAGACTGGCCTGAATATCCAATCACCACAGGTAAGACAAAGACATGAGAATTACGTAACTGGATAGGACTCACCTCGGAGCGACGAGGTGGACTGGCTGTGGTCCCCTCGGTCGGCCAGGGCCCACTATGAGGACACTGGCGAACGGCGTGGGTGTTCTCACCGCAATAGAAGCACAGCAGCTCCCTACGTCGCCTCTCTCTTTCCTCCCCGCGGATCCGGGCTCGGCTGAGCTGCATCGGTTCTGCTGGAGGGGCTGGCTCTGGTGGAAGAGGGCTCCACAGCGCGGGACGGTTCGTATGGCGGAGACGGTCCTGCCGTACTGCCAGATTGATGAGCTCGTCGAGGGTTAACTGCTCGCCCCGGCATGCCAACTCTCGAACCAGCTTGGGATTGAGCCCCTGACGGAACGCGGTCTTCAAGGCTGGCTCGTTCCACCCGCTTCTTGCAGCAATGGTGCAGAAATCCAGAGCGTAATCTACCACATCACGTGAGCCCTGCGTGATCGTAAGGAGCTCCTGACTGGTCTCCCAGCTGTCAGGGGAATGATTGAAGGCATGTTGGAATCGAGAGAGGAGATCCGCTAACGAGATTGTTACACCGTCTCCTCGTTCCCACTCCGCCATAGCCCACTCCAGGGCGCGTCCCGTGAGTAACTCCATGAAGTGTGTGAGCTTGCGAACTTCCGGCATCTCTGGGTGGCTTTTGAAAAACAGTCTACACTGAAGCATGAAGCCCTTACATTGTTCCGGCTCTCCCGCGTAACTCTCCGGTGTAGGTAATGGCGGATAGTGCACAACCGGCGTAGCTGGGAGAGGCGCTGTGGACGCTGATGGGGCATACTTGAGGGGAAACGAGGGTGGAGAGATGTCAGCAACGGGGGGAAACACGGTTTGCCCCCCGGAACTGCTTAGGCTATTCAATCTCTCGGTTAGATGCGCTATCTGTGCCTGTTGCACATTTATCGCTCTGTTTTTTTCATAATAAGAGCGCAGCCATTCCGGGGCACCCGCTGCGGAAGTGTGGCGAAGTAATCTGTTACATTACCGAGAGTGGAGACAAACGCGGGCAGGTCAGCAACCGGAAGATGAGGATCACAACAAAGTGTGAAGTCTGAAAACAATACAAAAGGGGTTATCCAGGGAATCGTAATCTGAAAACGAGAAGTAAGTCCATAAACCGGGAAAATCCAATGCGTAGATTTAAGGCTTGGTACAACGACAGCGTTAAGGGTACTGAGCGTTTACTTCGCGACATGCTGTCGCTAACAAGGGCTTATACAACCTTGGGTGTAACACAGGTGTTCGCACTCAGTACTCCGGCGAACTCGAGCGCACGCGTGGCTGGGAAATGTAATTCTTGTTGGCTCTGTGACCGTGAGTTCGCCGTGGCGTAACAGGATGCACATGGTCAGCAACAATACTCAAATAAGTTGTGGCATTAAAGGGATGATTGATTAGTATTAATGAGCCAAAAGTGTGTCAAGAAAGCATTCCCCAAACCATTACACCACCTCCACCAGCCTGGCCTATTGACACAAGTCAGGTTGGGTCCATGGATTCATGCTGTTGGCCTCAAATTCTGACCCTACAATCTGTATGCGTTCTCTGAGTTCCTGTAGCCTTTCTATCAGCTTGAACCCGTCTCGCCATTCAACCTATCTCATCAACAAGAGATTTCCGTCTGGAGAACTGCCGCTCAGTGGATGTTTTTTCTTCATTGCACCATTCTGATTAAACTCTAGAGACTGTTGTGTGTGAAACTCCCAGTAGATCAGCAGTTATAGAAATATTTAAAACAGCACCAACAATCATGCCACAGTCAAAACCCCTGAGATCACATTTTTACCCATTCTAATGGTTGATGTGAAAATTACCCAAAGCTGCTGTCCCATATCTGCATGATTTTATGCATTGCACTGCTGCCACTTGATTGGCTATTTAGATAATTGTATGAATGAGTAGGTAAACAGGTGTTCCTAATAAGGGCTCAATGAGTGTACATCCTATTCTGTTCTGTTTTTGGCAACAGTTTAGGGAAGTAACACATAAGGGTGTGATGGTCAGGTGTGCACGCACTTTTGGTCTCATATTTTTTGTGTGTAGATGGTATTTCCCACCTCTCGCCCAGTGTTCCTTGGATATTCTCCAGTTCCACTGTCACTCTGACCAGAATACAGCAGTTACTGAAGATGAATTAATGAATAAACATATGCAATATACACAGTATTGGATAGTATTGATGGAAACAGGGCAAAACATGTTTGGAGATCATGCTTTGTGGCATCTTTTTTCACTTTTCACTTTTATTTGAAGAATAAACTTTTATTTTGCAAAATGAGCTGAGCATGATCTATAATGTCTGTTATATACAGTACATAAATAATATCAAAATTATGTCAAGCATATAAACTTCATAGTAGAAAAAAAATAAAATAAATAAAAATAAAATTGTCATCTAATATCACTCTTACTTTTAATACCACTTTAAAAATGGGTCATTTTGACCTGTACAGTACAGAAAGGTTAAGAGTTGAGAATAATGCATTCAATATAAATGCTTCCTGCTGTGCAGAGAGACATGTAATGCTCTTGTTTTGGCAGTTTCTTATAAACTCTGAGACGCTACAGTAGGTCGAGGATTGTACAATGGCAGCACTTGTTAGAGTACAGCAGATCAGTGTCTTGTGTATTCTCCTGTGGCATTAAGCACCCGCTAACACAGCCTGTCTTTTAGTGGCCTTAGTAAGGCTCCTGTCTCCATGTCGTTTTTATCTTGCTGCTTTTGCCCTCTGCATTCAAATTGTGCACAAGGACATGGCTGACTAGCACAGCTCCCATGAGAGGCTGCAGTCTTTAAGATTATGCTGTCGTTTCACATTGTCATGCAGTCTACCTCTTTCACTTGCTTCCTTCCATCATTTATTCTAACATTCTTTGTCTTGGTATCGCCTAGCCTTTCACCCCATTCTCCTGTTCCCAGTTATGTGCATGATTGTCTTCATTTTTTCCTAGCCTCAGGGTTCACCCTGCTCATCTGTTTTAAAATCACTTAAGTTGTGCTATTCTCCTTTGGTAGGTATATTTGCCCTTTACACAATTTTCCTCTAAGTGCCCTTTCACCTTTTATTTTAATTTACTTAAGAGCTTTTACACCACTTATGTCCAAATACGATAATGTTAATTTTAAGTGCCTTTTCTCTATCTCTCCTTCATGCACCTTTTTTCATCCTAACACTTTCTACCTTTAGCCTCTCCACAGTTTTGTTTCTCAGGATCCTGACTCTCCTATCAGGCTATGTCGCATTCAGAGGGGGAGCTAGCGACCTTTGCTTAACAAATGGCTCCTTCATCATAGGCTGCTCACCGTCAGCGTAGACGTCCTTTTTATTGCTCTTTATTTCAAATTAAAGCAGCAGTAGCAGCCATCCATCATGGCCAGGCCTGACCTTTATCAGAGTAGATGGCTGGGTGCTTGCACACATAACACACACTACATACAGAGTGCCTCCATAGATGGTCCTGAGGAACAAAAAAAAGACATGTGTTTACCATTTATAATCATATGACTCAGTAGTAAGCCCACAGCGGTGCACAGTTTGATATTTAGCTAATCATGACTTATGTAATTAGTTAATGAGTCGAATCATGTGACTGTGCAAGAACAGTTCCACTCATTTTTCACATCTTCTCTATTTACATGAGGATATTGGATATTTTTGGGGATATAAAGGGTTTTTAAGTAATTCTGTCTTCCATTGTTCTCTTCACTTTACAGTCATTAAGTACTCTAAAATATTCTTACATCAAAATTTTCTCTCATTATAAGCTCTTTTTTTTTTAAGGCTCAGAGACTTTGCTTAAATAAAGGCACTTTGTGGTAAGTGCTTTGCCCATTATACCTTTTATGCAGATTTTGTGTGTGTGTGTGAGAGAGAAAGAGAGAGAGAATGGGAAAATTGCACTGACTATTTGCAAGTAGAATTACATGTTAAAAGCAGAACTGAGTGACTTTGTCTGTCTGGATAATTGCAGATGTGATGATGCACAAAGGCAGAAGCATAGAAATACACTTAGCATCGATTGTGTTATAATGACTACTATCATCACACAAGTCTGTACAACTTAACCCAAGAGAGGATAGCGGAGGTGGATACAATTTCCTCTTACGTTGCATATGTCCTGCAGTGTTTCCTCAGTGAATTTCTTAACCCTCGTTGGTATGATTGTCCTAGTGAACTGTTTATCCAGATCAAACCCTAGATCAGTACTAAGTGGCTAGAAGGAGGTCGAGAGTCTTAAGGAAGGCGTTCAAGTTTTAACTGATGTATTTCTAGTAAAACAGAATTGACCTGAAATGTTTACAAATTCTGTTAGACATCCATTCATTTTCTGTACTTCTTATCCTACACAGGGTCACGGGGAGCCTGGAGCCTATTTCAAGGGACTTGGGGCACAAGGCAGGGGACACCCTGGACAAGGTGTCAACCCATCACAGGGCATCTGTTATACATCTTCTAGGAAAATATTGTATTATGTATACAGCAGGGAGTTCAGTGAAGAAAATAAAGGCACAAAAAAACAAACAAACAAAAGAAAACTCTTGTATATTAATGAAGGTACATTTTAGATGCAGCTTAAAAGCCGCATGTACCCACTGGCCATGTCTAATCCAATTCCTTTTATTGTTTATTTTCCTCTATTATCAAAAATGGCATGTGTTTACAAGCTCAGTGTTCAATGAACTGGTGGCTCTATATTATAGAGAGTAGATGGCTTGTGAATAATAAAAGAAGGCCTTTTTAAAGAAGCTCAATATTGAATTCTATCTTTACAATCCCCCAGTGTATCTTTATAATAATGAGGTTAATGAGGGGAATGCACAAATTCATTTTGCAAATTGATGTGAATCCTTTTTATTTTCCGTTTTCTGGTTTATTCGATAGTGTTTCCTAAGGTTGGTTTGAGATGTAATACTTCAAGGAAGATATCATGAGAATTAAGAATTTAATGTTTAAGAAATTAATGAGGGAAATAATCGCATGTGAATAATAGCCGATGTGAGCTAATACTAGCAGCTTAATTAGGTGGCAAGCCATTTTTCTTATTTAAACAGTATTTGCGTTCATAGATAATTGATTGAACTCAGTCACCTGGGTTTAATGTTTTATCCACTGTGTCACTTATGCATGTTTAATATGTCAGACATTGTTTGGAAGAGTAGCTTGCAATATGATGCAATTTGGTGTTTGAAATATTTTGGTAAGGATGAGACAAACGATATACCAGAAAAGAGAGGATTGTTTTATAACCTTTTAAAGCTGTTGTAACTGATGTTAGCGATGATGCTAACTTCTGCCAAACTTAGCCACTTTACCATTTTCAAGCAGTGCTAGCTATGTGGTCTATAATGTTACAGTTTGTTTGAAAACCAACAATGCAAAGCCATCTGGTGTTTCAATTTTCAGTTTCAAGAACTTAATATCTCTGATTACTCTAGTCAACCAAAGAACAACCAAATGTTTTGGTCAAATGCAAACTTTCTATCATTTATCAATAACTCCATCCTAATCTAGGCTTATTTCCTACTCCATCAGTTCATTTATAACTAACACTTATATGGCCTGTCATGCATGAGCAAGATAATTAACAGCCACAGAGGTCCACCCTTTTTGTAGAAACATTATATGCGTTCAATACAGCTGGATTGCATTTGAAATTTTTAGTTTCTGATCATTAAACCAATTGCAGCACCTTTAAGACAGGTTGCACAACCACACACTGCTGCATGTATGACAGAAACACCGACAGAAATATCAGCTGCCTGCCTATTAATCTACAGCACATATAGATAAAGGACACAGGCAGACAGCTATAATTCTGTTTCATAAAGACAGACCTGGTCTGCATTTTGTGTGTGTGTGTGTGTGTGTGTGTGTGTGTGTGTGTGTGTGTGTGTGTGTGTGTGTGTGTGTGTGTGTGTGTGTGTGTGTGTGTGTGTGTGAGACAGAGAGAGAAAGACATTATACATAAAAAGCAAGTCACTGTTCAGAGAGCAGCAGTTTCCATGCTGTCACTGATACAGGCCAATATAACTCTTCTTCCACTCCATGTTTTGGTCAAAGAGATGCTATGATTAAAATGCATTTGCTGGTCATTTTAAGATACTTTCATTCCAAACAAGCTGACTATGTGCATTTTGTGAAACTGTAGTTTTCTTTCCAAAACAAAATTAACTTACAAAATATTACACAAACTGCTCCCTCTCCTTTGTGTTGTATGACTAACTGCTGCACCTGAGCTGATGCACAGATTTATAGAAGATAAACAAAGGATATGTATGCTGTCCTCAAAAAATCAGCCACATGAAGCCTCCTCAGAAGGCAGCATTCTGTGCAAACATCAGATTCAGATGCGACTCAATGCCTTAATGACCCCAAAGACTGAGTAAGGAGCATTTTTGGGACTTTCATCCATTTGACTATAACTCTAGTGTGAGCACCTACAATGTAAGGGGGAGTGTACATTTGGCATATGCATGTGAGTTCAAGCTTGAGATGTGATATGATTGAAAAGCAATCTCCAAGGAAGTGCTCAGTTTCCTCCAAACCTCCCTCTGAGCGTGCCACACAGTGCTGCTGTCAGTGGCAAGGTTACAGCGAGGGCGAGAGGCATGGAGTGACTTAGTTTACACTGAAATCATAAAACTGTCACTCACACATGCACTGGAGAGCCTCACATTTAAACATATACTAGCTTATAGCAGTGGGCAGGCACCAGTAATGGCACACTAGTCATGTCCACTACAAACCTGGGGGTAATGAAATAGGATAGAATAAAAACACCTTATTCAATTCTGACAGACTGACTGTGGAATTGAGACGGGTTAAATAATAAAACCCTGAGTGAACCCGTGTTGGTTGTCCTCCCATTCTGGCTGAGATCGTCTCAGCTTTCAGGCCTCATGCCAGATCAGATGTGTGTCTGAACTCCTCTGCTTCTTCTGTTGCCTCCCAAATATGCTCTCAACAAATTATACAGGGATCCTCAAAGAGAAAAGAAGGCCACGCTTATACAGGAGGACTCGCATGGCTGTGCTCTGTGTAGAAGAGATAATTGTAATAAGGCTTTGGATGAGTACATCATTGTGGTGTGCACAGGGCAGGGGAACAATAGCTCAATCCATACTGGCATTGATCAGCCATGTAAACAAGGATTGTGGCAAAAAAAAGAAAGAAAGAAAGAAAGAAAATAACTTCATCCATGAGAGGCTCATGTCTCTATTAAAGAATCTGGGATACAATACAAAAGCACCAGATTGATAACTGACAATGCTTCAGTGGTATATACAGTATATGATATGCCTGTTATAGAAGTGCTGAATAGACTTCTCTGCATAATGGATAAGATAATGATTTCACTTCATATAAATACTGTCAATGCACAAGATTAAGGTGAGTGGGACAGTTTACATCCTTGGTATTTCTAACATTGGAATTAGATTATTTCTGAATAGACTTGGCTGGAACGTAGGGACATTTGGCATATAAAATATGTGAAAGTTACACTATCATATAATACAAAACAAATGCTCATAATGCTAAAGTTTATATGGTTATAAGGTTTATCCTGTATATATTTATATACAGCCATTTAAATTCATGTCCATATAAACAGAATCTTCAGATGGGGTTTTTAAAAGATAAATAATTGGCAGCATGCCTGCTCTACTTATAACTGTTTTCAAGAGAATCTCATGGATATTGGACATGCAGACGGGCTTTTTCTGGTGCATAAACCCTTTCTGCCACAAAATATAATCTTTGCCAAAATGCCGGATGTAAAAGAAATGCTGTTCCTCCCTTGTAAAACTGAGGAAATATGATTTAAATTATATGGACCATGTGAGATTGCCTTTTCTCCATGGCGGTACGTGAGGATATTTGATGGCAGTTACAGAGGCACTCATGGATCACGGTTTGCACATTGCATAGTTATTTGTAGTACATCTAAGACTCTACATCTTTACATTAGCACACAAACATTTGAATATATAATGGTTTAATTGCAAAGAGTGTTTCTATATATGCAAAACTCCTGGTGTAGTCACAAAATTATTTGTTCACAACAATAGTTTATTCCATCTAATTTAGCACACCCTTCAGTTAAATGGCCTTCTATAACACTAGCTTATGAGACACAATAGACAGCAAGACATCAAGCAGCTGCCGTCTATTTCAAACACAGCTATATTTCATCCAAAAATACTCTGTTTCCTCAAGGCCTTACAAACGTATTAATACGTTCATATTTCTTAAAATACTGGCTTTGTTTACTCACTTTGAAATGTGCATAATGGCATATTTGTGATTAGCCCTACCCCTTGTTTGACTGACATGGTCACATACCAGTTACGTAAAAACAGTACCGTGTCCAACAAAAGCAATGGCATGAAATGTTTGAATTTCATCGTCCTCAAACTTGCTAACACCTCTTCGAGATTAACTTGTCATCTTCTTTTGGTCTTCATTCAATGTCACAATCGTCCTTCCTTTTCTTTGCTCTTGCAGTGTTATTGTCTTCAGCTGACATGTTTGTAGCAGCCACATTAACGCATGCTAAGACTAATAATTGAATGAGACCTCCCCTACCTTTTATGTAAAATGTGTTCCACAACACCCTTGTGCACTATATTTTTGGGGAACACATGAGACGCAAATTCTGAGGGCCCACTTTAAACTTAGTTGCTATACAGTGCCACTACGGGTCAAAACATAAAAGGTGGGAATGTGGTTGAAAACAATGTCAGAATCTCAAGATAAAACTCATGTCAAGCTCGTGTCTTATGTCAAGCCCTATCTTACGAGGCTAAAAAGTGTTCTCACACTGAGGTCTAGGATCCATATTAATCGCTGTGAAGCACGATACACAAAGAACAAGAGTACTAGTGCTTGTGGGCAGAACAAGAGCTTGTTTCAGGGAGTTGAGCTATGTGTCTGTTTGAAGTTGGGTACAAGCTCTGCAACCAGTGTGGGTGTTAGCATCTATCAACATGTGGCTGCTCAGTAAAAAAAAACAACCCAGTTTTTGCTGCTGTAGGTTGGTTCACATCTGGTGTCACATCACACTTTTAATTCTGTCCTTGTTCCAACGCATGCAACCCATTCAGAGAACCAGAATTGTACAGTAGTTCACCCTGCTCTCAGTAATTGGGCTGGGACTCCATCATCCCCACTACAGGGCACTGGGATGGTATTTATGCTAATGGATAGAGCAATTAGCCTCAGGATACAAACAACAGAATAGAGACAGAGTATACCAGCAAGAAGAATTAGAAAAATTAACTTTTTTTTTTTTATTACTGGATCATTTTTCTTTATTCGCATAAGCTGTTTCATTTTTTGAAACTGATGCTCTCTACAATGATGTTTTCTATAGCCTTTTTATTTTGAGCAGTTGTGATATAATGTGTAGGTCAGATTTAATTAAACACTGACAGTGAAAGAAAATGAGGTGCAGACAACAGAGGTGTCTATAAATTTTCCTAAAGTAAAAGTAAGCAGTCATAGTCTGGAATTAAATGAATAAATGATTAATAAGCATGTTTACTCACAGCTCTTGAATGAGCATGTTCACCCCAGGTAGTCATAAAAAGTAAACCATCTACCCAGCTAACCATTTTAATTTAGCAGAATGTTTGTCATTTTTGGGTCTAGTTTGTTTGGGTTGCAAGAACGTACAATTTCTCAGTCGATTTCAGTGGTTTATATATGACATTTACAAACGTTCCTACAACACAGTTGCAACATTTTTTGTTGTATGAACATTAATACTAATGTTTCCATGATTTAGTGATCATGGTTGTTTATGGATTTTTTTTGTGTTGTCCAAATAGGAGTGCTGTGTGAGCAAAAAAATGTATTGTGAAGCAAATCATTACTAAAGAAATGTTATTTTTTAAATATTACAAGCTTAAACTTAGAAACTGTTAAATATTAACTGAATGTTCTGGTACTTTTAGCTGTATAACTAATTAACTAACTAACCAACTAACTAACAATCCAGCTTGTTTCTATGGACTTATGGAACAGGGTTTAATTAAACAACATAAATAATAAATGTGATCTTCAAAAAATGTTTCAGAGCTGCAATTATTATGCAGATATTATATTTAATAGAAAATAGCACAATTTTAGCTCCAGCTCTAAAGCTCCTTCCTTTGAGAGAGAGAGAGAGAGAGAGAGAGAGAGAGAGAGAGAGAGAGAGAGAGAGAGAGAGAGAGAGAGAGAGAGTGTGTGTGTGTGTGTGTGTGTGTGTGTGTGTGTGTGTGTGGGTCAGTCACTCAGTCTGCCACTCTCAGAGTGTCTCCTGATGGCAGAGGGAGACTATTGACCGCCAAGTTCCACAGAGGATACTTTGATGCGGGGGCCTCTTGACAATGATAATTGGAAAGTGTTTATGCACAGTTGACATTTAAATATTTGTGGAGAGACTCCAAATAATCCATGAAGGCCTTTCACAGAGGGTGTTGCACATGTGATCGCATGTGACATTTAAGTTTGTTATAGACCAGTGCACAACAAAATCACATGAGCATGACTTCTCATTAGCATCAGTGATTGCATTAAATCATTTAAATATCCCATTATTTGTTAGCATCTTATTTTGTCCAAAGTGATGTCTTTTTTAGGAATGTGGCCTACATATTGTGTGATCGTGAAATCACTTCACTGAGTTCAAGAAGCACGAATTCAACAGCAATGATTCACAAAATGTATAACCCTTAACTTTCGGCTATGCAAAGTGAGATATCCATGTGCATCTGTATGAAGAAACAGTGGTACCCGAAATTACTGTTCTTTCATGTACTGATGACTGGTAGCATTGTTCCTCTGATAATAATAGTAGACAGTTATATTTGCATCTCAGCTATCTTCTCAATTTTTAGCTTAAGATAACAGTGCTCACCCGGGGTTTGTATGAGTTGTCTGAACATGTTTCTTGTCATTTTAATGATCTGTTATATTCTAACCCATCTTGCTCAATTATGCTGCTCTTATCTGGGTCAGTGAGTGAACATTTGTCTCATCTCACTGTGTCAACCTACTTATTAAGTGCCTTTGCAACTTACTCCAAATATTTCTAAAAGCATATTCTAGACTGTTTTCTCTTTAGAGGAGTTGTAACATGATCTTTCTTTATATATTCATCATTAATGGGTGCTACAAGAGTGCATTGTGCAAATAAGTAAAATATGAGTATCCAATAGCAGCATGTATGTCAATTAAAAGTCCAGTCCAAGGACATAGCGCATAGGACATAATAAGGACATAATCAACAATCAATCTATGACTTAGATTTACATTTAGCCATTTAGCAGACAATATTACCCAGAGTGACTGATAAAATGTGCAAACTTACAAATGGAGCAGGGATGCAAAGTGAATCTTCAGGGATTCATAACCAAGATACGATTTCTCACTTGTACAAGTGCTACAGTGGTCTAGATTTAAGACCATTTCAGACTGAAATTCATTCATTCATTCTTCTTCAGTAACCACTTTATCCTGGTCTGTGTCAGCCTATCCTACCAGTGACACACACTGAATCAGACACCAGTCCATCACCAAAGTGCATACATAACATAAAAGGCAATGGTTAGTGAAATAACAATTTAAAACCTAAATGCATGAATATTAATGAAATAAGTTAAAAAACAATAAGTAATACAAAGGACAATTAATGCAATGTATATTCAGAGAAAGGTGTTATCCTAGATCGTGCCTGTAAAGGAAGGTGTTTAGATCATTGCAGAAGGAATACAGACAGACACAGGTCTTTTTGGAGTGAAAGGAGAAGCTCATTCCACCAATGAGGAGGCAGGACAGTACACCCGTGGCATGTTGCATTACAAGTGTATTTAGACCACGCCAGTCCATGCACCCTGAAATTGAGTTGGTATGCAGATGTGTACTTCTGAACCAGGGTGCATGTGGTGCAGAGCTCTTTGATGCCTGGAATGCCAACAGTTCTGAAGTTGATTGTCTTGTCGCATCAAGGAAGGAAGCCAGTGCTGCAATCTCAGTGGGGAGAGTCACATGAAAGATCTTCAGGAGGTTATAAACTTGGTGGGCAGAGGGGAGGATACTCTGTAGAGAAGATATGGCACATGAAGGGAGAAGAGCAAGAGGAGAGGTGCAGTGGTCAAGTCTACTACTTTGTACTACCATGTCTACCTTGGCTTGTATTGTAATGGCTTGTATAAGCAGTTACACAAATACTGTAGTCAGAAAATGTTGTATTCTTCTGATGTTATGAAGAAGAAATCTTGTAGTTGATGGAATGCCATTAAGCATGTTAAATCCATAATCTAAAATGACACCAAGATTAAGGGTGTCAATGACAGAGGGGCATTCTTCACCACCAGGTATATCAGGTTAGATTTTTCTCATCGTTGAGAAATAACAAACATAGTAGTGTTAAAAGAAGCACTGAGACCTGATAACTGAGCCCAATGATTTAGAATAAATAACTGATGCCTGCGGCAATTTGTGGCCGTGATGTGATGAAACTAATCCTCTCCATGCTATGCAGTATGATCAATTCTCAGAATACGAGGAAAACCAGGCCAGAGCACAGTTCCCACTCCCAACATTTGGAAAAGTAGAATCTGGTGATTCACAGTGTCCAAGGCAGCAGACAGGTTAAGGAGGATGAGGGCAGAAGATGTCGAGTTTTCTCTGCCTCTCTGTTACCAGACTGGTTAAGTTCCATGACATTTAGTTATAGATATAAAGACAGCTGTGTAAGAACTACATTTTCCAGAGTCTTGGCTCACAATAGAAGTAGGGAAACAGGTACCCTTGGGTCCATAAGTATATTTTTAACATTTAGATGCAAATTCTTTGCAGACTGCCTGAAGTTTGGAACCCATGGACATCATGAAATGATGAGTTTCATCCCTTGAGATCCTTTGCCAGGCCTTTACTGCAGCCGCCTTCAGTTGAGATCAGGTGACTGACTTGGCCATTTAAGAACATTCCTTATCTTTGCCTTAAGAAGCTCTTGGTGCTTCACAGTACAGATGTATAATGATCCATTTTGCCAATACTGCTGTGGACTGTCAATGTGCTCTTTTGCAAACTTCAGGTGTGCCACAATGTTCTTTTAAGTAAGCAGTGGCTTCCTTCGTGGTGTCCTGCCGTAGATACCCTGCTTGTTCAATGTTTTACGTATTGTAGACTTGTGAACAGAGATGTTAGCCAGTTCCAATGATGCCTTCAAATCTTTGGCTGTCATTCAGGGTTGTTTCTTTACCTCACTGATGAGTCTTCCTTGTGCTCTTGGTGTCATCTTGACTGGGAGCCCACTTCTTGGTAGAGTAGCAACAGTCCCAAAGTGTCTCCATTTGTAGAATGTTTGCCTAACTATAGTCTTTGAAATCACTTTGTAACCCTTGTCAGCTTTATGTAAATCAACAATTCTTGATCGTAGATCCTCTGAAAGCTCTTTTTGGCGAGGCATGGTTCACATAAGCATGTGCTTCTTATGCAGAGCAAACTCCAAAGGTTTGAGGGGTTTTTATCAGTCAAAGTAGCTGTAGTCCACACCCAACTCATTTTCTTAACGAGATTCCAGGTGTGCTAAAACTTGACTCCAGTTGGCTTTTTTGAGGTCATTAACTCAAGGGATCACATACTTCTTCCATAAGTACTATGAGGTTTTTTTTGGTTGTTCTCTATAAAGACTTGAAAGATCAAAAAAAAATTTTTATTATTATTTTAGGCACATTATATTTATCAATACCCTTGACTTAGATGAAGATCAGATCACATCCATCCATCCATCCATCTTCAACCACTTCCTCCTTTTCAGGGACGCGGGGGAACCTGGAGCCTATCCCAGGGAGCATCGGGCACAAGGCGGGGTACACCCTGGACAGGGTGCCAGTCCATCGCAGGGCACACAATTACACACACACTCACACACCCATTCATACAGTACGGACACTTTAGACACACCAGTCAGATCAGATCACATTTTATGACAAATTTATTCAGAAAATCATGAAATTCCAAAAGGTTCACATACAATTTCTTGCCACTGTACATATAGAGTTTGTGTCTAAGCATGCAAAGTTACATACATGCAATGTTACAACATACTGTACACCTTGTATAGTGAAACTAATATCAACCTTCACAATTATTCTTTTACATATGCATTACTGCTTTAGATGCCTGGATCTTATAAGTGTTGAACAATGTTCCCAAACTTACACAGGCCATATTTAATTACAGTTAGAGCAAATAAATAAATATATAGGCCATATTCCTTGACTGAATCTGAATTGCTGATATTTGCACAAGTTAAACTATGTCAATCCTTTTCCAAATTTATAAAAGCAATTCCTCTAGTTAGTTCAGAATTTATGAGCAATCTACACAAAATGTATCTATCCCCAAGCCGTAATCAATTGCAGGAAAATGGGTCATGAAAAGTGGCTATGGATGAATGACACCATATGAAATTATAATATGAAAAAAAAAACATTGATCCATCATTTTTTCTTGTAGCCATCATTTTCATTTGTTTCAAGGTTTATGCATCAGCTATTATTTTTGCATATCTGCCTCTAAGCATACTTTTTTCCCAAAGAACATCTGAAATGAATGAGCAGCTTGTGTTTAAAAAAAGTGCCGGCTGGGCCATTTTGGGCCATATTTTTGTTATATGTGTTTTTAGCATGCTTTTAGCATCTTCTTAACACTAATAATATGATCTGAGCCTCTTAATATCACCTCAGTTTGTTGGTCTCAGGGACTCAGACAGAAGCTTGACAGGTCAAATTTAGAACTACTGCTGGTTTACCATGTAAAAATACAAGTGCAGAGTTGCTGTCATGTGAAATACAATAACCTTTTATGAAATGTGTAACCCCCAGAGGTCGTAAGAAGTGTAAAATCTCAGCAGGTGAGTGAATATTTGAGAGTGAATGAGATCTGCAGGAATGGCCCATTACAAGGAGTATGCACCCAGAAGATAATCAGACACTCGCTAAATTACACCCAGCTGGAGGCCAAAATGCCATTTCGAATGGGAATGGACAGATTCTCTCTCTCTCTCTCTCTCTCTCTCTCTCTCTCTCTCTCTCTCTCTCAGGCATTACAATTATAATTTTAAACAGAACACAGAAGAGTGTTCAGGACTTTGACCCTGACCCAGAGAGCAGGTTTGATGGTTTATGGACCACCCAACTACATTTATTCACACACACACACACACACACAAACACTCACTCCAGAGGCACATTAGAGGAGCAACTGTTGTGTCTTTCATTCAATGACCAACTGACTTTATTTTCATATAATGCACACTAATCAAGATTTGTTGGTGTAACAAAAAAAATATAGCCTTTTCCTTTGAATGCATGTACTTGATCTCACAGGATACGGAACATTCAAGCTATGTTTATTTTCATATTTTGTGGCATAGGCGACCTTAAAGCAGAGAAGTACATTATACAGGACATTATTTTTTGCCATCCCTTTCACTTGTGTTTGACAATGTGTCTACCCATATGAAGCATTTTAAGCTGTGAAATGACTCATAAGCTAGGTTTGCCTGCTGTTCCCCCCACTGATGGCTGGGAAATTGGCACAGTAAAGAGGGGGAGAAAATCTGCCTATTCTCCTCTGATTTACTGAAACCTGTAAACCACTCCCCAGCTGCAAGATTCTAGATGCCCCTAGATTATAGGTGCGAGGTGTGGTGTGCACCACTGTTTTTATTTAGAGGTATAGAGAGTGTGAGACATGCTTTATAAGCAGAGAGTGTCGGGGTGGGGGGTAGGGGGTTGGGAATGTCAATTTTCCATTGACATGCATGGACAAAGCCATAATGCTGAGCATCTAGAAGAAACAGCTATGGGAATGCTAAGTGCAGATTTGAGTTTGTGTGGAGGAGAGTAATGTGCATACTTTAGAGCTAGTGTAACTGATTGTTATAAGAAGGTGAAGGATATGCTGACAAGTTTACAAGAGAGCAGCTTTGTAATTATGGCTGTGAATTATTATTTATACGGCCAGCTGACTTCATTTATATTCAGGATATATCCTACAATTTGAAAGGAATTTACAAGATGCAAGTGTGTGCGAATTTTGTATATGTGGGTGTGCATATAAAGACAGTTTGGCACAACTGAGATTAAGGATGTGAACTCAGCAGAAACATGCATACATGAAAGTATGTAAAAGATTATTCAGGCAGAATCTTGATTCCTCATGGTACATGATAACATTGAAAACTGATTTGGCAGTCAGTGATATAGAGCTGGTGAAGCTGGTCATTCTTGCAGAGAGACATATTCATCTCCAGCATAGTCATTCTTTTATGCACCTTTGGAAATATGGGCAACTTGAGCAGAGGTGATAGTGTGCAACCGCATTATATATCTCACACTGACCACGTAACAAGCCTCAAATTGAAAATCGATGCAGAGATTTGCACCGTTTAGGCAGGAAATATGATGTCTCAGGAGGATGGCACTGCTTTGGACAGGGAATACATATCATCCACAATAAACATATGCTTTTGTTCAGCATGAAATGGAAATCAGCAAAGAAAACCAATGAATAAACAGGTGACCTTTTGTATAACAGTATGCAGTGTATTGCAAAGTGAACACGCTGCTCAATCCTGAACCTGGATGGAGGCTGTTGGGCAAGGAAGTGGAAAGACAGCTCCACAAACATGTCTCTCTTGTAAATCCATATTAGCAGTGATTTATCTTCTCTTTAGCAGCAACACCCTCCTCTATCTATGTAATCTCGAAACCTGCTCACTCCAAGATGCTGGATTGGCATTTTCTTCCGTTTGACTTTGGATTTGTCTGGCAAAAGCACATTCTTCCTCTCTTCTTTGAAAATAGTAATAATGGGACAATTTGTCTTTCTCCCTCTCACTATCTGCTTCTTTTGTTTGCTGATCATTTGATCATGTGATGTTTTGTTTAATTAAAAATGACGTATGGTGGCAAGGTTGGTAGAAATTAAGCTTTTTCAGTCATTTCTCTGTATCATTTGTGTGAATTACACAAGAAGGTCACCTTGTGTTATTTGCTGCAGATATTTTCTAAGACAAGGTCATTTATGAATGTAAACTCAGTGGTCTGAGGACTGGTTTGGACCCTGCATCACAATGTGTAAAGGCCATTGAGGTAAAAAGATCGTTGTGCTGAAGATTAGCTCATAAAACCCCTTAGACCAGTGTGGATGAGTCCATTACTCTGGCTTAGGCATTGTGCTCCTGATGTGATCTCTCTTAAAATGATCTTTAATGTTTCCCAGGACTCCATAGCCAGGAGTTTTGCTAGTGCTCTTTACAGCACTATTGCTAGAGCTGAGCTGGCTTGTGAAATCTCTTCTTTGTTGCTCTTTTAAAAAAAAAAAAAACAATTGGTTATTATTTTTTTCCTGCCTCTCTCTCACTCATTTTCTATATTATTGTGTATATTCTGGAAAAGTTTAATGTACACTGTACAGTTTTAGTCTTATGCTGTATTTTTCTGGCATGTGTGCAGGTGTGACAGGGTCTCAGATAAGCATGGACACATTACATTTATATAAACACATAAATATACAGCATACAGAATTTAAATTTAATATACAACTGGTTCCTTTTTTTTTACCCTGTTCCTGGTGTCTGGTGGAGCACATGAACACATCATTATAGACATCATGGCACAACTGTATGTATTTAAGTGTGCGTATTTGTGTGTATTTGTGTGTGTGTGTGTGTGTGTGTGTGTGTGTGTGTGTGTGTGTGTGTGTGTGTGTGTGTGTGTGTGTGTGTGTGTTTTAAGAAGCAGAAAGGGCAAGGCCACAGCATAACGCATGCCAAGCATAAACACACCTGCCACTCAGAATGAGTGATTACCTCTCCCCACCAGGGAGGAAAAGTCAATTTCACACTTTCACCCCACCCCCAACACACACACACACACACACACACATATATGCACATTTCAAATTTGATTTATTTATATATATATATATATATATATATATATATATATATATATATATATATATATATATATAAAACACCTGGTCGATAATGTTGTTGTTTTCTCCATGTATCCATGTTGGAAATCATTGCTCTGGTTCCCTTCTGCTACTTGACTGCCTGAGTTTGTTGGAATGAATGAGGAACACAAAGTAAAGTTATACATGGGTTGCCTATATTTGTTTTACTATAACCTTTTAATAGTCATTCCACATATTTTGACAGCAGTCATTCAGAATGTTGACTCCTTGGGTCATATTTGCTTTAGACTGTCAAGGCTAAGTTTTGATCTGTTTGAAGATGGACAACACCTTCTCCACATAACATCAAAGGACCAAAGTATTATAGCAGTGTATGGCAGGTCTATTTTAAATTCTTTGTCAATATGTTGCTTTATGTTGGCTAAGGCAAGTTGAATTGGTTTACTGATGGACCTCTGGTGCGAAGTCCTTTGGGTGTGACTGTTAAAGATCACAGATGAGGCGAATGTAGTGCTGGAGCTGCAGTGTTCCTTTTATGCACCTGTTTGCAATTTAATTTCATACATTTTTAAAATCCTTTCAGATCACTGCTTGGCTAAACTACACCCTCCAGGAGTAAACTGCTAATATTCGCTTTTCTCAACATGTGGCTTTCTCAGAGACAAAGCTATGGGAGAAAATGTGCCTAATCAGCACTCTATAAGCCATAACACTGGCCATTTTACTGTGAAGATTGGTCCATCCCTGAGACTGCCCTTTCCTCACTTTAAAGAGACCCCATCCCCTCCCCATTGTGTCTAATCTGCCCCCAGGCATGACTCTTAGCAGCTTTCTATAATAGCCACCCATGGCTTCCGCACACTCTGTGATTTATGCATTTTTATCCACAAATAACGGGCACCAAGCACGTGTGTACACACATACAGTGGGGCAAATAAGTATTGGACACGTCAAGATATTTTTCAGTAAATATATTTCCAATGAGGCTATTCACATGAAATTTTCACCAGACATCAGTGTTAACTCAAGATATCAGGAAATAGAAAGAAATTCACAACATTAAAGTCCATAAATGAAGTTATGTGTAATAAAGCGGAATCACACAGGAAAAATGGATTACTGAAAAAAAATGTTGACGCGGCTAATACTTATTTTCCTCACTGTCTCAGAACCTGCCTCTGTAATGTCCTCTGGGTTCAAAGGCCATGCAGGAGATGTCAGTGAAGCATGTCAGGAGGAACCAGGGTCCAATGGGAATACTGCCCACTCATTCAACCCTAGGTGTGTTTGTAGGGGGGATGGACATTAATGATAACCCTGGATAAAGTGAAAACGTGTGTGTGCATACTGGTCCCACATGCTGGATTCTGTGTAAGTGTGGCTTCCCACATCCTTCTGTTTTTATGTACACAGCAAGTCACCAACCCAGAGCTTTACAAGGCCATGAATTGGGCTGTGTTTAATTGGACCGGTGTGAGAAGAGAGAAGCCTGCAGCTCCTATAAGCTTATCAGCTCCTTGCCTCCATCAATAATGCATGTACAGTGTATTAATGTTCCCTGTTCTGCCTGTTAGCAAGAACAGCAGAGTTCGGGCAGGCTTTATCATTCAGGAGAGAGATGGAGGGATCAGCTGCTGCTGCTCACAGACGGCGGAGTTAGGGAATAGACGCCATCTCTCCTGCATCTCAACCAACCTGAAGCCTTCCCAGAGGTGCGCTGGATATGAACCCAGATCTATCGTGCTTCAAAGAGCATGGGTTGAAGGAAAATTAACAGGCAATTTGATCTTATTTTATATGCAGCATAAAATAAAGTTCTAGCCTGTGAAATCCAACACCATTTAATTCTCTGCATATTATAATGTGACATTTAAGCAAACCATAAATACAGTGACAACGAATGCTGCATTTATCCAAAACCATAGCTTTTTCCCCTGTCACTGGAAAATGCGATATTTACACAAACACACACGAGTTACATTTAGTTACATTTAGCAATTATTTAGAAAGAAAAAGATTAAAAAGGAAAATCCACATTGAGCCCAGGCAGTCAGACACACTGATACTAGCTCAGATGCAACAGAATGTGGCACATACTTGTACATCAAAGGTATGGCATGCACCCAGAAACCTGATGCATATGGGAGGCCAATCAATTATGGTAATATTTTTGTGCACAAGGTGAACACAGCCTGAGGTTAGGAGGGGGATCAAAGCTCCAGCTTCTCTCTCTCTGGACCCTGGGTGACTCGTCTGAACCCCCCTTCCTCTGCAGTAAAACCCTGTGGCTGCAGAGCATCTGCTTGAAAGGTAGCATTAAGTAACCTGCTGTACAGAATAGCAATAGTTGCTGCTAGAAAGGATATGTGTGGGAATAATTTCCTTGTAACCCCGTTTACTAGAAACAGAAAAGACTACTTGAAGTTCACATATTTTGACATGAAGGCAAGCATATAGTTTATTTTGTGTAGATTTGTGATTTGTTTTATTCATGAGGCTCCTGTTGAGCACAAAAAAATTAAGTCTGTTACTCTGCAGCAGTGTGGTCTGAAGCCAAATGTGGAAAAACATCTGTGATGTGAAGATGCTTTCAAAATAATCGAATTTAAGGTTTCTCTGGTAACGCTTTACAATAACAGTACATAAATAATCATGGACGAATGATGAGTTAGGTTATGTACTAATCATTAACTAATGAAAAGCTAACCTTAACTACTGTGCTAAATGTGCTAACCAGTTGTGTGGTTGTTTAGCTAGATAGTTAGATAGTCAGATAGTACTGTACTGTAAATTGGCTAGTGACTAATCAGAGGTGTTTGTTTGTTTCACTGTATTTTTGAATATCAAACTCAGTTGTATAGGGCAAGATTGAGTCATTTTAGGTATCTGCTTGTCTCAGTGTACATATTTATTCCTCTATGTTTTAGCTAATGTGCTCTTTAACAGACAGGAGAACAAAATACACAGATTAGATAACAAAATATACAGAGAACACAGATCAGCTTATAAAAATACAATGCTAAGCAGAGATATTTGGGTTCTACGTGCCAAATAGCATGTCAGTAAATCAGTGGTGTCATTACTATTTAGGCATACTAATAAGTGCACATTATGTGGTTTGGGACATAGCCTTGAATTCTCTCTGAAGAAGCTGTGTTGGGTTAGCAATCAATGCCATGAAATAAATATGCACGGAGTGGAATGATGCAGCACAGTCTATGCTGCAAAATATTCCTATGGGAGTATCTTACTATAATATTTTTCTTCTAGAGAGGGTGAAATGTCTAAATCTAAATCTTATATCTAACAGCTTTGGTGTTTAAAAATTGTCTGTCCTTTATTTAAAAATTGTCTGTTTTCGGTTGTTTATTTTTGAAAATTAACGTTTGGAAACGTTATATATATATAACGTAAATATATGACATCACATGGTGTGTTGTGATAACATCACATGACACGTCTTCGACCAAATCTGAGGAAATCTGCAGTAATTTTTAAAAATTGCAAGCTCCAAATGTTGCGGAGTTTCTTTGATTTTCCACCAGAAATGGCACTTCCCAGAACACACTGCAGGCAACAAACATGGCCGCCATAGACTACAATCCCCAGCACAACACTCCATCAGCACATCACAGTCTCCCGAGTTCTAATCACGCACACCTGTTCCCAATTACACTCATACCCTATATAAACAGACTTATGTACAGATTCTTACCAGGTTTTAAAGTAATACTGTGTGCTCATAACTGAACTTACCAAACCCTACATTTTGTGACTTGAGAGTCTGGTTCTGCTCTCTGGTTCTGCTCTCTGTTTTTTTTTTTTTTTTTTTTTTTTCCAGTTTTTGGATTTTCCTCACAATGTTGCCTGTAGATCACATGACTTCTTGCCTGTTTCAGTTTACCATTTTTGTTTCACATTTTTGGACCTGTTTGCCAGTGTTTCAAAGAAAATCTCCAAACGTCCATCTCTGACTCTGCCACATGACAAATAAGCCTTTTTGAATTTGGCCTAACTTAAAGATGGCCATTTTCATGTAATAATGTAATATTGATTTAAATATCAGTATCAGTAAATATGATTATATGATGATAAAATATTAAATATGATGATTTAACATTAAACATTGAGAAACTGTTTCCTAAATCTTCCAGGAAAAAAAAAAAGATATTTAAAAAGAGAAAGAAGCCACATCAGCACTACAGTGCTGATAGACTGCTGTGCTGTACTGTTTAGTAGAAAAGCAATTATAGCCTGATCCATTATCAGGACAATTCTGTTCTGATTGACCCATTGACCAATCAGTGACCTGAATTGCTCTTACAGTTTGGCTTCAGTTACTTATCTTCTGAATTAAATTCTAATTCGAGCCCCTACTTTCCAATTATCCCTTTTCAACTGAGTTAATCAGATCTGTTCAGAGAAACATGTAAAATACCGAAAGAATTACTTTCACAACAGTTTTTAAACTAACACCATGATAGTGAATGCAAGTCTGTCTTACCAGACTGAAAAGAAACATGAAAGAAGAAAATGTCTTCTCTGTGGAGCAGGATATGAGTGGGTTTCACTCTATTACTCTTCTATGACCTGAATAAGCCTCTCCATGGTACCACTGGCTCCTAGAACTGGTCTGCTACAAAAGGCTGGAGTGTACGAGACCCCAATGCACACACAGACCTTTTCACTACGTGAGGGCCTGAGAGAATGGAGAGAATGGATCAACAATTGTTCCATTGACTGCTAACTGCATGCTGGTGTGTGAGAGAAAAGGAGAGAAAAATGTGGGAAAATGAGAACTCTAGTGAGTTAGTAATGCATATCCAGCATCTTACCAGCAACTTATCACACAATTGTTGAGGCAAGTTCTGCCTGATATGTTCATACAAGAGCAAAAACACTGCCATCCTTCTTATCAAATCAAAGAAATACCAGTTACAGTGTTGGGACCCTGTGCTACTGATGGCGCATAGTGCAACTGAGAATACAACTCACTTCTGTGCTGTAAAAGTGAAGCTGGATGAGCCGTGGGGCCTTATTATAATTGCAACATGTTTAGTCTGGCCTTCACATACCTTTACACAAATATACACACACACACACACACACACACACACACACACACACACACACATACACACACACACACACACAAACAAAACAGCCAGCTCTAGGAGGAGAAAACTCCCTGCTCTCCAACTCTCCCTGATGATTTATCTAGTGCAGCTGGGGAGCAACAGGAATGAGAAAAAGAACGTACTTTCTTTCAATGTGACTTGTTCTCCTTGTTTGTGTTCTTGTGTGTGAAAGAGCACGGCTGATAATTCATTGCACTTGCTGATTGAGAGGATTAACTGTTGCCATTATATAATGTTTTAGAATAGATAGTCTGTTCATGGGTGAATAAAGGTAATGGCACAAGACTTATTTTTGTTTCTCACCTCAGCTGTCACTCGAGCATTGTCTCCATCAGTAAACAGCCCACAATACTTGACAGGTATTCATACATCTTGTTTCAAAACACTAATCTGTCCTGTTTTGTCTGAATTTCACTCTGGCCTCGTTTTGCGTCAGGAGCTTTGGCATACCCTGTAAAGACTTGATACATTATGGTTTCAGGATATTATGGGAGCAGGCAGTATATATTTCTCTGAAAGAAAGCCACACAGCGTCGATAGGATTAGCAAGCTAATTAGTTTAGCCTCCTGGTTTAGTCAGAGCAAATTCATCATGTTGTTCATGCTAGGCAGTGAACCCTTACACATTTCCCTTATTGTGCAACACTGGCATGTAAATCATTTTTCATAATCATATTTAATGGACGTGAGAGCAGGTTTGATGTAGGAGTAGACATAATGAAGCCAATGGTTTTGCTTTAGAGCTCCTCAGAGGAGTATCACAAACTGGCGATTCCCACCTTATGAATTGGAAATGTGCTGCAGTAAATTTTGCTATGCTGTTAACAAGGCCTGCTACTTTCACAGCTGAGATGTGTCTGAAGGTGAACAAGAGCTTCTACTAAACTACAGATGTTGAATAACTTTTATTTCATTCTGTTGAACCTTTAACTGTAATTTCTTTCAAATACTGCACAATCTTTACATTATTTCAGGGGATTTTTATGGATAAGATCCACAGTAGAAATGTCGAAGACAAGGACGGATTACTGGCCAGGCTTACATGCATAGGTTCAGTGTTTACTAATCTGCCCCTGGTCAGAAAGGTAACTAATAAATCATTAGGTTAATTTGAGTATATGTTTCCTCATTGACCAAACAGAGCCAAAGTCAGACCTGTGATCAGCTGGGGAACTAGAGTGCAGAGTTCTAATTGTTCAGACACTGAGACTGTGCAAACATGTGCTGTGTCCTTATTCACATACTATCTATCCTAAAAGTATACAATATTAGAGTTTGTATGTCCCAAATCATAGTATGTTGAAATGAGTATCCCGGATGGTATACCGGTATACCAGTATCCCAGGTGGGGGGGCAGTGGTGACTTTAGCGATTAAGGCTCTGGGTTGCTGCTTGGAATGTCAGGGGTTCAAGCCCCAGTGCTGCCAAGCTGCCACTGTTGGCACTGCCAAGCTGCCACTGTTGCCCTTGAGCAAGGCCCTTAACCCACTCTATTCCAGGGGCACCCTATCATGGCTGATCCTGCACTCTGACCCCCAACTTCCTGGCATGCTGAGTATGCAAACAAAAGAATTTCACTGTGCTGTAATGTATACATGACCAATAAAGACTCATTATCATTATGTATGGTCTACTATTTCCGGTAGATTTTTGAAGTGTGGATACTTTTTCAGTTAATAATTGCGTAAGGGAGGAGGAGTTTTATGACGATTTTGGTGGACTAGTGTAACATCGGCAATGCGTCTTCAATGATTAAGTGTAAGAACTTAAATGTTAAAATAAAAATAAATCAAGAGAATGGTAAATTAAATTATATAGTTAAAATTATATCAGGAATAAAGAATGAAGAAAAGCTGAAATGCAACAAGGAGTTTGTTTACATTGATAGTATGAGTAACTAGGCAACAATGTTCTTTCCATTACATGACGTGTTAATTTGTCCCAGTACGTGCATACGCTTTTGCTACACAGTCAAAATTATGTACTTTTTCTTCACAAAAAAGTGCATACGTTTAGTGTATAGTATACCGAGTATACAGTAAGTAGGCGACTTGGGATGCAGCAATGGTCCCCAGATTCTTATGCATAGTACTATGATTGGACAGAGCACCTGAAGTCCCTCTTATCCCTCTTTCATGTCTCCTTCATCCCTTTCAAACTGAAGGTCATCTAAAGTAGCTTATCTGCATCTTTTTCAATCCAATTGTTTTCCCTGAGCACTCAAAATGCTAGGAACCTCTCTTTTATTCAAAGGTATTGATGAGATCTGAAATATACATCAAAATGTATGAAGTAAGGCTCATCCTGTTTGAGCATTTATAGTTATTCTTGTTTGTTTTTGTTTACATAAAATTACATAGTCAGGACTTTTTTATGCCATTATTCTGTAGATTTACAGAGACTCTGCCCTTTTACAGTGTATAACATTATTCCCGCAACAGAGAGAAAGGAGTGTAAGATTTATAAGCATTGGGATTTATTTGCATAGCAGTGGTAAGAATGATAAACTGCATTTGCACTCATTCTTCTTAATTTTTAGACACAACTTGGCACTGTTAATTCATCTTTTATCAAAAATGTGTAAAAAGTATATGGAACACACTTTCATGAGCCCTCATTGAGATGTTCAAATAAACCAGAATCAGCCACAGTCACAGTTTTCACATTTTTAAAAACATATATTATGGACACTGAAAGCAAATTACGACTGAAGATGCTGTAAAACCGGTATGGCACTGGGGTGCAGTACTGTAATGCAAAGTTTTAATGCAAATCAAGCTCAAATTGTAAAAGTATTATGATACAGAACACTCAGGGTTTACTTCACTCATATAAAACAGTCACATGTAATTGAAAGTGAAATAAAGCCATACATTGACAGGCAATAATTTGTTGACAGCAAATCCTTGCCTCAGAGTATGCCATTAAACCTTAGTGTCTCTATTGTTGTTCAAAGGGAATAGTATAAATGTGCTGCACAATTAATCATATTTTAATCAAGATCAATTAATTAAGCATAATGGATAGTGAGGTATCGTAGAGGGATAATGTGTAGCTTTGCTGCCTCATAGCTCCAGCATCCTCGGTTTGATCGTGAGGTCAGGTTACCCTCTCTGTGGAGTTTCTGTGCATGTTCGTTTCTGGGTTCTCTAGTTTCCTCCCACCACGCAAAAACCAGGAGATGAACTGCCTACACTAAATATCCTCTAGGTGTGAGTGCATGTGAATGTGTGTGTGCATGGTGCCCTGCCATAGACTGATGTCTCATCCAGGGCATATTCCTGCCATGCATTCAGTGTTCCCAGGAATGGGTCTGGATCCTCTGTGACCCTGACTAGGATAAAGAAGCTACTGAAGATAATTGAATGAATAGACTGTGATAAAGATGAGCTTATGTGAAATTAGATATTGAACTTTTATGTTAAATCATATGTTTTAACTGTCTATTTACATACTGAGGTAGGATATTATATACATCCTATATCCAGTTAAAGAGACACACATGAAAACAGCTGTATAATAATGATCTATACAAGCTACAAGCTATAATCAATGATCCGTGGGGTATTTTGATCTGAAACTTCAGACACATTCTGGGGACACCTGAGACTTATATTCCATCTTGTAAAAAGGTGCATAATAGGTCTCCTAGGAAACTGTGGAAGAGCCATTTACTAAACTTTAGAGGGTTTTCAATCAGCTAAATATCAAATCTGATTTCACTTTGAATGCCAGGGTAGCTCTCCTCAATAACGAGATGTCATGGTGTGTAAAGATAAAATAGCTGCCTAAAAGAAGAGCTGAAAGAGGGTGCTTTGGGTGGTACACCTCACAACATGTTACAAACAGAGTGAAGTGAAGATGTTCTGATCAAACATCAGTGCTGTCACTGTAATAGCAGTAATCTGTGTGAGATGTGCCTCTATTGGGAAAACACCAGGGTTTCAGAGGAAACTGTATCACTGGGAGACTGTGTTCTAATAGTTGCAGTTCATTCTGGAATTTCATGTGCTAAATCTTTCAATAACAATTATTTGCAAGATTAAATGGTTGTCATATTTGTGTGTGGAAATTTGATGCATTCGATATTTCAGTAGTTTAGCCCTCTGGAACGTTTTATGTAAATAAGTAACATATAGTACAAGGACAATTTAAGAAGCTTCTATTCAATTTCAGTTCCACGTGCTCCTTTATCTGGATTTGAGTTATTCCTTTGTGCATCCATTATGAGACCACCAAGGGTGTGCAGAGGTGCTTGGCCAGGAAATGATGCTGCAAATTGACTTCAGAATAGATCTCCACTCTTGTGGTCCAGTGTGTCCCAGCCAATTCCAGACTTGACCAGTCTTCAGACAGGTAATCAGGACCTGCATGCCAATGACCTTTATTCCCATTCAGTCCCAGCTCTGAATATGGCTGATGTTGCTACAATGGTTGCTACAAAGAACACAATGACCTGTATTGTGCTTTCTTATTGAGATATAGAAGATCTCATATTGCATCAGGGTGTCTTGGTGTTGAATTTTGCAGGTGATAAAATCAGTGTTATATGAAGCTTATGTCTGGTGACTCCCTGTCTTGCCTCTGTGCCCCTTTATCAGCTTTACAGTGTATTAGAGGTAAAATACTGGTCCTCAGAAAGCCATTTGGCACCTAATTGAGCAATTCTATTACTTTCTACTCCCACTAGACAGAGACGGTAGTGTGTGTGTGTGTGTGAATGTGCGGGAGAGAGAGAGAGAGAGAGAGAGAGAGAGAGAGAGATGTTGTTCTTTGACCCTTACAGGTGAGACATTACATCTTTTTTGCAGGGAAATGGATAAGTCTTTCTGACTGTATGTGATTTCTCTAAAAAGCAAAAACATGAACGCCAGTCTGGGTCTTCGTAAGTCAAGTAATTGAATGACTGCATTCACTTACAGTTTAACTGCAGACAAATCATTACATGAAATATATTTTCTTAGGTGAATCTAAATCCTTAATAACAGCTTAGGAGGTGGTAATGCTGCTTCACTGTTGCATTACCTACACAGTAGAAGGCCAGAAACCTGATTTGCTGTGATTAGTGTTAAATAACTATATAGAATTCCAAGTTGTGATCTCTTCATTTTGTCCTGTTTTTATTGCATGCCCATTCATAACCTCAGCTGCATCTTAGAGAATTTTTTCAACATTTTTTTTTGGTGTAGATGTTTGTGTGTGCGGAATTTGCATGTTCTCCCCGTGCTTTGCCGGTTTCATCCGGGTAGTCCAGTTTCCTCTCTCAGTCCAAAGACATGCACTGTAGGCTGAATGGCATTTCCAAATTGTCTGTAGTGTGTGAATATAAGTGTGTGTGTGATTGTGTCTAACGATAAGCTGCCCTGGCTTGTGCCCTAAGTTCCCTGAGATAGGCTCCAGGTCCACTGTGACCCTGTGTAGGATAAGCGGTACAAAAACATGGATGGATGGATAGATGGATGGATGGAAATATATTGGGACATTAGTTTGCATTGTGCTGGTTGGTGCACATCTACTTTCATTTTGCAGATTTTGCAGATGTTTCAGATGGGGTTCTACATCACCACACTTAGAGGATGCTCACCCAGCTTTTTAAATCACAGATATGACACAAAACTATTTTTGTTTAATAGCTGAACATTCTGGCTTTGTGAAACATACCTCCAACAAAATAAATTCAATTCTTTTAATTAATGGCAATTTTTTTTTTTTTCAGATCAAATAGAGGAAAAATTATGGAATCACTCAATGTTGAGGATAAAATGATTTGATCACCAATAAAAAAAAGGGCTTTTATGGCTGCCTGAATTCTTTGAGGCATGAACTTCACTAATGAAAAACAATTTTCTCCATCAAGCTGGTTCCAACTTTCTTGAACAGCGGTTGACCGATCAGCTTTGCAGGATGGAGCCTTGTCATGAACTGTTTTTATTTTTTTATTATTTTTTTTATTTCCACCATGAATTTTCAATCGGATTGAGATCAATGTATACCTGTGCACTGACTGTTGAGGTCTCCCCTGGTCATTTACCTGACATTCAACTCCATATCATAAATGAGTGGGGAAATTGGTTGTTTTCTTCAGGCAGTCATCTTTATATGTTTCATTAAAACGACACCAGACAAAAGTTCCAGCATCATCTCCTTGGCCAGTGCAGATTTGTGATTCATCACTATCACTTTCATCCAATCATCCACACTCCATTATTGCTTCTCTTTATCCCACTGTAAACTTGTTTTCTTCTGTTTATGTGGTTAATGCTGGTTTTAGTTTGGCTTTTCTATATGTAAATTCCATTTCATTCATCCGATTTCTTACAGTTGTCACAAACATTTGTTTTTAATTTATTTTGTTGTGCATTTTCTATTTTTAAGGCATTTTTGTTTATACTTGCACCAAAATTTAGACACAGCTGACTAGGAACAACCAACATCTTTTGCCACACTCCATGTCATATTTCCTTTTTGAAGGAGTTTTATCATCCTTTCCATTGTTTCAATTGACAGCAAGGTTAAGGTCTGTAAGCACTCTCTTTTAACTGCAGACTAATTAGCATTTTTAGCCTTGTACTGGTATTTGTTTAAGACATGCAAATTACAAGGTGATTCCTTAATTTTTCCTCTACTTGATCTGGGAAAAAATATGCCATTAGTTAAAATAATTTAATTTCACTTGTTTGAGCTATGCTTTACAAAGCCAGAATGTTCAGCTATTAAACAAAAAAATATGTCATATCTTTGAGTCTAACCATTGTTTATATGCTACAAAGTAAACAATAAAAAATAAAAACGGGTGGACATCCTCTAAATGTGGTGATTCCATCATTTTTGCCAGGGGTTGTAGATGAATATTCTGTTTACCATTATGTGATATTCTGTATTTGTTTGTGAATTAAGGTACAGAAACAGGTGCATTTCCCAATAATGGTAAATCTTACTGAACAACAAGAACTTCACAAAGTATGTATGTTACAAAATATGTATGTTTTGTAGCTAGTTTTGCATGTGTTTCTCAAAACCGGTTCTATGTACTTCTTTATTGACTCGGCCGCAGTCGAGTCATGTGGAAAGCAGACAAAGTCAATAGTCAAGCAATCAATCAACAGTGTGCAGGTAAATTCTGTACATGGATCAGCGACCAAAACAGTATAAATACTGTACGTGCTGGTAGACAGTAATTTCAAATGCTGAATGTTAGCATGAGCACAGTCAACAATTCACAGCAGAAATTATGTTTGCAGGACAAGAGAGAACAGCTTTTCTATTTTCTAAGTATTGTGGCAGGTTGGCATTCAGAGAATAAAAGTAGAGATTGTGATTGAAGCTGTCCCAAGGAATGATTTCCACAAAATAATGCCAACTAGGTAGTAATAGAAAAAAAGAAGTTTCTACAGTGAGCGGAATGCTATGAGGAAAATCAATGTTAATAGCAATATTTATATTAAAGTGTGCCTATTGTGCTTTTTCAGATATTACTTTTCATGTAGTGTGTTATAGAGCTGTTTGTGAATGTAAAAAGTCTGCAAAGTTTCAAAAATCAAAGTGCATGACAAATGGGTTTATTGACTCCCAAAATAAAGAACTGCTATTGCCTCCCAAAAGAAAGAAGAACAGCTGAAGTATGGAATTACTAACAGCCGTTAGTAATTCCATACTTACTTCCTGTACAAACCTACATAGGCATATAAAAAAAACCCGCCTCTGGTCTTCATTGCAATGTAAATCTATTGTATGAGACCTTTAAAACAAAATTAGGCACGTTTAAAATGTAATAGTAAATGGTCTGCACTTATATATAGCACTTTTTTAATCTTAACGGTTCCAAAGCACTTTACACTGTGTCTCATTCACCCATTTACACACACACACACACACACACACACACACACACACACACACACACACACCCACACACCCCAATGGCAGCAGAGCTGCCATACAAGGCACTAGCTTGCCATCAGGAGCAACTTGGGGTTCAGTGTCTTACCCAAGGATACTTCGGCATGTGGAGTCATGTCGGCCGGGGATCGAATCGCCAACCCTACGATTAGTGGACAACCCGCTCAACCACCTGAGCCACAGCTGCCCCCAAAAAAAGCATAATAGGTGCACTTTAACATTAATATTAAAAGCAATTCTTTCAAGACAATTTGCTCTTAGATGCACAAAATGCCTTCAAAGGCCTTCAATATCAGTTCCAACTATCCTGCTTAATGAGCAAAGTGAGTGTACAATGCTACCTTGTAAAAGTAAGTAATCATTGGGTGGTCTATTTTGGGCAAAAAAAAAAAACAACCTTTCTGTTCAGGTGCAAATTTATTTTGTTTGTGTGACACTGTTTACAGATATTTCCTGGATATTGTATTGATTTAATTTGGTATGAAAATTGGCATTTTGTGATATAGTGATCTCAGTTAGTATACAGTATAGTATTTAATATAGTGATCCCACTCTGGCCAGGTGTTGCCCCTCTCTCTCTCTCCTGGTCATGTGCCACAATGTTCTTCTGCTTCTATCTCATCTTCCCCAACACCTTCCACATTAGTGGATATGTGGAAGCATACAGTTCCACATTAGTGGATATGTGTAAGCATACAGTACTTGGCCATTAAAGCCTGGTTCTGATTCTGAATCTGTATTACTACTACTACTTTGGGTAAATGGATCAGTGTAGAGAGTTTTGTATTGCAATTAGCAGCATCTTCCTGTTGAGGTAGAATTGCACATAAGATTGAAATAAGTCCTCAGTGAATAACTAACAGTAACAGTAACAATAACTTACATATTAATTTATGAACAAGACTGTGTACTACTTTAGTTAATAGTTTTTTTTGTGAAACACTTTTTAAATAAAGAAGATTTTACCTGGTTTCTATGACTACAATGACCTTCTCATTGTGATAAAGGCCCTTGCTTTTATGACTTGTTAGTTTTATACATAAACTATTTTAAAGACTATTGCTGAATATGTGATTGTCTGTTGATTTAATTCTGAAACTGCAGAGCTTTGCTAATTAATCAGTAGAATCAAAATCTTGGGGCATTTCCCATTCCTAAATTAGCGTAATCACTGAAATATAACATAATAGGTACCCCACTGTGATTTGGTCCAAAAAAAGCTGGTGCTTCTCCACTCTACTGTGCCACCATGATAGTTTTGACCAAGTGGAAAACCCAATTTCCTACGCGCTTCAGTGGCTCAGCGTGCACTAGGGACCGCATCACTCACACCATTTGCTTGCCGGGAATAATTGTGCCAGGACAAGACACAATGTTTATTCATGCAGTCATGTGTTTATGGCCTTTCACCTGCCTGAATCTGTTGAATATGAAAATGTGCTCACCCTCTGTGACTCCCTGCTGCCACACACACACACACACACACACACACACACACACACACACACACACACACACACACACACACACACACACACACACACACACACACACACACTCACTTGCACTTCTTTGGGAGATTGCCATCTTTGGTTTTGGGTCTGCATCAGTGACATGGAAAATAATCTTTTACAGGTCAGGATGTTTTTTGTTGGACTATCCTTTGCTCAAAGTAAGAGTAGAATGATTGCATCTGATAAATGGGTTTTCCTTCAAACAGACTAAAAAAAACCCACACCCAATCAATCACACTTACACAGTGCCACAGTGCCATTTGCTCTGTGTTTTTGCTTCTCTCCTTCAATAAGAAACAGATAAATCAGTAATAACAAGCAAATAAATTTTTAAAAATCTTTAAATTATATGCGAAAAGTGGAGAAATTATAATTCTCTGCATTGGCCTGGATCCCAGTGGCTTCAGCACTAATCACAGGATACAATCCTTCGAAACCAGCTGCTGTTGCAGGGGTCAGAGGAACAGCTGGCACCATGGATGAAGAGCAGAGGCTGCAGGTGGCACAGGGCAACAGGAGGGGCAGACTGTGATTCCAGGTGGCACTCTGTGCCACTTTATAGTTCGAGGTCAATGGCCTTGTGTCAAAATAAAAGCTGTTGGCTGCCCAACGACACACTCAAACCTTAGAAAGGCCAGACGGTCAATTCTAAGTGACCTAAAGCACTTAACACTGCTTCTCATTTGAGGTTTCATAAGGTATGATGTTGCCTTCATGTTTCATCTGGAATTTGCTGCTGGAAAAAATGCAAATATGGGGGCATGGTGGCTTAGAGGATAGCACATTTGACTCACCCCTCCAGGCTCGGGGTTCAAAATCTGTCTCTGCCCTGTGTGCATGGAGTTTGCATGTTCTCCCGGTGGTTCGGGGGTTTTCTCTGGGTACTCTGGTTTCCTCCCCCAGTCCAAAGAAATGCGTTGTAGGCTGATTGGCATTTCCATATTGTCCGTAGTGTGTGAACAGGAGCAGTTGTGCCCTGCAATGGGTCAGCACCCCATCCAGGGTATCCCCTGCCTTGTACCTTGGGGTAGGCTCCAGGCTTCCCCGTGATCCTGTGTAGGATAAGAGGTATGGAAAATGATTGGATTATATTCCATGTCTTTACCCCAGTCGAATGAATCCCCAAATATGGAAATGGAATGCATGTTTCATGGCTCTTTTAGTCATGAAGGTTTATGAGAGTAAGGGAAAAGCACAAAAAAAGAATTCAGACCACAGTTTTACCAGAACAGATAAGCTGGGTTGAGTTTGGTCATCGT
Organism: Ictalurus punctatus; assembly: GCF_001660625.3. Taxonomy (NCBI): domain Eukaryota; kingdom Metazoa; phylum Chordata; class Actinopteri; order Siluriformes; family Ictaluridae; genus Ictalurus; species Ictalurus punctatus. The sequence continues at coordinate 17,141,023 of NC_030424.2, read as the reverse complement.
TTTTTTACTGTACCTGAACAACTGTGCAGTTCAAGAAAGAAAGATTTTTAATCAACTCCATAGTATCACTACAATATTAAAGATAAATTCTCTCATGTTTCATCAACCCACTTTAGGGAGTAGTAAAAGTAATGTGGATCATATTTTCCCTTATTGTTAAAGAGGTGCACATGTCTGTAATAAAAAGAACAGAAAAGGCTGACACAGAATTAAAGGTGGGGAATAGGATGGAGGAGCAAGAGCATGCAGAATACCAAGTAGCTAAATTCGTAGTGTAGAGGGAAAAAAACTACAGGATAGCAAGAAGGACTAGACATGAGATGGAATATGATTGGATTATGAGAGAGTGCAAAAGTTCAACAGTGAGAGAGAGCTTGACTGGGAGAAAGAAAAGGCAGAATAAGGAGACAGCAGAAGGGGGTGGGATGTAGCAACAGACGAGAGAGCATTAATTACTCATGATAAACCTCAGTGCTGGAGCTGTCACCACCACCACCACTCAGGACACTCAAGGTCAGACTGACACCTCTGTATAAGTCAGATTGGTTGTATTTTATGCTTAAACTCAGTAATGTCCTACCTTGACAGAACATAAGTAAGCTTAAAATGAAAATGATTTATGAGTGAAATCTATAATGAGTCACTCGTGAGTGATTTCTCTGTCACAATTAGAAGCTTCCAGGTGTTGGAGACAAGGCAAAATCAGTCCGATAGTACAAAGATGATCTAGCACATTCTAGTAAGGAAATAAATTAATATCCGACACTGGTTCAATAATACTGCAATTCCGGACAGCTTGTTTTTCTAAATGAAAGGTTAAGAGGATTAGAGGTTGTTTGTTGATATATGAGACTGGCAGAAGATGATAAAGTTGGAAAGCAGTGTTCAGGTGTAGCAGCTCAAGCCTGGCTTACTACACTGGCATCTATGCACCACCAAGCTGCCACTGTTGGGCCCTTGAGCAAGGCCCTTAACCCTCAACTGCTCAGATGAATAAATGAGATAAAAGTAATTCGCTCTGGATAAAGATGTCTGCCAAATATCATATATGTAAATGTATGCAAATATGCCTATAGGTAAAAGGACAGAATGCCACATTCAGCCATATTTTGGGAGGTGGATTTTGTTCATGGGTCACAAATTGTTTCTCATCTTCCAAGTTTCCAGAGAATTCCTAGAATTAGAGAACTCTAATGCTGAAAGATTTTGCATTATGTTATCACTGGGGTAATTCATTTTGATATATTTAACCTCTAATCCCCCTGTTGATCTTTTCCTTGAATATGTCAGTCAGACTTTTGAATTAGGTTCTATTAAAGATTTTATTTTTGTGAAATGAGCTATGTGAAAAACATTTTTTTTTAAAAATAATCCAACTTTAGATTTTTGTGGCTCAATAGCTTTTTTAAAAAATTTGTATTATTAATTGTCAGATAGTGCCTTATAATAAAATTTCTGGAACATGATCGATTATAGCTCTTTAATGCAAAGTATAGCTATCAAGCCAAAAAAAAAAACTGCATGTGTGTGTATCATTTCTTGGCAGTCTTTGGCCTCACTCCAGTGCTAATAGCCATGTGGTGTAAGCATGTCCTTTGAACTAGAGCTGCCTGACTGACTGCAGTGATGGAAGCTGAGACTGGCTCCTGGTGTGTCCTTAGCAAGGAGACAAATTACCCATAATCAGGGATAGGGGAATTCCCCTTAGCACAGAACAGCCTCCTTTCCCCTCCGGCAGGAAGAAAAATGACTGATGCATACCCCACCTGTCATATGGTCCACCACATGTGGTGTCGAAATGTATTTAAATATCCAGAGGTTTTTTTTTTATCTGTGTATCTGTGTACATCTACTGATGTAGTGCATTTTCATCTGTGTCTGTGAGGCTGTGTGAACTTGCATGTCTAAAATTTATGGGATTTGCCTATTGCAATCCAGTCCTCAGACTGTCACAAAAGCCTTCAGACACACTCCAGTCTCTTCACCCCTCTCTGTCCATATAATACACCAGACACTTAAAGTACTCCAGATCGACTTTGGTAAGAAATGGAGGAGTCTTACGGTGCTCGGATTACTGGCCCATTCTTTGTTGTAGGATTACTGTGCCGTGAATGAAGCCTGCTATTTAACAAAGCGGCTCAGAAAGCTGCAAAGCTGTGCCTTAGACACAATGGCTGTCTCCTTGGAGGAATTACAGGGTCATGCTAAATGCACTGAATCCCCATTGCTTAGCTGAAATAACTTTCAAATAAATCAATTTATCTCAATCATGCTTCTGAATGCAAACATGTGATTCTATCAAGATTGATAGATGTGGTTTTGGATTTTATCGATTAATTAAGCAATTGATCACTGCCTACCGTGCTATCCATCCTTCAGTAGCGGGTGATGTAGCTGTCTGAATTATCCACATTTTCATCTTTCATCCACCTAATGAATCAATCAATGGAGTGTATGAACACATTCACATACACGTACATCACTTTACCCCTCACTCACCATAAACATTGCACACATCTGAGTGTGAGTTCAGGGCCAGGGCTTCTTGATGTGAACCCCTAATACTTGTAGCTTTTGCAAGAAATCAGAAGCAACCAGCAGACATCATCTGTTTAATCAAGCTTCTTACTTTCTGTGATGCTTCTATCCAAATTGTTCTCATAATTAAAATGGCACTGGAAGAAGGGCAGTCTTTTCAGGATCAGTATAACAGAATCCATGAGGGTGTTCAGTCACCAGTAGGGTCTATGTGTATGCACTTGCACTGACATATTTGTATTTGTAAGTCATATTTATATATGTAGTCAATTCATTTTAATATTCAACAGATACAATTTATTTAAACCTGACACTCCTGAGATTCTACCAGCATTCGTCATAAACTTTGATCCTCTGTGTTCAAGAAAGTAACAAACACCATACAGCACGATATTCCCACACTGGATGCATGCTGTTTGAAATCACTTTTGTATTCCGTTGTATGTGTTTCTTTTCTTTTTCTTGGTCTATAATGACAACATCCTTGAATAAAGGTGCATTCTGATTTCTGACTGATTTATCCACTCTTCAAGACAAAACCCTTTATTTTCCAAAGGCAGGTGCCACTCCTTTATTCTCAACTGTGTACTCAGTGAAGATATTTCTAATATTTTAATAAAATATGTCCTACTTTTTACCCAGAACCCAGTTACCTATCCATAATTCTTATTTTTCATTTCTTTAACCTGATTCACTGAAATTGTTTTGATATCTAAAATTGTATCTCTGGCTGCTCTTTATAGAGGGTTTGTGTCATATGGTTTCCTTCATGTATACATTATTCCTCCCAGGCTGTGTACGTGGTCAGCATATGAAGTCAATTCCCATCCTGTAACCACCAATCGCACTTGAGATTTCCACTGTCATACTTTCATTTGCTCATTCAATAAATTGCTTTAGGGTTGTGTAGTCACTAAGGCTTTCAATTTCTGTCCCTTATTGTCACGGGGTGATCAAATAGACATATTTCATATATACATATTGCTAGAGAAAATCAGTGGCATGAAGACTGTGTCACAATCCAAGGAAAACCGAGATGAATATTTTTTCAATTTAAAGAAAAATTTAGTATTGGAGCATTATTTGCATAAAACTCTTTCAGTCTACAGTATAGCCAAGCTATAAGGAATCTGATAGAACCTGCTGCTTCACAGAATGACTTGCATTTCTTTCTGAAGCTGGGCTTTATAATTATATGACAAATTGTTCACGTTTTAAATTAAGAGAACATAACCTTTCTTCTCTGACAGTCTAACATCAATAATCAGTCATCAATAAAAGACATATCCTGTCATATAGTGAGAATGGTGTCATATGAAGTGTAGATAGATTTGTGTAACAAGCAAGTCCATCTAAGATGACTGTCTCCCCCTTGTGGTCATCTGTCCCTAAAGAAACTTTTTTTCCCCCTTCATATTTCTTGTATGGGTGACAATAAATGCTTTGAAAAATTCTTTCCATGCACGTTAGTATAATTAAATATGTGCTCAAATGCTATTGTGGGCATATCAACTTTTATTATACTCTGCAACAAACATCTCTTCATTTTTTTATTCATCTCTTCTTTTTCCTTTTTCTGTGCCTCTCATTGTGCCTTTCTCCCTCTAACCCTGTCCAATGCTCTGTACCTAATGAATAACATTAATCAAAGTCATAACTGTTTGATTGCAGATAATACACACTGCCACACTTGCATTTCTCCTCTCCTCATGAATTGTGATTTAAAGTCGGCAAACTCGACAAATATCACTTTTGTTTTTCAGCACCATTTAACAGCCCTCGCTTGGCTTTTGGTTCACTGTTTTGTATAAGTAATTGCAAACTGAGTAATTGCATGTCCTAAAGGAAACATATACATCACAGGTTCTGCATCAACTTCTACACACCACTTAACAACTGTCATCCTAGTCGTGTACAGAGATCTGTCCTCACAGCCCCCCCCACCCCCACCCCCACCCCCCCCCAAACAAGCTCCTTATTCCCTTTGCTCTAATGAGTCGTGTACTACAGCAGCTAATGTGGCACTGATGACTCTGACTTAGGGAGTAGAAAATAACTCATCTACACAGAGATAGCGAAGAAAAAGAGAGAGATAGGAGCAAATGTGCATAGATTACTCTGGGGTCTAATTGATCTGACCTGCACAATTATGAATGGGCACTTAAGTAACTACTGAGCCATCCATTTGAATCTTTATAGCTATTTCCCAAGGCATACTTAGAGAGAGGACTGCTTTAAGAGTGCTTTAAGACTGTCCTATAAGCCTTAAGACTTAGAACAATGCTTATTAGTGCTATTGATACTGATACTGATACTTAGTATATGGATATAAAGAGTGGAAATAAAGGTGTGGTAAGTCTATAGATCACTACAGTGGTTTTTGCTATATCAGGGTTTCTGCTTACAACTTCCCATTTTCACTACTGGGGGATAGTAAAAAAAGGTATAATGCTGCAAATATTAAATTATTTGGTAGGGAAGCCTGCTGCCAGCATTATGTGTTTTATCAAACCAATGCAGAAATATAGTTATGGCCGTCTCTAAGGGGTTAGCATAACCTTAATAGCATAACCATTTCAAAGATTTCCTTATCACAGTATACCAGATCACTGTCACACCTGAATGTGTATGATTATATCAATTTTCTTTCCTAGGGTTAAAGGAAAGCCAGATAATACCCCCCCCCCCACCCCCCCCCCACACACACACACACACACACACACATTGTGAAAACTGCACATTAGTGAAAAGTAGCTCATGCCCATTTTGACTCTTGCTTGTTTTCCAGCCCAAGCCATCTTGTATTTCTTTTAAGGTTTTTTTTTTTTCCATCAGCAGAGCAGTGTGGGATCGATACAAACATATCTCGACGGCTCAGCACACAGCATGGAGAAGACAATTCAGCAAACATACATTTTTAATAAAGTGGAATTTCGTCTCCAATCTCTGACCTTCAGCCCCGAAAACTTCTCAATAATTCATTCTTTTTTGCCTTCTATCCCATATTGCAGGGGAGTCAAGCCCCAGGTCCTAGAACCCACAAGTCTACAGAAATTTGTGTCTTTCCTTTTCTAACACTCAAAATTCAGCTTATGAAAGTCTTGGTAATTAGTTAAATCAGGTATGTTAAATGAGGTAGAGTATCCTTGCCCAATAGGTAGAGTACACCTAGCCCCCCCCAAATGGTGTGTGATATGTCTACTGCATCTGTTTGAGAGATTTGGATTTGGGGCATATTTATTCAACTGTTGTTTATTTTATCCATTTGCCAGGATTTAATAAATGTTGCAGTTGTTTCCATCAATAAAGAAACACAGTTCTGCTGAATGGAAAAACACTGTCTAAGTGACTCAAAACCTTTTCCCTTTTTTTCCTTTGACATTGCATAGCATTTCTTTTGAACATTCACAGCTCGTGTGGCAGTGACTAGTCCAAATGCCAGGCTGTATACAGCGGCTGTATCCGAATGTTGGCCTCATATTGAATTTCACAGCTGAATGAGTTCTAACCCAAGGCAAGGAAAAGAACTCTCCTTCACCATGCTGTGTCTTGTGTGTGTGTGTGTGTGTGTGTGTCTTGTGTGTGTGTGTGTGTGTGTGTGTGTGTGTGTGTGTGTGTGTGTGTGTGTGTGTGTGTGTGTGTCAGTCCATTCTGTCCTGATATACTGAAATCTAGTCTGAGACCTACAAATCCACAGCTGAATCTTGTTCCAAAATATTACCTATAACCATTTTCCCATTTTCCATTTTTCAACCATTTTCATCAACAATCATGTACTGTATGTCTGCAGTATGCATCTGTATAATAAACTGATGCATTTCAGCATTAAATGTCTGCAACAGCAGTGTACAAGTAATTGATTCTTTATGAGTTTGTACAGTATTTTGCATTTCAAATGTAGCATTTGTTGTATACACTTGGTTCTCACATTCAGATCAGCTTTGTTGAATTAAGAGTTTGTACAAAGTTTGATGGAAATGTGAGACAAATATAAGGAATGTTCACATTACAGCAACCCAAGGATTTTCCTGGAGAACACATTTCTTAAACTAAATGGCAATAAATATCTTGTATTATAATTTAAAATGTTAAAAAAAAATCACTACTCTGTTCCATATTTTCGTCCTGTAGCGTACCTGAGTCTTTTATTTGAGTCTATTCCCCATTCCTCCCTGAGGTAACACTGGCCATTACACAGCTCACTGGTGCTTTGCCATGACCGCAGGCTGCCTTCTGTCTTTTACTGCAGTTAGCATAAAGAGGCTATTATTGCACCTGTGGGTGCCAATGAATGCTACATTAAATTGGGTACAGCATACAAAAATGGAAGTTGTACCATAGGATTTAATTTATTTTTTTACATTTTAAAAAGAAAATAGAAAAATGCTTTCTGTGCAGGAAGGAAATAAGCAAGTATGATGCATCATAATTGTTTTTTAAATGAATAATTCTGTCAAAAAAAAAAAAAGTCATTTAGTTGACAAGAGAAAATTACAACGTTATAGCCAGCTTTTTTCTTATTTAGCATCAGTGGCTGAGAAGATGGTGAGCACAGTATCCTTTCCAAACAAGAGGAATTTGAAATATAGTATTATGTAGCCACAAGTGTTGCTTTTTTGTCGTATTTTAAGACTATTGCAATATTCCAAAAGTAGCCAACAGCATTTTATTTTAAAAATATTTCACTAATAAATATAAGCAGAAACAACCACACATTTATTGAAAAGTTGGAAAAGTTTTTCCAGAATATTCCACTGGTCTTTCTACACTATATAGTGCTTCAGAGTAAAAGCCTTCATACTTTATTGTTAACATCCTCTGTATTTTAATAATTTTCACAGTTCTCATTTAACATATTTAATTCACTGAGGCAAGGCCTCAAGTGCATTCATGGAGCATTTGAGTGCACAAATCAAGTTTATTGTGTGATATGATTATGGTTGCAATAAAAACCTTAAGACAATAAAAATGCAATTAAATAAACAAATGAAGTTTTAAATGCAAAATGAGAACCAGATAGTTGTACACTACAGACATTTAAACCTTTTGTTCTATGTTCATAAACATCCATTGTATTTTAAAACTGTTTATATCCATAGTGTTTTTTCCATACTGACCTATAGTGTACAGTGGATTTAAAAAGTCTACACCCCCCTGTTTAAAAATTGAAGGTTTTTGTGATTTAAAATTCAAGTGAAAAACATATAGAAACATTTTACGAAAAAGAAAAACTTAATAACCTGCAAGCATATAATAACAATAGCCTGGAAGCCTACCTAATACTTTGTTGAAGCACGTTTTGCTTGTAATACAGCACTCAGTCTTTTTTGGGCCAGAATCTATCAACTTAACACACATTAATTTGGCTATTTTTGACTTGCCAAATCTATCAAATTGTAAGGGGAATGCCTATGCACGGCCCTCTTCATGTCATTCCACATGTTTTCAATATGATTTAGGTCTTCTTTTGAATCTTCTTTTGAAGCCATTCTTTTGTTGACTTGGATTTGTGCTTTGGGTCATTGTCATGCTGGAAGGTGAGGTTTTTCTTCCTCTTCACCCAAGTGAAGTATTGCTCGGTGTAGAGTATATTATTGTGATTGTACATCTGGTTCTTGATTCTCATTTTTTTTCCTGGTTAAGGATTTTTGCTTTTGTCTCCATTAGTCTGTTTGCTCTTCGCCAGTAGTTGTCTGTGTTTTTTTGACCATGTTTTTGCCTTGTGTTTTTGGAATTATTTGTCAGCTAAAATAAAGCATTTTAACCCACACTAACAGCTGTCTCTGCTGCCTGACATCCCATAGCATGATGCTACAACCACTGTGCTTCATTATGGGTATGATATTCTTTGTTTTTATGCCAAAGATATTTTTTTGAATTATACCAAAAAAGTTCTGCATTCTTTTCATCAGAACATAACATATTTTGCCAGATGATTTAGGATGATTTAGGGTGGTTTTGAGTTTTTTGTTTTGGTTTTGAGTTTTTTTTGTTTTATTTTGTTCTTAAGGGTGGTCTAGTCACCCTACCCCATTACCTGGAAAAGAACAAAATGTGAAGAATATGAGATATTGCTGTCACATGACCAGTACTTGTCAGATATTCCTGCAACTTCTTTAATGTTGCCGTAGGTCTCTTGGCAGTTAAGTTTTTGTCTTGTCTTTTTGTCAATTTTGGAGGAACATCCTGTTCTTGGTAATGTCACTGTGATTTATTTTCTCCATTTGTTAATGATGGCCTTCATGGTGTTCCATGGCACATCTAATGTTTTTGTACAAAAGAGGTACAAAATTCATTTGTACCTCTCTTCTGACCAAAACCTTTTGACAATGAGATCCTGCACATGCTTTGTAAGCTGTTTGCAGACCATGGATTCAGTAGTCAGATGAAACCAAGACGATGTCAAGAAAATCCTACAGAAGCAGTTGCCCTTCATTTGCCAAATTACAAAAGAGTGTGCACACTTGTGCACCGAGTGTGTTGTAAGGTTTTTGTTGTTGTTGTTGTTGTTGTTGTTGTTTTCCCCTGAAACATTTCTCTGTGTTTTTTACTTGAGTTTTATTGGTTGCTATTTCAGATTAAAAGGGGGGATCTGATTTGATTTATCTTTCATTTTTTACATCACAAAACCCTAATTTTAATAGGGGTCTGTATACTTTTTATATCCACTGTATGTGATATGCTATAGCCAGCAGTGTGTATTTGATGTGCACAGTACTGGTGTCCTCACTGCATCCTCTTTATACACAAAGTGAGAAACATTTGAATGTGATGATTGCTAGTGCAGGCTTATTTCAAGGAACAGAGTGAGTGGCATGTTGTATGAGACATGTGAAAACATGTCTGAAACATCGGGACTATGAGTAGGCTCTCATTTTCCACAGGGCATTAGATCAAGATTTTCATACAATTTTCTGGAATAATGTTAAGTCTAGGCTCTGTACATATCCTAACAACATTTTGCATTCCTTATGTATCAGAAAGAATTCCACAGACCCCTGAGCCATTTATTTTATGAACTATTTAAAAAAAAATTCTTATTGGCCCTGTGATGCAAGCCATGCTGACTATCAACCACCATTTCTCCTTTGGTATATTTCATCTGTTTGAGTAAAATTATCATGGATGTCAAACGGAAGAAGCAGGGCAGTGCTAAATAATTGAAGAGAAATGTCTATCATGCACAAACACGTAGGGGATACTGGGGAAAAAATGGAAGATGATGTCATCTCTACAGAATCATCTGTCTCTTTGACATGATTTGTGATGATGTCTCCTGGTCTATTGTCCTGTTTTAGTTGCCATAACCACAGTTTTCCTCTGTAATTGGCCTACTTTTAATTTCCTAATGTCCACAAGTTGAGGCTACATTACATCTATTATATCATTACCAAATAGGAAAACAGTAGATTAATTTTGTTTAATGCAAACAACAATTATATAGCCTATGTGGGATGTGTTTAGAATTACATTGGAATGAATTGACACATGCAATGGTGTATCACTAGAAATAAAATACTGTAACTACAGTACATAAATATGAAAAAAAAACAGCAGTTTTTATTGTATAAATGCACTTGGTTTACTCATTCTAAGTGCTCCTCATATATATATCACATCATATTTAATTAAATGCGACCATTTTAGGACCTTACATGGGTGAAAGAACTAAGCAGGAAAACTGCATGGTCTCAATATTGCTTCTATTGTTGAAATGTGTCAAATAATGTTACGTTTTGGATAATAATATGTGTTCAAATATTATCTGGCAACTGTAGTGACAGTTGGAGTTTGATTTAGGATTTGGGATGATCGGATGTTGAGAACTGGAGTGATTTTATGACCTTTGGGGTCGTTTTAACTATCCAGTTGGCTAGTTTTGTCACACAGACCTGGCAACCCTGGCCCTTGGCAACATTAATGTAGACTGCTTTCTCTTACAATAATGCAGTCATTATCACCTCGGTTGACTTTATTTTCACCTCCAATTTAAATACTTCCCAGCATAAAATGAATTAACTGATATCATGTACAATGTTATCTTAAATTAAGTATAAATAGTAAAATGTGGTGAAAGAGTACGTATAGGGAAAGTGATAGTATCAGTGGAGAGTTTATCTCCTTAGTTAAATGACTGGTTCTAATAATCTGTTTTTATCAGTGGCTGCCAGCAATGGCAGTGTACTGTCCCTGTCTCTCTGTCACTCTGTCCCTGTCATCAGCTCTCAATAGAGCAGGGAGAAATTGTTAACAATGGTGTGGACCAATGACTCAAAGGATGGTGTATTTTAATGAGAGACTAAGAAGTCTGCCTTTATCATGCTGATTTGTATGGAAATAGAGCAGTTGGGATTGTAGTAATATATTGTTTATCAAGGCATTTTTACAACCACAAACCTCACTTTCACTCACTCATTCCTGATGTCAAAGCCTTCTAAGCCATTTACTTTCTCTCTAGAATGTGATCTTGGACTTAAGCTCCATATTAGCGATGTCACGTCCTCAACCAGTAAAGGTTATATCTTCTCTCACAGAGTGTTCATCACCAATCAGAGTTCAGATGTGGGTTGTCAGGGCAAAACTTGAGGACACAAGAATATTTAGGTCAGACAGCCATTAGGAATGACTAGTGTGCCAGAGGGATACCCCTTACAGTCTGCCAGACACATGGGTCAATACTTACATTGCAGGAGGGGATCATGGATGTTTACCTTAGGAGCAAACATAAGCATCTTACTATAAAAGTATCAAGATGTCCTCCACTAACAAAAATATTTGTATGCCTTCACTGTATCTGTATCCTGAGATATAACCGTATCAAAGTTCATACAGTTTTCAATTAGAGACTAAGTGAATGAAAAATGTACCAGTAACCACTGGTCAGTGACACTGACTGAGACAACGCTCATTTGAAGCACAGGCCTGAAGATGGGGCTCACAAGATACTGGAACATGTAATTCCCCTGTCACCTTTTGGGGTTGCCATGCCACTTCCTATTATCTTCACCTGAATGGTAATGCATTGGATAGCTGCTTTTCTCACAGTTTTTCCCCTTTTTTCTTCTGCTATCTAGAATGACACTAACAGGGTTCAACTCTCTTTGTTCCTCTGAGTGTGTGCAATGCTGACAAGCTATAAACTATAGTGATGCTGATTTTGTATTCAGCTGAAATACTCATTGATACTGCTTTGATTAAACGATCAAAAGTTGAAAAAAAAATATATCAGCCCCATTATATGGCAAAAATAAAAACATCAGACTTCAAATAGAAGTTGGAAAGTTGTTCACACTAAATATTTTCAAGATTCTTGCAGCTCTACAGGGATTTTTCTAATAAAATCATGCTGTTTCAGGATGCAATAATAATAATCTTTTATTTCTCTTTTTATTCCCCTATTTAATTTTTATTTCATCCATTATGTTTTGTTATACCTTTTGGAGTCTTTGTGCATCTACTAAATGCGACATCATTGGTGAGATCATCATACTGAGTAATAGTAATGTAGATTGCAGACTAGGGCTAAATGTCTTTTCATAACCTGCCTGTACATTGAGGTAGTACCAAACTGCCTCAGAGGTGATTTGTTATTTAATTAGAAATGGTGTAGCTAACATGATTTTTTAATGAGAGGACCAGTTTCACCAGACTCAGAAAGTCATTTAGTGTCCATGGATCACTCTGGGGAGTGCTACCACTTGTCTGTGGGGTTTAAGTGATTTGGGATAGTCATTTTATGGAATTTTTTGTTTATTAAAGATATTTACACTGAAATTAAAACTACATAGTGGGGGCTATCCGTAGCCTTTTGGGGACCCTAAGCAGAATGTGATTTGTGTTCCTCTGCCACAGCAATTTACCACCACTCTGCACCTCACTGACACAGAAGACAACACTGACATGGTATATGTGCAAAACCTGTTTAAAATCAAGTTACCTTAGAAATATTACAGAGTAATATTCTCTGTACACTGTACACAGTAAATAATTAGATAAGCAGACAATTAGTTTTCCAAAGTAGGAAATTTAATTAGAATAAAAGGAGTGGTAATCACATAATCAAATAATACATGGCCCAGTTCAATTTTTGTTCATAGTCCCAGAGAATGAACATTGTTTAAAATTAAGTTTCACCATGTTCCTAAAGAAAATTTATCATCTTAGAATAAAATGCCTGCAGCATGTCTTCTGATTATTTATACTTATTTGTACCAATTGGTAGCCTAATTATATGAATACTAAGCAGCAGCCTAATTATATAAACACAATAAAAGGCTAAATCATGAGTGATGATGTATGCTCTTAAAAAATCCATCTAGAAAAAATAAAGGGTTCTTCACCCTGTCCTCCTGGGAGAACCCTGGAAAGTAGAATCCAATAACAGAGTGTTTTCTGTTCTGAAGGGATTCTACTTGGAAAATTACAAGTAGAATACTTTTTGACACTATTAACTATCCAAAAACCCCTAAAAACTATTTTGTGTAGTATCAAAATAGTAAAATATTTAAACATTAATTATTTTTTCATTGCTACTTAACCAATCCAGTTAAGCAATATATGGACCACAAAACACATACAGCTGTAACTTATTGTGACCTTCAGGATAATGCTTTATTGGCTTAACTTCAGAGCAGAATTGTTTTCATTTTACATTTAACAAAAGGCTCTATATAAAGCTCTATAGGGTATCTCTTTGGGGGAATACCTAACAGTTCTATGTGGAACCCTACAAAAGAGCCCCTTTAAGAAAACCAAAGAACTCTTAACTATACAACGAAGTCTTGAGAATAAAGTTATGTGATGCACATTGTGACACATCTTTGTATGAATATCAAACATAGCAGGGTTTAGAAAGAGGCGATATATTGGCTGCAAATTAAATATATGGCTTGGCCAGTGATTAGTGGATCATTGAGGTGAATTATCAGAAGTAATAATGGCCATGTGATATGAAAGCTCTTAAAAATTGGAGCTCATTATGTACTGACAAGCTCCTGGATGAGTGAGCTTAATTTTATTTGATACTGGATTTAACCAAAGAAATTTGGTAGATTCCTTTATCTCCAAAGTCCAGGGGGAAATGGCTATCTACATTTCCACTTTGGTACCCTTCCTGCTGTGCTCTTTGGAGCACTGAATATGTTTCAGCAGTTCATGCACCAGATTCTGTGGCCCACTGTGCATATGATGCTGCATATTTAGAATACATTATTATTATTTAAATAAATGATTGGCAGCAACATATTCAACCTATGCAGAAGGCCCTGAAGTCCTTGAGACAGGCTGGCCTCATGGCAAAATGGGAACCTGAGTGATTGAAGGTATATTATCTGGACTTTGACTTTGTCTACTAGCAGATGCGTGACTCAAATTAATAAGACAGCAACAAATAAGACTGACCAAAAAGAGGTAAGACAGTTCCTATGGTTAGTTGGATATTATCAAGGTTTAATTATTCAGACCTCATCAGTCTGCTGACTGACCTAATGTTGAGGCAGCTCTCTATATGAAGGCTCTTTACAATGATATACTGTACACTGCTCCAGTACAATGCAGAAAGATAGCAACCTGTCATTGGTTAATTCAATCACAGGCTGGCCTGTGTTAGGCAGTGGGGATATGTAGTAGTACAGTATATATTATAGTGTCAGTGCAGCAATGATACCGTACACTTGGATCTGTAGTATTCTCTGCGCAGTAAATATCCCACTTGTTATGTAAAGGACAGCATACATATATTGTGATCTTTTATTATGTTGGATGCCCTATTCCCAACTAATAGATTAACATCCCATAGGCCTCCTGCCTTATCCCAAGCCCATAATGTGACATAAATGTCTATCACTTTTCATGTGGCAATTTTTTTCCTGTTAACACAATGTTCCTCTGACAGTTTGTATTATATTGATTGCTGAAATAGTGCCTTGTTTATTTTACAAATGTGTATATTCATGTTCTCATGACATATTTTTTTGCTTCTTCAGCATTATATCCATACATCATTATATCCCTGTGGTATTGTGGATGCATTACTTGTTGTGATTCCACACCCAAATCTAAAGCTGGCATGCTATGTTTTTCTTTTTTCCATGATGAAGTTAATGCCTTTACTTATTCATTTCACTTAATAAGCATACATAATGACTTGCCAACTGCACAAAGGTTAACATTTGCAGATGAAAAGGTTAATGTATGATCTGTGTAGATTATTTTGGGTAAAGGCACACACCATCTGTGGCAGTCAACTGCATCAAGGAGTCCATGCATCATAACTCATCATTAAGCTCCAGCTGTATAATTTATGCTCTCACCAACTGGAAATTTGAATGTTCCTGTTGTGAGTGTGCGTAATAAGTAGCACAGCTGTGAAAATATTTTACTCTGAACCCACATATAGCACATAGTATCACTGAATATAATTCCATCACACCCATGACTAGAGAAAATGTTTTTAAAATATCATCTGTTATTCACTTCACAAGTTTCACAAGTCTTGTTCTACTTACGCAGAAATTATTGAGATCAGACAGGCTTGCCTGCAGCCATGTGACACGAATAAAAATGTCTTGGTTCAGTTGAGTTCTTGCTAGCAAACAGAGATTATTTCTGTTCAAGCATGTGATAGAGGTCAGTGACATGCTGCTGGAGTCGTAACATCCACAGATCAGGCTGATATGTGACTCTCAGATGACATCTGCATCATGGGCATAGAAAGGAGAAATGAGCAGCCTTAAAGCTGTTATCATGGACACCTCCTAGAGAGGACTGGTGTTTGCGTTTAGATCGATGTTTCCCAGTGCTGCAAAATGAGATCAAGATTGAAGGATGCTTTATTGTGATTTTCAGCTACTGTGGAACATCTTTCAGTTCCTATCTGCACCCTCCTTCCCTGCCTCACATGCTGTTGTCATTTATCTCCCTTTTGCTGTTGTGTATTAAGATATGTGTATATGTGTGTTTTAGGTGATGTCTCCATGTCCTCTTTCTGGTTTGAGTCTGTCATTTTGCAATAGCAAATATCATTTGGAATCAGTCTGAATGATTGATGTTTGCTGAATGTGACAGATCTGTTTATCTTCATCAGTGTATGTGGTAGTGTGTAATTGCATCAAGAATAACATCCTTGCTTTTGACTATTTGTCGTCCAGCATTGGCACAGACATACACACAAACACACTGAGAACAACACTGAGCACACTCTGCATTTGACATGGCTAGGGTTCACAAAGATTAGATTTGAATTTATGAAGATTGGTTCACCTGGGTCGGTGGCGTAATCTATGCTGTTGTAGTATTTCACATGTGGCCCCCTCATCTCCAAGCAGTCCAAGGGCCTCCGTATTTCACCATGACAATGTAATCACAGCTTCACATTAAAAAGTCATTATTGTTTAGAATGGAGGCCTCGTCCAGAAAAACACTGCCTATAAAATCTCTTAGCCTTTGTCTCTCAGAGCACTTGTTTACTCAAGAACACAAGCACAGGTGATTTAAATGGGCAGCTTACACCGCAGTTGGTTTGTGAAAGGATGGTTTTTCTCATATGCCTATACACACTCTTCTAGGCATTATACAAGCATGTATGCTTCACACAGATTTTCCAGGCTACACTAAAAGATATGATCTCAGATGTCTAGAATTCATACATCTCTAACAGTCTGTTTTTGAAGAAATGTAAATTAATTAATTAATTAGTTTATTTATTTATCTTTTGCAGACCATTTTATCTTTGGTAGACTATTAGATGCTCAAGTAAAATAATTAGCAAATATTCAATGTATTCAATGTAAAATTAGATAAGTGGTATAACTAAACCATATGTGAGGGTAAATGCTTATAACCTTAAATCAAATGTAGGCTGCTGCCCTAATTGGTGGGTTTCTATTCAAGAATATACTGTATGGTGGCTCCTGAGTGGCAAAACAGAAAAATGTTCACCCTGTCGTCAGGAAATTAAGTTTGAATCACAATGACTGGGAGCTAAGAGAGCAAAATTGACCATGTTCTCTGGGTGGGCAGGATGGCATAATTACTCTCCTCTGTCAATCACAACAACACTAAACGATTGTGAACTGTGTTAACTGTATAGTATACAGGATAAAAAATCTTTAAAATCTCTTCTGATTCAGTTGAATTTTACAAATTAAACTAATTGGCCTGCTATCCATAGGGCAATTCCTTTTTTGATACTTTGATACATCACCTCAAAACTCGACCATGTATCTTCACAGATTCAGAATCCTCACCATTCTACAAGTAAGCCCTAATCTAACAATTGAACCCACTCTCCAGACCTAAGGTATTAAAGCAACAATCCTATTGGTTTTATTGCTTAGCAGTATGAAGCTGAACCTTTCATGGAGACTGAGATCAAGGGTCATTGTCCTTGACTCTCCAGCTCTGCTGTGGCTCAGAGCATCTCTGTGGCGTCCAGATACCAGTGGACACTGAGGATCCTATGGTGAGTAATGGTTGATTTATTGGCTGTTTCTGAGGGGATGGCACATGGGGTATACTTATGTATTAAGGAATATTAATATTCCTTAATATTATATATTAAGGCTGCTGAGTGAAATTAGGGCTGAGGTGGTTAGGCTGGAATCTGACAGAGAAAGGACACTGTACTGGAATATTCTCTAGGTATAGATCTCCATGTGTTGATCTCACTCCCTCTTGCCTGCTCTTTTTCCAGGCAAATCAATATTGATTTTTTATGTACCTGAATCTCTTATGAAGTTAGATTTTTTTTTCTAAAGTCAATAAATTCCCAATTGGTTGCATCATTGCCTCCTCAGTCTAATCATGCCCTGAAAACACTAGAACTCCCAGGCCAAGAGGATATTAGTCTCACATACACTATTGATCGTACGCTGTTTGTCTTATTAGTCTTGTCAGTATTCTGTCAGTGCAGTCTGGAAAGGGGTTCTCATATGAGACTTATAGAGAATATATTGCCATTACAGTACCAGACCGATTTCTAAAGACCTGAATGAAGTATAACTGGAGGTGACAAGGTTTCTTTTCCTGTTCTTTTTTTTTTTGTTTTTTTTTTTTGAAAAACTGGTAAAAATGGGTTGAATAGAATAAATCAGTAGCAGGTTTTGAGTGAGCCAGATCTAGGACTAACGTGTAATGAATTACCAAGTAATAGCAATCAGTTGAAACATAAGAGCTTTTTTTTTTTGCTTAGTATTCACTTACTATTTGCATTACTCCTTCTGATTAATTCCACTTGCTTGGGTTTTGTCGTGCTCCAACTCCATTTCATTTTTAGATTTACTGCTGTTCAGGAAGGACAGAGGCAAAACCCAAGCCTGTTTGATCACTCTTTACATACTGATTTACAATCCACAATTTAATTATGTTACAGCATGATGTGGTGTTAGGTAGCTGCTCAGAGGTTGGGGGTGGACATTCCCGGTAACCAAACCTTCACTTCTCTCCCTGGAAGAGCCAGGTTCAGGCCAAACAGAAGCCTCTCTGAAAATCACCCAAGCAGGTTTGACTGATGCATGTTTATATTTATATAATTACTGAAGCATTATTTAATGTAACTCTATATGGAACCAATGGCAACTCATACATATAAAAAAAATATGTACATGTAACTTATAAGAGAGACATTTAATGTAGTACATACTGTATGTCATCAATAGTCATGGAAGAATGGATCATTTCCAGGGCAAGCCTACCAACATTCAACTCACCAGCCTACAACTTTTGATCTTGATTGACAGTTCCAGCAATTCTGTATATGGCCTTAAATAACACCTTATGAATTATAGAATAAAATATATTTTTACAATGTGTTTGATAGATATTACATTAGAATGTGACCCACTGGGAATGAATGCAGCCTTGAATAGAATATTTGTTTATTTCTATTTACACAATATGTTATGCATATGGTTGAAGATGTACAAGGTGAAATGCAGCTGAACATTTTGAAGCCTGAGTGGGAATGTTTATTCAGATGGGACAGGGTGTTTGCTTGCTTCGATGTGACAAACAGCATTTGTAGAATCACATGTTATCTTGTAGTAGCAATGACAAGTCACACATGCAGACTGCAAAGACGTGAAAAGAAAAATGTGCTTTTGTTTACTGTCTCCTTTAAATTAAATTCTTGATTTATTGCATAATTGAAATGCTATTTACAGTACATTTAGAGGGATGTTTATGACCATGGAGATCAATCAAGACTATTAAATTTTGTTAATGAGATTTGCATTATGAAATCAAGAAGGAAGGATTCATGGGTTTTCAGGGAATGATTGAAAATACAATATACCATACCACCATCAATGCTGAAATAATTATAGAGCCAAACAACCTCAAAAATAAAAATAATTTTAAAAAGATCAGAGGATCATTAATATAATTTATTGATAAAAATGTCTATTCTCCATTTTAACATTCTTCTTCTTTCACTGTTTGTCATGAATGCGGAGATGGAGGCGGATGCTGGTCAATTATCTAGTTTGTCTAATCTCCATTTTAACATTCTTCTTCTTTCACTCTTTGTCATGAATGCAGAGAGGGAGGTGGATGCATGTGCAGATTCAAAGCTTAATAAAAGTACAGGCAAAACACAAAAGACACTAAGCATATGTGAACAGGGAAACAAACATAAACCAAGACCTAGAAGAAGAGAGAGCATAAGATGACAACATTAATTAAAACAAAGCCAGATCCAGTGCTATACAAATCATGACTTAAATACACACAGGTGCTCGTTAACCAGGTGAGATTTAGGTGCGGTTGGTCACGTGACCGTGATGCAGAGGTGCAGTGGCTGCTGGGAATTAAAGTCTATGGTTCCCTCTGGAGATTCAAAACAGTTTTCTTTTTTCCCTTTTTTTCTTAGTCATATTTTGTATATGCTTTGTATGTATGTTGTATTATATATTGATATAGAGATTTTTATCTCTATAGAGATTATTATCAGCCCATCTTCAGGACTGGACCACTGCCATATCCTACCCCAGTTAGCAGGATCTTTTTTATCAGTGTAAATTCAGTAATGAATTCTGGGAGTGATCTCACAGCGAGGGCCAATCTTATCCAGATTGTCTTCATGTTCCTGCTTCTGCCTCATTCTTTAAATCAATATTAGGCCAGAATTTCCTATGCTTCATTCTTTTTCTCTAATTACTGGAGTCCTGTAGAGCAGACAGAATAAAATGGGCTTATTTATATACCAAAGACCTCACTGAATCTGATAACTACATTATACCTTCTCACCAGTTTGGGGACAAAAGAAAATGAGCTAAAACTCTCATAAACATGCAATGTTTTCAAAGGGTGGCTGTGTATATATTAACAGTTAATTAATTATTCATACATGTAGTTTTCTCTAATTTATTTAAATTTTTTTGAGAACTTGGGATGCTAGTCTTCAGCAGTGTTTAGTGCTAGTGTTTAAGATGAAAAAAAAGATTTTTAATGTTAATATCTAAAGGCTTCTGGTAGATGGGGTATAAATTGTGGAAGCACTGAAACACTGAATTAACCACAAGGCTGAATTTCATTTTGTGATATACCAAAAGCACTGTCGGAAACATGCCGTTTGAAATCTGATGTTCTTGCTTTATTCGAATTTGTATAAAGCTTGTCATCAAGTTATGTTGAAATATATGTTAACATTTAATTTGAAGGGTACCTATATAGTGTCACGTATTTTACGTAATGAAGGTTAGGATGGATGCAAGTGCAGATAAGAGTTTATTTAGAGAGAGACAGGCAGACAAATCCAAAAATGTATAAGTATTGTCTATAAATCTTTAATAAAGATTGTGTCAAAACTAGTGAGGTGACATAACAGAACACCTTTGTCTTGACATAAAAGAGAAACATTTCATGAATATGGATTGACTACTCAAGTATTTATACTGAGTATTTATACAGTATTTATCTTGAGATTTCTTACCATGTTTTTACTAAAAGCACATTCATGACACTTCAAATACATAGGGCTTCAAAACAGTGTTATAAATGAAAATTTGAGTATCCCATTTATTTTGAGGGGAAAAAATGGCTGTCAGATGTGCAATTAATCAATTAATTAAGTTATAAGCAGCTGATTAAGAAAAATTATATACATTTAAAAATTTAATAAATAATATTTTTATTGGAATAATGCTTAATCGCTTTGATGCATCAGTACTTTTTGACATATAGCATTCAATTTAGAGCATTCAATTTACTTTTTGACATATAGAGCATTCGTATGTCTTTAAGAAGTAGATACTATAAATACACTTTCCAAAAGGTAAGATGACTGATGGGAGGTTGATTTTACAATTCTTTGTAGACTTCATGTAAAAACCATAATGAACTTTTTTTTACTTTCACACTATCCGTTGTTACCCAGATGAGGATGGGTTCTCTTTTGAGTCTGGTTCCTCTCAAGGTTTCTTCCTCATATCATCTTAGGGAGTTTTTCCTTGCCACCATCGCCACCGGCTTTCTCATTAGGGATAAATTCACACATTTAAAATCTGTATCCTGTGTTTATCTGTTTCTGTAATGCTGCTTTGAGACAATGTCCATTGTTAAAAGCACTATACAAATAAAATTGAATTGAATTGAATGTGTGTGATGAATTAGTGAAGACAAAATAATAACACAAAGTTAAAAAACCAAACCAAAACCAAGTAGTCCATACTGATAATTGAGGGTTCTTCTCTCTACCATCTCACTGGCTTTGACCTAAAACTTATATAATCATTTACTATTACTTTAATAATAAAAATTAATATTAAAATAAGATGGCTCCCTTTTTATAAATCCAAATTAATAATAAATAAAATTCTTACAAATGTGTCACTTGGTAAGCCAAGCTGATATTCCTAATTAGGCCATCACATCACCATATTCAGTCATCTCTACACAAGCTTTGTGGACCCATGCTGCTAATTATTATTTCAATGATTATAACTGAAGACTGCATGGTCCCATGGAGAAAAGGGCAAGCTAACGATTCATTTATTCAGGGGAAATGCCTTATGTCTTTCATAATAATTTTAACATCTCTATGGGGGAGCACTATTGTCATTCTTTTTGGTGTGCTTGGACATGGTATCATTACTCCCCTGCTTTCTAATTAACCTTTCATATGTTCCTTAATCAGCTCTATCTGCCACCCAAGCAGCTGCTAGATTAGCGAAGAGTGACTTGGCATTAATGGACTAGGATGCTGAGAAATAGGGGAGAAGAAATGGAGCGAGATGGAGAGACACAGCAATGCAATGCAAGCAAGAATTACACCAAACATGGCTCCATCTAAGGAACTTTGTCATTTCTGAAACAGGCAATTACAGGTGTGCTGGTCATGTACAGACAGTGGCAGCACAAGATCAGATTAGAAACTGCTCATGGTGCTTTCTAAGGGGAATTTACGATAATCTGTTTATCTGCCTACTGGTGTTTTTATTCAATAAAGCAAGGTGACAGATATGAATGAACTCTCTTTTTAATATCAGCAATGCCACTAATGCCTAGGTGCTAGGTTATAGGGAGGTTATTGGTAGACAAGAGAGTTCTAAGAGAGTTCTAACTATATATATAATATATCAAGTTCGAACTGAATCTACTATGAAATCTGTTTCCTTTTGCTCCTTCGAGAGGGCTTTCCTGATATCAGGAATAGTGTGACAGCAAAGGACACAGGCTGGATTTAAAGCAGTCTTATAAGGGGTGAATTCTACAATATAGGCAAGCTTAAGCACCCAGACAACAACCCTGAATCTAACCACTCCAATCTACTGATGATCTTATTCATTACCACCACGCATCCACACTGAATCTGCTAGCAGTTCCACTCCACATATACTGTAGACCATAAAGATTCAACAGTCAGCAACAAACTCACAGATGGTCAGTTATTTCACACAAAAAAAATTGGACACAGTCCTTTTTGCCACAAAAGTGTTGGATAAATGCAATAACTTTTTATTCATTGCTAAATTAAAATACAAAAGGTCCTGTATGTTTTGCTTGGGTGACTATGGGGCAAAAAAAAATGTGCTACGCAAAAAGTGTCACACTGTAAAACATTTCAGGTGGTTAAACTTGAGTAAACTCAACTTGAATATAATCTTTGTTTCAACTCAGAAAGTTACGTACAAGTTTTACTAGTCAAGACAATGGATTATTTTAAGTTTAATTTCTGAAAACTTATAAACTTGAGTTCAATATCCAAAACTTGCCATGGCAATTGGACTTAAAAAGAAGAAATAAGTTCACATAACTTAATGGGGGTCTTCATGCTATAAGTTAATGCTCAGTATCTTTTCCTTTTGATTTTTTGGGGGGGCTGTTAAGAAGCTGTGTTAGGTGTATTACCATGAAGTGGATCTTAACTTTAAATTATTCATAACATTTCTGCAGCAAAAAAAAGAACCTTGGCCCATTTTCTACCACAGAGTATATAAGGTAGAAAGCAGAGAGGGGGTGAGGAGTCCACGTGATCCATTGAGCCTGAAGTGGAATAACTGTCTCTGTGGAGCGATGAAATCATTGGTTTTTGAAAAGTTTGCCCAGTGTCCTTTTCCTAATCTGATCAGCATTGCTGTTGTTCATGGTGCAGCACATAGCAGTAATCACATTATAGTCTCCTGCTATCACCCTGCTGTCCATCAGCCTGCTGCCTGCTGCTCACCAGAGAACTCCACACACATTTTATTTATTTTCCTCTCACACACAGGTCAATCAGTTCATATGGCACTGGTTTCCAGATTTTCCTCATAATAGCTCTGAATGCAATTTGAGTGGACACGAAGCAAAAGTAAAGCAAATGAAAGTGACAGGAACAGCTTTCTGTGTACAGCTTTCCTCATTGAAAACTACATTTTTCTAAACATTCTCTTCTAGTCAATATATCATATGAACTAATCATGATATAGACCCAAAAGTCACACTTCAATAACCTGAAAATCTACAGTGAATCTCTTTGTTATTGCACATGGCCTGTGGAATGATGGCAGCAATGTGGCAGCATAATGTCTGCAAATGAAGGCTCACATCAGGAGCACAGCTGTGCACTGAGACAATAAGCGTCCAGTCAGCACAACAGGGATGCAGCTTTTATAAAGTCCCGCCTATCACAAATGCACCCCCCTCGTCTCCTGCCATCCCAAAACGGTCCTCTGCCCCCTCCATGCCATAATGGAGCATTTCTCCTTTCTTTCAACCTCATTTGTTTTGTGGAAGATTTTAGGTCTGTTAAACTGAAGGATGGCTTTGGGAGGAATTTGAGCTTTTTTATGTTATAGGTTATTATCTGCCTGTCACAGTGTGTGTGAAAAGGCGAGTGATAACAGTGATGTCTCTGTTGCTTCAGCGCCTGTGTCCTGCAGTGCAGTCTATCAGGATGATGGGATAGAGGAGGTGAAACAAAAGACAGCGCGTTTGTGGCACAGCCATAACATTCACTTCTCAAAGACACTGAGATATCGTGGCAGTTTAGCTGCTCAGAGGTAATTGCATGGATGTGTATGGGCTATTATAAAGCCTGAGGTGTAATCCCTCTCACATCACTTCAACATGTATAAGAATGACATCCCTCAGTGCCTCTCCCATCTCACCTTCTTTAAAGTACATGGTA
The DNA here is from genome assembly GCF_001660625.3 of Ictalurus punctatus. NCBI lineage: Eukaryota > Metazoa > Chordata > Actinopteri > Siluriformes > Ictaluridae > Ictalurus > Ictalurus punctatus. Next base: position 17,116,878 of record NC_030424.2, on the reverse strand, counting down.
CAGTGATATTCCTAGCATTCCAGTGTGTGTGTGCGTGTGTGTGTGTGTGTGTGTGTGTGTGTGTGTGTGTGTGTGTGTGTGTGTGTGTGTGTGTGTGTGTGTGTGTGTGTGTGAGAGAGAGAGAGAGAGAGAGAGAGAGAGAGAGAGAGAGTATTTGTGGAAATTGTATCACATCCTCCACTCCATTCCACTTATACCACAATTTTATTTTTATTTTATTTCTCCAGTACCATGTACATTTCAAAGAAAGTGCCTTTTAGAGCACATCTATCACAGTCCTATCTATGTGCTCCACAGTTAACATCCTGGATAAATGTATGGATTTGCATTTTCATCTTCTACAATATGACAATCAGGCAGGGGCTTTTCAGGGCTTTCAGAATTTTCAGTGCAAATGAACTCCACCTTTCTGATAAGAATTCAGTATACACAGTATCTTATGAACCTGCATGAAGAAAACTGCATTCTTGGTATTCATTACATGCTCCCCAATATTATCCAAGTTTTTCTTTGTTCACTGGTCAGTATGATTGGAAAATTCTACACAGTGAATATGAAGAAGAGGTGTACTGTGTAATCAATAGCCCAGGCAATTCATATAGAGATGTACTCTATTAAAAAAGAGTCATTTTCCTTAATGGGATTTCTTTCTAAATAGTATCCACTTGATAATATTATTACTTTTAACTTTCATAACTTTCAATTAGTGCAGAAGTGTCATTGAAGTGTCAATTAAAGGTAATCCACTCCCACCATTTGTGCCAAGCGTGGTCTGAATTTCTTTACGATGGATCTCACTTGGACTGCTAGGCAGTACTGTGGCGATATGATCACTCTGAGATAAAGATTCCTTTAAATGCTTAGTCAATATACTTTCCTGCTTTAAAAAAGTAAATAATTTTTAAAGCCTATTGTGAAGGACTTACCAATCCTGGGAGGAAACCATGAGTTTACGTTGAATAGAATGACAATGACCTATGTACAATGGTTCATAATATAACTTTGTAACATGAGGTGGCTCTATCATAAAAATAAGACTGCTTTCCATTTAAAGCAGACTTTTGCTGGGCCACTATCTATACTCCTACACAATAGAGGGAAACCTGGAGAGATGGAAACCTTTTATGCTATGTGTCATTATGATATACAGTGGCATTTCTGTGCTGCCTGCTAAGTAAACTTATTAAGCCATTGTCACAGCTTAACCAGTGAGGTAAATCATCCAGGAAGCAATGAGGCTTCCTGCGATGTAACAAATAGACTGGACATGCAATACCTCACTGCGATGGATGGTGTCCCATCCTAGTATTGCCTCCTTGCTATCTGTGCTTCCCATGATAGTCTTAGTATCCACTGCAAAGTAGTTGCTGAAAATGAATTAATGAATGAATGAATTATGTGAATAATGTAATACCCAATTTAAACAAGTTGTAGATTATAAAAGCACAAAAAAGTATTCATTTGGTATTCCAGTTAAAGGTATGACAAAAGCATAAACTGTAATGTACCAGTTTTCACCTTTATTTAATAAGCTGTGATAAAGAGACACTATAAAGGTATTCTTTCAAATTTCAAGAAGCATTAAATTGTAACAGGTTTCAGGCTGGAACCTGATGCTCTGGTTTCAGCTGAGGAGTCTGCCCTCTTCATGTCAAGAAAGAACGAAACTAAGCAAGAATGTTATTCATTCATTCATTTTCAGTAACTGTTTTATGGTATTAAGGGAGTGCAGTGCAACTGGGCCTTTAACATGATGCTTTTAAAATACATTACCCATTCAAACAGGAAATGGTGCTCATTTATAATCATTACAACTAATGTTGTTTTTGCCAAGCATCTGAAGAAGGTGCAGTACATCGTTGTATCCATAATTTGCATCCTGCCACCATCTCCACATCTCTTGCTAACTTTCTTTCAGTTTGACAATAATTAGTTATTCTCTTTCTCAAATATGACAGTTGTGGCCTATTGTTGTGACAGAATCCTATTCTATCTGCCTGTGCTTTTTACCAGAATGGAGGGGCACACTTTATTTCCTCATATTATAAGTTTAGTTCACATGGGGCCTGAGGCAAAGTGCACATTTCTCACTGCACTATTACAAGCTCCCCAGCTGACCAAGAGCTACATTTCCACATTCCCACTATTTCATGGTGGTGTTAGATGAGAGACTCACAGCATGGTTCATACAATGCTATAGTTGATTCTGTCTAGCTGCAGTAATAGCATTTGAGCTTCCTCCTGTAATGTCCATTCAGCCTTGTGCCTTATAGCATCATGTGACCTCAGAAGGAGGAATGCAATTATAGGGAAAGGTATTTTCCTGGGGTGGCCTAGATGTTCACATTTTATTTCTGTCTCTCTCTTCTCTCTCTTTCTTTCTCTCTGAATCATGGTAAGTATATAGCAAAGTATACAATAAATAGTATATATATAGTATGTTTTAACTAGACTAGAGCAGTATCATTCTAATCGGTTTGATATTAAACAAGTAAAAGTGAGTCTTGATGTCTTAAAACATGTCTGAGTGTCTTAAAATGTCAAAATATAGAGTGAAAAACTGGCCCAAATCAGTACTTAAATGTGCATGAAATTTTAGAATAACCATATTTTCTGAAATTGGAAAACCAAATAACATGAGCCTCTAGTGACCAAACTAATATTGTGTGATAATTATCATGGATTTTACAATATGCTGAGCACATTTTTTTCCTAAAGGAGAATCTGTCAGCATTCCCATGGATGGAATTGGCCTTTTATGAGCTCTCAGTAAAATTGTCTTTTATAACAGTTATCTATATAAAATGAAGTGCCATTCATGTTAATTGTTTTCATTTGAAATGACACTATAGAAAGAGACTGGACTTCAAGGAAACAGCAGCCTTTATGAGGAGATGAAATTGCTATTCAGATTTCCATAAATAATATACTTGAATAGGGATTGATATGTATTGACATTGAGGTGTCTTCACTTGTTTCATAAGGAAGCTAGAACATATGTACAGATGGTAATTAACAAAAGCTACTGGATGATCAAACCCATCTTTTAACTTGATCACACACACCAATAATTTAATTAACACATTCATAGGAGCAGCTGTGTAAAATGAATAGATGTCATATAGGGAGGTGCTTTTTTTGTTTTTGTTTTTTACTGACAATCATTTCCATAACACTACTCTCTCTAAATTCATATCCATGGTTTAGCTACATTTTAAATCAAAATTGCTTTAAAATGGTCAAAATGTGACCATGATGTGAAGAATAGACAGGGGAAATGAAGAGCACTTTGCAACACTTCTCCACCCAGATGTTTTTCCCATCTGTGAACCTTGCAAAATACACTTTGAATTATAATGAACCATGGCAACATAGATTTCCTACAAATGAGGACTGTGTGGAAAGCTTTGACCTAAACCCACCCATAGCACTAAATGTAAACACATTTGATACATGAGATCATTGCCTGGTGGTGATTCTATTAATTTATGGACAAAACTCCACTTGATTATTCCTCCTGAGTTTTTTCCATGAGAGAGACACCAAGAGGAGTATCATGTCCAACCTGAAGATGCATTTCGCAGGAAGTGTTGCATTCAGCCTTTCTTTGTTCTCCACTACACAAATCACAAGATTTCCCAAGGGAATGCACTGCTGTCCTCATCTATATTTTACTGCTGTCTGTAGCCTACAGAAACTAAAAATGGGATATTCTAGTTGTAGTCTTTCTTGTGAATATAAATATGTTGTTTCTATAGTGCACTGGCGAAAACAATGCTATTTAATTCAATAAACAATAGCAATGCATAGTGTTTTTTATTTAGTGTAACAGGATGTACATGTGAAGTATTAATTGAATTAGTGGCATTTGGTAAAGTATTGGTGCATATTACCTGAGTATCAAAACAGCTTCAGTATCTTGGTTTCTTGACTCACAAACGTATTTTGGCTTCAGTATTTGGATGATATTTTGCCACCATCATAGATTACCGCTCAACAGCTAAACATGTTCACTAATATCCCACACTTGCAAATTTTGCATTTGGTATTCTTGCTTCAGAGCAGTTTTCCCTGTTGCACTATTAATATTAACTGGAACAGGAGGCTGTACCTCCTGAAATCAAAAATGAGCACCCCCACCCCACCCCACCCCGCTTTTTGGATACCTTTATAGAATAAGCAAAAACTAAACAGTTCATACATCTCATTTAATGTCCCATGTATTATATTTTGTAGTCTTGTAGCAGGAAGCTATGCATACAGATAATTTGCCACGGTTTCAATTCTACCCATTTTGATTTCTACGTGTAATTTTTAATATGATAAAATGTAAAAGGAACATTGAAAAACTTAAATCCTATTTCAATTTTCACCACGAGCAACACAAAAGGCAAGAGAGTCAGCAACAGATACTGACATGACAAGAATGGATGGCAGATTCCATTTTTATGATGCCAGGAAATCCAGACACTACAGCAGAAATACAGTAATAGTATTCACTCAATTACAGAACTACAACACTGTTTCCTATTCACCGCTCTACCCCATCCATCAATGGAATGGGACCATAACAGGATTACCAGTGGCCAGATATTATTTGGGTGGTAGGCAGCAGGGACACTGACATTGGAGTGGTACTGGTATGAGGCATAGCAGAGTTGTTGTAGTTTTTTAAGTGTTATGAACACTTATTGAACACACTTGCTATGAACATTACAGGTGTACATTCAGAGACTATAACTCACGTTTGGTGTTAACTGTTTCTAGATCTCCAGCAGTGTCTGTTTCCGATCTCAGGACTGCTGCTGACTAGCGAATTTTGGTAGCTAGACTGTTCTCAGTAGGGAGATACCATATCAGAACAATACACACTACCATGTCACTACTATGTCAGTATCACTGCTGCACTGAAGCTGGTCTATTACCTAAATAATAGCTGGTCAGTGGTGGTCCTCTGGTGGCCCCTTTCCAGTGATGGATGGGGTAGACAATGATCTGTAGCAACAGATGAGCTACAATCAGTAGGCCATGTTACTGTCACAAATCCCTTCAGAGCATGCCTTTCACTGCACAATATGTATAACCCATGCTCTTACCGTGATATGTTTTGGTTTTACTTCTTGGTCTTGTCTCCACCCGAGTGGAGACAATAACTGGGTCACCCAATTGTGTCCATCTGTTTTCTGTTTAGTCTTTGATTATTGTTCCCTTCTTTGTGTTTGTATGGTTGCAAAGTTTCGTCACTGAATGTGTATTTCTGAGACTGTGTTCCCTTGTTTATGATTTTTTTTTTCTTTGTTTGTGTTTTATTTTTTTGTCTGATTATCTGATGCTAGATGCCTGTGCTTGATATAATGCTATGGATTATGACAATGATTACAGGTTTGCCCCTAATAAGCATAATGAGTTTATGTACTTGCAGTCTGCCTCTTACCACACATTACAGTTACCCATGCATAGTGAGGAGTTAATACCAAAATTGTTCACATAAGTATTCTGACCACAGATATAACTACAGACAGTTGCATGGGATTTGCATGTCTGGTAGAGGGTGTTTAAAGCAGAGGCGTGTCTCAGTTACACAGAATTTTAGTGTAAGGGCCCATATTCTTTGATATCAGCTCAAGATTGGAGCAGTATTACATTTTTAGGTAACCACAATATGTCATGCTGAAATATTTATTTTGTAGTGTAAATACATTCAAAAAACTATGGAGTGCCATTCAAGCCCAATATCAAAGGTGTATCAAAAAACACTATTTTTATTCAATTAAAATTGTAAAAAAAAAAACAAATTGCTTATATTGTATGTGCACATTACAGTTTCATGACCTTAATTCAGTATCTCATAACTACATTATGTTGTGCATGCAATTAACTTTCTGTGAAAAATATAGAACAATTAAATGCAAAATAATAAGATGTGCTGGACCAAGTGTTACTTTATAAGCTTCTGTAATGAGAGTGGAAGCCATGTTGTTAAATGAAACCAAATTTGCAATGATTAATGATATGACTACAACTAGAATGATTCATGCAGCAATATATTGCCAATATACTAGACTCTTTTTAGATGTTTATTTCAATGTTTGTCATCTTCTCATTCTCATATATCATCATATTGGTCTCTTACTTTTTATCTTTAAATTGTCTCATTTCCAAACACAATACACAACAGTCTCTAGAGTTTACACAGAATGGTGTGAAAAACAAAAAACATTATGTGAAGAAAGGGTCTGCAGAATGAAACACTTTGTTGATCAGAGAGATCAGAGGAGAATGATCAGACTGGTCTGAGCTGAGAGGATGTCTATAGTAAATACAACAGTGGTGAGCAGAAAAACAATCTCAGAATGTACAACTTGCCAAACTGGACAGCTGAATTCTGGAAAAAGACCAGGTGATATTTTTTTTTCTAATATATTGCTGTCCAGTCTGGCTGAGTCTGTGCCCATGATAGCCTCAGATTCCTGTACTTGGCTGGCTGGAGTAGAACCCAATGTGGTTGTTGCAGCCCATCCACCTCAAGGTTCAATGTGTTGTGCATGCTGAGATGCATTTCTGTTCACCACGGTTGTAAAAAGCAATTATATGAGTTGCTATATACTTCCTGGCAGCCTGAACCAATTTTTTTGCCATGAAATGCCATGAAATTAATGGTTTTAAGACTGATACAGTTGATATATTTTACCTTTTTTTTACTTTTCATCAAGCAAACTAAAGTTCTGTCATCTCCTTGACAAAGACAAAATCTTTAATTAAAAGTACTGCTGCAGGTACCCACTAGCACTAGATCCAATGGTCTAAACAGGAAATGGGGCAGAGAGCCTTTTAGCAAATTCCTAATGAAGTAAAGTGTAATGCTGGAAATCAATAATTTTCATAGGTTATACTGACACTGTGTTATAAGGTGGTGACAAAATATCGACACTTCGCTTCTAAAAGTTGACACATTTGTATTCCCTTGTCTGTTTCCATTTCCATAAAGGCAGATCTATAATGTGCTTGTCTCACAAGTGTTAAATCATAAAAGTCAGTGTAATGGAAAATGAAATTAAATAGCAGAAACTACAGGATCAATAAACATTATTTTCCATTGCCCAGGTTAATGTCATATCCTGATACCTCAGCTGTCCTACTGAACAAGCCTCCGGTCAAACAATTTTAAATGTGAAATTTACTGTATATTTTGTGGCTAACAAGTCCTCAAGTGCCTCTGTGTCCTGGGAAAACACTGATGAAATTCTCTGCTTGATTAAATTTAATAGCCCAACTATCTTCACTCGAGGATACCGGAACAATAGTGAGGGCCAATGAGTAGGAGGAGAGTTGATGATGAGAACACAAACATTTGCAGCATTTATAGCGTTCCATGAACAGATGGTGCTGCCAAGCCTTCACCTTTAACCTCTGCTTATTGACTTACTACAGCACTGTACCAGCTTTTGAAATGAACACACACACACACACACAGAGTTTGTGGGGCGTGAAGTTGGATGCTGGTCATAAGAGTGTCCAAGAATCAAGTGAGACAGTTAACCTTTTGTGCTTACTGAGAAAAGGCCTCTGTAAATGTAACCACAGGGCATTATTTTCATAGCAGAAGACTTTAATCATATGACTAGATTAAAATAAGGATTTCAATACGCTCTGTCCTCCAACTTTGATATTTTATGCAGCCTAGCAGCATGTTTCAGAAATGTAATTAGGTTCCAGGTCTAACATTTATGGATTTTGTTTTAGCCTCATAAAAAGGCACTCATCATGCATCACATATTATTTCAGAGAATTTTTGATTATGGAGACTGAAAATCAGAAACAGAGGAATGTGTGGAAATATATTTGGATATGAGGTTAGAATCAACAAGATGAGAACACACCTGAATATGCCAACAAATCTTTAGGGAAAATAAATTAGAAACAAATTTCCTTAAAATACATACATACATACATACATACATACATACATACATACATACATACATACATACATACATACATACATACATACATTCTGAAGGGGTGTATTGCTTCAGTTTTGGGAAATTTTACCCAATACCCATATAAATAAACTTCCAGTGGGCATATTTGTGTATAACAGAATGTGTATTATTTACAGAATGTATCATTTATATTCTATTTTATATTTATACATCAAACCATTTCAAGGATCACATTATCATAGTTCAAACCTAAGTTTTATTATTATTCTTAGTTTAATTCTAATTTGATTTGTGCTCATTTATTCATCTTCAGAAACCACTTTTTTTCCCTATGGAGTCAGTACACACACACACACACACACACACACACACACACACACACACACACACACAATTTATAGTCAGTAATCCAACTAGCAGCACATTTTGGACAATGGGAGGAAACTGGAGAACCTGGAGGAAACCCACACAGACATTAACCTGAGCTCAGGACCAAACCAGGGATCTTGGAACTGTGAGGGTGCAACACTATCTGGTGCATCACCGTTCAATTTGTTTTACATTTAATTTTGCCTAATGCCTAATCCATCTATTACAGGTTCCCAAAAATATTGCAGTCAATGATGCTTTTGAATACATTCTATGAGTCCCCTCAGTATACATTTATTGTTTTGTTTTTTAAATAATTCAACTACTCAAATATTAGTCTCATTATTTAAACATGTCCAATAATATATTGGCTAATAATAAATACTGTAAGTAAAATAAAAAATTATATTATCTAATTGATTGTCACAATTATTTGTCAGTGTTAGTTAAAACAAACACATGCAATATTGTCAGTGTCAAAATGAAGTCCTATTTTGTGTGTGCATTCACACAATGCATTGTCTATATTTTCCCTAAAAGCAAATACATGAGTGTGGCAGTGTTTGAACAGTTGGACTGTTCTCTCAGATTGCTTCCAAACATCTTGCAATCAGAGCCGAGAAATTTACCCCAAGCTACAGAACCATTATTGGAGTCCAATTGCAATGTGAGCTAATTCCCTTAGCAATTGAACTGCTCTCATATGCAAGAGGCAAGAACAGTTTAAGAGTGTTACCTCTTGAATGCTTCTATCTAAAACTCATTTATCAAAGCAAATGCATTGGAATACGATGGGCTGGGGTAATTCAGTGAAATGGGCTGAAGCTATGGGAGAATCTATGTTCTTAAGTGATGCACAATTTAAAACTGCTAAATGTACAATTTTCTCATGGCTGTTAGTGCCAAGCAATACACATTCAAAGAGAAATCATGGCTACATCAAAAACTCCACTCTACACACTAAATAGGATACCTAATCAGCAATGGCATCATTTTGACTAACACAATATTTAGTAGAGAAGACTGTGGTTTGGGAAAGCATCCCCAGTATTCACCACTGAGGATATAATTATCTGCTGTTATCATTTCCCCTCAGATTTACAGAAGTGTTATGAGAATTAAAACTCAGTTATTCTTGCTTGATTAACTCACCCAATATAACTTATTTATAAATACATAAAGAACAGACAAGCATGAAGTACCCACCACTAGCATTATCATGCTATATAAAACAGTGTAGAAAATAAAAAAGACACAGATCCATAAATGGAAAAAAAAGCCTCAATCCCCTTAGTCTCACCCAAAAATAAGTATCCTACAGAAAAACACACCAAAAACACTCGTTATTGTGTCAATGCTAGCAAGGTAGCTAAAACAAAGATAAAATACAAAGATATGTAAATAAAATGCACACAATAACGTAAGAGAAAGCAACTGACTCACCAATTTCTCCTTAATATATGATTTAAACCCCTATAAAAACACACATAGGGTACCTATTAGCCACTAGTAGGCCTATGTTAGCACACTAACCAAGTTAGCCATAACAAGCCATGATTTTCTAACTAGCAGTTCTACAGAGAGAATAAATTGTCTCTGCATCATTCCCTAGCTTCCCACTAGATTAGAAAACAAATAAATGCTTTACCTGTTGAGCAAGAAAAAAGTTAAAACTCCACCAGACCTGAAGTTTTTTATTCTCTCACTCACATTTTGTTTCATTTTTCACTCTTATGCACATGCTTTCTTTTTGCTGATTGGCTGGCGCTCTTACCAGTCATTGTCTAGTCAGACTTTGTCCATGCCTAATGATGTTCAGCATATCTGAGTTGGTTTATATGAAGATTTCTGATCCTTACAAAGCACTTCATTAAGATCACAGGATTGTCAGGGTGACTCACAGCAGCTGGGAAATATATATATCATTTTTTTCTTCCAAAAAGAAGAACCAAACTGAGCTGAACTGGTTATTTCACTGAACCACAGGTTTAAGTCTCATACATTTACATATTGAATCACATATGTGATGTGTGAGTAAGGTCATTTCTAAAACATAATATTAAAGAGACATACAGTCTATATGATATCAACATTTCTACTAGGTTTAATAAGAACCACTAACTAGATGCCTTTTTCTTATGTCAATCCAGAAGCCAGACTGTGAAATGATGGTCTATTCTATTTTATGTATGTTTACTTTATAAGATGGTCTAATTTTTTATGACCGACTCTAATAATTACATTATTTGTATAATGATTTGCCCTGTCACAATGAAGGAGCCATCAGAGGGCTGAACTGAGGTCAGTCAGAAAAAGGGCTTTAAATAACAGCTCAAACAAGCTGCTCAGCTTCAGTGTGATCCATTCTGCATTCATTTGAGCATTCCATATCATCACAGATTTCAGACACCTGGCAGTCCTGGCAGGCGCTTGCTCGGCACATTTCAGCTCCAGCTCCAACTGGAGACACACAATCCGCTCTACACACTCAGCCTTTCATATGGCCATCATTATTTTTCCACTCAGTCAGTCTAACAGGCCAGAAGCAGACAGAGTGAGACCGCCCAACTGCACAGTAATGCAAAAGAAGGGAGAAAAGGATAGCACGAAAGCAGGGACAGAGCTGCAGGCACTGCTTTTTATCACTCAGCAGTGATGAAGCTGTGTCTTACAAATTGGGTCCTTCTAAATGTAGACTGTTCTGCATGATCGTATTCTTCATCACTTTGTAAGCATTAATAGATAGGATTAAGAGGAATGTCCTGTTCTGTGAAGCATTCATGGACACTTGACATTCATTATTTCGTTGTCTCATAGAGCTGTGTTCGAAATTTGGAACTTAGCAAGATTATGGAGAGGCTTAACATCATGGTAATAGGATTATTTTACTCACTAACCCATGCATTCTGGTTCACACTGTGATTCTCCTTAGAAAGTAAAACCACTTACAAAGAGGCACAGGTGTTTAATGATAATGATGCTGTGTCTGATGTGACCAAGATGTGACCCTTGGTGTTCTAAAGAGGTGGTATGAATGGTACTGCCAGACACCTGTGTCTCTCTTTGTCCAGTGTGAGGACATATGCCCTCATCAGCACATGCTGTATTGCTCCAAAAGCAAATAGAGATGAGGGTGTGCTTATTAGTATTGACAGGAGGATTGTGGCGGTGGAGAAATTGGGAGAGCTTAAATTAGACATTGAAGGCTCTATTGTTGTTTTTGTGATATATTGATCCTTTTGTAGCCATCTATAGCTGTGAAATAGAAGAACAGAATAGACATTAATGCAGAATATACATTTTATTTGCAAAATTCCAGCTACAATGAAAAAAGATTATTTATGAGGGGAGCTCATTAGCTTGGCCTGTATCCCAGCTTGGCATATTTGTTTTTATCTCCTTTTTCATTTTCACCTGCTTCAGCAGCTGGAACTTTTGCTGAGACATTTAGTAATCAATTTGAGATTAATAACCCATGATGATCACTTTATCTTCAGTAAAGGTCAGTTTCAAAACATGTGATGACATGCTACAAAAAGAATAGACAAATGAAGAAACACTATATTGTGAATCATTTTGAACAAAGGCAGTGAAAGTCTTTTTACCATACATATTTTTATTTTCACTGAATCCCAATGCGGGATTAAATGTCCACTAGATGAGGCTAGAGTATAGAGAATGGCATTAACAGTTTATCTGACTGTCTCAATGAAGAAATATTGAGGGTTTAGAATTAAGTTCAGTCATTACTACATTATATAATAAAAACATTGATTGCAAGTGCTATTAGTGGGATGAGGAAAGAAGAAAAAAGAATAGATGTAGTAGGAGGAAAATAGGATAAGTGAAAATAGTCAGAGGAATATCAGTAATACAAGTAAGAATAGAAGACGTAGCAGAAGGAGTATGAATAATGAAAAGGAATAATATGAGGAAGTATAGTATGTTAGTGTGTGTGTGTATATATATATATATATATATATATATATATATATATATATATATATATACATATATATATATATATACATATATATATATATATACATATATATATATATATACATATATATATATACATATATATATATATATATATATATATATATATATATATATATATATATACACACACACACACACACACACACACACACACACACACACACACACACATGCTGATAGCCAATACGAAATAATAACTTTCCAGATATGATTAAAATATGACAGATATACCAGTTTCAAACAATCACACAATCATCCATGCTGGAGAGAAAGGTGTGAATCTGATTAGGTAGCCTGTAGCACTGTAACTGTTTCAGTACTGGTTCTGGCCTCAGAGATAGCACATCCAAGCCATAACCTTGAATAGAGTAAAGTAACAAATAGCGTAAACAGGAATGCTAAATGAATGACTGACTAAGTGAACAATGACTGACCAGACAGGGGACAAGGTGAGGTATCCAAGGTCATCGTTCCACAAAACCCTCATCTAAAAAAAAAAAAAAACCCTTACTTCTCTGTCTTTTCTTGTGACATTTTCTGGAAGAAACACTGAAACATTATCACTGTCTAGTTCACTATAAGCACACTATCATTCCATTGATTTTAATCTTACAGACATGATTCCATCTATAACCTAGAAACACAGCATAAACTAATGTTACATATGCAGTGCTATCATTTATTTAAGTCAGTTTTACATAATACACAGGCCTCAATTTTTCGACCACTAGAGGCTGCTAGTGAGCACTTGAGGCCTCCAGAAATTAATAATTTTTCAACACAGTGGGGTGGATAGGATATCTTCAACATTTCATGAACCTTTCTCTTGCCATCAATACTTATAACCTGATCTTGATCTCAGGTCTATCCAAGCAGATGTCAAAATATCACTAATTGCAGGTCACTACACTAACCCAAACAAGACAACTCAAAAGTGACTGAAAGAGGACCTGTTGCAACAGAGAGGCTTCACCTGTAAATCTAACTAGAACTGTACAGTAGCAAACATACCTCTAAGCAAATGTACCTTTTGAAAACATGACATGAGACTCATTGAACTCAACAACAGACACAGTCATAACTGATGAGGTTAACGAGAAAACAATGCTGAAGTATGACCCCAAAGAGCCTTCATGGTAGAGGAGGATTCACAAAACAGTCAAAAAAATATTACTTTTTATTTCTTACATTTCCTCATGTGCCAATACTGCAACCTTATGCCTTATTTTGCATTTGCATTATAAATACAAAAAAGGGTCCAAGGTATTGTATTTGAAGTAACCAAAAGGTACAGTTATTTTTCTGTACTATATATGGATAACTTAAAAAAAAAAATCCCTCACAAATGTTCAAGCATTCACAGTCAATGCAGGACAATATGGAATTAGATTTTTGGCTAGCTGATCTTGATCGTGCTAGTAAAAAAAATCAAAACATCCAGTTAAATGACCAAAGAGTAAAGAGGAATTTGGAGATCAACAATTCATGCAGGTACCTGGGTGTGGAAGAAAATAGATCAACAAAATACTCCTACTTAGAGCTGAGTTCAAGCCACTGACACTCTAGCTATACCAGTTGTAGGATACGGCTTAACAGTTTATTCGTTGAGGACAGACTTCACAGCTATGAACTGCAAAGCCCAAAAGTTCCTCATAATTCACCCAGTCACCCAGTGGTTGACATCGAAAGCTGCATTATATGCTACACTCTTCGGGAAAAAAAGGGTACTTAAATGGTTTTTACTTAAATGGTTTTTACAAAAGGCTTACTCTGGTGAATTTTTTTTTTTTTTTTTTTTTAGCGTATTCAATTTTCCATTGGTCATCCAACAACTTTTACCTAACTGTCACTAAAATATAATGCATGTTTAGTACATTACCTTACCAACTGGACACCTGACTCACATTCATTCAGTCAGCATCAGTAACCACTTTACCACGATTGGGCATGATGCCTTTTGTTTATTTCAAGATAGCTGGCTAACTAGCTCACTTGTATGATAACACTGGTTAGCTTGACGAGTTCTTACAATTTTGTTGTTGTTGTTGTTGTTAAGCACATAACAGGATAAAATCTTTCTTGCACATGCTACAGAGTGCCATTGAACATAAATACTGATGAAGCACTTATAACCTGGACAACAATTAGGATACAGCAGGTGTAGTTATTAGAACAAAGATAACTTTTACTGAATCATACCAAATCATACTAATAAAAGAAGATTTCTAGTCCTGAGTCCCAATAATGAGCGAGTGACTGGTATCAGATCATTGATAAATCGTCATTTTGTTTTCTAAAATCTTGGAGCGAAAAAACTGTGAAACTTTGCGCACGCTTGTTTTTCCCCTCCAATCACAAAGCCTGTGAATCAGTTCCTATGACACAAGGGTACTTTAGACAGACTATTTGTGCTAGTCAAAAGACGTTTTGCTAATTGGCAACAGAGGACTAATATCACGTTCACAAAGTAAAATGGCATGTTTAAAATTGCTCAGTACCAAGAAAGGAAAAGTCGATAGTGAAAACCGCTCATTTTAAGAAGAATGGACTAGAAAGATTCGTGTTCATCCTGCCTGTGTGAAGCAGGAAGCCGACGTGCTTTATTTGTAATTAAACCGCTGCCATTGAGAAGAATGGTAACGTCAGGTGCCAGTATGAGGCCTAGCATGAAAATTTCTAACAAAACGACTCAGAACAAGTAAGAACCACAAACACCAGGTAAACTCATCATATCAAGCTACAACCAGAATAGTGATTAAAAATAATAACACAACAAGAGCAAGCAACAGAAGTTTCACGCAGCATGGCATGAGTTTTTGGCAAACACAAGAAAAGTTTGATGCTGAAATAATATGTATGAGTGCAGATACTTCATGGAAAATAAAAAGATTAAATGGAAGAGAAGATAAATCAAATTTGATCTTGTGCTTCGTGGGATGCATGAAATTTGTTTTGCTTATTTGTCCTCTGTGGACCTTCAGTTCTGTGAAATTAAGTAAGTGGACTTCCTCATGTTATGTGAAGTGGCTGTTTATGTTAGTGATCTGTCGTTCATTTTGAATGAATCTTAAATATCTTGACTCGGGAACAACGAGTTGTCTCAGTGAGTGATTCGTTCATTTTTTTGTCCGCGCATGCGCTGCAACATCCCCATAGGTTATGTACCGGAAACAGAAATGATTAGTTCATGTCTCGAGTCTTCAGGTTCGAGTCGTTCGTTCTTCCGGTGTCCGCTGCATAGACAATACACCATGCCGTACCGGAAATGTGATGAACGAATGACTCAAACCCGAAGACTCGAGACGTGAACTAATCATTTCTGTTTCGGGGGAACAGACGTGACAAAAGAAAGAACGACTCAGATCTGATGACCTAATGCTAAACTATTAATTAATCATTTCTGTTTCTCATAATTTGGCCTTGGCTGCATTAGCCTATAGTTTATTAAGTACTGGATGTGTTGGGAATTTAACATGGATCACATTAATTATATTCTGCTGAAATGAACTAAATGACTTGAAAAAAGATTCATTTTGCTGAATGAGATTCAAAGTTCCGAGTCAGTAAAATGATCCGAACTTCCCATCACTAGTTTATGGAGTTTGTTGGTCATAGGAAAGATGCCAGACTTTCTCTCTCTCTCTTTTCCTCTCTCTCTCTTTCTCTCTCTCTCTCTCTTTCTCTTTCTCTCTCTTTCTCTCTCTCTCACACACACACACTCTCTTTCTCTCTCTCTCTTTCCCACACACACACACACACACACTCTCTCTCTCTCTCTCTCTCTCTTTCTCTTTCTATCTCTCTCTCTCTCACACACTCTCTCTACCTCTTTCTCTCACACTCTGTGTGTGTGTGTGTGTGTGTGTGTGTGTGTGTGTGTGTGTGTGTGTGTGTGTGTGTGTGTGTGTGTGTGTGTTTGTTGAATACTGTTATGGGAGCAGATTACTCTACACTCAACACAAACATTTCGATGTGCATATGTCCTGGAATACTGTGCAAATGATAAATAAATTCACTTGACACATTCACAGCTACTGAATGTGTAGCCAGTCCACATACTGGCATGTTTTTTGGGAAGTGGAAGGAAACCAGATAACCCAAAGGAGACACACAAAATCATGGGGAGAACATGCACAGAAATGCCACACAGACAGTAACCCAAGCCCAGGAATGGGAGGGTGTGAATACGGAGTAAAAAGGGTCATGGGCATACCTGTATGTTACGTCCAATGGTTTGTTTCTCTCTCAGCAGATGCTGAGCAGGATAAGTGATGACTAACCTGAAGAGCTGCACTTTGTTTGCAAAGTTTTGTTACTGATCGCTGACAGTGCCAAAAGGCATAAGTAACAATAAATAAAAGCTCACATGTTCGCATTCTTACACTGACTCTGCTGTGTTCTCAAAGCAGTGTACTGATGAGACTGCTACAAACATTTTCAGTTTTGCAGAATTATAAAAACAGCACCAAACACACCTAGACCTTTTTTCTTTCTTTCTTTCTTTTTTACGCTACAAAGTTTATTTCTTCTTCCTTCTCTTATTCCCATTCCTTTTGGGCAGAAGGACACTGAAAGAGAAAGTGTGATGCTACTTATGTGTGTGTGTTTCAGAGGTACTGAGTGTGTGTTCAATAGGATTATGCAGATCGTAGATTTCGGGGTTCAATCATAGTAACCTGGCTGCTAAACATTTATCACATCAGTGTTTCTCACACATAGGTGGTACTTTGTCCCTACACCCAGATATATTGTCAACCGCCCAAGTATATTTCAGTCCATTTTATTTATTAAACCATTCTCAGACAGGTTCAGGGGTTTAATTGACAGATGATTGACAGGTGAGATTGAAAGCTGGGGAGGTGAGGTGTCAGACCTCATTATTGACAGGTGATTGCAGGTGATTAGAGAGTATGACTGTAAATAGCCTTAGCCTTGCTGTCTAAAATGTACAGTCCCCTCTGAAACTATTGGAACAACAAGGTCAATTCATTTGTTTTTGTAGTAGACTGAAGACATGTGTGTTCGAGATCAAAAGATGAATATGAGAAGAGAGTTTAAAATTTCCTGGTATTTATATGTAGATGTATTAAACAGCATAGAACATAACACATTTTGTATCAGAACACCCGATTTGTAGGCAAGCAAAAATATTGGAACATGTGACCAACAGGTGTTTCTTGTTACCCAGACACCAAATGGGTCGGCCAAGGAAAACAACAGCAGCTGGTGACAGAAACATTGTAAGAGCTGTGAAGAAAAACTTCAAAACAAAAGTCAGTGACATTACCAACAAGCTCCACAGGGCAGGGGTGAAGGTATCACAATCCACCGTTTGAAGATTTCCATGATAGAAATATAGGGGACATAATATAGAGGCCATACCACAAGATGCAATCCAATCTTTAGCAGTAAGAATCAGAAAGCCAAATTGGAATTCACAAAGAAATACAGAGATGAGACACAAAAGTTGTGGAACCAAGATTAATCTCTACCAAAGTGATAGAAAGGCCAAAGTATGGAGAAAGAAAGGATCTGCTCATGATTCAAAACATACAAGCTCATCTTTGAAACATGGTGGAGGTAGTGTGATGGCTTGGGCTTGCATGGCTTCTTCTGGTACAGGCTCACTAATATTTATTGATGATGTAACTCATGATGGTAGCAACATAATGAATTCAGAAGTTTACAGAACATTTTGTCTGCCAATTTACAGAGAAATGCATCCAAATTAATCGGGAGGAACTTTATCATGCAGCAAGACAGTGAACCAAAACACACAGCCAACTCAACAAAGCACTTTATCCGGGGTAGAAAAAGTGGAAGGTTTTAGACTGGCCAAGTCAATTACCAGACCTTAACCCAATTGAGCAGCATTTCACCTGAAATTGAGCATGCATTTCCCCTGAAGAGGAGACTGAAGGAAGAAACACTCCAAAACAAACAGCAACTGAAAGAGGCTGCAGTAAAAGCCTGGACAGGCATTACAAAAGAAGAAACCAATAATTTGGTGATGCAAGCAAGGGATATGCAACCAAATATTAAGTGCTATTTACTTTAATTTACTTCAAGGCTCATCTGTTCCTATAATTTTGCTTGCCTAAAAATTGTGTGGTTTAGATGAAAATACCAGGAAATAAAAGCTGAAATACTATACTCTCGTCTCATATCCATCTTTTGACCTCAAACCCAAATGTCTTTGGTGTATAACACAAGCAAATGAATTGGCCTTGCCGTTCCAATATTTTCAGAGGGGAATGTGTGTGTGTGTGTGTGTGTGTGTGTGTGTGTGTGTGTGTGTGTGTGTGTGTGTGTGTGTGTATACACTTGTAAAAAAAATAAGTACACCCCATGGAAATTGTTGACTTTTTTGACATATTTGGACAACCAAACATTTGATCCTCTTTGAAACAGTGCCTAGTAATAGAGGTGATACACTTTATCAAATGACACATAAAATTGACATTTTGTAGTAATTTTCACAATATAAATGAACAAAAAACAGATCAGTCACATGGATAAAGTAAGCATACCCCTACATTTATTACATCTTCAAATCCATAAAATTAGAATAAGGGTTTCAACTTTGGTTGGCAGTGAACAGAACCTGCTTAGGGAGTGCAGGTGGAACCTGTCTTATTTATACCACTCTCATATCTAGCGTCTGGTGTTCCCTATGCTATTGAGGTGTGTGGTGTTATCATGCCAAGATCTAAAGAGTTCTGTTAGGCCTTCATAAAAAGGGTTGCCTATAAGTCTGGCTAGGGATTTAAAAAGGTCTCCAAATTATTTTAAATACATCATTTCAGAAAGGAAAATCATACGGTATACCAGTTTCACAGATTTCAAACGACTGCCAATTTGTCCAGGACTGGTCGTCCCAGCAAATTCAGCCCAAGAGCAGACCGTCTGATAAAATAAAATAAAAAAGTCCCCAAAGAAGACTAAATTTTTATCTTGCAACTCTTGGTGTCAAATTGCATGTGTCTACAATCAGAAAGAGATTGCACAAATTTGAAATGCATGTGAGGCGTGCCAAGAAAAAGCCATTGCAAGACTATAGTTTGCCAATGAGCATATAGGCAAAGACCAGGACTTTTGGAATAATGTGCTCTGGACAGATGAATCAAAGATGGCCAAAGAGTTGTTTCTCCACAGTAACAGCAGAAATGTTTGCCCCAGACCAAAGATAGCTTTTCAGGAGAAGCACCTCATACCAACTGTGAAGCACGGTGGTGAAAATGTTGTGATTTGGAGTTGCTTTGCTGTCTCAGGGACTGGACAGCTTGCATTCATTGATTCAACTATGAATTCTGCATCATATCACAGAGTGCTTGAAGATAATGTGAAGTCATCTGTCCGAAAGTTGAAGTTGAACCGAAAGTGGACCTTTCAACAGGATAAAGATCCTAGCACACTAGCAGATCCACGAAGGAATGGCTCAAAAAGAAGAAATGGAGGGTTATGGAATTTCTTAGTCAAAGCCTGGAATGAAATCACATTTAAATATTGCAGGGGGATATGAAATGGGCAGCATATGCAATAAAACCCTCAAACATCTTGCAACGGAAGGAATAGTGGTCAATAATTCCAGCAAGCCTGCTAGACAATTATGCAAAATGCTTACAAGAAGTTATTTCTGCTAAAGAGGGCAGTACTAGCTCTTGAAGTCAATGGTGTACTTACTTTTTCCACAGAAGAATATCATATCTATTGATATATCTGTTGAATAAATGTTTCACAAAAGCACATTTTCCTTGTGGCATCCTTCAAGTATATTAACTTTATTAATATGCACCGTTTCAAAGATGATCAAATGTTTGCTTTTGGGTTGTGGTATCTGATACAGACTTTAGCAGCAAAACCTTTAAGACCTGTAAGTTGTGAGGTGAGACCACCATGGATTGGACTTGCTTGTCCAGCACATTCCACACATGCTTGATTGGATAGATATCTGGGAAATTTGGAGGCAAAGTCAATACTTTGAATGTCATGTTCCTCAAACCATTCTTGAACATTTTTTTGCAGTCTCGCACTATGCATTATCCTGAAAAAAGTGACCACTGCCATTAGGATATAGCATTGCCATTAAGGGGTGAACGTGGTCTGCAACAATGTTTAGATAGGTGGTATGTGTCAAAGTAACATCCACATGAGCTCCGGGACCCAAGATTTTTCCAGCAGAACTTTGCCCAGAGCATCACACTGCCTCTGCCGACTTGCCTTCTTCCCATAGTGCATCCTGGTGCCATCTCTTCTCCAGGTCAGTGATGCACATGCACTCAGCTGTCCACATGATCTAAAAGAAAACGTGATTCATCAGATGAGGCCACCTTCTTCCATTATTCATGGTCCAGTTCTGATGCTCACATGTGGGCAGGGGTCAGCATGGGCACTCTGACCAGTCTGCAGCTATGCAGGCCCATATGCAGCAAGCAGCAATGCACTTTGTGTTCTGACCCCTTTCTATCATAGCCAGCGTTAACTTTTTCAGCAATTCGTGCTACAGTAGCTCTTCTGTGGGATTGGACCAGATTGGACCTTTGCTCCTTATGTGCATCAGTTAGCCTTGCGCAACCATGACTCCGTTGCTGGTTCACTGGTTGTCCTTCCTTGGACCACAATTAGTAGGTACTAACCACTGCATATTGGGAACACCCCACAAGACATGCCGTTTTGGAGATGTTCTGACCCAGCCATCACAATCTGACCCTTGTCAAAGTCACTCAGATCCTTACACTTGCCCATTTTTCCTGCTTCCAACACATAAACTTCGAGAACTGACTGTTCATATGCTGTCTAATATATCCCCCCCTTGACAGGTGCCATTGTAATGAGATAATCAAAGCTATTCACTTCACCTGTCAGTGGTTTTAATGTTATAGATGATCAGTGTATAATTTATAATGCTTGCTAAAAATGAGTATATTGTAAACTGAACTAAAACCTGCTCACATAAAACAATACATAATTAAAGTAATATTTAACTTTGGAACTAATGAATGTAGCCCACGATGTTTAATATAATCCGTATTTGTACCATGTCCATATTTGTACCAGTATGGCTAAAAGCCCTATCAGTCAGGTTGCAAATCCAAGTGCTAGTAGTGTGCAAGTGTGGGTGGAGACAGAAAAGAGCTCCCCCTCTCTCCCTCATGCTCTCTCTCTACTTCCCTCCCTCCCTCCCTCTCTCTCTACCTCCCTCCCTCCTTTCCCCTCTCTCTACCTCCCTCCCTCCTCCCTCCTTTCCCCTCTCTCTACCTCCCTCCCTCGCTGTCGCCCGCCCACGCTACCTAACCTTGAGTCTTACAGAATAGCTGTTAGACGAGGCAGTAGAACAGCTGTGATCCTCTCCGCCCACTCTTTTCATTCTTCGCTCTTGCATTTTTTTCCAGTCTCTTTTCATCCCTTTTCCTCTCCACATGCCTGCAGTGCTTTATCTTCATACATGGGACTGAGAGCTTATGCGGCTCAGATGGGAGGTGTAACTGCTGTGTGCTACATGAACGCGCGTGGCTGTGCACGGAGGTGGGTAGTGCCAAGCAAGGGATGCTGAACGGAGGCCGTGAGGGCCTGTTCGAGCAGGGCAGGCGCTTCCAGCAGGAGGGTGATTCCAGGGCGGCTCTGCAGTGCTTTCTCAGCTGCCTGCTGGGTCTGACCCATGTGCACAGCTTTCACTTGCTGCCAAACTGCCTGCATCAGGTGAGCCTCAGCCTGCAGGACAGAGCTCCACACCAGAATGCACCATGATGCATAAACTGCATTCATCTCTCACTCTACATTAGGAGGCAAATGTGTAGTATAGTATTGATCATAAGCTCTTGCTTTGCCAGAGTGATATGAATCTCTACTCTTAAATTGCTACAGTTATGTAAATGTTATACACACCTCAAAGATGTCATATTTGACCTAGATTCATCATGGCATGATGGCTCAGTCTGCATGCACAAGGACAGGCATGAGAATATGCGCAGCATTTAGACACATTCAGAGAACGGAGGTCCTTAAGCAATCAGGACCACCACAGTAATGACTGGTATGCGGCGTCTGTTGATTTAATGGCACACTAACATAAATCAAGCTAGATCACAGGCCATTGTTAGCATTGTTAAGTGTGGAATGATAACATTCACATTTAATAACAGACATGCCACATATGTGTGTACATACAGCTACTGACATTTCAGAACATACTGTATGTGTGTTATGGTGTGATTTCGTTTATTTGTCACGATAAGTAACTGCTGACTTGTAGACAATGTCAGGGGTGGACAGAGTACTGAGAAATGATACTTAAGTGAATAGATAGATATTGTGTCAATATCTTACTCAATTAAAATGAAGTATCTAGAGAAAATGTACTCAAGTGAAAGTAAAAGAGTTGCTACTTTTAAAAATATTCAAGTAATAAAAAGTAAAAAAGTAAATGGAATTAGACTTGCTGCCTACCTGATTATGTTGGCTACTTTAATAAATGTTAGTCTAAACTGGCATTAGCACAGAAAACAGGATAACTTGGATAGATATAGCCAATTAACATTAGCAAAATGTACCTCCGCATACTTTTTCAAATTGCATGGAGTTCTGACCTTCTAGGGAGACAGAGGAGATGCCTCATTTGCTAACTTCAGCATATTGAAACGTTATATTGAGGTAGGGTGCCCATTAAAAAAAAAAGAGAGAGAAGTTTTTTTTCTTGTAAACATAATTAAGTATTCAATTTCAATAATACTCAAGTAAAGTATAAATCTGCCAAAATAATACTTAAGTGTAGTATTGAAGTACAGTGTTTTCCACCCCTGCTCCTGGTCCATATGATCCAGCACCATCCAGTAGCAGTTTCCATTCAACAGATCACATTACTGCTTGTCTTCACATGAACAGGTCCTTGCCTAATCTAGACATTAAAGTGACTTTCTGGTGACATTAAATCAAATAATAGCTCTATTCTCTGATAACATTTCATCAGCATAGTCTGTGTGAAAGTTTCCAAGTGTCCCAGGAAATGGCCAGTACATAAACAGTAACTCAAGCATGAAGGAATGTGTGGCATGACACAGAATCTGGTCACATATAAACAAGTTCTTAAACGCTTCTTACTCCTGCTGAATTCACCAGTGTTGCAATGTTGAATACTAGTGTAGAAAGTGACCTATTTCGAGTTGCTACATTTACTTTGACATTTTTCTTGTGAGAGTAATGTTGCTAAAACTATTTTGAGATCTATGAGCTCATCATAAGCTGTTAGGATTAGCCGATGTTAGATCAAGTTGTGTGTGGTTTTGTTCTCTCTGTTAGATCGCTGAACTCTTCATCGATGAGAAAAATTGTATCCTTTCCTGGAAAGGTCAAGAAATGTTGCACATGTAGCATTCATCTGGGTATCTTCTCATCCACTCTGATAACATGAAGGCCTAAAGCATTTTATCCTTCACACACAACTCTGCAAACACCTCAGTGCACTCCAACACTACAAAATACTCTGTGTATTTGACACACAGAAGACTTTGTGCTTTTGACCGTGCTGTGTTGATGTGTTGTTGTTGTTGTTGTTTTCTCTTCTTTCTCTTTGCAAAAGTTTATCATTTGTTTTCACTGATTTAAAATCAACAGAAAACTGAGTCAGATCTATAGAAAATGTCTGTATATAACCCTGGGTGTTAAAAGACCTACGAGATTACAACATTCAAATGAGAAGATTTCACTTTCCATGTCATTAACCTATAAACAAACAAGTGAGCCAACCTTTGCCAACCCTCATTCCCTGGATCATTTCTTTATGTCCAGTACTGGTTCACTAGCTGTGTTATTTCTTGGAAATTTTTAAGGAACTCTGATCAATGTTTGGTAGATAGTGTGTAATAGTAGAGTTAGTTAAGATCTTAATATAGTGGACAAAACTAACCTTGACCATACATTACTTTGACTGTGTTAGAAAGATTTATTTTTATGTTCATGTGTGTGGGTTTTAATGAAATTAACTGAATATTCATATGATTTTCATATCATCTCTGCCTTGGCCATATAACTAGATCAGAGATAAGGTCATTTGAAGCCCAATATTTAGAGCACTTTTAATCAGGCTTCACATGGGGTAGCCATTGATTCATTGTAATATCAGGAACTCGAAGGAATATCCAGGATGTCATAGTCCAGAAAAAAAAGATCATTTCATATTAGCACTTTGGCAGGAATGACACAAATGATCTCTAATGATTCACATATTAGATTAAACACAGGGTAATAACATTTCTAATTTTAGGACAGCTGGTACCTGCCAACATGCTATAGCATCAGTTCTGGGGGTTGTTTAGCTCTGAATGTTTGCCTGTGAGTCGGATGTCTGAATTATCAGTGACGTTACCCTGGCATCAGATGCTGTAATTATCCTGCTGCCAAATTTTTCCAGTCTGGTACACTGTTAAACTACCTGGAATAATTCTTACTTGGCACTGTAAATCAACCTCCTATGAATAGCACAGGTATGAACTTTTACACATTACAATGCCAGTCTATATATATTTTGTGTGTTATCAGAGTTATATTTGTAACATGTCATACCAAAACAGAAGCATTTCCAGTAATAGAAACCTCATGTGAAGTGGGCTATTCATATCTATTTTAAGTATATTTTCCTTGTCAAGCACATACTCTATCATTTTACAACTAGCTTAGTTTTTTTTTCTTTCTGCATGCCTTTGTCTATGTAAACAAATATACTTTTAAATACATGTCTATTAATAGTTCCAGCACATGCTTTGTGTCTTTCTATGGAGAGAATGACTGGTACAGACAACATTGCCCAATCACAGCTCTCAGTGAGGTACAGAAAAGCTTCAGATGGATCTGCAACTCCATTGCTTCACCTGGGACAGAATTGTATTGCATTGAAACAATACAGGTCACACGTAGTAGCTGTGAATTTTTTATTATTATTATTATTTCTTTTAATTGATTAAAAGGGCCTGGCTGTGTGTTCTAACAACACAGCAATCTTCATGATAACCAAGTCTGCTCCTTCACTCATATAAAACAGATGAGAAAGCACTGCAGTTCATTCAGGCAGAGAAGATGTTCTATGAGGTGGCATTGATCGAACTCACTGCTCTACAAGGAAGCACAGGCAAGTCTGTTTTATGCTTTATCTAGCCCCTGCTTAATTCTGCACAAGGTCCATTATAGTTCACTCTGGTCCTATAGTATCATATTATGGTTTTAGCTTACTTAAAAAGTAGTATTAATACCTTGGGAAACATCAATATATGACTTAAAGAGCTAGTTAGAAAAGAACCATAAAGAAGTTGTTTGCCGAGGCTATTATAGGTTGATGAGCATGCATTTCTAACATTAATTAGAATTACATGCATTAACACTTTTTAGCTAAACATAACTCTTATTTACAAAACATCCTCTACATGATTGCTATTTCACTGTAGTCTTCACTCTCACTCATGATGAACTCATGTTAACACATTTGATGTTATATATGTCATTGCACATCCATCGCAACCTTGTGAAAGCTTCCCGATCCAGTCATAAGAATGATTTTAAAACATTCTTATTTGGTCAAAGGTATTCTTAAAGGCTATCTGAATACAAATATAATATAAACTTAGTATGACAAATCTTGGAAGACATTTTGCTAAAAAGTTTCCCCTATGGATGGAGACTTTTGTGACAACCTGTATAAACAAGCAAAGGTTTTGACTCCCTATAGAGTGCAACAGTACATTTAGCCCATGTTCATCTTTATTTACTGAGCGGGAGGAGCTATTCATCTCCTCTGCTGATGCATGTCTGCATGGTGTTATCCTGGATGTGTGATGCTCCTGAAGCAGCACACAGCTGGTGTGTGGGCTCAGAATGGAAGTGCATCTCTTCAGACAGATAAATGGCTACTCTATCCATGATTTCATTAAAGTGCCGTTAAAGTCTGGGAAATGCTGGAGTCTGATTCAGCATTGGTGAATTGCACTGCCTTGACTGTCTCCCTGTAGACAGAACTGATGTTTTACTACAGGGACTCCAGTGAGTACTGTTAGGTTTAAGACCTGCAGCCTCTTGAGTCTCATTCACAGAAACCTGCTGTTTCTAGCTCTCTAGTTTGACAACCCACTAAAGTTCACGAAATTTACTTTTATGTTTCTTTTATATAGTTAACTGTATTAGTCTCTCCTTTCAAGCCTTATTGGACTACTGTGCATAGTAATTACATATTTACATGTGTATATACTGTATTATCTGTCTGTATTTTGTATTACTGCAGAAAACTACAATATTATGTTGTGCATGTATTATGCAGGTATTGTGGATAAAAACTGTAAAACTGTAATTTGTTTTATTTTTAAAGATATTATATATTTTTGTTTTTCATCACCCTACGATATTCTTAATATTATGCCTTTATCGGTACTTCTTCTCTTACTTTCCTTCATTATAGTGTTGAAGTAGTGTTTGCTAAGTGTGTGACTGTGTGTGCTTAAGAACATTTGAATAACTGGGTGTGGCAAAATCAGGTGTCCTGTCCTTCCTTTCTCTCGGTTTCTGCGTAGTCCAGTTCCCGCTTGCGCTTGTGTAGTGTGTCCTTGGATCGCTGTAGAGTTCCGGTTCTTGTGCATAATGTCTGGGCTTTTCTAAATCAGCATGTTTGTCTAGTAGGCTCTCAGGAGGACAGTACACTGGGTTCACCAGGATGGCTCTCCCCAGAGGAGTTATCAGAACAGGTCTCGCAGGCCCAGGATCTTGAGAGGCTGGCCCAACTTTGCATCATGAGTAAAAGGTAAAAAAAAAAAAAAAAAAATTAAATCCTAACAATGTTATAGCATTTTCCGTCATTCAGAAGGATGGGTATAAAAAATTTATTTTTCATGTGTCATATTGGCTAAACAGTTCTATGCTATACAATTTTGCTCCATTATAGATTAGCTTATTATATTATTTGAAGTACTGCTTTGTTTGTATTTTGATAGAAATCTATTGAAAAGCTTTCAAATTAAATTTAAAAAGTCATGTTTGAGTGTACATTTATTAACAGAGAATGTTCCCCTGGTAGTCATGGTTTACTGGTTTCTGCTTCAAAAGGATATGAGGAGACTAATTTGTAAAATAGGAAGTCTGAATTTGGTTGAATTCAGTCTTGTGTGTAATAGTATAGAGTACTAGAGTCTGGTTTGTCTTATTGTGTGCTTCACCATACAATGTGCTCATTATGCACATTGCTGTTGTTAATACACAGGACTCGTCAAATATTTATTCCTGAATATATCTGCAAATGTAAATATTCCTGTTTTATTTCTTTAGTATTTCTAAATCATTTAAGTATACACAACCAGCCAAAAGTGTTTGACTAACCCATATATTAGCATTTTTGTGTAAATTACCTCATTTTAAATAGTGTTACATTTAGAATCTAGCCAAAGAATACATATACATGAATTGAGAAAATGTTTATTAATTGTTTAGTAAATTAAGAAATGCTATAAATTACATTATTTTATTGCAATAGACTAGATCTAATCTAATTGGAAAAGGCCAAAATATTTATCAGTTTGCTTAAACACTTGTATAAGTGTATAATAATAATAATAAAATTAAATGTTAAACACTAAAATGCATTATTGTTATATTGTATATTACTACCATTATTGTAAGTACAACTACAGTAGCCAGATTGCATCATTCATGGTTTGATTGACAGCTTTGGGACTAGTGTTTGTAGTACTACTCCGGCTCATGTTTAGATTTGACTCTCTATCTTGGAGATGTTTCAGTTGGTGTAAACCTAGCTTTGTAGCGCTTTTATCACTGATGCTTTCTTTAACAGTTATGTGCTTGTACTGAATTGCACCTCACTTGTAAGTAGCTTTGGACAGAAGCATGTGCCAAATAAAAAAATATATATAAAGACATGTAAGATGGATGATTAGACAGAACCACAAATGCATCGACTGATAAAAAGGCAGGTAAGTGACGAGTGTTATATGACTTCCCAGGCTTCAGGTGTTACTAGGGCACCCTCACATAGGTGTTCTGTTTCCTCAAAGGGATTCACATGACCAGGGAGAACTTTTATGGCCACCACATACTTTACACCTGGACACAGAGGTCCTTGCTTATGCCCACCTCTGTTGCCACTGATTACAGACTTTAACCTTATTGTAACATTTAACATCATTTTGCAGAGGACCCCAATTGATGCTGAAATTAA
Source organism: Ictalurus punctatus (assembly GCF_001660625.3). Classification (NCBI taxonomy): domain Eukaryota; kingdom Metazoa; phylum Chordata; class Actinopteri; order Siluriformes; family Ictaluridae; genus Ictalurus; species Ictalurus punctatus. The sequence continues at coordinate 17,088,357 of NC_030424.2, read as the reverse complement.
ACTTTTTTTTATTGAGATTTTATCATTGGCCTTGTAAGATTATGTTTCCAAGGACACCAGGATAGATGTTGGTATTTGCATTGTAATCTTTTAATCTCAGCCTGAGTACAGTGGGTCAGGTAACAGAACAAAGAGCAGTGATTCAGGTTGTACACGCCCACTGAAAAAACAGGTACATTTATAGTGGGAGAAATAAGTATTGAACATGTCAACATTTTTTTTTCAATAAATATATTTCCAATGAGGATATTCACATGAAATTTTCACCAGATTTTGGTATTAACTCAAGAAATCCACACACATAAAGAAATCCAAACATATTAAAGTCCATAAATGAAGTTATGTGTAATAAAATGGAATCACACAAGAAAAAATGATTGGACATGCTAACTGACATTTCTTTAATACTTAGTGGAGAAGCCTTTGTTTGTAATGACAGCTTCAAGACGCTTCCTTTATGAAGAAATTAATCTGCAGCAGTATTCATGTGTGATTTTGGCATATTCTTCTAAACATATTGTATTTAAATCTTGGGGCCCTCTTGTGAACCTTGATCTTTAGATCTTTTTCCACAAATGTTCAATTGGATTCAAGTCAGGTGATTGACTGGGCCATTCTAATGCCTTGATTTTTTTTCTCTGAAACCAATTGAGTTTCCTTTGCTGTATGCTTTGGATCGTTGACCTGCTGGAAGGTCCACCCACGTCTCATCTTCATCATCCTGGTGGATGGCAGCAGATTCTTCTCAAGAATCTCCCGATAAAGGGCTCCATTCATCGTACCTTCAGTTATATGAAGTCTGCCAGTACCATGTGATGAAAAACAGCCCCACACCATGATGCTTCCACTTCCAAACTTCACTGTTGGTAAAGTGTTTTTAGGGTGATGTGCAGTGCCATTTCTTCTCCAAACATGGCTCTCGTCTGACCAGACTACACTCTCCCAGTATTTCATATGCTTGTCCAAATGAGTTGTTGAGTTGTGCTTCGCCATGCCTTTTCTTTAGTAATGGAGTCTTGCAGGATGAGCGTGAGCAGTGGAGTGCATTGCCTATTGTTTTCTCTGTGATGATGGCATCTGCTGCCTCCAAGTGTTTCTGGAGCTCTTTCCGAGTGGTCCTTGGCTCTTGGACTACTCTTCTGACTCCCTGGTCAGAAATCTTGAGAGGAGCTCCTGTACATGTCAAGTTGATAACGGAGTGATGTTGCTTCCACTTGCAGATAATGGCTCCAGTGGTGCTTTCTGGAAGATTCAGAAGTTTTGAAATACATCTGTATCCGATTCCATCAACATGTTTTGCAACAATAAGGTTGTGAAGGTCTTGGGAGAGCTCTTTGCTTTTACCCATCATAAGATGTTTCTTGTGTGAACCTTGCTAACAAAAAGCCTTTTTATAGACCATCAATTTACTAACCCAGCTGATCTTAATTTGCACAGATATGGGGTATAATTACTTACGGATTTCAGCTGGTTCCTTGCCTTACCTTGCCTTGGAGAACAGTGTTTTCTTAGCGTGTTCAATACTTTTTTCCTGTGTCATTCCTCTTTATTAGATATAACTTTATTTATGGACTTTAATGTTGTGAATTCTTTATATTTGTGGATTTCTTGAGTTAATACTGATGTCTGGTGAAAATTTCATGTGAATAACCTCACTGGTAAATATACTTACTGAAAAAAATGTTGACACGTTCAATACTTATTTCCCCCACTGTATTTTCAGTGTGTTACTCTCCAGTTATAAGTACTTCAGCTCAGCGAAATTTGCTTATAAAATATTAAGGATGGGTTTTCTTTAAAGTCGGAAAACCATGTGGTGTGTTCATCAAAAATTCACAAAAACATTAGTTCTTAACATTTTTATCACTGCAGCTATATGTTGATTCCAGGAACACTGTCAGTCAGTGTGAGACAGTTTTAGTGTTAACCCATCCTGCACCTGCAGTTTTATGTCAATTTGCATCTAAATTTCAATAGTTGACATAAAAAATAGATGAGGAAGTTCTACATCGTCAGCACTTGGCTCAGGTTTAGCTCATTGCAAACATCTGTAGGACTTCTAAAGCCATCCTTGAATATACAGACACACTGTTAATAGCTCAACCCCCACAGGATGAACAGATTTCTTCAATCTTTCAGTGCTATGACGGCAAGCAGTGATGCCCTTGCTGAAAGCATTCTCTTCTGAGAGCTGTGCTGTGTCCTAGGTGAACAGTCCAAAACCAAGCAAACAGACACCAATCCATTACTAAGTGAAACTAGATTAGGGTTAAGGAATAACAACTCTGAAATCAGCCTTGCACAGAAAGATCATGCTCTATAACAGGGATGTCCAATCTTATCCGGAAAGGGCCGGTGTGGGTGCAGGTTTTCATTCCAACCAAGCAGAAGCCACACCTGAGTCTATGGAAGGGCAAGATCAACTGATTGAATCAGGTGTGGCTCCTGCTTGGTTGGAATGAAAACCTGCACCCACACTGGCCCTTTCTGGATAAGATTGGACACCCCTGCTCTATAATCATTAGCAGATTTGTGGTGCAGACTTGGTGGGCTATAGCCCTGTAGTTTAAAGTAGGATATACAGTACTCCATGGACAGCAGTAAGACAGCATACCATGTGTACATGAAGGTCACAAGTCTTATTGTATCAGGGACTATGCATGTTGTTAACAAGTTGTTTATGCTAAGACAGAAAGCTGCATTAAGGAAACACACCTAAAGTAACATAAATTAGAATATCAAATGACTGGGGCAGTGTTAGTCAAATATGTCACCCTACATTCAGAAGGACAGAACAACTCAATGTTTGCTGGCAAAGGTCACACATTCCACAGTCTCTACATTTACATTTACATTTGCATTTAGTCATTTAGCAGACACTCTTATCCAAAGTGACTTATAAAACATGCAAATGCTTGAAGGTGCAACAATATAAGAATCTAGCTAATCTGCAAGGCCTCTATGAGAGCACCTCAGCTGGAATCACCGTGCACGTTTGGCTGGCTTTGTTGGATCACATGCACTAAAATAGAACCACATGCCTGACACTGCATAGCCTTGTTGTTGTACTTTGAAAGAAGGTATTTGTGTGTTAGGCTGCCAGATCATAGAGCAGAGTTTCCACCATGGATTAGATGTAGGCTTTATAAATGAACTACTACAATGATATTTTTAATCTCATGCTATTTTTGTCTGTGGGCCTACAGTCCTTCTCTTTTGGTGCTTTTGGTGCTTATAAATATACAATACATGCACAATGTATTATTTACTATTAATATATAGTATAAAGTTGTGGACAATAAGAACATCATTCTGGATATTTTCAGGGATGACCTGACATGAGGCCTTTGTTGAATTCTGCCAAAAGTTATATGATGCCTGTATCAGCAATATTTGACCACCTTTGACTCTTTGTCACCTGTTCAATATTCATACTTGAGTAGAAATTAAATGAAATTAAATGAAATATAATTCAGGTAAAAGTTAACCACACGCGAACTACTCAAATAGAATCATTAAAGTTTTGTTTATTATTTATTATTTAAATTGAAGTATCTAAAGTAATTCAGCATCAAAATAATGTTTTACATATTTTATTATGATCAGCATGAGCAAACTATGAACAGTCTACCATTTTATGTTTTGCTTTACATGCTTTATATACCTATGAAAGTAAAAGCTACTGCTGATTAATCTCATGCCAAGTAATGCACTTTCAGTGAGGTATTCAGACCTTTGTCCCAAACCACATTCACTAAATAGGATGCCTACATAGCAATGAAACCACTGGCAGACTAAAATACTATTAAGTGGGGTAGAATGTAATATTGGACACACGTAAGTCTTTGTCACTCTTAGATATTTGACTGATGGCTTTAGTCTGTTACTATTTGTACTTGCCTAAAGCACGCACATTTCCTGCCAAATCTGACCTATCCCTGATACAACACAGGCTGTGGATTACCATTACAGATCTGTCTGGGTGCCTCACAGAAGCTCAGGAACATCATATTATTTTTTGGAGTTTTTTGTCCACCTGATTGTGTAGTCATGTTTGTCATTTGAACAAAAATACATATACTAGTATACACCGGACTGCCACTGCATGTGTCCATTTTGACTGCCCAATAATGTTTTTTGACAATGACGAGATTACCATTTGTGAGTTTGTCTCACACAATCACATTCTGAGCCTCAGATAATGATAACTTAGGAGTCTTCAGTGTGTATATATGCACAGCACTATGTATTGTACCCTGACAATACATTGTGGATATTTATGTGTTCTTTTCTTCTCAGACCTCATCTTGCTTTAGAGTATAGTGGCAAGGTATGTATGTCATGGTACCAGCAAGAAGTACTGATAAATAAACCATGAGGCAATACTATTATTATTATTATTATTATTATTATTATTATTATTATTATTATTATTATTATAGGTTTACATATATAATCTCTGCTTGTTTTAGGCTACAAAAATACACCAGCGAGCATTTGGTAATGATCACCCCATCACAGCCAGGAGCCTGGAGCTTCTGGGCACAGTCTATGCTGAGATTGGCAAGACTGAATACTCAGGTATGGTACAGTAAGCTGCTGGAAGAAGTTAATGAACAATCACACTACAGTAACTGTTCAGTTGAAACTAAAGTTCCATAATGCTAGTTATTATCATTTCAATATATAAAAATATCTATCAAAAATATGCTATTATATAAAACCTGCATATAATGTATTCAGTATACTATGGTGGACTTAATTCAGAAGAAAATATCCACAAATGCGAAAAAGCTTATAAATGTTTATTCCAAATGTATATTAGAGCTAAATTGCTACTAACGGGGTTTGTCCATCTATTGCTCTAACTTTAAGTATTATTTAGTCATTAAACAGAAATTTTAATTGAATACTATGAGTACCGCTCTTCCTCTCTTTTTCTTTATTATTTTAATATAGGTCATATTTCTGGGGGGAGGGTTGCAATGCCTCTTTTATTTCTGTTATGCTGGGAGGCATGCCAGATGCTGTTCCAAATGGTTATAAAAATATATACTTTATGTTCATCTTAGCTACTGAGTCAAGCTGTTTTAAGAAAATGCTTTCGGTACAACCTGTCATCTGGCTCAGCATCTTAGTACAGGTGCAGAATATAGCCTGCTGAAAAATGAGTGTATATTAGCCACATAGTCTGCTGCTTACAATGAAATATAATCACAAACTTTTCACAAGAGGAATACGAAAATAGCCATCATATGGAGAACTTGCTGGGATTTAAGTGAAACTATAGAAGAGTCACACATTCATTACTATATACAATATGCCTTATATTAGTCACTTCAGGTTACAAATAAGCTTTAGTTTTATAAAAAGCATCATAAAGTTAAGATCATGTTAACTGTTAGTGAGTGTGTAAAGTGTGATGCTCACTCTACAGTTGTGTGATGATCTAAGTGCTGTCAAATATTTTTGGAAAACACAGCCCTGGTTTTTGCACATTATTTGAATGCAGCTGCACATCATTGTTCTTCAGTTTAAAATGTTAAATGACTTTAAGAAATCTGACAGGGAAAGCTTTTGCTTATAAAATGTTACTGTATACATTGTGACATTCATCATGGATTAAAAGTGCTTTAACACAACTCATTTCACAGACTCATTGGGTCAGTGTGTGTCAGCTCTGTCAAAAACATCCTCTGCCCCTGAGTCATACAACAATACATTCAACGGTTTTGCTCTAAGTCATAAAGATTCTGAGCTCTGGCACAGAAAAGATCCACATCCTCTGTCAGACACTCCAAAACCAAAGGTACTTATATTTGTTAGTTGCACTGTTGGTTATCAAGGGAGTGAATTAGATAATATGTATATGCACCAAGAAAGAATAATTTTCATACCCCTGGCTATAGGTCATCAACAGTAAGATCCCCATCTCCATCCTAAAGAGGACCAACGAGCCGTCCTCAACTCAGCGTCGGAAAACGGATAGGCGTGTTCGTTTCACCGAACCAGAGATTACTGTTCATGGTAAGAGACTAAACCGGAGACCTGCAGGTCACTCTGAAGTGAGAGCTGTATCATTAAGACCTAGTACTTGAAGAAAATGAGTAAAGTAAATTAAAGAGTTGCGACAGCACTTTGCCTGTGGGACTGAAGTTAATGAATCAACCAGGTTCAAGAGCACATTTACATGCCCCAATGATTTACACACACAATTAATTATACATGCAAATGAGGTACTGTGTAGTCTGTGCTATTGTCTTTATGACAGGAATACAATATATAGTCCTGTGTAATGTGCTAGTTGTTTTTTCTTTAGGGATACATAGTGCTTTCATGTTTGTGCTTGTAGGCCTGTTATATTTCTTCATTTTTTAATAAGGCATTCAACTTAAATGGTAGCATGACTACACTGTGATTGATGAATATTGTTCTACGAGCTGTTATTGTCTTTAGGCATGTTTTTCTAAGCCTAGAGAATCTAAGTAATGGAAGTTTAAAGTTCCTCTTTCATTATTTTGGATTCACAGACATTCCATATTATGACTGTTTAGGAGGTGAGTGTATCATGTATTGAACAGTGATATTATTCAAGTGATGTGCATGATGCATGAACTCATCTTGTGTATTCTGTTGTCACAAATAGCAACACTGTCATTTTAAGTAATTGTGGAATTCAATGCACAACATGCATCTAAAGCATTTATATAATGTAATTCATAGACCTAAGCATCCATCTTCCTTTTGTTTGAGTATTGCTTTAGTCAATGAAATTTACACTCACTGAGCACTTTCTTCAGTGGAAACATTCCTTTGAGATTCTGGTCCATGTTGACATGATTGCATTACGCAATTCCTGCAGATTTATGGGTGCACTTTCATGCTGCGAATCTCCCGTTCTACCACATCCAAAGGGTGTTATACTGGATTCAGTTTTGGTGTTTGGGAAGGGCACTGAAGTACATTGAACTCATTGTCATGTTCATGAAACCAGTTTGAGACGACTTTTGCTTTGCACTGATTGATTGGTATTAACCCAAAATGTCCCAAGAAAACATTCCCCACACCATTATACCACCTCCACCAGCCTGGACTGTTGACACAAGGCAGGTTGGGTTCAATGGATTCATGTTGTTGATGCCAAATTCTGACTCTACCATCAGTGTGCCCTTGCAGAAATCAAGATTCATCAGACCAGGCTACGTCTCAAACTAATACTCAAACCAGCCCATTTGGCACCAGCAATCATGCCACAGTCAAAAACACAGAGATCACTTTTTTCCGCATTCTGATGGGTGATGTGAACATTACTCGAAACTACTGGTCGGTATATGCATGTTTTTATGCATTGCACTGCTGCCACTTGATTGGCTGATTAGATAATTGCGTAAATGAGTAGGCATGTTCCTAATAATGTGCTCAGTGAGTGTATTTCCTTATTATTTCAAGCTACATATGTTGAGTGCAAAAGTTTGTATCCCCTAGGTTGTATGTGAAAAAATGGGGAAAAAGTAAGTTGAATTTTAAAAAATGTATTAATTGTTTCTACTGAAAACGATGTGGCTAAAAAGTTTGCATCCTCGTTGGCATGTTTTATTCAATTTATTTAAATGGTCTTCAATAATGTCTAATTACAGAATACTGAATAAGTCCAATTAGGAAACAATGGGATCTGTAATGACTGTCCTGAAACAGAAAATATTGACCTTTTTCTTAAGTTGCAACTGCCTTTTACAATCAACTTCCAGAGTCCACAGCCAACAATCACACCCACTTCCCCAAGCCACTGAATAAGCTCACGTGTGGTTCATTTAGCCTCATTTACCTGTGTATATAAATTCTCAATTTTCCAGTTACCTTGGAACTGTTCTTCCAGGTTTTGTTCCCTTTGTTTCCCCTTTTAGCTAAAGCTGCTGGTAGTTTTGCTTTAACTACAGTATCACTATTTGCTTTAGTCTCCACTAGTCCATGTATTCTTCACACAGAGCTGCAGATGGATATAAATGGGTTTAGGGACAGTGAAACCATTACTCAGAAATTCAGACCTGACATTATACACCTTTTGATCCTTTCTTTGCTTGTGGTAATCTGTGAACCCTAACTCACACTTAAATGTCTTCTTGTTTTCATCATTTCAGAGAAAGGGTATGCAAACTTTTGCACTCAACTACACTTTGTTTTCCAGTTAAAAATCTAGGAGTTTTACTGGCTGCTCCTTACCTCTGTGACCTCTGTTGTCTGCAGGATATGACTCATCTCAGAGCCGTCCCCACCTGGCCCTGCTTACATGTCTGTTCCTGCTGCTCTCAGCATTGGGTTTAGCTCTGTACTGCACACACCGCCGACGGCCCCATCGTGCCTGTGAAGAACTACAGGCAGCACTCGCTGTCTATCTGCTGCGGTTCAAACAAATCCTGTGGGGCTGCTGGATCTGGCTGACCATGCAGTGAGCATAACAGATGACCAGTGGCATCACTGTTCTCTACACATGCTTCCATGAGCACAGAAAGCCAGACAATGGTACAGAACAGACTAAAGAGATAAGAATCATGGTTTCATGGAAAAACTTTGGAATAATGGTTACTTAAAATAAGACCCTTTATTTGATGGTCCCCACACCCTGGGACTAAAAATGCCTTCTAAATCCACTCATGAAAAAACAGTTAACTTTTGCGCACCAACTACAGATGGCATTCTTATGCCCTTTATGACTTTAATGCCATATCCTCATTTTTACTGAGAGGCAGATACATTTCAATATCTCTGCTTGTAGCAGTTGAGTTTAGACCACGTTTATGTTTCTAACGATGTCTCTTACAACCTATTTAAAGAATATTCATATAAAATCATTGAATAAAATCTTAATGTATTAAAGTTAGATTTAGGTTGAAGAAAATTGAAAATTAGATTTTGATTATTCTTTAAATCAATATATGAAGGTCACACTCAATCACACAGCTGCACCTATGCTTCTCCATAAATGTTCTCACCTATTTTCTTATTTACTACAGTTTGCAGCAGTCTATATAGAATGCAAAACACTATTATTGATTTCACTATTAATACAATATGCTTTGAATAATTACACATGTATATAGAAAATATTAATGACTATCACCTAAGTAATCCATATTATTGTGCACATTGTATTTTAATGTACATAGAATCATGAACACTCAGTACTCAGTGTAACTCTGTTACAAATGATTGACTATGGTGTAAAGTTAAGCACAATGTTTCCATCTTTTACATTTACTAAAAACGTGAAACAAGACAGTTTCACAGTGTAGCCAGCCATATTTTCTGCCAAGTCAGATTTACTTCATAATTCAATGGGCAAGGACAATTTTTAGTTTACAAAAATCCAAATTAGTATATTTGAACTATTTCTATGTTCCTGTCAGTTGTGTTTATTTTTTTGCTGTTGCATGTATATAATACTTATTTATTTGACTATTTTTGTATTTTTTTCTATCTACTATTTTCTATAGTTAATATCATTTTGGTTATGTTTTTTTTTTTTTTTTAAATTGATCTCAGCATTAGTGATTTTAATTATATCATGAGAGTATTTTCAAACCTTTAAAGCTAATGGTATATTTCCACTTAAACCTTACAGATATAAATGGGCATTCACTACTGATTATGATCAAATGTTCAAGCAATAAAATGTTCTTTCTGTAATTGATCACAATGACATTAATTATATGCCAATAATAATGGATGAAGCACTTTTACAAAAATGCTAGTAAAAATATCCTCATCATAAGGGATTATACCAAATACATACCCAATATTCTCACTTTATTTGATCTATGTATCATATTTAATCCCTTTTAATGAATGTTTTTCATTTAAGAATGAAAAAAAAATATTTACCTAAAAATCTATAACCATTTGTTTCCAACACACTAACTGGGCCTCACCATCAATCATTAATTAGCATTCCATTAGCATTTGGTCATAAGAGTCCCTACTGCAGATTAATGCCGGACATTAGATGTGTTTTCACTCTTATTCTTGTAGCTAACTGTACTTTAATCATGCTCTTTGGTAGGCGGAGTTCTGGAGCTGTACACACTATACTTTGAGTACCATTACATCATGAGCAGTGACATGTAGGACAGATTGCATAAAGTTCAACACATTCATTACCTACTATCAAATGCAGAAAAATAAAACCACTGTGAGATATTTGGGAGGAAATGAATGGCGGTCTAGGTCACATAAAATGTCTGAAAATCTTTTCGCGGAATAATTACACTGAATGTATCTTTGTACATAATTATGCATAAAAAGCTAAACAGTATACAGCGCATGATTGCCCGTTGTATAGCACAGCTTAATACTGTACATGTGTACTGTTGTTTGAAGAAAGTTTTAACCAACTGGTTTGTACTTGAATTTCAAATCTTCAAGGCAATATTAGGCACTGTTCACTTACAAGGGAATTGAATATAGATCCTTTGATACTTTATTTGCTTTATTTATAAAGCAGTGAAGTCTCATCAGACAGAGCACATGCTCTCTTTATGATCTGGGTTTGATTTGGTTGGGTGTGTTTCCTCTCCCTTTTTTCATTAGTGACACTGTATGAGTCTACTTTTAATAGAAGTGCCTTTTTAAGGTTCTCTCCTTTCTCTCAGTTTAAATCACACTGTAACAGGTCGTCAATAAAAGCCATCAAATAAACTATATTGCAAACCAGAGAGATGATGTATGCTACGACTTTTCATTGGCTGAATGTTTTATTCACTCACTCACTTTCAATAACTACTTTTTATGATCCAAAGCCTGTGAGGCAAGAATACACCCTGGATGGTATGCCATTTCATTGCAGGGCACCATACACACTTATTCACTCACACCTACAGACAATTTATCTTAGCCAAGCCATCTACTGGCATGTTTTGGGCAGTGGGAGGAACCTAGAGGACATCCATGCAGACACAAGTTCAGGATCGAACCAGGGATCCTGGAGTTGTGAGGCAGCAACACTACCCATACTGCATGTTTCAGGTAGATAAAAAAATGTTAGTTGTTAACACTATAATAGCATTTAAAGTTTTAAATAAACTGGTGAAAAAATATTCATGTGAAACAACAACATTCAAATACAGTATGCTTCATAGCCACTCATCTTACATTTAATGTAACCCTATATTTATAATAATATTTTTATTATTATTCATAATTTGTGATTGGGTGCTTATCCATCTATAACTTCCATGGAAACTTTCTCATGCATTCTACAAACTTCTATTCACTTATTACCTATCTGTGAGCAGTGATACCTATAAAATATAAGTTATATGAACACCTATGGGAGATTTTACACAGCATGGTAGATATCACTCTCCAACACCATCATCAAAATGCCAACTGAGGGATTATTTTTGGAAGAATGATGTTCAATCCTCCAGTACAGTTCCAGAGACTTGTAGAATCTATTACCAAGGCACAGTGAAGCTGCTCTGGTGGCTTGTGGCAGGTTAACCCCTTATTAAAACACTTTTCTTTTGGTCTTTAGTGTATTAGAGAAAAGAGCAAAAGTTCACCGTGTAACTGGATAATGAATTACATCGCAGTTATCAAGAACATAAAAAAAAGTATCTAATCAAAGTAGATATCCTCTTAATTCCTATCCCATGTTTTAAATGATAAGTGAAAGTTTTTGACATTTGGCTACGTAAACAACTGATAAAATCACTTACACGACTGAGAATACAGTTTGCTGATATTTGGCAATTAGCAATATCGGACTGAGGAGATTCACCCAAAACTGCAAACATAAAAAAGAAAAAAGGACACAGTTAAATATGGAATGTGTTTTATATTGGACATGGAGGACAAAAGTTTAGCATGTTGCAAAGATATGCTCAAATCATTATTCATGCATTTTCTAAATTAATAAACTCACAGAATAAAAACATACCATTGAGGTTACAAAATAATTATTTAGCTATTTTTAAACTGATTATATTGAAAATGCAGACACACTTTTATTGCAGCATGCAGCAATATTTCAGGTGGCAAATACTTAAACATTGCATGAAAAAAGTAATGTTGAAAGACTACACACTGTGCAAATGTATGCCTTTTTTTTTTTTTTTTTTTTTTTGCTTCAATACCCATTTTGTATAATTTGAAAATTGTCCTATGATTGAGTTCACCATGGTCTTTCATTAGAAGATGCAAAAAGGTAATACAGTACATATTTTTATACTGAACTGCCTATAGAGTTGTATGCGTCTTCACATGTATCACACTTGCTGTATATACATATACATAAAGATAATAGTGAAATGGTAAGAACAGAACCTAAGGAAAGAGATACCCACTGTAAACCAATACAGATTAAATACTGTATATAGAAAACACTACCTGAAAACTTTTTAATTTATATCTGAGCTCCTCACAAGGACTCTAAGAGAATCATATTACAGATTGCAAGCCTTATAGCAGATACAGTATAATAATTTGTATCCAAAATATAAAGTTGCGGTTAGTAGAGTAAAAGTATAATTAGATATAATGGTAATTGAAAGAGTTGTTGGAAATGTATAATATTTATACTAATTGTAGCGTAAACAGGGTTCACAAAAATTCTATAGCGTTATATGGTTAGTACAGTCATTTAGATGTTTAGCCCCTGTATAACTGTAAAAGCTGAAGTAATCTCTACATTCTGGGACCAAAAATGAGCCAGGGTTCTCTTTGCCACAAAAGTGTTGCAAACCATTCGATCTTAGGAACCACTTCATCCATCCATCCATCTTCTATACTGCTTATCCTTCCATCAGTATCACGGGGAAACCTGGAGCCTATCCCAGGGAGCATGGGGCACAAGGCGGGGTATACCCTGGACAGGGTGGAACCACTTCATGATACGTTAAAAAAATATATATATATACATTTCTTGCACTTTTTTTGCTTGGCCAATCCCCCCAACCCCCCCACCCGACCCCCGAGAGAGCTAAGCAAAAAAGTGCATAAAATGTAATATTTATTATTTAGCATAAAAATGAATAAAAAGTTAACAAACAAAAAGTCAATAACTCTATATTTTTTTAAATAATGAAGTCTTTGGGCTAAGCTTCAAGATAGTATGTGTCACTGTTTCATTCAGTTTTACCGACCTCACACAGATCATGGTCAGGCTGTCAAGAAGCTGTGTTAGGTGTATTAACAGTGTGTATCCAACACGCCTATGGCAAAGACAACCCTGAAATACTATTCATTTCGGTGCATGTCAGCTTGGTGTCTCATCTCAAATCATCACATTCGGACATTTGGACCATGTGCTGTGCTTTTAGAGAGAATCAGATCTTGGAACTTTTCTTATCCAGTATGTCAGAGCAGCGTCGTGAGGAACGGCCCAGAAGGAACTCCTTCTCATGGATCAGGCTGTCCAGCAGGTCTTCTTGACGGTAGTTATAGTAGACCTTCAGGAAGGCCATGAATGTGATACCCAGCCAGGTCAACCAAGCAGCCCACAGTCCAAACTAAAGAGGGACATATTGTCATGTATTTTGTATTCAAACAAATAATAAGCCCTTAATATGGTATATAAAATGTAAGTACTATACTCAGTGCTACTGATTACGTTTAATATGTTCAGATCAAACCTACTTGTGCAATGGCAAACTGGTCATAGAATGCAGAGTTGTCTAACCCCAGCTCCAAATCCGTGTCCTGTAACTCCTCACAGCTACAATGTGAAAATAAACGAAGTATTACTGATATTCATTCATATAAACTACACAGGATTTGATAGATTAAAGTTCATATTTATGCAGTGGTGTTCTGTGAAACATGATCAAGCTTTAAGACCTTGGAGTTGAACCGGACCAGTTCTGCTTCTGATAATAATACCAGATAGCTACTGACTAATGGTGCAGTGCCTTGTCAAGCAAGCTTTATGTTGTATGCGGAATGAGTCAGTTTCTTTTCGTCATTAAAATGAAAATAAAAACCTTTCAACACCTTACCAATGTATAAATGAAACATTTCTTTATATTCGTCATTGCTGTACTGACTGAAAACATTCTTGAGCACAGTGCTAAAAGGAACAGCAGAAGCAGTGCTTCAGTAGTGTACCACATACAGTCCAGATATAGAGGTTTATGCTCGCTGATGCTAGCTTTTGAAGTCGGTCACGCAAACAATACCTAGACTGTAGAAAGCCGTGTCAATTAATTTTCATAACTGATTTAGTTGATTATGTTGACAAATCATTGCAGCCCTAAATTCTTAAAATCCCCTGAAGAAATACACTTGTATTGTTACCTGCTGGGCATGCTGCCCCCCTCGGTAATAGCATCGCACCACAGGTTAAAGCCCACAGTCACGATGGTGCTTGACAGGAACACCGCGCACACCACAAACAAGCTGATCAGCAGGTTTAAGAAGGCATTAAATATGGAGCTGTGGAAATGAAGCAAAAGTTCATAAAGCTGCAGGACATATACAAAGCCTGATTGTAAAAGAAGACAAATTAGAATAACATATGTTTTGTGACTTATTCAATCATTATGTCTAACAATAAACATAAAAAAAAATGATAAAGATACACACCAAGTTCTTAATCAGTGTCACTGATGTATTACACTGATGCTGTTGTGCTGTCATCACATATACAATTAACAATACTGAACAGCTGCATATCGATTATGTTCATGGATGCTAGATTAGGCCGCTTCATCTGTAGTGTTATAAATGATGCTGTAAATAACAAAATGTACTGAAACGCTTTCTTACTGTGTTATGCAACCTTTTTCTGAAAAGGCATAACCATCAGTGTATATATATATATATATATATATATATATATATATATATATATATATATATATATATATATATATATATATAAAGCATAATGCATTGTTTGTTCAGCACTATTGGTTTAATTGTCTTTTGCAATAATGATTTTACAACAGTGTGCATATAATCTTAGTAACGAAATGTTTTATTGTGTAACAAAATGTTTTAGTGTGCTGTGAATATTCTAACCAGTCACAGCAGCTCCAGATGTTCCTGTGTGTGTTTTGATGAATCACGGTGCACATGTACAAGCAAAAATAATTGGACAAAATATTGCAAGACCATGTTTAATTACATCATGTGTCCACCAGTGTCTTTTAATATATTGTAAAGCATATTACGATCGCAACTTGCACCAGTTTCGTTACAATCTGGTGTTTTGTCCATCCATATCGTGCATCCCTAACATCCCCACTGCATCTATCCCAGTCACAATTTAAGACAAGTGGAAAAGTAGGTATAGAAAATCTTGAAATGTAGGTGGACTCACTCGTCGTGGCCTTTGCAGATGAGGAAGAGCAGCCTCCAGGCCTGAACAGCGGCCAGCACGAGGGAGGCCACGCCGACAAAGGTGATGAAGCTGCAGGAGGACTGCGGTCCCCATTCCTCCACCATGAAGCGCTGCTTGGACACCGTGATGTTCTCGTTCTGCCACATACCTCGCGTGAAGAGCAAACATTTCCCTCCGAAGTCTTCAGCATATTCTGAGAGAGGCACTACCGCGATAAACCCAAAGACGAAAGCCAAAAAATACAAGACGCACTGCGTGAATATAAAATTGTTTTTTGCCATTTTCACCCGGCTCGCGCTCAAGCAGCTGAGCGGCACCACTGCTGCACATGCGCAGTCCCACTCTGCTGGCGTGAACCCGGAGGACAGCGTCAGAATAAAATTAAAAATAAAATTAATTTAAAAAAGTAATAAACAACGCGTTTTGTAGCAAGAAGTAACACTTTAACGCACAATATATTATTTTCCACTTGTAGTTACAACATATGATGCTGATTGTATTATTTTTCAGTTAATAGCTTAAGGATGATAGAAGAATATACACTACGGTGTATATGGCCAAAGGTTTGTGGACACCTGACCATCGCACCCATATGTGCTTGTTGAACATTATAGTCCAGATTTATTCCCCCTTTGCTATTATAATAACTTCCACTCTTCTGGGAAGACTTTCCACTGAGTTTTGGAGTGTGGCTGTAGGAATTTGTGCTCATTCAGCCCCAAGAGCATTAGTGAGGTTAGACACTGATGTTAGATAAGGAGGCCTTGGGTGCAGCTCATCCCAGTTCCAGTTCATCCCAAAGGTGTTCAATGGGTTTGAGGTCAGGGCTCTGTGCAGACCACTCATGTTCTTGCCCTCAAACTTAGCACACCATGTCTTCATGGAGCTCGCTTTGTGCACAGAAGCACTATCATGATAAAACAGGTTTTGACCTTTTAGTTCAAGTGAAGGGAAATGGTAATGTTACTGCATACAAAGACATTCTAGACAATTGTGCATTTCCAACTTTGTGGCAATGGTCAAGTGTCCACAAACATATTTTAATATATAATATACAATAAAAAACATGTGTGCATTGTAAAGTTTTCAGCTCTACTCAGTGAAAATGGAGGGGGCATAACAGGGGGCATAATGCTGTTATGCATAACAGCATAACTCTAATCAAAGCTTACGTCTAAATAAAAATTCAAAATAATAACTTCTTAAGCCATGAGAATGTTTATCAAGTCAGTGAAAATAAAGCATTTAATTAGGACATCATCAGGGTAAAAAACAGCACATGAAACACTTAATCTTAGACAGAAACTGCCATTGGCTTTCTGTTTCTAGCTGAAATAGAGTATTTAAGTGTCCTACCCAATGAGCATCTCCTTTACATCATATTTTGAGCAGTGGACCAGTGGATCCTGTTTGCATTTTATGACAGTAGAACCAGACTTAAGATCATTTAACACAATATGATCAGGGAACCAATGAGGAACCAGAAAATGCAGACTTGCAAAGATCCTAGCATTTCCAGATCAAGATAGAGATTTCAGAAGTCATTTCATCAGAGCTCTACACATTAAGAAGCTATTTGGCAGTCGTTCTTTAAATAAATAAATAAATAAATAAATAAATGCCTTGCCTACTGTTTGTATATTCAGTATATGTATCTGTGTTTTAGTCATGATTATTTTCATACAGGCCAACCAGAACCATATATTGATTTTTTTCTAATGTAAATAATTGTTCATGGTGAATTATTGATTGCTGTACAATGGCTGTAGCTGTCTTTGCTGAAGCTGCAGTATTTGTCTGCTGGGAAAAGAAAAAAAAACAGGGGACTATGTAAATGAGAATTGCTAATTAAACAGAATAGTAAACATGTTAAATCTCTTAGACACTGATGGATTTGATCCACACCTGTGACAAGATTAAGTTACGTATAGCATAAAATTTCATTCACATTCATTTGTCATGAGAGATTAAATAAATTTAAATTTAAATAAATATATATATACCCTCATATATGATGTTGAGTCCTCTCTTTCTCTCTCAGGATTGTTTGACCCATTTGCCCCTTTTACCTTTAGCTTTTCTGCTGCATGACTCTTCCTTTGTAGCCTAAAAACACAATTTAACTCATCAGGTTTTTAAAAGTAGATTACAGTTCAAGAGTATGGGTTTAATTAAATTTGAATCGAAGTAGTTCGAATCATGTAGTCAAGAAGAAAATGAAATATATTTACATGTCTGTTATAATTCTGACTTTTATGCAAGTATAAACTGTTAGGCGTGTGAGGGGTTTTCATGGCTTTTTTTCTAGGAGATTCATCATTTACAGGCATCTACAATCAGGTAAGCTTATTTTGCTTATGAAGCTCACATTGTGCTGCAATTCATTTCCTCTGTGTATGTGTGGGTGGAGTCAGTGCCAAAATATCCTGATCCCATTAATCTATGCCTGAGGTTATGGGGAAATCAAACAGCAAATAGACTCCATGATTAAAGGCTCTAATAGCAGCTTTTCCCTTCAAATGTATGCTGACATATCATAACAGCAAGCAGCCCTTTACAGTGAGGTGGAAGAAATGAAGTGGAGGATTTGATAAATGGTGCTATTTTACCCTCCTTGCCAAATGATATCCATGTGACATCAAACTGATATCACTTGGAGTCATGCATCATGCAGCTTGATTTATGGATTCCAATGTATCTACCATTAAACATTTAAATATTTATTTAAAAAAATAATAATAAATTAAATAAATAAAAAAAAATTTAAAAAGTGAACATAAAACATTTCAGCATTTCTAAATGGTTTTAGATTTCTCAAGAACAAGGTCATGCACTAGAGTTATAGCATCAGTATTATAAAAACATTGTAAAAATGTTAGTGGTAATTCCAGTGGTTCAGTTAAGAGTAACATCTCAGTCCCTAAATCTGGTTATTTTCTAGATAAATGGTCAGGATCTATCAAAATTTGACCGATGATATGGTGGACATTCTTACTTGTTTTAGCTATTCAGTGTTTTCATTCTACATGATTTAGGAAAAAATACTTTAATGAGGTTCTATTAATCCAGTACAGCAGTATATAATTCTGCCTATTAGAATGTATAGGTTGTAGTACTCTTTATTACACTGCAGATTCTCTGGATTAAAAAAAACATAATTAGTGGTTCAATAAACAACCAAGTAACATTTAACGATTAAGCAGTTGCATAGATGCAATATCGTTAGATATAGATTTGAAAACATTATATTATATACGTGTATGAAATACATAGATTATATGTTCAGAATATTAATCCAACACTGCCACTGTGTGGGTGATACATATTTCCCTCATTTGAAAATTCAGTTCACCCTGTACTTTATTGAAAATAAATTATTAACACATTTTGATGTTTTACTTTGTGAATTTAATTTATTTTTAAAAATATACACTAATTTCAAATCTGATGACTGCAACACAGTCGACTGTTTCCCATGGTGTAACATCACCTTTTCTTTTAATAACACTTATTAAGTGTTTGGATGCTGAAGCACAAGTTGGTTAAATTTAGCAAGCAGAATTTCCCCCATTCATCCATTATGCATTTCTTCAGCTGTGCAACTGTACAGGGCATTCATTGCCTTATTTTGTGCTTCATAATGCGCCACACATTCTCAATCAGAGACAGGTCAGGACTGCAGGCAGGTCATGCTAGCACCCGCACTCTCTGCTTATGCATCCATGCGCTTGTAATCCAGGCAGAATGTGGTTTGGTGTTGTCCTGCTCTGGATGGCGGCACATGTTGCTCCAAAATGTGCACATATCTTTCTGCATTAATGATGCCCTCACAGAAGTTACCCATGCCATAGGAATTGACACACTCCCATACCATGACAGACACTGGCTTTTGGACCTGATGCTGATAACAGCTTGGATGGTCCTTTTCATCTTCGTTTTTTGTTTAAATACAAGTCAAAGTACATTTACAAATCCCTCCTCTTTGCTCTTATTAGCATTTTCCATACTGTTCCAACTTTTTCGGAGTTGGGGTTGTATAAGTAGGGCAATAGAACCCAATTAAACAAATGAGACAAAATTATTATACTTGGACATTGATTTATTTAGGAAAATGATGCAATATTACATATCTGTGATTGGCAAAAGTATGTGAACCTCTACTATTAGCAGTTAATTTGAAGGTGAAATTAGTCAGGTGTTTTCAATTAATGGGATGGCAATCAGGTGTGAGTGAGCACCCAGCTTTATTAACAGGGATCTATCAAAGACTGATCTTGTTTGTGGAAGTGTATCATGGCACAAAGAAGATTTCTCAGAAAAAGAGTTGCTGATGCTCATTAGGCTGGAAAAGGTTACAAAATCATCTCTAAAGAGTTTGGACTCCACCAATCCACAGTCAAATAGGTTGTATACAAATGAAGGAAATTCAAGACCATTGTTAACCTCCCCAGGAGCGGTCAACCAACAAAGATCACTCCAAGAGTAAGATGTGTAATAGTCCACAAGGTCACAAAGGAACCCAGGGTAACTTCTAAGCAACTAAAGGCCTCTCACATTGGCTAATGTTAATGTTCATGAGTCCACCATCAGGAGAACACTGAACAATGGTGTGCATGGCAGGGTTGCAAGGAGAAAGTCACTGCTCTCCAAAAAGAACATTGCTGCCCATCTACAGTTTGCTAAAGATCACATGGACAAGCTAGAAGGCTATTGGAAAAATGTTTTGTGGGCAAATGAGACCAAAATAGAACTTTTTTGTTTAAAAGAGAAGCGTTATGTTTGGAGAAGGGAAAACACTGTGAAATATGATGGTGGTAGTACCATGGTTTGGGCCTGTTTTGCTGCATCTGGGCCAGGACGGCTTGTCATCATTGATGGACCAGTGAATTCTGAATTATACCAGCAAATTCTACAGGAAAATGTCAGGACATCTGTCCATAAATTGAATCTCAAGAGAAACTGGGTCATGCAGCAAGACAACTACCCTAAGTACACAAGTTGTACTACCAAAGAACAGTTAAAGAAGAATAAAGTTAATGTTTTGGAATGGTCAAATCAACGTCCTGACCTTAATCCAATTTAAATGTTAAGGAAGCAAGCAGTTAATCTGAGGAAACCCACCAAAACCCCAGAATTGAAGCTGTTCTGTATTGAGGAATGGGCTAAAATTCCTCCAAGCTGATGTGCAGGACTGATCAACAGTTACCAGAAATGTTTAGTTAAAGTTATTGTTGCACACGGGGGTCACACCAGATACTGAATGCAAAGATTCACATACCTTTTTTTACTCACAGTTATATAATATTGGATCATTTTCCTCAGTAAATAAAAAAATTGTATATTTTTATCTCATTTGTTTTTATGGGTTCTCTTTGTACTTTTAGGACTTCTGATGATGTTTTAGGTAATATTCTGCAGAAATGTAGACTATTCTATATGGTTCAAAAACTTTCAAGTACTTTAAAAAGGTACGGTTAGACAATAAAGTAAAAGAGGAGCTTGAAGTGGAGCTTGAATAAAGGAATGAATAACAAAGGAAAATGATGCAGGATGGAGATTGTAACATTTTATCGAAAACATTTAGTGCAGTTATTACTGCATAAGAGAGTCACACCAGATACTGAAAGCAAAAGGTTCACATACTTTTGCCACTTATAGATATGTAACATTGGATCATTTTCCTCAATAAATAAATGACCAAGTATAATATTTTTGTCTCATTTTTTAACTGGGTTTTCTTTATCTACTTGTATGAAAATCTGATGACGTTTTAGGTCAAATTTATGCAGAAATGTATAAATTTCTAAAGGGTTCACAAACTTTCAAACACCAGTACACATCAACTGTGAGAGATGGAGTGCATTGTCATTTCTACATTACATTTTCTTACCTGTTTAACCTCTTGTTTGCATCCTCTGATAAGCCCATGAGACTGAGGCCATCCTAGAACAAGAGAGTGTCTTTTCTCTAAAAAGGTAAAAAGAAGGCTTATAGAACAGAGCTAAACAAACCCTAAACAATGGAATCAGTCTTTCAGGCATTCATTGGATTTGCATAGCAAAGTATAACCTTTTGTGACAGCAGGGACTTGCTCGATAGCAGGCAGCAGTCCTGTGGAGGCTCTTCTGGTCTCCAGAGCCTGCTTCCACCAGCTGCCCAGCTTACAGTCGCCCACTCGTTCTGATGTGGTCCTAAAACACACTACCTCCTTAATTCCTGCATTTCTGCTCTCACTGGCAGATTTTGAATCTTTGGTCTTCTCAGCAGGGCTGAGTGGCAACAGTGGAGCTCCAAGAGAAATCTGAAGCTGATGAGGACGGGAGCCACGCCTCACGGGGTTAAAATCCATTACCAGATTGGAGCTCCTGAGAGACGCTAAAAATGATGGTTGGTTGGGTTCCCCGTCCTTCAGTGTGAGGTTTTGTTCATGGAGGTGCTCCAGGAGGTCCTGCATGGTCTCAGTAAGTGCACAGGAGGTGAGGATCTCCGGCTGGTCCATGGCATCCTGGGGATTGTAACAGAAGGACCTGAGGCTCTTCTCAATTTTGAAGTAAGGTAATGCTCTCTGAACACAGAAAGGGCAAAGAATATTGATTAAACCGTAAGCACTCAATAGAGGATAAGTCATACAGTTGTTACAAATATTGTAGTCCATACAAAAGAATATAGTACACGATGAATTAAGTTAAGTTACTGACTAGCAATCAGAGAGAACACCACTAAAGAATGACTCATAATTTATCATGTTATTCAGCTGTTAACAAAGAGCAGATATCACTCACTCTTAAAGGCTTCAGGTCCAAAAAGCCCCTTGATCCAGACACTTCATCACAAATGGAGTCTTGGCAATAAATGCTCTTAGAAGATAAAACACTGAACTGTTCACTGTCCTCTTCTGCCCTAATGTTCTCAGAATGTGGCTTCTGGACCATATCATCGATAATTTTCTCTATAAAAACATGGTGAGATTATGAATGATTAGAAAAGTGAATTATTAGTAAATGCTCACCAAAATCAGGAATGAAAAAATTATCACCATCCACAGGGATTGCAGCACTATACGGCACTGTTTGTTTGTCCTTATTGCTGTACATTTTATATATCATGGCCAAACATATCTCAGATCAAAGCTGTACTATTTATTAAACTAATTATTTGTCAATAAATCCATTTGAGAAGTGCACTGCATGTTACTCTTGAATGATAGTCCTTCAAACCAATTAGTGCAGTCAAATTTTTGAAGAAAATGGATGGTGAGGAGAACATAAACACAAAATGAACCAGATTATACACTCCACTTTATTAAGAACACACCTGCTTATTAATTCAAAATTAGCCAGTTGGTCAATCATGTGGCAGGAGCATGATGCATAAAATCATGCACAACATCCTGCAGGTCAGGAGCTTTAGTTAATGTTCATATCAAACATCAGAATAAGGAAACAGTGGCCCTGAGAAATTGCTGATCTCCTGGGATTTTCACACACAACAGTGTCTAGAGTTTGCACACAATGGTGCAAAAACAAAAACACATGCAGTGAGTAGCAGTTCTGCAGGCGTAAACGTCTTATGAGAGGTCAGAGGAAAATTGCCAAACTGGTCCAAGGTGACAGGAAGACTACAGTAACTCAAATAACTTCTTTATATTCGTGGTGAGCAGAAAAACATCTCAGAATGCACAACCTATGGGCGGCTGTGGCTCAGGTGGTAGAGCAGGTTGTCCGTTAACCGTACGGTTGGCGGTTCGATTCGTGGCCCACAGGATTCCACATGCCAAAGTGTGCTTGGGGAAGACACTGAACCCCAAGTTGCTCCCAATGGCAAGTTAACCCCTAGCATGGCAGCTCTGCTACCATTGTTGTGTGAGTGTGTGTGTGAATGGGTGAATGAGACACAGTATAAAGCGCTTTGGAACTGCTAAGGTTAAAAAAGTGCTATATAAGCGCAGACCATTTACCATTTAACATACGAATCCTTAAGGCAAATGGTCTACAACAGTAGAAGACCACATCAGGTTCCACTCATGTCATCTAAAAACCGGAGAGTGTTGTGTGTCCCTAGAGATTCAACAGAAACCAGCCCATCTGGCACCAGCAACCACGCCTCATGTCACTGAGATAATTTTTTCCCCCATTTTGATGTTTGATGTAAACATCAACTGAAGCTTCTGACCTGTATCTGCAGGTTTCATGCACTGTGCTCTGTCAGATGATTGGCTGAATGGATAATTGTATAAATGAGCAGGTAAGTGTAACTTTCCTATTAGTTTCACTGCAGCTACTAATATACAGTAGTTATTGAATAATATGCTTTAATATTAATAAGTGAATATTAAGCCAAGAGTTTAAGGGGTTAAATGTAATGCAAACTGCAATATATAAAAATTCAGGAACCATATAAAGAGCCTAGCAAGAGGCCTTTAACAATGTTAAAATACCTATCTGTGTGATTTCCAGCATGTGACGCTCAGCTGGATCTACAAGATTTCCTGGTAATGCACAAGTCAAAACATCCTCAACAGCATCTAATTCAGAAACATTAAGCACAGAAGAAATGTATGGCATATTTAATGAAAAAAAGCAATCAATCCACAAAAAACAGCTAGACTCACTCTCAGAGATGACCAGCTCATCTACACTTTCTCTGCGCAAGCTTTTGATGAGCATCGCCTTTGGAGCGTCCCCTACGGTCAGAGTGATATGAGAACAGCACTGGGTAAGAGCTTTAGATGGCATGTGATTGTCGTTAAGCGAGTCACACTCCTCATCTCTGGTCTCCTCTTGTCTCCTCTCAGCAGGTGGTGGAGAGGGGGAACAACTGAAGGAGCAAGCAGACTCCATGCTGTCTGGAGATGTGGAGTTAGAGATAACTGCTAGAGACACACAAACCTCCTAAAGACACATAAAGAAGAGGAATGAATCAATGAATGAAAATAAAGATAATAGACTGGTAAAATCCCAGGTGTTTTTTAAAAAAAAAAAAGAAAGAAAGAAAGAAATGATCACCTTTGTATTTAAACTCATATTATTTTAGATATAGTATTTCCAATAGAGCACTAATACACATTAGGTTACCACAGTTACTATATATATATATGACGTATTCCTTTGACATATTGTTTAGTACAGTAGTGTGCTATACTGGATATACATAGGCATAGTGTACTATGCTGTCATTCTGTAACAACTCCAACTCTGGCTCTTCCTTCTGGAGCTCTACATTATTCCTGTTTTCTTTAGTTTTCTTCAAGTACTTTGGCCAGACCACCCTCATCCTAAACGTGCAAAAACAACAATAAATACTAATTAGTTATTCTTATATTGTTGTTTTACCATCAACTATTAATGCATTAATATAGTATTCTATAGTACCTTGTAAGTTTTTTTGATGAGTTAAGCTCTGTCACAGTTTCTCTAAATAGTCTGAGAAACTCTCTAGGAGTCAGAGAGCCATTAAACAGACACTGGTAGAGCAGTGCAGATAATGGATTAGGAGCATGTCCTGAAAATATTAAAAGATAACTTGAGAACTTTACATGACCATATTTACTTTATTAAACAATCCTTGGGCAAATGATTTCTTGATCATTAAGGTTGGTCCTATAATAATGAAGTCTCTAACATTCAATGAATAAAATTATTTCACCTTTTACACTATGAAACTTATTTCTTGAAACCTTATCACCAAGATCTCTTTGGTTTATTTTGTCAGATTTACTTGAATTTGGTCTCTCCGATAATTTGAAATGTAGAATATCCTGCAAGGAAAAGAAATAGTTGAACTATGATAAATTTATAACACCCGTGAATTAGTTTTATAGACACTTACGAAGTAATTTTCTGTATACAATAGCTAGTGTCATTTTTGAGCCATGAGTAATCAATAAGGAAAAGCACATCTTACTGTATCACCTTAGATACACTGGCCAGTACTTCTCCACAGAGATCGGGATTTTCACAGCCACATATGAACTGCTCGAGTAGATATTCACTTCCTGGTTCACACCGTTTGAGCAGAATCTGAGCCTCAGCAACATGGCTGAAAGAATATATCCAAATGACACAAAAAAGAAAACTTGACTGATCTAGCTCAATCTTAATATGGCACACTATTATATGTTTTCTGGAATATAAGATGAAATGAGGATACCATGGTTTAAATCCTAATTATAATGACACCTACTTATATGGCAGTCAATAAGATTTATTTTCATATACTTGTTCTGTATGAGCACATCCACATACAGTCTGGCATCCTGAGTATTCTCTATAGCAGGCTTGGTGTAGTAAAGGTACTTCAGTGCTGCTTGTCTCTGCCCCTGTCTCAGCAAGGTCCTTAACACAGCATAACTGTGACATGATAACCATGCTGAACTGCTCTCTGGGCTCAAAAGCTTTCCAAGTGAATTCTATGGGGGAAAAAAGTAATTGCTTTCCAGAAGACTACTTATAACAAGCACCTGTCTATCCCAGACAGACTACAAGTTATAGCTTTAGAATTTTATGAGCATAATGGTTGAAGATGGCATACAGATACAAAGCCATGGTCTAGGAGCCACAATCCATAGATCTGTTGGGAGAAGCTGGATGGTATGCTAAAGGTATGACAGAAAGACTCCAGGAGGTCACCTTTACACTGCATGTTAGACACATCCAGAACAAAATACATTATCTGGAGATAAAGAGTTAAAGAGCGCCATCCCAAAATAATGTATTTCATAGGTTATAGAATAGAACCCAACATCCTTTTATTTATTCATTCTTCTTCAGTAAATGCTTTAACAGATTTTCAGTGGAACTGGAGCTTATTCCGGGAACAATGGGTGCAAGACAGGAATACACCCTGGGTAGGACTCCAGTTACAGTAATTACACACACATTCATACACTCATTTAGACTCAGAGGCAATTTAGTGAACCCCTACATGCATACCTACAGAACCCAGAGGAAGTATGTGCAGAGAACATGAAAATCCCAAACAGAGAATAACCCAAGCTTAGGAAAGCACTGGTGACCCTGGAGAAGTGAGGCAGCAGTATCTATTTAATGTGCCACCAGGTTGCTTCTCAACTTGACAATAAGACAACTCAATTTACTGAAATCCCAGCTATCCAGGAGTTGATGCTCTGGCTTAAACTGTGCCACAGATCAATCTAATTGTATTAGCATTTGATAAAAACTAGAAAACCAGAAAAAGGATACAATGGCTAGGGCAGATGTGGTTTCTGTATAAGGGACCAGTACTAGCTTTAGAAGAGAGTGTAGTGAAGGTGGTGGGTAAGTCTGGTAGGTGCAGTCTTCTGAAACCCATAGTGGTCCATATTGTTTGTGCATATGAGCCACCATACCCTGAATAATGGAGCTCCCTCTATATTTATCCTCAATATCACATCTAAGAAGACAAAGCATAGAGGACCTTTTTTTTTTGTTTTTAAACTGTGAAGGCCTTTCTACTGAATGGTTAAATTTTCAAGACAGTTATTTAATACAGAAGGGAAAGAAAATAAGGGGGGTTGAACAAAAATACTATGCCAGTGCACTTGACTATTTGTTACTGAGAATTACCGCAGCTCCAGACAATTTGTCTTGTGGTGCTGGCTCATCTCCTGCCACATCTGAGAGATCTGCTTCAACTCATCGGCAACTAAAAAAAATAACGTGAAGCAATAGTATAAAATGTATAAATACTGATGTCTTCTCTTTTAGATGCCCCCATACTTTATTCATTATGTATCTTCTTTTCTTATTTCCATGTCATAAAAATCTCGATTTCTTATAAAGACTTATGGCACAGTGGTTAAAGCTGTGGGCTAGTGATCAGAAGGTCACGAGATAAAATTCCAACAGTGTCAACCGCTGCTGTTGGGCCCTTAAGGCAGTCCCTTAACCATGGTTGACCCTGTGCTCTGACCACAGCTCTTAAAAAGCTGGGATGTGTGAAGAGTCTCTTGAAAAGGTACAAAAACATTATAATAAATGTTGTATGGTGCATTCTTTATATTACTGGTCCAAATGTGCAGACATGAGCACATGTACATACTGTACAATCATGGTTAATGTTACTCTTGGTCACTGTTATTCCTATAGAGTATCACCTGGGTACTGTGGCAGAAGTCCACTGAAGCTCCACCACTGTACCAGTCTTCCCAACAGGATGTGTTGTCTCAGTGTCTGCAGACCCAGATTACAGCATCCACATCGTGCCATAGCTTTAGCATTAATTTGACACATTACACATGTGTGTCCTGAGACAGGACAAGGAGAAGGGAGAAGCAAAACTTAAAAATGATCAAGAAATACAGTATCTGTCTTTTAGGTCCTTTGTACTTTTTCACATTGTTTCTAAATGTGATTTACATTGTAAGCAGTTCTTACTATAGATCCATTTTTTTTTTATATTATATAGATTTAAGATTTCAAAGACTGCCACATGCTAAAATGAACTGAATGAAAAGGACAAGTGTGTGACTTACCCCAGCGAGCCAATAAAAGCAGGTTCTTAAGTTTCTGTATCAGTAGACATAATTTTGTGAAGGATGTCTGATCTAGAAACATCCACAGGCCAGGACACTGACCAAAGCCTGGGGCCAGAGAGACAAGTGTCAACTCCATACTTTCTATACTGTATATCGCTCACTTATAGCTATCTTAATTGAAATCAATGCATCATTTTATGGAGTTCTACTTACAGAGAGTTAGCAGCTCTTTCTTGGTCAGTTCTATGGAACACTGAAGCCAACAGTTAAACTTAGCAAGAGTCTTGTCCACATCACATTGACCTTCAAGTTCATGTCATCAGATACGTAGTTAAGCCAGAACACAAAGTCATTGCCATAAATTGTGTGATGTGCAAGCATGATTAGCTAACAGGAATACTCCTACAACGCTTATTCTTGCCTTCAGTGGTGAGACTCCGGAGCCAGCGAGTGATGCTTCCCACATCGTTGTCTGTTAAAGCTTTGTTCCAGAGGACTTCTGTATTGAGCATTATCCTGGTTATGCAAAATGTCTACTTCTGCTGTAATACTGGAGAAATAATGGCTTTTGTTTAAATATGTCAGGGTGTTCATGATGATACTTGAATGACCAGTGTGAATACCAGAGAATAAGTACAAATGATGATCTTTTCAAATCAATCTGATTGTCTTGGATTAATACCAAAAAGAAATGACATGATTGCAGTGTCATTTCACGAGTTAATATTAATAATAAACCTTGAAGCACATTTAAAATTTTGTTGGTTATTCCTATACTTTTCTTGAATTAAACTCATCTCAGTGGTGTAATGTTACTGACAGCTGAACATTCATAGTGTTGAAAAATCCAGTACTCACCAGTAAGTGAATGTCTTTTCCAGCACTGGGATGAGAATTGTGTCTAAATTTGCTGACTGGGCCTCTGCATGCATTTTCTCGGACTCAATCCTATCTACGTCAGAATAATCCAATAATCTAGACCTGTAAACAATTCTGTTGGCTGTTGAAGAGAAGGCATGTGTGGTATTAAATGAAATATGGATGTAGCATAAAGGAGTTTAATACATGAGGGGATTTTTACATGGATAAATAAGTGTCACACAGGTAAGTTCAAGATTAAGGGTCTGAAGCAATCAGTTCTCACAGAATAAAAAGAACAAGACAAGTGCATTGTGAGCCTCACAACTGGCAACTCAATGTGCCCAGTGAACACATAGCAGGAGAACATCATATAACTACATTATTATGAATTATGAAGCATCTTTAAAGTTAATAAATACATATCGAGTATGTACACCAGTGAAATGGTTGGAATGGCAATTTTATAGAAATTGTTCAGTGCTTGTACCCATCAGTCTGGAACAGTCTGTACCGCTTATCCTACACAAGGTAGCGGGGGAGCTTGGAGCCTATCCCATTTGGAAACTCCAGACAGCCTACAGTGCATGTCTTTGGACTGGCGGAGAAAACCAGAGTACCCAGAGGAAGCCCGAAGAATGGGGAGAACAGGCAAACTCCACGCACACAGGGCAGAGGTGGGAATAGAACCCTGATTGCGAGACTAATCAGGTCATTGTATAAAGCCCTTTATTTAAAACTATGGTAATTGGAAAATAAAGACCAATCAGTTTTCTGTGCTTTTCACTGTAATGCTTTCTCTTATAGTCCCATTTCTCCAAATAATTTTCTGATCGTGTGGTATTTTGTTATAGTCGTGAGAAAAAAAAAGTACACCCTTTGGGCTTATTTTGCAGCCATATGACTTGGGACAATGATGAACTCCACTTTACACCAGAATGTTCTTGAGATAAATGTGAAGCCATCTGTCCAGCAGCTTAAGCTAGACCTAAATTGGGTCATGCAACAGGACAATGATCCCAAGCACACCAGCAAATCAGCATCTGAATGGCTAAAGAAGAAAAAAAACAAGGTGCTGGAATGGCCAAGTAAAAGTCCAGACCACAACTCCATTGAGATGCTGTGCCGGGATCTTAAGAACAAACATAAATGAACTGAAGCAATCTTTCAAGAAGAGGGGGCCAAAATTTCTCCGAAACAATGAGAGAGACTTTGTTATACTGAATTATAGGGTGTACAAGAGCCCTCAATTATCCTTGTTCAAGATTGCTACTGTATTTTTTTTTTTAGCTTTTGTTTGTTTTCACACAAAAAACATTGCAAAATAAGACTTTATACACCAGTACAGTTTCCTTTCGATTCAATACAGTAAAATAAATTAAAGAGTAATTAAACTCTTACTTTATGAAAGTTATTGCGCTAAAATATGCTGAGAAATTATTACATGCCCCATACTATAAACAATATTATGATCTGGAAGACAGTGCATAGAGTAACCCAGGGCCTTTCCTGCACTCTTACTAGCACTACTCCTATCACTTGCCTTACATGCATATACTGCAGTACATCAGTGAGATTTGTATTGGTGACAGAAGGTACTCTGCCAAATCCAACTGGGCTGATTAGTGATTACAGATTAGAGATTATAGGCCCTAGGCCTGTAACAATATCTCACAGACACATCAGTTTTTCTGAACAATCAACGTGTAAACATGTGCTTACGATGAAACTGAGAACATCCAACATAGAGTAGAGAATCAATCTGAAATGTAAAGTGTTATCAAAAATGAAGCGAGATGGAAGCAGACATGTTTGGGTGAGTATTAAGGTGTTTACTACTACCACCAATTCTGTAAGTATCGTTTTAATTTAGCATGTCTGGCCAAATGTTTAATCTGCTCTGCTAAACGTTTGCAGATTTTATGTAGGAACTGTCATTTATTATTGTTTTTAAGGCAAAATAATAGATTTCATGTAGAATTTGTCAGTTCTTAGTAGTGCACACTATGAAGCTGAATTCCTTTTTAAGGATATTTCCAGTCTTTAAGCTAAATATGCTTTGTCATGGTGATACATTGTTGGAAATACATTTAAAACTGAAAAACTGAACAGAAAAACTGTCAAAATTAAATACAACATCTAACAGAGTAAAATGACATGCAACTTGAATTTTCTATCGCTTTTGTCGTTGTGTGAGCATCTTTCAGGTCACTTGAAGAAATGACAAAAACCCAGGCTGACATCTGCTTCTCAAAGAGAGAAAGAGACACGTGTATTCTCAAAAGGCCATACAAAATCTTTCTTATGGACATTATATTATTCTACTTGCTTCTAGCCTTCATTTATTTTGCTCACACCACTGAGCAGCCAGCAAATCCCAGTTCAAAATGCCTCGCTTTTGATGGGAACTTATATTTCAGCGTAATGTCCATATTTCCTGGTAACTTTTTTTCTCAGCAAGAATAACTGATTTTAAATTCCCCAATTGTTTCCTCTGATATTTAAATACCCTACAAAATCAAATTCACTCACTAAACTGAAACCTGAGGAAGCTATCCAAAATGGCTGTTCTACGAGTAAGATTCACTAAAACCCAGAGGGACAGGCTTGCCCAGGTGCTATGGTTGCTGAACTGGATCTCGGTGGTGACGGGCCTCATCCTATTCAGTCTGGGCCTTTTCCTAAAAGTGGAGATCAACAAGAGGAGGGAGGTAATGGCTAGGCAGGAAGTTCATTCTGTACCAGATATGCTAATTGCAGTGGGGCTGATAGCTTGTGTGATAAATTTTGTTGGAGGAAAGATCTGCTATGACTGTGTAGACACCAACAGGTTCTTGCGCTGGAAGCTTGTGATGCTCCCTTATATAATTTGCACATTCTTCTTCACCCTATGTGTGCTGGTCGGTGCAATAATGTGCTACACCATGCATGAGGAACTGAAGGAATCCCTAGCACACGGCCTAAAAGATGCTATACGCTACTATAAAGATACAGACACACCAGGCCGTTGCTTCCTTAAAAGCACTGTTGACCTGCTGCAGCTCCAGTTTCAGTGTTGCGGTAATGCAGGCCACAGGGACTGGTTCCAGATTCAGTGGATCAGCACTCGCTACCTCGACATGTCCAAGCGGGAAGTGGTGGAGTAAGTAAGATCCACCACTTAGTCTTATCTTTAGTTTTAAAGATTAAAACTAAGACAAACATGCTGAAAGTCTGACTTATTTGACATTATATTGGTTTTGTGATTTTCTTTGCAGCCGTTTACACAGCAATGTGGAAGGAAAGTACTTGGTTGATGGGGTACCTTTCAGCTGCTGTAACTTCAACTCACCTCGACCATGCATTCAGTATCAAATCACCAACAACTCAGCCCACTTTAACTACAACTACCAGACAGAGGAGCTCAACTTATGGAGTAAAGGCTGTCACCAAGCTTTGGTGGAATATTTCACCTACATAATGCACTCAATCGGCCTTATTGTCCTTCTCATCTGGCTATTTGAGGTTGGCGTTTGCTTATTTTGAATAATATCAAGTTTTGTGTTAGAAGTAACCTTTTTACAATTGACATTTTCTATGAAATACCAAGGAAAGAATGTATAAATGTGCTTTACTTGCATGTTCAATCCACCATAAATGGTTTTCCTCCTAATAATCACTCTAAAATCTATACTAAACCATGAACATATAGTGTCTCGGTCAGTCTCATGTAAATGCCCCATTTTAATGAGACTACATATTGGTATTATAGCTTTATAACACATGTAGCATTCCTCGCCTATTTTTTTCCATTGTCAAACTAACCTAATCTAAAGCAGCCTCATTCTCCACATTCTCTATATTATTAACAGCTCTCTGTACTCACTGGTGTCCGGTACTTGCAAACAGCCCTGGAAAATGTGCTGCTTCAAGGAGACCCCGAGTCTGAATCAGAAGGATGGCTGCTGAAGAACAGCTTTGCAGAAACTGCACGCTCTAGCTTCAACATCATAAAAAACCTGGGCAAGTGCAATCAAATTGAGGCTGAAAATGGGGACCCCAATGTAAACAGGCCATCCATAGCACACTACGGTCCTGATAACGTTCCTACAAAGCAAATACCTGTGGTCAGTTAACCTTATCCCTGTGCATTTGTCCAAACTATCACTATCAGCCTGAACAGCTTGTTTTCTCCATTCTTATACTAGTCCAATGAAACAAGAAAATGATTTTAACCCTCTGACTGGACTGGACAGTGTGCAAACTGGACAGCACAGATATTTTAATTCTATTCAGTGCATAACAGGTGAGCAGAGAGCTTAGCACTCACACCAGTGATACAGGAACATGGCTAAAGAGGAGCTATACATAATGACTCCAGAACATCTTACTGAAGAAACTCACTTTTCAAATAAGCATAAGCAAGTTATCATGAGACTTGATGCTACATAAAGTCTTAAATTCACTCTGATCACACTTCAGTCTTACTGTTAACTGAGTGATTCTGAGAATGCCTTCTGCAGCATGATTTTTTCCTTCTCATTTTAATGTTGTTTCTAATGTTGCTTTAGATTTTAGATGCTGCTTTCATAGTGTTATAATTCACGAACAAGATAGATGCACCATGCGACAGTGTGAATTCAACATTATTGATTAATTAGAACAGCAGAATTAATTGTATTTAATCTCAAATGTGTGCCTTCACCTCAGTGCTGAACTAGGAAAGCTGGTGTGAAACTACCTCCAAAGCCTCTTTTTAATACCCAAGTTTAAATACTACAACACTGAATGAAATATACTGCACTACTTGAAGGCTTTAAAATGCTTTTATTTATTTATTTATTTTTTAATTAAAGTGACTGAAGCTAAGGGGCACTTACCTTAATTGGTTTCGGTGGCAGAAATTAGAAATACCACTAAGAATTTTAATCCATAAGCCTTCCTTATTTCAGTGTATAACATTTTGGTAGAAATGTCAGTAAAATATATCCAGAACTGTACAACATGAGCATGCTAGTGACAGATAATTAGATTGAAATATTGATGAAATCCAGAGGGAGAGGAGGGAGAGACCTAAAAAAAAAAAAAACCAATTAAATAATGAAAATACAGCATCATGTGAGATAACGGGACGTTCAGAGGATTTCATTTGTCACATATCCTGAAGACAATGTAAAGCCGGAATGCTTTTGTGTTGTACATTGTTACCCTGATGAAAACCAGTTAATTTTTTTTAAAACACTAGAAGCCTGTGCGGTCTTAATGAACAGTTGGACTTAAAGGTAGCTCTTTTTTTTTTTGATAGTAGCTCTATAGTCCAATCAACTGTTTTATCGAAATGGTAACCAATCCTGTTGTTAGACATCTGATGTAAGCCAAGGCATGTCATTTTGCAGTTCTTACGTGACTCAAAATGCAAGCTGTTTGGGTAAAGGAACAGGAAAATAAGCGTGAATAATATACAATTGGGACTTTAGTTACCTTTCAAATACAGATGCACCGATGTATCAGCTAATAAAGGCAATTTCACATGCTATCTGCCATCGGACGATAATTTAAAAACATCAGATGATCAGGGCCGATTATATCCCGTCAATCAAAAGAGGGCGAAAAAACTAATCAATTTCATGCTGTGTGTAAACATGTCTCGTGTGGAATGACGACAAAACTGCAGTTTGTAAGCGCTGTAATTTCTGCACTGCTAAAATTTTATGCCGGATGCTGTAGAGGGAGTTTCAGCGTCGAGTCAATTTTTTTTTTGCCACGCTGCACGCACTGAATTAAAGCGCCAGTACACGGCTGAAGGATTTAAATGAAGATGAGTTGACAAAAAAGTAGTATATATATATATATATATATATATATATATATATATATATATATATATATATATATATATATATATATATAGCACAGAAAAATATATTTGGAGAATATATTTCATATCCAGTTAAGATTAGATTGAACTTTTTTTTTTTTAAACTAAAAAAAGTTTATATTATATATTAGCAGTTTGATGTCAATAATGAAGTAGAAATGCTTTTGTTTGTGGTGAGTGAATGTGACACTAACAGGAGGTTTTTTACAATTCAGTCAATTAATTCGGTTAATATGAATTAATAACATTCAATAAGTTGAAAAAAGAAATGTTACTTTAATCTTCAGAATTTAGTTCATGTGTTAATGTTAATTTGAGTAATGTGTTTTCTGTTTATGAGACCAGTTACTGTGAAACAACTTGTTGAAATGGAGAGAATAAAGTTTTATTTGCATTTCGTTCAGAATTGTGGAATTAATAAGTAATTTAAAAGAAGGCATAAAAGGCAGTACTGTCGGTATCGGCCGATATCACTCTGATTAATCGGTTATCGGGATTAGCTAAGAAATTTAGTATCAGTACATATCTACTTTCAAATAGTGTTGTTCAGAAAAATAATATGGTATTTATACATTTACATACATTATTTTTTAAATAAATGTCAAATTATTCTGTAGTATGGTAATTCATATAGTATGTAACATGGTGTCTATAACACAGCAATGGCCCCATGATTAAGGACACGAGAATATTTTCATTACAGTATTTTATTTATCCAGAAAATGACTTTCAGCACTGTCAAGCAATGCAAACGAGCAACGGCAAAATTAAACCATTTAATAATTTCAGCTTTAATTCTTCTGAAATTAATGATAAGTAGTGAAAGAGGTTAACCCAACCATGAGAATTTGAACTTATTAAAATTAATTCATTTCATATATACTGTATGAACCAAGTAGATATTGCGTGTATTGGCTTTTTTTGGGCTCATGATTATCAACTTGGAAATGTTTGTGTAGAGCTGATTTCCCTTATTTGTTTTGCTGTATTTATATAGTAAAATATACTTTTATCATTTATTAATGTTTATATACATATTTGTGTGTTATATGTGGAAAAGCATAGCTTACACTGTGCCAGAAGTAAACAGTTGAATTGACAAAATAACTTGCCAAATGTACATATGTTTGCATTAATTATACTATATTCTCAGTGATGCTATTTTTCACAGAGTACGGAGAAAAGGTGACAAGTCCATAGCTGAGGAGGATAATAACTGGGTGAGCAATTACACAAAGTAACAGGAAGCATTTTCTGCAAAAAGTGCATACACAAGTAAGACACTAGAAAGCTGTCTCACTTTTTTTCGACTCTTTTTACTCGTAAATTACAGAAACAACTCAATGCCCTAATCATGGAAACAGCTGGAGTTGTACAAGCATGTGTCTTTCCTCACTTCACAGTAATAAGCTTCTGGATGCAAAGCTGAAATTAACTGAAAACAAGATTAAAAAGCAAGCAACCCTTCTGATTATCTCGTGCTGCTGCCATTTTCTGTCCAGAAACTTTTTACGGAAACGATTTTAAATGCTGAAAGCAGAAACATTACTTAGCAAAAGCACCCAGAGGATATTTGAAAGATTGTGAGAAAGACTGTCCTCCTCCTGAGCTCAGAGCATCTGCCACTCAAAAGCGAACATGACATTGAGCACCTCCAGACTGCGAGCAATCTCCTCAAGGATGCAGTGTTGCTGCCACATCTGGTGCAGCTTCCTGTACCGCTCAGGACACAGATGCAGCGGATTCCCACGGCTGGCATGACAGACAAGTAAAATTAAATCAGTAATACCTGCGTTATAAATAACTCATTAATAAAGTATCTTTGTTGCATGATCCCCTTATTAAACAAGGATCATACAGTGAGGGAAAAAAGTATTTGATCCCCTGCTAATTTTGTACATTTTCCCACTGACAAAGAAATTATCATTCTATAATTTTAATGGTAGGTTTATTTGAACAGTGAGAGACAGAATAACAACAAAAAAATCCAGAAAAACGCATGTCAAAAATGTTATAAATTGATTTGCATATTAATGAGGGAATTAAGTATTTCACCCCTCTGCAAAACATGACTTAGTACTTGGTGGCAAAACCCTTGTTGGCAATCACAGAGGTCAGACGTTTCTTGTAGTTGGCCACCAGGTTTGCACACATCTCAGGAGGGATTTTGTCCCACTCCTCTTTGCAGATCTTCTCCAAGTCATTAAGGCTTCGAGGCTGACGTTTGGCAACTCAAACCTTCAGCTCCCTCCACAGATTTTCTATGGGATTTAGGTCTGGAGACTGGCTAGGCCACTCCAGGACCTTAACGTGCTTCTTCTTGAGCCACTCCTTTGTTGCCTTGGCCGTGTGTTTTGGGTCATTGTCATGCTGGAATACCCATCCACGACCCATTTTCAACGCCCTGGCTGAGGGAAGGAGGTTCTCACCCAAGATTTGACGGTACGTGGAACCGTACATCGTCCCTTTGATGCAGTGAAGTTGTCCTGTCCCCTTAGCAGAAAAACACCCCCAAAGCATAATGTTTCCACCTCCACGTTTGACGGTGGGGATGGTGTTCTTGGGGTCATAGGCAGCATTCCTCCTCCTCCAAACACAGCGAGTTGAGCTGATGCCAAAGAGATCCATTTTGGTCTCATCTGAACACAACACTTTCACCCAGTGGTCCTCTGAATCATTCAGATGTTCATTGGCAAACTTCAGACGGGCATGTATATGTGCTTTCTTGAGCAGGGGGACCTTGCAGGTGCTGCAGGATTTCAGTCCTTCACGGCGTAGTGTGCTACCAATTGTTTTCTTGGTGACTATGGTCCCAGCTGCCTTGAGATCATTGACAAGATCCTCCCGTGTAGTTCTGGGCTGATTCCTCACTGTTCTCATGATCATTGTAACTCCACGAGGTGAGATCTTGCATGGAGCCCCAGGCCGAGGGAGATTGACAGTTCTTTTGTGTTTCTTCCATTTGCGAATAATCGCACCAACTGTTGTCACCTTCTCACCAAGCTGCTTGGCAATGGTCTTGTAGCCCATTCCAGACTTGTGTAGGTCTACAATCTTGCCCTGACATCCTTGGAGAGCTCTTTGGTCTTGGCCATGGTGGAGAGTTTGGAATCTGATTGATTGCTTCTGTGGACAGGTGTCTTTTATACAGGTAACGAGCTGAGATTAGGAGCACTCCCTTTAAGAGTGTGCTCCTAATCTCAGCTCATTACCTGTATAAATGACACCTGGGAGCCAGAAATCTTTCTGATTGAGAGGGGGTCAAATACTTATTTCCCTCATTAAAATGCAAATCAATTTATAACATTTTTGACATGCGTTTTTCTGGATTTTCTTGTTGTTATTCTGTCTCTCACTGTTCAAATACATCGACCATTAAAATTATAAACTGATCATTTCTTTGTCAGTGGGCAAACATACAAAATCAGCAGGGGATCAAATACTTTTTTCCCCCTCACTGTACATAATCATTTAAATAAAAAATAAAATTTAAAAAACAGTTAAAGAATAGCCATCTTATCTGTAATATTAGGACCTACTTTAGCTGAGGGTCTGTTTCGCCATATTCATCGAGGTAAGGAGACGGATATGTGCTTCCACGTGTTTTGCTGGCCATCAGAACAATCTCACACTCTCTCACCCTGTTCATTAAGATATGAGGTCATGGTTTATTTGTCCTTTACCTTTCATAACCACTACATACGCATAATCAATACTACCTCAATTATTGATCAGTAAATTAAAAAAATTCTTTGAATTGAAACCACAATGTATTTTCTGATT
Organism: Ictalurus punctatus; assembly: GCF_001660625.3. Lineage (NCBI taxonomy): Eukaryota > Metazoa > Chordata > Actinopteri > Siluriformes > Ictaluridae > Ictalurus > Ictalurus punctatus. Next base: position 17,050,047 of record NC_030424.2, on the reverse strand, counting down.
TTTTTTTTTTTTAGCAAAACTAGTCCTGTGATTTATGCACAATGCTGCATTTTTGGAAACTAAATAAGAGACCATCCTCCTAAATGCATAACAATAATGATTTCTGTTATTGTTATGTAGAAAAGTAATTTACTATTATCAGTGCATCAAAAGCTATTGTGGACGAGCCCTCACCTGAGGAACATGCCTACTCCAGCTCCACAAGTGGCAGCATGGGCCGTGCAAGCTCCCACCTCTTCGCCATCTAGCTGCACCTGACAGCACGGGCTCTGAGAGCACAGCATGACCCCACAGAACAGACACAGCGTCGGGTGCTTCCGCTCATCATCCGATGACTTCGGACACCTGAACAGGATGAGGACATGTGAATTGCTTAATCTATATGCAACCCATGTGTTATCTGATGCAAATGACCAAAATAATAACAGATACAGGTACAGGTCACAGATACAAAGACACAGAGATCACACTTTTTCTTCATTCTGCTCTTGACCTGTATCTGCATGATTTGTTTGCATTAAGCTGCTGCCACATGATCAGCTGATTAGATATATACATGAATGTACAGGTGTACCTAATAAACTGTATACGTATTTATATGTACTGATGTATGATAAATTAAAGGAAAAACTTGAAGGAAGAAAATGTCTTAATAGGGTGTTAGGCTGCCACAAGGCACTAGAAGAGATGATCTATTGGATCTAATCTTCACCAACAAAATGCCACAGCATAACAAAGCTACCATCTTTTCCATTAATCTGTCACCAGTCTGCATACATATGGATGGCATGCTTGAAGACTTCTAATATGTTGTGCATATCATAAGTTAGCAGGCTTGATAACATGTTAAAACAATGCACTTACTTAAAATGGCTGGCCTGGTTTAGCAGCACGCTGTAATCTTCAGGAAGATCTATTAACCTGTTTCTCTTCCGTGGATACCTGTGATAGTTAAACAAAAATTCATACAAAGTTCCAGGGTGCAAGAGAAAAAGCATGGAGTTGAAGAGAAGTAAGAGTGAGCTAACCTGATGTGCATTTCTCCCTTCAGACCTTTTGATACAGCTTCATTCCCACACCACCTGCAATATAGACACAAAGAAAACCATGCTGCTGTCTACACTTTCATGATAATAGATGCATGAAAAAATAAAATGAAGAGGAATATATAAAAATTTACTGACATGTCATACCTCTGTATTAGGACTGTTGCAGTGTCTTGGTGGTCCTGGAAGAGCTGAAACAGGTTGCAGGGCAGAGCGAGGTAACTACACAAAAGAGGCAACTGGCTCTCACAGGACACTGTGCAATAAGAGGAAGAGGAAAGGATTAATCACAAATCTTTGAATTGCCATTGTTTCATCAAGTGCTCATATATGTTGAAAGACTCTGTGACTCACCTGCAGTACTCGACAGCTCTTCTGGAGCAGGCACTCCTGTAAGGCAATGAAAGAAAAGTGCAGCACAGCGAAGAAAGGGTAGAACACCTCTCTTTACCATGTCTACAGTCATGGAAGCACATACACCAGCCTTCAGCCTGAGAGAAAAGAAGAAGAGGAAGGGAGATGGAAGAAGAGGAAAAAAAACAAACAAGAGTAATCAAACGTGTGAAAATGTTTACAACGAAGGCACTGCCAGCTCATGTGATTATTTGACAGCCTCACCCCCCAGTGTGTTGTGATACAGTAGAGTACACGGCTGCTGCTGTTCTGACCTCCTCTGCATCTCCTCCTCCTATTGCTTCTGCATTCAAGTCTGGTCAAACAAACACACACACACACACACACACACACACACACACACACACACACACACACACACACTGAAAACACTTCTACAGATACTTAATGTAATTCCGACTACTGATTTCATTTAATTATATCCACAATGATAAGCTACCTGAAAGTTACTTAATCATGTGTGTTTTTTTTTACCCTGTGATGATAGTAGGACCTGTACTATGTGGGCCATGGTGACAAGGTGCACTAGATGGAGTTGATTATAAACAGTACTGATTGCTGAAGGCTGCAGGTCAACATTCTCCTCTTGGTACAATACCGGTATTGACAGAACTAGTCCCACCTGTGGAAAGACAACTTTTTCTAAAGACTCATTCATGGAATTAACAGCCAATGAGCTGCCTAGAGTCAACATAAAATGTGATTTAAACCGGTTTCAAATATACTGTAGATTTAATTATAATTACAACATCCAAACACACACTCCGTTCAACACTTACCAAGAGAGTAAAGAAATCTACTTCTAATATTGTGGGTGTGCTTTCTGCATTAGACACAGGTAACAATACTAGGGAAAGACAAAGAGAAAATGGCAATCAAGTTTAGTATTGTTTAAAAAGACTATTCAGAAATTAAACAATTATTTTCTCTCTCACACACACAGAAAGACTGAACGTGTAGTTTTACCTGCTATCATGTCTGTGAAATGCTTCTGAATAACACTTTGAGAGCTCTTCATTCGCTGAATAGCGGAGAACTGTACCAGTGCTTTGAGACCAGCCAGCTGTAATACACATCACTTGCATCACACCACATAATCACAAAAAAAACTGACAGAAACTACACACATGCATTCAGAAATGTCAGAAACCAACCTGTCTGTTCTGCAGAGATCCAAACAGAGTTTTTCCCTCTTCCTGGAGCATGTTTTCTACAGAGAACATCACAGTCATGAAATTTATGAAATGACATACAGAACTCTCTACAGAGGACAAGGAGAGTGATGGCGTGAATGGGAAAAGCATCTCACCTGTAGCCTGGATCGTGTAGGCACAAGTGTTCCAGGTCATGACAGGTACAAGAGGGCACAGCTCATTGGGTGCTGTCTGCAGACCCACCCTGTGCACTGTAGTGGCACACACTACCAGCATTTCCATTATACTGCTGGAGTATTTTGGCCTAACAGAGACAGAGCAACACTTACATTCTGATAGTTGTGTTATGCTGCATATTACATATGTTGCATAAATAAACTGATTGTGCAGAAGAGAGTAGAGTGGGACTCACGGTGGCTGAACTCCAAAGCTAAGGATTGACCTGAAGTCAGTGTGCATGTCCTCTAACAGCCCGGTTTCCTCTGTTCCTGTCTCAGTTGTATTTTCTAAACATACACACAACCATAATTTAAATAAGCTCGAAATGAAAAACATTACATTGCGTCATTACTCAAAAATGAAAAGCTTCTCACCGGCTCCTTGAAGGACTCGGAGTCCCTTGATCCGTGCGAGCACTATTTGTATCCAACGAGGAAGAGTGAGGAACTGACCAATCATCTCAGCACTCTCACTAAACAGGAAGAAGAGAATTCATATGACAGAATGAGAGATACTGATAACAAATCATAATAACTAGATTTAGGGCATCTCTACACTTGCTCTGAATATTCCATCAGCATCCTGGGTCACACAGACGATTTCATTCTAAGCAATGTTTTGCCTGCTTTATACACCACTTACACTGTGCACAATTTTTGCAAAATGAGAGATATTACACCTATTCAACCCTTCTTATGAATGTGCATCATTTATGTAAATGGTGTTTCTTGACATAAATCAACAGTCCAAATGAAGTCTCAATTGAAGCTACTTGCTCAGATCCAAAAATAATTCATTTTTTGTGTGATAGCCTTCACACTTGCTGCAAAATCACTTGGAAAAGAAAGTACATGTGTAAAAATGGCCTTAATGTAGTTCAGAGTTGTCATACTAGTTGAGTTTGCTGGGCTCCATGGGAACAATGGGGACCACAGTGTTACAGAGAGACTTGCAGAGTGGGCACATGTACTCTCCATTCTCCAGGTCTATAATCAGCTCAGCATGCAGCCGGTTCCTAGTGGTGTTCTGTACCGCCTCAAAATACCTGCACAAAGGAGATGATGCAGAAAAATCAGTGCTTTTGATAGTTGCTTTTTGTGTTCACTTTTCTAGGTGAAGAAAAGGCTCATATAGCTTTATTTGTTTAACAAGCAAACATATTGCATATGCAATGTGATATTTTTAGCATGCACTCACTTCTGCCAACAGGTGGCATGCATGACATGGCCACAGCTCCCAGTGTGTATGCCCACAGACAGATCAGGGGGCATGAACAAGGGGTAGGAGCTTTCTGTCCAACAAAACAACAAATAATGTTTTATATATTTCAGCAAACAATCTAAAACTGAAGGTTCATGCATGTATTAATGTCACCACTGACCTTTTGGGGAGAGGGTTTTGCCCCTGCACTGGGTGAGAACTGTAGATCTCTGAACACAGGCAGTAAGTACCATAGCTGGAGCCTGAGCCTGCACCTCCTGTTCCTCTTGACACAGGATGCAGGTGAGAGTTTCCCAGTCAGTAGGACACACTCCCTGCTTAGGCCCCACAGCCACACGACTCTCCAGGTCCATTACACTGCTGTACAAAATGGACACATTCAACTAAACCTGTTGTTTTTTTTGTTTTTTTAAACTACTGGCCTTCTATCATAATGCCAAATCTACAGCTTTTTGAAGTCTCTGTAACAAACAGCACAAAAACACCCAGTGGTTAGTTTCAAGATTCTCGGGTCAGAAAACCAGGATGCAAATATTTGGCAGCACTTTCATTGATGCCATTTAGCACACATCTGATGCACTGAGAGTTTAGTTTATTTAAGTACAAGCCTGAAATCAACTGTAAACCTGAGTCTGTGACCAGTATCAGGGCTTTATTCCTAGGCTTTTTGAGCAGACTTCTCCTTACCTTTCTGTTGAGACCACTGGCTCGGCGTGAATCCCACTATCAGGCACGTTGTCATACAGCATCTTGTGAGTTTCAATAAAGTTCTTCTGCATGGCAGACATCTGAGCCATGATCTTCTGTCTGTGAAGCTTAGCAGCCTCGGCCTTCCTTTTCCGCTCTGCTTTTTCTTTGTCATGAATGCTCTGCACAAACACATCAAGGCACACTACTGAAGAGCCAACTAAAAGACAGCATCCAAGCTCGGCTGCATTTTTCAGCCGTTACAGCAGCAGAGGCTGCTGCAATTGGAAGTATCCATTGAACTTCACTGAGAAATGCAAAATAACTTGCGCTATTGAAATCACATTTCTGCAAAAAAAGTGGTGATTGTGGAGTCTTCGCAAAACAGTGCTACTGAGATTTCACCCTAAATACAGATTTAATGACTGACTGACATTATGAGCCATCTCAAATCATTCAATGAATCTGAAGAAAATGTGGATTATATTATGTCAGATAAAGTTAATGTATTGCAGTAAGTGCACTGAAATCCCACTACCTCCTCTGCCTTGGTCTGATGTGCTGCACATGAAGCAGAGGGGCTGGATTTCTCACGAAGGCACTTCACAATCTCAAACATCTGAACAGAAAAAAGAGAAATAAACAGCATAGTTACATGATTACCAAATATCCAGGTTATTAATAATACTGTAAATAACCAGGTTCTACCTGTAGTGTCCAATTTATCATGTCATTGTGAGCTTCAAGAGAAGGATGCGACTTAATTTTGGATAGGAAATGGAACAATGACTTCCCATGATCTGAGCCAACTTCTGTAAAGAAATGCACAACAAGAAGGTTGAATGTTTGCAGTGCATTGGCCATGTTATTCACCCACCATTTCCCCCCAGTGACAGAGAGACGTACTTCGAGCTTTGAGACTGAAGTCAAATGTTACTTCTTCAACACTACAGGCCTCCAACTGATTTTTTTCCTCGAGCAAAGCCTGGCCTACAAGATGCAATGCCTGGAGGAAGTACAGAAACAGATACACACACACAAATCTTATAATGTCTACTAAAAATTCATGATTACAGAATCCAAATAACATGCATTGCAGAATTACCTGTACCAGTACATACATAACCATCTGTGCAAAACAGGAGAATAAGATTAAAGCAATGAGCGTCAACATACCCTTTGGATCATGGCTTCGGTCCACAGAGCAGAACGCTCCTCAACTGCCCTCTGCAACACTCTCCTCAGCACATGGACGAACACATCGCAGCAGAGCAGCCATACTATCCTGGAGAAGGCCTGGGTAAAGGGAGGAGGTACTGGTGGCCTAAGAGCTGGAAGGAGGGACAAAATTAGCATCACCCAAAATTCCCTCTGGAGAATAACACTGGAAACTACTGTCAGAAGAGATGTGTTGCATTTAGTATATGATTCTGGCTTAGTTTCTGAGGAATCTATTAAGCTTAATGCAAGACCTACAGTTGTGTTTGAAAGTTTATGAAACCTTTTGAATTTTAGAACATTTTGTTTTAAATGAGAAGCATAATGTTTGGAGAAAGGAAAACACTGCATTTAAGCTAAAAGGCCCTTATCCCTTCTGTGAAATATGACGGCGGTAGTATCATGGTTTGGGCCTGTTTTGCTGCATCTGGGCCAGGACAACTTGCCAACATTGATGGAACAATGACTTCTGAAGTATACCAGTGAATTTTAAAGGAAAATGTCAGGACATCTGTCCATGAGCTGAATCGCAAGAGGAAGTGTGTCATGCAGCAAAACAACAACCCTAAGTCATTCTTCCAAAGAACAGTTAAAGAAGAATAAAGTTAATGTTTTGGAATGGCCAAGTCATGTACTGCAACCATACCTTTGTCACTCCCTTCCAGGGCCCTTCTCTTCTTCTGTGCATCTTCAGCCTGAGATAAAGATGCAAACAGTTATACAAAAGACAGGACCAGGAAACAGGGAGGGGGGAAAAAAAAAAAAAAAAAAGACACTAAGTATACACTGTACCTTGCTGTGCTGTGATTTGGTGTAATGGTAAAAGAAGGGGTTAAACTCCTTAAGACATTCCTTCTTCAGTTCATATAAACCATGACCAGAAACTCCTGGTTTCCTGAACAAGATTGTAAAATAAATTAAATTAATAGTTACATTAAAAAAATAAATTCAAACATCATGAAAACCCATCAAAAAAATTTTCTATTTTGCATGAGACTGACTCACTTGAATGTGGCAACTTTTGAGATAACAGTTTCAAGCCCAGTTTCCTGATTTTCCTAGAATAAGAAAAGCACATCATTACATCATGTTAAATGATCTATTAAGGCAATCTTTATCATAAACCAATATTTTTATTCTATCGCCAACAATTGACTAAATTTAAAAAAGTTACCGAGAGGATTGCTTACATTTTCGGGCAGGCTTTTAACCATGCTACTGTGAGCCATAGGTTCTATACACAATAGATGAACCACTTCCCTCATCGTCACATCCTCTTTAGTCACATTACTAATTCCAGGGACATACCGCTCACCTGTGTAAACCAAAATTCATAATTATCCCTCTGCAAAAACTGGTTTGTGAACACTAATCTTCTGTAATAATAAACAATATGTTAAGCAATACAATGAAGATCAAAATTACTGGGAAATACTGCAGCAGTGTTTTACTTTTCGAAAGCATGTCGGTGCTGTATGGACTTGCCTGTGATGATAATCAACAGGAAGAGCATTTCTTCTGTCAATCTGTTCCACTGTTTCTGGAGGTCCTACAGAGAAAATGACATAACCATCAGGAAAAATACTTTAGACATTCGGGCTTAAATAATTTATACAGATAAAATTGCAACCTATTAATGCCATTCATTTTACAATTGACAATGTTTGAAAAAAATTTATTTCATAGGGACCTTGTATGTTTAGGATATGGAGATAATGTCTAAATTTGTGTTTTATTTACGTCTTGTTTCTTGTGTGCAATTACCTGCATATTTTTCAAACAAATTTGATATAGCATGCTAGATCGTAAGGAAGTAGTTTTAATGTAAAAAATTTAAACAAACCTGATCTCTACTTGAGCAATTTCCATTAAACACCTCAAAGAGCTCAAATCTCAGTAGAATTAGCATGACAAAGTGGTTGGGGTCCATTTTGGAAGCAGCAATCTGCAGGCAAAAATATCCGTTTTATATGTATAATATTTATTCATTAGTTTACTGCACATATTAAGCTATGGGGAAAAACACTAGAGGAGCCTGGTACACACCTGCAGCATGATGATGTCTTTGTCGAACATCTCATCTCTGCATTTCACATCCTGATAATAGTATACCTACACCAAAAGCAAATGTCAAGACAACATCGGTGGATTTTGTTTTGAGGAAAAAAAATGTTGGAATTTGTTCAATTTAATCTGACTAATGAGGAATTGCTGAGTTTACTGTAAGTGGTGAGTTTCACACTGTGACTGACTGTGACACTATGGCATTAGTTGCCATGTTAGAAATGCCATCTGCTCAACCATGCTGACATCAATCAGATACAAGATTGCAGATGTAGTGGCTTGGTCACATACTTAATATATCGCATAATACAGTTCAAAAACAAAGCTGTTTGGTTTCTCTCTGTGTAGACTTAAGCTAGCAGTACATTGTATACAAAAACAAGTGGTCACAATTGTGCCTGTTCTAAACCCTATATACAGTCATTTTTCAGCTGCATGGTCCACTGTCGCAGGTGCACATTTGCTTGAAGCAGCAGTACAGCACCATGTTCTTTGCAAAATAAACCTACACTACAAACAGTATCTCTCTGTTATTCAAGAGCTCGTTTTTTTTTTTTTTAGTATACAGGGGATGAGAGCTCATTCTTTAACATAGAGAGGATGAAGAAAGTAACCAGAATCTGTTTTGTAACTCCCTTCGTCCATAATTACCCCTATTGCCTGTTTACATAAATTCACTCATAAGTGATAAAGCACAGAAAGGAGGGTAGAGGGTAAACCAGTATGTGACATCATCTTACCTGGTTGACTAGGGAGAGGCCATTTCGGCGCCACATTTCCGCAGACACCTGAGCAGCTAGTACCACACAACGCAGAGGGAACTCAGCAAAAAAGGGCAAGTCGATCTGCTCCTGTAAAATATACACAGGTCTACAGTCTGATACCTAACTCCAAGCTAACAAACAAGCATAACAATGGCAGGTCATATTAGGAGAGTGGGGGTACAGACATATTTTACGAGTTGCAAGATCTCACAGGAGCTACTCACAGGATCCATAAAATCAGGGAGGTGAATTACAGCTCCTGTCCGACACAAGAGGACATACAAACCTGCAACCACACAGAAAATTAAACTTAGCCTGTTTAAATGACTGTTCTAAGAATACTAATGGTTGTTTTTTTATAATGTTTTATGACATTAGAAAAAAAATGATGGCACTAAACTACAATAACATATCAATCAAGCTCATTTCCAGAAGCTCACCAGCCAGGAGTCTGGTGATGGGCAGGTGGATGGAGACAGGTTCTTGAGAGACTTTGTAAGAGCGAGTGTGAAGGATGTGCTTGCACATGTAGTGGTCAGTGGGCTCACTGTGGAAGGGCTGATTGGTGCAGCGCTGAAGCACACGGTAACACTCCTGAAAGGCTAGCAATAAAACTCTTTCCTGTAAAAGATACATGGTTTTACACACAGTAGAGTGATTATATAGTGACCCTGGATGACTGCTTCTCCAAAATGTTATGTCAAACAAGTGTTAACTAGTCAGCAGGTCACAGCTTTTAAAATATGTGGAGCTGAAAACTGTTTGGGGGAAATCAATACTTAATTTGACTAAATGTGTTTTACAAAGCCTACAGAACTGATCTGGATACAAAGAGTCACAGCAATGCTTACATCAGAGGCGCACCAGTCTTGAAACATGGACAGAATATGGCGGAGATGGATCTGAATGGTAAAACCTGCCTCCCATTCTGGCTCCACCTCAATATGCTGACTAACCTGTCTTTTGACTTCCTCCATTCCCTAGCATAAGAAAAAAATCAGTCACAAAAGTCATGCAACTACCTAAGCTCTACTTTAGGCAAATCTTTATCTGATGACTAGTACCTGCATGCAATTAAGGAATCCAAGAAAAACAGCGAAACCTCCCAGGAACTTTCCTCTTAACTGTTCAGTCCATATGTTGGGTTTACTGATTAGAATGTACCTGAGGGGAGGTGGGGGGGTAATCACACACACAAAATTACTAAAGTACAAGTCTTTTATATAATATTTAGTACACAACCCAAAGGCTTACTTGAGGTCACGGAATATCACTTGGAACCTGAAGAACTTGTCAGAATTATAGCCCTGAAAATAGAAGCGTTGGTTGCTGTCCAGATGTTCCCTCAGCATCTCCATGACTGTATCTATAATCACCTTTATTACATTGCCCTCTTCAATCAGCTGTCTGGCCTTAAAAGACAAACAAAGAAACTAAATATTCTTTCATATATTATTTATATTTATATATATATATATATATATATATATATATATATATATATATATATATATATATATATATATATATATATATATATATATATATATAATTTTTTTTTCCCTCCAATTCTGTAACTCCCATGTGAAAAGATATAATATTACAATGAGGACTATTTATAAACAGTACATACACTCAAGGCAAAAAATTATAAAGTGCATATCTATGTCCGTGTTACTAAGTGTTTTGTTGTATTTTTAATTACCAGAGTCGGTACAGTGAAGATTTGTACAGACAAGGCTGTAATGGAGATGTTCCGCTCATGGTCATCTCTGATAAAATCCTCCTGTAATTGCTTGTAATGCTGAGGAAGGACACAAAAAAAAAACAATGCCATGATTCATACGAGGGTATTACATTGAATTTTGCTATTATTTATATCCATGAAGGAATACAATGAACCTCTGTGAATTTCATGGCAAACTGCCTCTTGTATTCAGTCTCCATCAGCAGGCTACAGAAAATCAACTCGTGGATAACCTTGCGAGCTCCTGATAAAAGCAAGAGACATGCAAAAAAATGAGTATAAATTAACATTACATTAATAATCTTTCTTTCTTTTCTTTTTTTTTTTTTTTTACAAAATCAGTCAAACAATAGCAGAAACAATCACTATTTGTTCTAACGTCCTCAGAGATACATGACGCCAGCCAACTGCATCTTTCTGAACGGCTGCTCATGCTGCATCACAGGGCAGCGTAACACAATCTGAGGAAAGCGCAATCTGCCCTTTTCCCACATGAGCTCACAGATGTTCACGACTGGCTAGTGTCGCTGTGATTGACAGGGGACTAAGAGTATGCCATCTCTCCTACTCAGACAGCATGCCCAACTTTGCTCTCTGGGCTTCTGGTCACAGACGACGGTGGCATCATCGGGATTCGAACTTCGATCTCCCAACAACAGGGTGAACTCTTTTCTACTGTGACACTCAGGAGCCCCCAAACAAGTTTTTTTGCAGAAAGAAACTGCACTATTTAAAAAAGTTTCAATAAAACTGTACAGAATTCCTGTATGCTTTAGCTCAAAATATCACTTATTGCATGTTATTCTTTTCACATGCTCATGATTACTCATTTTCATGAAAGGTGCCAATAATTCAGGAGGGCACTGTATATAAATAATATTATCCAAACAAAGTTTCAAGGCATCATATTTTAATCAAAGCCAGTATAATAATTATTTTAAAAATATATATATATTAAAAAACCATAAAAAGCACAGATTACGAACTTGCCTTTATAAAGTCTGGCATCACGCAACATGAGTCTGCTGATTAAACAAAGTTTACTGCTGTCAGCACTGGGCTCCAGAGCCACCTGGCAAAACACCTGCCTAAAGCCCACTGAGTGTGTTTATGGATGTATGTTTGAGAGAGAGAAAGAGAGAGAGAGGAAAAAGAATAGAAAACATCATTCACAAAGGAAAACAAATGCAATGACAATCTTGGAAACGATCTACGATAACAAAACATTGTACAGTGACAAGTTTCCAACCTCCAATTGTTTCACTGTATTTTTGAAGCATGTGAAACTTTTTGTGGGGGGGGTTATGTTGAAAAGGTGCATTTTAGAAATAATTAACAGTAACCATTTTAGAAACAACCACTGGTACCTATTAGTTAACCAATTCCTTGCAGAAATCAGAGCACTAAAGTTTTGCTTCAACAATAACAATAACATCATCATTATGGTGTACCTGAGTAGCCAATGATCTGCTGGAACCAGGTAACCAGCCTGAGGGCAAAGGTTTGATGAGCCATGACAGTTGAATGAATTAGCTCCACTCGCAAGGGCTGCTGGGTAATATGCTCTGAACTGGACTGCAGGTGCAATATAAAGAAAATTGTTAGAGTGGACACTCTGGTAGTCCTAACATCTGAGACCATGAAGGATAGAGTAAAGGATTTGCGTCCAGATGATAAAACTGTTTACCCTTATAAGCTCTTTGGCTTGTTGACAAGAGCTCAGGCTTCCTCTTTTGACAGCTCTGCGCCCCTGAATCAGGGACGAGACAAGCACAAGTGCTCCTTTATGAGAATTTTTTGTTGTTGCATGATTAACATATAACTTTTTAAAAATGCATTAAATTTGCATGTATGGAATATAGTACCTCCTTGTCAATAAAAGTAGTGTATGCATGAGCTTCAGAGTGGTTACAGTTGATGGCTCTCTGAAGAGTGTAGATCACATGATCATACGAGTGGTGCTCATCATTGTAAAGCACACAGTAGTACATGTTCTCCTTTGACCTAATGACAACAATAAATACAAGTATGTTATACATTTCTCTAACATCAGTGAACAGGCAGTATATTTACTGACAAACTTAGTGTACAAGTAACACTTCTGTATCACTGAAAAAAAGAAGAATGTATTCCTGAGAGTGAACTGTTTAAAGAATCCAGTTTGTCTGACCTAGGTTCCATCTCTGGTGGAAGCTCATCCCCTTCCTCCCACACCATCAGGTCAGTGACGTACTGCAGCAGAGCCTGGAAGAGCACCTGAGCACGTTCTTGCAGAGTTGCCTCCAACACACACTCTTCCTGAAACACACACACAAACACACAACACAGAGCTATGTACTACAGAATACTCTCAAAGATGACTCATCAGTGATGCACTACATGATCAAAAGTTTGTGGACACCTAAAAATCACTCCCATATGTGCTTGTTGAACATCCCATTCCAGATTCAGCCCCCCTGCTATAATAATAACCTCCACTCTTCTGGGAAGGCTTTCCACTAGAATTAGGAGACTTAAGAGCATTAGCGAGGTCAAGCACTGATGTTGGGAAAGGAGGTCTGGTGCACAGTCAGCATTCCAGTTTATCCCAAAGGTGCTCAGAGGGGTTGAGGTCAGGGCTCTGTGCAGGCCACACGAGTTCTTCCACACCAACCTTGGCAAACAATGTCCTCATGGAGCTCGCTATGTGCACAGGAAAGCTGTCACGCTGGAACTTGTTTGAAATTATAATGCTAGATCATAGCAAAGACATTCTAGACAATTGCGTGCTTCCAACTTGGTGGCAACTGTTTGGGGAAGACCAACATTTGGGTGTGATGGTTTTGTGTCCACAAACTTTTGGCCATATAGTGTAGATTTCTTATTAAAAGCCACAAGTTGGGGTAGCTATTTACACAAGCTGTAAATCTGGGATCATCAAATGCACCACCAGATAGTTACACAAATAGTAAGTTTTGAGATATCGGTGGCCCTAACTCATCCTCCCACACATTTTCCCAGAAATGCTCCATCACAATGAAAATGACATCATTAACGTAGGACCACAGATTGAAAAACATACAGATGTCAGTCTGTACAGGATTTCGCAGAGGTTTTTTTTGTGATTTTGCTGCAGCTTTGCTGTGCTTTTTTGTGGAAAAGTACTTAACACTCGAAATTGCAATCGCACAGTCTTTCGCAGTGATGTTTGTTGGTAAATGAGAGCTGAATGCGCGTTGTGATGACAGCACATGACACATCTGGTCACAAATCTGCAGAAAACCTGCAGTAATTTAGAACATTTTTTGCTTGATTTTGCATTAATTTCTGTGATGGCAAAAATCGAAATCAAAAAATAACCAAAAATGCTACGGTTATTTATGAGACTGAAAGAGCTGAGCGAGAGATTTGAAAATGCAAGTATGAAAGGCCTCTGAACGGCCTACCATGTCTGCTATTTGGGTCAGTGGATGTTGGTCATGGTGTGTGTGTGTATATATATATATATATATATATATATATATATATATATATATATATATATATATATATAAATAATATGCGTATTCTGGTGTTACAATTGTGACAAAAGCCAGGTCATGGAGTACAATGGACACCTGCTCTTTTCCAGGCAGATGTGACAACTTCCTAACCATAATCTTATCACCGAGTCAGCTGAGTGACAGGCATACTGAATAAAACCTCCTTCCAAGACAAGGTCCCTAAGGAAACGCTCATAACTATATGTCTATCGTCAAGCTTGAGCTCAGCCTAGCTGCTGCCAATAGTGAATGTTGTCTTTACACACTGTAAGATTAAAGGTTTTGTATTGACCCTCGTTCACAAAGCAGTCTGGTGAAAAATTATTTAAGGTATTTTGGGGCACATTTTCTTCAAAAATAAAACTTCTCCACTGCGTCTCCAGTGGCTCTGATCCCTGGGGTACATGAAGACTCTAAAACGGCTCATCTTGAGACAGTGTTTATGATTTATTGGGAATATATTTATTTAAAAAATAAAATTTTTAAAGGAGTGGGTGAATTTTTACCATTGTACGGTGGTTGTGTACACACTCTGCCGAGCCAGATTTATGTTCAAACACCATTTAAATGTGCATTTTGCATAATAGGTCCCCTTTAAACCGTAACAAAGTCAAATTATGATTACTTGATATGATCATTTGAATTGAATGTATGTCACAAAAATATTTCCTACCAAAAAAAAAAAGAACACGAGTAACAGAGAGATCAAATTTACCTCGGCATGCATAATGTGCCATTCATCAGATCTGATTATAAAGTTTGTTAGTGGCACAGGCATGCCCATGCATCACACAGCCTGCTGTTTTCCCAGGCCAGCAAAGGATAGTGTGTTTTGTAATCATCCTCTGACCTCAAGGCAGGAAGTTAGCTCATACTAAGGAATGGATGGAAAATCAGTGTCCTAAGAAAAGCCTGAAAATGAGTTTTGAGCTAAAAAAAAGGAGGCCTTACTGTTTCCATGGCTATGGCGGTGCCAGAGTCGTGTTGGGAGCAACAGGGGCCTGTCTTCCAGGCCTCCAAATCGCCACAGTCACAGAAACCTCCTCCTAATGATGCGTGCATCTAAGAGAAAAACAGAAGGTTAATAATATATCAGTAATAAGCATTAAGAGCATGTAAAGGAGTACACTAAGGAGTTTTAGTAAGTGACCTTGTAGCGGTGTTTTTTGTGTACACTGTTCTGAAAGCAGTCCATACACAGCACACAGGTGGGGTCTATTGCACAATCCCTAAAGACAAATAAAAGAAACATAAAACATGTGTTATGTTGTTTTATAGAACATATTTTGCATAAATGAAGTGTTACTGGCTTGGACATAACCTACCCACTTTAATATCTGAGGGTTTAAATAACATCGATACAAAAAGAAATACTACAGGAAGTCACTTTGCATGATGAAGTTCATTAACCAGACAAAGATACTCTACTAATCACTGCTTCCATTCCAAATATATTCCTAACACTCAATCCTGAAAGTAACTCATGTTTGAACACTATTTTAATGATGTTTTTCCATCACCTATTTCTGCTTCTTTTAAAAGGTCAATTCTATGCAAATGTGAATTTTGCCAGCTCCAACCTGCAGGAGTAGACCGTCTCGCCCTCTTTAAAAACACGTCCACACAGCTGAGAGGAAGAGCCACCGTTTCTTTGTTGAAGTTTCTCCAGGCCGACACTAGGGTCCTCCCCAAACAGGAAGTACTCCAGAGGCTGCAGGATACATTCCTGTACTCGTTTCTCCTCTTCCACCTGCTGGGATTCAGCCTGCAGGCAATAAATACAGGGGACCTTCTCTGCCACATGCTGTCGTATTGCAGACTGCCGGTCTGAGGCCTCCCACCATTTCTGAAGAGAGATATTCATATAAATGAATCATCTTACATGTTCCTCAGCTGCTGAATATTGCGTTTAAACTACCTTTTATCACCTCCATCATATAGTTTGCCTTCAGTCATATTCTTAGACTTAAAGATGCAGAAACTCTTGTCCATGCATTCATCACATCCCATCTGGATTATCGCAATGTCCTTTTTATTGATCGACCATCAAATTCCATAACTAGATTAAAATATGTTCAAAAAAGTTCTCACTCGCTCCTCTAGGTCCACTCACATTACACCCATAAGTGTATTTGCTTATGATAATTAAAGTACTTGGCCCACCTTATCTATCTGAGCGCCTTCATCCCTACATTCCATCACAGACTCTTAAGTCCTCCGAGTCAGATCTACTCATTGTACCACGTTTCTGCCTCTCCGTAGATCATTTGCCATCATGGCCCTAAAACTTTGGAATTCACTCTCCCAAAACCTCCAAAATGTTACCTCTATCTCGACTTTTAAACCACAACTTAAAACACATTTATTTATTCAATACTGTGTCTCTTCTTCTAACATTTCTTGTTCTTCTCATATGTCTGTTAGTTTGGAATTAAAAGTGTGCTTGAGCTGTGGAAAGGCACCATATAAATAAAACATTATTACCATTATTATTATTATTGTTGTTGGTCGCATGTAACATATTTCAGTGTTTCCCACATATAGGTGGTACTGTGGTGCTGCGCCCAGGTGTGCTGCCAATTGCCCAAGTATATTTCATCCCATAAATAAACAAATTTTATTTTATAATCAATTAACAGAAATTAGCACGTCTATTTTCTACTTAAGCAGTGACATGAATGCAGCTGACTTTTTGTCGATGGCACAAACATAAGGTGCTGCTTCAGGTGTTAGAGTGGGGAGAGCTGACAGTTGGAGGTAAGAGACCCCAGAATAAAACTGAAGCAGGTAATGAGAGCCAGCGTATAACTGCAAATCAAACAGTCTGTCTCTCATCACCTACAAAACATACCAAGTGGTCATACACATCACTGATATCTGAATATATAACACATTCTACACATGATCAGCCCTCCCTCACAGCCTTCAGTCCCCTGGGCTCTACTGTATCTCCTCATGCTGCTGCTTCCTGGAAGACACCGTGCACCTTCTTCAGATGCGACAAATCTGACAATATTACACTTGTATTAACAAGTTATTCCCACAAAAGTCACAATATCAATAGTCTGTAAAGGATCTCTTTAATATTTGAAAGAGCCATAACATGATATTCTCAGTTCTCTATATATGAAAAAAGGATGCTTTCTGTGTATATTAAAGACTCTTACTATATATTATTGGTCTCTTTTGAAAGGTGGACTAAATATTTTCACATAAATGGACTGTTTGGACCTTTGCCAGTGTAACAAGAGTGTTTTTGTCAGGATGTTATTGATCAGTGGATTACTATGAGGCTTCATATGAGGTGAGTTGCCTCTGTTTCCTAAATGTTTGCTTGTGTATC
Source organism: Ictalurus punctatus (assembly GCF_001660625.3). NCBI lineage: Eukaryota > Metazoa > Chordata > Actinopteri > Siluriformes > Ictaluridae > Ictalurus > Ictalurus punctatus. The sequence continues at coordinate 17,032,649 of NC_030424.2, read as the reverse complement.
GGTGTCTGACAGACAGACGGTGATTGTACCTGCTGTTGTGACTGTATCTCGAAACGATTTATATCAGTCGAATCACAAGAATCTTAGCTTTCCAAAGATATGAGAATATGTACCTTCATACACACAGAAGCTGTGTACATAGCAGAGATTTGCTCAGAACATGGGGACAGCGTGCTGGCGGCCCATATTATTAATTTATTATTAATAAATGATTCATATCCTGTCACATATTCATTTATAAGAAGACATAAATGGCAGAACTATCGGTATCGGTTATCGGCCGATATCACTCTGAATAATCACACGCTAATAATGTTATCGGTATCGGCTGAGAAATTTAGTATGGGTGCATCTATAGTTATTAGCCTATTTGACATGACATGTCACATCCTAAACCCTCAGCAGCTCAAATGCAAATAGGCCTATAAATCTGTTCAGCTTAATGACCTGTGTTTTGTCTGCATGAATATCAGGAAGAAAATCTCTCTGGCTGCAATAAATAGCCAAAATCTTATCGTACACGTTTACATAATGAGTATAATATTTAAATAGTTGGAATTTGTGACATTTACTTGAAGGATTCCCTGGCTGCAGAAAGGTATACTCTTGTTATAGCCTGAAAACTTCTCTCATCCTGACAGCAATTCTCTCATTCTGTTTATCTAAATGTTTTTTTCGAGGACGATCATTTCAGAAGAAGTTGATATGCGTTTCTCTCTTACCCGTTTCCTTTTTGCTTGGAAGACTAACTTATCAGTGCAGTTTTTATGAGCTAATTGCCAGCACCTTAACAAAAACTATATCACTGACCTTCTGGCTAGGATTTCTATATGATTATTATTCGCATACTCAGCTTTACAATTCAGGGGTTAAGTTTAGAATTACAATTTATCAATCGTCTTTCATATTGCAGAATACCCAGAAGAAACAAACATATAATAGCCTTGTAATGAGACACAAAAGTGCTCTTATCTGAAACTACATTTTCACAGCGAGATTTACTAATATTATTCAGCTCGTGCTACTGATTAAGTATAGCAAGCTGGCTAGCCTGCTAATGCTACAGATGTGGCTATCGGAACCAGATTCAGGATAATGAACACTCGCCAGCTCAATGTACAACAAAGTCATGAAATGTAACGTATTTGTGTAAAAACAGAGCTAGCTACATGGGCTATCTGACTAGCTATACTCTCCTGTACTAGAACAGGTTGACGTTAGCTGCCTAGACATCTAGCTAGCTGTTTACCGAAAGCAAAAGCATCAAGCACAACAAGCCTGCAAAGAGAAGTTTATGTCACACAAACACAACACTGCCGTAAAAGGAAACAATCCGTCATTAATGAAAATTGTAAGAATTGCAAAAAAATTTGAATTATTACCATGCATAACTGGAGCGCGTTTACTGATTCTTCACCTTCCGCCATGTTGAGTCTGTGCGCTACACCACGACATCAAGCGCAGCCGCAACACAGTAACCAGCGGAGCCGCAACACGAAACAAGCGCAGCCGCACTACGACAACAAGCGCAGCCCGCCCGGGTTTGCGACAGCAGCGCTTTTCGATGATGAATTTTATTAGAGCATCTCTTTGTGCTGTTATTTGGTATTAAACGTATCTAATACATTAAAAAAAAAACTCTAATACATAACGCAAAACAGTTCAATAGGGCATTTAAGACAATGACAACAACAACAGCAAATAATAATAATAATAATAATTGCCTTCTATTGGTGGCATGTTATGTCTAGTGGATACCATTAAGGACTACTAATGGTAATAGTTTTAATGGTTAGCTGATGGTTTGTAATGGTATTTGTAGTGTAAACCATTCGAATTTCTGTGATGGTTTCTATTGGGGTTTTTTTCCATCATGGGTCTTAAATGTATTTGATGTAATTTCCGAAATATAAATCTATCATAAATCCAACAATTATCAATATTTTTGAGAAAGTCCTTTTCCAAATTAGGAATAGGAATGCTCATGTAAAACTTCATATATAAAGGTCATCTTCAAACTCAGAATGTTGCGCTGAACAAAGAAAAAATATGATTTTGGGATAAAAATGTGGTGATGAAATGTGATTTCATGTATGGCCAGACTAGTAAGTGTGGTTTATAAAGGAAATGGACATGCATGTATGCATAGGGAGGGCAGAATGGAAACACTTGTCTTTCATTGTATTTAATGAGTACTATGTTAAATGTTACTTTGGGGGTAGTCAGGAGGACATGTGGTTAGGGTTGGTTGTTACAGTTGTTTGTGTGTGCACTCATCTATGCCTTGAAGATACGGTTTTGTTGTGCTTCACAATGACAATAAACTTTGAACCTTGAAGCTATGATAATGACACATAAACTGACATATACACTGATCAGCCATAACATTATAACCACAGACAGTTGAAGTGAATAACATTTACGGCATTCGGCAGACGCCCTTATCCAGAGCAACTTACATTTTTCTTTTTCATGCAACTGAGCAATTGAGAGTTAAGGGCCTTGCTCAAACTCATGACCTTCCAATCAGTAATCCAACATCTGTGCAACCACTACCACTTCAAGAAACAGTCAGTTCTCGAAGTTAATGTGTTGAAAACAGGAAAAATGAGTAAGTGTAAGGAACAAGTTTGGAAAGACATGTTATAGATGCAATTCTCCAAAATTATTATAATAATAATAATAATAATAATAATAATAATAATAATAATAATAATATCAATTGTCAACCAAAATAAGGTGTGATTTGTATGTAACAAATAGTGTCCATCTTGTCCATCTTGGAATTAGCCCAAAATGCCAAATTTACCAGCCAGGTGACAGACAGTGTGTATAAACTGAGCTTCAATAAGTAATTTTATGTAGTTTACTGTATGAAAGTAGTGCTTAGTATATTGGCATCTGTGTATAATGTTTATAAGCCAGTGGTTCTCACTCCAGTAGCATAGCAAAGGTGTCCATATTATCATCATTATTATTATTATTATTATTATTATTATTATTATTATTATTATTATTATTATTTACATTGGTAGAAATCAAAACCCTCCATTGGCAAAATTGGCTTTTTAAAGAGGTTCTTGAATATATTAGCCTGTTTGACTGATCACTTGAAATAAATGGGTTTAATCCAAAGCTTAATATCTGGAAAAACAAGCAGGGATTTGTTTTAAAGGTGGGGGTGAGGGTAGGTGTTTTAAGATGCTGTATTATTTGTCACTGTCAACATATCATCATGAACACAATTCAGTATCCACCTGGCCATAATTATATAAATGTATATAATCTGTTCCTCAAAGCCATGTATAAAGTAATTTTGTGTGTGTGTGTGTGTGTGTGTGTGTGTGTGTGTATATATATATGTGTGTGTGTATATATATATATATATATATGTGTGTGTGTGTGTGTGTGTGTGTATGTATGTATTTTTTTTTAAACATAACTCCAAAAACACTTTCTTCAGGCATTCAACACGTTTTACTACACAGTTCAGCTGTTTGTTTACTGTTGGATGATGGCTTCCCATATACACAAGATTTTATTCCCACATGAATTTCTAGGGTTTTATCCATCAGTCAATCCTATGCATTTTGATCTATACTTCCAATATTATTTTTCTCAAATGGGGATAAATGTCCACTAGAGGGCGTCCACTCACGGAAAGGAGCATATGACGAAAATTTCCAGAAACAACAAGAGAAATTTCAAAATAAATGAATAAATGAATAGTATTTGAAAGAGACGTGAAGGGTCCAGGTTTTGCCTAACTGAAGCTACGTTCGAATATTACATTTAAAAAATAATAATAAAAATGTAAAAAAAAATGATATATTATATATATATATATATATATATATATATATATATATATATATATAATTATTATAATTATAATTATTATTATTATTATTATTATTATTATTATTATTATTATTATTGTAGTAGAAACAAACAATAGCGGTAGAGTGACTATTTTTGACATTAGAGATAAACGGAAGTTTAGTAACCGCTGTTCTGCTGCCCACACTCCAGTCCAGTAGGTGGCGGTAATGCACCTTAAGTTTCCTTGCCAACCGCTATTAAAACTAAAAGAAGAAGAAGTAACTGCTGTAAACCAAGGCGATTTGTGTTTACGGATCTCCGGAGCAAATCTTTCAAACATGGTTAGTTATTAAGCTCTTTTTTCGAAACACGTAGCTTAATATTATACACTTCTTCTAGTGGGAGTAAACCTGGTGGCTGATGGATGTAATATTTAGCTATCCTGCTAATTATATATATATATATATATATATATATATATATATATATATATATATATATATATATATATATATATTATATAAATATTTCTACAGGAGACACAGTTTTTACTGAATGTCTTCACTGCAAACCAACGCTTACTTTCAACAGTTTTACTTTAGCTTTTCCAGGCCATACAAAAGGAAAGCTTTAAAAAAAAAAAAAAAAACCTCTTGAAGTGAAGTTCATTTACTCACATCATTTACGCAGCTTGATAATATCCCTGCAATAAAAAGTCAAACATTTTAATATAAAATGAACACACAATGTTTAGATATGATTTGGCAGTGTATTTTAATAAATATCACATATCTGAAAGGTGTGCATCATATCTGACACCTACAGGAACACTTTACAGTTGGTTTTATGAGTGTAGTTTATTCTCTCCAAATGCTATTGAGCTTTAAAGTATGATAAATTTTGTGTATGAACCCATTCGGTAGTGAAATACATGTCATTCTCTTCAAATGCTAATGAAGTTAAAAACGTGTATTCCAGTGTCATATGTAACTTTAGAGACAGTTATTGAACGTCCAACTTCAAGCCCACTTTAGGGCAGTATCAATTGAACCAGTAACATTACACTGACTATCTGAATATAAGCTTACTGATAAATGAACATGAAAAATGAAGGGAAAGTCCAGCCTGACACACATAAAATATGATCATATTGTTCTTATACAGTGCTTATTTGTAGGTTGGTGCTGTGTGTTTGCTGAGAGAAGGTAGCAGTTGTGTGCCATGCTGACGTCACAGGGAGACAACGCTAGTTTAGTTATAATGACATTTAATAGGAGAGAAAAATCAAACATAGGTGATAACAGTCAGGGTTTTGTGTTATGGAAAAAATAAAAAGAGGAGGGGATTCATTTCTCTTTCACCATTTTCCAGTGAAGTTCAGTGTCATGTTAATGAGAAATCCAGTGGAGACAAATAGTGAATGCAGTTATACAAGACTCAGCTCGGCTAATTGGCGATCTGTTAGATGACCGCTTGGTGTTGACTTGGAAGGTTATCTTTTTGAGTAGTGTACAAATGAGGAGGTGAGGGTGGATGGACTGAAGGCCTAAAGCACTGCTGCATCACTCTCTTTAGGCATAGATGATGCAAGGACTAATGCTGCATTTAACTTGCACTATATGGCCAAAAGATTTTATACATTTGACCATCACACCCATATGTGGTTCTTCCCCAAACAGTTGCCACAAAGTTTGAAGCACACAACTGCATACACAATAAGATATCTTTGTATGCTGTAGCATTACAATTACTGGAACTAAAGGGACCGAATCTGTTTCATCATGACGCCTATGTGCACAAAGCGAGCTCCATAAACACAGTTTGCTAAGGTTGGCGTGGAAGAACTCAAGTGGACTGCACAGATCCCTCACCTCAACCCCCTCTGAACACATTTGGGAGAAACTGGAATGCTGACTGTGCACCAGACCGCCTCATCCAACATCAGTGCTTGACCTCACTAATGCTCTTGTGGTTGAATGAGCACAAATCCCCACAGGAACGCTCCATAATCTAGCATAAAGCCTTCTCAGAAGAATGGAGGTTATTATAACAGCAAAAGGGGATTATATCTGGAATGGGATGTTCAAAAAGCACATATGGGTGTGATGGTCAGGTGTTCACAAACCTTTGGCCATGTAGTGTAATTTGGAAGTGGGAAGATTGGGAGTCTGAACTAGGAATTGTCATTTTTAGGCTTGGTGCATTTGAGCTACAAAGTGGGGAAAGAAGATGGACAGCTCCATGAAAGCATGTGTTTTGTTAGCAACAACAAGGCAGCTAATATTAACAATAATGAGTTTATGATGTACTATATCAAAACAGAGAACTGTGAGATCAGTGATATAGATTTAACCAACTAATGTGTCTTTCAGTTGATCTAAGTCAATTGACAGACACAGACAAATACTACTATAAACCCATATAAAGTAGTGAAGTGATATTTTATCTACTGTTGATGGTGTGATCAGCGATGTTGATGTGACATCATATGTTGAACTTGAATTCCTGAGTAAGAATTGGCGTTTTCTTTTTTCCTAGTTGGAGATCAGAAAATCAAGTTATAAGTTTTAGTATTTTACATTTTGATATTTTAGTATTACAAGTTTAGTTTTAGTATTGTGGGTAATGTAGTAAACCGATAGCAAAAACTGAAAGAAGGGCAACATGTTAATGAAAGCTTAAACCAAAAGAGTCAACTCAGAATTTCATTACAAAATAAACCTTGTACTTTATTGAAAATCTCATGTTAAATGTAAATATTAATATGGAAGTCATTCAGGGTGTTATTTGTTGTTATTGTTGTGCTAATGTCTGGATATTACTAACATCAGTCTAAAAATGGCTTCTATTGCAGTCCCATACTATTCTACTTGTTCAGCCCACCAAGAGACCGGAAGGAAGGACATATGCTGATTATGAATCTGTTAATGAGTGCATGGAAGGTAAGATAAATATTTAGATCAGTGTTATACCTTAAAATTAGTCCAGGAGAAAACAACACTACTGTATATGCTACTTCTGTACTTACCTGAGATGTTTTCTTTGGGCAGGAGTATGTAAAATGTATGAAGAGCACCTAAAGAGGATGAATCCTAACAGTCCATCAATTACATATGACATTAGTCAGTTGTTTGATTTCATCGATGACCTGGCAGACCTCAGCTGCTTGGTGTAAGTAGGCTTTCTGTGCAGTTCTACCCACTGCATCACCAAGTGCAAAATGCATTCAGTGAGACTGTCAGCTCTATTACTGATAATCGAAGAGTATGTGGCAGTAACCTTCACTTATTTAAGCAGTAAGGCAGCTGTAAATATCTACAGTGCCCTCCATTAATATTGGCACCTTTGGTAAATATGAGCAAAGAAGGCTGTGAAAAATTGTCACAAAAATGAAAGAAAAGAAAAAAAGTCATTTGAAAACCGAGTTCACCCTGTACTATATTGAAAACACATTATTTGATGTTTTACTATGTGAATTTAATTTGTTTTTTAAAATATACACTCATTTAAAATCTGATGATTGTGTAACATCACCTTTTCTTTTAATAATACTTGGGAACTGAAGACACCAATTGGTTAAGTTTAGCAAGTGGAATTTTCCCCCATTCATCCATTATGCATTTCTTCAGCTGCGCAACTGTATGAGGCCTTCATTGCCTTATTTTGTGCTTCATAATGCACCACACATTATCAATCGGAGACAGTTCATGCTAGCACCTGAACTCTCTGCTTACGCAACCATGCGCATGTAATCAGGGCAGAATGTGGTCTGGCATTGTCCTGCTCTGTATGGCAGCATATGTTGCTCCAAAATGTGTACATATTGGACCTGATGCTGATAACAGCTTGGATGGTCCTTTTCCTCTTTGGCCCGGAGATCACAATGGCTGTTTTCTCCAAAAACTATTTGAAATGTTGACTCGTCGGACCACAAAGCACGATTCTACTGTGCTACTGTCCATCTCAGTTTGCACCAAGCCCAGAGAAGTCGGTGGCGCTTCTGCACAGTGTTTGTGTCTTTGCATAGTAAAGCCTTAACTTGCATCTGTGGATGGTGATGACTGAAAAATGTTTACCAAAGCATTTCCGAGCCCATGTCAGGATATACATTATAGACTCATGACGGTTTTCTAAGACAGTGACTACATTTACATGGACAGCAGTAATGTAATTATTCTGAATAAGACAATATTGTGGTTAAGGTGTTTACATGAGTTGCTTTTAGAATATTCCTTTCATGTTCCCGTTTTATATGTTATAGAACATAGATCGCCTAACGGCACACGTCATTACGTCACCACGTCATTACGTCACCACGTCACGCCATCCGATGTTCCCTCCAGAATTTCACGTATCAACATACAGTTCGTCTTCCTCATGGTACCGTTTACAGTTTTGGGTGTTTTTATTTAAAATTTTTACGAATGCTTCAAGTGCAGTTAATTATTTATCATGCTATACGTGCAAATAGACGACTGCATGAAGCCATGGGCTGTGTCCGAAACTGCGTACTTGCCGTCTATATACTAGCCGAGATACATGTATTTCGCCTACTATATACATGTATTTCACCTACTATATATTAGGTAAGTACACGGTTTTGGACACAGCCGTGCTCTCTTGTTTGCCATAAAACGGTTGATCACTGCCGTGTGTGATCGTGTCCTGTCGCAAAATGCAGTGAAAACTCACACGCTGTTAATAGTGTGATTAAGGTGTTTACATGTCTGTAATACACGTCGATAATGCAACTAAAATAGGAATACTCCATATGTCTTAATTCGATTTGTGTTTACTTCGAGTATGACTTTAGTCGGATTAAGGTCATTAAAAATTGCTGTTTACATGCCTCACCTGTTTCACATCACCTTCTTATTTCAACTTGTCACATCACTATTAGTCCTAATTTGCCCTTGTCCCTACATTTTTGGAACATGTTGCATGCATCAATTTCAAAATAAACATGTTGACCTTCAAAAAACTATGCAGTTGATTAGGTCAAACATCAAACACCTTGTCTTTATATGTTTTTTATTTAAATACACGTCAAAGTACATTTACAAATCATTCCTCTTTGTTCTTATTAGCATTTTCCATACTGTCCCAACTTTTTCAGAATTGCGGTTGCATAAGGCATATAAACTTTTTTAGCTTATTATTATAGCATTCTGTATTGTACAGTTCTATGGATCACTGTCAATAATCTTGGCTGCTCTTGAAGCTGGATGTAAAAGTTTTATAGGGAAAAGAAAGGTTAAAATATCTGCTTTATAAGGGGACAAGAATGCAATTTTTTATTTACCAAATATTGAATACTTACAACTTTAGATCTTGTTAGCGTTTCTGTCACTGACACTAACCTGGCACTGGTGATTAGTCTCATTGTCACATTTTTTTTAACGTAATGAACGTTAGGATGGATGCAAGTGCAGATAAGAGTTTATTTAGAGAGAGACATGCAGACAAATCCAAAATAGGAAGTCAATAGCGAGGTCAAGAAACATGTGTCAGGCGATTGGCAAACAGGCATAAACTGCTCAAGGCAAGAATGAAGAATGAGAAACAAGGTCAAAGAACATGAAACTAACGAGGAACAGAATACTAGCACTTGGTATGGTGATAACACTCAATACTACACGAAGTGCAAAGAGACACGAGGGGTTCAAAGGACAAACGTAATCAGGGATGAAACACAAGACAGTTGAAAACAATGATAACACACATATGGGAAACAACCATTGACAATACAGGGGCGGAGACAGGACATAAACCATAACAAAAGCACGTGTCCAAAGTAAACAAAGTCAATGTCACTGAAGGCCTAAAAGCATGCGTTCGCTAAGGGCTTGCACATTGGGCTCGTGTTTCAAGCTCACGCTTCGGGTTTCCAAGCACGCTGCAATACTGCAGTGCTAGCTCGAGGGGAAATCGTCACACTCATTTAAAGCTAAATTACTCCTCAGATCTAATCTAAATTTATATCAAACAAAGTGTATTAAAACCCTGATTAGTAATGATTTCTATGATACATAGAAATCCACAGTGTTCACAGTGCAAATGGGACAATGTAGTGTTATATAAATTGCATTATTAAAACAACCCTTTTGTATTTTTACTGTATTTTTAGTTACAGAATTGTGACATTAAAGGCAGCTAGGAGATCAGTTTAGCTGTTTTTGTCTGCTGTCTGGTCAACATGGTTTTAGGACGGTGTTACAACATCATGTCTCTCTTTACAATGCCTTGGCTTTGGGATGGATTGAGTGAATCCTCTAGATCAGATTTTATTCCTCTAGATCAGAATTTATTTTATTCCCAATCTTCAGCCATGCATGGACTGTTACTCAGCTTGCATTTTCAAACTTTGCAAATGTAACCGGTCCTTCCTTCTTAGCCCGGCTACACTGCGTTGTGTTCTGGTGCACAATAGACACTGGACACCGTCGTGTCTTGTTGAACTCAGGTTTATTCGTCCCGCAGATAAGCTCAACGTCTATTTAGAGTTCAGAAAGAGCAAAACGTTGTCGTACAGGATTTATCTTCACGACACATTTCTCTCAGTCAAACTCAACGCCGACTGACCATCAACATGAGACTAACTTAAAATATGTTAATAAAATACAAAAGATATAAATAACAAATGTCATTACCTTGCATTCTATTACATTCAATTATATTATTAACTTCATATTAACTTAATACATATTAACACGAAATATAGATTATATTGATGCACATTTATCGTCACCTGGCGCATAACAAAAAAAAAATACATTCTATGAAAGAAAGGAATACACAAGCACCTACAGCAATCATGAAAAATGTCCTATACCACAACAACCTAATACAGTGAACTTGACTAAAATAATACATTTACTGAACATGGTAATGGGAGTACAAAACACATGCACATAACTATTTAGAGTTCAAAAAAGCAAAACGTCGTCATACAGGCTTTATCTTCACAACACACCTAACATGAGAAAATAACGTAAGCGTGAACCTCGAGAAGATAAAATGGTGACAGCTAGCACACACACACGAGAAAAATGTGCTAATTTGCTCATCTTTCACAAACTCATTTTACAAGTAAAATACACAGCAGAAACGACACTGTCAGTCTATCCTAATAATACTATAAATGATTAAACTGGTTTGTGCACTTGAAATGACTTTTAAAGTTTAAAATTCGAACTTTATAATTGCGCTGGCTTAAGTACATACCTCTCTCAGCAAACTCAACGCCGACTGACGAGAAACCGGAAATGACGCGATACATCTGCTACCAATTAACAAAGAGTGCTATAACACAAATAAAGTACTCCCAACACCAAGAACAGCAAACTATTAAATAACGGCAAAGGATTTTGGCGAAATTAATATATTTTACAGTGCAACACATGCCATGAAAAAACACAAATACAAATAATAAATTTTATTTCCTATTTTTCTTATATCTGTTACAAAAACACCATCGTTCTTTAGGAAAACCACTCTTTTGTGGAAAACACTATTGCATACCCTGCATACAAAAAAAAAATTTATTTGTTGTGCAGAAATGTCACTGCAAAATAGATTGCTCACTGTCACTTTGTTTCTGCCTTTCGTCTCTTAGGTACCGAGCTGACACACAAACGTATCAACCCAACAACAAAGACTGGATCAAAGAGAAAATTTATATATTGCTGCGCCGCCAAGCTCAGCAGGCTGGGAAATAAAATGTCCCAAATGTGCTGATCAGAGAGGTTTTACTTTTCAGGAATTTGGCAGGGAAGTTGGTCACTTGAAAGGGGAAACAATTCCAAAGGACGTAAGGGATGATGGCCAGATAATTAGATAAATAATTCACAATTCTAGCCCTGGGTGACTACTATGAGTTCGTTAAAGTAACTGGAAGAAAAATACTTTAGCACCAATCTTAAACTAACACACTTATTTTAATATGCAGATGACACTAAAGACCGTTACTAATTTCACCAAGGCAGAGTAAAGTGTTGGGACTAAGCTCAGCAGGCCAGTAGATGTACAGACTGAACTGTACAGTTCTGTGATACATAAGACTGGAATTGAGAACCATTTGTCCTCATGAAAATGTGATTTCGAACTACTTTTATTTTTGTGTGGATTATTTTATTTTAAATTCCTGTTCCACCATAATAAAATGGTTTTGTTTAAACTGAGTTTGAGTATTTTATATGTATAGCTTTTTGTGTGTGTGTGTGTGTGTGTGTGTGTGTGTGTGTGCACGCGCATGTGTGTATTTCCCCCTTTATGAGGACCAGATATTGACATCCCACCTTTCTTGTGAGGACCTTTGCCCCGGTCCACACAAAATTATCACTTAAAATCGAGTCCACTGACCTTAATTATCATCATAATCATCATTTTTAATAAAAACTTATTTTGGTTCTCACATTAATGATTAATTTGTGTGTGAGAGTTTCTGAGCCTCTGCACTCTCCTGATCCTTTACATTTTTCTCAGTGGAGGAATTTTTCTTATTGGCCATGAAATTTGAGAGGGCAAATTATTCTGTGGGGGCGGGGTTTAGACCTTCAGGAGGGAAAATTTAAAGCACCATATGTTTTTAGCCAATCATTAGTGACTAGTTTAATTTTACTCACCATTTTATGTGTGACTATGAAAGCATATCACCTATATTAATTAATTTAAGATTTACTCTACAGAGGGTTTTTTGCATAGTTAAAATTTTGGAGAGAAAGTTGGTTTATGGCAAAAGGAGGAAGAGTATGGCTTTTCTGTGATTATATAAAATACACAGCTTTTAAATGTTTGCCAGTAAATTACTGTATATTAGTAATTTACAGGTAAATCAATACTACTTTTTAAAATTTATTTAATGCTATTTTTACTATTTATAATGAGTCGTTCAAAAAAATATATTTTAATCTGTTGATGATATGTCACATTTAAAGCTACACATTTCAGCCTTTTTAACCAGTGAAGGAACATAGATGTTCAGTATAATCTGGCAGCAGTTAGTTTGGATTTAGTTGTGATATTAAGTGTATGTGGAGAAGTCACAGTGTCCTCCCCTTCCCCCATCACCACACAGCCTCAGCTCCCTCTCTCCGCCTCCCCCACTCCCCCATCTTAAAGTAAGATTTCTTAATTTATTGAATTTTATCAATTCATATTAACAGAATTAATTTACTGAATTCTGAAAAACCTCCTGTTAGGTTCAAATTCACTCACCACAAACAAATTTCTACTCCATCATTGACATCAAACTGGTAATATATAATATATACTTTTTTTATATATATTAACATTAACTGGATATGAAATATACTACTCTACAAATATATTTTTCTGCACAATATATACTTTTTTGTCAACTTATCTTCATTTAAATCTTTCAAAGGTGTACTGGCGTTTTAATGCCGCATGAGTTGTGAGGCAAAAATAATAACAAAATTAGACTCGATACTGAAACTCCCGCTTCCCTGCTGCTCACTTCCAGTGTAAAAATTTAACAGTGCAGAGAGTACAAAGTTTACAAACTCAGTTTTGTCATCATTCTACACAAGTGACATCTTTACGCACAGCACGGAATCAATGCTTTCCCACCCTCATTTGATTGACAGGATATAATCTGCCCTGATTATCGGATGCTTTTAAACTATTGGCCTATGGCCGATAGCGTGAAAAATAGGTTTTTACAGTGCATCCGTAAAGTATTCACAGCGCTTCACTTTTTCCACATTTTGTTATGTTACAGCCTTATTCCAAAATGGATTAAATTCATTATTTTCCTCAAAATTCTACAAACAATACCCCATAATGACAACGTGAAAGAAGTTTTTTTTTTAAATCTTTGCAAATTTATTAAAAACAAAAAAGCACATGTACATAAGTATTCACAGCCTTTGCTCAATACTTTGTTGAAGCACCTTTGGCACCAATTACAACCTCCAGTCTTTTTGAGTATGATGCTACAAGCTTGGCACACCTATTTTTGGGCAGTTTCTCCCATTCTTCTTTGCAGGATCTCTCAAGCGCCATCAGGTTGGATGGGGAGCGTCGGTGCACAGCCATTTTCAGATCTCTACAGAGATGTTCAATCGGGTTCAAGTCTGGGCTCTGGCTGGGCCACTCAAGGACATTCAAAGAGTTGTCCTGTAGCCACTCCTTTGTTATCTTGGCTGTGTGCTTAGGGTCGCTGTCATATTGGAAGATGAACCTTCGCCCCAGTCTGAGGTCCAGTGTGCTCTGGAGCAGGTTTTCATCAAGGATGTCTCTGTACATTGCTGCATTCATCTTTCCCTCGATCCTGACTAGTCTCCCAGTTCCTGCCGCTGAAAAACATCCCCACAGCATGACGCTTCCACCACCATGCTTCACTGTAGGGATGGTATTGGCCAGGTGATGAGTGGTGCCTGGTTTCCTCCAGACCTGACGCTTGCCATTCAGGCCAGAGAGTTCAATCTTTGTTTCATCATGGTCTGAGAGTCCTTCAGGTGCCTTTTGGCAAACTCCAAGTGGGCTGTCATGTGCCTTTTACTGAGGAGTGGCTTCCGTCTGGCCACTCTACCATACAGGCCTGATTGGTGGAGTGCTGCAGAGATGATTGTTCTTCTGGAAAGTTCTCCTCTCTTCACAGAGACATGCTGGAGCTCTGTCAGAGTGACCATCGGGTTTTTGGTCACCTTCCTGACTAAGGCCCTTCTCCTCCGATCGCTCAGTTTGGCCGGGCAGCCAGCTCTAGGAAGAGTCCTGCTGGTTCCAAACTTCTTCCATTTACGGATGATGTAGGCCACTGTGCTCATTGGGACCTTCAATGCTGCAGAGATGTTTCCGTACCCTTCCCCAGATCTGTGCCTCCATACAATCCTGTCTCGGAGGTCTACAGACAATTCCTTAGACTTCATGGCTTGGTTTGTGCTCTGACATGCATTGTTAACTGTGGGACCTTATATAGACAGGTGTGTGCCTTTCCAAATCATGTCCAGTCAACTGAATTTACCACAGGTGGACTCCAATCAAGTTGTAGAAACATCTCAAGGATGATCAGGGGAAACAGTATGCACCTGAACTCAGTTTTGAGTGTCATGGCAAAGGCTGTGAATATTTATGTAAATGTGCTTTTTTTGTTTTTTATTTTTAATAAATTTTCAAAGATTTCAAACAAACTTCTTTCATGTTGTCTTTATGGGGTATTGTTTGTAGAATTTTGAGGAAAATAATGAATTTAATCCAGTTTGGAATAAGGCTGTAACATAACAAAATGTGGAAAAAGTGAAGCACTGTGAAAACTTTCCGGATGCACTGTATGCTAATAATATGGCAGCAGTACAATCTATAAAATCATGCAGATACGGGTCAAGAGCTTCAGTTAAAGTTCACATCAAACATCAGAATTGGGGAAAAAGTGTCATCTCTCTGACTTTAACCATAACATGGGTGTTGGTACAGGTGGTCTAAGTTGATGAGCTGACACAAAGTTGCCACTTGTTTGCGGGGCTTTGTTGATGTGAGAATCAACAAAGAATTTTGCTTCACAGGCATTTGAAAATTTCCTGAGAGAGTATGATCCTCTGATGTGCCTCGATTCTGGCAAACATGTAAGGGTTTGTTATTGGTACACCAAACCTTGATCTGAATTTTATTACCATTTCAAGGGATTCTGTCGGTGAGCAAGACACGTACTTTGCGGCCTCTCTTTTCTCTTATTTCAACTCTTGTGAACTTTTCACTTAAATCTTGTTCTAGTTTGGATAAACTCTGTAAGATCTCAGGATACAGTGGAGCTGTGTTTCGTTTCTGGTATGTTTCTACTAACAGCTTTTCAGCTTCACCCTCTCGTCTCCTATTAAACAATATTATTTGCGCTAGAACGCTTTCTGAAAGATTTCTCCATGCCACAGGATCTGAGCTCTTAGTTAGTTGTTCTTTCGACTGATCCTCCAAAACTTTGAGGTGTTAGTGCAACCTGACAACATCTTCAATCAATGGAAGAATATCAGCTTTGTTCCATTTGTTTTGTTCAAGGTCGGTTCTGGCTCGCTTTGAGACAAATGTGTTAAGCAATGAGTCAAGCAAACTGATGAAATTCTTGGCCTTCTGTCCTGCCTCATGGTCTTCGTTCATCAGACTCTCACCTATCACAATCTTGCAGACTTTTTTGAGGGTGTTCCCAATTTTACAAGCTAGAGCCAGGGTGTCATAACTATTTTTTGATGGATCAAACCCACTTGCTTCCTTTGCTGCCGATACTACTAGCTGAAATCTTGTTGGCAGACTAGACGTTGTACAGCAGGGTTAAGCTTCTTTACTGAAGCTTTTCTTTTCTTCTTTACTGCCAGCATAACCCTCGCCAACAGCCACATTTTCTGACTGATGTAATTGTGCTGTGATTTGTTCTGTCCGTGGAGCTCAAACATCATTTCTCCATATTTACAGATGAGAGTGTCTGACTGTACCTGATTAGAGATGTCATCTAAGATGCATGTTCAGAATGATGCATTTACAACCTTCAGACACGGCAGTTTTACATGGTATACTTCGATATGCTATAGCTTGGACTCTCTTCCGTTTCCTTGAAATGCTGTCCTTTTCTGCATTTTTGAAACAGACTAGGTTATGCTTCCACAATTCCTTTCTTTTTAAAAACCCATGGCAATGCTGACATGGCAGGTAGTCTTGCAAACTAGTGTTTTTTTGTTGGCTGCCTCACAGTCACAATTTCCCCACTACATTTATTTAGGATTTCAAAATTGTGCTGGAAATTTCCTTTATTTCGTAGTTGCTAAATAATATCCATTGTGCCTTTGTCCCCTTCGTTTTTGATAATGCTTGTGCTACTTCAGTTTCTTTTGCATATTTTATCTCAAGATGTCTTTCCAATTTGCTTTGTCCTGTACCATAGAACACAAAAGTTTTTCTTATCCCACTTTCTCTTCCCTCCTTCTTTTTTTGTGCACTTTTTAACATTCACTTTCGCATTGTCTGACATACCATCTCCATTTATGGACTTTTGGGCATTCTATCAGGCCAGCTGGGGCGACACCAACGACACCAGCAGCAAATATCTGTTTCTCCATCACAGCTGCAGGAGTCAGGTCACTGATCACTGGTTCCTGAAAAACACTCGAACACACAACAGCAGCAAACATCTGGCACAGCAGAACCTTGTGCTTCAACAGATCGAGTCGGACACTGGGAGTGTGGATAGTTTTTATATTTTTAAAGATATTTTTAGATTTCTTTCTTTCTTTCTTTTATCTTAAATATTTTTAGATATCTATCTTTATTTCTTAGATATTTTTAGATTTTTTTTCTTTACATGTTTAAGTCTTATGAAGGTGCTATCAGTTACTAGTCAGCAGGACAGTATGTCATCTAAAAATAATAAAGATAGATTACATTAAAATGCACTGGGAAGCAATCAGTATTTCCTCAGTGAACCCATAAGTAGAGTGATCTGTGTTCCAGAACTCAGTACTGATCCAGTACAATCCCTGTACTCTAGACGATTACAGCGTGTCTTATCTCAGTGTAATTTAGTCGATTCTATTCTAACTGTCTCACCTGGACCGTGCCCTGAAGTCCCTCCTTAAACCACCTGTGGTTTCGGATTTGTGTGAGAGTTGGCCGATGATTCGGGTCTTTTTCCAGGCACCACTTGATCAGATCGCAACACCCTGTGTGAGCAGTGATGAGATTAAGATAGAAGTTTAAACTCCCAAAGTAAAATGAATCATAAAAGGTGATGTTGGTGTATTTTCTCACCAACAGACAGATCAGGATGGAGCTGCAGATCCCCCTCAACAATCTCTTTATCACTGATAAAGGGGTCCTGTCCATTGACCAAGAAAAACAGGACCACACCCAGAGACCAGACAGTAGCAGGAACTCCAAAATAGTCTCTGTTGAGAATACACTCAGGAGGCGAGTAAATCGGAGTGCCTGAGTGAAAGATGACCGAGAGAGCAGAAACCGTCATAGAAAAGCTTCTCTACAGTGTGACTGTATCCGCATATCTATACTGAACTGACCTGAAAAGCTCTTGTAGGGCTCGTTCGTCAGCAGGTCGCCACAGCCAAAGTCGATCAACTTCACCTCCAGCGTGTTCGTATTGATCAAAATATTCTCAGGTTTGATGTCACGGTGAAAAACTCCATGGGTACAGCAGTGATGAGCAGCCTGAACCACCTGCCACATGAGCTTTCGAGCCACTGGTTCAGGCAATTGACCTTTACTGTAGTAATAAAGGTCTGTGCAGGGGACAGGTCGCTCCAGCACCAAGATGTAGAAGGTGGATGTCTCGAACCATTCCAGTAGCTTCACCACATTCTCACAGCCAGGAGGCTTGGACACCATCTCCATCAATGCCACCTCCAGAGGGAGCCTGCGTGTATCTCCAGGCTAAAATAATACACACACATGGTTTGCATGGGTTAGCTTGGGTTAGCATGGGGGGGACTACGGCTAAATTGTGGTAAGCAGAGATGGTACAATGGAGAAGGTTTTGATTGACATCTATTATATATATTATGAGTGAAAGGTGATAAAATAAAATGTGAATCTGAGATTAAGAGCTGAGATGTTTGTGATGATGTTCGCAGGAACCAGTAAATGGATGCATGATTTTTGTGTAGCTCTGCTCTATAACCTGATTGTTACTTACACCTTATTGATTCTCTGCAGAAGTAAAGTAAGTTCACTTACGATGGTGATGAATTTATCATAGGGATTTCTGTCCATACATTTAATGGCAACCTGTTCACATGGACGAAACAGAATGAATCAGTTCTACAATCCATCGTTAAAATAATGAATAAAATTACTACAGTTACACACACATACTACATTTTAGGGTTCAGCAAAGCAGCATTAAAACTTGTCATGCAAAAAGCTAAATCCACAGCTAAAATGTTCAGACAAAACAAAAAGCTCCACACACCAGGAAGTAAAGTCCCCACATATTTCAGGGAATTCTACCGGTTAGTATTTAAACTAATTTAAACTAGTATTTGGTGTTTGTGTTTGTTTACAATAATAAAAGTCTTATTACCGGTTTCCCATCAGCCTTATGGACTCCAGCGTAGACATAGCTGAAGCCTCCAGTCCCCAGCATCTCTCCCATAGTGTACCGTGAGTCAAACTCATCTGTTATAAACACACACACACACACACACACACACACACACACACACACACACACACACACACACAATAATCCAGTTAGTACTCCGTCCTGTCTCTGAGTACGGTGTTCTGAATTTGAGCATCTAGAGTAAATATTACAGTTTGAATAGAAAATTACATGAATGATGAACCAGGAAGTAAGTTAAGTGTATTTTAAGCTATTTTCCTCTCTCTCTCTCTCTCTCTCTCTCTCTCTCTCTCTCTCTCTCTCTCTCTCTCTCTCTCCACACCTTGCAAAGTGATTTTGAAGTCTTAAATACAGTTAGTGTGGATTGTACTGTACCATAATCTGAAGGGTGAAACTGCAGGTTAACTGGTTCCTCAGACTCAAAGCTGCACTGCTCCTGGTCATCAGAAGAGCTACAAAGGGCTGCTCTATCTTCCAGCAGCTGGCGAAGATCTATCAGCCACTTGGGTTCTTCTGCTTCATTCTTCCATTCTTCTTGAAGCAAACGCTCAGAGAGCTACGAGACATATAGGGAACGTCAACTGGTGATGAAAATTTACATTTGGAACCTGGGAACTATTTCACAAAAACAAATCATCTCATTTACCCATATACCCCATTCCATCACATTGCTTTGGATGCAGTGAGGGAAGCTGAGGACCGTTGTAGCAACTCGTTCACAGTAATCAAGCGCCTGAGCACAGAGTCCAGCCTCGGCTAGGTAGCAGGCGTGAACGTACTTGAAGTCCTACGACACATAGAGAACCATTCATTGTCAGTACGATGGCTCCTCGTTCAATTTGTCATGAAACAGAAAAGAAGAGAATTTCCAACCTGGAAGTGTGGCTGGCCGAACCCTGTGGTCAGAGACAGCACGTACTCATAGACCTCAGTTCTCTCTATTGCCTCCCTCAGGGCTGATTTACTGTCTGGCATTCTGGTGCAAAGAGAAACATGTGTCAAATACGGAAAATAAACACACACACACACACACACACACACACCAAATACCTGTCACATCCAATCAGAGTAAATCGTGGGTGTGATCCCAGCTCCAATTGCGCCACCACATAACAAATATGTGCTGCATAGCTCCATTTTCTAGATGCTGAAGATGGAAAATCAAACATGAACATTAGGATCTACATCCATAAACCAGTCCAGAGTTAATAATATACTGTACACCCACCGTGCACTTCATTAGGAACACCTGCACATTCTTGCAATTATCCAATCAGCCAGTGATGTTTCTGAAATACCGAAACTGTCACCAACAACCATCGCCATGGTTACAGTCACTGAATTCACTGAGATCTTTCCCCATTCTGATATTTGATGTGAACATTATTAGGTGTTCCTAATAAAGTGGACATTGGGAGTAGTGTACGATGTATTAATTCCATAAAAATGCTGTTACTGTGGAGTGTATCCGTACCGAACATGTCTCCCATTTCAATAATGGCTTCTCTGAGTTCATCTTTTGGAGCTGCGGAGCATAAAAGCACTGCCAGAGGAATACACCAGTCCTCCTGTTTCTCCACACGTCCCAGCTGGAGACACAGAAAGTGTCACGTTAGTCCACGTGATACTGAATAATGTAATAAACACAGTACAGACAGGTGATGCTGATACACTCACTTTTCTCCTCAGAAGGCCGTAGCCCTTGAAGAGGAGCGGGGAGATTTCGAACATCATTACTTGCTGTAAAAGAAAAATCTCTTTAACTTCACGTCTCACTGAACACGTTTATTCATTCAAGCACTTTTTATCAAGTTTGTAAACAGCATGAACATCTCTTAAGTATCTGCTTACAGCAGGCTTTTAGAGTTTGAAGAATAAAATTATATTTAACGTTGATTAAACTTTAGCTTCATCAGCGTATATATTTTTTATCCACGCCACTGATTTAGTTCTGAGGGAGTTCCGACTGAACACGTTCTTATTATTTTGACTTTATTAGTCGTGACAGAGCAGCGTGTTCAGCAGAGTGAGATTTAGTCACTAGCAGAGCGCAGCAGGAAAAAGTCGAGTGCTATTGTAATCAGATACTGGAGATTTTAATTGAGAAGACAATTTGATTTTTACAGTGTGATGAACTCCAACACTTACTCCATTTCTATTACAGATGTACTCCATAATGGACCAGAAGAAATAGGATTTCTGTTGCTCAGGTTGATCCAGGTGCAAAAAACACTCCTGACATTTGTCCTGGATAAATCTCATCAACTCCTCCTTCTGCATCTTAGCACTGTAACAGATGATGTAACAGCTGGATTATATGGATTACTGCACACACACACTTTAACCATCTAATGATGCGCTTCAGAACTTTACTGCTGCAATATTGAAGGTGTGAGAGGAGAAAGCGTTTCTTACCCCATCAGAGGACCAGGAAATATTAAACTCTGTCCTTCAGAGACATATTTCTCATCAGACTCCCCTGGAAACAAAGCGAGGACGAACAGAGGAAGAAATGTTATTCATCATGGCTGTGACCAGCTAAATGTTCAGTGAGGTTTGGAGCTCAGGAGGTTCAGAGTATTCTACCTGTCCAGTTTGAATGATGATCTTCTTCAGGATGAGGTATAAACCCCTCAGAGGAGTTTTTCATCACCAGCACTGCCAATGTCCTCACTAAGCTTCTGCAAAAGCACTTAACAGGGTTAGGGCTATTTCTGTGCTTAAAGTTATTTTGAATTCATTGAAAGGCATTTTTATTTTTATGTTCACATTTCATTTGCATTAAAGCGAGAATGTCTCCGCTTTTCCACTCTCTCTATCTGTATAATAAATAAATAATGAATAACTGAACTGTAAAACTGGGGAAAGTGCAGTTACACCGCAGACACACCAGATTTTATTCACCAGTAATTCATCAGAACAGAAAATAATGGAGGAGGAACATAAACATATGTATTATTATAAAGTATAAATAGAATAAAATAGTAAAGTATATTTCTATATAAACATTTCCCATTCCAAAAATACATTTCTTTTCCAAAATCCAACGCCAGTTAGTTACAGGAAGCGATATCCGATATGTTTTCTCTGCTATCCCATCCACCATTTGGTTTGTGCTGCTACGGGCTGTTCTCTCTCTAATGAAATATTAGTATAGAGTTGTACACACAGTCATACACTCGTCTTCTAAAGATATTTCTCATCTGTGGTGTGCTGAATGTGTGTGGCGTTTACACACCTGTCTGTTTTAACACACACAAGAAATCTATCTCACCTCTATCTGGAAATGTGAAACATGAAGTATCCAAAGTAGAAATGAGCAAATCTTCAGCAGTCCTTATGACAGACCCTGCAGTATATTAGCACACTGATCGCCATGACGACCTGAACATTCTACAATTCTACAATTCTATTTCACTCCAAAAACCCAGCAGAGCTGCAGGAACGCTCAAATACTGCTCTTCTAATGAACACCAACACAACACTGCTCTCCTTTTACTCTCATTTATTTATTTATCTGTTTGTTTGTTTGTTTGATGCACCCAATCAAACTTTGTTTCAGGTTATTTGTATTAAATTTCAGAAAGTGGGTTAAATTTCTTCTGTAACTATTAAAATTTACCTGATCATAATGAAGCTCATAACTACAGAAACATTGTAAATAATAAACTTATCAATGTTATTTAACAGAAAGGAGGCTCGATGTTCCACAATAAACACTATGGAGTCTCATGAGGAGAAATAAATAAATAAATAATTTCTTACATAAAACAGATTTCTTTTTTTGCACATTTGCTCATATATTGTGTATTTGATGTTATAAATTGCCCATATATTACATTGAAATAAAAATAAAGAAATAAAGTTGAATGATGTCTTGTTATTTCCTGAATATAGTTATAAAACAGTTAACTTTTAAATGGCATGTTAATAGTGAGATGATTTTATTATTTTATTAGTACAAGTGTATTTGTGTTGAAACGTTGTGTGTGTAATATATGTGTAATATGTGTGTTACGCAAGTGTGCGCTTGTGCGGGTCTGTGTGCGTGTGTGTGTGTGTGTGTGTGTGTGTGTGTGTGTGTGTGTGTGTGTGTGTGTGTGTGTGTGTGTGTGTGTGTGTGTGTGTATAATGCACCGCACATTCTCAATCAGAGACAGGTCAGAACTGCAGGCAGGCCATGCTAGCACCCGCACTCTCTGCTTACGCATCCATGTGCTTGTAATCCGGATAGAATGTGGTTTGGCGTTGTCCTGCTCTGGATGGCAGCACATGTTGCTCCAAAATGTGTACATATCTTTCTGCATTAATGGTGCCCTCACAGATGTGCAAAGTTACCCATGCCATGGGTAACACACCTCCATACCATGACAGACGCTGGCTTTTGGACCTGACGCTGATAACAGCTTGGATGGATGGTCCTTTTCCGCTTTGGCCCGGAGTACACAACGGTTGTTTTGTCCAAAAACTATTTGAAATGTTGATTTGTCAGACCACAAAACATGATTCCACTGTGCTACTGTCCATCTCAGATGAGACCGAGCCCAGAGAAGTCGGCGGCGCTTCTGGACAGTGTTGATGTATGGCTTCTGCTTTGCATAGTAAAGCCTTAATTTGCATCTGTGGATGCAGCAGTGAATGGTGTTGACTGACAGAGGTTTACAAAGTATTCCCGAACCTATGTCAGGATATCCATTACAGACTCATGACGGTTTTTAAGACCGTGACTTCTGAGGGATCGGAGATCACACGCATTCAGAAGTGGTTTTCGGCCTTGCCCTTTACGTACTTTGACTGGATTACTTGAATCTTTTAATTATATTGTGCACTGTAGAAGGTGAAATGCCTGAAATCCTACTAATTTGTCTTTGGGGAATGTTGTTCTCATAGTGATGGATTATTCGCTGATGCATCTTTTGGCAGATCGGCGAGCCTCGCCCTGTCCTTGCTCTTGAAGGACTAGGCCTTTTTTATGGAGTTTCTTTATATACTATGATTCCTTATATACTATGATATACTATGAATTGCTTCACCTGTTTCACATCACCTTCTTATTTCAACTTGTCACATCACTATTAGTCCTAAATTGTCCTAAATTGCCCCTGTCCCAACTTTTTTGGAACGTGTTGCATGCATCAAAAACTATTCAGTTGATTAGGTCAAACATCAGATATCTTGTTTTTTTTATTTAAATACACGTCAAAGTACATTTACAAATCACTCCTCTTTGTTCTTATTAGCATTTTACATACTGTCCCAACTGTTTCGGAATTGGGGTTGCATAATTCATATACATTTTTTTAGCTTATTATTAGAGCATTCTGTATTGTACAGTTCTATGGATCAATGTCAATAATCTTGGCTGTTCTTGAAGCTGGATGTAAAAGTTTTATAGGGAAAAGAATGGTTAAAATATCTGCTTTACAATTTTTTTATTTACCAAATATTGCATACTTACAATTTTAGATCTTGTTACCGTTTCTGTCACTGGCACTAACCTGGTGCTGGTGATTAGTCTTATTTAAAGCTAAATTACTCCTCAGATGTAATCCAAATTTATATCAAACAAAGTGTATTAAAACCCTGATTAGTAATGATTTCTATGATACATAGAAATCCACAGTGTTCACAGTGCAAATGGGACAATGTAGTGTTATATAAATTGCATTATTAAAACAAGCCTTTTGTATTTTTACTGTATTTTTAGTTACAGAATTGTGACATTAAAGGCAGCTAGGAGATCAGTTTAGCTGTTTTTGTCTGCTGTCTGGTCAACATGGTTTTAGGACGGTGTTACAACATCATGTCTCTCTTTACAATGCCTTGGCTTTGGGATGGATTGAGTGAATCCTCTAGATCAGATTTTATTCCTCTAGACCAGAATTGATTTTATTCCCAATTTTCAGCCACGCATGGACAGTTACTCACCTTGGATTTTCAAACTATGCAAATGCCATCATTCTTTAGGAAAACTACTCTTTTGGGAACACTATTGCATAACCTGCACACAAAGAAAAGTAATTTGTTGTGCATAAATGTCACTGCAAAATAGATTGCTCACTGTCACTTTGTTTCTGCCTTTCGTCTCTTAGGTACCGAGCTGACACACAAACGTATCAACCCAACAACAAAGACTGGATCAAAGGGAAAATTTATATACGGTGCATCCGAAAGACAAACAAAATTCTCTGGTCTGATGAAACAAAGATTGAACTCTTTGGCCTGAATGGCAAGCGTCATGTCTGGAGGAAATCAGGCACCAGTCATCACCTGTCCAATACCATCCCTACAGTGAAGCATGGTGGTAATAAAATGTCCCAAATGTGCTGATCAGAGAGGTTTTACTTTTCAGGAATTTGGCAGGGAAGTTGGTCACTTGAAAGGGGAAACAATTCCAAAGGACGTAAGGGATGATGGCCAGATAATTAGATAAATAATTCACAATTCTAGACCTGGGTGACTACTATGAGTTTGTTAAGGTAACTGGAATAAAAATACTTTAGCACCAATCTTAAACTAACACACTTATTTTAATATGCAGATGACACTAAAGACCGTTACTAATTTCACCAAGGCAGAGTAAAGTGTTGGGACTAAGCTCAGCAGGCCAGTAGATGTACAGACTGAACTGTACAGTTCTGTGATACATAAGACTGGAATTGAGAACCAGTTGTCCTCATGAAAATGTGATTTTGAACTACTTTTATTTTTGTGTGGATTATTTTATTTTAAATCCCTGTTCCACCATAATAAAATGGTTTTGTTTAAACTGAGTTTGAGTCTTTTATATGTATTGCTTTGTGTGTGTGTGTGTGTGTGTGTGTGTGTGTGTGTGTGTGTGTGTGTGTGTGTGTGTGTGTGTGTGTGTGTGTGTGTTTCTGTGTATTTCCCCCTTTGTGAGGACCAGATATTGACATCCCACCCTTCTTGTGAGGACCTTTGCCCCGGTCCACACAAAATTATCACTTAAAATCGATTCCACTGACCTTAATTATCATCATAATCATCATTTTTAATAAAACAAATTTTTTGGTCCTCACATTAATGGTTAATATTTGTGTGTGTCTGTGTGTATCTGTGTATGTCTGGGTGTGTGTGTGTGTGTGTGTGTGTAAGTTTCTGAGCCTCTGCACTCTCCTGATCCCTTACATTTTTCTCAGTGCAGGAATTTTTCTGATTGGCCAGTTCAAATTTGATAGGGAAAATTACTCTGTGGGAAGTGGGGGCGGGGTTTAGACCTGTTTGTTTTAGCCAATCATTAGTGACTAGTTTAATTTTACTCACCATTTTATGTGTGGCTATGAAAGCATATCAACAGTATTAATTAATGTAAGATTTACGCTATAGAGGGTTTATTGCATAGTTTCAATTTTGGAGAGAAAGTTGGTTTATGGCAAAAGGAGGAAGAGTATGGCTTTTCTGTGATTATATAAAATACACAGCTTTTAAATATTTGCCTGTAAATTACTGTATATTAGTAATTTACAGGTAAATCAATACTACTTTTTAAAATATTTTAATGCTATTTTTACTATTTACTATGAGTCTTTCAAAAACATATATTTTAATCTGTTGATGATATGTCACATTTAAAGCTACACATTTCAGCCTTTTTAACCAGTTGAGGATAAGTTATTTAACTATCCTATTGGCTCTGCTATATGACTTCAGCAGACCAATAAGGTGAGAGCTACCCTATTATTTAAGGACCCTTATTTTAGGAGGCGCATAGGTGTCTTGGTGATTCGCAGTTCGTCGCTTCCTGGCATTTCCGGTTCCCATTTCTGTACAGGTACATTGAGGCTTTGCTCACGGTGTAAGGAATTTGTTTGCGAACATTATCAATCTTTAAATTAAAAAACTGAAGAAAAGAATCACATAGCTGCTGAGGAACAGGCAAAGTGGTAACAGCATTAATGTGAACCAATCTGTTTATGGTTTGGAACAAGTGTCTGGGAATATTTTGATTGTTTACAATAGCCTGAGAGAAGTAAGAAGATCTTTCAGTCTCCATTAGTGCTCGATAATCACCCAGAAGATCCTTCCACGCTTGATAGCAGACATTCAGTCCAGTAAGGCGCCATTTGCGGTCCATTTTCCAACAAGCAGCCTTTCTAGAGCGCAGATTGTCATTCTACCAGGGAGCAGAGCGGGCGAATGTGACCTTATGTGACCTTAGAGGAGCAAAAGAGTCAAGATTAGAAGCAAGAGCAAAATTTAACTGCAGAACTTTCTCCTCCAGCGATGAGGGATGCAGATCGCTTAAGGTGGAAACAACAGAATTGGAGAAAGCTGTTTGATCAATAGACTTCCACTTCCGGAAGGTTACTGTTCGGATGGTAGGCTCACTTGGATGATACAGTTCCAGATTAAAAAAGACAGCTGAATGATCAGACAGTCCAATGTCAACAGATGAAAACTGCGATACAAACGAGCCGTTTGCAATCACGAGATCCAGCTTATGGCCCTTGTTATGATCGGGTCAGTTACAAACTGTGTGAAGCTAAAATAATCAATTAGCGACAGAAATTCCTTAGCCGCCACAGAGTCACTCCGGTCCGCATGAATGTTAAAATCTCCCACAATTAGAATTCTGTCAAACTTCATTCTCAACATTGACAGGAAGTCAGCAAACTCTAACATAAAAGCTGCATGTGTCTTAGCCTTAGGTGGTTTATAGACTGTAGCGATGAAGGTGGATATAGGACCAGAAATACTCAAGACCAGGCATTCAAATGATGAAAACTGGGGAACGGACACAGAGCTTATGTTGAACTTCAGGTTGTAAACCACAGTAATTCCGCCTCTGCCAGATAACCTCGGGATATTGAATACCCCAAAGCCTGCTGGAGTGATCTGTTAAACAGGAGTCCATCATTTTCTTTATGCCAGGTTTCGGTCAAAAACAAGAAATCCAGCTTTCTATCTGTAAGAAAATCAGATAAAAGTAGCGCCTTGTATTCACAGACCACGCATTGAATAATGTGGCATAAACCTGGATCTGAAGCGGAAACGTCAGTGGTTTAATCTCCACGCGGGGAACCAATATTGAATTACTGTGATCAACACCAGTATGGAGCAGTTTGTTGGTCTTACATCGACAGGTAGGGACAAAGATGTCAGGAAAGGATGAGACAGCAAAACTGCGCCTCAAACCCAGATGGATATATTGTTTAGGACGTAGCAATCCAGAGTCTCGAAAGATTCTGTAGGAGTCTTTTGCTAGGCAATAAGAGCTCAGTTTTAAATTCAAAAGCTGGCATGTAGTGTACCTTTGGGCCATGGTCATTGAGTGCACACTCACAAGGCCAAGGCGTTGAAACTCCGTAGCGCACTATGAGCACAAAGTCGTACAATCCACACACACAGCCGAACCGAGGCATTGATTCCTTGTTGCACGCTGCAGGTTATTCCAGATGGAACACAGAAATAAAAACAACAGTCCAAAATATATAAAATGGCACCACCACATCGCAATCGTAACAGCACTAAAAACAATATAACTTAGCTGCAAGGACCTTAGCTGTCTTTGTACTTTTCTTCCCCATCATGGGTATTTCTTTATTTGTCAATAGTATATGTTTAGTATGATTCTTAAACTGTAAATGAATGTTGGCTATTTGTTTTGTTATCCACTGTAGTTTATTCTGTGTTCCATGTCGGTGTGTGTGCTTCCCTTTTCTGTCGAGGCTATGTAATGTCTGACTTAGACCTCTTTTTATGAGGAGAAGAGTATAGTATAACTTTGTTCTTTTTTCCCCCTTACAGCTGTACGACTTGGGCCTAGACCTGAACACTCGCTATCAACTAGCACATCTTACTGCTGATCCATCTCTCTTGAGTGACATCCCACAAGCTGAGTCTGGTGTTCCAGTTATTCTCAATAAATTCTCCTTCTCCACATTTGGTGCCCTTGTGTTTTATTTCTATCATAAATTTTATCCAACCAGCCCCAGCTCCCTGAAAAGTTTATAGAATATTTCTTTTCTTTGTCCTGCTGTCAGTTAAAGTTTCAAGAGACTTGACAAATCACAGATTTTTGTTTTTATTGCATTTTAGAAAAAATCCCAACTTTTATGGAATGGTATGTAGTTAATGTGTGGCTACTGGAGTTTTATGGCATAAAAAAGATCAGTATGCAAGCTATATATATTTTTTTATTGACATGGTTTCCCTGGTAGCTCCTGGCTAATGTGATA
The DNA here is from genome assembly GCF_001660625.3 of Ictalurus punctatus. Classification (NCBI taxonomy): domain Eukaryota; kingdom Metazoa; phylum Chordata; class Actinopteri; order Siluriformes; family Ictaluridae; genus Ictalurus; species Ictalurus punctatus. The sequence goes on along the minus strand of NC_030424.2, from coordinate 17,003,549 downwards.
CCAAGGCATAGACTACACAGCTCTAGCTACAGAACATGTGCAATAACACAAATTTTACCACAGATCAGTTCTGGCTAAAAAAAGATGACTTACCCAATCTGAACACATTTAAGATGTATTCTTGTTTGAAATATAATTCCATAGTGAGCTATATTCAAATTCAGACCTATTAAGGCTTTAAATGAGCAAAAACATTTTAGAGGAATTTTTTTAAGGACCCACAGAGCATTAGGGCACAGAGTTTGAGAGCATTAAAACAAACCTTTAAAGGTGGATTCTGGGGAGGCTGTATTCTTTTCTGTTCTTCTGTCCTTTTCTGTCATCTATAAAATATTGAATTACAAGCTAGTTAAAAATAGCAGTTTGCTGAATTAGAATCACAAAAAATGTCTTTAATAGGAACATAAAGTGCACATTTATGCTAATCATATGGCAGCAGCACAGTGTATAAAATCATGCAGATACAGGTCAAGTGCTTCACATCAAACATCAGAATGGGGGGAAAAGTATCATCTCTGTGACTTTAATCATAGCATGGTTGTTGGGACAGGGGGTTTGTTATTGGTACACCAACTCTTGATCTGAATTTTATTAGTGTTTTATTGTTCGAGCCTCGTTAACCTGAGGACTCCGCAGTAGGATTTGCAAGGAATTTTACCAAACCTGATAAGGGTTCATTTTTTCTCAAAGTTGTCAATCCTTCATCTGATGACATTTCTCTACACAGTAGAACTCAGATTGGTACTTTTCATTCTATCTCTGAGCATGAACAGGATGATTGTTCAGTTATTGACAAAGGTGTGAATAATGTTAATATGCTTGTGGGTTTAACTCAATGTCGATACCCAAATCGTCTGTCCTGCCAGATCTCTCTGGTACTGAATTGTCCATGGTACAAAAACAGAGTTTGAAACAGTTGTTAACTTCCCTTTCTGAAGTTTTCAGTCAGCATGCGCATGACTATGGTAGGACAAGCAAGGTCACTCACAAAATCAGGACCAAAGATGACACTCCCATTTCTCAGCGAGCGTGCCGGACATCTCCTGCTCTCAAGGCAGAAATTCACAGACAGGTGGAAAAACTCAAAGCACAAGATGTGGTTGAAAATAGTGATAGCCCATGGGTGAGTCCAGTAGTTATGATAAAGAAGAAAGACAACACTTACAGATTTTGTGTCGACTATCGTAGATTAAATTCAGTAATTATCACTGATGCACACCCATTACCTAGGGTGGATGATAGTCTGGATGCTTTATCAGGGTCTCAGTATTTTTGTGGGCTATGGAACTAGTATTTAGTGGGCTATGGAGCTAGACTCGTACAAATGGGTGATTGTACACAAGGAAGGACAGAAACACACTAATGCGGATACTATGACTAGAGTTCCTGTAGTTTCATCTAAATCACAGGAACCCCTAACAAAGGCGGTGGCTATTCAGAAGATTTACCAGCTATATCTCATGTCTTGGTAGTACAAGATCACTTCACTAAATATGTCAATGCTAATTCCATGGTAGATCAGCAAGCCAGCACAGTGGCACAGCTGTTATGTGAACAGTATGTACCAGAGCACGGGGTTCCAGAGGAACTATTTTCAGATCAGGCCCATCAGTATGAATCAGAAATTATACATGACATTTCCAAAGGACTACAAATAAAAAATAAAAGAACCAGTCTGTACCATCCACGTGGTAATATAATGGTAGAATGATTCAATAGCACATTGAAAGATCAGTTGTCCAAAGTTCTCTTCAATAAGGATGGTGAATAGAACCAGAATTTGCCAGCAGTTGTACTACCATTTAATGCTACACTTCATTCTGGCACTGGTTATTCTCCATTTTTCCTAGCTCATGGTAGGGAGATTCGTTTGCCTATGCATGGGCAGATTGATTCCCCTGTATGTGCTAGCTTGGAGAAACCACAGAACTATGGGTCCACTCTAGTTGAGCACATGGAAACTGTTTTTCAAGAGGTGCTTAGTAATAGTATGGATCAGAGACTCAGGCATGAGTATTACTTTAACAGTTATACAAAATTTCAACCTTTTAAAGTTGGAGACATGGTGTGGATGAACGATCGGACCACACAAAGGAAGAAGTTAGATCCAAAATGGAAAGGGCCATATCGGGTCATTTCAGTGGAGATGAAGGGTGTCATTTACACAGTATTGAACTTGAGGGGTGAGAAAGCAGGACCAAAAGTAGTTTGAAGCTGTGAAGTATAAGGATCGCTTGAAGCTGTATAGATCTAATTGGAATATGCAGGATAACCCTTCCACATGAAATGGTCAGGATGGAGAGAAAGAGGCTCGAAAAGCAAGACCAGCATATACATCCTTGTAAGCATGGGCGACATTAGGGGGGGCAAGGGAGGGCAGGGGGGGGCAAGGGGGGGCAGCTTCCACTCTTAACTAAGGCATGGCATAAACTCTCTCAACTAGGCATGGCATAAACTCTCTTAACTAGGACATGGCATTAACTAAGGAACATGAAAACAGACAGAGCATGGCAACATCACAACCTGTCCTTACTCCATTAGTCCTTTCTCTACTTTACTTTACTTTAATTCCGTGTGATGTGCACAGCAACACGAGCGGTTTAAATAACCAGTCACCCTTCTCTTAATTGCTGACAGCTGGCAACACTTGACACAGCCTTAACATCCACGCGCATTTCAAGCACGTGCATGTGCACACTCTGAAGCCGCTCGTGCACGTTGTCGCCACAGTGCCATCAGCTGGCGAGATCGTGACAGAACCCCCCTCCAAAGGTGCCTCTCCCGGAGCGCCAAAACCCCCCTCCAACGGCATTAAGGCATGGCATAAACACTCTCAACTAGGCATAGCTTAAACACTCTTAACTCTGGCATGGCATAACCACTCTTAACTATGACATGGCATAAACACTCTTAACTAAAGCATGGCGTAAACACTCTCAACTAGGTATGGTATAAACACTCTTAACTAGGACATGGCATTAACTAAGGAACAGGAAAACAGACAGAGCATGGCAACATCACAACCTGGCACCATTATTCATTCTGTCTTCTTCTTCATGCAGTATTGGATTTGGATGTTGTAATACCTGGTTAAATAAATTATTAGACTTTATTATATTCTGAATTATTATGAAATTATTGTCTCTAGTAAATTGCGGTAAGTCCTTGTTACAGCAAATCTGCGATCAGGTTAGTACAAGCTAACAAGTTGGCATTAAGTGTACTTAGAGTGTACAGGCTTGATAGGAAATATTCATTTAGGACAACATAAAGTTGATCGATCAAGTCTAAATAGGATGAAGTCTAACCCTCTGATTACTGTAATATTCTTCTAGCTAACGTGTACATAGGAAAACTATGGCATGATTATATAAAGCTAATTTTACTCAGATATTATTGGTCTATCTTTGTAGATTTTAGTGGTCATGACCTCTGGCTAGAAATCATTGTAATTAAGTGTTACTAATTAAGGGAACTAAGAGACCAGGGTAATGACTTGTGTCACGATCTCCCCTGCAGACAGCGCTGCGGCACGAGATGTGCACAGAGAGCCGGAGGGCATGCGCGTGCACGAACCAGAGCTCTTAGAGTACATATGGACTTTGGTGACTTTGTTTACAATGGACACGTGCGTTTGTTTTGGCTTCTGTTTTGTCTCCTCCCTGTTAAGTTATTGGTTGATGTTCGAGGGTGTGTCTGTATTGTTTCCTGCTGAATTCAAGATTGATTACATGAGTTATTTAAACCCCTCGTGTTGCTGTGCACGTCGTGCAGTATTATTTGTATATATGGTTAACTAGCTAACTATGCTTAAGTACATCATGTATGTGTTAGCCACCTTCATGCTAAGCGGTCGTGTTCTTGTGTCCTGTTTCATGCCTTAAATCTTGCTTCATGCTTCGGATCGTGTATCTCTGCTCATGTTTATTGACTTTGTGCTTAGAATAAAGACTTTGATCTGCACTTGCTTCCGCCTCGAGTCCCGTTTTGTGACAACTTGGCTCTAGTTAAGTGTACTTAGTGTTTACAGGCTCGATATGAAACACCTGTTTAGGACAACATAAAGTTGATCGACCAAGTCTAAATAGGGTGCAGTCTAAACCTCTGGTTATTGTAATTTTACTCTAGTTAACATGCACATAGGAAAACTATGGCATGATTATATATAGTTAATTTTACTTAGATATTATTGGTCTATTTCTGTAGATTTTAGTGGTCATGACCTCTGACTAGAGATAACGTTACTATAACTATGTGTTACTATCTAAGGGGACTAATAAAGTACTATTTAGGAAAGGGTAAGCATGGGGCGGTTGTCTAAATAGTATTAATCAATTACCTCTAGCTAATGACCAAGACCAATGACCATTGAGAGTTTGTGACCATGAGATCCGCGCAAATGACCGGCGCGAGAGTCGACACGGAATCCGAATGAACAAGCACAATTTAAAGTATAGAATAAATTAGAATTAATCAAGTATAGAAGATCAAAAGTATCAAAATATAAACCAAGAAATAAATACAAGATCGAAGTTTCAGGAGTCAGATTTAATTTAAGAGAGAGTTAAGCAGAATTTAAATATATTCGCATCGCTTCAAAAGGACAGGGACACATGGAAATCCTTCTACCACGTCATTGGATACCGTCGTTGGACCAGTGAGTGGACCCCTACACATTTAAATGTTATGAAGGTGCTATCAGATACTAGTCAGCAGGACAGCATGGCATCTACAACATAATAAAGATAGATTAAAATGGACTGGAAAGCAATCAGTATTTCCTCAGTGAACCCATAAGTAGAGTGATCTGTGTTCCAGAGCTCAGTACTGATCCAGTATAATCCCTGTACTCTAGACGATTACAGCGTGTCTTAGCTCCGTGAAATTTTGTCGAAATTTTGTCAGGACCGTGTCCTGAAGTCCCTCCTTAAACCACCTGTGGTTTCGGATTTGTGTGAGAGTTGGCCGATGATTCGGGTCTTTTTCCAGGCACCACTTGATCAGTTCGCAACACCCTGTGTGAGCAGTGATGAGATTAAAATAGAAGTTTAAACTCACAAAGTAAAATGAATCATAAAAGGTGATGCTGGTGTATTTTCTTACCGACAGGCAGATCAGAATGGAGCCGCAGATTCCCCTTAACAACCTCTTTATCACTATTGAAGGGGTCCTTTCCAGTGACCAAGAAAAACAGGACCACACCCAGAGACCAGACAGTAGCAGGAACTCCAAAATAGTCTCTGTTGAGAATACACTCAGGAGGCGAGTAAATCGGAGTGCCTGAGTGAAAGATGACCGAGAGAGCAGAAACCATCATAGAAAAGCTTCTCTACAGTGTGACTGTATCCGCATATCTATACTGAACTGACCTGAAAAGCTCTTGTAGGGCTCGTTCGTCAGCAGGTCGCCACAGCCAAAGTCGATCAACTTCACCTCCAGCGTGTCCGTTTTGATCAAAATATTCTGAGGCTTGATGTCACTGTGAAAAACTCCATGGGTACAGCAGTGATGAGCAGCCTGAACCACTTGCCACATGAGCTTTCGAGCCACTGGTTCAGGCAATTGACGGTTACGTTTACAGTAGTGATAAAGGTCTGTGCAGGGGACGGGTTGCTCCAGCACCAAGATGTAGAAGGTGGACATCTTGAACCATTCCAGTAGCTTCACCACATTCTCACAGCCAGGAGGCTTGGACACCATCTCCATCAATGCCACCTCCAGAGGGAGCCTGCGTGTATCTCCAGGCTAAAATAATACACACACATGGTTTGCATGGGTTAGCTTGGGTTAGCATGGTGGGACTACGTCTAAACTGTGGTAAGTAGAGATGGTACAATGGAGAAGGTTTGGATTGACATCTATTATATCTATTATTAGTGAAAGGTGATAAAATGTGAATCTGAGATTAAGAGCTGAGATGTTTGTGATGATGTTCGCAGGAACCAATAAATGGATGCATGATTTTTGTGTAGCTCTGCTCTATAACCTGATTGTTACTTACACCTTATTGATTCTCTGCAGAATCTCAGAAGTAAAGTAAGTTCACTTACGATGGTGATGAATTCATCATAGGGATTTCTGTCCATACATTTAATAGCAACCTGTTCACATGGACGAAACAGAATGAATCAGTTCTACAATCCATCGTTACACTAATGAGTAAAATTACTACAGTTACACACACATACTACATTTTAGGGTTCAGCAAAGCAGCATTAAAACTTGTCATGCAAAAAGCTAAATCCACAGCTAAAATGTTCAGACAAAACAAAAAGCTCCACACACCAGGAAGTAAAGTCCCCACATATTTCAGAGAATTCTACATCCCTGTTGTTAGTGTTAGTTAGTACCAGTTAGGGATGTCACAAGGACCGATACTTTGGTACCAAGTCGGTACCAACCTTCTTAAAACGTGATGGTACTTGTTTTTCTGCAGTAGATTGGTAGCGATTCTTCCGGAACTGAAGGAGGCAGCAAATACGCGCAAGTGTTTTAGTCGGTCCACAAGTGGTGAAGAAGAAGAACGCCTACAAGCACACGGGAAAAACTACAGAAGTTTAGCTCCGCCCCGACTTGTTGAGAGGAAATGTGGTATGGAATATGGAAATACTTCACATTCGAGGCGGATGACAATAAACATATTTTTGATGCTCTGAAGCCAGTGTGTAACCGATGCTATCGTTCATTTCAAACAAAGTGAGGAAACACCTGGAATTTGGTGAAGCACCTGAAAGACAGTCCTATATTATGGATGTTTGAGGCAGCTGGCATTGTTGCCGTGAAACCAGCTAACGTTTAATGTTTGCAATAGACAGTTATTTGTTAACGACGCTAACGCATTGCAATGTTATAAACAACCTCCAAATGGGCCACCATGCATCGCCATTCAGCCCGTGTCCTGTCAGCAAAATGTAGCCTAATGTTACTAATAATTATTCAAATGTTCATGCTTTTAATAAATCTTTTTGGCCTGCCACCATATCAGTGAATTTAAACTAATGCTTGCATTCAGAGTATAAGGGATGTGTGCGTGTGTCTGTGTGCGTGCATGTGTGCATGTGTGTTTGTGCGTGCGTGCGTGCGCGTTTAGGAGTGCACCTCCACTGTAGCCTCCACTCATTGTCAGACAGTGTTTGATAACTAACATATCCCCGTCTCTCTCTCTCTTTTTGCCAGTATCAGCCAGAGGAGGATGTCCTCCAGGAGAGTTTTAATTAAATTTTTTTTATTTTATTTTTATACCACACCGTGGTATCAACTTTGATATTGAGTATCATGTACTTTTGGTGGTACCGGTACCGACTACTAGATTTTTGGTATCGTGACATCCCTAGTAACGGTTAGTATTTAAACTAATGTAAACTAGTATTTGGTGTTTGTGTTTGTTTACAATAATAAAAGCCTTATTACCGGTTTCCCATCAGCCTTATGGACTCCAGCGTAGACATAGCCGAAGCCTCCAGTCCCCAGCATCTCTCCCATAGTGTACCGTGAGTCAAACTCATCTGTTATAAACACACACACACACACACACACACACACACACACACACACACACACACACACAATAATCCAGTTAGTACTCCGTCCTGTCTCTGAGTACGGTGTTCTGAATTTGAGCATCTAGAGTAAATATTACAGTTTGAATAGAAAATTACATGAATGATGAACCAGGAAGTAAGTTAAGTGTATTTTAAGCTATTTTCATCTCTCTCTCTCTCTCTCTCTCTCTCTCTCTCTCTCTCTCTCTCTCTCTCTCCACACCTTGCAAAGTGATTTTGAAGTCTTAAATACAGTTAGTGTGGATTGTACTGCACCATGATCTGAAGGGTGAAACTGCAGGTTAACTGGTTCCTCAGACTCAAAGCTGCACTGCTCCTGGTTATCAGAAGAGCTACAAAGGGCTGCTCTATCTTCCAGCATCTGGTGAAATTCTTTCAGCCACTTGGGTTCTTCTGCTTCATTCTTCCATTCTTCTTGAAGCAAACGCTCAGAGAGCTACGAGACATATAGGGAACATCAAGTGGTGATGAAGATTTTACATTTGGAACCTGGGAACTATTTCACAAATATAAATCATCTCATTTACCCATATAACCAATTCCATCACACTGCCTTGGATGCAGTGAGGGAAGCTGAGGACCGTTGTAGCAACTCTTTCGCAATAATCAAGCACCTTAGCACAGAGTCCAGCCTCGGTTAGGTAGCAGGGGTGAACATACTTGAAATCCTACGACACATAGAGAACCATTCATTGTCAGTACGATGGCTCCTCGTTCAATTTGTCATGAAACAGAAAAGAAGAGAATTTCCAACCTGGAAGTGTGGCTGACCGAACCCTGTGGTCAGAGACAGCACGTACTCATAGACCTCAGTTCTCTCTATTGCCTCCCTCAGGGCTGATTTACTGTCTGGCATTCTGGTGCAAAGAGAAACATGTGTCAAATACGGAAAATAAATAAAAACACACACACACACACACACACACACACACACCAAATACCTGTCACATCCAATCAGAGTAAATCGTGGGTGTGATCCCAGCTCCAATTGCGCCAACACGTAGCAGATATGTGCTGCATAGCTCCATTTTCTAGATGCTGAAGATGGAAAATCAAACATGAACATTAGGATCTACATCCATAAACCAGTCCAGAGTTAATAATATACTGTACACCCACCGTGCACTTCATTAGGAACACCTGCACATTCTTGCAATTATCCAATCAGCCAGTGATGTTTCTGAAATACCGAAACTGTCACCAACAACCATCGCCATGGTTACAGTCACTGAATTCACTGAGATCTTTCCCCATTCTGATGTTTGATGTGAACATTATTAGGTGTTCCTAATAAAGTGGACAGTGGGAGTAGTGTACGATGTATTAATTCCATAAAAATGCTGTTACTGTGGAGTGTATCCGTACCGAACATGTCTCCCATTTCAATAATGGCTTCTCTGAGTTCATCTTTTGGAGCTGCGGAGCATAAAAGCACTGCCAGAGGAATACACCAGTCCTCCTGTTTCTCCACACGTCCCAGCTGGAGACACAGAAAGTGTCACGTTAGTCCACGTGATACTGAATAACGCAATACACACAGTACAGACAGAAGGTGATGCTGATACACTCACTTTTCTCCTCAGAAGGCCGTAGCCCTTGAAGAGGAGCGAGGAGATTTCGGACATCATTACTTGCTGTAAAAGAAAAATCTCTTTAACTTCACGTCTCACTGAACACATGTTTATTCATTCAAGCACTTTTTATCAAGTTTGTAAACAGCATGAACATCTCTTAAGTATCTGCTTACAGCAGGCTTTTAGAGTTTGAAGAATAAAATTATATTTAACGTTGATTAAACTTTAGCTTCATCAGCGTATATATTTTTTATCCACGCCACTGATTTAGTTCTGAGGGAGTTCCGACTGAACACGTTCTTATTATTTTGACTTTATTAGTCGTGACAGAGCAGCGTGTTCAGCAGAGTGAGATTTAGTCACTAGCAGAACGCAGCAGGAAAAAGTCGAGTGCTATTGTAATCAGATACTGGAGATTTTAATTGAGAAGACAATTTTTTTTTTTACAGTGTGATGAACTCCAACACTTACTCCATTTCTATTACAGATGTACTCCATAATGGACCAGAAGAAATAGGATTTCTGTTGCTCAGGTTGATCCAGGTGCAAAAAACACTCCTGACATTTGTCCTGGATAAATCTCATCAACTCCTCCTTCTGCATCTTAGCACTGTAACAGATGATGTAACAGCTGGATTATATGGATTACTGCACACACACACTTTAACCATCTAATGATGCGCTTCAGAACTTTACTGCTGCAGTATTGAAGGTGTGAGAGGAGAAAGCGTTTCTTACCTCATCAGAGGACCAGGAAATATTAAACTCTGTCCTTCAGAGATGTACAGTGCATCCAGAAAGTATTCACAGCACTTTAAATTTCCACATTTTGTTATGTTACAGCCTTATTCCAAACTGGATTAAATTCATTATTTTCCTCAAAATTCTACAAACAATACCCCATAATGACAACATGAAAGAGGTTTGTTTGAAATCTTTGAAAATTTATTAAAAATAAAAAACAAAAAAAGCACATTTACATAAGTATTCACAGCCTTTGCCATGACACTCAAGATTGAGCTCAGGTGCATCCTGTTTCCTCTGATCATCCTTGAGATGTTTCTACAACTTGATTGGAGTCCACCTGTGGTAAATTCAGTTGATTGGACATGATTTGGAAAGGCACACACCTGTCTATATAAGGTCCCACAGTTAACAATGCATGTCAGAGAACAAACCAAGTCATGAAGTCCAAGGAATTGTCTGTAGACCTCCGAGACAGTATTGTATGGAGGCACAGATCTGGGGAAGGGTACAGAAACATTTCTGTAGCATTGAAGGTCCCAATGAGCACAGTGGCCTACATCATCCGTAAATGGAAGAAGTTTGGAACCAGCAGGACTCTTCCTAGAGCTGGCTGCCCGGCCAAACTGAGTGATGGGGGGAGAAGGGAGTCAGGGAGGTGACCAAAAACCTGATGGTCACACTGACAGAGCTCCAGCGTGTCTCTGTGGAGAAAGGAGAACCTTCCAGGAGAACAACCATCTCTGCAGCACTCCACCAATCAGGCCTGTATGGTAGAGTGGCCACTCCTCAGTAAAAGGCACATGACAGCCTGCCTGGAGTTTGCCAAAAGGCACCTGAAGGACTCTCAGACCATGATGAAACAAAGATTGAACTCTTTGGCCTGAATGGCAAGCTTCATATCTGGAGGAAACTAGGCACTAGTCATCATCTGTCCAATACCATCCCTACAGTGAAGCATGATGGTGGCAGCTCCAAGGAACTGGGAGACTAGTCAGGATCAAGGGAAAGATGAATTCAGCAATGTACAGAGACATCCTTGATGAAAACCTGCTCCAGAGTGCTCTGGACCTCAGACTGGGGCAAAGGTTCATCTTCCGACAGGACAACGACCCTAAGCACACAGACAAATAACAAAGGAGTAGCTACAGGACAACTCTGTGAATGTCCTTGAGTGGCCCAGCCAGAGCCCAGACTTGAACCCGATTGAACATCTCTGTAGAGATCTGATAATGGCTGTGCACCGACGCTCCCCATCCAACCTGATGGAGCTCGAGAGGTCCTGCAAAGAAGAATGGGAGAAACTGCCCAAAAATAGGTGTGCCAAGCTTGTAGCATCATACTCAAAAAGACTGGAGGTTGTAATTGGTGCCAAAGGTGCGTCAACAAAGTACTGAGCAAAGGCTGTGAATACTTATGTACATGTGCTTTTTTGTTTTTTATTTTTAATAAATTTGCAAAGATTTCAAACAAACTTCTTTCACGTTGTCATTATGGGGTATTGTTTATAGAATTTTGAGGAAAATAATGAATTTAATCCATTTTGGAATAAGGCTGTTTCATAAAAAAAAAGGTGGAAAAAGTGAAGTGCTGTGAATACTTTCCGGATGCACTGTATAATATTAAAGTATAAATAGAATAAAAAAAGTAAAGTATATTTCTATATAAACATTTCCCATTCCAAAAATACATTTCTTTTCCAAAATCCAACGCCAGTTAGTTACAGGAAGCGATATCCGATATGTTTTCTCTGCTATCCCATCCACCATTTGATTTGTGCTGCTACGGGCTGTTCTCTCTCTAATGAAATATTAGTATAGAGTTGTACACACAGTCATACACTCGTCTTCTAAAGATATTTCTCATCTGTGGTGTGCTGAATGTGTGTGGTGTTTACACACCTGTCTGTTTTAACACACACAAGAAATCTATCTCACCTCTATCTGGAAATGTGAAACATGAAGTATCCAAAGTAGAAATGAGCAAATCTTCAGCAGTCCTTATGACAGACCCTGCAGTATATTAGCACACCGATCGCCATGACGACCTGAACATTCTACAATTCTACAATTCTATTTCACTCCAAAAACCCAGCAGAGCTGCAGGAACGCTCAAATACTGCTCTTCTAATGAACACCAACACAACACTGCTCTCCTTTTACTCTCATTTATTTATTTATCTGTTTGTTTGTTTGTTTGAAGCATCCAATCTAACTTTGTTTCAGGATATTTGTATTAAATTTCAGTAAGTGGGTTAAATTTCTTCTGTAATTAGTAAACTTTACCTGATCATAATGAATAAATAAATAAAACACATTTCTTTTTTGCATATTTGCTCATATATTGTGTATTTGATGTTATAAATTGCCCATATATTACATTTAAATAAAATAAATAAATAAATTTGAATGATATCCTGTTATTTCCTGAATATAGTTATAAAAACAGTTAACTTTTAAATGGTATGCTAATAGTGAGATGATTTTATTATTTTATTAGAACAAGTGTATTTGTGTTGAAATGTTTTGTGTGTGTGGTTGTGTGTTTGTGTGTGTAATATTTGTGTGTGTGTGTGCGTGTAATAATACATACAGCATGGTAGCTTTGTGGTTAGCATGTTCGCCTCACACCTCCAGGGCTGGGGGTTCGATTCCCTGCATGTGTGGAGTTTGCATGTTCTCCCCGTGCTGTGGGGGTTTCCTCAGGGTACTTTGTTTTCCTCCCTCAGTCCAAAGACATGCATGGTAGGCTGATTGGCATGTCTGAAGTGTCCATAGCATGTGAGTTTGCCCTGCACTGGATTGGCATCCCATCTAGCGTATACCCCACCTTGTGCCCCATGGTTCCAGGTTCCCTGCGACCCTATAGGATAAGCGGTATAGAAAATGGATGACACCTATCCGATACCCAGGATCCGTATTGGGCTGATACCAGCACAAACTGGTGAATCGGATATTGGAGAAAAAACCAGAAGGAATTCAATCCAATCCTGTAACAAATAGAAAATATTGAATTTGGAAAACATTTTTTTCATACTGAAAATCTTTACAGAAAAGAAACATGGCACCATGCAAATATCAAATTGACAGTTCTCAATGGAAGTGCTGAATCAGTGTGCATTATTCATTTATTCTGTAGCAGTGAACTGTTTTGTGATAAGTGAACATTTTAAAGAAACAGTAGTGTGCATAGTTTTCTCAATATAGCCAACTAAGCTTTGCCTTACTTTGAAAATTGTAGCATATGTCACATCAAGCATCAAAATGAAGAAAAAGTGTGATCTCTGTTACTTTGATCGTGGCATGATTGTTGGTGCCAGATTAGCTGCTTCAAGTATTTCAGAAACTGCAGATTTCCTGGGATTTCACACACATCAATCTCTAGAGTTTACACAGAATGGTGCAAAAAAAAACAAAAAAACACTGACTTAGCAACAGTTCTGTGGGTGGAAACGCCTCATACACAACACATCAAACCATGCAGTGGATGAGGTACAATAGCAGAAGACCACATCAGGTTCCAATCGTGTCAGCCAAGAACAGGAACCTGAGACTATCATGGGCACAGACTCACACAGACTGGACAGTTGAAAATTAGAAGAAAAAAGTCATCTGGTCTTTTCCAGTCTTCATCTATGCAGTTTCAGTGAGTCTGTGCACATGATAGCCTCAGATTTTTTTTATGTCTCTAAGTAATTATAGGATTGGGGTTAGGATTTGCAGCATACAGAGGACGCACTCTCCTTTCCTCTGATTTCTCCCATCAGCAAGGCATTTCCACCTGCAGCCCCTCCACACACAGGATTTGTTGTTTTTTGTTTTTCGCACCAAACATAAACTCTATAAACTGCTGTGGGTCAAATTCCCAACAGATAAGCTGTTTCTGAAATACTCAAACCAGCCCTTCTAGCACCAACATTCATGCCACGGATAAAGTCAAAGAGATCACACTTTTTCTTCATTCTGATGTTTGATGTGAACATTAACTGGAGCTCTTGACCTGTATCTGCATGATGTTATGCCTTGCACTGCTTCCACATGACTGGGTGATTAGACAACTGCATAACTATCAAGGTGTACACTTAATTGTTCCTATCAAAATACACCGTATGTGTACTTATATTTGTATTTTCTTTTACTTCTACAAAGCTGTTTAACATTAGTAATTATCCCTTTCGAATATGCAAATATATGGATGTGTCCAGATCTAAATTACATTTCAATGCACTATTTACATTAATGCCCTGGATTTTTACAGAATTACAAATATCTGTTTTTATTACCTATATTTGCTATGGTGAAGTGGAATGGTGAAGCAGGTTGTGTGAATATTATAAAATGCTCTTTAATGTCCGCAGACGCGCGTGCACTGTGGTGTTACACAGTATGTGCCTGTGCTCTCGTGCCTTATTCGCGTTGTGTCACTGCACAGTCACTGCATTTTGCACAGGCGGTATTTTTGAAGAGTTTGTGCTTTTTTTCTGTCTCTCTCTCTCTCTCTCTCTCTCTATCTCTCTCTTTCTCTTCGACCCGCTGTTTTGAGCTGATGAGGATACACCAATCGGTCTCCGCTCTGTGGTTGTTTTTTTCTCTCTCTCTCTACCGTTGTGTTCAGATCGCCTCACACTCGTGTTTCTCACCCAGCCCAGTCTCCCCCATCTCCCCCCTCACACTCCTCCCTCAGCCTCAGCATCTCAAAAGGCTACTGAGTGAGAATCGATGGCGCAGAGGCCCGCCTGACAGGACAATAAAACCCCACAAAGAAGCGGTGAGTTTTTTTTTTCTCCTTCGCCTTTCAAGTTATATCACGAAATGACAGCCAGCGAGGCGAGATGGGCTTGGCGTGCAGGCGTAAAAAAAATACCCCAACGCGTGTTATTCCAGCTGCCTTTTTTTTTGTTGCTACGAATCAGCATCCAGCCTCTCTGATACCCTTCCTCAAGAAGCATCAGCGGCATCCCCTCATTACGCTCACGCGCTCCATTTTCACCTAGAATTGCGATACATTAAGACGCATCATATTACCAAGGTGTCGTTTTGAGACTAAAAACGAGAGCAGGTCACTTTTAATATCGATGCGATGCTTTTAAGCGTCTGATGACAGCGGAGTGAGCGCTCATTGTGCGCTGCGCCACGCCGTAACCAGGCTCAAATGCGGATTGCGGTGCGTAAATAAAAATGCGATGTAGTGCTGTTTGGAGGAGGTCTGCCTGTTTGAAAGGACCTCCCCTGCAAAATTAAGAGACGACGTGCAGCAGCCTGCGTTGGATGGACTGCTCGTTTTAATTGAAGGCGATCGTCCTGTACTGGCGTGTCCCCGTTCCGCCAAAGCAGATGCCCACACTGTTTACATAGCACCCTGAAGGCAGGATGTCATTATTATTAGCCTACTGAGAATGTACTGGAGAATGCATTCTAGAGCTCCCCTCACATATTAGATCAAAGTCTAAGTTACCTTATTAGGCTATAATTGGTTTTATTTCCTCAGCCATCCATAATAGGCCCACCACATCTTAAGGTGGTTGATTATTTATTTATTTATTTATTTATTTTTTAATGGTCTGGATATCATCTGTTCAGTGCAATTCCAAACACAGTGTGTCGCATGTAATTGTGTAGTAGATTAATAGAGCCTTTGTGCATAATAACGTGTAGCCTAGATGGTACCCTTGTGAGATTGTCTTTTAATGAAATGAATGATCTGATGCCGGTTGTTCGATGTGTTTAAGCGCAGAAGACAGTTATGTACCTGTTATGGAAGTTAAACCCAGCGTGCCTGGCCTCCCAGGCCTGGTTTCAGTCCTTGATGTGTGGCCTTTGAGACGTCCACCATCCCTCGATCCCCCTGCTTTTAATGGAGCCCCCATCTTCTGAGGTGAGAGTGTGTGGCTGCTTAAGCTCTTAAGTTGTATAGTAAAACATCAAAAGAAATGATGAATCCCCTCAGTTGAGCAGTAAAAATGAGAGACTTTAAGATTCGGCAAGACCAGCCACTTCTCTACTTATGGAGGTTTTAAATGACCTTGATCATTAAAAATCTTCATGGTGTGAGACTGGGCCCTGAGGAGATGCTTTTAAGGCTTGGTAATGAAAAATGTTCAGATTTACATCAAAACACGTATTATTAGTTTGAAATACAAACTAACCTCTAAGTTAGCTAGTTACTGTTGAGGCCAACAGTTTATATACACATAGGCTAAAGATGTTCAATACCATGCATTTCTTTTAGCAAGTCAATTAGGGTGTCTACTTTGTTTAAATCAGAGTTTTAAAAAAAGGATTAGAGACAGATTTATTTCAGCTTTAATTGACTATATCAGAATTACAACGGGTCACAATTTACATATATCAAGTTGACAGTCTCTTTAAACAGTCAGGAAGATTCTGGAATTTGATGTAATGAATTTTAAACGCTTCTCGTTGGCCAGTTGTCATGGTTAGAAGTTAACTGAGGGTGCATACGATTAGTGGAAAACCTGCTCTACCACATGAGCCCTTAGCTGGAAATTAGCTGTAAGTTTATTGAGCATTTTGCAGATCCAGACACGGTTCTGGAGACTTTGACTGTTGCACTTGCTTCTTATTTATGCAGCAAAACCCAGCAGCTTTCATTGTGTTTTTTTTTCTTTCTGAAAAGTGTCTCTTACCACTTAAAATGCTGCTTGCTTTACTGATACACAAACATTTTTCTGTAACATTTAATTTTGTAGTGGAAAACTAATGTTTGGGAATCGAAATGTTTTTGTACTGACTCGATAATGTAGAAGTCATAAAATAAAAATCTATAACAAAGTTTCTACTAAAAAATAGGGTGCCTAAGACTTTTGCACCGTACTGGGTGTGGCTGTAAAATGGCCTGCCTTTTGAGACAGTGCCTTGATACCATGGGAAAATCCAAGCAACTCAGCTAAGACCTCCACAAGTTGGTTCCTTCTTGGAGCAATTTCCATACAACTGAAGGTACCACAAGCATCTGTACAAACAGTTGTATGCAAATGTAAAAATCTTGGGACCACACAGACACTGTTCACAGATGTAATTCAGGAATAAGGTACAAATTAACTCCCAGTTAATTTGAATGAACTTTAGTCCAAATGGTTCATCTGAACCAGAAGACAAAACGAAACTAGTGAATGAGTTGGGGGCTCAGGTAACAAAGTGTGTACATCCACCATTAAGAGACTCCTACATCATCATGGCCTGAAAGGTTGTCATGCAAGAAAGAAGCAACTATTTTAAGACAGGCATACGGCATAAGACTGGCATAAAAAAGCCAGACCTTTTGGAATAGTGTTCTCTGCTCAATTCAAAATTGAATTGTTTGGGCATAATAAGCAGCGCTTTGCATTGAGAAAAAGATTGAGGCTTTTATACTGAACAACACCATCCCAAATGTGTAGCATGGGGGTGGCAGCATCATTTTGTGGGGGTGAAAGGGGACTGATAAAATGGTGACAGTCAAAACTTGGTTGCATCTAGGTGCTCCAGCAGGACCAGGATCCTAAGCATTTCTCCAAAGTATAGCTTAAAAATAGAAAAGGGAAAGTACTGGTGTTGTAATCACAAACCCTGACCTGAATCCCATTGAAAATTTGATTAGTGGATGGAACAGAAAAATTGTGTCCGAGCATGGAGGCCCACAAACTTAACTAAATTACACCAGTTCTGTCAGAAGGAATGATCAAAATGTCCGGCAGTGTGTTGTAAGAAGCTTATGGAAGGCTACCCCAAGCATTAGGTCAAGCAATTAAAAGACAATGCCACCAAATACTACCACAATATACAAAATCTGATGCAGTAAATATTTTTTTTTTTAAATCTCTTAGCGATTTTTTTAAAATTTGGAAATAAAGTAAATAACCTAACTGACTTAACACAGGAATAGTACAGTAACATGAAACTATCACATTGAGTTTGAATATCCTTAATCCTAGGTGTATGTAAACCTTTGGATTACAACTGTAGCTCGTTGGTTGTCAATGTTAATACTCTAACAAAGATGTGCAGTGATGATTGCTTATGCTGGAACATATAAATCAGGTGCACAATAGACTATTGGTTTCCTGTAACTGGACTTAAATTAGGAAATTTCATCAAATGTATTATACATCACAGAATTTGTTACATTATGATGTTTCTAACCGTTTTTAATGCTACTCCCTTGTCTCTTTTACATGCCTCAGTTGAAATGGAGGATGAAGATGGCACATGTTTACTTGATGTGTTGTGGTAAGTTCTACCAGACTCTCCTTGCTCAGAGGTTATTATTAGAATTGTTATCAAGCTTAGACCATTGCTTCAGATCTGGTTACAAAGGAAATGCAAAGCTTTAGTCTAATGATATATAATTTGGAAAAAGAAGTAATTTGCTCTTTGCCTTAGATAATTCATGTATTTGTTTTGTGTTACTAGTGACCCACAAGCCCTGAATGACTTCCTTCATGGGACAAAAGAGGTTCACTATCTACTATATACTCACACAAGACAAACTGTAACTTAAGTATATATTCAATAAGTAGTGTCATTACACCATTTAGAATCAAATCATTAATCATGTATGAAGCATGAACAGAATTCTCTACATAATTAGCAGTACATTATTAACAGTATTAAAAGAATCACACATAATAGTAACAATCAATAATTCTAAACTATGTTTGTAAACTGTCTGTATTTGTATATGGGAGAGAAATTTGGGAGATTTATGAAAGCTCTCCCTACAATTAGTCATCTTCTCCCCTATCTGTTCAAGCAGCTGCTAAGTGGAGACCTGCTCATTAATTCTTCCTCTGGGGAGCCGTCCCTGTTCACAGACACGCCGGTAAGTCTGGGCCTCTGTCCCCATTGACGAAATAGTAGAAGGAGAAGATTTTACCTCTACTTTTGATCATTGTAATCTGCATGTCTCCCTATTTCTTCTAATTTCACTAGCTGTTAATTTGGTCAGTACTGTTAATGACAGTGGTCTGATG
Organism: Ictalurus punctatus; assembly: GCF_001660625.3. Taxonomy (NCBI): domain Eukaryota; kingdom Metazoa; phylum Chordata; class Actinopteri; order Siluriformes; family Ictaluridae; genus Ictalurus; species Ictalurus punctatus. Next base: position 16,984,698 of record NC_030424.2, on the reverse strand, counting down.
ATTTCAAGAGTTGGCTTCTTTTGTCCCTCTCTGATAACATACTCACTCACTCACAACTCACTAATTGTTCTCTCACCTCTTTATCTCCCCAGAGCCCTGTCTCTTTGTTGGCAGACGATGTTGGCTCTCATGACACACCTATATCAGGTTGTGTGGATCTCTCCTTCCTGGATGAGGCCTTATTGGCTTCACCAGCAGGAGGAGAGGATTCTGAAGAGGTATGCGAACCTCCACAAGTTGAGGCGGAAGTGCCACAGCAACAGGAAGAGGAGGAGGCGACATGTGACATCCTACAGCAGAGTCTCCAGGAGGCTGACATTACTGAGCACACACTGGCTTTAGAGGCAGGTCTTGCCCAGTCTAGTGAAGCGCTCTCTCTCTACCCATCTGGTATACCCCCACCTTCACCTCCATATATGTCTAAAACACTGAGCATCTCTGGGGTCACAACATTGCCCAGGGACACGCAAGTTGCAGTAGAGCCTCCTCAACCATCCCTGTTAGCTGTGGGACCAGGTTGCCCTTCACTCAAGCCTGTACCACCCCAATTAATGGGGTTGCTACCTGGGAACGTATTTCCTGCACCTCCCACTTCGGACACATCCTTCTGTCTGAGTCGTGCACAGGGTTCCAATATGATCATCCACAAAACCCTACCAGGCCTTACATTGAGCCCTGCTGTTAGGACAACAGCACCTCCAGAGATTATATTGCAAAGAACCCCTCTGCCCATCCAACCCAAGCTGCCAGTCAGCATCCAGCCTAGATTGGTGCAGATAAGCCCAAAACCATCAGAGCAGAAATCATCTGCAGGACTTGCTTTTATTCCTCCAGCTGCATCACAAAATATCCTGTTGTCCTCTCCTGTGGGCTCCAGGCAGTCTCTGCCATCACAGTCTACAACCACACTCAACAAGCCTGTGAGTCTGCAGCTAGTCAACCAAGGAGGCTCAATTGTCATTCAGCCCCAGAGTCTCTTTCAGGGCCAGAGCCACTTTATACTGCCTAGTCAAGGATCTGTAAACCAGTCTGCGAGTGTCTCTAGGCCACTGCTCAGCACGTCAAACAATCAAATGCCAAGCGCAGCCCCTCTGGCAGGACAGCTTGTTGATGGCTCACAGATTGTAACTGTACGCCCCAGGCAACTGAATTTTAGCCCTGTGTTTACCACCCCAACTGGGCAGCTCACACTCAGACAGGGCGCTCTCCTTTCCGGACCCCTGCAGCTTCAGTCAGCGCCTCCTACTGTCTTCCAGATGCCGGCGCAGCTAGCAGGGGCCTACTCTGCTCATGCACAGGGGCAGCATGGTGGTGTTGTCCATACTCCTGCCTTAGGGAAGCAGATTACCTTGATCAACACTCCCGGTGTACTTGCCCCTGATATGACCGCCATATCAATAGTGAATGGGCCATCCGTGGTGCAAAGCTTGCCCTTTGTGTCCCAGGCACAGAGACCTATGGCAGGGGGCCCTGAGGAGCAGCTAAGTCTTCCACAGACCCCAGTGCTTCTATTGCCTGAGAGAAATGCAGCAGATAAAAATGCAACAAATGAACAACTGCAGAGTATCTTACAAGTAAGTTCCCTATTGTTTTGCTTCATTTTAGAAGATCTTTAGTTGTGGTTTATCGAGCCTGATTATGACTGTACAATATTTACCTGTTCTTTGTTTACCTGTTCCAGCAAGGCACACTGTCTCCTCCAGCTTCAGTGCAAGCTGCTGTAGCCAAAATGCACACACAGCCTTCCCCAGTCATTACTCTTTTGCAGGCACCACCAGAGAGCACCAATTCCCCTGAGCCTGTCACATTATTGTCCAAACACCTAATTACGCACCCAGAGAATCAGCAAGCTGTTGAAGGAGGCCATACACCACCAAATCAAGCATTCATACACCATCCCCTACCGGTAAACCAAGCTGTTGGGTTATTGAGGTTTTTCTTATGTTTATACTTAGTCATACTTTGGATATACAAGGATTTAAAACTGGTCATGTTTTCAATGCATGTTCTCACAGGAAGCACTTAATCCTTCAGCCTCTGCTGAGTCCTTGGACAGCCACATCTCTCCTGCAGCTAGTGAGACAGAGTCTTCACCCATGGTACTGGCTGTGTGTGCCTCATCTGAGGTTCTCTCTGTGCTGTCCGAGTGTGGAGGAATCGCCACTCCAGTCCATTCTGGGTCAGAGCATGGTGACACGTTAGTTTCACCACCCATAACCCAGTGTTCTGGAAGTACTCCCTCGACCATGTTTCCTACACCCCCGCTTTCAGACAGACAACCCTCCTCAGCATTTGTGGTTCTCAGCGCCAAAATGCAGGGGCAAGAGGAATCCATGCTGTGCTTGAGTCCATCTTCAACTCCGGAAAAGATGTGCGTTTCTGAGCAACAGCATTTACCCATTCCTGTATCTAATGGCCTCAATGGAGTCCTGGAGTCTGGCCTTAATGAAGCCCAGCAGCACATGCATCAAAGCAGTAAGTGTGACTGACTTGGATGGGAAAACTCTCATGTGCAATGGCAACTAGCAAAATACATCATTTTAACTGCTTCTCTTTTGGTTCACATCAGAACTCAGAGTTCCTGGTGTAGTAGACGATGAAGAAATAGTCCCGCTGGACCTGCAAGACAGCTTTGAGGGCTTGTCATCAGAGGACACCCAGGGCCACACTGCACTTCAGGTGAAAGTGCATGATTTTCACATGACTTGTTCATTAATGGGCACAGCTGATAAATTAAAATGGTAGTGGACAGTGCATAACGTACTGTATTTATAAATGTATTTAAAAATAGTGAATTATGAAGCAGTCCAAGTGATTCATTCACATCCTGCTTCTTTAGGTGCCCTGTGTGATGGCAAGAGAAAGACTCACTCCAGCAATGCGGCAGCAGAGGTCAACAGACATGCTTAGTATTCAATTCAATTCAGTTTTATTCGTATGGTGTTTTTCACTATGGACATTGTCACAGACCAACTACAGAAATGCATATTTACAGAAATATTCTTAGTATTAAGAACATCATTTAATTAAAAGTTCTCGTGTTTTACATCAGAATTTGTTTTACCTCATGAAAACTATTCATGAAGTCAAAGTTGCAGAGCAGTCGGTTCTAACTTATCTAATACATTGCTCGTATATGCATGTGTGTGAAATTCACAGGATCAAGCAGCAGCTTTGTTCAGACTATGACGCTGTTCTTAATCCGAATACCTGCTCTCGGTTCACTTCGCTAGAGGATGCTGTGAGACACCTGTTGCCCTACCATACCTGCTCCAGAGCCTTACCCAGCCAAACTGATCTACTAATAGGTTAGGCTTAAGCCATGCAAACTTCTACACTTGAAACTATAGTTTATAATTACTTAACCTGACAACTGGGTTGTTCAAGAATCCAGTTTGTTGCCATTTTATCTACATAGCAGGCAAAGTAAACTGAAGTGGTTTTGAAATGAACATCATATGCCACTTTCTTATTCGTCTGTGTTCAGTGGACAAGCAGTTTGAGAATGTATCAGGGCTGCTGCTGAAATGTACTACAGACATGCTAAATAAATACAGGCAGCTCTTGCTGACAGAGTCTCAGGTGAGTCAGAGCATTGCACCATTTACATTTCTTTCTGAAATGTGCCTACCTCCCATATCTGGAATTTTTCAACATTTATTAGTTCATTTGAAGGATATATTGTATCAGCAGACGCTCAAACCAGGATTTTCAAACCAAGAACCATTAACCATTGTGGATGTTGTTCACATATTGTTCATAGCAATGCAAAACTGTGGATCTGGTTGCAGGAAGTACAGGACTAGTAAAAAAACACAAAGTTAGTCATGTACTTCCAGCAACCAGGTCCACAGTTTTGCATATAAACTATATGGCCAAAAATATGTATACACCTGACCATCACACCCATATGTGGGCCTTCCCCAAACTGTTGCCACAAAGTTAAAAGCACATGATTATCTCAAATGTCCTAAGATTTCCCTTCACTGGAATTAAGGGGCCCAAACCTATTCCAGTATGATAATGTCCCTGTGGACAAAATGATCTCAATAAAGACTTGGTTTGCCAAGGTTGGTGTGGAAGAACTCAAGTGATCTGCACAAAGCCCTGTCCTCAACCCCACTGAACTCCTTCAGGATGAATTGGAACTCTGACTCTGTGCCAGATCTCCTCACCCAACATAATTGCTCGACTTCACTATTGCTCTTGTGGCAAATCCCAACAACTATGTTCCATCTAGCAGAAAGCCTTCCCAGAAGAATGGAGGCTGTTATAGCAGCAATGGGTGGCCCAACATTGGAATAGAATGTTCGCCAAGCAGATACGGGTATGGTGGTGAGGTGTCCACCTAATTTTGGCCAATAAGATCCACAAATATTGGGACATTGACAAAGTTATTGTTGTAGCTGCCTATTGTATGCTGGAGTTGAAATTAAATAATTTGAGAGTATTTATGGGTGAACAATGTAGGAATTACAGCACTTTTTATATGTACTAAGGATTTTTTTTAAGGCAAAGAAGTAGAATGTTCTGCAATGGCCAAGTCAATCACCTGACCTGAATCCAACTGAGCATCTATTTCAAGTGCTGAAGGCAAAACACCCTAAGAACAAGCAGAAACTGATGACAGCTGCTTTAAAACCCTGGCAGACCTGACTGTCAATAGGAAATGATTGGGGACAGAAATAAGTATTTAAGGTGTATTTCACTGTAAATCAGTATAACAGCTCTTGTCATTAATCTGTACAGCAAGAAAGTCCTTCAGCAGAAATGGTGATGCTAGAACGGCTGTTCCTGCAGTCTGAGCGACTCTTACTCGGGGAGGAGAGACGCAGAGCAAGAGGTGATCCAGGTGAGCTCTTTTGAGGTACTCTTTTACTTCTAACATGTACGCAACAGCATCTTTTCCTCTGATTTTGGTGACCTGGCAGATGTAGCTGTTAACTATGGGAAGAGAATATAAAGAATGAACAGTAAACACTATGAATATTGTATTATAAATGCATTTATAACATAGCATTATACAGTAAGTGGCATAAGTCTAAATAAAAGCTCATAAGTAATTATATTTAAAGACATGGGTGCTGTATATAAAGTAGTTATATGACTTAATAATGTCGGGTTACCTAAAACACTAATATTTGTCCACAACACCGTTATAGACACTGATGTTGTAATGCACTAGAACACAGGCTGTGGTATAGAATAAAACATGACGGTGTTGTTACAGGAAATTAATCAACAACAGAATGGTGTGATGTATTACCACATGCAGTTGATTAGTTTCACATAACAGCACATCCTAAAGTGTTTTTTTTTTTTTTTTTACACTGCTCTTATACCACAGGAATTTGCCAATGACTCATTATTTATTAAAGAACCCAACAGCTACATATATAACGTTGTGAACATTTTTTCTCTCTTTTGAAGTTAATGAGATAACACACAGCTTGTCATATTACTGAGAAACCACAAAGCACAAAGTCCTCTTTCCAGAAGACTGTGGTAAAAAATATTGTTATAATGTGCTAACAGCCAAGAGCATCCATAAATGTTAAGTAATGATCTTGTTAATGACTTCTCCATATCAACAAATGTTTTCTTGAATTAAATAACACCTTTTAAAAAAAAAAAAAAAAAAAAAAAAAAAAAAAACTTGTATTCTTAGTCCACCATACATTTGATTAATTTTTAGTAACTGCCTTTTCCTGCTTCCATCATCCATCCCTGTAAGCAGTTACTAAAGAAATAATAATTTATTAAAATGAGTTACAACGATTACAATGTTACGTATAATGAATGAAATGTTGTGCATTTAAGGGATTACAGTAAAGATTTAATGTTGTTGAATGTCAACAAGACAAACTAGTTCCTGTCATTACTTGTGTTACAGCCACGATAAACATAGTCCCCCCCCCAGCATCTCCTTTTCTCTCAAAAAAAAAAAACAAACAAAAAAACCCCGCAGCTTGTCCATTTTTCCTAAAAACTAGAAAGTGTAACATATCTGCACCTCAAGCATTTCAAGCCATGACACCACTCTCAAGCCAAATAAATTTCTCCTAACAAAAAACATCACCACTTCAACAATTATGCATTTTTTTCCTTTGTTAACCAACATGTTTTTAAGCCGTTTATTAGATTATATGATGCTTCTGCCATCCAAGTGCCAAGTGCCTATGAATGATACTTTAGAAAATTCAAACACGCTGTGAAATACTTTTAAGAGGTATAGGAGTTAAAAGTGAATGAAATTTCAATACATAATACAATCTGCAGCACTAGAGGTGCTCTTTACCGGCTTTAAGTGAAGTGAGAATCACGAGTGTTTCATATATTACAATCCTGTTTGGATTCATGGAAAGTGACTAAATAAATCTTGACAGTTAAGGCAAACTGAAGTTAGCTGAAATATAATGTGTGTATATGTGACTCATTTAACAGAGTCCTTCCTGATGTCTTTGCGTAAAGCATCATGGCACCGCGGCACCCTGCCTTCACGCCACTCTGATGCCTCAGCGAGTCCCCCATCGCCCCCTGCATGGGCACTACACTCAGACAGACCCCCAGGTCTTAAAACATATTGTTCCAGGAGCAGGGGGGCGCTGCGCCTTACCATCAAGCATGAGTCAGGATCACGCAAAGTCATCCATAACTCTGCCTGTGATGAACCACACATCCCCACTGGACATAAACGCACCTTAGACGGGCAGCTAACTAACAGAGGAGGGAATGAACAGGAAAAGTTGCTCGGTCCTACAGGGACAAGCTCAGAGCAGAAACAAGCGGTGGACGGCATGGACAATAACAGGACAGTCTGCAATTTTATCACAAAGTCAGAGCACAAATCTGAAAGAGCAGAGGGATCATTTCCAGATGTGCATGTGCACCCGCCACAGCTTAAAAGAAGCAAGCTGGATGTTGCAGATGGGTTGGGGGATGAAGGTGGCCTGAGTGAGCACCTTCAGAGCGCTATAGACAGTATCCTGGAGCTTCAGCGGCTTCAGGGACCAGCAGCTTGTCTCAAACCCAAACTCCAGCCCTGCACACTGGAGCAGAGCATCAGCTGTGTGCTGGAGGGAGAAATGTAATACACAGAACAAGAATCTGCGATACAAAAAAAACAAGTGCCGCTTCCATCCTACAGCTGAGTATAACTAACACTGTCTGACAGACGCTAAATTCTTACTTTGTTCATTCCCACTCAAAGAGGGCCATAAAAATGGACCTGATGTAAAGCTCGTTAATTATTTAAAAGGAGTAGACTGGGAGTCCTGATGTGAATAAATTGAGTGGAGCACCTGTTTTTTTTTTTGTTTTTTTTTTTAAAGCTGCGCCACAGTAATTTTTTAATGTTGGATTTAGTGTTAAGTAAGGAAGCTTCCAATGTGCTTGATTTGTGCCAACATTGACAATGTCAGTTGCATTTGCCGAGTGCCTGTGTGTATTGTTGTCTTTTCTGAATGTATGTCTGTGCGTTTGTGTGACAAGTACGATAATTCATGTGTGAAGGGGAAAGAGTTTGCTTGGTTATAAATAATATAGTACAGTTTAAGAAAGTTTGTACACTACAAGTGTATAGTATATGGATACTGATGTCCGTGTCAGCTTGTTTATCCCCAAAGAACACACACTTCATTCTGAAAATCACCAGCAAAACTTATTACTGCATTCAAGAGATTCTTTTCTTTTAAAAAAAAAAAAAAAAAAAAAAAAAAAAAAAAAAAAAAAAAACACAAGAAGGTCTCCACTTCATATTTGCATCAGTGATTATCGAAAGTAAGATGTTCTACTCCAGTTACATATTAGCAGGTGTTCTTTTTGTCTGCAGAAAACTGTGATGCATCTTACTGTTTATCAAGGAGATAAAAACGCTCGAAGAGATATTCTAAAATACAAGCAATAATGAGCAGTTGGTCTTGAATACATGGTCGTGCCTCAGTCCAACTTCTAGCCGCTTTTGCTTTCTGTATCGTGATTCCCAGCCGTTCATTGCCTGTATTCTGGCATTAGAAAAATATTATGTTAAAAAACAAACAACAGCAATATCAATGGATCATTGGGTAATCGCTGCAAATTAAATTGATCAGGATACAGAAAAAAGGTATTTTATTTCATGTTTTAAAATTAGCCCTCCTCCATAAATCACCCGAGTTAACACCACATCCATAAGTACAAATATAATGTTGGTTGTGTGGTCATTGACAATCTTAAAATTTTGTTAGTGCTGTATATCATACAAAGTAAAAACATTTTAAGATGAAGCAGTATGTCCTTGTAAGCAAATATTCAGGATGTATGGAATATATGGATGTGGAACTATGGATGCATTGGGATTTAACAGTAAACTAGGGCTTAAGCAGATAGAGGTATAGTTAATGATTGACTTTGTGCCATTAAGTTAAATATCCACATGTCCACAGACTTTAATGACTATGTTCGATACAGTCTGACTTTTCAATTTAGACATGCTCCCAGACATGCTATGCACTGGTAAAAGTTTCAGTTCACAGTCACAAAAACTAAAGGTGACAGTATAATGCACTTAACCCTACGAACTGTGACAAGCCCTAAATGTGACAAGGTGCCATTTTTTCAATGGATGATGTCATTCTTCTCCACTCATTCTCCGCTTTCAGTTTATTAAATACTGTGAATACGGTAGCATGTGTTGGACACCGCTTCAGACTACGACACATTTTACTGACCGATTGTTCTAATGCCAAAATCAAAGAGGCCTTAATTCTGCAGTACCAGATTGTAAAAATAAATAAATAAATAAATAAATAAATAAATAATAAAAAAAAGGGTAATTAAAGTGTTAAATCCCAACTAATGACTCTTTTGACCCACTGTCATGTTAGTCATTCATTTGAAACATAGAGAAAATTTTTTGTATACATTTTTACAAACTATTTATTTAACTGTGATTTTGTAAATAATAAAAAGTTAAATTGTGAATGGAATGCTTGTCTAACGTGTGTATTTAAAGCAGTGTGGGATGCAGGATGAGCAGGACCCATTCTTTACATTTTCACCAGCACCTCACAGAGACATCTTAACATTAAATATATATATTTTAATAACAATTTAAGGAAACATAACAGCTTTTAAGAAGTTACATCTGGACAAATGTAAATAAAAGAAAAAAAGCTGTAGTTTCTTTAATTAAATTCAGCATGCTCAAATGTGGAAATCTCATTTGCAAAGATCATGATTATGAGAATCACAATGACTCGTTATTGCTAATGGAGCTGTCTCTCTGGCTGTTAAAGGGTGAACTTTAAATGCCACTCGATGTTACAATCATGAGCAATACACCAAGTCAAAGCAGTCAGGGGGAAAGATGCACTAAAATGTGCACTTTGAGGTGTCCTGACTGATGTTCGGAAATTTGGAAAAGCTACACAAGCAGGGTGTGGCCACAAACTCACCATCCTCACGCAAAATAAATAAACAGTCACGAATCAGAGAGGATAAAAAGTTCTAACAAACAGGAATGAGTTAATCATTTTAAGGTGTAAAGTTTAGAATCATGTCAAGTCCATCATAAAAGACCAACATACGCTGAAGAGCATAATTGCAAGTCTAGAAATATGAGTGAAAACATGTAAAAAATAAATACTGTCAACAGCCCCATATTGCAAAACCCTAGATTTACCACATAATTATACAAAATATTTAATAGGACCACAAACCTGCAATAATTTTAACCTATATATATATATATATTTATTTTAAGAAATCAAGAGCAGGTTTGGGCTGTTAAAAATATACAAGTTTCATTTTATGGAAAGTTGAGCACTGTTCTCCCACTTTGTCGTACATACAACATTTTAGTTCCTGCAATTTTTTTTTTTTTTTTTTTTTTAACTCTCATCATCCCTTTAGTCATCAGTGTTAACTCATCACAGTGAGCCCACAATCAAGAGCCTGTGGTTGGTCGTTCCCAGTTCATCTAGAGTCTTAATACTCGTGCTAGGCTCACTTCATATAGGAGTCAATATCAGATCAGTACAAGTCCATCTCTTAGAAATATACGACACACCATCACTGGTTGGGGACGAGGCCATCCGGGTCTCGCCCAAACCGCCTCTGCCTACCGCTGTGGAGCGTGTGTACTCAGGTCAGATTAATGAGCAGGTCCTCTCCATACTTGCGCAGGTATTTCTCATGGTTGTGGTCGACAGACCACAGTGGAGGTAGGAAGTTGGGCTGCATGCTGGACAAGAAGTGCTGACGCCAGCGCCGCTCCAACTCAATCAGACCGCGCAGTCCGCTCTCAGCGTATGCCTGTACCACCTTCAGCCCATGTGGCACATAGCTCTCGTTAAAGATCCTATACACACACACACACACACACACACACACACACACACACACACACACACACAGGTGACATGTCTTTCAAAGATAACAAAAAGAGAAGAAGAAATACACCAGTGATGCTAAAGAGTTCCCCCACAAGTTTTTTTTTTTTTTTTTTTTTTTTTTTTTTTTTTAAAAACACCCAACGACACTTATTTTGTACATTTCTATCCTTAAAAAGCTATTTATATTTGATTGGGGGCACATCAAAGATTTATTGAATTCAAGTCATTTGCATTCTAACAAAAGCCAAAAATCAACAAACTATTGTGAAACCTCTACCTCTAGTTTAGTTCCATTTATATCCAAGTGTAGGGGGAAAATCTGTTAAGTGCTCCTGCACAGAAGTCGATAATTGTTCTGTAACGTGCCTGAAAACCATTACACTGAAGCATAAATAAAAACGTACAACACATTTGAGCAGCACAAAGGCTCCAACCTTTGTGTTGTAACTACAACTAACAATTCCATATAATAGTGAAAGGAGGAAACAGTTATGACAACTGTTCAAATAACTCATTTATATTTGATTTTAAATAAAATACAAACACTTGCAAAGTTTTGAAGTCACAGAACCTAAGATAAGCCTAGACATTTAAATAAATAAATAAATAAATAAATAAATAAATAAATAAATAAATAAGAACCCCCTACAGTATGTTTGGGTGTAAATTAAAAGTAGACTTTCAGCTTTAGTTTGAGGGTATTTACATCCAAATTGTGTAAACAGCACAAGGTAAACTTGCAGCACTTATGTGGTCCCATCCCACCCTTCACACGGTAAACAGCCCGCACTTATATAGCGCTTTTTTCCAAAGCGCTTTACACTGTACCTCATTCACCCATTCTTACATACACACACATCCCCACCCACCAATAGTAGCAGAGCTGCCATGCAAGGTGCTAACTTGCCATCGGGAGCAAGTTGGGGTTCAGTGTCTTGCCCAAGGACACGTCAGCACGTGGAGTCATGTGGGCCGGGAATCGAACCGCCAACCCTACGATTAGTGGACAACCCACTCGACCACCTGAGCCACAGCCACCAAGCCTTTAAAGGGACCAAAAGTAATTGGACCGCTGGCTGCTCCGCTGTGTTTTATTCCCTCAACATTTCATGTACAAGTAAGGTGATAAAAGGTCTAGAGCTGATTAAGTGCAGCATTTACACCAGTATTATCTGCTGTTCTTAACTCTCAATATAAAGTCCAAAGGGCTGTCACTGCCAGTGAAGCAAGTCATCATTAGGCTGAAAAATCAAAACCAACTCATAACAGAAACATTAGGTGTGGCCAAATCAAATAACATACTAGTGAACTCAGGAACACCTAAAGGCCTGGAAGACCACAAAAAACCTGTGGTCAAGGACAAGAATTCTTTCCCTGGTGAAAAAGAAAAAAAAAAAATCCCCTTCACAGCAATTGGCCAGATCAAGAACACCCTCCAGCAGGTAGAGGTATCTGTGTCAAAGTCAACAATCAAGATAAGCCTTCAAAACAGTAAATACACAGGATTTACCACAAGATTTTGACCAACCATTGATAAGCCTCAAAAACAGCATGACCATGTTAGAATTTGCCCAAATAAATAAATAAAAATAAAAAAAAATAAAAAATCTAATAAACACAGTTCTGGAAGATTAATGTGTACCAGTATGATTGAAAGAGAGGAGAATGGAGAAAGAAAGGAACTGCCCAGGATCTGAAGCACCACCTCATTATATGGAGTGGGCATGTATGACTGTCTGAGGAACTGGTTCACTTGTATTTACTGATGATGCGACTACGGACAAAAGCAGCAGGATGAATTCTGAAGTGTACTGGGCGATGTTATCTGCTCAGATTAACACAAATGCTTCAAAACCCATTAGACATACAGCTGAACAGTGACCCAAAGCATACTTCGAAAGCAACCCAAGACCTTTTTTTTTTTTTTAAGGCAAAGAAGTGGAAATGTTCTACAATGGCCTGAATCCAATCGAGCATGCATTTCATTTGTTGAAGGCAAAACTGAACAAGAACAAGAACAAGAACAACTGCAGAAAAGGCCTGGCAGAGCATCACCAGGAAAGAAACCCACCTTCTGGTCAAGTCCGTGGCCTCCAGACTTCAGGACTTGCAACCAAGTATTAAAAATGACAATTTCATGATTGTTAGTTTGTCCACTTAGTTTTGGTCTCTTTAAAAGGAGGGGACCGTGTATAAAAAAAAGAAGATCTGTAATTCCTACACCACTCACTCAATTTGGATGTAAATCCCCTCAAATTAAATCTGAAAGTCTGCTCTTTGATTTATTATTTAATTTAAACTCCATTACACTGTGGGTAGACTGCGGAGATAACAATAACTCAGTCAGTGTCCAAGTATTTACAGACCCGACTGTACTCTGCAAAAATCTAGTAGTGTGTTGCACAGCTCTCTCACCTAGTCTCCAAGTTGGCAGCTGTGTGCAGCATTCCCTCTGTGACTTCATTCTCCTCTCCTTCCTTGCAGAGGTACTCATGAACGACTGACAGGAGCTCTTCTCGCCTGGAAGCGGGCATACTGTCATTGGCACTGAGAAGGGCACGAGCGGCTGATCGCACCCGCCGCCGATCAGAGTCCTCCAGCATCCTTACACCCTCCTCACAGCCCTGTGGGGCAGAGAATTCATCTGCCAGTTGCTGTTTTAGGAAGCCATCGTACACGTTAGATGCCGCGTGACAGGAAGTGCACAGCAGCAGGATATCATGGGAGTTGTGGTCCTTCATTTCAGCAGGGAAGTGACGCCTATACTCATGTGGAACGATGTTCTTTCTAACAGAGAGAGGGGGCAAAAGGTCTAGTGAGACTGAAAAGAACAAAAATCCTATTGGTCCCCTGTGTATGTACATGTTAAAGGGAGGACAGAGTATTGATATTCAGTCAAAAGTAAGCATACCCAAAAGCACACATTGCTTCAGTACAAACCTGATGTAGGACTCGGCTTTTCCACATACTACACAGAGATTTTCTTTAGCCGTGAGGTAATAGTCCTTCTGAGAGTCAGGGCGACCCGAGGGCTCAAACAACAAACGCACAACGAAGGGTTCCTCACTGACCAGCTCTGAGGAACAGGACAGAGGCCACACTGAACACCACTGCATGCAGTAGATTTACAAGCTTTAAAGCACCCCAGAAAAGGTATTTTTTAAATTAGAGATTTATTGCCATTCTAGCCATATACAAATAGAACAAGATCGCATTCTCCAAAGCCTTGGTGTAAGAAAACATGCAGTGCAAAAATAATAGCTCGTTAACAGCTTAACTACTCATAAATAAGCATGCATTTGGCACAGGTAGACAATTTGCACTAAGGCTATATTGTATAGATAAAATCATACTACACCCAGAGAGAAAACTCATCAGGAGCCTCAAAGGAAAATAGTGTTTTGTTTGAGACCTCATTTGCATAGTGCAAGATTTTTATGAAACTTATTTCAAAGACCAATATCACACTAATGATCAAACGTATTGTACAGTCTTAATTAGTCATATTATAATAGAAGATTTTATTCATGAACATTAAGCCAGGTTAGACAGCTAGCAGAAAGTTTCCAGATACCATGTACTCTAATAAATAAATTTGATAATTAGGTCCTAGCAATTGTGGTCATAGCCTGATTCAGGACTGCATATCCAATCAGTTTACTTCATAGAAATACTATTAAAGCCTGTATAAGATTGGGGGGGAAAAGAAAGTACCTTTTACAATGTTCTAACAAACTGGACCCAAACACTAATCAATATAATGGGATACCAATTGAAGCTAACCATATACACATTTGCGAGATCATTTTAATCTTCTTGAGAAAGATTGCTGGTTCGGCTACAACTTGACAGATTTAGTCAGTATTAAATCAGTGTGTGTGATGTACCTCCTATTCCTTTGTCAAGGTACCACTTTGCTTTTTTCTTGTCACATGTACATAGCGGCTGCCCATCAGGCGCATGAAGAAAGCAGTTGTCATACAAGGGGGATTTCCTGAAAGTGGGTAAATATGTACACAGCGGACCTCATTTATCAAGCTGGATACAAACGGATTTTTTTGTAAATCTTTCAGGAGCAAGAAATTTCAAACTCACTGAGCACTTTATTAAGAACATTATAATATTACTGGGTAGGGCATCCCTTTGCTCCCAAAACAGCCTCAATTCTTCATGGCATGGATTCCACAAGACCTTGGAGAAATCCATTTGAGATTCTGGTCCATGTTGACATAACTATCACACAATTGCTGCAGATTTTTCAGGTGCACTTTCATGCTGTGAATCTCCCGTTCTACCATGTCCCAAAGGTGTTCTGTTGGATTCAGATCCGGTGACTGGGAAGGCCGCTGAAGAACACTGAACTCATCGTCATGTTCATGAAACCAGTTTGAGAATTTTTGCTTTGTGACATGGTGCAGTATAATGCTGGAAGTAGCTATTAGAAGATTGGTATGATGGGTTATGTGGCCTTGAAGAGACGCACTTGGACCTGGACTGTTTACACAAGGCATGCTGGATCAATGGATTCACTCTGTTAAAGATCAGACCTGGCTACATTTTCTAGTCTTCATCTGTTCAGTTTTGGTGAGCCTGTGCCCACTGCAGCCTCAGCTTTCTGATCTTGGCCACAGGAGTAGAACCCGACATGGTCTTCTGCCGTTGTAGCTCGTCTGTCTCAAGGTTTCACATGTTGTGCATTCCGAGGTGCTTTTCTGCTCACCACAATTGTACAGAGTAGTTTTCCGAGTTACTGTAGTCTTTGTCAGCTCAAACTGGTCTGCCCTTTGTCCACTGAGCTCTCTCATCAACAAGGTGTTACCTTGGGTATTGCAGCATTGTGAATTAACTCTAGAGACTGCTGTATGTGAAAATCCCAGGAGATCTGCAGTTATAAAACTACTCAAACCAGCCTGTCTCAAAATCAGGATCACATTTCCCCCTATTCTGATGGCTGCTGTGAGCATTACCTGAAGTTGCTGTCCTGTATCTGCATGATTATATGCATTGCACTGCTGCCACACAATTGGCTGATTAGATAATTGCATCAATGTATACGGGTGTTCCTAATAAAGTGCTCGGTGAGTGTATGAATTATTGGAATTATTCAAGAATTATGAATTACAGAGGCAGTTGAGATGCATATAAAAAATGCAAATGCTCTACCTGGCTGAATACCCAACTCCAAGAGGTTTCCGCTTATTCCTGCGTGGGTCTGGTACTTGCTGATCACCAGACTCAGGACTGTCTACAGTAGACCTGCGGCACCGGCGCTTGCGTTCTCCGTCGTCCCCTTCACTGCGCCACTTGAAGGGCACATCCACCAGGCCCTGACAGCGGCCAGCCAGCTTTGAGAAGGCAGTCCCGTCTTCGCTCAGCAGGCACGGCTCAGAGTAGAGGCCCAGCAAGTAGAGAAACAGAGAGACTGAGACCTGAGCATCCCGTGCTGCGTACAACATCTAAAGCATATACAAAGAAAACGAATCGTCTGAGAGGAGGCATCATTCTCAAACTGTTGTCAGCTTAAATGATTCTTTAAATGAAACTAATGGTTATATGTTAATACACAGGGAAATTGTTATAAATAAGTAAATAAATTTTTTGTAGAGTTACAAAAGAAAGGAGGTACTCCACCTGCTCCCGACTCAGGTTTTCAGCTTCCCAGTTACTACAGCGCAGCCCAAGTGATTTATCCAGGGGGATATTGAGCAGGTCTGCAGCCAGGGACTTCAAACTCAGGCCATTATTCAGCACTGCATGCCTTCACCATTCAGAAGACACAACTGATTACAAAAGGATCTCTGGCTTCATATACAGAAAGTATAACTGAAATAAAGTTGTGCACTGACTTTAAGGTTCACTGACAGAGCAATCATGAGTCACTAAATAATTAAATCTACCAGAGGTCTTCAATCCCATCCACAAAGGGCTAGTGTGACTTGTTGCAATGAGTGAATGAAGGAGAGAGAGAAGAAGGAAAAGAAAAAAAAAAAAAAAACCCACAACAAGACCCCTTTTTTGCTTTGTTTTAGCAAGTTTTAATTCAGATCAATATCCACAGCAAGAAACAAGAGCAAGCCCATATGCAACATCAGGATTACTTATTAAATATGTTAAAACATGTAACAAACTTTGCTTCTTGACAGGAGCAGTTTAATTTTGTATTTCCCCTATGGGGAAATAAAGGGACATCTTATGGCACCCAGTACCCTTCGTGACACAAAATATATAAGAAAACACCTTTAAATTTTCAATTATAAATATAATTAGATGAGATCAGATTTATTCACTGACATCTTCATTCTAGACTGGATTCCAATCATATATTCACTTCAAAGTATTTTGCATTTTTTCAGAAGGTAGGAGGAAACTGGAGATCATGGGGGGGACTTTGCAGACACTCACTGGCTGTTTTTTCCTAACAGAATTAAACAGGATTACCTACTTCATATGACTGGACAAAAATTGTAATGGAATTCCAGTGGTGCTATTCAGAATTTATCTTTTAAAAGGAATGAACTACAGCCAATCAATCCTGCCATATTACAGTTCTTTACGATTGCTATGACAATTTTTTCAATACTTAACAGTTTTCCTAAACGCTTAACACCATTAACATAACATCCATCTAAAGGCTACACGATTAACATTTTTTGTTGCTTTGACACAAAATGCATACAGTTAACACAAATTTAAAATGCTTGAACTTCTTTTACACACAAGCTCAACCAAGACCAAAACAATGGATTTTTACTGCCAAATTTCCAAATACTTTCACACTGTATGTCAGAACAAATAACACCATGTTCTAAACCTAACTTATAGGCTAAAGTCAAAGTGAAGAGCTGTTCACATTGTGAATTGAAACACACATCCCTTGTATTTTATTCCAATTCTACTGTGAAACAGTTGATTGATGTTATGCAAATAGATCAATCACAGCTGATTCCCATCTAGGATTAACACTCTGGTATTGAGGTTCTTTCAATCACATGACCATATGGTATACAGTAAAAGAGGACCTCTTTGGGCTGATCTTGTGTGGAAAAGGAACAATATAGCGCAAGAAAAAGTAAGAAATATGCCTACACAAGGGAGAGGAAGACGAGTACCAGGACAAGGGCAAGTAAATATATTATTATATATATGTAGAGAGAGAGAGAGAGAGAGAGTTTTATGACATTGCGCTATGACTGACTAAATGTTCCTGTTGGAAGAGAACATGTGCTAGTGTTTTGGTAGACAGTTTATTGTATTAGTGTATTATTGTATTGTGAAATTTAGTGTTGGAGTTTAGTTTACAATGTGTGATTTTGACCATGAAATGAACTGTTTTGCCAATTATGTGTTGGTGCATTGAGTTCAGAAAAATTGTTAAAAAGTATTGAAAAAAGATTGTCATAGCAATCGTAAAAAATCTGTAATAACATTAATATGCATAGGAAATAAAGTACCTTTATGAAAATTTCATGAGAACTGATTTTAAAGAATCATGCTGTTAATATGGGGGAAATTACACCTTATTAAATCTTCTCATCTTGCAGTTCACTGGCTGTCACCTCAATATCCCCAAGCTCAGATCCTGCATGAGCAGACAGCCAATAAAACACGATTACCAAGATAAAAGGTCATGCTCGTTTGCTCTCTGGGGTGATCAAATATGGAGGAATCAATATGACCTTTTAAGAATATTATTATAGTGCAATTATTATACCAATGTTATCTGACATGTATAAAATCAGCTTTGATGGGGGCTCAACCCAAAACCCATCCTTAGCTAATCCTCAGCATGTAAAGAGTATTGTTATGCTGGTACATTTCATAACTTTTTGTTTTTAGGTAGAATTCTTAAATAGTAATTCTTTAATGACTAGGTTTGAATGAGTTTGCAATAATTACCTCTCTCTAAGTGCCAAGTAGCGCAAGTCCACCGTACACACAAGGGCCAGGCCGTGGTCATTGGCCAGGCGCTTGCCGTCTTCATAACAGCCAACGCCCACCTTCAGCACGTGAGAGTCTCTCAGCACCTGCAGCAGGCCTTTGGGGAGAGGCAGCTGGGCATCGCGGAAAGCCAGCAGTCTGACCAGCATACAGCGGCCCGAGTACGTAGCCATTTGGAGCAAAGACACCGCACATGCTTTGCCTTTGATGGACACCTGAAGGCAAGACAACACCTTGTGAAGGAGAACAGTCTCTAACAACAGGGGATTTGAATTCTTGAAGATGCCCCTCTTACACGCATGCTCTTTACCCATTCACAGTCCAAACCCAGGACAGGAAAGACAGACAGGTCCTTCTGGAACAAGGGCCAGTGTTCTTCAAACTCTTCTGATGAGCTCACCACCACCGCTGGCACCTCCAGTAGCTTCTCAATAGATGGTAGCGAAAGACGTTTGGGAGTTTGTGCTAGCGATGGTGGTGCAAGCTCCTGCTGTGGGTGCTGAACAGCAGTGCTGCTCAATTCCACATGTCCAAGTCGTTCCACAGGCAACGGATGGGGGTCCTTTGGGATTTTGCAAGCTTTTCTCTTCTGTGCACATATACTACGCCACAGGAACAGTCCTCCAAGTGTGGCTCCTAACAAGGTTGCCACTGCTGCAGTGAGAGTATTCTGTCTGGACATCTCGTAATGTGCAGCAGCTCCCTTAGGACACGAAGAAGAAAGAAAATTATGTTTTAAAATTAAGATGCCAAGTTAAAACACAGAACCACAAATCAATGCTCGTACAATCTAAAACACAAGGAAACAAATAAGTGTTTATAAAGCCATCTTAGTCATCTTATAGTTTCTGTGGTGAATTTCATCTTGGTGTTTCTGTTTTTGCTTCATTTCCTTTATGACCAATTTGAGGTCAGCTGGATTATACTGATACCGATTTCAGAATTAGCAATTACAGCAACTCTCCCTCTACCAACAACCACAGACTATAGAGGCTGCTGCTCATTCAATGCTTTTGGTTTTAAACTCGAAATCCCAGAAATTCAGAAGCTTCTGAAATACTCAAACCAGCCCCTCCAGCATCAACAAGTACTCCATGGTTAAAGTCACTGAGATCTCCCCTCCCATTCTGATGCTTAAAGTGAGAGAGATATGAAAGAGAGAAAGATATGAATGAGAGACAGAGAGACTGAATGGGGAGAGAGCGACTTGGAACACAGACACTCAGTATTATAACCAATATGATTATTAATAACAGTTCTTCTCTTTCCAGTAATGCTTCATCAATACTGTAAGTGTATAGGGTCACGCAAAAAAACTTGCTGATTAGAGAGAGCGCGCGCGCGCGAGAGAGAGAAGAGGGCAAACCAGATGAACTCCGCGGTGTAAAACAAGCTGAAGTCGTGTGGAGCTGTGTTTCTACTCTGAAACTAATTCATCTTGAAGCGGTGTAATATTCACCACACGACATGTAGCATGTTTACTAGCATTTAGCGCGGCTCTAAAATACAAGCCCAGCTGTTTAGCATCGGTAGCCGCTAATAGGACACTTAGCTAGCTCGCTAATTCTGTCACGTATGTTGGTGTAGCAAGCAAGTCAAGTTAATACAGTGATTTATTGTCAAAACGTCGTTATCAATGAACTGTTTTATATTCTATTAATTGTCTAAAACAGACCGCATATATATTTTTTTACTTACCTCGAGCTGTGAGCGTCCAATTCAAACACATGCACACACTTACTCTGTTTGTAATAATGAACAGCTGCAAAACGTCTTCTTCTGTCCCTATATCACAAAACACCGCCGTCTGCTCTGCACACAACAGCGCCGCCACAGGTGGAGGCCGGTCATAACAGACCTGTTCAATTCCACTGCAATTCAGTTACCAATTTAATTAGCTGGGGGTAAGGCAAGCCAAATGGCACACTTGTGGCCTCAGACCTGGTTTAAGACCCGTTTACAACGGGACGTTTTTTGCAGCGCGATAAATGGTCCGTTTAATGCCCAAATGGCGGTCAATGGGAGTAAAACGCGTGGCATCAAAGTGGCAAAAATATTTTTAACGTCGAGGGGTTCGGGTTTTTGACACGCCGCGTTAAAAAAGGGGCCGACCAATGAGATTCGTGCTTTTGCTCACGTGCCTGGAGCCGCTGAAGTTACATAAAAGTACGACATGATGGCGCTCAAGTATAAAACTGTCTTACCGACGAAGAAGAAGCCGAAAAAAAACAAGATGCAAGGTGTCTTTGGTGTCTGAACGCCGAGGGCTTGACGATAAACGCCACAGCGACCTCAAGAATAAAGAGAAGCTCAGAGAGCAAAAGAGAGAGTTAAAGAAAGATGACATTTAATTTTTTTGTAAAGGAAAAAAAGAAAAGAAAAAGTACCTGCACTAAAGAGTCTTACGTCAAACTCCAAACACAACATTTGTTGCACTATGCTGAGCTTGTTCAGTCCTCTTTTTCTCCGTTTCCTCACCAATCACCTGTGTCCTACCATCAGGTCACTTGTACTAACCATCAGCGCCACAACATTAGGTCTTGGCAACAACTGTAGATATGCGTATACATATATGTATGCCACTTTATTTATCTGTATTTAATCTTGTTCATGTACATACAAGAAATACTTTGTTTAAAAATCTATTTCTAAAGTATAACTCTAGTGCAAGTGAACGGTAGTGTAAATAAACATTACCGTCATTGAGACTTATTTGCACCACCATTTCTGACTACATTCCCTGGTGTAATGTTTATTATTGTATTATTTCTGCAAAACACTCTTCATTAATTAAAAATAAATGTTCGACTTTTCACAAATTATTCAGCTATATTATTACAAAACAATGCCATTCAACATGCAAACTTGAAACCTCTTTACTAGCATGCACCATTTTAGTGAGAATGCATAAGTGACATACCCGAAATAAAACGCTCACTGCTAATAAATCCTTCTGCCTACACACATTTAGTGTGTAATTCCGAATCTCGTGCTTATAAATGATACCTTGTTTATAGGTATCCTTTGAAAGCAGTAGATTCAGAATTACACACTAAACACTAGCCTATATAAGTGTATCTATTATGTTGTGACTATTTTTTGACGACACTGATATGCAAACAAATATTCTAAATGATCCATTTAATTCTTTCAGTGTTGTTTTCTACACTAAATAGCATCGTTTGTTTCTGTCTCTTCCCTGCAAATGATAATCCGCTGAAAGATAGTCCAATGTATTTATTTTGCACCTGGCATATATATGCATAGAAGTATTCTTGACCTCTTATTAAAATAGCTAATTGCCCTATAGCTAAGTGTATCGTTGTATTATTGTACTGACCACAAAAACGACTATTATTTTTGGGCACAACAATAATTGGCTTATAAACCCCCACCTGATTGGCCAGTTATATGTGATGCGCTGCGCTGATTGGTCTGTTCAAACATTTTGACATTGATCACTGCACTGAGCCTGAGCACGCTAGCCTAGTTACAAGTCGACCGTGCGAGCCATTCACCTATGGAGTCAAACCTGCCAATGTTGTTATTATTATCATCCATCCATCCATCCATCCATCTTCTATACCGCTTATCCTTTTCAGGTTCACAGGGAACCTGGAGCCTATGCCAGGGTGCATCGGGCACAAGGCGGGGTACACCCTGGACAGAGTGCCAATCCATCACAGGGCACAATCACACAAACACCCACACACCCATTCATATACTATGGACACTTTGGACGTGCCAATCAGCCTACCATGCATGTCTTTGGACTGGAGGAGGAAACCGGAGTACCCGGAGGAAACCCCGCAGCACAGGGAGAACATGCAAACTCCACACACACAGGGCCATGGTGGGAATCAAACCCCCGACCCTGGAGGTGTGAGCCGAACGTGCTTATTATCATTCAGTCTTTATATAAATTTGAGTAGAAGCAGCGCACTGGGAAAACTCCCGGTTCTCCTGATGGTCAGTCTGCCCCTGCTCTGTACCAAATTGGTGGATATTAATGAAACAACTTTAAATTCAATATTAGTCCTAGAGTTGCTAAATTTAATACATTTAAAAGTAATTCATTTAATACACTTAAAAATTACAGAAGCCCTAAGTGGCCATGCATTATTTTTTTAGGTGTTTTCTCGTGATCTCGATTTAATTCTCTCGTGATCTCAACATAACAAAAGTTGTTTTTTCGTGATCTCGACTTAATTTTTCTGTGTACTGGACATCCATCATCCCGAAGTCAATGGGGTTTTGAATGGGGTTTTTTTTTTTTTTTAATGGCTGAAATAAGGTCTGTGGTTAATACAAGCTCAATATATGTTCACGTTTTATACTACGCCATAAAATACATCAGTAATACCCTACTCAGGATTTTTTTAAAAAAAAAGAGGGGAAAAAAAAAGCCTTTACGTGTCTTGAAAAAGACGGGTGTTAACAAGTGGCTAAATGGGACTACAGAGGTTGTTGCGGACATTACACGTCATTACGCTGAACAGGAAATCTCATCTACAGCCTCGTTGTGTTTATACTCGCACTCTTGCAACTCAAACTTCCCAACTTGCAGATTTATCAATTATTGTATTTTCCAATTGTACTTATTTATTTTTTTAATAAAGATTGAAAGAGTTGTCAGAAGCGTAGCGGTGGTGACGTTGAAGTCATGCGACCGTATTGTAGTTCGTTTATAGCCTAACATTAGCTTTTTTACTTCTGGTGAGTGTATAGGCTTCGGAATCTTATGAATCTTATCTTAATGAACGAAACATGTAAGAATCGTAAACTTTTGTTGGTCACAGAGTTTATTTTCTGCAATAATCCAAAAGCCAATGGAAAAATCCTACTGGCTTTTTGTCGAGGGAACTGGGGTGATGCTAACTTCCAGGGTGGCCTAAAAAATACCTCATCCCTACAGGATCAACGACTTCCATGTTAGTGTCCGACACTTGAGAAGCTTACATCTCTCTCTCTTAATGCGGAGATAAAGTCCATCTCTACAGGGGCCAATTATTACATTTATGATGGAGAATATGTCAATGTGCATGTAACTCCAGTCCCATTCACAAAGCACCAGATTTTCTCACAATAAAATTACATCCTGAAAAAACAGTTCGTTATGTCGAGTTCATGAGAAAACAACAGAAAAAAGTAATAATGCATGGCCACTTAGGGCTTCCGTAAAAATACTACAATCATTATCATCCGATATCTAACTAGCCCATGGCTCGGTGCCATTTTACTCATAGCTTGCTATGAATGCGGCTACCATGCAAAAACCGCAACCAATCTATTAATTAGCATTAAAATGCGACCAGATTATTTTAGTATCGTTGTTATTAAGTCAGAGTGCACACTACATAATTTTTACAAAATCACAGAACAAATGCGAGAGCTGTCTATCATTCCAATGACTTCCTGAAAATCATACAGTGGGGGAAATAAGTATTGGACACATCAACATTTTGTTCAGTAAATATATTACCAATGAGGCAATTCACATGAAATTTTCACCAGACATGAGTGTCTCAAGAAATCTGGAAATATAAAGAATTCACAACATTAAAGTCCATAAATGAAGTTATGTGTAATAAAGTGGAATGACACAGGAAAATATTATTGAACATGCTAACTGAAATTTATTTAATATTTGGTGGAGAAGCCATTGTTTGTAATGACAGCTTCAAGACGCTTCCTGTATGAAGAAATTAATCGGCCGCACTAGTCAGGTGTGATTTTGGCCCATTCTTCTGAACATATTGTCTTTAAATGTTGTTCAGTTGGATTCAAGTCAGGTGATTGACTGGGCCATTCTAATGCCTTGATTTTTTTTTCTCTGAAACCAATTGAGTTTCCTTTGCTGTATGCTTTGGGTCGTTGTCCTGCTGGAAGGTCCACCCACGTCTCATCTTCATCATCCTGGTGGACGGCAGCAGATTCATCTCAAGAAACTCCCGGTAAAGGGCTCCATTCATCGTACCTTCAATTATATGAAGTCTGCCAGTACCATGTGATGAAAAACAGCCCCACACCATGATGCTTCCACCTCCAAACTTCACTGTTGGTAAAGTGTTTTTAGGGTGATGTGCAGTGCCATTTCTTCTCCAAACATGGCTCTCGTCGGACCAGACTACACTCTCCCAGTATTTCATAGGCTTGTCCAAATGAGTTGTTGCAAACTTTAAACAAGCTTCGACATGCCTTTTCTTTAGTAATGGAGTCTTGCAGGGTGAGCATGAGCAGTGGAGTGCATTGCCTATTGTTTTCTCTGTGACGATGGCACCTGCTGCCTCCAAGTGTTTCTGGAGCTCTTTCCGAGTGGTCCTTGGCTCTTGGGCTACTCCTCTGACTATTCTTCTGACTCCCCGGTCAGAAATCTTGCGAGGATCTCCTGTGCATGGCCGGTTGATGGAGTGATGTTGCTTCCACTTGCAGATAATGGCCCCAAAGGTGCTTACTGAAAGATTCAGAAGTTTTGAAATACGTCTGTATCCGATTCCATCAACATGTTTTGCAACAATAAGGTTGTGAAGGTCTCGGGAGAGCTCTTTGTTTTTACCCATCATAAGATGCTTCTTGTGTGACACCGTGGTAACAAAAAGCCTTTTTATAGACCATCAATTTACAAACCCAGCTGACATTAATTTGCACAGATAGGGGGTATAATTACTTATGGATTTCAGCTGGTTCCTTGCCTTGGAGAACAGCTTTTTCTTAGGGTGTCATTCCATTCCACTTTATTACATATAACTTTATTTATGGACTTTAATGTTGTGAATTCTTTATATTTCCAGATTTCTTGAGTTAATACTGATGTCTGGTGAAAATTTCATGTGAATAACCTCACTGGAAATATTTACTGAAAAAAATGTTGACAGGTCCAATGCTTATTTCCCCCACTGTATAAGGAGTTGTTCCTGTCCTACGTTGATATGCTTCCTGTTTTATGCAAATATGCCCTTCCACCTAGCCAATCAATAGTTAACCCATTGTCTCTGTGGTGCATCAAGCATGATGCCTTTCTTGAAATAAATGAGAGATCTTGCCATTTGAACTTTGTGTGTCCATGTGTCATTTGCCAAACTCTCCCAAGGCCTTGGTGTGGGAAGTGTGTGGCTGGGCAAGGGAGTGTTGTTGTTATCACTGGGAGTGGGGTTGGTATCACTGAAGGGTGAGTCATTGTGAAAGGACCATGCTGAACACAGCAGGAATGTAACAAAGTCATTAAGACCTACACCCTCGACCACTTGGTCATCTTCCAGTGGCTAGCTCCTCACGGTGGCGTTATTGCTGCCATTTTATTTTTGAATTTCGGAGGGAGGTATTTGTGAGACAACAGCAAGATCTCCAAGTCATCTGCCCACAAACTTCAGCATGATGAAATTCACTCCAAGTAATCATATCCAAATCTTTGGGGTCTCTTTTTGATTGCTATTAATTATTAATCTCTTGCTGACACACTTGGTGCATCTTTTATTAATGAAACAATGGGACTTCTGATATTTATGTGACACCTACAGATAAAGTAGAAGTTGACTGTAAAGAAGTTGGAGGTCACACCAATACAATCACAAGCATCCTCTACCACCATCATTTTATTCAATCTTTTAGATCTAATTCTTCAGACAGAAGTGGAATAAAATAATGAAATACTTACAAAATGAGGGGGGAAAAAATAAAAAAATAAAACAATGAACCAACGGCTTTCACAGGTTTGATAAAACAGAGCTGGGCAAAAATAGCAGACACTTTAATAATGTCTCGACTACCTCTCACTGCAGCCAGTATTTAAAATCATTCAATCAGCTCAATTGAGGGAAGATTATTACTAAACCTCAGGTTTCTGCAATGGAGCTAGCTGACCCATCTCACCTGTATAACCCAACCACCCAGTATAGTGCTTGTGCAATATAAAATAAACATCTTCATTAAAAAATAAAATAAAAACAAGTGGCTGATGATTGACAGTAAATAGTGTTAGAATTCATCTTAAAAGTCCCCCAAAGCCCTAAAACATTCATTAAGATATAGGCAGTGGGAGGGGGGGAGCAAAAAAAAAAAAAAAAAAAGTACAGTACTGAAGTACAAAAGAAAATGACAGAGCAAGAGTGAAAGCAATGGTAAATTCCCCATCCCATCACTAAGACCAAAATGATTGTAGCTGCAATGATTCATTATTTACAGAGGAATACACATCCAAAATAGGACGCGGTGCATCGCAATAATAAAAAATAAAATCAAATATCCATCCCTTCTCTCTGGCTTTATAGAACATGTAAAAGTTATGGTTTGAGCTCAATATGTATAATTAATATATCTTTTTCAATTTCTATAGATATATCTATATAATAAATGCCCATTTGCTGTATACACACAAAATCATTTCCATTGTATCTAGCCTGCACCTTTGGTGAGATTACGATCAACTTCTCTGTTATATTTCAAAGCTATTTAAAATATACTTAATGCATAAAAATAAAGATTTTGGCATTCTCTCATCTCTTCATCTTCCGATTAGGAAGTTTGTGAAAACTTCTCAAATCTGGAAGCATAGTCCTTCTGTCATTTTGATGGGAGGAGTAGTCGTTCGCCCCTCTGGTTAGAGGGGACTGGGAGTGGGACTGTTGGGCACAGAGGCAGGACTGAGATAATAAAGATGTAGAACTGTATGGCGAGGATACAAATGTAAGTCTGTTTATTAAGGCCCAGAGGCAGAGTTGCCTCTTTACCCAAGTCCACCTGAAATATGGACACAACTTCACGAGAAACAGAATGAGAATAGTAGTTGAGCATGACCAAAATTTCATTGCCTCCAAACTGCACTGAAGTAGCTTACGCTCCTGTGCCCTCTGCCCAGCTCACAGTTAACACTACAGATATTCTGACAGAAAGCAAGGGAACAAGACAGAGAGATAGATATTGGGCTAATGTGGTGTGCATGTCAAAGCGGTGCCCTCTCGTTTAATGTCCTCACCACCCTTCACGCATCTCCTTCATGTGTTCATGCTAGTTTTGGTCTCTTTCCAACCCCATAAGTATGTGTTTACAGTTGGATCTCAAAGGTCTTGTGAAGCTCGCTGGAAAATGGATTTGTAGGAGAGGGGTTGGTGCGTTGGTGTGAGCGGTTCTCTAGCGCTGCCCACTGGGCCTCAAAAGCATCAGCTGGGTGCT
The DNA here is from genome assembly GCF_001660625.3 of Ictalurus punctatus. NCBI lineage: Eukaryota > Metazoa > Chordata > Actinopteri > Siluriformes > Ictaluridae > Ictalurus > Ictalurus punctatus. The sequence continues at coordinate 16,957,219 of NC_030424.2, read as the reverse complement.
CCGCTGGCAGAGGAGGCACAGCCCAGCTATCAGTGCCATTTAATATAGCGTTTCCGTTGGGTGGCTGAAACGCTGTGGGATTTGCTGGTGGGGGTGCAGGAGGTTTGCCAAAGGGTCCACTAACTCCTCGGGGATCCAATTGTGCCATCGGCGGAGTAGAAAACGGTGAGGGCTGCAGTTGTGTTTGAGGAATGGGCACAGGAATCGGTACTGGCTGGGTCTGCGTAGCAGAACCAAAAACGTTGGCCACCATCTGAGAAGGTGTGATGCCCACTACAGGTACACTTGGCTGGGCGTAGGGGAGCCCGTTGGACATTGGGTAAGAGGCTGGTGCCTGAGCGTGGAAGGAAGGCTGGTGTAGGGTGGGCACTGCAGAGGGCATGGCAGGCATGAAGGCCACAGGAGCCACGGGGACAGGTGTGGGAAAGGGCTGCTGAATGGGAGGAGTAGCGGTTCTGGCTACAGGTGGTTGCGCTCGTACAGATTTAGACACCTCTTCCAACCATCGGTCTGCCTCAGATGGTGTGCGCTTATGGGAGACATTGGGTGCTGCTGCAAGTGGAGCCATTGCTGCAGGGGTAGGACTGGGCCAGTCACCTCCTAGAGGACAAAGAAAAAAGAAAAGAAAAAAAAAACCATTCTTAATGGACTTGAGTAAACTATCAGACTACAGATATCCCTACAGACAAGTACAACTGAAAGGACAAAACAAAAGAACGAGCAGTAACAAAAACTACAGTTGATGTTTCTTAAGGCCTGACCTGACTATTTTATTTCAGGATGATGGACTGTCTAACTTTTACTTTTATATTTTCTACTGTTTATGGATATAAAGGTAAGCTAGCTTGATATCAACTTACACCACGATGGTAAACAAGCTAGATTACAAATTCCCAATGTACAAAACTATGTTTATATGCAAGCATGAATAAGCATCGCTAACAATACTCTATACATCTAAACGACTCTGACATTTCTTATCTCATCCCTATTTAGGTGATGGGGAACACAGGCTCTGAGCACACTTACCTGGATGTGCTGGAGCCGGGGGTGCAGTGGGGACCTTGGCCCAGGGGTTAGTATCTCTGGCAGGCAGAGGCGGTGGTAGTGTGGGAGGGATAACAGCAGCAGCAGCAGCAGCAGCAGCAGCGCTGACAGGAGGAGCCAGGAAGGCAGGAGCAGAGCCGTTCACTAAAGCAGCAAACATGGGAATTAAACCCATAAACAAAAAATGTATAAGCAGCAAGAAAAGTATCAAAGGAGACATGTTAAAAGAGCACTCCTGTTGAATTGTGAGTGAATAGGAGTATATATGGGGCTGACCTTGTGCAGCAGGGGATTGTGGGGAGGAGGCAGGTTTGGGCATGGGAACCAAGGAAAAGGGGTCCTCTGTGGGGCCACTGAATGCTGATGTGATCTGAGTGCACAGAGCACTGATGCTATCTCCTTCACCTTCTACCTCTGCCACTAATGGAACAAAACAACACAAACTTTAACAACTCCTAATAAATCCTGAGAGAATGGCACTTAGTTTGCTTGCATTTTGCACATCAGAGCTAAAAACACTGCAACACTTTAAATGTATTCATTACTACTGAGGTGGATTTACTTAATTCTATATACTCATATTCACACCAGGTTATGCGCGGCTGCTTGACTCCTAGTGATGCCAACCTGTGTTTTTCATTGGGAAGTCAGATTTGCGCTGCATAGTGGAGGGGAGGTCATTCATGCGCAGCGACATCTGCCGCTTGAAAGGTGACGTCTTCTGGCTGAGAGCCGGGAAGCCGCGGAACGAGCCTTGCCGTGCTAGCACATCTACAGGGGCGTGCCGGCGAGGGATTGCATGGGGATTGGCTTCCTGAGGTGCCAGTGTGGCCATGGGCTGAGGAGGGGAGGACGAGGGAGAGGAGGCAGCAGCTGTGTTGGCTGTGCTACCTGCTGTGACCCCGGAGACAACCTCAGAGTCTGCAGGCACACAGAGAGACACAGCTTAATCTTAGTACAGAAGGAGATTGCTGCATAATATTTAATCCTAATTATATCCTTAATGCAATGCTATATATTATGTATACAGTGAGGGAAAAAAGTATTTGATCCCCTGCTGATTTTGTATGTTTACCCACTGACAAAGAAATGATCAGTCTATAATTTTAATGGTAGATTTATTTGAACAGTGAGAGACAGAATAACAACAAAAAAATCAAGAAAAACGCATGTCAAAAATGTTATAAATTGATTTGCATTTTAATGAGGGAAATAAGTATTTGCAAAACATGACTTAGTACTTGGTTTAAAAACCCTTGTTGGCAATCACAGAGGTCAGATGTTTCTTGTAGTTGGCCACCAGGTTTGCTCACATCTCATCTCTTCTCCAAATCATTAAAGTTTCGAGGCTGACGTTTGGCAACTCGAACCTTCAGCTCCCTCCACAGATTTTCTATGGGATTTAGGTCTGGAGACTGCCTAGGTCACTCCAGGACCTTAATGTGCTTCTTCTTGAGCCACTCCTTTGTTGCCTTGGCCATGTGTTTTGGGTCATTGTCATGCTGGAATATCCAGTTCTGGGCTGATTCCTCACTGTTCTCATGATCAATGCAACTCCACGAGGTGAGATCTTGCATGGAGCCCCAGGCCGAGGGAGATTGACAGTTCTTTTGTGCTTCTTCCATTTGCGAATAATCGCACCAACTGTTGTCACCTTCTCACCAAGTTGCTTGGCAATGGTCTTGTAGCCCATTCCAGACTTGTGTAGGTCTACAATCTTGTCCCTGACATCCTTGGAGAGCTCTTTGGTCTTGGCCATGGTGGAGAGTTTGGAATATGACTGATTGATTGCTTCTGTGGACAGGTGTCTTTTATACAGGTAACAAACTGATATTAGGAGCACTCCCTTTAAGAGTGTGCTCCTAATCTCAGCTCGTTACCTGTATAAAAGACACCTGGGAGCCAGAAATCTTTCTGATTGAGAGGGGGTCAAATACTTTTTTCCCTCATTAAAATGCAAATTAATTTATAAAATTTTTGACATGCGTTTTTCTGGATTTTTTTGTTGTTATTCTGTCTCTCACTGTTCAAATAAATCTACCATTAAAATTATAGACTGATCATTTCTTTGTCAGTGGGCAAACGTACAAAATCAGCAAAATCAAATACTTTTTTCCCCTCACTGTATAGCATTTTCCTATAACAATCCAACACTTCCAACTAGACTGGTAGGTCGGTGTAAGGAATATTCCTTTGTTTTTAGTCACTTATGTTACACATACATATGTTACTCATATAAAATGTTCAAATGTAACAGTAGTCCTGTATTATAACACTAGAATTTATAATACAGGATGTAAGGTGGAAAAAATGTAAGGTGGTCAAGGCTTGGAGTGACAGAAAATTCATAATCTCCATTCGGGGTCATTTGCTCAAAGATTTGGGAACCCCTGGTCTAAGATCTCCCTTCGATTAGAAAGCATTCCATTTCTGTCTCTCGATCTACCTTTCTTGGCATCTTGTAACTGCCGCATGACTTCCTCTCGTTCAGCCTGTTCTGTTGCTGTGGTAACACGGAAGGAGCCTTCCCGCGTAAACGTGGTGCGGTTGGCGTCGAAAGTGGCCGTGACCCCACATTCCTTCTCTCTCTTCTGTTTCCGCTCCAGGCACGCTGCGAACGCACAGCCCACTGCATGGCTCAGACGCTCACCCTGAAACATAGACAACACAGACACTCGGATCAGCACAGAGTTCCTGTTACCACACTTAATGAACTAGGCTTTAGCTGTGTCAAGATTGTCTTACCATTATACCTTCAGAAAATGAATGGGGAATACAATAAATAGTTTTTTTTTTTTCTTTTTTTTTTTCTTTTACATACAGACCTGAGATCCTCACTGTTTGTACAATGTAATGGTACAAGGCAAGTGTGACGTGAACTGCTATTGATTTAATCTGTAAGAGTAACTTGATTACAGAAGGTCACTAAAATAAATAAGAATGATAAAGCAATGTTCTTTATCCAAAACAGCAAATCATCTTTTTCAGTTTTAAATGCTGAAATGTAACATGTTTTACAGCTGTGAAGTTGCAGAACTGGCATTTTCCTTTCATCTTTATTCAGAGTAGAGGTCAGTCGATTGATCGGTTTCGGCGATTAATCGGCACTGATAACCGGTTATCGGCAAAAACCCCCACACAGTTTCTCCCCGGTTGCGTCCACTGCAGGAGCGGCTGACAAATTTTGATGTTTATTTTATATATATATATATATATATATATATATATATATATATATATATATATATATATATATATATATATATATATATATATATATACATACACATACATACATACATACACATACATACATACATACATACACACACACATATATATATATATATATATACATATATACACACACACACATATATATATATATATACATATATACACACATTATATATATATATATATATATATATATATATATATATATATATACACATACACATATATATATATATATATATATATATATATATATATATATATATATATATATATATATATATATATACACACACACACACATATACACACACATACACACATACATATTTCATGTTAAAAAGTACAGTACATTTTCATGTTTACAGTCACTACTGTTTATTTTTGTAATAAACTTAAGAAAAATCACTTTAAGTGTTATGTTTTCATTCAGTATCAATTTTAAGAACTAACTGGTTGATTAATCGGCTTCGCTGAACTCTGCTAATTGGTTGACCTCTAATTCAGAGATGGACAGTACTGCATGTGAGGTGATCGAACAATTACACATACAGATAGCCTCACGCAAGTTTACATCTATTTAATGTAGCTGGACTGTGCATAATCTATTTCAATGTGATGCACAGTTTTATAGGTCAGGTCAGGTCAGATATAGGTCAGCGTATTATCAAGACTATAAGGGGTTTCATAGAATTATCAATAACAATATAAACAATTTATGTAATCTCAATTGTAAATGTGTTTAATCTAATACGGTCTTTCTACATTTCAATTCAATTTTATTTGTATAGCGTTTTTTGTTGTTGTTTTTTTTTTTACAATAGATATGGCCACAAAGCCCTTTACAGAAATCCAGATGTAGGTTTAGATTCCTAATGAGCAAGCCAGAGACAAAAGGGGCAAGGGGAAAAGAAAAAAAAACAAAAAAACAAACCTCAATGAGACGCCACACAGGTGGCTCGATGGGGCTGGCTATTGATCGGCCAAAGGCAGGTGAACGGACTACACAGGATACAACATAATGGAGCTGAATGTCCTAGCTATTGCCCTCACACACAGGGAAGAAACACATTTACAAAGCTTCTTCTGTTGTCTGGTAACATCTCTGTATTTTCAATAAAGATTAAAGTATTAGTACACTTGGCTCTTTGTTAAGATGTGTGGGCAGCCATTAAGTGAAAGCCTGCTCAGCTGAATGTTCACTAAAGATTTAGTCTTGTGGGAGTAGTAGCTCAGTGATAAATGCTTGGGTTTGGGTACACGCACTTCCATTAAAACAAACTTGCTGTGTTTTGGGAGGTGCAGCATGCTAACTTCAAATAAGATATGCCTGGTTTCATTTATTTAAAAAAAAATAAAAATAACAAATAAAAAAATATTTCAAGTAGTATTTAACTACTTGTGCCTATCAAGTCTCCAAACAATTTTCTTTTTCCAGAGACGCTCTTTCTACTTTTACAGAGTTATGTGATACACACACTCAGCCAGGATATGGATAGTCCTGAGAGCTGTGGCAAGACGCACTGTTCTGTGAAACAGGTTTAGAGCAGTAGGGTCAATTGCAAATTCATTACAAAGGTCAGGAATAGGACCATGCCAGCAGCTACTGAATAAAGCTCACAACAAGAAATCAGAAGCTGAAAGTCATGTGTAATACATGAACAACATGATTGGATTCTGTGACTGTTTTTATGTAACTACATTTTTCCATTTACCTTCAGCATGCTCAAGGAAAATCAGAGTACTCACTGAATCTTTGATGGCCATGAAGCAGTGGCAGATCCAGCGGCGAGTAGTGCCATCTCTACAGATGTAAGAGAACGCCCTTTCAAAGTTCCGGTCAGGAGCACAAAACGAAACCTTCTCTATTGTCTGGTCGAGAATCAGATCCTGGAAGGAAGATGCAGAAGATAACGCAGATAACTTTTACACCATCGTTAAAACAGTTTATTTTAACTTGCATGATTGTATTTACCTTCTGATGCACTTCACTAGTGGCTCAGTCACTGACTACGTTTACATGGACAGCAGTAATCTAATTATTAACCTTATTCTGAATAAGACAATATTCTGATTAAGGTGTTTATATGAGTTGCTATTAGAATACTCCTTTCTTGTTCCTGTTTTACATGTCATAGAACATAGATCGATTAACGGCACACGTCATTACGTCCCCACATTATGCCGTCCGACGTTCCCCAAGAATTTCACGCATCAACATACAGTGTGTCTTCGTTATGGTACCGTATACAGTTTTGGGTGTTTTTATTTTTAATTTTACGAACGCTTCAAGTGCAGTAATTATTTGTCATGCTGTCCGTGCTAACAGACGACTGCTTGAAGCCATGGGCTGCGTCCCAAACCATGTACTTACCTACTATTTAGTAGCCGAGATATGTGTATTTCACCTACTATATAGCAGGTAAGTAAGCGGTTAGGGACGCAGCCGTGCTCTCTTGTTTGCCGTAAAACGGCTGAGCACTGCCGTGTGTGTATGTGTCCTGTCGCACAATACCGTGAAAACTCCCACACGCTGTTAATAGTGTGATTAAGGTGTGTACATGTCTGTAATACACCTCGATAATGCGAATAAAACAGGAATACTCCACGTCTTAATTCGATTTGTGTTTACTTCAAGTATGACTTTAGTCGGATTAAAGTCATCAATAATCGCTGTTTACATGATAGTTTCGTAATCAGAGTATTGTCTTAATTGGGTTAATATTGGATTATTGTCGTCCATGTAAACGTACTGATTGGCCAACGACAGTAAATCACACCAACAGGTGGCAGAATATAACCATATTACACGTTTGTGCTTCTGAATGCTGCCTGATGGCACGTGCACTAATGTGTGTCAGCTTAAACTGAGTGCAGCTTTGGGTGTTTACTTTAGGAAGAGACCAATACTTTTTTTTTTATGTTGCAGGAAAATACACATTGAGAAATCCATGGTTACCAGCATATAGGCTCAAAGAGTCCCAAATGTTTTTATCCTCCATCAGAGGTGCGTAGTAACATGCTACATTTACTTAGTTACATTTACTTGTTAAATGTTAATGAATGTAACTAGTTTTAATAATTCGTTTAGATCACGTATAATGAGGTCGCAATTCTCGTGATACACTGTAGTGGTCTGAATGCGGATGCAACATCCGCTTAATGTTTGCGTTCTTATCAAATGCTGTTGGCTATTTGTACTAAAGAGGATTTTTAATAAATAAATAAATATCCTAAGTTTCATTCCTTCAACTAGATTTGGCACAAATCCTCCAATCAGACACAAACTTTCGATCTAAAACTTACAACCTGAGCACAACCCCCCCAGGCACACCAGCACTCACGTGTGTGACTGTCAGATCTTTATCTCACGTTAAAGGTAAGCTCTTCATCTCACGTTAAAGGTAAGCTCTTCATCTCACGTTAAAGGTAAGCTCTTCCACACCCACACACACCCACTCACTCACTCTCTACACACACACACCCACATTCTCTTCTGTTCTCTCTTTTGATCTCGGTCTTGTTTAAATGCAGATGTTAACAAGTTTGCGTTATTAATACGTTGTTAAAATAAAGACAGCCAATTGTTGGGAAAAATGTTTGTTTTTTGGGGTGTGTGAGAGATTTTGTGTTGAAAATGACAGGTTGTGTATTATTGTACCCATCACAGGACTGGGATATGCTGCTTCATCTTATATCATATAAACACATGTTTATACACACACTTATATCATGTTTTTATATCATATAAACACAGACGTTCAAGGCGAGGTGTGACTTACAGTTCTCCATGTAGTCAGAGATTCAGGATTCATTTTAATCAGATCTGAAGTAACTAGTAACTTGATACTTGAGTAAACTTCTCGTTGGATACTTTATTACTCTTACTCAAGTAATTATGAACATTATTACTCTTACTGTTACTTGAGTAATTAATTTTATAAGTAGCTTTACTTGTACTTGGGTAACAAAAAGTTTTGGCTACTCTACCCACCTCTGTCCTCCAAATGACGTCTTACTGGAGTAATAAAGCGTGAAAAACTTTTCTGTGAATAGTTCAGGATGAGCCTGTGTCTCTTTAGGCACAGGTGTCTACAGAGTGTGGCACGAAGATCTGAGTTTTCAGTGCTTAATTACCTTGGTCTTGTCATCAACGACCCTCAGGCCATCAGCAGAAACCCACAGCACAGCCCTGACTGCTTTCTTCCCTGCCTACAAGCAGTGAGAGAGGAAGAGGGAAGGAGCACACAGTACAAAATAAGATAGACGGTTGAAGAGACGAGTCAGAATAATATCTGTCCCCCACTCCCCCCCTCCCCTCGCTGTGTCCCTTCACATTTTTGTACATTAACAGAGAAGACACAACCCGCTTCATCCAGAAACCAAAACCTGCAATCAAGAAACATCAGAACTGTGGATTTAGGAAGAAAAAGAAGGTTGTGAGTCAGTGTGTTCTGTGAAGGAAGCCATGTGACAGGGCAGAGGAAAACAGTAAAGAGACAGCACCACCGCAAACTCAATCACACAACACGCCATAATACACTAGATAGTCCCAGGTGTTCACTGGAGTGAGGGGAAAAGTGCCCTTAACCAACACACACACACACACACACACACACACACACACACACACACACACACACACACACACACACACACACACACACACACACACACACACACACACACACACACACACACACAGAGAAGGAGACAGGTTCCACTTTTTCCTGTTGTTCCAGTAGTGATTAAAGATTGAACAAGTGTAAGAGTGGGGAAAAAAAGAGAAGAGTATAGCAAACACACATTTATAAAAAAAAAGACATCATTTACACACACTCTGTTCCCATACAGCAGAACTTACTTTGGTAAAGAAGCCCTTGAAGAACTTTCTTTCCTGGAATTGAAGATTTGGTAAAGGGAGGTTGGGGGATGGGGAGGACAAGGCAGGACAAGGCAGGACAGCGTTAAAGAAAGCCCTGTGTGTTCAGGTAACACAAGACTGTGCATATAGGGCGACAGTGGAATGGGGAGGAGGAATCTGAATGGTTAAGAAGAGTGGCTGAAAGAAAGCGAGGGAGTAAAGTGACAAATCACAAACCTCTAACTAGTGAGCAAGGCCACAATCACAACACCTACATCATTCAGTGTCATACTTTACAAGTAGTTGATTTCGGTTGAAGACGCATCACCTAGATATTAGCATTGTTAATACTGTTATCAATACGTTAGTGACTGAACAGGGAAAACCATCACCGACAGGGAAAAAGAACGGATTCTTGAACGCATCCCGATTTTGTCTTGAGGCCTTGAAAAGAGAATGGAGCTCATGACTCTGTAATGGGGGTGTTCATTTATGCTCCATGTTTTTGTTAATTTGTCTAATTATCTAAAGAGAACGTGCACGAAGAGTGCTAGGTTCTCAGAGTGGTGTGACTAGAAATAAATTGAATTTCATTATTCTGAGGGTATTGTTGATCCGTATAATGAAATTCCAATATAGTATTCCAATAAATTCCAAAACCAGACAGATGAAATTACACCCAGTGTTCTCCATTATGAAGTATAACCTATAGAAATCTATGGAAGACCTAAGAGGCCATGTATTATTATTATTATTATTATTATTATTATTATTATTTCTTTTCTTTCGGTCATGTTTTCTCGCGATCACGACGTAATTTTCTCGTGGCCTCGACACAAGGTGTTTTTTTTCATGACCACAACTTAATTTTCCCATGAGTTCGACATAGCAAAATAGCTGTTTTTATTGTTCTGGAGGCAGCAAAAGCTTAGCATGATCCCACAGCATCAGGGACTCACTCAAGCTGAAACAGTTCTATGTCTGTCAGTGATTGACAACTTCCACATTACTGTCTGTCACTTGAGAAGGATGCTGGCAGTTCCACAACGAGATGAAGTAAATCTCTACAGCGGGTTAATATTTCATTTATGATTGCGTTGGTGAAGACGCCAACGTGCACACAACACCGGTCCCATTCACGAGACGTGAGGTTCTGTCGTCATAAAATTACGTCGTGAGAAAACAGATTTTTATGTCAGGATCAAAAAATTAAGCCGTGATCACGAGAAAACAAGAAAGAAAAAAAATAATAAGGATACATGGCCTCTGAGGACTTCCATAGAAATCAATTTGAGATGCATCAAGAATTTGTTTTTTTAATCACAGTGTCACGGTGAATCAATATTGAATTGTGAGGTGTCTAGATATTCCCACCCCTAATCCTGGACTGTATTGATGTCCACTGACCCTGTGGTTGTAGCCTCTTACATCAAAGGCAGAAGCGAGCACATGACTGACTAAACTGCTGGAGAACCACTTACAATCCTACAGTTTAGTCCACTGCGCTAGCAGACAGTATGGAAACGAGACCAAGGATGCTGGAATCTCTACTGTTTTTCATTTTATGATATTATGTTGCTGAATGATTACTGGACTGCAGACTCTGTGTTTGTGAGCTTACATGCTTTTAACCAATGCACCACCCATAATGTCAATCGGTATGACCTAACCTTGTAAACGCTGACAATGGGCCTGTGGTTAAGAGCATGGTATGTCTAATGGAGAGAGGGGATTAAGGTTAGGTTAAGGAACCATTAGCCATACACACAGAGTATGAGTGTGTGAGTCATGCAGGGAGTCAAGTCTCACACACAACTACAGGAGAAAAGATAATCGTCATTGGGTTGAGGACATGAGGGGATGTTAGAGACCATAGAGGCCATTAAAAGGGTTCTTCGTGGGTCATTACGAACATAACCTGCTTAAAAAAAGTATAAGATGTTTATATGACATTCATCAGAACACATATGCAAGGGGAAAAAAAAGGGACATGACTATGAATGCTAATAACAGTCACGGAAATGCCTGAAAAGCTGACTGCTGAGTCAGAGAGAGGAAGCTTGTGAAAGGTAGGACAGAATACATAAAAAGCTAGGAGAAAACAGAAGAGGAAGGATTATTAATATTAAACTGAAGGATGTCTACATCCACAATCAGATCACAAGACCTGCTAGTTAACATATCTCACAACATTTCTACCGAATAGAGAATCTCCAGTTCCACTGAAAATAAAACATATTTACATTCTTTTCTATTCTGGCTCCAGCTGGGCTCTGGCAATCTGCCAGGTACGGGAAGTGATGAAAACTGTTTGGAGTAGGTAGTGCAATGAGAATCAGCAGGACATGGCAGGATGCGTCATCTGGCACATTGCATGCCTGTGATGTCACACAAATCTCTGTCTCCTTCCTTAAAGGTTGTGAATCATAGGGCAAAGAACGCTTCCTCGGTCAGTCAGTCTTACACACACACACACTTCAGCCCTCTTCACATGCTATTTTTTGATGGTGACTAATTACGCGAATGAGGAGCTGAAACCTCACGAAGTTCAGCCAGGATGAGACTTTCAAGCAAATACATGAAAGAGGACAACAATGACTACGTTTACCTGGACAGCAACAATCTAATTATTGACCTTATTCTGAATAAGACAATATTGTGATTAAGGTGTTTACATGAATCGATTTTAGAATATTCCATTAATGTTCGTGTTCTATAACATGTAAAACATGGATCGATTAACGGCACACGTCATTATGTCCCCACGCCACGCTGTCCGACGTTCCCTCCAGAATTTCACATATCATACAGTTCGTCTTCGTTATGGTACCGTGTACAGTTTTTGGTGTTTCATTTTTAATTTCATGAAAGCTTTAAGTGCAGTTAATTATTTGTCATGCTATACGTGAAAATAGACGACTGCTTGAAGCCGTGGGCTGAGTCCGAAATCGCGTACTTACCTACTATATAGTAGCAGGGATACATGTATTTTGCCTACTATATAGTAAGTATGCGGTTTGGGACACAACCATGCTCTCTTGTTTGCCGTAAAACGGTTGATCACTGCCGAGTGTGTATGCGTCCTGTCGCAAAATGCGATGAAAACTCCCACACGCCATTAATAGTGTGATTAAGGTGTGTACATATCAGTAACGCACGTCGATAACGCAACTAAAACAGCAATACTCCACATGTCTTAATTCGATTTGTGTTTACTTCGAGTATGGCTTTAGTCGGATTAAGGTCATCAAAAATTGCTGTTTACATGATAGTTTCTTAATTAGAGTATTGTTAATCAGGTTAATATCGGATTATTGTTGTCCATGTAAACGTACTGAGTGAGGATTTATCCTATAACAGGCTGAGGTCTTGAGGTGGCTCATTTAAAACAACATAAGGAAGCAAAAACAGAAGGAGTCAACAAAAATAATGGAGAACATTTTGGAAACCATTTGTACTAAAGAGGATTAAAAAAAAAAAATCCTAGGTTTCATTCAACACACTAAATTTGGCACAAATCCTCCAATCAGACACAAACTTTCGATCTAAAACTCACAACCCGAGCACAACCCCCAGGCACACCAACACTCATGGGTGTGACTGTCAGAACTTTATCTAATGTTAAAGGTAAGCCCTTCCATAAACTTCTTTCTGCCCGACCCCAAGACGCGTTCTTGGCCAAGGTTCATCAGGCACGTAAGGAGAGGTTTGCATGCCAACACATGAAGCAGGATGACATCAATAAAGATAATTCTGTGAATAGACTGACAGGTTTCCAAGAAGCATGCAACTCTGCTCCAGTAAGAGGAAATCTCATTATAGTGCATAGGGGCCAGACGTTCCTTCTCCTCGCTCTGTTTTAGTTTTATATGTTAGTGGAATAGCTATAAAGGCCATGCTACAGAGCAAAGGCAGATTGCATCGTTACTTATACTAGAACATATACTGCATAGACGCTTATAGCTGTCTAACTAAACACGAAGACTTTATAAGAGACAATATGTTCATGTTAAGGGACAAAACATACAGTACACCATGCCTTTTAATGTTTAGTTCCTGTGCAGCTAAACCCAGTTGAGATTTACAGTGTGATGGTAATTTGACAAATGGGCTCTTTAGCAACAAAAGACTGAAGAAAAAAGTAACTCTAAAGTAGCAAACTTTATAAACACAATAATATGCGATATCAGAGGCTCACAGGAAGTTCCCCAGTCACAAGTGTGAGCTTAAGTAAAGATGGCTGAGGCCTGAGAAAGAGACCACGACACACAGAGAAAGAGACAGCGACAGGGAGGAAGACAGGAAGGGGGGGGCATGAGGGGGTGCACTTTTTCCTTCCTCAGCCAAAAATATCAACATAAAAATATTCTTTGATTAAATTACACTAAAATTACCAAATGGCTGCCAGTTAACAAAATACGGAGAATGAAGGATCATCTTAGCAGAGGGATACACTGCTGCCTTGTGTGATTTGTAACGTTCATGCTAATAAAGTACCGCTGAACTGAACAGAAAATTGACACAGAGCGTGAGAGAGAGAGAAAGAAAAAGAGATAGAGAAAGAAAAAATAGAGAGAGAAAGAGAGCGAGCGAGAGAGAGCGAGCGAGAGAGAGAGAGAGAGACAGAGAGAGAGACAGAGAGAGAGAGAGAGAGAGAGAGAGAGAGAGAGAGAACGCTGGGCCAGAAGCCACATTGCCCATTAACCAGTAAAAGAGAGAGAGCTTTCATCGTAAACCCTGCAGGACTGACACTATTAAACTGAGTCGGTTTTTTCCCGCAAAAAAAGAGAAATAAATCAAATAAATCGTCTGTTCACTGCTCACCTTCCTGGAGCATCCATGAAAGAAGTGAGTGAAAAAAAGAGCAAGCTATGGCCCTACCCGGACAACAATCAATATTGTCCTTCCTTCCTAATCAGCTTCTAATCTCTGGGTGGTGTGCAAATTCTTGTCAACAGAAAATGGATAGCACAGTGTGAGGTATGGCATGTCTCTCCCTTTACATAATCCCTGATGACTGGGGAAAAACAGGAAAAGCGGGCCTGCGTGTCCTGAGAGGCTATGCTATAGGAGGGTAGGATGACGGACTGGACACAGACGGATATCTCGGAGCAAAATAGATGGCTCAGCTAGGGGTGTAGGGTGGTGCAGGTGGAAAGGTGCTACACAGTGTGACCTTATGCTCTAAGACGCTGCATAGATTTGGGTCAGCTGAATGAGACTGAGATGCCTGATGGGAGGAAAGGAAAAGGCGTGGGGGCGGAGGAAGCAAAAACACAGACAGTCCGGAAAAGAACAGAGTAGCTGGATATAGAGGAACTGGATGGGAGAAGTGGACACGTCCTGGCTTCTGAAAAACAGGACGTGGAAAGCAGAGCTCTGTGTAGTAGACACCTACCGTCTTCAGCCTCTTCACTGCATCTTCACAGATATGCATGCCTCGAGACTCCTCCACCTCCACATGGCCTAGATACTGCAAAGAGACAGAAGAAAAAAAAAAAGAAAAAAAAAAAACAACATTAGTTACATTTGAAGCCTCAGCTCATCCTGCTCCTCACAATAAATTAAAAGAAGTAGACACTGTGCAGGAGGAAGCCATGCCACAGCGCCCTCTACACTGACAAAGCTCTACTTCATGAGTCACTGTTCCTCACCCCAAAGTCTCTTGGGGCTACAAAGATCACGCAAAGAGGCACACTGCCATTGTGTATGCAGTTCTGAGAGGAAGTCCTAACCCTTCCCTTGATGAACACAGAACGCCATGACCTCCTGCTCTCCACCCAGCTCAACACTTCTTACAACTATTCTCAGACGGTGACGTATGCAGATGTATAGACGACATAAAAGGTGGGAACCTCGAAGCGTGATATACAATTTGGTTTCATTCAGTGAGCCACAATGCAATGACAAACTGATTTTTTTTTTGTTCATACATATTTTTAGCCATTATGAAAAAACACCAGGATTAACATATTTCCCTTAGGGCTGTCAGAGCACAAATCAAACACTGATTCACTGAATTTACTTTTTTTTTTTTTTTTTTTTTTAAACAAAAAATTAGCTTTTGAACAAAATCAAGTTCTGTTTAGAACATCATGCCACGTCTATGTTAAGAAAATATCACCAATGTAAGCGCGGAAAGTAATTCAGTGGTGTGGAGAGCGACAACGTGGCTTCTGCTTACAGATGTTTACCGTAGGTGATGAGACAGAGACTGATAACGTTTACGATCGGAGTGATCACTCCTTTTCCACCGTAAACTCCAAATGAACAAAAGGTGTTTGCTCGTCATCTCAGGATAATATTAAACTGGGTTAACTTAACTCAAACAGAGTTGGACTGAGGACTCCAAACCTTTTTTTTTTTCCCCTTTCTTTTTTTTGTAAATATAATGAATTCTAATAAACTATACAGATTATTTACTATAAAACATTTTATTATTATTAAAATGTAGAATGGTATGAAGTCAGTAGTGGTAGTTGTTTCATTCCATTTTAAAACACATCTGAGCATCTAATTAGATTAAATTACAAGCAATTTCATTTAATGTTATTCAATGAAATGCAAATGAAATCATAGTCGCTGCTTTTAGGCAATCCATGTCAGTGGAATTGGTTTAGAATAATTCAATGCAATTTTCACTTAACTAGACTTGATCAAATGCTATAACTTTACTTTACTGACAAAAACTATAGCAATAAAAATGCAGACACCTGACCATCACACCCATATGTGGTTCTTGCCCAAACTGTTGCCACAAAGTATATGATGTGTTTGTATGCTGTAGAGTTAAGATTTCCTCTACACGGGAACTAAAAGGCTCAAACCTATACCAGCAATGCACCGGTGCACAAAACCAAGGTTGGAGTGGAAAAACTCAAGTAGTCTGCACAGAGCCCTGACCTCAACCCCACTGAACACCACTGGGATGAACTGGAACCCTGACTGCATGACCTCACTAATGCTCACACGCAACAAAATCTAATGGACAGCCTTCTCAGAAGAATGGAGGATATTATAACAGCAAAGGGGGACTCAATCTGGAATGGGATGTTCAGAAAGCACATACTGTATGTGCAAAAAAGAAACAGTCAAATGTTTAGGATCTGATGTTCTACTTTTAGTCACCATAAATCTATCTACACACACATTTCCTAAACTACTGTATTTGTGTAACTTGATATGATAAGATGGAAATCCCTATGGCAAAAGGGTGGCTATTTCCAATTTCCAACAAGTACTTTTATGGCCAAGTCAAAGAATTGTAAACCTGGAGTTAAATATCAGCAACATGCAAGCAGTTCTCTCGGTAAATGGAACAAAATTAATTTACTCTTAAATGACTTTCTGAGCTGTCTCCTAATGAGCTGTGCTTTTATATGAATGCACAGTGCACTGTAAATACTGTACTGTATTAAAAAAAAAAAGTCAATATTTGAAATAAAATTTCATATGCAATTTGTATGGGATACGACAGTGTTTAGTTTCCATCAGAAATGTTTCGATAATGACATTTTTCAAGAATAAAATAAATCAGAAGCCTATATAATAATCTCTATCCATCATCTAATCAATAACCCCATCTAAGAAAAGATTATTTTCCATATCCATAATACACCCAAAGCATCATGCTGAAGATACTGCTCACGCCGTCTCTGATTCACACTTCTTCAGAGTGACTCTCTGTAGAAAAAAAAAGCAGCAAAATTAATGTTTAAGTTTAGCCTCAATCTAAAACAGAAACCACTCATCTGCCATTGCTATTTATACCTGGCTCTGAACCAGTTATTGAGTATGTGCAATAAAAAAAGGGAAAAAAAAAAAAAAAAAAAAAAAAAAAAAAAAGCTGCCCATAGCCACATAAGCGGCCATTTTCTACGGACTCTAAACGGGACAGAATTACGAGCTACCACATAGAAAAATAAAGACGTCAACCGACTTTCCAGCTGCTCCGTTTTAGCAGGCACTCATTCTTCTTCTGAGCTAAAGCTAAGGAGAATTTTGGCATAATAATGTAAATGGGAATAAAATAAAAATACGGGACATGTGAGGTGTCCGATACTTAATTCTGTCCACCTTCACTGGACCAGCTCCATTAAATAAGATAAGGATTAAAACTCAAGTTCTTGTTCTCACACCGCAGTCTGACTGCCTCATGGAGGGATAAACTGCAGCCCAGAGGGAGCACTGGACTGGACTGGTGTAATAATTGGACTTGGAATTGGGCTTTTCCATTCCGCTTGCTTTGCAGCGAAAATGTTAATGACTAAGGACGTCATACAAATAGCTGCACCGTGTCATTTCAACGTCTAAATTTCCAACACTGAATTTCTCCCTTCTTTATGGCTGCCACCCTGACTCCAGTGTTGAAATGTGTAATCACTAATCACACTGAAACCGTTTCAACCCACACCAGTTCCACAGAGAATGAGGGAGAAACACAAATATGTAATGAGAAAGAAGGAGAGAAAAAAGGGGAGGGGGGAACTGAAGCACAAGACTAGCAAGTTAGGCTGCACTGAGAGAGAGAGAGAGAGAGAGAGAGAGAGAGAGAGGGGAGGAAGAGGGAGAGGCCGAGGTGCTTTGCTGTTCCAGAAACAGCATTTGACTTTTCCTGTCTAATAAAGGCAAAGAACCCTCCAGGCTGGCTAAAACACTTCTAATGTACCTCACTCGACACAGAAACCCTGATCTAGCGTTGTAGCTTAAAGACAGCGGAATATTATACAAGTAGTATTACATGAATAGTGTGGAGATAATTTATGATTAGCAGCCGGGGGAAGATCAGCGAGAGAGCGCACAATGCTACAAACAGCATAGGAATCTGGGCCACGGCAAAAGCACACACACACACACACACACACACACACACACACACACACACACACACACACACACACACACACACACACACACACACACACCTTGTGTTACTATAATCTCTACATTGGTCTATATTAAAGACAGAGTACACTACCAGTCAAACATTGAGTGGTCATTTAACACTGGTTTTACATGAGTTCACTATACACACAGGCGACAACTCAGTAACACGCCCAGGTGTGACAAGAGCTCACACGAAATTTTGAAATGGTGTGTTCAACACGCTAAAGATATCACAATCGGCTCCCGAGTGACTCAACAGGAAAACGTTCACCCTATGATGCAATATTCGTTCGTGGCTGGGAGTCAAGAGAGTAAAACCGGCCATGCTCTCAGGGTGGAAGGGATGGCATGGCATACTCTCCCTCCAATATCAATCACTGGTGTCTGTTAGCTCATGTATGCAGAATATGTTCAGCTGCCCTGTGATTCAGCATGAGCAGCAGTTTGGAAAGGTGTGGAGGTTGACTTCACGTGACTTGGAAAAGTGTATCATGTTATTATATGTCGAAACCATACAGTGTCCTCCACTAATATTGGCACCCTTGGTAAATATGGGCAAAGAAGGCCGTGAAAATGTGTCTCTTGTTTAACCTTTTGATCTTTTGTTTAATTTTTTTTCTTTTTTTTTACAAAATTACTCTGCACTCATGGATATCAAACAATTGCGCACACAACACAGGTTTATAAAATAGAAATATAGGTGTGCAAAAATTATTGGCACCTCTTTAGTCAATACCTTGTGCTATCTCCCTTTGCCAAGATTTGCCCTCAAATTTCAAGGTCCACACTGGTGGACTCTCCTCTTCAGTTCACCCCACAGGTTTTCTATGGGTTTCAGATCAAGGGACTGGGATGGCCATGGCAGGACCTTGATTTTGTGATAAGTAAACTATTTGTGTGTTGATTTTGATATATGTTTTGGACCATTGTCCTGCAGTTAACCAACCACGGCACATTTTAAGCTTTCTGGCAGAGGCAGTCAGGTGTTCATTTAATATCTGTTGATATTTGATAGAGTCCATGATGCCACGTACCCTAACAAAACGTCCAGTTCCTCTGGCAGGAAAAACAGCCCCAAAACATTAAAGAGCCACAACCATATTTAACCATGGGCATGAGGTACTTTTCCATATGGCTACCTCTCTGTGTGCACCAAAACCACCTCTGGTGTTTATTGCCAAAAAGCTCTACTTTGGTTTCATCTGACCATAGAACCCGGTCCAATTTGAAGTTCCAGTAGTGTCTGACAAACTGAAAATGTTTGAGTTTGTTTTTGGATGAGAGTAGAGGATTTTTTCTTGAAACCCTTCCAAACAACTTGTGGTGATGTAGGTGACTTCAGATTGTAGTTTTAAACTTAACTAAACTTCTGCAATTCTCCAGCCTCTATTCTCCATCCTCTTCACAGTGCATTGAGCCAATATAGACAGATGTTCTCTTCCAGTTTGATTCATAACATTTCCAGTTGATTGGAACGTCTCAATTATTGCCCTGATGGTGGAAATGGGCATTTTCAATGCTTGTGCTATTTTCTTATAGCCATTTCCTATTTTGTGAAGCTCAACAACCTTTTGCCACACATCACAACTATTCCTTGTTCTTACCCATTGTTATGCATGATTAAGGGAATTTGGTCTATATGTGTTACCTCATATTTATACCCCTGTGATACAGGAAGTCATGGTTAAACGATTTCCTGTTCCTAGTCACCCAGGTATACTAAAAAAATTGAAAATATCAATGAGAATATACTTCAAATATATTTTTTTCATATGAATTCGTAGGAGTGCCAATAAATGCACACCTATATTTAACAAATATATTTTCTTTTGGGATAAACCTGCGCTGTGTTTGCAATTGTTTGATATCCAGAGTATTTTTGTGAATCTTTTTAATAAAAGATTAAAAATGTTAAACAACAAAGACAATTTTTCACAGCCATCTTTGCTCATATCTGCCAAAGGTGCCGATATTAGTGGAGGGCACTGAATTTTCCAGACTTAATCAATAGGCACAGAACACCAGACACATATGAGCTCTGTGATCTCTGTGCCATCATTGACATCTACATTGTTGTCATTGACATCATGGTGCATTACAGTGTATCAGGTAGTTAGAGAGAGGGAGGTAGACACACAGAGGAAAAGTTCACATCACTTAATAATGAAGCCACCAATACTACTGACTGCCATCCACAAAGTACTGCACTTTCCCTGAATATCATCACTGCATTCACTAGAGATGCATGTGGCCATTTTAATATCCAAACAGCTTGCCTCATCTTAGTGTTCACTTACTTTACACAGTACTATACTATAAATCTTGTTTTATTTTTATCATATACAAATCATTAAGTTTTTGGGGTTTTTTTTTTTTAATCGAGAGTGGGATGCAACTAGATGCAACGAGAGTGGGATGGCAAACCACAAATGAATCTACTATCTATACCTGCTACTTTTATCCCAGGAAAGAGAAGTTTTTCTACAATGCAGCATTGCTGATTGTATTGGTTACTCATTATCTCTGAACTTCCCCCAAGCCAGAACATGTTGACCTACTAGAATTGTACATTAAAGAAAAAGTATGGCTGCCATGCTGTACTTTATTTTACATCTTTTAGCCAGTATGTCTTGGTTCTGTACTGTACTACAGACATAACGGGATTTTCTCATTTAAAGGTCTTGGTCTGTTTTATTGTGACATACTCTTGTAAAAATACAGCCAGCTCCTGAGTTATTGGCACCCGTGGTAAATATCGGTAAACTGCTAAGGAAAAAGCAAGAGCAAGGAATCTGTTACAATTCCTCAATACAGAATATGTCCAGATTCTCCAGGGTCTTAGTGGTCTCTTGTGGACTCTACTCTTTTTCAATGGGGTTTAGTTCAGAGGACATTTTTCTGTTAATTTGGACACATGTTTTGGATCATTGTCTCGCTAGAAGATCCCACCATGACTCAATTCTAACATCCTGGGAGAAGCATTTTTCATTTAAAATCTCCTGATACTTCATCCGCCACCATACTGAGCAGTTAGGATTAGGTTCTTTTCTGAATAGCCATTCTTCCTCATCAACTAAACTCACTTTGTGCATTTGTTTCCAAAAAAGGTTTCTTTTTTTCCCCCTCATCTGACCATAGAAATCAGTTCCAGTAATGTCTCGCACACTCCAGGTGCTTAAGTTTATGGTTAGATAAAGAAAGAAATGAAAGAAAATGCTTTCTTCTGTCATGCCTTCCAAATAGCTTGCTGGCATGGAGATGGCACCTAACTGTGGATTTTGAAAACATGGCGACCCCAAAAAAAACTTCCTCTTCCAGGCAGGTTAATTACAGCTCTGGTTGTTTTACAATTCTCAGATATTGCCTTACCAGTGGATAACATTTTCAGGTATGGTGCTATATTAACACCACTGCCTGATTTAGACAGATGGATCATTTTATTTGTCCGAAAACACGAAATCTGTTTCCACCGTGGGTGCGTAGAAAACAAACACCACCATACATATTAACCATCAAAACAGTCAGATATAGAGGGGAGAAGGGGACCAAAAAAAAACGAAACAAAAAAAATCAGGATCATACAACAAATGCCAGAGCAAAAGACGGCATCACAATGGCTGATTACCCATATGTTTAACGCTCATATAGCCATTGGAACAAAACTCCTACCATAGCTGGCCTTTCTGCACATTTATGAAGGTCACCAAGCTTTTGTCTCATGTTGATGAATGGCTAAAGGAATTTGGGCTGTGTCTCAACTCATATTTATACCTTAGTGAAACAGGAAGTCCTGAGTGATCACTTAAGGGTTCCTAAAAATGAAGTGGAATTAAAAAAAAAATAATAATAATAATTAAAAACTATAAATTATAATAATAAAAAAAAGAAAAGAAAAAAAAGTAAGAAGTGAAATACTGTGTAAATGCACACACTGTTTTGTTAAAAAAAAAAAAAGTTTAAGGGTTTTTTTTCCACAGATGTACTGCATTTAAAAGGTTGCTTTCTCTAATATATTCAGTGGGATATTAGGATAATTAACCACAAACAAGTTTTTGCATACCCTCATCACCCATCTTTATCCGGGGTGCCAAAAATTATGACACTGACTGTATTTCAATACTATTGATTTAACGTGTGGATATTTCACCAGCTAAAAATGTTTAACATGAGCTAGCATTTCCTGTGGTGTTGGCTGCACTCACATACTGTTTAGTTATTTTTGAATTCACCTTGACTTGGAAGCTACACTTGCCGCTGCGCACTGCCTCCTCGTCGGTCTGCCACTGGTGTGGTCTGCTGGACTCGGGCACGTACACGTCTTTCTTGCGGCGGAAGCTCTGCCGTAGCTTATTCATGACTCAGCCTCCTCCTGCATTGGACGAAAGAGAAGAGGAAGTGAGTTGGGCGGGTTGGGGGTTTGGCGGGTAGGGGACACACTACTGGGAGACACAGCTTTTCAGTTCTACTGGGCCCCTTGCATGTGGTCACACCTACAGACTGTGCTGGAGAACTGTGGGCTTTTCATTTTGACCTCAGCCCAAGTTCAAACCACATCCTGGACTTTTTGATTCCCCTGCAGAATGCCGGGGCTGGAATTTAATTCAAGCTAAAATATAGACGATTCATTCAAGAGCTGTGCGGACTTAAATTACACTACACGTACTTTATCTCAGCATGTCTACCCACAAGCAATTTGTACACCAAGACAGAAACGCACACGGAGCCAAGCACATGCAGCAGCAAGTCAGAGGTGTTACAAAGACAAGTGAAGTAGAGGCAGTCGCTCTAAAGCAGACACTCTGTCTCACTGATAAGCAGCAGCTCACAGAAGGACAGTCCCTACCAATACATACAAAAGAGAAATGTCCACTACCACAATGTACCATTAGCCTAACACTAATTTATCACTCACATCACAGTCACCCCCACCCCCCCCCGCTTAAAATGTAAGCCAAACTTTTTAAGAAAATCATTTTCAGACATTTGACCTTGACACTGTTTGCATCAATTTCAAAATCTAAAAATCAGTTCATCTGCTGTTTACAATGATAATTCCATACAAATCCTATAAGCATTCAACCATTTGTTCTTGCGATATCATGCTAATGAGTACCTTGAGTATCGAACAAACGGACACATGGACGGAAATTTGCCGACGGCAAAAATGGTAGACAGCCAAAAATGAGTCCCTGAGCATGAACACACAAGTAACATCTTTGTGTGACTAATAGGAAGGAAGCTATTGAAGGAAAATTTTCAAACATTTGGCCTTGACACCATTTGGATCAACTCCAAAATCTAAATCAGTCCATCAGCTAGTAATGAAAAAAATTCCATATAACAACAACTCATTCTTGAGATATTACCCTAATGAGAATCTCCGGCAGAAGGACAATCCGAAAACTTAATGACTCCTCCACTTAGTGGCAGTTCTTGTCTATTTAAAACATCAACACATAGTCAATTGATTTCATAGTCTATAGAATACTTTATTTCACGAATTCAGACTACGTTTCCTTTTTTTATGCAAATTTTGGGATGTCGGATAAAATAAATAAATAAATAAATAAATAAATAAATAAATAAATAAGCAAGCTGGATGGAAACACCAGATGTGAATAAAATCTTCAAAACAAACAAAAAACTTATGTGCTCAGTTGAGGCGGATCATTTTTTTTATTCTATAGGAAGCCATGAGCATGAACTACAATGGAAACACATTTACTGGATAAATTCCTCGATGTGCATAAAAAAAAAGAAAGAAAGAAAAAAAGAACAAAGAAAAGAGTCATGTGACTTTGCCTCAACAAAGCACGGATAATTGGCTCAGAAAATAATTCTCCAGGAAGTGATGATTGTGTTCTCTTGAACACATGGGATGGCTACGGAGCTTTAAATCACCAACGTTTTCTGCGATATTGCAAGTTCAATTTGCAACTTGGATGCGAACATAGTTTATCACTCCAAATAAATTGCAGAGCAAACCGTATTCAGATGCAGGGAAGACATATAACTACAATTTTGTAAATGTGAGTAAGTTCAAAATCATCGTTTACATGTGCATTTGCCTACACTACTTCAGAGTCACTCCGATTCCTGCTGCTATAATGAGCTCTAGAGAGCTGCTTTCATTTTCGACACGCACTTCCAATGCCAACATCATTCAAACTGAGAAAGGTTTTTAAGGACAGGTACCTTATCATGCATTAGGTGTTTCGGCTCTGCCTGCAAACTAATAGCTTAATCAGCTGTCAAGAAAACAATGCTCAAATTTTAATAAGGCTGATATTCAAAATGTGTCTACAAAATAAATAAGCATATTTTTCGTACAAAGGTGGACAGCAGTTTTGTTGTGTTTATTTAGTCAAGAAATTGTCAGAACAAATTGCCTGGAACTTCAGCTCATGTTAGAAGCCCAATAATTTGCCACTTAGCTGTTAGTTTGATTTGAGACTTCATGCTAATGACTGGTACCAGCAGAATACTCGTGTTGTCTCATGAATTCACAGCATTTTGACTCTTCAGTTCACCACTTAATATATTCACTGGAGTACTGACCACATCGGCTGTAACAGATTTCCCAGTTCGAGCCACTGATTACATTTTATACGTGACGTGCATGCTTTATTGTTGTACACCCTAACTTTGCCCCATAACAGAGGTGTTCCTGTGTTAACAAGGCGGCAGCTAAAGCTAAAACGAGTCTAGAAATCATTCTATAAACCATAAGCACTTTGTGCATATAAAGTGAAAACATACAGCATTAGATCTAATATCATTATGGTGTGTATATATAAGTAGTAGTACAACCTGATGATCTAGTTACTTCTTGTTGGTTGCCACTTTATTCGTAGCTTGCAAGCACATAGGTTTGCAAGCATCCATTTCCTAGCTCAAAACCACAAAAATGCAATACAACCACTCAACAGTCAAGCTGATTAAAGTGCAAGTCAATTCAATTTATCCCCCCCCCCGACTGCAGACGCTGTTTCCACTGAGACTAAGAATGTATTTTGAAAAACACTGCTCATGTACGAGAGTCATGTGTCTTTTTAAAAATGAAGAACCATGTGTATGATCTGGGTCCCCATGAAGGCATGAGAATCGCATCCCATTAAGAATTCCTTCCTTATCTCCTGCTCGCAGACCCGACCTCTGGATGTTCTTCTCTCACACTGCTGGCCCAGTGAAACACGAGAGAAATTAGGTCATCTTACACACACAAACATTTCTACTACATACACACACCAAGACAAAGAAATCTTACCATACACGTCCTTGAGCTTCCATGAAACATGGAAGCCATTTGCAAGCAGCGCCAGGTGACATGACAAAAAGAGCATATCATATCACGATACTAAAAGTCATTTCTATGATGCACAATATTGATCACACTATGCAGGTTCGCTAATGACACAATGCAACCGTAGCACTGCCTCTATAGTAAAACTGAAAAACCCATGCTGGTTAAATGATACTATTATTTAATGACTACAACATTATACGCTTTAGCACTGAAAGGATGGGAATTAAACTCCATTAACATTGGAACCTTTTAAAAAATAAATAAATAATAATAATAAAAAATAAATAAATAAAAAATCAATCAACTGCTTTAAATATTTTCTGTTTGTAATGTGTATTACAAATTATAAAAAGCAACAAAATGTAGGGAAAAGATGTCATTAGACCCACGATATCGGAGAAAATTGTGAATTCATCAGGATATCACTACTATCTCTACAACTATATCCTCATATCACCCAGCCCTAGTGAGAAATAAATATCACTCTTGGAATATTTTTTCATTAACTTATTAATAATTAGAAATTATCAAATTAAATAAAGCAGAATGAAAAAGAAGGTTTTGAAGTTCCTAGAAAACAAAGGGGGTTTCCACACCTGGCTCATTTGGAGCGTTAGTTTCATCCCCTGGTTTGGTTTGTTTAGACATACATGAACACGGGTTAGGATCGTGCTCGGATCCGCACCAAAACAATCGGGCCTCGTTCAGGTGGTCTCGGAAAGACTGTTTTGGTGGTTTGATTGCCTGATTGCAAACGAACTCTTAAGCGGTTCACTTGTGGTGTGAAAGCACCACATATCTAGTCTGACCAACATATTTCTCAACAACTTTCAAAAACACTAAGGTTTACAAGATGTTTAGTGAGCGTCTCAAGGATTTGGGCTTTAATAGCTCAGTGGAACATCGATTCCTGCTCAAACGAATCAATTATAATAACTACAGCTAAAGAGAAAGGCACAATAAGCTCACGGAGCTCCTATCTATCCATCTTGGTGGAACACCGGAACATAAACAGGTGCACTCTGACCAATGAGAGGACAGTTTACAGCCATGTGACTTGCATAAACACATTTTGGTATGCTTTGAAATGCCTTGTGAAAGCGAACTGAGCCAATGAGAAAATATAACATTGTAACAATTTAAGTCCCCGTTTCAGAACAAAGTACAGGTCTACAGGTGTGAAAACACCCCAGGTAAATATTTGAAAGGTGATGTAAAACTAAATAATAACAGAAAAACAGAAGTGTGTGAGTGTGTGAGGGGTCATTTTAGCACAATAAGAAAAAGAGCACCTGTTAAATAATAGTCTGGGGAGAAGAGGAATGAGAAAACAGACAGAGACAGGCTACACCTCTCTCTGTACATCCAGGACAAAAAGACAACTACTAATGTCAGGCCATGTTCTCCCTCTCTCTTTTATTTAGGTCATATCATATCTGTGCTCGGTGCAGACTCCGGGCGAGCGCCTCTCACTTTGTTTCCACAGCAATACGGAGAAGTGTTTGTGTGTGTGTGTGTGTGAGAGAGTGTGTGTGTGAACTCCCGTCTTCTTCTCTCTAGATCTCTGCTACTGAATTTTATTTGCCCCTTCGCTCCCATGAGTCTATCTGCCTTACCCTTTTTTTTCCCCATCTCTCTCGTTTTCTTTCCATGACCCTTTTAAGCCGCCCCCCCCCCCTCCCCCCGCCCCCCGCCCCCCGCCCCGGCCCCTTTTAATGTTTTGGTCCATGTCCTCTTTCTCACATCTTGCATGTCAGACTCACCGTGACCCTCTGTGTTTTGCTGTCTCTCATTTGCTCTGTGTGAAAGTTCAAAAATGCATGAGAGGGGAGTATAAAGCATGTGTGGAGGAAAAAAGGAAAAGAAGAAGAGGGGGGGAGAACAAAAGTTGAAACAGAAGGGAAGAGAGACAGATAGGGTGAAAATATGAGTGCGCGGGGGGGGGGGGGGTTGTATGGGAACAGGAGACACACGGTGCAGGCCAAGTCATGTGAAGGGGCTTTTCAGAGAATTGGAGGGTGTGAGAGGGGTCTGGCTGAGGGAGTGACTGGGACACAGCAGTACCACAGGATTAGGTAGGAACCAGTACTGGTCACTATTTATATTCTAAATCAATCAATAAACATATACATACATACACAAATTCCATTTATTCACTTTGGTGCATCTGTCTGGTCTCAGTGCATGGAAATTTTTAGCAGAACTTCAAAAATGCCTTATTTGCAGTTACATAATCAAACTCAACATCAATCTTTTTAAGTATATGCTAATAGTTATAATAAGAATAACAACAGCAAGTAACCAGAGCAAATGATCAGAATTGTGCATAGGGAAACCGGAGATTAAAATGGGTTTTAGTGTGAATCAGAATGTGTACACACGAATCTTTATCAGCTCATTAGCCTTTGTTGAGTAATTGCTGCACTTGAATACAAGACCACAAAGCGCTGACATGGATACAGAGTCTTTATTGAAGTTATCATATAATTGCACATTAAAACACGGCAGAGGCGACTGTTTTCATTTTGGTAGTCTGCTTTTCAGTGCTTGATTAACTGTGTGGCAGTGAGGGAAAAGCTGACAGACATTGCTATGGCTGAACTCGGCCAAACATTATAAAAAAACGTAAATAAACTAATATATATATATATTAGTGGGATATATATATATATATATATATATTTTAATCAAGCCTTAGCTCAGACTGAGGATTTCAGCCTATAACATACTCTAATGCCTTAACTTTAATAAATCAAAGGCGATTGCTTTAACGTTAAATGGGAAGCCTGGCCTCGTCTAAAATTTCATTACAATACAGCAGCACAATGTTTCTATATTAAATGGAGAAATGTGCGTCACTCTTCAGAAACTGAATTAAATCATCAAATATTTCACTACAGTATTGTGCTGTTTGTTCATTTTAATGCGAACCGTTTTCAGTGAACGGTGCAGCACTCAAGCACGGCTTCAGCTGGCTTCGATGGTAGATTCAAATACACTGCGCTTTAATCGGACCAAAAGATTTACACATGTTGGTTAATAGCCTTTTAATGTCATTTTGCATCACACCCAGGAGACAATGAGGTTTTGCACAGAAAGGAATCTCAACGTTTATTGGACAGTACACTCTTTGCTTGTACCTCTTGGACACATGATGATTGGGAGATCTCTAAAATGGGTGGAATCTTGTAACCAGCTGCCGATCACTGAGGTGGTAATGAACATGACTGACATCGCAAACATAAACAAATCCTTATTTCACAAACAAAGTAATTGTGTGCCAATTGTGTGGTTGTTTGTTCAGTACAAAATCGCAGTAAACTGAAAGTCCCCTCCAAAAGTACTGCCATGGCAAGGCCAATTCTTTTGTTTTTGCTATACACTGAAGACATTTGGGTTTGATGAATATGAGACAATCTGAATAGCAGCTTTCATTTCCTTTAACCCATTTTTCAAGTGATCAAAAATATTGGAACATGCGACTGACAGATTGGCACCCTGTCCAGGGTGTACCCCGCCTCATGCCCGATGCTCCATGGGATAGGCTCCAGGTTTCCCCGTGACCCTGAAAAGGATTAAGCGGTATAGAAGATGGATGGATGGATGGATGGATGTGACTGACAAGGGTTTCTGGTTGCCAAGATGTGCCCTGTTAGATTGACTGTTTAAACAATTAATAGTCTACTCTTGGTTTGAGCCCTGGGTTTCACCTGTGAAGACTGCATTTGTTGTTAAAAAGGACAAACCAACACAAAGATCAGAGAGCTGTCTTATGGGAGGAAAGCAAGCCATTTTGATGCTGAGGAAAGAGGAAAAATCAATCAGAGCCATTGCACAAGCACTGGGCATAGCCAATACAACAACATGGAATGTCCTGAAAACAAAAGAAACCACTGGTGTACTGACAACTAGAAGGAGGTTTTAGTCTGCCCAAGTCAATCGCCAGACCTTAACTCAATTAAGCATGTATTTCACTGCCTGAAGAGAAAACCCTCAAAACAACCAACAACTGAAAGAAGCTGCAGTACAAGCCTGGCAAAGAATTATAAAAAAAGAACGCAACAGTTTGGTGCCGTCAGTGTGAACTTGGATTGATGCAGTTAGTACAAGCAAGGAATTTGTAATCAAATACTAGGCGCTATAATACTTTAATTCAAGCCATTCTGATACTTTTGCCCACCTAAAAAGGTCTGCTATCAGAGGTGTCATGTTCCAAGTTGTTCAACATCTCTATATATATATCTATATCTATATCTATATCTATATATATATATATATATATATATATATATATATATATATATATATATATATATATATATATCTACATATCTCTCTCTCTATATATATATATATATATATATATATATATATATATATATATATATATATATATATATATATATATATATATATATAGAGAGAGAGATATGTAGATATATATATATCTATATATATATATATATATATATATATATATATATATATATATATATCTACATATCTCTCTCTCTATATATATATATATATATATATATATATATATATATATATATATATATATATATATATATATATATCTACATATCTCTATATATATATCTCTATATATCTATATATATATATATATATCTACATATCTCTATATATCTCATATATATATATATATATATATATATATATATATATATATATATATATATATATATATATACATATACACACACACACACACACACACACACACACATTCATATATATATTATATATATAAAAACAATACTTTTGGAGGGGACTTCATTAACTCTGAATTCAGCTAAATCTGACTTATTCGAGTCCCAAGTGCTACATTATTACTTATTCCAAACCTGTGTTAACGCCTTCCTATTATACCATCAATATGCCACTTTGCTGAGGCATAAAATGTCTTATGATCGAGCATTTTTCAAATTATCACCATGTGCAAAATCAAAATCTGCCGAAACCCACGTGGATAGAAAACCAACTACTTTCGCTCTCTCTCTGCTGCACTGAGACGATTAGCACAAGTCCAGTGGGAATTGAACCCTGTGCACCGCTTTCTGCCCGACACCCACTCACTCACCCACAGTCATCCATCTACTCGCTCATCCATCAATCACTAAAACCTTATGCTACTGCAAGTGTGTGTATTAGAAATGAAGAACGCAGAAGAAACTGATGGACTTAAAAAGAAAAAGGCAAGTTTAAAAGGGTGAAGGGGATGAGTGGGACAGCGAGTGAGCAGTGCTGTTCGGCAGTTATGGGAGAGCTACGATAATCTCTCCAGGAATGGAAAACTGATTAATCGCTGGAGAAGGATCCTGGGGAAGAGCACAAAAAGCCTTTGAGAAAAGGGGAGGGGTTTGAAGCAAATAGATGGTGAGAACTCTTCTGTTTTTCCCCTTCCTTCAAAATCTAAGAATACAGGACTCTCTTCAGTCTTCTAACATGCTCAAACGGTTAATGATGGCTCATTTCCATGTCACACATACACACAGACACAACTAAATGAATGAAAAGGGTTTTTTGGGGGGGGGTGGGGGGGCGGGGGGGGGATGGGGAAAGAAAGCTGTTAGTGTAATAATCCAATTTTCCGGGTGCCAATGCAAGCTTACATAAAAGTGGAAAAACTCGAATGCAGGTCACATTACATAAAAACATGGCTTTTCCCGCAGTAATGACGAATCACCA
Source organism: Ictalurus punctatus (assembly GCF_001660625.3). Classification (NCBI taxonomy): domain Eukaryota; kingdom Metazoa; phylum Chordata; class Actinopteri; order Siluriformes; family Ictaluridae; genus Ictalurus; species Ictalurus punctatus. Next base: position 16,926,167 of record NC_030424.2, on the reverse strand, counting down.
ATCACACAGAACCGCTCAAAAACGGACGCACCAGAGCCAGAGCATGCAAGTCCAATTAACATGGAGAACACGCCTCATCAACGGGTGACAGATTCCATTACAACTCCAATATACAGTGTGATTACTTTGGCCACTGGCAGATTCAGATGCAGGCTGCAATGCGAATGTGAATTTGCAGGCTAGAGTCTTGAGTCTTGAATGCATTATGGAGAAAAAGCTCCACATTATATACCAACACAATATTTGCATTCGCAACCCCGATATGACAGAAAACTGCTCAATGCAAATGAGACCTGAAATCTCTGGTTCTTACTGAGAGGAGAGACTCGTTGAGTTGCAGTTGTTCTGATCAAACTCCCTCATGTTTGTGTTTGTTGTACAAGTGGATAACTATGTGCTGAAATGTGCTGGGCACAAGAGAAAACCTATTATGTAGACATTGACTCTCTTAAGTGATCCATCTCTCTAATTAACAGCACAAAAATGCCAACTATTCAAACGACCAGGCGTGTGAAACTACACCTGACTTCTTACGACATCAAAAATAATAGATAGACAGACAACTCATGTATTAAAGCATGTATAAGTAATTATACAGTCCCCTAGGAGTTCGTGATTCAAAATGAAGCAAACTCCACAATATACGGAGTAGCTTGCAATTTTCAAAAATGATTACAGAATTTACTAAGATTTGTGATGTCATCATGTGACCATGAGTAACAAGCATCACTGCAAAAGACCGTGTACAACAATTTCGTGCAATTCAAGTAGTTTTCCACAAAAAAAACAAAAAAAAAAACACAGCAAAATCAAGCATTTTTGGTCGCAATGACCACAAACAAACTCCTCGAAATCCTGTACGGAGAGATTATAGCATATACTAAATAGTACGTGTGTGACATAGTAATGCGTGTCAAAATGGCAGGTTTATTCTCCACTTTATTTTATAAACCTCATATTTGAAAATACCAATCAAACAGACCCCCCCATAGATTGTAAAGGTAAAAGAAAGCGTTATTCTTATGTATTGTGTGGTGCAACGTGTCATTTCTGAGATAAATACTGTGGCACAACTGGTCTCAGTTCAGTCCTGTACAGTTCTATAAAAATATGCCAACAGAATTATGAATATAATATTCCCAACAGACTGTACACAGCTCAGAATCTGTGTGAAGCTCACCACCCTTTTGTGTGTGTCTATCTTTATACATTTCATCAAAATGTTGAAAAAAAAAATAAATAAAATAAAGTGCAATCAATGACAAACCAGGCCTGAATACTGAACCAAGGAGAAGTTGTTGTTTTTTTTTTTTGCTTTTTTTGTCTCAAGCATGCCTCACAGAAACAAAACACTTCCTGTCATCACAGAAAAATGTCAATTTTATATCAATTACATTCTGGGAGCCATTTAAATTAAAAAGGACAGTCAACCAAATACGACTTATAAAAGACGTAGAAAAGATTTTAAACAGAATCTCAAAACATCACTTCATGCTTGCAACAGAAATGGATCCAAAGCTTTTTAAAATGCACATGGTACGCCTATGAACTTAAATAATCTTGGGGACAATAATTCAGTTCAGCCTTTAAGCATCACTTCAAGGATCCACCTAGAAATTTAAAAATATTAATAGGATTGTGTCCATAACTTACCCACCCGTGATAAAATTTACAGTGCAACAACGGAAATGAATCAAGGAAACAATCATACTTTCAATCACGATTACAACTGATTATAAACTAATAATTATCAAAAAGACAACTAGTATGTAAAAAAAAAATTAATATTTTTTTATATTATGTGTAAATAAGCTAAGAAAGAGATTTGCCTGTAACTCTGATAATTAAAAAAAATAGTCCTTATCAATGTCATCATCATTCACAACTAAACCGCAGATTCTGAGGTCACACATTTAATACTACTAAACTGTAGCGTATCAGAATCAGTGCTATCGTCAAATATAGAATTACTGTCTTAAGAATCAAAGTCGTACCATAGTGTGTGGAAGCCTGACGTTTATGAACAATCGGTGAAGCTCCGCTCTCTGAGCAGAACGATGTGGATGTGAAGAAGGGAAGGAGAGGAAAGAAGAATTTGAGAGAATATGGAGAGGAAAAAAAAATTACAGGGTTGGTAAGGAAGAAGAAAATGACACATTATTGCCAATTCAATTGCCATTATAATCACAAGGTGTTTATATTCACAAACTGTATGAATAATCATGTGTGGAAGTAAGTAGGGAAAAAGAGACCTATTAACCCACTGAGCATTAATGTGTATATTTTATAAACACATTAAAATCACATGTTCATTCTTGACAGAGAGCGCAGAAGGCCACGCTAAAACGGAGCTAGATGGGGAGCGCTATTAAAAAGGCTTCTCTCTGGCTTTTAACTGAGAGGATACTCAGCGGGCGGCCGTCAGCCTCAGAGCTCCTTGCCTTAATTGTAGTTAATTGCATCGACTGTCCCCAAGATCTAAATTCAGATCACAATTAGGAAAAAGCAAACCTGATGCTGTGTCGAAAATCACGAATCTTATAGTAATCAGAGCACGTCTGCTACAAGGAGAAATGCCTCAGAGAATAGCCATGTTAAAATCAATCAAACGCCGGAATCAGCTCTGTCGAAACAACAGCCGAGAGACGCGATCGTTCCAAATCAAATTATTTCACGGTTTGCTGTTTTGTATCCACAGCAAATCAAAAGACACTATTTAAAATGCATGAGTTGAGGAAATGCAATTTTCTTGTAAAAACAAGGCATATGGCATTTCATTTTTAATCTAATGCCTGTGATTTGTTACATCCCACATCTGATATGATATGGACTAGCTTAAAGAACATGAGTCTCCCAAACAAGTCACTCTTAAAGCATGAGGGTCCATCTCTCCATCTTCCATCCTTCCTTATTATGGCACAGTCAGTACGTTTACATGGACAACAATGATTCAGTATAAACTTGATTAAAACAATACTCTGATTAAGAAACTACTATGTAAACAGCAATTATTGATGACCTTAATCCGACTAAAGTCATACTCGAAGTAAACACAAATCGATTTAAGACATGTGGAGTATTCCTGTTTTAGTCGCATTATGGATGTGTATTACAGACATATAAACACCTCAAATCACGCTATTAATGACGTGTGGGAGTTTTCACCATATTGTGCGACACGACATGCACACACGGCAGTGCTCAACCGTTTTACGGCAAACAAGAGAGCACGGCTGCGTCTGAAAACACATACTTACCTGCTATATAGTAGGAGAAATACATGCATCTCAGCTACTATACAGACGGCAAGTACACGGTTTGGGACGCAGCCCATGGCTTCAAGCAGTCGTCTGTTAGCACGTACAGCATGACAGATAATTAACTGCACTTGAAGCTTTCGTAAAAATAAAAAATTAAAAACACACAAAACTGTATACGGTACCATAACGAAGACGAACTGTATGTTGATGCTTGAAATTCTGGAGGGAACATCGGACAGTGTGGCGTGGTGACGTAATGATGCGTGATGTTAATCGCTCTATGTTCTATAACATGTAAAACAGGAACATGAAAGGAGTATTCTAAAGGAACTCATGTAAACACCTTAATCAGAATAAGAATATTTTCTTAATAATATTTTCTTAATCAGAATATTTTCTTATTCAGAATAAGGTCAATAATTAGATTACTGCTGTCCATGTAAACGTAGACGTAGTCCATGACCTGAGCGGAAGATCTGCACGAGGAGCGGATCCTAACAGCAGCGAATGACAATAATACCAGTTTCTACAATGCCTGTGTGTTCTGTGCTGCTAACTGAAGATGCCCTTGAAAGCATTTGTCTCCATGACGGTGTTCAGAAAAACGATTTATTTTACTGGGACTCATTATCTTAGACTGTAGGAACACCATGAAGGAACGGAGTTTGCTCCACAGGATGCAGCTGGTCCTGTAAAACGACCTCATGGTCCTGTAAAACGAGTACAGAGAGAAATCACCGTACCTAATGACTCCTGTGAGATGACCGCCCGTGCCATTACGAATCCACCACCATGTTGGCAACAGACATGACTGGAGGCTTTCTTCAGCCTGCCTCCAAACCTAAGTATGTCCAGATGCAGAGAATATGCAACTCATGAGAATATTACTTTCTCCACATTGCACAGGAATCCACAGTTTGAGCTCCTTAATCCATTAGCCTTGATACAAGCACTTTCTGAACTGTGGTCATTTTGTGATGCTCAAACACTGCGTTGTGCACAGAGGCACTGAGTTCGTAGCTTTAGAGACAAAAATCCAAACACTGAGTGATGCCTGTGCGTTACAGAGCTGTCATCAATGGGCCCTTTTCTCTCTTCTACGCTTTTGGCTAACAGAATTAACCTCCGCAGGGTAACTTTCCTTCTGCTGCAATAATAACGTCCGAGTCGAAGACAGAGTGCTTGCAGCTTTGTGTTACAGTCCTAAACATAAACAGCCTTACCTCAGCTTTCCCGTGGATGAAGAGTAGAGGAAACGACAGGTGACTGCAATCAGGAGGGAGGAGCATAATTATGAATTTTGTAACGTGCAGAAGTACATGTACTTACAGGAAGTACATGTGTGTGTGGTCAGCATTTCATTGCTGCAGACTACATTGAGGGGAGCTCGGAGGTCATGAATGGTGCTGTTCTCAGCTGCTTTCAGTGCAAATTTCCAGGTTCAGACTAAAAAGCTGTTGGTGTTTCACAGGACAAGTGCTCCGCAGGGCTCGATGGCTATTTCCACAATTTTATTATTTTGTAAAGCGATTAATGCATCAGACCTGAAATGTGTTAAATATGAAATAATCCATACACCATATCAATTAATTACACATCTAGATTCTCATCAATGCTAACGTCAGTTAACGTTGCCTCACCCGGATAGCCGTGAATTCATTCTTCCACAGAGAATTTATATCCTTTATTCAGCTTGGAATCCTTTGTTACTGAAATCAACGATTCTGGAGACATTTTCAAAGTTTATTCTCAGCAGCACTGACAAAAAGATGAGGTGAAAAATACTTCCACTACAAGCAAAGGTGGTGATAATGTCAGTGTTTCTGTGATGAACAATTACTTCGCCAAACAATGCCTTACAAAGGGCCCACTGGAACTGGATATTTTTACGATATTATATATTTATATTTAGGGCTGCAACTGGCAATTATTTTTATAATCGATTAACCCGTCTATTATTTCCTCGATCAATCGATGAGTTGGATTAAAAGGTCAATTTTTATTTCCTGTATTTCTTTTCGGGGGGGAGGAGACTTATTTCACATTCTGCCGATGATGTCCTTCAAACATTGTGCAAACTGAAGTCTATGAAAAAGGTATTAAAATGTTTTTCATTTTTAAAAATATTAACGTTATATTTTGAAAACAAAAAAAGTTAAATCACTATATTAAAAATGCTAAAAAAAAAAAAAAACAAACGCTCAAACTAAGTGTTAGCTGGTAAGAGGTTGAATGTTCCGCAGTAACACACACATTCCCTCATCCGAACAGTAACATGTTACGTTATTCTGTAAATGTATGACACTTCTTACATTTATATACAATCACGTTATAACCCCATTATAGTTACTGCTCTCATAAAAAACGCAATTACTTTTGTTTCTAAATATAGCATCAAACATCATATTTGATCAAAATGAATAATTTAGTCAGAGTCATTGCGCTTCCTTTCTATTGCGCGCTGTTTGATTGACGCGCATGCGTGGACTCGCGCTCATTCGGTGAAGTTTAATGGAGACTCAATCGCTGTCAGGACGAAGCTTTATTTAAAATGGAAATACTGGCGTGAATTTCTAACATTTACAGATAAGGATATAAAAGGCAAAAATGTCATTTCTCCACTGAAGAAAACATGTCTGGAACACATTAAACAGCACACGCATGTGTCGCAGCAGCGGACACGACAAGCCACGTTAATGCACTTACGAGTTTGATTGAAGCGCTTAATATAAAACAAACATTCTCATGTTATGGATGACCTGGATCGTGCACCTTTCCCCACAGCAACTCACTCTGTGATCTCCGCTGTTTCTCAGATGTGTTTTATTCATAGAAATGCCTTTTCATGCATGTTATCCACAGTGATGTCACAGACCCAACTAATCAGTATTGAAATATGTCATCGATTTTAATTACCGATTAGTTGTTGCAGCCCTAATGACATTATTCATTCCTCTGAGATGGCTGATTCTGTAATATAGATTGCTATGTGCAACATCTCAGGCTTGTATCTGCAATCGTTTTTGAGATATAGAGGCTTTAAAAATTTTACTGTAAAAACGAGTGCTACAGAAAAAACATGTTATTACTTCCATAAGTTATTACTTTTGAACTATTCATGCCAGATCCATGAAATTGTCTGGGATTGTTGTCTAGTATATGTCATTAACTTCAAAAATAGATGGTCCAACTGCCCAAGTGGCGCAACACCCTATCACAGCCATCTTTGGCCGGGAGTCCAAGAGAGTGAAACGTGTCCTGCTCTCAGGGAGGGCGGGGTAGCACACACTGTGAAAAATCATTTCACACCTATATCAAATCACAGTAACAGGAACATTGATATAGTGTCTGTGAGCCCATGCATGCAGAAGTGGGCAGACAGTGCTTTCCACCAACATTGTATTAGCAGCAGTTCGAACATTTTTTTTTTTATTTGGGGGGGGGGGGGGGGGGGGGGGGGAGGTCCACATTTTGAAAAAAAAAATTATTTATGACCTGGTGAAAATTGTACAACAAACAAATATCATATATTTTACTACACTTTACTACACTAAATTTTTATGCCCATTACTGATGCTATAGTTCACTTTTAGCAACTGGGTACATGACTGAAAGAACATAAACTTTGATTTATGAGGTATTAAAAATGAAAAGAAAAATTATTTCACACCTGTATTTCAAATGGATATTTCCCATTTATGAGAAGATATACCATAAAAAGAATTATAGAGTTGATGCATTGAACCAAACTATATTTATTAAGGTATCAAATTTGATTTTAAATCAGGTGATTTGAGGAGGAAATATGTTAACATTTGTTATTTAAGTTATTAGAAAAGTAAATAAATGGTCTTAAGCTGCATTGACCGCCACCGATTCTTACTAAAAACACAGCAGTGTTCGAGTGCTAGAAAATACCAATCACAATTTCTTCAATGTAATTAGGAATTCGAATGTTTTGTCGAATATCAGGGCTGAATTGTACAGATCACATTGTACAATATCTTTGTAAGTAGTACAGCATGAAAATGTGTTGAGAGTGTAAGCATTCACGGGCCACATAACGTCAAAGAGGATTAAGGTATTTTATAGGCAACCCACTGCAGGCCCCAATAATCTGACACGCACTGTTAATGTGTGATTTATTAACAGGCTCAACTGCAAGGTCACTTACGGTGTGGCTAAAGTCTATTATTACACGAGAACCCTTTAACTCTCACGAGAACCCATGGCAATAACACATTTAATGTAGAACAAACCATTAACTGGGTCACTGGTGGAATAGGATTATATTCTACTACATTATATACTGCCAAAATGTGTGGACAATACTGTGATATGACTGTAACCAAACTGGATCACTTTGGCCTTTGATGTCCTTCTTAACATGGCATTGTACTCTTTATGGTACATTCACATTTTACATCCCACCTCCCATTCATTCCTCATCCTGCACATAAGATTTTGGCAGTGAGAGTGGTGCAAGGAGAGTGAGGGGAGCAGAAAATAGTTGAGAATTTCTCAATCATATGCACATGAGAGGCGGGTATTGCTGGCTGGCAACCAATTAGCTGTTCTACAGGTCTCACCGTGAGTCACGCCAATGCTCACACCCTGAAATCAGTGCAGCGTAATACGGTAGGGACAGCCTGCAGTTTGGTAGAAACTTGGGGAGGGAGGTCTATGGGTATGAACGTGAATACCGGTATGACACAGGGACATGAAATGGCAATACTTCTGAACATATCATGGATATAATGATAAGCCTAAAAAGAAGGAATCAGAAACTTACAACTAACACAGCAACTAGAGATGGTACAATACCACTTTTTCCTTCTCCAATACCAAAACATCAGTATGAGCGGATAAATACCCATCCAACTTTGTCATTTAAAAACTATCAAGCTTTAAAATTATGTAATAACTAAAGTACTTTAAAAAAAAAAATACATATAAAAATACTTAGTTAAACACACAATGACTTATTTTCCAAACCAAATTCATATTTTCCATTTCATACAGGATCAGATCAAATTCGTTCTTTTTCCCCCCCGGATACCACAATCCACAATTTTTTTGCTGTTACTGGCACGATACCAATCCTGAGTATTGGATCAGTGGTATCTGTAGTAGCATCTACACACTGAAACTATGATTACCACAACAAAAACAAGTATTTATAACCAATTATGATGTCCTAAACAATTTGGATACAAAGTAATTTTTAGAAATTTAATTAAGTTTAAGAATCACAAACAAAGAGGCCCAAAATCTTCAGTATAGCCAGAATATTTTCATGTCTGTTCCTCTGGGCCATGGACCTAACTTACAACTCTGGAGAACAAAGCTGGCTGTTTCAGTGACGTGCCTCCAAAGCTGAACGTTTCACTTCACTCCAATGTGAATGTAACATCAGCTTCAAAAGACAATATTTTATGCCACAACATTTGCAAATTATAATATATGAAATCTATACCACTGAATTCTTTTGACCACAGAGCTTCTGTGACTGGTTCTTCATAGCATTTCCTTCTAGTAACACACTCAATAGTCTGACATAAAAACGAAAAAAAAAGAAAGCTTGAAAGAGTGATAGTGCTAAACAACAGCATGTATTTTAGTGATAGATTACGTTTGTGGCTGAGCATAGATTAGAACTGCTCCCTTAACATCGTGAAGGGCACATTTACAAAACCTCGGCATTACTTCAGAGCCATATTTCCACAGAACGTTGCACAACCATCAGCACATCTACGTAAGCTCACATACCAAACCAATTTAATCATGCTGCCTTAAAAAAAGCTGACATGCGTCCATAACGAACCCGGCCAGTCAGCTCTGTGTGTGTACGTGCTTGAAATATGTCATAATAGCTTTGTGCAGCTATAATGTAGAATCTAGGCTTGCTGCGATAGTCAGTGTTACGGGTCTCTAACGGTGATCGGCGGCACACCTCCCCCACTGTCGTATTGCTTTTCTTAATAGTAATAAAAATCATTTAGTTCCGTTAGAGATCAATTCAGCGCGAGTTGAAGGAGTCGGAGTCGCAGCACAGATCAGCAGGCGTCAGGTTTGATTAATCATATGAGGAGAGTGAGGTGAGCTGTTGTCACACGCCGGTGGGAAAATTTCCTCACCTTCACATCCCTAGTCGAATCATATCAAAAACCCTGAATTGGCTAAAACGCACACAATATTAACAGTTCGACAGACTCGAATGTCACTTCTTATGCCCTGAGATACACAGAGAATCGAATTCCAGTGAGAAGTAGTGCAAGGGAATAAGATCACAATCTGCTGTCTATGAGAACAATGGAATCAGGATGGAGACCAAGGGGTTGGCAAACTTTTGCGGCCAGAGACCTGTTAAACTGTAAAATAAACTGCATGGACACCTTCGGTAGAAGTTTGTGTGTGTACAATAATAATTAGCCAATTTATTGCAGTAATAAAGATTTTATTACTGAACTATCCACCAAAAAGAGCACATTTGCTGCAAGTAACACACACACACACACACACACACATTTATTTATTAACTTTGATGATGGATTGCAAATTCCTCCACTGTAACAAAACAAATCACGAACACCCTGGCCATAAATGACAGCGTACATGATGAATGAAGGAAGGCCAGTATAAGTTACACATCAGAAATGACCACACTTCACGCTCCATGCGCTGGCTATGGTTACTCATGGCATAGTGCTCACACTGCGCTTAATTTCATCTGCTTTATCAAGAGGAGAGTGATATTCTGATCAATCAAATTCATTTCAACAATCTCCTTCCTTTACAGAGCCTATAGAAACACGTATAACCAATAAACACAAATGATTTTGCTTCCAAACCCTAGCATGCGATGTGTATGCATCATGAGAAGTATACACAAATAATTAACACTTGTCACCTCAGGGGTTCAGCAAACTGGCAGAACACACACACTTCTCAGAAGTCTTTAACCGGTTTAACACTTTGAGAGAGACTAATAGTGAACCCATTCAACCAAATAAAAACAGCATTGAAACTACAGATGGCTACAGATAATAAGCCAAACTGGCACATTCAGTTCAGAAAAAGACATGATAACATCACTCTCAGCATCAGCCTTCTTTCGAGTTCCAGGTCGAACGAGAGCACTAGTCTGCAGTGTTCACAGGGACCGGGTCGGTGTAGTGGTGAAACTGGAGCCTGCTGGGAAGTCTCAGCTCATGCTTTATTCAGGGATTGTCGGTCATTTCCGCCAACAGCACGAACAGATCCAGAGGCAAGAGTTGTGCTCAAAACACAGTTATGGCAATGTTGAATGTGAAAAGAAAAAGTGTCCACAGCACACGTTTAGATCAGTAAACAGCAGGCTTTTGTGAACCCTCATTTTAAATGTGCTCTTTATCAATTAAAAATTTGTATTTGCAGCACAACAAACTACAATGTGCATAAATATGGGTTCATTCAAGCCATTTCTTTTATAATACATTTGTGGCCCACTGATCATCAGTATCACAAATATGTATGGGAAAGTAAAAGATCTTAAACCTATGTGCATATTTCAAATAAATGTCCCATCTCACTACACCTACATTTTTTTTTTTTTACCTTGAACTATAATCATAAAATGCTGAAAATCATTATCGTTGCATTAACGTGTGAATCCGTTTAATATCTCATGCTTGAAACATCATTTTACATAAGTCACCCATTATATGTAATGAAAGATGTACATTGTAAATTGTGACCCGTTACACTGACTCAACCCTGTTACCTGAACTCACACTCAGCCCTATGAAATATATGGAACAGTCCCCAAGTCGCATGTTCAACAGAGTCACGTTCAAGATCATTCAAGTTTCCTGAAGGTCATGGGAAGAAGAAAAAGTATGCATTCATTTTGTTTTCCTTCATTTGAAATAATAGTGTGATATTCACTGACAAGGTCAGTTTGTATGTACAGCCCTTTTATGCAAATTATAAACTGAAAGTAAAATTACTTGTTTAAAAATAAATCAATAAAAATAAATCACTAGAATGTTCTCATGGATGTTAGTTAACCACACTTTTTTTTGTATTGGCTAATTCCACTCTGGGGGGAAATTTTTTTTGGTACAAATCAGATCCATCCACACAGAACCAATGGCTACATATTATCCAAGAAATACGGCTAATGGAAAAAATAACATATGCTTTAAAATTGAAGGAACATCAGTTTCTAAACATACGGAAGAAGTGGATAATGTATTTAAACAAAACGTAAAGAAATTGGATCTCTTATTTGTGTGTAATTTTTCTATATAATTTGTTGGATTTCTTTTCTTTGTCTTACTATCCCATCCCACAAGCACCGTCCCTCCCTTCCCCTTTATTTCGTTATTTATTTAGCTCACATAATATGGTTATTCTCAAGATTGATAAATGTATCTAATCCTTTTGTTCCATGTTGAAATCCTAATTAGGCCAAAATTTAAAAAAAACAAAAAAACAAACCCTCAATGTGTTTACTAATATAAGCGCAAAATGCAGCCACAGCCACATGAGAGATATTGTTGTCTGAGATGAGTTAACATTTTTATAAAATGCTTAAATATACATCTTCTTAGATTTGATGTTGAAAAATATTTGTACTGTAAAAGTTACATTTTTTATTGATAACAACAAAATCACATTCAAAAATAAATAAATAAATATTTTTAACGTTTTTAGATGAGTTACAAAAGCTGAACGACATCCCAATCGTGGAATTCTCCTGTAAACACCACGTCATAAAAATGATGAACCGAAAATTGCATTCCTCATTAAGGAGGTGTTAAAAGTGACCTCGTCAAGGAATTTAAACAAGAAAGAGAGACTAGAGCTGGCCAATAAATTTCTATTGTAGCTATATGTTCTTGAAAGCCTAGCAATTTTCCATAGCATCATTTTAATCATGGACCAAGGGTCTGGTTAATTAACCAAGCACACACGTTGTTTTGTGCGTGAGCTGTGCATACGCACACTACTGCACATAGAATATAGAATATTTTGAACTACTCCTGATCATGCGTATGTAGTGAAAAGTAATCGTGGGTAAATTGATTACGAGGCACTCGCATCTCACTTAATCATGTCAGCATAACTAGCACATTCTCACAACAAAGCACGGACATGACAGATTAAATGTCAAGAGAAATGATATTAAAAGGCACAGCTGAAGATTGACTGAGCTGACACAGACTGGGATGATCTCGCTGTGCTTGAAGATTTGGCTCGGAGCTTTGTGCAGCGTTTTTACGGACTGCAGGAACCTCGTTGCTGACGATGAGGAGTGACTCGTCGGCCAATTTTGCTTTCCCAGTGCAGTTTTAGCTGATCTGCCAGCACTTCGCCCAACTTTTGGAGAGAAATACTCCCAAATACGGCAGTGGAAAAGACATGGAAAAACGGGGGATTTTCATGCCATTGGAGGTTTTCCAGAGGTAACTGGGCCATTGCACAGACATACCCATAAAAATCAGCTAGTTCTGAGGAATTGTAAGGCTACTCATTTAACATACAGGTAAATTCTTGAATGTTGTCGTCAACATGGAATGTCCAGGTGAAACACTCAATTCTCTCACTGTACAGAACAGCACAATGTGACTTCAGTAAGGTGCTACTGGAAATAGCGGGTTTTATTATGTTTCCTGGACAGAGCATTTATAACATTTAATTGAAAATTTAAATAAAATAAAAAAATTCTTTACTTAGTGTAAAAGTGTCTCTCGTTAATTATCTGTGAAGCAGAGAGGTGTGCCATGTTATATGTAACAAGCAGTACTCCAAGCGGGAAAAGTTTACCATGCTATAAGCAATTTAGGAATGTTTCTTTATTTCATCAGAATGGCCATGCACAAGCAGGGCAATTTAGTATGTGTGGGATTTATTAGTGTCTATTGCATAAAACTGTGCATAAGCATGTGTGATAAATTGAACTAGTTCTACACACACTTTGAACAATACGTGTTAAAAATTGTTCATTTTTTTTTGTTTGTTTGTTTTTTTAAATAGGTTCCCTAAGTGAAGATGCAGGACTAAAAAGTTAACACTTGCAGGATTTCACTTCCTCTGTGAAAGAGGACACCGAGTACACAGGTAATAAGAAACCATGTGACTTAAGCCAACAGTACAGATTTCATCACACCCTATCGGGCCAGTCTTACCGCTCTAAGAGGCCCAACAAAGCGTGTAGCAATTAACACTCTCCTCTCGGGTGACGCTGCATTCGACATGCATTCAAAGAACCGATCTTGTACATCTTTGTCTCACATTTACTCACACCCTCCCCTCGCTGGAGTGAGCTGAAAGACGCCAGTGTGTGTCTTGCAAAAAAAAAAAAAAAAAAACCATGCTTGTCTCACAAGAAAGCTGGCTGTCGTTGCTTAAAGCACAGCTCAGAGATGAACAAAATAGAAATGACTCCAAATAAATGAGACCGAGTAAATAATAAAAGACTACCCAGTGTGCACAGGCTGGTGGAGATCTAAACTAAACGCTCAGTGCAGGTGCAGTGAGAGCACGGTTCACTTACAGCCAACTCAGTGGAGCACCAACGTCACAAGGCCTGAGCCAGTTGTGAAAGTGGACACACAGTCACCCACTCGCTTCACTGACTCTCACACTCTCTCTGGATGACCACGGGCAGCCCTGACATGTCTGACGCAAACCAGTGTTCGAGCACTCATTAGCACACTACTGCTTCCTGCTTGCGAAAAGGAAAATGTGCTCACATTTTTCACACATGACTCGCAGTATCCATACGTGAGGGAGAGCACACTGAGGCGAGAGTGCACTTCCCTGGTTAGGATGGTCAGTGAAGTGAGGGAACATCTGGACAATGTATGAACTGTCTCGATTAAGTGCTAAGAAAAGAGCTTGTAGCTTAGAGGGATGTCTCTTCTGTTTAACTGTATTATTCAGATATCCCTAAGAGTGAATGACTCGAAAGGAGCATGTTTAATTAGGTGTAATCATAAGTATCATTTTCCATTGTGATTATAAACGCTCCTCATGACACATGTGCTTGTGTGTGACAGATGCAATACAGAGAATGAATGAACAAACAGCCAAAAAAAGTTATAACTGCCACTAAAAGGATATAACCACTTGGATATTTGTGGGTTGGAAAACCTCTCTGGTTTAACAAGCTTTGTATAATCATGTTTATAAATGATCTTAACATCAGTGCAGACACTTCCACGTTATATTTACTAAACCAGTGAATGAAAACACTCCAAGGACAAATGATTTTGATGCACACCATGACAGCGCTGCTCTTCGCATCCTCTCCATTTCATCTTTTCTCACTGACTTCATGGAAACACGGAGCATAACGAATACCCGAGTAGTGATTTCAGTATTCCAACATCGCCACCTCAAACAATTAACCAGGTATTCAAATACCCATGCATATCCCAAGGAGCTTGGTATGCAAACCACAGAAACTGCTTTAAGAGTTGTCTTTTTAACTAAAGCTTGCCACAAACACAGCTTTCAGTCCACAAGGCAACTGGAAATACATATTCAGCTATGTTTATTAACCTAACATTTAACAAGGAGCATCTCTTGACACAAGCACTGGGCAAAGGAGATGCAGTCTTCTCTTCATACAAGCACAAAAACAAAAACAAATATTCTTCACTGAACCATGTGAAGTCAAAGTACTAAATTCAGTAAAGGTGATACAATGACAACGACATGAGGGAACTGTAGAGGATATGGCAGAATATATACTCAGGAAAAAGAAAAAAAAAAGAAAGAAAAAGAAACATCCTCTCACAATCAACTGCTTTTATTTCCAGCATTTTTTTTAAAACATGTGTAAATATTTGTAATAAAAGTTTCAACAACTGAGACATAAACTGAACAAGTTTCACAGACATTTGACGAACAGAAATGGAATAATGAGTCCCTGAACAAAGGGAGGGTCAATATTAAAAGAAATATACAGTCAGTATGTGGTGTGTCCACCAGCTGCTTTAAGTACTACAGTGCATCTCATCCTCATGGACTGCACCAGATTTGTCAGTTCTTGCTGTGTAATTGTAATTTAAATTTAAAATGTAATTTTCCACTGCAAGGATGATCAGCTGTCCTTCCTGTCTCCCTGTAGCATTGTCTTAGGCGTCTTACATTACAGACATTGCAGTTTATTGCTCTGGACACATCTGCAGTCCTCATGCCTCCCTGCAGCAGGCCTATGGCATGTTCACACAGGTGAGCAGGAACCCTAGGCATCTTTCTTCTGGTGTTTTTCAGAGTCAGTGGAAAGATCTCTTTAGTGTCTTATGTTATTGTAACTGTGACCTTAATTGCCCACAGCCTGTAAACTGGTCATGTCTTAAGGACTGTTCCACAGGTGCATGTGCAGTAATTGTTTATGGTACATTGAACAAGCATGAAAAACATGAAACCCTTTCAGATAAAGATCTGTAAAGCTTTTTTGGATTTTACAAAATTACCTTTAAAATACAGTCTCCTGAAAAAGGGTGGTTTCTAATAAAAGCACCGTATATAACTCAAACTTTCCCACGAGTGTCTAATAACATGATTAGGCAAGCAGATATTTGCATATTACTCATTGTCACCTGATGCCAGATGGATGGAAATACTGCAAACTACGATCACTCTTCTTAGCAGAATCAAAATCCTTCCCAAAATTGTATCTACAATGCAATACGACAATACAACCAAGTTCAACAATCATTTCAAGGTTCAATACTAACTATAACCAAGTTGTAAAGTCAATGCTTAAGTCAAACGATCTTATCAGTTGTGATGTGATCGATACTACAAAAACAATCCTAAAAACAGACTGTGATGGACTGTGTTGTGGAACCATAACAGCTTTAGGGTATAACTGATCACAACAAAAACAACATTAAGACATGTGAATACTTAGATTTAAATCATAAGAATACTTTATTGTTAGCCTGAGGTGTTGCTACAGAATGTAACACACAGCTATAACTTACCTTCTGCTTACACTAGCAAGTGTCTACGCGAGATACAACCATTCATTTTCTACACAGGTGTGCCACACAGCACAACAAGTGACATTTGAATTGAGATTCTCTCGAGTCTAAGCAAATTACAAACATCACAGCACAGAGACAAATCCAAACAATTGGCTCAGATGATTCCACAGACCAATCCTATGGCACATGTGGTCCAACACTGCTTCAGTTACATTACATTTATGGCATTTGGCAGACACCCTTTTCCAGAGCGACTTACATTTATCTCATTTATACAACATTTGGCAATTGAGGGTTAAGGGCCTTGCCCAAGGGCCCAACAGTGGTAGCTTGGCAGTGCTGGGGCTTGACCTCCTGACCTTCTGATCAGTAACCCAGAGCCTTCAACCACTGAGCCTCCACCGCCCCACTCACTTTAGTCCCAACCTGCAATTCACATTTACTCTTGCTAATGAGGGAACAATGATTCTGCTTCATAGGCAACAACGTGTTTATTGTTGACTTCAGTCCTGGAATACTGCCACTTTGTAGCTTGTAATAGCTGCAGTCAAATAAAGCCAATAAAACTTGCTGCAGTTTGTGAGTTTAATGGCAGATGGCATGTAAATGGTTCTGATGCATACCATCAGCTCAGAGAAACTTCCTCTCCAAGTTTAAGAATTAATTGATAGATGTTTTTAAAAAAATAAATAAATAAATAAATAAATAAATACAAAAATTAATGGAGAGTCACTCAGTGAGCAGGAAAAAAACAAAACAAAACAAAAAAAAGGCAGCAAATTTGAGGTCCGATGCTTTATCATCCACGGGTGAACCGGTAGTGGAGCTCTGAAAAGAACTGTGATAACGTACCAAACAACAATCATACTACTGAATTCTGACCGGGACAAGCTCTCGTTTTCCAAATAACAAACCCACAAAACAGCAGATCTTTCTTGGCGGTAAGCAGGCATGACTAAACAAGCATTATAAAATCAGGAAATGTTACAACATACACCCGAAATCAAGATGCCAAAAAAGCTGCAGAGTCTCACACTTCCCATGTATGTGGACATTTTCTGAGGTTTGAAAATGTCATCACTGACGGACACCATGAATGCAAACTGGCCACTTCATAGCACTGAGGGACAGAAAGAGTTCCCCAGAGACGGCTGGAGTCACAACAGTAGTTTCTTAACAAGGGGTCAAAGTGGCTTGGTCTCAAATTAACAGACATGCACACAGATGGTTTTCATAAAGCCTGACTTCCAAGACTATAAACGTAACATTTCAGGAGTTATTGAAATGCATTTGAAATATTAAGAGGCTTTGCCTTTCAATTTCACAGAAATATAATATCTTTACATTTACAGCATGGTTATACACAGTATTTGAGGTAGTTCACAAAAAAAGAAGAAGAAAGAAGCCACAGTAGCAAAATGCAAAACAGCACACAAACACACTGTTCTGTTACATAAAACTACTTCCTGATCTACACTAATAGACCAGATTTGATGGTCTGAGCGAGCCATGACTCAGCAAAGAGAACAGATTTCAAGACAGCGTGGGGTCGAGGAAATCGCCTTCTGTTGGGTTATTTGCTTGTCCCAAAACAACCCCATGTTTACAGGGTCCGAATAATCGACTACATAACCAGGCATCAACAGCCAGCTAGTTGATTAGCAAGTCCCCCCCCCCCATTTTCTCACGTGCCAATTCCCACCCATCAGCCAACTCTTCCCAATCAAACACCAGCTACCAAACAGTCTAAAAAAGCATGTTCAAGTCTAATACGCTTCCTCTGAGACACAAAAATCATCATCTCAAACTGCTGCTCATGCTGTGACACAGGGCGGACTAAGACACATGGAGGAAAGAGCTAGCTCGATCCTCTTCCGCTCACAGTAGCCTGTGATTGGCTAGTGTCACAGTGATGAGAGAGAGAGAGAGAGAGAGAGAGAGAGAGAGAGAGAGCCATCCCTCCCACCTAGCAAGAACAGCCAATTTCCTGGTCACTCTCAGGATTTAAACTCATAATCTCTTGACAGAACGGCCAACACTTTACTGTTGAGCCACCTGGGAGCCCGGATTAGTGAGTTATTTTAAATCTAGATTTGTTTTTGTTTCTAATTATTCAGATAATGCATCATCAGTATTGGAATCACAATAGCAGTTCAGTACAGTTCAGTTTTGTTTTACTCATAGCTACTTTAATGAGACCTTCCAGGAAGGCAAGTGGTAGAAATTAACACAAAATCAAGCAAATTCCAGAATATGCAATTTTTCTAAAGTACTGCAGATATTCGATCTGCATTAGATTAGATGAGTCACGTGACATCATCACAACGTGCATTCAGCCAAAGCCCTCTTTGATTCATGTGCATCGAACATAAGTACAGCTAAAAGGTCTCATTTTCCAACAAACCTCGCTGTGAAAGACCGTGTAAAACTATATTGTGCAACTACGATTTCACCAATCCAAGTAGTTTTCCACAAAAAAAAAAAAAAAAAAAAAAGGCACAAACAAAATAAAATCCAAGAAAGTTCACAGAAAATACAAACCACTTAAAACTTACTCCACCTGTGGTCATTTAATTCCTGTCCGGAAAAGTTTTATCACTGACGAGATGTGTCAAAAATGTATTAAAGACTTCTCCCTAATGAACAAATCCAATCCAAATAAGGTTCGATTCATTTTCAGGTCAACTACACTGAACATAATGGTATACCCAAATATTCAGATGTTTACAAGCAGTTGTGAGGGGCAGTGTGTGATTTGTTCCATGTTTTCAGTTGGATGTAGCTACTTAGCCATCATGAAATATAATGACTGAGTGCTGTGTGGATACAGTTGTGACGAGATTTTCCTTTAGTTTGTCACCCGTGTGCGTCTATATATAGTTAGATCAGATATTTCAGTTTGGGAAAATACACAGGTACTCCAGCACCAAAAGTTGGTATCAGCGATTTATTTTTTTATTTGATGACTCGTCCGTTGTGTGTCAGATATACAAGGACTGTGTGCCGAGTCAACACATTCAAAGCCATGTGTCAGACTGTCGGGTGGATACGGTCCTAAGTCAGCCTAATGATACAGGGCTTTACAGAGCTTCCTCTCGACTAGTCATCCAGACAACACACAGGCCAGGCGGTCTTATAAATACGTGCTTTTGCACATAGCTAACGTTTACACATCAGAAAGATGTTCATCTGGACACACTGCAGGAGCAGACAGCTCTGATCCCTACAGCTCACCCAGCAACTGCTGCTGTTACCAGGGAACTAAATCCAAAGTAGCACACACCCTCATGTGACACGAGCAAAGCTTACGACTGTGTCTACACCAGAGTTTTCTGTGGAAATCACACCATGCGGCTAGATGCTGATTACACAACGTGACTTTGAAGTGTGAATTTTGCACAAAAAAATTAAATTACAATTTAATCGTGCACTCGCTCCAAATGTTATTAATCTGCCAAGATGGCACCTGTGGGGGGTTAAATTATTTAATGACATGGTTTGTGGAAAATGTGAGATGCTACTTTGAGGCAAGTTTATAAAAAAAAAAAATTATATATATATATATATATATATATATATATATATATATATATATATATATATATATATATATATATATATATATATATATATATAGTTTTTTTTTAATATATTTATTTATTTTATTTTTTTTAAAGTAAAAACTCAGTGGTTATATTTCCCAGTCAGCAAAAAGCTCCAGAAACATGAGCTCTGTGTCTTCAGGCCACTGTTGAACCCAGAAAAAAAAAATTTCAGTGAAATTAAATTAATATATTTAATGCTTTAAAAGGACGCTTGTTGGACATGTCAGTACCTGCTACGATGTTATGGCCATGACTGCTTCTTATATCGTGTCATACATGTGCATATCCTTTCAAAAAAAACTAACAGCAAAGTAGCTTTAAATTAGTTTACTTTTGAACTTTGGTATATTTTGGCCCCATTTTGAACGCTGGACATTTTCACAAGGTATCCCGTTTAATTTCAGAAAGCTGTGGATCGTTTGTCTGTCTGCAGCCAGTGAAACTGAAAGATCATGTCTGATGTATTAGTTTTGACATTTTCATGCAGTATGATAGAGTAAAAGTTCATTAACCAGCATCGACACACAGAATTTAAAATGTTATAAACTATATTATCATATTGCTACACATCTAATAACAGAATAAATTACATTCATTACTATTATATTTGAAAGTGGGCTGTTCCACAAAAAAAAAAAAAAAAGAAAGAAATATAGGAACCTGGAGCAAGGACAAAAGACACAGATGGGTTGTGTTTATCTCTTATCCCTCCTTCCTGAATATGATAAATAGTGAGAGCTTGTTTGGAATATCTATAACCACAAGCAAGGTCATAACTGACAAATTTCTGATTTACTCTTCGTTTTCTATTTCATCTTACCCAGTCTTATGTCATTAAAGGGCAGTGAAGAAGACAAGGCAGTGATCAGAGACATACAAAATATTGTTAACTTAAAATTGTTTTTAAAAAGCATAACTGTATTGTGGGAAAGCATTATTCAGTACAAACTGATCTCTATAAGCTAGTCATTTAAAAAATTTGCAATCTTTTATATTCAAATAGTAAAACTGAATTTTATTCCTTAGTCTTGCTATAGGCAGTCCCTCCTGGATTTTACAGCCACAGAAATGAACACAAAATCAAGCAAACGCCATAAACTTCAGGGGAGCTTGCAATTTTACAAAATTACCGCAGATTATCGTCAAGACGCGTCATGTGATGTCATCACAACGCGCATTCAGCCAAAGCCCTTTTCGATTTGCATGCTTCGAACATGAGTACAGCTAAAAGGTCTCTTTTGCCAACAAACACCACTGCAAAAGACATGGCAAAACAATTTAGCGCAATTGCAATTTCACCAATTCAAGTAGTATCCACAAAATAAATAAATAAATAAAAAATTACAGTCATAAATTTCGCACACACACACACACACACACACACACACACACACACACACACACACACAAAAGCGCAACAAAATCAAGTGAAATCCTGTGCAGACAGTATAGGTCTGATTGGTGTCTCTGAGAAAACCAGATTGAGTATTGTGGTTCTGGTGTGTCACGGTCATTAGTCACTCAGGATCCTGGCCAGTTCATTCATGTTCAAAACCATTACAGTACATCGTAATGCACCAACCTTAACGCTCTTTCACACGAAGTCTATGGCCCAGACTTTGTGTTGCAACATAATCTCTTTATGAGCATTTAAGCATGTGGCTTATTCATTTGTCTTTCAGCCTATATTTAACTAGGCGAGTCTGGACACTACTCTGGTTGTGTGTTCTTGTCCATCCCAACAGTAAATACCGAGAAAAGCAAAAACTGGCCAAGCAGCGCTGAGCACATAGGCTTTGCACAGCTCTTATTTATACACCCATCTATTTATATAAGCTCTAATGATTCGGAGAACATGATTAAGAACTTAATTCTGCAGGCTGACGAGATATTTTCTAAGCAAACCCTTGCTTATGAAACCAAATGCAAAGTAGAGGCAAACGACCTCTACTGATGCCAATGAGCAGACAAAAATAAACGGCTGATGTAAGTCGTGTTAATAAGATCAAATCAAATCACTAGTCCAGGACTGCACCATCACTGTACAGCGGAGCGCGAGTGTGTGACGTCTGCCAGTCAGCATGTTGAAGCCGGCTCAGTGGGCAGCAGGAAGGTCTCAGTATGTCTCACAGTACTCATCACAGCGTCATCTCATGTCACTATTCGCTAAACTGCTGCCATGCACACTCGGAGGCTTTAATACCCCGAATGATCCACCTCCAGAACCAACAAATAAGAAAGAATGGGGGCTTCTTCCTGATTCAAGACTAAGAACAGGGTTAACTTTTCTCAGTCCATTACCATGGCACTGGTTGCGTTTACATACAACCCAATAATCTGTAAAATAATCCACCTGATTATTAATAGCGCAACTGGGGGAAAAAAAAGATCTTCAATCAGAATAGAGCAAACCAATTGATGCCAATCTGAATGAAATTTTCATTCGATTGAAGGAGGTTGGTAATATTTTTGATAATCCATTAAACAGAAGAATAATACACGGTGTCCCAAAAGGCTCTGTGTGTATAGGAAATGAAGACTGTTTAGCAAAATGTCTTCCAACCTTTTTCATACTTTGTTTACATTATTTTATTTTCAGATAGTCTTTAAGAATGCCTTTGACAAAAGAAGAAATGTACTGAAATCATAATCATGGCTTAAACGGGAAGCTGTAGAACAGTTGCGATGGACTTTAACGGGAAACATCACACAACACCTGACAAGTCTCTGAGGTCCAAGTACAAATCAAGTCTCAAGTCTCTGAGGTGGAGTCCAAGTCAAGTCTCAAGTCAAGTCTCTGAGGTGGAGTCCAAGTCAAGTCTCTGAGGTGGAGTCCAAGTCAAGTCTCTGAGGTGGAGTCCAAGTCAAGTCTCTGAGGTGGAGTCCAAGTCAAGTCTCTGAGGTGGAGTCCAAGTCAAGTCTCTGAGGTGGAGTCCAAGTCAAGTCTCTGAGGTGGAGTCCAAGTCAAGTCTCTGAGGTGGAGTCCAAGTCAAGTCTCTGAGGTGGAGTCCAAGTCAAGTCTCTGAGGTGGAGTCCAAGTCAAGTCTCTGAGGTGGAGTCCAAATCAAGTCTCTGAGGTGGAGTCCAAGTCAAGTCTCTGAGGTGGAGTCCAAGTCAAGTCTCAAGTCAAGTCAAGTCTCTGTTAAAGCAATAATTCTTTAAGGTAGTTATTACAATTATCAGTGTATGGGGCTAAATCAATCATGAAACATTAAAACTGATTACTTCTACAGAATTTCTTGTTCATTATACACAATCAAAAAACTAATACTTTCAAACGATTAATAACTGTCACTCGGAACTCGATTTTTAAGTCATTTTTATTGGAAATTCAGTTTGAAGCAATCTTACAGCATGACTAGCTTGATGACTCTCCCTTCAAAGTGCCCTTCGGAGGGAGATTTACACCATTTGGAACGCAGAGACTCTTACCACGAGAAAAAAAAAACGTGCCGTGTATAGTCGAAGCCAAAGTTGGGAGAGACGACACCGTATGTGTTTATAAAGAAATGAGGATGATTTGTAAATAAAAAGTTACATTTTGCTAAAAAGTGTACGGAGACTTTCAAGTCACTGTGTAGCCATGTAAACAAGCGTCTGATTACTTTCACTTTATAAATCTATGGCTCTATTCTGCACACGTGTCTTTGGATCCCAAGGTGCTCCTGGTGCAATAAAACATGTTTAAGTATACATGTGACATTACTTGGCCTGGATTACACGTACCGTGTGCATTAATGAGGACTGTCTACAGAGTGTCCAGTTCAGAATACATATAAACAGTCTGTCAGGAATCTGCAATCTGACTGGATTAGCTCAGATTGCTGAAGATCTTTGCAGGTATACATAACCGCTGATAAACTGCAGTTGAAGCTGTCAACTGAGGGACACAAGCTTGGGCAGAGTTCAGATTTCTGCCGTGATAATCATTAACTGATGAGCGCACCATTCAACTTCTACTAAAGCAGTATTTCTAGCAGAGCGAAGCAGATCAGAGTCTCTTCATTTCAGTCCATTAATACACCATATTAGCCCGTTTTGGATTAGACCATGCGTCTGGGTTTTAAATAAACACTTTTGTGTGTGGGTCTAACAGACTTGTGAGACAAGTTGTGTTATTTTTCTTCTCCTGTTGAAACACTACACTTCTGCCGGAGTGTCTCTTATCTCCTGAAAGCTTGCTCCGGAAAGTTCTAGGCCATATACTGTACACCGCCATTGCTTTTGGATAGCAGCTTTCCTGCGAAAATATTGACTAGTAAACATAGCAAGGGTTGTTGCAATGACGTTTCCAAACAGATGAAGACTGGTAACACGAGACAACAGGAATTCAGTGACAGACTTCACATAAAGCTATTAGCATTAGGACTTAATGAATTCAGTAATTAATTAACACAAAAACTCGCCACATTGCTGCTGTCTGTAAACAGTATTGTGTTCAACGGCACCTACATCTCTTAAGACTTTTGTAGCAAACTTGTAATCATATCTGGAGCATGCATGTACTTTAATCCACCATCAATTGGATTTCAAAAGCTCTCACAAAATCAGGACAGAAACTGCAGGTGAGAGAAAAGCTAGCTAGGGGGAAAAAAACCCTGACACTTTTCTGTTTTTCAAAAATAAACTCTCTAGTAGCTGGTACGAGTTATGCTAGCAGACACTAGTAAGATCATTAAATACTTCTCAAATCCGGTTATTTTCTTCAAGTGTTGTCATTTATGTTCCATTTAAGTTGCACCAAGCAGTAAAGTTATGCAGAAAAAGATTTGTACTGCGCCAGGTGAGGTAAGCTAGTTCAGTTAGCTAGCATTGGAAGAGCACAGAGGTCTGAATGAAGATGGTTTGGTTTGTCACTGCAAACTTTCCTTCACGTCAAAAAGCAATCTATCTAGACGAGCAGCTACATATACACAGTTATTCAGCTACATTAGCTAACTGAGTAGTTTCACCGTCTTCAGGCCATCAGCAGGACCTTAGTGCTGAACAGATCCAGCTAGCTCACTTAGCTAATATACTGGATTTTACTAAAGCCTAGTTATGGAGTCCAGGTTGCTGCTTGCTAGCTGATGTTTACTGACATCCGCAAGTGTACTCTTCGTGTGAATCAGAAAATTAGCGGTCTCTGGCAGCTGTAACTCGCGAAAGAAACGAAACGCCCCAGCTAGCTTAATGCACCCAGTTCTATTACACGGATAAGTTAGCTTCCCAAATAATGGCCACACACTCGCGTGTGTTTTAGCCAAACCAAGTACTCTACACGGATAAGAGCTACCGAGCGGCCAGGACTCAGCGTGTCCGCGGTCAACAAGTCGACCTGTGTGTGTGATTAGCTAACACTTCCGCTGGCTAAACAGCTCGCTAGTTGGCTAATCACATCATCATCATCATCATCATCATCATCATTCTTTCCATACAGGCGGCGAGTTTGGCCAGTCCGGACCAAGTCCACTTACCTGTTCAACAAAATTAGCAGAGTTCGGCCTATCCGTAATCACGATCAGGAGGGGGCGAAATCACACCAGATATATGAGTTCCAAATATATACGCGTCGGTTTATAAAATTTAACGTCCGTCAGTGGAAAGTAATCCTACACCGACGTTTCACCTGCTTGTCTCGGTACACTGCCGCTGGTAGCCCGGTTCAACCAAACCTCGCCCTTCCTTAGCAACGCCCCGCCCTCATCTACATACCGGACACTGCATAACACCACGCCCTATTACCTAGTCCCGCCCATAAGATGTAGCCTGAAAAGAGTCAGCCCCGCCTCCATCCACATACCCGCCACAGTCAGCCCCGCCTGCATCCGCATACCCGCCAAAGTCAGCGACGCTTTCATCTAAATACCGGCCCACATTTTAACGCCCCGCCCCTTAATCGGCATCCCGGCTCATAGTAAATAGTAACTCATCCTGGCCTGAGATTTAAAAAAAAAAAAAAAAAAACAAAAAAAACGGTGATCGGTGAAAATATGTTGCAATTTTTATTTGGGTTTACTAAAGAGAACTGGAACATCACTAATTTATTTGTAAATAAATTACTTTTACTAGCAAACTATTATATACGTAGGTATGAGGAGCTAAATACTAAACCCCTTTCTGCTCCAAATTTGGTGTTTTTATGTAAAACCTTGCATTTTTATTAAATTATGTGCTTTATTTGTCCATCCATCCATCCATCTTCTATACCGCTTAATCCTTTTCAGGGTCACGGGGAACCTGGAGCCTATCCCAGGGAGTATCGGGCACAAGGCGGGGTACACCCTGGACAGGGTGCCAATCCATCGCAGGGCAAGATCACATACCCTTCACACACCCATTCATACACTACGGACACTTTGGACATGCCAATCAGCCTACCATGCATGTCTTTGGACTGGGGGAGAACCCCCGCCGCACGGGAGAACATGCAAACTCCACACACACAGGACCACGGTGGGAATTGAACCCCCAACCCTGGAGGTGTGAGTCAAACGTGCAAATTTATTTCTTTTTGTATGTTAGTTTGTATTTGTATCCTTTTACTGGTGATGATTTGTTTATTATTTAACTATTTATTTATTTTACAATGTTGTCTGTATGTATATGACATCCACATTTTGTTGATCTGGGATGTGGAACTTGGACTCATTAAACATGTTATCCAGTCATGTTATCTCAGACTGGAGCTTTGTGGTTTCAGCACAGGCTTCTGAAATCCGACTATCATACACTGGTATTCTTTCCCTATTACAAAACAAAATCAGTCAAAATCTCTAAAGCACTTGAAAATGTTGAGAATGCATTACATTTAAGCAGATTGTTCCACTCAACGGTGGAACAGGGGTGGACACATTACACATGGCCTCTGAAACACTTTAAAAGTAAACTGGCCATAGAAAATAATCAGCTGTTCTTTATAACTTAGGGTGTTTTCACATATAGTTCATTTTAAAGAAACATACTCAGTCCTGTTAAAGTGGACCTAATAGGGAACTAACTAGTCCTCTTTCTGGAAATGATAACATTGATCAGATCTCAGTTGTTCATGCCACAACTCCTTTACCACAATTTAATAACGAATATGTGTAACACTGAATAGTGTCATTCAAAATGGTTGCTTTACATGATGCTATATTTTGTCAGAAATGCTCAGATTTGATTGAATACCAGAGCAGACAAAACAGATTTGAAGTGAAATACCAGAAGCATTTTTGATGCTGAACCTTCAAAATTAACTCATGCTTCATGCTCTAGAGCTACTGATTGTTTAGCTCATGAGTGGTTGGCGGTAGACAAAATACTTGCATACACTACATATATTACAAACATACTGTATACTAAGAGTATTATACAGTAACTATTGTTTCTGTTACTGACGCAATACTATTATTACTGCTGGCTAACAACTTTGGAGTACAGTATAGTCGCTAGTGCTACAGTGACCCCACCAAAAGCCATACGAGTTGTTTTTCTGTTAGGTGAAGGAAAACTCGCACAACGTATCGACAGCAACTCTCAAGTTCTTTATCTATAAATCAAAATGTGAAGTGGAATGAGACCACTATGTTTCACAATGCACAAATCAAGTGGACCACAAAATGAACCGTAAACAAACCGTACTCAGACCACCTCTGAAGGTCTGAGTTCATTTGCTGTGTTCCACATATGCACAAAAAATGTGTGTGGAGTTTGCATGTTCTCCCCGTGCTGTGGGGGTTTCCTCCCCCAGTCCAAAGACATGCATGGTAGGCTGACTGGCATGTTCAAAGTGTCTGTAGTGTATGAATAGGTGTGTGAATGTGTATGTGTATGTGCCCTGCGATGGATTGGCACCCTGTCCAGGGAGTACCGCGCCTTGTGCCTGATGCTTCCTGGGATAGGCTTTCCCCATGACCCTGAAAAGAATTAAGCAGTATAGAAGATGGATATAGTACTTCTAGGTAGTCACTGAAGTCCAGCTGCAGTCAGCTGTTCTAGTCCTACTGATGTTTATCTCTCACTCCATCTTTCTCCATCTTTTAGCTTTCTCACTATCTCCCTGTTAGCTTATTTCTGTCAAGGGTCCAGTGTTGGACAAGCTGTGATCAATCAGACTGCATCAAGTTTTATGGTGCCCACTGGAAAACACCTGCATATTGCTTTGGAGAGAGACAGTAGCATTCCAAATTTAGCATCATGTCTTGTATTTGAGAGCCAGACACACACCCAAACAGCCTGAGGTCTATTTGATCCATAGGTCACAACGACCTCTGA
Organism: Ictalurus punctatus; assembly: GCF_001660625.3. Classification (NCBI taxonomy): domain Eukaryota; kingdom Metazoa; phylum Chordata; class Actinopteri; order Siluriformes; family Ictaluridae; genus Ictalurus; species Ictalurus punctatus. The sequence continues at coordinate 16,898,081 of NC_030424.2, read as the reverse complement.
GGTGACCTTTAAATGCCAATGTGTCAACAGCCAGCTGTGACAAAGTGCCAGGATCATGGGACAAGTTTGTATTTATTTATTTATTTAAATAACTGTGGAAGATGTTTATTGGACATATTGCACAATTATGTGAGAAGAGATGGACTATGGGGGTTATGAAGATTAGAATAAGTGGGAAAATTCAAGGTATACCAGAGTTAAGCAGACATACCATCAGTTTGCCACATGTGGAAAATATAATGCAATGTAAATAGCGGAGCACTTTAAGACACCACTGAGGTTTACAAACCTATCCATTTCTTGACTGTGTGAATGCAGTTTCGACACACCATGCTGAATTGTTTCTCATGAAGTTTTAAATGAAATCTGAATCTGTTGATGTGACTTTGATGTTGGAGCTCAGACCCAATTAAATCAATCTTCTATTTCTGGTGATAGCTTTCCACCCAGTGGCCAAATATCAAACTGCACTAAGCAAATCCGGCAAAATGCAAACTTAGAATCATTATAAAAGCTACAAATAACTTAATAATAAATAAAACAATGACTACTTGTTATATCTAGGGTAACATAGTTATTAAAATTGTAAAAAGTCCAGTTTTACCCGTCAGCTTTTCCTGAAGGAAACATATTATTAGAGCTATTATAATTATGATCACAAATCACTACTACTACCACTAATACTAATAATGATAATGTTTGTTGAGTCTTTACAGTATGAATACAGATGAATTCTCTGGGCTATAGACTTTATTTTTCAACTTACAAGAATGCTCATTTTGTTCATGATTGCAAAAAAAAAAAGTTTAAATATTTACAAAAATGTCAAACAAATGTAAACAAAAACAGGGTCTTTGGATATGACATCACAAATGTCTTTTTGCGGTGCTTCACAGTACCATGCACAATTGAAACTCATTATAAGGATTTGCAAGTTACCTAACATTAAACTAAATGAAGTTGTTAGCCCAGATTTATACATATCTTTACTTTACTTTCAAATTCTGCTACATTCACATGTCCAATCTCAAACAAAGTATCAGCTCTGCAGAGGTTACTTTTTCAGAGATCAGGTATCCAAACTCGGTATCCAGTGTAAACAATGTTTACACTGACCATGGCTCAAAGATCACAATGCATCAGGGCTGCACCTGCTGGACCAGGCAAGCTCGGTGAAGCTTGTTTTTCAAAACTGCTGTAAGCACAGATCTCATATTAAAACTTGTCTGGTACCTAGGAAAAAAAAGATCCAAAGATGACTTTTTAAAGTATGTACATTTGATGCATTGTATTTTATCCATTTATCTAAGGCTTCATTGATCAGAATGGATAAATATTTAATAATGCTGATTCAAGAGAAACACTGACCTTAATAATAAGCTTTAGCAAATGATCTACATGAGGGAATGATATTATACTGGTAGGGGCTCAGTGGCTGTTCTCAAAGGCAGTAAAAGGTATAAACATACATAACTAGTCTTTCTCTTTGAGTCCATAAGCAATCAACAGGGGGAAAAAAAAACTAAATGTTACAACCTTCTCATGTAAGCCATGGATAATCCCATTATGTTGTAAACCTTGACCAGGTCCAAATATGACTGAATAGAAGTAGCTTTCAAAGATAAAACTCTCTATATTTGACTTTGTTTTTAACACTGGCCTGTCATTTACGATCAGAGGTATAAGGACAGAAGAGGATGTAAAGGTTGCTAAAGTGGTTTTTGGACATGGCCCTGGTTTACTTGTCTCAAAGCAGCACAGTCAAATTAAAACAGCGTGCAGACGTTCCTCTTGGCCCTTAAGCAAGCAAGATTCTGCGACCCTTCTAAACTCCTTCCCTCTCGCGCTCCTTCACCCCGCTGTCTCGAAGTCAGGTGACCAGCTGAGGCTCCCAGGATTGGCTGGCCATCTGGGGGCGGCACTGTGCGATAACTGGCGGGCCTGCTGGGGGCTGGCTGTCCAAACACAATCCGCTGACCAAGTGCTGCAGTGCCGGACCTCTCGGCTTCCATCTCTGTTAGACAGAAATATATAATAAATCTCCCCAGTTGTAACTCAAATTGGTTAGACAGTCATGAAATAATACAGAGATTAATGTCAATGCACAAAGCTGGAAAATGTTGCAGTCTACATAATAGAAAATGACATCATACATTCAATGCAATTTACAATTTTATAACCATCCTGTTACTGCAATAAAATCTGAGAGTATGAGTGAGTGTTTAATGTGTTGTTTCACCCAAGTAGAACCTATAAATGCTGTAATATCCTGCGCATACAAGAGTGTGTGAGCCTGTGTGTGTGTTTCTTGGCAGCTGTGTGAAGCAGCAGGTTTTGGTTAAGCCGAGTAATGAACTCTGTAGAGACACACACACACACACAAAAAAAAAAAAGAGTTCTGCAATCTGCTGATTGCGCTGAGGATTCTGTGAAAAATGATTGCCTAAAATGGTAAGAACACTTTTAATTACTAATGACAGTGTCTTTCAATTCCTCTTGGATCTGCTGCTCAGTTACTCAGTTCATATTGACAGACCTTTGGTTCGGTTGGTTTTACTGTAAGCATGACTGAAGCAAGAAAAACACAGAACACTGTTTTCAATTCTATGTATACAAAGTAAGTGATGGTTAAAAAAATGAAATCAAAGCATGATATGCTTTGGCATTTAAAACTGTAAATTCTCTTAGGTGCAGTTATATAAGAAAACCTGACTGGCTGTTTTTCCACAGTTATTCTGCGGAGTCTGAAGACCCCCCCCCCCCTTTTCCTGAAACACTCATTCAGATGCATAACATTCACACGTATTTACTATCTCTAAGACTTTTGCACTGTATTGTAGATGTGTGGATATATACAAATAAAGAATGGTGAAGTGGATATTTTAATGAATTCATATTTGTATGGTGGTGCTACACATGAGATAGATAATCCATATTTATGGATAAACATATCCATTTAATAATTTACAAAGAAAGTAAAAAAATAAAATAAAAAAAGACACAAAACAGGGTGTGTTTTGTGCCTTTAATTCTTTGTTTTCAGGAACAAATTAGTAGAGGAACATCATTATTAGGATACAAATACATTGTTTGTACCATGTGGGGAAAAAATGTACTAGAACAGTGCATTTGTTTACGATAAACTTTCTATAGGTGTCCTCTAAAAACCATCACAAGCAAAGCAAATTAATTATGTCTGTTTTTTGTAATTTTTTTGTCTTTTTTCAGACACCCTCTCTCAACAACAACAACAACAATATCTCTCCCTTTCAAAAACAAAGCATAATTCCTGCTTTAATAAAGCAAGTTTTAAATAAGGCTCAAGTCTTAGCAGTTTGCACTTGCCACATTTTGACTCTGTGAAAGTCCTAGTGAAAAGTAATCACTCATAGATCCATAGTAGAAGTCAGGTCAGAGAGAGAGAGAGAGAGAGAGAGAGAGAGAGAGAGAGAGAGAGAGAGAGAAAGAGAGAGAGAGAGAGAACACGAGAGAGAGAGAGAAAGAGAGAGCGAGAGAGAAAGAGAGCGAGAGAGAGAGAGAGATCAGACAATGAGCTGAGGAGTGATGAATGAGGTTTCATTAGTTTAGTTGAGAATTATAAAAATCACTGCCGTGTGTGATCGTGTCCTGTCACAAAATGCAGTGAAAACTCTCACACGACGTTAATAATGTGATTAAGGTGTGTACATGTCTGTAATACACGTCGATAATGCGACTAAAACAGGAATACTCCACGTCTTAATTCTATTAGTGCTTACTTCAAGCATGACCTTAATCAGATTAAGGTAATTAAAAATTGCTGTTTACATGGTAGTTTCTTAAAGTATCTTCTTAATCGGGTTAATTGTGCATTTATTGTTGTCCATGTAAATGCACCGAGTGATAGCCTCTGAGCACAAGATCACAAATTAAAAGCCATAGATAGGAACACAAATTCTCACACATGGTCTATGATTAGCTCCAAATGTAATGACATAAATCATGCTTGGATCAGCTGCAGGTCCAGTTGGGTTGGAAAGAGAACATAACCCTCTATGATTGTCAAAAGTTGCAAGAGAAATGCTGGAATTAATCGTTACTGATTTGCAACATGAGACACTAAGTTAACATGACATCAATATTTAGATATTTAGCTTTACATCCTTTTTTACATGCTTTCAACTGAATAGAAAGAATGCTTAGGGTACAAAACTGTGCAGTTCATTATGCTTTAAATATTTACACCAAACACTGAGGAACTGGGAGTGAAAATGTCCCCAGACAGGAAATGCAATGACAATACAAACTATTATTTCTTTCAAGGATGTCCAGTTGCTTAGCAACACGGACCACCTGTGAAAAAAGTTCTACTTTTTTGCTAAAGCTTCTATTACTGATGTGTTCACGCCAACACTAACTAAGTGATAGAAACATAAACTACACTGATGTATCTGCGATATGTTCTTATATAATAGTGGAACAGCTGGCCACAAATGAATAATCATTAAAAAAAAACAGTCAAACTGACACTCTTAAAAAATTCTCAACCCAAGAGCGCTATCCAAAAACTAATAACTAAAATATATTTTGCATTTTTATTCACAGCTGCACAATTAGTAATACATGTGCATGCATTTTTGACTGCATTAGGGTACTTTTTCCATCACTTATCATGACAGAGCCCCTGATGTGCTTACCTGTCTGGACTCTTTAGGGCTGCAGGGCTCCAGTCTGACCTTTGACCCCGAGGAGAATGCTGTGATAGTCAAGCACAGGTCATGTTGGCGGATCTGAGGCTCAACCAGCATCCATTTCTGAACAAAAACAAGAAAGAGAAGATGTGAAAAAACGGTGTCTTTTCACATACTTATAACTGGTGCCACAAAGTTGGAAGCAGACAATTGTCTAAAATGTCTATGTATGCTGTAGCATTACATTTTCCCTTCACTGGACCTAAGAAGCCCAAACATGTTCCAGCATGACAATGCCCACGTGCACAAGCATGGTCCATGAAGACATTGTCAAAGTGGGAGTGGCCTGACCTCATTAATGCTCTTATGGATTAAAAGGCAAATCCCCACAGCCATTCTCCAAAATCTAAAGGAAAGCCTTCTCAGAAGAGTGGAGGTTATTGTAACAACGAAGAAGGGACTAAACCTATAATGGGATGCTGAAAAAGCCCATAAGGGTGTGATTGTCAGGTGTCCACAAACTTTTGGCTACATAGTGTAGCTCAGTCAAGAGGACTTTATTTGAAAAGTTTCACTTGGTAACAATTAGAAACATTATTCTGAGATAATAAGGGCAGCAAGAAGTGGTGTATATAGTTGAGGTAAAAATGAGGCAGGCCTTTATGACCTGGCAATTAAAAAACAATTATGAATATTCACAAATATACATGGCATGCTTATATTTCTGTTGTCACAAAAAGGTGTTTATAGAACAAAAATTCATATTAATTGAGATGTCATATACATGTTGGTAAAACTTGTTTTTGTAAACTTTTTATACAGGCTCATTGTACCTTGGATTGTTACATTGTTGCAGGATAAACCCACATTTCATTTTCAACTTCCATTTTTATTATAGAAGAGAATTGTAAAATAGAAATGATCAATTATAACACAGATCCATGCCTGTATTTTCCCCCATAGAAACAAGGGGGGATGCAAACATTTGCACTGATCTGTACGTAAATGTGACAAATACATGACACACATATATATCTATGTATAAACATATGTAGATTGTCTTGCTAACCTATGTAAATTAAAATATAAATATATGTTCTATAAAAGCAAAAGCTGCAAAAGTTTTCCGTGCACACACACACACGCACACATACATACACACACACACACACACTCACACACACACACACACACACACATACACACACACACATACACACACACACATACACACACACACACACACACACACACACATACACACACATACACACACATACACACACACACACATACACACACACACACGCACACATACACACTCACACCCATACACACTCACCTGTGAGGCAGGTATACTTGAGCCACTCTTGCACTCAGCCAGACCCAGACTGTCTCTGTTGTAGCTCTCTAAGCAGAATCCACCCTGTTTCAGCAGACTATATACACCCTTCTGCTCTGGAATCCTGACAAACACAATATGATATAACCTTAAGAGAACTGCACCTTTTCTCACATTTATCTACTAAGCTACTAAATACAACTGGAATATCAGCCTTTAATGGGCTTTACAGGTATTTGAGACTGACTTGAGCTCAGGATACACATTCTCCAGATACCAACGGAAAGAGTTACAGTTCAGCTTCCTTCTCAGATCCAGTCGGTCAGCAATACTACAAAGAAATGTGGAAAATGGCAAGAGATAAATCGGATTATTTCATTTCAAACTATAACAATGCATTCACACTAAACAGCCGTGACTAACTGTGTTTTTTGTTTGAAAAACAAAAAATAAAGATGCCTGACCTCCCAAAAGCCTTTCCCTGAGCAGAAGGTCTTGCAGCATAATAATACTGCTTATAGTCATCCATCCACACTTCTGCAGCTCGCCTTGTATTCCTAAAACACACAAACATATGCAAGCATTTAACACTTAAAGCAAGTTCCCTGTATCTAGTGTCACTGTAAATAGGATTAAGAGATAGTACTCACTTGATATAAGTGAGAGCATTGCCTTCTGGAAAATCATAAGGATGGCGTTTCCTGAAAACGTGGCCCACGCGACTGCAGGGTAAAATTTCCAGACTGCCTCCACACATCCATACCCGGAATGACAGCTCTATATAAGAGCCAAAGAGAGAGAGGAAAGGTGATGAAATGAGCTGAGGAATCAGGGATTTAGAGGTAAAAAGGTGGGTAAATCCTACAAGTACTGTGGTGTGACTATGAAAAGATGGACAAGAAGATACATAAACCAAAGTACATACAGTATTTCCACCCTCTTAACAACATCTACAGTATAATAACAATACGCCATAAGTAGTGTTCATATATGGCAGTGAGACAAAGCTCCCAGCAGTCATTCTTTTGTTTTTGCTAGTAGAGAGAAGGTGATTTACAGTCATAGGGAGTAAAGCAACTTTTTGGCAATGCGCAGTGGTTGGGGTTGGGGCAACGTGATAAAGTTCAAGAGAGTATAATTCTAAGCTAAATCCAAACATGGAAATGTGGCAACTGTTACTGTACTACTGTTACAGTAAAAATAAAATGGAGGAATGCGGCTGTGTGGAGAACAAAAGAGAGAACAGAGAGTAGTCAGGATGGGCAGAAATTTTTTTTTTTTGAAAACTACTGATTAAAAACAGCATAAAAATGAACCACATATGGAGATTAGTTTAGTTGAACATGAAACGTGTTTTGCACTAGAGACTAAACTAGAGCTTATACTATTTCTGCTCTTAGTCAGTAGAAAATGCTTTCTGCAATAAAAACTGATTTAGATTTGATTTCTTTACCTTTCTACCTGATCAATTGTGATTTGATCAACCTACCAATACCGAAATCCCAAAACTATCACGTTTAATTTGTAGATGTGACTGACTATATTTTGTTACTTGGTTATTGATAATAAGCAGTTATACCTATTCTTGACGTGTTTCAAAAATTTGTGTGCGGTATAAGTGCTGGTTTACTAATGACCTGAACTATGTATGAATGTATGAATATATGAAAGTTAAAAATTTAACCCACATCCATGCATTTAAGGGATAAACTTTTATTTACTTTTTTTTTTAAAACACAGTATTTACCATGCTTAGTTAGAATAGCCAAGTGTTTGTATTAAGTACAAAATCATTTACACTATATCCAAAATACAAGTGGTCCAATAGTAACTTACAATACAAAAAAAATGAAAAGTGCTCATTTACATCCAGATACTGGAATAGTTTTATATATCCTAAACTCCGTACTCTGCATACTATTTAACTCTTCCTTCGAATTATTTGGTAATTACAGTGAAATGTATAGAGGAATGTAGTTAGAAGAAATGCAGTGAGGAGTTTAAATATACCAATGGGTCCTGGGAGTTTAAAGGGTTAAGATCAGTAGAGGTGATCGAAATAAGATTAGCTTTTGAGATTCAGCCAGCAGAGGTCTCCGCACACACACGCACGCACAGGCACGCACAGGCACGCACATGCATGCACACACGCGCATCTTTACTGTCTTTATCCCTTTCTGGCACTGAAAGGAACAGTTGCACATTTTGTGACTTCTGAAGCTCCTATAAATTTAACATTGGCTTGATGGTGGGATGATTAATTGAAAATTGAAATATCCCCTGAGAGATCATCAAGCCCCACAGAACAGACACACTTCTTCCAGATGTACCTCTATTCAAGAACAGATGCAGAGATGTATTAAACAATGGATATAAAAAGTCTACATACCCCTGTGAAAATGGCATGTGTTTGTGATGTAAAAAAAATGAAACCAAGATAAATCATGTCAGAACCTTTTCTACTTTTATTGTGAAATTGCAACCTATAAATTAAAGTGAAAAACAGTACATCCTTTTATAATTAGGGATGTGGTTGTGTTCAGAATGAACCAATCACATTCAATCTCATGTTCAAAAGTAATGATCATATAGATCAATTAAATTATTCTGATTAAACCCAAATTAAGACCAGCTGTTTCTGCAGGAGTTTCTTCTGATCTTCTTGGTTTCATCGGACTGCTGAAGCCATGGTCTGCAAATAGCTTACAAAGCCTGTACAGGGTCTCACTGCTGAAAGGAATTGATCAGGAGAGAGGTACAAAAAAAAATTCCAAAACATAAGATGTACCATGAAACACCATGAAGGCCGTCATCAGCAAGTGAGGAAAATGGAGCACCACAGTGACATTACCAAGAACAGGTTGACAAAAATTTATCAGGGAGACTGTCAAGAGACCTACAGCAACATTAAAGGAGCTGCAGGAATATCTGACAAGCACTGGCCACTCCCTGAATGTGACAACAATCTCTCATATTCTTCACATCTGGGCTGTGGGGTAGGGTGGCCAGACGGAAGCCCTTTCCCACAAAAACATCCAAGCTCAACAAAGTCACCCCAAACCATGTGGCAAAATGTGTTATGGTCCGATGAGACTGATTCCAAAAGGTATGTTTGGTGCAAAAAAAGCACATCACCAAAAGAACACCATACCCATGATGAAACATGGTGGTGGCAGCATCATGTTTTGGCGTTGATTTACTTTAGCTGGACCTGGAGATTTAATCAGGGTGGAGGGAATCATGAATAGCTCCAATTACCAATTAGTTTTTGTGCAAAACCTTAAGGCTTCTGCTAAAACGCTTAAGATGAAGAGGAATTTCAGCTTTCAGCATGATAATGACCCGAAGCACCGCTCCAATTCAACAAAGGAATGGCTTCACCAAAACAAGATCAAAGTTTTGGAAAGGCCCAGCCAGAGCCAAGATCTAAATTCAATCGAAAATATGTGGGGTGACCTGAAGAGGGCTGTGCACAGGAGATGCCCAGCCAATCTGACCGAGACAGAATGCTTTTGAAAGGAAGAATGTCAAGATGTGCCAAACTGACTGACTTTTACCCAGAAAGATTGCATGCTTTGATAAAATCTAAAGGTGCTTCAAACTAAGCACTAGTTTACGGGTGTGTACACTTATGCAACCAGGCTATTGTGCATTTATACTGTTTTTCACTTTAATTTATAGGTTGCAATTTCACAATAAATGTAGAAAAGAAATATGGTGTCATAAATATGATTTATCTTGGTTTCATTTTTACATCATTTTACAGGGGTGTATACATTTTTTTAAATATCTATGGAAATATAGATAACAAATAAACATATTTAACAAATATGCTCATACAAATGAAGAATTGTATCATGCTTTATAGGATAAAGACAAATTCACCTATCAGACATAAGCACAGCAATCAGAACTGAAGCTTCACCTCTTTTGCCTGTCTTAAACCACTTGATATTTTCAGGGTAATTGGGATTTTTGAAAACACTTTGGTCCTACATTGCACTACAGGTAATCCCTTCTGGGAAGCCCTTTTAGCAAACACAAATCCAAAATGGTATTTTCCTGAATTCTAGTACAGTCATAAAGGTCCAACTCATACAACCACATCACTATCTTATGCCTTATTTCAGTAATAGCATAAAATAACACCTATAGTTTTGCTTCAATGCAACTGTCACAAATTTGCCCTCTTAGTCAGTATGTTTACATGGACAACAATAATCCGATATTAACCAGATTAAGACAATACTCTGATTAAGAAACTACCATGTAACAGCATTTTTTTAATAACCTTAATCCGATTAAAGTCCTAATCGAAGTAAACACAAATCGAATTAAGACATGTGGAGTATTCCTCTTTTAGTTGCATTATCGACGTACATTACAGACATGTACATACCTTAATCACACTTTTAACGTCGTGTGGGAGTTTCAGCGTATTTTGTGACAGGACACGATCACACACGGCAGTGCTCCACCATTTTATGGCAAACAAGAGAACACGGCTGAGTCCCAAACCGCGTACTTACCTGCTATATAGTAGGAGAAATACATGTATCTCGGCTACTAAATAGTAGGTAAGTACGCGGTTTGGGACACAGCCCATGGCTTCAAGCAGTCGTCTATTTGCACGTATAGCATGACAAATAATTAACTGCACTTGAAGCGTTCGTAAAATTAAAAATAAAAACACCCAAAACTGTACACGGTACCATAACGAAGACGCACTGTATGTTGATGCGTGAAATTCTTGGGGAACGTCGGACGGCATAATGTGGGGACGTAATGACGTGTGCCATTAATCGATCTATGTTCTATGACATGTAAAACAGGAACAAGAAAGGAATATTCTAATAGCAACTCATATAAACACCTTAATCACAATATTGTCTTATTCAGAATAAGTCCAATAATTAGATTATTGCTGTCCATGTAAACGTATTCACTGCGTAGCACTGTCTGAGTGTGGCGATTTCATGTTTGTTTAAATTACTATGTGCTTCTGCTTCTGTACTAGTTCTGTCTCTATTTCTGTCCTGTCACTGGTTTGTTTCCTAACTGTGTCCAGGTGTTCAGTGTTAAGCCCATTATTAGTCTGTGTTTATATACCATGTTGTGTATTTGTCTCATGGTGAAGTCTTATCGTGCATATTGTTTGTTTTCGTTTCCATGCTCACTGTCTCCTGGTGCTGACCTGTGCCTGTTTTCCTGACTTCTGAATATGGATTATCCCTGTTTAATGTTGTCTCCTTGACTCTACTAAACAAGCCCCCTGATTGGGTCTTTTGGATTATTGCGTATCCTTCCCTGATTCGTCAAGCCTCTACCATATGACCATTACGCTACATTGATTGTATACACAACAACATGGACACTGAACCGCAAGCTTTGCTGGCTTTGTTGTCATTCTTAGCAGCCATTGTGCAGTTAAATTCCGTATTGTATAATACTGCAGCTGCCTACATGCGCAAGAGTCAAGCTATGATTAGAGCAATCGGCAACAAATCTCATTTTAAGCGGTGTAAGCCCTACATGGAACGCTGGTTTGGACTAACCACCAACTTCCTGTTTACACTTGTATGCGCATGCCCAGTGTGCATGGATGTCATATGACATGCGTTTTTGGTCGTGTAGTGTGGAGAGAGATCGTGTCTGAAACACAGCGGAAACTCCTGTGTGGACGAGGAAGGTTTTCATTTCAAAACGCCGTTTTAAAACAAAAACCCACTAGTGTAAACAGGACACAGCACTCAGTGAGACACAGCCCTCAGTGAACTCACCAAAGTTTTCACCACCCCAGATGTCCATGTGAGTATCGTACTGGCCCAGGTGATTGAACCAACTCTTATCCATAACAAAGATCCCACCTGCAATCACTGGAGTCCTAAAGAAGTAAAGACACATGCATTTGGAAAAAGAGAACAAGCAAATGGCTTACTTTCTTCAGTGTGTAGACAAAACAGCTCAAACAGCACTAACTGCACTCTTGTCAAACAAACATCCATATGAAGCTGAAACTTCTTGCTGAATGAATTAACCACATGAATTAAATCTAAAGCTCCTGACGGTTTCTGTTACTGAAACATTTCCCAGTGTTTGGGGTAGGTGAGAAATTTCAGGAGATTAGAAAGAGAAAAGGGAAAGAGAAATATTGTGTTCCAAATGACTTACTATGCATTATATTTATACACTACTTGTACACATTTTCCAAGTAAACAGGCAGAGCTATCTCAGTGTTGTACCCACAGTGAAACACAGGCATTTCAGTTTTAATATAAAATCCCGAAAAGACAGCATTTTAACACTTGAAAGCCTTTCTCCACTGCTTTTTACATAATTTGTTGTTTTGCTCATTAAAATTTTATGTTGTGGTCACAGTAAATCATAATCTGGAAACTGTGTCCATACGTGAAGCTGGCGGACAGCTAGAGGTCAGATAATAAGACTCAGATCCTGCACACTACAATGAGGAATAGGATATCATACAGTCATGTGAAAAAATAAGTACACCCCATGGAAAGTTTTGTGTTTTTATTTTTATTTTATTTGGACGAGAAAACATTTGATCCTCTTTGAAACAGTGACTATTAATAAAGGTGATACACTATCAAATGACACATAAAATTGCCATTTTGACCATCTGATGCACAAAGAAGTCTCCAAAACCCCCAAAATTTCATCACAGGATCTGCTAGTAACTGTCTTGCAACTGTTGGTGTCATACATCAAGTGCACACAAGCCAGTGCATACATCTACAATCAGAAAGAGATTGCACACATTTGACCTGCATGTGAGGTGTGCCAGAAAAAAGTCTTTATAAGACTACAGTTTGCCAATGAGCACATAGGCAAAGACCAGGCCTTTTGGAATAATATGCTCTGGACAGACAAATCAAAGATAGAGTTGTTTGGCCACAGAAACAGCAGACTTTTGGTGCAGACCAAACACAGCTTTTCAGCAGAAGCACCTCATACCAACTGTGAAGCACGGTGGTGGGAATGCTATGTTTTGGGGTTGCTTCACTGCCTCAGGGACTGGACAGCTAACATTCATTGATTCAACTATGAATTCTGCATCATATCAAAGAGTGCTTGAAGATAATATGAGGCCATCTGTCCGGAAGTTGAAGTTGAACCGAAAATGTACCTTTCAGCAGCATAATGATCCTAAGCACACTAGCAGATCCACCAAGAAATGGCTCAGAAAGAATAAATGGATGAAATGGATTTGCCTGGGGGCAATACAAGCTTTTGAGGCCAAGGGTGTATTTACTTTTTTCCACAGAAGAATATCACATCTATTGATATTTCTGTTGAATAAATGATAGAAAAAGCTAATTTTCCTTGTAGTTTTGTCCAAATATATCAACGTTATTAATAGACACTGTTTCAAAGATGATCAACTGTTCGCTTGTCCAAATATGTCCAAAAAAAAAAAGCCAACAATTTCCATGGGGTGTACTTTTTTTTTTTTCACATGACTGTATATACTGGTGCAGTATGCCATTAGGAACACATTCTGGGATTGAGAGATTCACCTGATTGGCTGAGTTGGATCAGTTCGAGCCATTTTTTGCTCAATAGGAATCTGCTCCCATTTAAAGTGTAAGCTCCAGTCAAACCCTGCAGTCAGAGAGAAAGAGAGCAAGCTGGACCCAGTTCAGGCTTTAACTCATTCTTACATTTTAATTATTAACTAACTTATTAACTTATTAAACTAATAACAACCAGCAACTTAAGCTCATTAGTAATAGATTAGACTAAGAAAATTTAAAGTAATTAGTTGTAAACAAGTAAGTGTTTTCTATAATCATTCCTTTATGCCCAGATGCATATTCCATGCATATCTAAACAGGTCTGTTAATGCTCTGTGGCTTGGAGAGATTGTGTATTGAGATTAAAATCTTGCCCTCACCTCCTCTGAGGTCAGCGGAGGCTGCCAGGTAAGCAAAGTTGTCCAGGCTGATCACATCAATGATGGGGCTGACAACCCTAGTATGATCCTGAGAGGATGCAGAGAGAGTCAGTAATCCACAACCACCTAGTAAAATGTGTGCATGGCAAACAGTAAAGGCTTTTCACCAGTGAACAGGAGATACATGCCAAGTAGATAACCATGACAAAACTGAACAAACAAGTCAGCCATTAGCTAGCTACTGACATATAAGGGCAACAGGAGCTGTAATTGCTCCTTTCTAACTCCTTTTGGTGGTTGTAATTTTACAGAGCTCTCTGACAACATCTGCCTTTGTGAATAAGCTATTACGATGCTTCCGCTTTATTGCCTGGCATTTTACAAGGATATACTACAAACTGTCACTCACATTTTGTACTCAGACTGACTGGTAGTTATTGCTTATGCCTTCTGGGATTGATGGTATGTATTATAGCCACAATCCCAAGAAAGACTGCATGTTCAGGATCTGGCTGAATTCAGCATCTGTGTGGCAAGATCAAGGCATGATCTCCATGTGTATCCAATGTATCCATAAGCAGTAGAGCAACCATAAACCTAGGTGCTTCAACAAAAATGTACAATTGCTAGAGATGCTCCTCAGGGAGTGGTTGCACTGACTCACCCATGACCACACATTGTTCATACATTTCATCTAGTACATCACATTCATCACACTAGTGAGAGGTAAACAAAAAGTGAGTTTGCGGTCATTTCTGCCTTTCGGAGCATTAGACTTTGAACTGTAATATTTCATCATTAACATGCTTGTTGGCAGGATGCTCAGAAGAGTGTCGGAGATGCTCAAAGTTTATCTGTCATCCATTTCAGCTAGGCAAAGCTTTAATAATGTGTCACCAAGTGGACATCTGTTTGCTTGTTTAAAACTTCATTAAAGCCATCCACCATTTTTGGGCTTCAAGAACATTGGTCCTTTCTTGATCTGTCCATGGTCCTGAATGTTTTGTATAATCAATCATCTGAACGTGTACAGGAGGAGGATCTACATCTGGGTGACAGATTAAAAGAAAACCAACATAGAGTGTCTTAGTAAAGTGATACAGTTGGCGGCCATGAACTGCCAGAACATATTCGATGTTTGTTGCCACAGTTCCAAGTCTCTGAAACTGTACTGGAGAGATGAACGCCAATTCTTCCAAAAGATTTTGATGTTGATAGTGAAGCACACTACCTAACATGTTGGTCCAAAATAGCCCCTAGATGTCCATTTGGGTTGAGATCTGGTGACTGAAGGTCATAGCATATGATTTACACACCAATTTCTTCCTCATCAAGCCATTCAGTAAGCCTTTGTGCTCTCTGAAATGGGGCATTATTGAGAACTCTTATCAGAATAGAAATTTTTCATCATAGGTGATCAGTCAGAATTACATTATATTGATTTGCAGTGACCCTAGTGGACTCAAACCACTAAAATGCCAGAATACAAATGTCCACATAACAGAACCACTGTGCAATCAGGCCTGCACCATTCTCTTGGTGTGTGTCACACATGCATTTCCCCACTTGAAGAGACTATTCTTTCAAAGTCACTTACATCTTTTTCTCTTGTCAAACAGTACACCTGACTGGAAGCCTCTGCAATCATTATGTTTCTCTATTTCATTATTTAGATTTTTCCTTTAATTTATATAGGTGTTTAAACCAATTAAGTTACACGAGACTTCATGAAATTTATCTCGATCCCTAGTGCACTGAAGAGGACAGCTTTGAGCATCAGTGAGTCTCCCACTAACAGGTACTTTTATACTGATTTATGGTTGTGTTACTTAAATGTTAGATTGTCAGGATTGGACAGTTACATAAAAATATTTCTGTTTTACTGGTTGGGATTTTAATCATTTTTGATTTTATACAGAACTGAACTGTAAAAGTAATTAAAACATATTGGCTTATGTGCGGTAAACACTTAATCATTGTCCAAACATAAAAAAGGAAATTAAATGTGCTTGGCGATGGACTGGCATCCCATCAAGGGTGTATTCCAGTATACCTCGACCATGACCAAGATAAACTGAATATGAATGAATTAAAATTTCTATTTTAAATGTTATGCTTAAAATTATATTAAAAGTATACGCTTATGCACTACTGTACTCCATGACACGTACTTAATGCAATTTGTAAAAACTCTAAATATCATTAGATATAAAATATAAAACATGGATGGGATTACTGTGCATGGCTATGTTAATGCACTGTGTATGTACACAGAGTAGACAATGAAAGCAACAAGTGTTTTCAATTAAATCTGTCATTCTTTGTAAGCTGTCTGAACCTGTTGAACCCTGAGCTCAGTGTATGAGTATGAGGGCTTTTGAGACAGCACAGGGACAAAGCTGCACCATAGCAGAAAGCAATAATAATTTACCTTGAATTAATGAAGCTCTCTGAACAAAAGAGAAAAGAAGCTCGGAATCTCTTTATGTCTCCCCCCTCTCGTCTCTCTCAAAGTCGTCAATTATATCCTAGTACAAGCTGATTTTGTTTAAAGGAACACTCCCGCATTTTTCAAGTTAATCTCTGACAACCACATTTGTATTGTATGTGCGATTACAACAGACATGTTTCTCTTTATTAAGAAAAGAACAGAAAACCAGTTTCCTCAAAACTCAATTATGATTCAATGTTACAATAAAGATTTGACATGACATGAGAAATGAGAGAAGACCTTTCCAAAAACCATCTGGTTCTCTGTGTTTTCCTGCAAACTAAGATGCAAACTAAAACACTTCCGATGTTTTGACTATGTTGGAAATGTCTAACCATAACAAAAAAAGAATTATACAGATTTAGGCCCTGATTTGCAAAGATGCCAAGTAATGAGAACTGTTAGTCGGTGTGTTGGGATCGATTTACAAAAACGAATTGCGTGTCATCCTGTGCAAAGCAAGCAAAAAGAAAAAACAATATGTAATTGAGAATTTTTATATGTGCTCTTTGTTTTTAATAGCTGCATTGAATTTATAGCTGCTCAGAGACTCCCAGAAGAGAAAAACAGTGAAAGAGTATAACAATGATTGCAGGTGGTGAGACTCATTCAAGAACTGCTCAATGCATAATAGGAACATAAAACAAATACATGTAGATGTTAATGTTCATTATGTTAATAAGGTAAACATGAAACCAACTTTAATGCAGCAGAGGCATCATTTAAAAAAAAAAAAACCCTTCTGATTATTATGGTTTAATTTAATAATGAATTAACTACTTATTATTGAGACACTATATTATTTGAGACAAGGAATAAATTGAACCTGCTCATTATTCGGACTTGTAAGTAAGTGGTATCATTTGGTCTTCCATAAATGTAATACATGCATTCTGATTAAACTAATTTGAAGATAAAGATTAGGAAATTGCACTGTAAGTGCAAAGTTAATCCGTTTTGCATAGACACCACCTTGTATTTTGATCTTAGGGTAGAAATGTCACAAATTTTTACTAAATCAGCACCTCTGAGTGTAATTTACAAAAACCTTTGTGTAATTTACAAAAATAAAGGTTGAGCAACTCTTCTTAGACTTGCGTTATTAGTGAGTTTGAACTAAACAGGTTTTCTATTCCTTCTCAGTATAGGTAAACATTTCTGTCTGGGGTATTCAAAAAGATGTAGATTTGAAAAAACACTTTATTTACTATAAGTACTGCTCTATATCCGTCTCTTTTTCTCTCACTGGCTTGCATTTTACTTCAGTATAAGTAATATCTTCCATTCTTCAACAGCATGCTTTCCTTTCTCTATTCGGTATATATGTGTGCAGAGATGTTAGGAAAAACCTCTTTCCATTTGACTGGATGTTACAAGCTGTACTGACAGACTCTGTGTGTGTGTGTGTGTGTGTGTGTGTGTGTGTGTGTGTGTGTGTGTGTGTGTGTGTGTGTGTGTGTGTAGGTTGTCTTTCAGTACAGACCATTAAGAGCCACATGAATTCTTCCCAGGCCTGCAGTTGAGTTACAATGATTGGATTAAACAGGACAAGCACACCAGAGCTTCAGCACCTCAATACATGCGTGACAACACCATGGACAAGGCCTTAATGCTCATAATCCCTCAAATGGACTTGCACATGGTCATCACATTCATGAGCTATACTATACACAAGCATAGAGGAAAACTCATTGCAGTTGTGTGTGTGCTGGTTTCTAGTCCTGCTTAGACTACAGTTAAATCTGCATGAGGTTGCAAAATGAAGTGCAGTGATATAAGATAAGGGAAGAGTCTGCTCCCCAGTGCACATTTATTAAAGTCTTGATGCAGGATATTAGATGATTTGTCAAAAGAATGAAATTACTATTGAGATGTGCTGAAAGGAGAAAGGATATCTTGAATCTAGAGATTGAATCTTGAATCTAGAGTATCTAGAGCTATTCTCTTAGAGAATAAGACTGGAGAGGCTAATGGCCTCCTGGTGATTTAGTTAACTTTGACAAAGGAGAGAAACGCCTGAGGCTGTCTGATGCAGCTGTGTGAGATATGAGATCCACCTCTCTCTGTCTCTCTCACACACACACACACTCTTTCAAACGATCTCTCTCTCTTTCACTCACTCTCTCGTTCCTTTTGCTTTCTTTTTCACACATTCACTCTCTCTCTCTCTCTCTCTCTCTCTCTCACACACACACACACACACACACACACATATCCACCCTCCTTCTCTCTCAGTCTTTCTCTCGTTCATACACTTTCTCGCCTTCTCTCTCTCGCTCTCTCTCCCTTTCTTATTCTGTCTCAGGAAGCTGAAAGCCATACTGGACTGAGGCCATTTGTGAATTATAAATGACTCCTAACACACAAAATGTTAAAGTGCTATCGCCTGACACGGTTACACAACAGTGTGTGAGTACGTGTGAGTGCATGTGAGTGCATGCGTGTGTGTTAGTTTCCAAATTTTCCATTCCACATACACAACCTGGACTAAATAGACTAAATATCTTTGGGTTTGACTGAAGTCTTCATAAGTGCTCACCTCTTTGACTCTCTGTATCATAGGCTGGAGCCAGTCTGTGTTCACCTCACAGTGGCTGTCCAGGAAGGTGAGGATAGAAGCTGATGCAGCGCCAGCTCCCCTCACCCGAGACCTGATCAAACCTGCCCGATGCACAAAACAACATTTCATCAAAGGGCACGTCATTCATTAAACATGTAGTGCTTTATCACCTGTAAAGTAGTGAAAGCAAATATTTTTAAGTCTTTAAGGCTTAATTAAGCCTTTAAATGCCTGGCTTATTTTTCAGTTATTCATCTTAAAGCATATTGTTTAGTAACTACTGTTAATTATTCACAAACTACAGTAAAGCCTATTGGAAAAGTGTGTAATTATTAGAGTGAGGAATGCAAATCTGGATGCACCAATGAGTTCAAGGGGTTTATGGGGTTAAAGTCAGGGCAAAGATTCCAATGCCCATCACTTCCAGGCTGATGGAGCGCAGTACATTCTTGCTTAACTTCACCAAAGTTTTTCGCTCAAAACTCCAAATGCCAGCTGACTGAAAGGCCAAACACACAGCTCCAGTTACGTCCTTCTACATTTCTACTGATAATCAAGAAATGAAAGCAACAAAGTCTAATGTAGTCCAGGCGAGACACCTTACATGCAGACCTGCAGGCAGTATTTCAGATTAACAGTTTGAATTATTTAGAATTTCAGAGTTACTTTACTGGTGCAAGTGCCCAAATGCTCATTGTATAAAACCACATGTAATTGTCCTGCCTGTTTTTTGAAAGCACTTAATAATACAAGTAGCAGTCTAATTACTTGTATATTTTAGGTACAAAAAAAAAAGTTGGCGCAATTGACCGTTTTTGATATTTTTCTATTTTTATGCTGGATAGAAGGTGTTGGATATGATCTTCATGCTAGAGGTAGAACCCTCTGCACTCCAAACACTCACCCTCTCGCTGTTCATTTCTCAAGCAACGCACTTTGGGGATCTGAGAGAGCAGCTGGCAGTCCTCAGCTAATGAAAGAAGGACATCGGATTACACAGAAAACACACACACACACACACACACACACACACACAGATAATACCCTTACACTCATCCCCCACAGCTGGTATGCAGCTCACATATGCATCCTACCCCTAAATGTCTTTGGTTATAGGTGTGTTTATGTAGTGATGGTGCTCCAAACATGTGCTCCTGATCTTTTTTAGTATTCAAATAAACCAATTAAACAAATATCGCTTGAGACATACCGCTTCAGATGGTTGTAACAGATACCACGTACATTTTCATATCCAATTTAATGAATGTGATATCAGTCTTTATAAACATACATTATGCTTAAAAATGCTGCCTCATTAAATTACAGCAACTGTTTCTAAATCTCGATTAGCATAAGAAAACAACAACAACCAAAATAGCACAGTATAATGCCACCAGACAGAAATGATATCAGTGTTTTGAGTTTTTCATATGATAGAGTAACTCCATCCATTTTCCATACCACTTATCCTACACAGGGGTGCAAGGTGGGGGACACCGTGGAAAGGATGCCAAACTATTGCAGGGCAATAACAATTGCACACACATTCACACACCACAGACAATTTCGAAATGCCAATAAGCTTGGGGGGGGGGGGGGGGGGGGGACCAGAGTTCAGCATGGGAGAACATGCAAGCTCTGCGCACACAGGGTGGAGACGGGATTCAAACTCCCAACCCCGGAGGTGCAAGGCAAATGTGCTAACCACTAAGCCACTCTGCCCCCTGATAGATTTTGGTGAATGATTAATTGACCTACAGATAACTATGATTAAAAAACATAAATATGTTACTGGATAATAAACAATGTGACATAGCATTTTTTATATATATAATACCCCCCCGCCCCCCCCCCAGAGCTTTCTTCACTTGTCCTCTACAGTGATGTGTGGGTGTACATGTTTTGCATGTGAGACTGAGAGCAAGTGAGAGGGAGGATAAGTGTTTTATGTCACTCTCAACACAGTGAGGACAACAGACAGATGGCGAGGGGGAGGAGTAAACTCTGGATCACCATGAAGGCAAAAGTCAAGTGTTCACTCTCACACACTGACAGATGCTGCATAATGCCTGACAGCTACACTTTACACCTCTTCCATAGCTAACAAGTCCTATTTTCCATTTTTAAAAATGTGTTACAGATGGAATAAAAGACATCCAGACATAGACACAAACAACAGGAGACTGACAAAGATGGCAGGGTGGGAAAAGAATAAACTATAAATACATAAGTAAGTACATGAACTAGACTGACATAAAGCAGAAAGACTGAGTCAGAAATGGAAAAAGGAGGGTGTATGTGAATGTGGGAACGTCTCATCATTCCTAAACTCTAAGCCAATCGAGTTGCCTGTAGAACTCAGTGCAGGTCACATGTAGGTTTATGGCAAGTACAGAGATCATGCTGCTGGATTAGGACTAGCCTTAACAAGATTTAAAAGTTTGATCAAATCCTGACACCCTACAAATGCCCTTAGACTTCACTACAGCTCCTATCTACACATGCAGGTCTATTAGGATCTATATTAAATTATTTATTCGCCTCACACCTCCAGGGTCCGGGGTTTGGTTCCGCCGGGGCCCTGTGTGTGTGGAGTTTGCATGTTGTTCCCCGTGCTGCGGGGGTTTCCTCTGGGTACTCCGGTTTCCTCCCCCAGTCCAAAGACATGCATGGTAGGCTGATTGGTGTGTCTAAAGTGCCCGTAGTGTATGAATGGGTGTGTGAGTGTGTATGTGATCGTGCCCTGCGATAGACTGGCACCCTGTCCAGGGTGTACCCCACCTTGTGCCCGATGCACCCTGGGATAGGCTCCAGGTTCCCCTGCGACCCTGAAGAAGGAGTAAGCAGTAGAAGATGGATGGATGGATTTCAACATTTAAAATCCACTAAAATATACTTTAACAATATATTTTCACACGTGTATACAGTGGTGCCTGAAAGTTTGTGAACCCTTTAGAATTTTCTATATACATCGCCAAAAACATGACTAAAACATCATTAGAAGTCCTAAAAGTAGACCCAATTAAACAAATGAGACAAATATATTATACTTGGTCATTTATTTATTGAGGACAATGATGCAATATTACATATCTGTGAGTGGGGAAAGTATGTGAACCTCTAGGCTTAGCGGTTAGTCAGGTGGTTTCAATTAATGGGATGTCAATCAGTTGTGAGTGAGCACCCGGTTTTATTAACAGGGATCTATCAAAGTCTGATCTTGTTTGTGGAAGTGTATCAATTACATGAACAAAGGAGATTTCTAAGGACCTTAAAAAAAAAGAGTGTGGCTCGAAAAGGTTACAAAGCCATCTCTAAAGAGTTTGGATCAAACAGATTGTGCACAAATGGAGAAAATGAAAGACCACTGTTTCCCTCCCCAGGAGTGGTCGACCAAAAAAGATCAGTCCAAGAGATGTGTAATAGTCCACGAGGTCACAAAGGATCCCAGGGTAACTTCTAAGCAACTAAAGGCCTCTCTCACGTTGGCTAATGTTAATGTTCATGAGTCCACCATCAGGAGAACACTGAACAATGATGTGCATGACAGGGTTGCAAGGAGAAAGTCACTGCTCTCCAAAAAGAACATTGCTGCCCATCTGCAGTTTGCTAAAGATCACATGGACAAGCCAGAAAGTTATTGGAAAAATGTTTTGTGGATTGATGAGGCCAAAATAGAACTTTTTGGTTTAAATGAGAAGAGTTATGTTTGGAGAAAGGAAAACACTGCATTCCAGCATAACAACCTTATCCCATCTGTGAAACATTGCAGTATCATGGTTTGGGCCTGTTTTGCTGCATCTGGGCCAGGACGGCTTGTCATCATTGATGGACCAATGAATTCTGAATTATACCAGCAAATTCTACAGGAAAATGTCAGGACATCTGTCCATAAACTGAATCTCAAGAGAAAGTGGGTTATGCAGCAAAACAAGAACCGTAAGTACACAAGTTGTTCTACCAAAGAATGGTTAAAGAAGAATAAAGTTAATGTTCTGGAATGGTCAAGTCAAAGTCCTGACCTTAATCCAGTAGAAATGCTGTGGAAGCAAGTAGTTAATGTGAGAAACTCACCAACATCCCAGAGTTGAAGCTGTTCTGTACTGAGGAATGGGCTAAAATTCCTCCAAGCCAATGTACAGGACTGATCAACAGTTACCAGTTTAGTTTAGTCGCAGTTATTACTGCACAAGGGGGTCACACCAGATACTGAATGTAAAGGTTCACATACTTTTTCCACTCACAGATATGTAATATTGGATCATTTTCCTCAATAATTAAAAGACCAAGTATAATATTTTTGTCCCATTTGTTTAATTAGGTTCTCTTTATCTACTTTCATGACTTGTGTGAAAATCTGCCTCTAATTTTTCATCACACGTGTAATTTTAACAGTTCACAAGTTCAGTCATGTTCTCACCGCAATAACGGTCTCTTGCATCATCTTTGATTCGTTGTTTTAATCCACACTTAAATGCATTTACTGTGTTCATACCTGCCCATGGGTGTAAACTCACACTGAATAAATACTGCAAATGTAAATGTGCTCTTACACACACTAGGCCTGGCAGGTAAAATCTTACCATCACATCCCACTTGGCTGCTTATTTGAGCAGTGAACACAGCCAAACTCACAATAACAGCTTTCTGGATAATGTGTAAGCAAAACTGAATATGAATAAACAAACACCCACTCAATCAGACACACATAATTATATACATACGTACTATGTTGCAATAAAAATCTGCAACAAAGACGTGCAGTGAGCCAATCCTATACCTGAGTGTGTGAGGTGTATGTGGTGGTACTTGATGGGTAAGTAGTGGAGAAAGTGACACACAGTGAGATCATCAGGCTTGTTTAGCCTCTGTTAAACAGAAAATGCTGATTCCCAACCTCAAATAACAATATGTTTATACCATGTGAAAACAATTACACTAGTGCATCAGCTCAGATGATTGAGTTTGTTTTATTCTCCATGACTAACAGGAGAACTGGATGGCCGTTATATTCCTGCTTTCCCACAGCTGCCTGGAGAGGTCCTGAATTAATAGCAGCTTCTATCTGTGCATGTTGGTCTGTGTAAACGTACTCTCCGGGATATTATGTCTTCGACAGAGCTTATTTAGCTTTTCCAAAACTAAAGGAGAGTTGGATGTGCTTTATATTCTGTTATGGTATTGTGAGATTCATTCCTCCATTTAGGAATCCATTAAATAAAAGTATAATACCGAAGGCATAGGTAGGAAATGTAATCACTTTAGTATATCCATCTTTGTGTGTGTGTGTGTGTGTGTGTGTGTGTGTGTGTGTGTGTGTGAGAGAGAGAGAGAAAGTGAATAAAATGGAAGAAAAGAACTTACGGTCAGAGCTGAAGTCATCCACAAGAATAATTTCTTGTATCAGATGGGGTGGACTTCTGATAAGTACACTAAAGCAGACAGGGAGTGAGAGACATTGTGTGTGTGTGTGTGTGTGTGTGTGTATGCATGTGTTACAAATATACCTGAAAGTAACACCACTAACATGCTCTACTAGTACAAGACCTTATTCATTATAGGCTGTGTGAACCTAGGATTATTACCTTTTAATGGTGCGTAGGAGGGTGGAGCGAGCTTCATTGTGGAAGGTGATGATGATGCTGGTGGAGGGCAGGTCAGGGTCAAATGTCACTGAGGCACACCTGAAATGTAGGAAACATGTGATAATACACTGTCCTCCATGGAAGTACTTTATACTAACTGTACTTGAATTGTGTATATATGAATTATATATACACACATACATACAGACTGGCTACTTTAATAGGAACAGCTGTATACCTGCTTTATGCAGCTATCCAAATCAGGCTATGCCACATACACACACACACACACACACACACACACACACACACACACACACACACACACACACACACTATGGTGTCATTGTTTCCTCGGTGTCCCAGACACTCATTATATTTCTAGATCGTAATCATGCATTTTCATGTAATTGTTCTTTGAAATCTGCCTGTCCTTTTGCTTTAAGAATGAATGAGCTTGATAACCATGACCATTAATTTTAATCAGTCTGAATAAAAAGACTCTACACCAACATGCAACCAACTCTGGCTCTTGTGGGTTACAGAACCACAATTTTTCCAAGGTACAGAAATATGAAATATTAATGAATAAAACATACACCATGTTACTAACTATGTACTATACAGTATTCAAAGTATGTTAAGCTATTTAAAGTGGGGGGGCTGACACACACAAAAAGATTTGCATGTATTTTCCTGAATGGGACATATTGGCTAACTGTTTTCTAATCATTGGTATGTCCAGAGTTTGCTTTTATAACTGCGTTCAGCCTCGTTTGTATAATCTGGGTGGCGTTTGAATTGTCAGTTGAAATATATGCTTACCCTCTTTTACCCTCTTTTATCTGTTATAACATAACATCTTTTCTATTCAAGTCTGGAGACATTCATGGCAAAAATTCTATTTAAAATAGCTTTTTCAGATTACTTGTTTTTTGGTAGATAAGTTGCAAAATGAAGGTACATTTTTCTTCCCATAGAAAAACTATTCTGGATCCACACTTTTGCAATTAACAATAATTAGAATGTTTAAAATGTTTAGATAAAAATATTGACATTTTAGCTCAACACTATTCACAAAAACAACATTACTGAAAATATGTGCATGAGATTTGTGTGTATATGCTGCATTATATTTACTGTGCTTGAGAGATCAAGGTCTTGCCATTTAGACGTGTATGAGTGTGTGTGCGCGAGTGCATGTAGGTTACCTGTAGTGTCGTGTATCTCTGATGGCCCTTTCACTTCCCAGTCTGTCACTCTCCTGCAGGTTGAAAGCATGCTCTTTGTACGGATCCACTCCTGCTTTCAGCTGTTTACTGGCTAAATAGGCTCTCTCATCAAAGCTGCCCAACAACTGAGTCTGCTGCTCAGACCGTGGAGGATGGGTCACCTAAATTACACAGAGAGAGGGGGGGGGGATAGAGTGACAGAGAAAGGGAGAGAGACAAGGGGTGAGTACAAAAAAGGATTTTGAAAACAAGAGATATGGACAGAGGAGCAGAAAGCAATTCTTCCATTCATCACTCATCATTAAGTGAAGATGATATCTACGGCTACAGTCCAGTACTTTTTAAAATACTTTTGTAATACTCTCATGTCAACTTATTGGACCTCATGGACATGTCAAAGGCCATTCAAACACTATTAACTCGAGTATGGTTTGTTAGATGACTTCGTGTAGGTTAAAGAAATCGAGCAAACTGTACCTGGCACTCAGGAGGCACCAAAATGTAACAATGACTTTTTTCTTCCTTTTTTTAAAATAAAAAAACTGAAAGCTGTTTTTAAAAGTAAACAGGAGCAATAAAACATTTGGGATTTGATTTATTATATTCTCATCAGATTTTATTTAACCAGAAACACCATGCACATAACAGCTGAGATAATTATTCCAGATCTTCTCCTGGTCCTGCAAGTGGCCATTCATGTGGTATAGTTATTACTACGTCAATAACAATCTTGACAGGAAGTAAACTAGGACGTGTTAAACGCAGCAAGACTACATTTCCTATTTAAAAAATTATTCAAAAACATGAAATCCCAGCATCCCTTGCAAGATTGCTTTAAGTTTTACCCTTTATTAAAAAATGAATATCTGCATCATTAATAGGCAGAAGGAAGCTGCTGCAGAAGGAGCTAATTAACAGCACAAACTGTACGTGTAACCTGTGTGTGAATAATCTCTGTCTCGGGCATAAAAAACAAGTTTAAATTCAAAACTTCACATTTTCACAAGCACACTTACACAAGCTGTACCATATGGTGTGACACAAACCATGACGCAATTCTAAACAGGTCGTAATGCAGCTCATTAAGTCGAGGTAAATATCATGAATTAAAACACATCATTCATCGTGCTGGTGGCACTGCTTTTACAGTTGAAGTTATTGAACTGAATTATAATTATGTTGTATACGTTGACATTGTTTGACAATGTTAATGCACTCTGATGCTTTAGCAATAATAATTATATCAGTCTAGACACCATCTTATTTATATAAATGTGGGGAAAGATACTGAATGGGCCGGAATGAACGATAAGCTGCCAGATGAAAAGACGTGAAGGCAGCATGAATAAAAGGGTGTGTGCAAAAAGGCAAGAAAGAGTGATGGAGAAAAACAGAGAGGCAGCATTCTTCAGTTTGCTGTTATTAACGATCTGTCAGAAAAAAGCTTAACTTACATGCAAGTTTCCAAACTCTATGACCTCACTTTCCATTCCTGTGGAAAAAAAAAGTATTTGATACTTTTTTACTCATAATCTCCCATATTATAGATGAATAGACATTCAAGTGCTGGAAGAATCCCTGCATCTGATCTGCGCATCACTGAAACACACAAACAGTCCTTTTTCTGTCTTCTATCCTGATCCACATATGGTGTCTGATCTTTCTTCTACTGAGAAAGATGCTGAGAACAATGTCAATTCCAGCAAAACGCATCTGCACAGAGTGAAATGCACTGTGTCTCAACTATATTTGTACAAATTGCTAACCAGAAGGCCAACTGCAGTAATGTTCTAAATGTAGATTTTAATTTTTAATGTTCATGCAAATGTGATGGTGCATGTGTACAAAAATAGCCATAATGAGATGCATCTGCCCATACACATGTATCATCTGCGCTGCCAGATAATAGATGCACAATCAGACTGCAAGCGCTCACCATACTGACAACGTTCACTTAGATTAACTCAGGTAAAGAACACCTTGTCCTTTGAATTTCTGAGATGAGCGAGCGACATTAATTGTACGAGAGCTCTAAATGATAGAAAATGAATTGGTCCTGTGAGAACAGGAGCCACTATCAAGGCTAAACTGGTTTAAGATGGTCAAGAAGAGTATGGAGGTACATCAGATTTATCAAAACCTGAACCTGAATGTATAATGCCTGACAGAAAAAAAAAAAAAAGAAAAAAAAAAGGAAACTCAGGGGTGAATTCTTATTCCGCATTGAACCATCTAGTGAAAATACTCAGTAAACTAAAATCTTTTTATTTATTTCTTTATTTATTTATTTATTTATTTTCAAGCATTACAAAATTCAGATTCATGCTCTGGAGAAACTGATAAAAAACTCCATGTGTGAATCAATGTTGTGAATAAGCCACATTCTATAATGGAATATTACCAATGAAACCATTTGTAGCTCTGTAGGGCCAGATTTCATATAAAGTGTACTTAAATAGATTGTTCAATGCAATATAAATGACTGAGCCTATACGAAAAATACCAATCTAAACCTCTACAGCAAATCAAGCACAGCATGAGTGCTCTGGGTTCTAGACTCCTAGCTTCGGTCCATCATTCCACCTAAAATACACATCTTGATCCAAAAACCAGCTCCAAACCTTAGTTTAAGTCTAATCAGAGTAAATAAATTCAAATAAAGGATGCAATGCAGCACTATTAAATCAGCTCAAATGCAAATGATGCACTGACATGAGCTGTGGAAAGAGCAAACAGCTAATTAAGGAAAAAAAAATCATGTATGTGGATATGTTAAATATTAACAAATTAACAGACATATGAAAAACAATAATCTACTGAATAGTTATTAAGCATTAAGCGGATAAGGAGCCACAACAGTAACCAGTGTGACTCATAGTTTCCCCAACGCACAAGAGATACTATCCAAAATCAACACTCAACAAAGAGTCACAAGGCTAATAAAACATCTTATCAGATTAATTTGCACTGAAATGCAAATCATATTAATTGCTAGGGGGTGGGGGTGGGTATATTTAGAAAGAAAGAAGCTCTAACACAAGGACAAAATCCCACCCTACTGGCAAACACCCAACACAGTCCTGTTAACCAGAAGCCATAAACCAGACAGTGTATAAGCGTGTCCTTTAGAATAGAACAGCTGGTAAAGGACAGTAAGTAAAAGGCCATTTCATCTCATTTTAAGGCCAGTGCATGCAGTGCCAAATCTAAAAAGGCAGATCAAATATCAAAGCAGCAGGCTAAAGAGAGAGGAGGATGGTGTGCTACAAGTGCTCTTTTGGCTCTTGTGAACACAGATCTTATTAAACGAGATGACATGCTGATCTGGATCACAGCTCAGAATGAAGTCACATGGCAAGACCGGGTGATGCACAGCATGGACACTAATCATCAGGCAATGGCTATAATATATAATATATATATATTTAGGACATATGAAGCACTTCTGCAGTAAGGGTGTGATATTAACATCGGCATCTTGTATAATAGTAAAGCATTCAGCAATAGTATCACCATCAATCTTGTGTGAAACTAGTATTCATGAGGTTCATCATCAGAGATAACACGGTATGTGTAACATGTGATGTGTATATCTACATTGGTTTGATAAACTGCTTGAGGCTTAGACTGAAAATCTGATTAGAAAAATATTCCAGCAGATTCCATAACCAAGTAATTTCCCACTGCAGTGTTACGTGTCATTTCATGTAAAAACCTTGTCATTTACATGTGTCAATTTATCGGATGTTTTTATCTGACGTGAGTTACATTTGAGCTGAGAGGTTAAGGGTTAAGGACCCAGCAGATGCTTTCTGAACTTTGTGCTAAGTTCAGAACCTCACCCACTGAGCCAGCACTAACAATAACCTAACAAGTAAATAACCAATATACAAAAAATTGTGATACTGGGGTAGCATAGAATGCAATTGTTTACACCATTCTATCCCAGGTCAGAGCAAACATGTTTTAAACAGAACTAGAGGAAAAAAAGTAAGGAAAAGTTAGAGTGAGGCAAGCAAAATCGGGCAAGTAAATATTAGCTTTTAAAAGTGTCTATACACTTACCATCTACTTCCATAGGAACACCTGTACACCTGCTCATTTATGCAGTTATCCAGTCAGCAAATCATGTGGCAGCAGCACAATGCATTAAATCATGCAGATATAGGTCAAGATGTGGGCTTCTGATGTTGTAGCCCATCCACCTCAACGTTTTGTGCATGCTGAGATGCTTTTCTGCTCCACACGGCTGTAAAGAGTGATTATGTGGGTTACTATATCCTTCCTGGCAGATAGAACCAATCTGGCCTTTTTCCTGGCCTCTCTTATCAACAAGGCATTTCCACCTATAGAACTGTCACTCACTCAGTGTTATTCGCACCATTCTGTGTAAACTCTAGAGGCTGTTGTGTGTGAAAATCCCAGGAGATCAGCAGTTTCTGAAGTATTCAAGCCAGCCCATCTGGCACCAACATTCATGCCAGGGTTAAAGTCACAGAGATCACACTTTTTCTTCATTCTGATGTTCGATATGAAAATTAACTGACGATCTTGACCTGTATCTGCATGATTTAATGCATTGTGCTGCTGCCAGATGATTGGCTGACTGGATGACTGCATAAATGAGCATCTGTACAGATGTTCTTATTAAAGTGGACGAAGAGTGTATTTCAATACAGATCAAAAGGTAAACACACATAAGCATATGCTTGACTAATAGATTTTCTTTGTCATGCTGAGACACAAGTCCCAATGGCATCCAGTTTATGGTGTGGTGAGAGAGCTGCTCTGTTGCTATGGAGCTCAAGGATGTGGCAGTGAGACAGGATTCAGTACAAATTTCTCTTACTCCCTCTGTTTCCCTTTCACACATAGACATAGCAACCATCTCCATTTAAACTATTGATTTCTCTTGGCAGAGATTAAATCAAATTCACAGAAGATTTTCTGAATGAGATATTCCAGTCCAAGCCTGGTCTACCTATGCGTGTATTCTTTTATCTGTTGGAAGATTTCCTGACATAGTTTATTAAAACAAGTTCCAGGCACTTTTTCAGGAGACATCGTGGTACTATATTTCTGCATGTGCTACGAATGAATTTCCTGAAACAAGGCATCATTAACATTAAATACAGACCTGTACTCATTTTGTCACTTTTAGGGAAAAACCTATATAACTATTTGCTCGCTGTTCATCTGGGTTTAAGATAAGGTCAGTGTGCAAACATTTTTTTTTTTTGGTGAACTGTTTATTCTTCTCCACCTGATGAATTTGGCATCCAACTGTCAAGCGCAGAATAAACCACGGTTGTGGTTCTGTAGCCCACACACATCTTTGCTCCTAGAATATCTAAACCAAGGATGAGGCTTCATCTTGGACCACGTGTCACTCAACACTTCGGCTCCATCCAAAACTGTAGACCACTGTTCTAATAGTAAACTATAATAGTAGCTTATTAGCAACCACACATCAATCAGGTTGGCCTTTATACATAGTCGCATAGTGCTGTAATAGGCTAGGTCAAAATGAGTGGGGGCCAGGTGGTGTGTAATTTTAAATTTCAATTCTGTTCACTTAGCTAGTATACAGTTTCCTGTATCAAATTAATTCCACGGTCTATATTCAGACTGCAGCCATATTCTGAATACGATGTTTATATACAGGCATCGGAATATTCCTGTATATATGGTTGATGTAAGTATGCCTGAGTTGCCATTCCTAAATACCTAGCCTGCAGCTAAGCATCTGTTAGCACCCACAATTCCTTGCAAACTGAGCATGTGCATCTATCTCCTTTCAGTGGATTTCCTGAATGAGGTGTTTACATGCAACAAATTTCCGATTAATATAGTCAAATTCCAGGGGTGGGAATCAGAATTCAGGGAATCTGATTCCAACCGCTAAGATTCGAAATTAAGATTCGAGTATCTTAATCTGAATCGGGCAATTGGATTTTGGTGTACATGACTCAATACTAATTAGAATATTGCCAAATTTCCGATTCATATCGGAATATTGATGTGCATGTAAACGTAGTCATTGTCGAGCGGAATCTCTCATTGACAAATGATTTTAGTCATGCACCAATCCCCACCGTTTACCATTTTCAATACACACCGATATCACGTACTGATCCACTTCTGACATCCTGACAGTAACCAAGCCAACACTCTACAAGCATCAAGTTATGCAAAACATTAGAAGTGCAACATCAGCAGGCTGTAAGACAAGTTGTGTTGTATGTTTTATGCAAGATCTGTGTCGTGTCAGTCAACATCACACACGCTCATGACATGAATATTTTAGTGGGTTGGTCGAACCTGATTCAACGGATCCAGCCAGTATTAGCCCTGATACAGCTACTCAGTATCAGATCCATATATACCAAGCCATTTTAATTTTTCAACTGCTTGTTAAAAATTGTTGAGCTATGCGCTGGAGATGAATGTGTCCTGTAGAAGTGCACACCTCTGGTCTAGTGTAGCCGGACGCCTGCAGGTTGGCGACTCCTCTCCTCTATCACACCTAATATAACTACAACCAGATTCAGTGCTGGGAAATCACCATACATGAGCAGAGCCCAGAGGAACATTTCTAGCACCATGGCTGCAGCTGTGCACCCCTGATCCATCTCCACAACAGCAATGGACACTACCCCCAAATTCACATCTAGCTGCGATGGAGAAAAGGACAGCAGTGTTCAGCACTTGAACCTGCATCTTTACACAAACCTCATCATCATTTAACACTAAAATAGGGATTTATACATTTGCAACCTATACAACGTTTTAATAGTATGAGCAACATCCATCCACACATGCATGAGTGAAGCTGGAGCTTTATGTATTGTCACTAACATTGTGATCAAGATGCAACACACACACACACACACACACACACACACACACACACACACACACTGCAGCTCCCAGCTTAATTAAAGCAATGCGGTAAAGTAAAGCCCTGCCACTGTCCACTCGTCCCTTACTATAAGCGGAAGAGTCCTGTCCTCTCGCCGGATGTCCACTCGTCCCGAGGCGGCGGGTTTCGGCCCGCGGCTTTTGGCGCCCACGGCGCGCGCCTGAGACGCTGAAGAAGGGCTCGCGCGCGGCTTGTTGTCCTGCCACAGGTAATAAAAGGTGCCCAGGATCCAAGCGACGGTCAGGATGGCGATGGCGTTGGCCCTAATCCTGCGCATGATGAGTGTCCATAAGGAGCAGGGCTTTCGGAGCTTCAGCACGTTACGGTGCGTGTCGGCTCCGTTCCTGATGAAGCGCTTCTTCTTATTATTATAAGGGCTGAAGTGCGGAGATGCCTCGCGCAGCCCAGAGCTTCCCAGCCTGACTGCCCTGTGGAAACTGCCGCGCGGTCCTAGCGCCGAATGATCCAATGCGTTTGTGTTTGCTCAAGCACTCTCGTCTGTTTCTTCCCCACAAAGCGATGATCAGCTAAATACACAATGGCTACGTCCCAAACCGCAGAATAACAGTACTGGTGGCAGAAGGCTTCATAAGACTTCTATAACGATTGAATTTAATCATGAATCAATCAATTGTTGTGTAAAACAGTTTCATATTTTTAAACTAACCTGGCTAGCAAGGTGGTTTGTCTGTAACTCTGATACTCCTTTTAAAACTAGTCCTAATTCATGCTCATCATTTGCCATTAACTGTATGTAGGCCCAGAATCTGAACAAAGTTGGTCAGTTGAAGACTATACATCAAATCATGTTGTATCGTATCATAACAGATTCAGCAGTATCATTACACACGGAATCGTTACCTGATGAATCGTATCACTTCGAAGCCTGAGGTTTACATTCCTAATATTGACACCATTTATTCTGGGTTTTGAACGTGCAAATTGTTTTCATGCTGTGATGTTTAGACATAGTATTTAAAATGCTTGTGTGAGGCTTAAAACATAGAAACGTTGCTTGAAAATCAAGAGGTACAGTATGGCCAAGTGTTTGTGGACACCTGACCATCGTACCCTAATCTGCCCATGAAGACCCCCTTCCAAAACCATGGGCATTAATATGGACTTGGTCTCCCCTTTGCTGTTATAAGAGTCTTCAATCTTTTGGGAAGGCTTTCCGTTAGACTTTGCACTGGGGCTGTGGGGATTTATGCCCATTCAGCCACAAGATCATTACTGAGGGAAGGCATTGATGTCGGGCGAGGAAAACTGGGGTTCAGTTGGAGTTCCAGTTCATCCAAAAGGTGTTAAGTGGGGTTTTGAAGTCAGGGCTCTATGCAGGCCACTTGAGTTCTTCCACTCCAACCTTAGCAAACCATGTCTTTATGGAGCTGACTTTGTGCACAAGGGCAAGCTCAGGATCAGGATTTCATATTCCAGAGTATTATATTATTTGTTCATGGGTATGTAAAGAAGATGTAATTTACTTACTAAAGCAATTTTATTCCTTTCCTCTTGAGTCACTGAGCTGTATAACCATCTGGATAATAATTTCTTAACATATCACCTTTTATTTAAAAAATTGTGATGTAAACATATATACAATCTGTATAACTCCTGCTATTTTGTACCAGTTACATTGATCTTGGTTAGTAGAGAACGAGAAGAGAACCTATTAACATAAAGTGGTTAATAATAAATTATTGGTGGTAATTTATCATGTTATATAATTTAGCATGTTCATATTCATCTTTCACGCATAGTACCAGGAGATTGTATATGTAGCTGTGCATTCACATGAGGCACTGCTGAGGTTGGAGCAGCCCCCGCATTGGGGAAAGGCTTCTTTGAAATTGAAACTAACTTTGTTCTGTTAGTTAGTGAAATAACTCAGCAATTCAAGAGGGCTTTCTTTTGGACTTATTTTTGTTCAGATGAGATCATTCCAATGACAAAGACTTTAATACCTCATAGATGTTTCAGCAGCTCCAGCACAAACTAAATATGCCAATGAAAGTTAAACACTGACAGCATGGTATAAATGATAGGTTGAATCAGAATAAATTCTGTTTAATCCAAGATGTGTTTTAGACATGAGAGAATTAGATTCAGTCCTAAGCATATTCTGACTGACTCCAAAAAGAAAATGAGCTACTTTAAGAGTGGCCTAAGAGACAACTTTTGGCACCTTTGTCTCATGAGTGGCACTTGCCTGCTGTATTTACACAGTAAACATCCTTCCATTGAAGCCTAAAAGTTGCGTCACCACATGGTGAATTTCAGCCAGATGCTTAGCAAACAAAGCTCAAGATAGATAGATAGATAGATAGACAGACAGACAGACAGACACAGTACAACACCTTTTGAGCAGTTGAGGGTTAATGGCCTTGCCTTAGAGCCTAACGGTAGCAACTTGGCAGGGCTAGGATGTGACCTTTCAGCCTGCTGACCTTCTGATCAGTAGCCCAGACCTTTAAAGCTGCAGTACTGAACTTCGTACTGAAGTTCGGCACTGTTCCTCTGCGCGGATGAATCTGATGGTTTGAGGTATTCATCTGGGTTGTATATCAGCACCAATACTTTACAACAGAGGTGGCGGCAAATACAGTTTTCTTGGAGTAGAGGTGAATTGCTCTCTCTCTCTCTCATAGCTAGCAGAAAATAAGTGCAATTTACCACACTGACTATAGCAAAAAACAACAACAACAACAACAACAACATAGGAAACTCGATACCTAGCTGAACCAAGCGAACAAGTGTGCTAATGTTAGTTAGCTACCTAGTGAGCCACTGAAATGTCTTACCTGTTCAGCATAAAAAAGCTAGCTCTGCATCAGTCTTCAATCCCTTAAGATCTTGGGGTTGTCACCACCTCTCAAAAGCCATGCCGATATTTTTTCTCATTTTAATACGGGCTCTGTCACTTTCCCTTTTTCCTTACAGCCTCTCTGCAGATCAAAGTGTCTTGGTTTTGACAACAGCTGATTCCTCAGATGTAAACAATGCTTGTGTTTAGAACTACCCAGATTAAAAACAGCCATCGAGACGACAAGTTTAAATTCTGAGCAATTCTTGTAAGGACAAGCTACAAACCACCATCCTCAGCACCCACACACGCGATATAGTAGCCGGCTCTTCTTCTTTCTGTTTACGGACGTGACATAACCACGCAAAGGTGTGCTGACATCAAAGGCCACGAAAATGACATCAAACTAATCTTTCCCACAAAATCAGACCCGACAGATCAAATCATAAATCATTGTTATAAGCTTACGGTTGCAAATAGGGGTAAGGTAAGGATATAATTTTGAACACTGATTTTTATGTACTTGCTCAATTATTTATTTTTGTAAATTTTTAACCAATTTAACTGCTTTAACTGCTGAATTACCAATACTCAACACCATCATATTCATAGCTAGAGTGTAATACTAGCAGTAATATTACATAAATAATCAATACATTAATACTCAATGTGTTCAGCAATGAGGTGAACGTTCTGTTGACTTTTAAGATATATTCATAAATATACTGTTTAGTCATATAATATTCCACCCATCCATTTTCTGTACAACTTACCAAACACAGGGTAGTATGGAGCCTGGAGCCTATCCCAGGGGACTCGAGTCACAAGGTGGGGGACACCCTGGACGGGGTGCCAACCCACTGCAGGGCATAGTCATATAAAATTGATATTTTATATTTTATTCATGTTCCACAGAAACTGTATCTTGTAATATCATGAGTTGTTTCATAATTACTATACTGAATCATACAGTCCTATCCTTAATAATTCCAGGTTCTTTTAGCATGCACATTACATTACACATGCATTTCTAAATGCTTACAAAAGAAGGTCAAGTCGTCTCTTATTGAAAGCCATATAATTACAATGAAGAAGCGATGTGCAGGATACAGGAAGAGATAATGTTCAGGTGTCAACAGGCACACCATCTTTGAGTCACATTTTTATGGACTGACCTTATAGAAAAAGAAATGGTCATGATAGACACTGACAGAGAGTGAGTGTCTGGAATTTTACAATTCTTAACACCACCCTGCTACTCGTGTTGACATTTCTCTTAAACCAAGGCCTTTCCTGAGCCTCAAACATGTACCATATCAAACAAACTGTACCATATCACACCAGCCCCTAATCCCTCAGCAAACCACTCCTGATATTTCAGACTCTGCTTTAAAAAAAAAAAAAGAAAGAAAAGAAAAGAAAAAAAGCAGGAAGCAAAGACAAACACTTTACACATATCTCTCACTTTTTTTTCTTTTTCTTCTTTGGCTTTCACAGATAAATTACATACTTCCATGGAAATCTACAGTGGAAACACCCAGTCTCTGTACAGTGGACAGTGAACATCTGTACTGTTGCATGCGAAATGGTCTAAATTCTTACTGCCTCACTGTTCAAAACATTTATTATTTGATTTCAAAATAGCACTTTTGTTAATTGTTTTTGAATTTCAGTCATAATTGATACAGCCATACTTGAAAATGATGGCAAATTTCAGAATGACACAATCAAGTGGAGGCAATTTTTAAAATATCTTTTTTTTTCAAACTTGGTGGTGGTTTGTATAGGAACCACAGGCTTTGTGGTTTGAAAAGGAAACTGAAGTGAAGGATGGCTGGGCCTGTACAAAAAGGTCATTGTGAGTCTCAGCAGTCTTGTACGACCCTCTTGGGGGTTTTGGGTAGCCAAAGGAAGAGTGAAGACTGACTAAACATACACCATCTATAAATGACAGTGAAGGACATACTTAATGTGCTAACATCCACTGCAGCCTGCAGTCAATGAACAGTAGATCTGATGACATGCACAATGGCATTTATAGCTGTAAAGCTTCTGCTGGTGTACTTGAGGATGACTTAGAGTCATTGATGGCTAGTTGTGATATTAGAACTGAGGGCTAGAAAAATATCTATCAGTAGCTTGGCAATGAAACTATTTGGCTTGTACAATGCATTATATCACAACATCTCATTGCTGGAATAGTAGGAATAATGTCGTGGAGATTATTACACACACATGCACACAGGCTGAAAAATATCAGCCCAAATGGAAATCAAATCTAATGGGCATTTCACTCTGTGTAATCAGCTGACATGCCTGTCACTGACAGGCTGCATGAGTCTACAGTCTAAACAGGCTAGAACAAATTCAGTCCCAGGGTCACTTCTTCACACCATTCTGTGTGTTTGTCTTGGAGTTTGGTTCCACAGAGATCCATTTTTGGGATTGTGAAGCCTAGCCCAGATATCATATTATATCAGCCGTTGCTGCATGGAATCCTAGGCTGGTTTTAATATTATGATGTTATATGCAAACAGTTTGAAAATTTGTTAGAAGACAATAGATAAACCTAAAAATTAGCAACATAGTATCACTCGTTTCCACTACAGTATTTATAAAGGCTGCTTTGCACTGTGCAATAACTGTACTGTTATAAGTTTTGTACATTTATTACATGTCTCACTGCACAAGATTTGGTAATAAAATCTGTGATAAGAATCTTACAGTGTACAGCAGCCTTTAGGTTAAGACCAGATTACCAGATTCCAAATGGACAAACCCAATGAAACTATTAGGTCTACTTTGAAAAAAAAAAAAAAAAGAAGAAGCATAAAACTACTCAGCATCTGAAAGTATGGAGAAACAAGAACATGCATAAAGGACAAGCACTGAGGAAAAAAAAATTAAAAACGAACTGGTTAAATACTTTTCTGGGTAAATGTTTCATGCAGCAAGCAGTGTGTTTCCTCATGAAATTAATGCATGAAATAATGTACACACTGCAAAATCTGACATCTTACAAAGTGAAATATCTTAAATATATTCAAATGTATTATTTCCTATTACAATAAGATTACAATAAACCAAATATAAGATTATTAAATGTATTTTAAGACATTGTTCCTCATTAAAATGTTCTTATTCTACTGGCAAATAATTTTGCTTCGTTCTAGAAATAAATGCTTAAAATTATCTAATTAACTATCTGCCAATAGTCTAAAAATAAGTTTAATAATCTTATATTTGGTTTATTGTACACTTATAATAGAAAATTCTAGATTTGATCAGATTGTTAAAAACACTATCAGTAAAGATTATTTCCCCCCACTCCCACCAACATGTGAGTATGTGATATAGTCAAAGATCAGAAGACATCTAGAGGTGGAAAAAAGGCATTACATTTTGATCATAAAAAAAACCATGAATTTTGTCTTATACTGTATGTGATTGATACTGATGAATTCTGCATACTATGACAAGGCACATGAACAATGCAGCATCTGCAGTCCATTTCTCTCCACCCAGCAACTTTCCACTGGAGGGCTGGGACACAGTACAGTCCTTCTAACTGCTTCCCTGCTTAAAAGACACTTCTAGACGAAGAAGGCTCCAAGGACAATATACAATACAAGGGAGGGGCATCACATCTCATCAGTGGAAAAACCACAAAGCTATCTTTTATAGACTGCCTGTATGACGTTAGCCAATGTCAAAGCTGACCAAGATGATGCTGACAAGCCAACAAACATCTGAGCTGGGGTAATAAAGAACAGGCTTTTTCTCTTTATTGCCTAGTTCTTCCTTATTGTGTATGACTCATGCAGTAACAGAGCAGCTGCTTTTGGAACAAGAACTTTCTCCAACTATAGTTTACACAAGCAGAGGTTGCTCAGTCCAGCTCATAGAGTGAAAGATCATTCAGGAAACATGCAACACAAACATAGCCCTTGGAAAGGCTCAAAACTGAAACATGTAGAAAGAAAGTGAAGTAGGAGAACACTAAAACAAAGTTTGAACCCTTGTGTTTTCTTCTCAGCAGTGTTCACGGGTCATATTGACTTTGAGCAGCAGATACAGAAGACACTATTTTAAATGACCTTGAATAGAATGCTTTGGGGAACAGGAAAAACACACACACACACACACACACACACACACACACACACACACACACCTCATGCCTGGAGATGCTCCTACCAGCAGATGTGCGTCATCTGGTGCTGTTGCAAATAAAACATGGAGGTCAGGTAACAGTGAATTCACTTATATGTTTTATTTTTGTGAAAAAGCAGTTTGTGCCAATTGAAATTTTACTATGTAAAATAAAATAAAATAAAAAATAATTTAAATATAACATTAATTAAAATGGGTCAATTCAATTCAAGGGTGAAATTAAATGTGTAAAATAAAGAAAAAAAAAAAAAAAACTCACATACTTGTGACACCACACTGCACATGACAGGTTTATTAGCATTTCCAGATCTCCTCATTCATATTTAAAGTACAATTTATACATTCTTTAAACTCAAACACACCTCATATGTTACACTGCTTAGAAACAAAAGCAACTGTCTTTTCCTCTCAATAGCAACAGTCTAGGTCATGGTTGATCAACAGAGGAAAGGATGAATGAAGATGGTGGTAAATTAAACGCAACACATTCAAGCACATTTTAACAAGGACTCCTTTCCACATGTGAGATTATTAACATTTACAGCAACATCTCCTTGTAATGATCCACTTTAATCATTAGTGCTTTATTTTCTTGCATCGTCCATTAGTGAGAATAAATTAAAGCCAAGTAGAAGCCACAAAAGTGCCATGCTGCTGTAATCACGGAACTAATGCTGTTGTAATTAAGCCTGTTAATGTAGAGACTCAAAGAGGTCTCTTACAACATATATCAGACCAAATCTAAAAAAAAAAAAAAATGCCAGAGTGTGTGAGAAACTAGGGGAAAAAAACCCATGTGTCTGGTTTCCCTTCTGCAACCAGAACATCCTAAAACGAATACAGTGAAGCAGAGGGCACACGCAAGCTGACTCAGCATAACAGTCTGTGTGTAAATGGGCTTGAACACAATAGTGACTGGTTTAACACATAAAACACAGGTGTTTTATTATTATTATTATTATTATTATTATTATTACACAAAGGAATATGTCAACGCTGGACAGAAACATGCTTCAAAATAATAGAAGTAAATAAAATATCAGTAGATGAGAGACATTACGATTATTTCTCACAAGAAAGCTTAATTCAACAGTATGTGTTGTTTATTGACTTAAGTGTCTTCAAAGCCGGAGTGCAACAGCAATCTTGCCTTCACTGTAACAAATGTCTCCATCCATAACCAAGTGCAGGGCTAAAAAGTGTTTAGTCCGAGGTACCGTAACTTTTCTTCATGGCCAAATGTGGCTATACTGTGCCAATACACTGGCATGTTCAGTTGTGCAGCACAAAACGCAAATGTAAAAATCTTAAGAGTAGATGGAGGTGTGTGTCACATATATCCAGCTGAGAAGTCTCATTGCTCTGTGGGACACACGCTGCGATCCTTACAGCAAAAGTAGTGGACCACCACACCGTTTGGATACCTGGCAAAGGCACTGTGCAAATGGAAGGCAAAGATGCATTATTTGAAGATTACCATTGTTAATGTAATGACAGAAAATAAAGAAATAAATCAGCAAAATTACCCCAGACATACCTGTTTCCAATTTTCTTCTTACACACCCGGCAGGTCTTCTCTTCAGTAATGATACACTTCACCTGCTGATGAAAGATTCGCTCTTCTTGGACCTATAAACACAGTGGCAGAGGGTGAGAATATGGTGTACATAAACATGCATTGACAATTTCCTTCTCCAAAACCTGCCTAAAACATTTTCTGACTTAAAAAAAAACCCAACAAACACACAAAAACAAAGGATTTAATGCACTACATTAAACTGGGACCACGCTCACAAACACCTTCTCAGCTAAGCAGCGTGTCTCTCAATCACTCCAGTAACTTACCCGGAGGAACTCGGCCTGCAGCAGACTCTTGAGCACCTGGTCGAAGCGTTTCCTCTGGGCGTTCTCCTCCAACACGCTCTCGAGAAACACACGGATCTCTCTGATCTGAGTGTTTGCTGGAAGCAGGTCTATTGCCTAGTGATAAGCAAAGATAATACAACAACCTCAACATTTACTTCCTTCTATGACATTGAGAGCTGCTGTATAAATAGCAGCCTAAGATTAAGGCATACCAGACATACTAATCTTCTAAAAAACAAAACAAAAAAACCCCACAACAACCCTGAAATAATTGTTTTTGAGTGATGAAAAAGTGTTTCCTGTGAACATACAGGATAATAAAAATCAGCATCCTGAAATGGCAGTATGAACATATTGGTCATGTTATAATTATAAAATTGGCTTATGATCAAGTCTCAAAAGAAAAAGCAGCATACTAATGGCTCTAAAGCAAAGAAGGTACAAAGACCACTTAGGGAAACCAGCGTTTTTAGCCTAAGCATGACCCGCAGCAGCTGTAATGTATTTTGACACACTTCCTTCACTGAGAACAGAATGAAAGGTCGGTTTCCTGCAAAACAATTTGAACAGGAGTCTAAGGCAGGTGTTTATGAAACTCCAAAATGCAAATTTAAAACTACAACCAAAAAAAGGGTATTAGCCTGAGACAGAGAATGAGAGATCTCTTACCTAGGCTTGTTTTATGTAGTTTTATGGATAGATACAGCAAAAAGCTATTCTGGTTACATACACCTTCCTTTTGTGGTATTCACATGTGAATCTGATCCTCACAAAGAAAAATGTGATCTCTGTGACTTTAACCATGGCAGAGCATGTGGTGCCAGATGGACTGGTCCGAGTATTTCACATACTGCTGATCTCCTGGGATTTATTCTCTTTCTTTCTCGTACACACTCGCACATCTGGTACCACCAGCCATGCCGTGATTAAAGTCACAGAGATCATTGTGAACATTAACTGAAGCTCTTCACGTGTATCTGCCTGATTTTTTGCAATGTGCTGCTGCCACATGATTGGTTAACTGTATGAATGTGGAGATGTTCCTAATAAAGTGGACAGTGAGTGTAAATTCAACTAAACAATTCAGGGGAAAACATGCTTTGCATAAAGATTTACTGACTGCACCAAAAACACATTTCATTAATTGCATCTATTAAAAGTGATAAGAACTTCTAGTCAGGTCTGTAAGTATCTGGACAGTGACAATTTTCCTAATTTTGCCTCTGTACATTGCGATTAATCGTATTTCGATTTTGGCCTCAGACGAGAATGAAGACAAAATAATCGAGATAAAGTATTATTTCGCCGCATTTCATTTAGCAATGTTCTTGTTTTGTCTTTTTAAAAACTGTGCACCATTTTTCTTTACAGCGGTGCACTTTCACCCCTCCCTAAAAGGCCAGTTTAGTTCAGTTCGAGCAAAGAAGACAAAAAGAGAGCCTTTGGTCGACAAGAAAGATAAAACCATTTCAGCCGTTTGTAAACAATTTGGTTTCAAGGAGTCCGATGCGGAACAAAACAAAATAACGCTTGGTGTCATTGGAAAGCTCATTTCCTCTAGTGTCATGACAGCTGGTCTAAATACGGTAATTTCCTCTCTAGAGATCATGCTGAAATTACAGGCTGATCTAAACCAGGAGACAGAATATCATTGGTTAAGGAAGTTTAAAGTTCATTTCTAGCGCTGCAGTTCACTGAAACGCATCGCGTGACGTGCGCCTCTAATTTTAATTTCATTTAATTAAACAAACTTATTTAATTTTGTTTTACATATTTTTCTTCAGTTTAATTAAATTCAAGTAAATCAACTATTAAAAATACAATGAAAAGTTTTTATTTATTTATTTAAAAAAAAAAAAAACATTTCCATAAATGCATGATGTTTACAAAGTCAATGAGTAATTGTGATCTAAATATTGACCAGAATAATCATGCTTATGATTTTTATCATAATCGAGCAGCCCTACTGTACAACACCACAGCGGATTTGAAACGAAGCAATCAAGATGTGATAGAAGTGTAGACGTTCGGCTTTAATAAAGGGACAAAATGAAAATGAAAACAGAGGGACTGTGAAAAAATGGCTGTAGTTACTAAACAGCTAATGAAATATTTTTGTTAAACCCCTCGAATTAAAGCTGAAAGTCTACACTTCAATCTTGATTACTTTATTTCAAATCCATTGTGGTGGTGTACAGAGGCAAAATTACGGAAATTATGTCACTGTTTAAATACTTATGGAACGGACT
The DNA here is from genome assembly GCF_001660625.3 of Ictalurus punctatus. Lineage (NCBI taxonomy): Eukaryota > Metazoa > Chordata > Actinopteri > Siluriformes > Ictaluridae > Ictalurus > Ictalurus punctatus. The sequence goes on along the minus strand of NC_030424.2, from coordinate 16,854,273 downwards.
TTTCTGATTACAGTAAGGTGTCAAAGTTATTGCTTATGTAACTATACGTTCGGTGTAAGTAACAGAGATAAGCCTGAAAAATGCTTGAGTGCTCCTGTAATTAAGCTGGATGCAGCTCAGATGTTTGTGGCTCTACAGTCCACATGTTGCGCACAGCTGGATGCGACAAATTACTTGATTCTCTCACTTGACATCCAAAGTTACGGTCTGTCCCTGCATGTGGCCCTGCTGAGCTAGGCCTCTGGATAGCAGCCAGAGGAAATAAAAGCAACATCCCATAAAACAAATGAGCAAGAGAGCCTTTCGAGGCAGATTCATGCTCTGTATTTTACACACATACTTGAAACCTAATGCACTTAATGATTTATAGCGGTCATATCCTGTTGTGCATCGTTCAGCTTTTGATTGTGCGGAGGGACAGGACAAGAGCCAACAACAAGGGTCTTGCTGGGAAATAGTGTTTTTTAGGATATTGTATGTGATGCTGTATGGGAATGCCACTACATAGGGTTAACATAACTGGTAAAATGCTAGACTGCAAAATTCTTGCTTCACCAGTACCAGCTGCAGTGAAGGACAGAAATTGGTCACAAGGAAGTATAATGAGCTGCAGAGCCCCAAAAAGTGTTTTAAATTTAATGAGAGGGAGAAACACAGTCCCAAAGAATTCCATGAGGACTGATCGGCAACAAAACCTGACTATAACAGCTGCCCTTGTACTAAGCTAGTAGAATTCTCACCTTAGTAGTGTTGAGCTTGCTGTGGTGCAGCTCAAGGACCTGCAGAGCAGCCTGAAGATTAGCCTGGGGCTCAGACAGCTCCATCTTAATCGGACCCAGACAGTGTGCGTCTGGAGGAGACAGGTACATGCGCAAGAGAGACAGATACACCTGCACAGAGGAGATAGCAGCAGTCTAACTTTGAGATATGGGAAACATAAAAAACAATTATAATTATAATAATAATAATAATAAAAAAACAGCTTTCCAGACAAAGATTGTGTGTTATAATAATAATATAGTTATAAGTAGTCTAGAACTTTACAAGCTTTTTCCACAGTTCACTAAAACATTCCCGGATCAATCCTAAATCAATCAGTGGCTTTATTTAAATAATGTAGGAGATTATACACATAATATTTGTGCAACACTAAATGCAGAGGGGGAAAAAACAATACAAATGTAATGAAAATACAACATACAAACATGTTTTTTTTTATTATAGCAATGTGTGAAGCTTCTGTGCTTTCATGAGGACACACTCACATCTTTATTTCCATCTGCTGATTTGTCATAATGTTTGTGACAATACCTAAAGAGGGAAATGTACACACAGTCAGAGACACATAAGACTAGATAAAATAAGTTCAGCCAAAGACACATGTACATACTGTATAGTCCATTATAATGAAAAATGTACCACTTCCCTTTGGATTAGGAAGATAAATAGCTATAGACATACGGCGACACAGGCATACTCACTCCTCGGCCATGTACGTGTCCTTCAATATGTGCACGTATATAAAAAGTGCTTGCTCGTGTTTTCCCATGCGGCCTAGAAGCAAGGCTCGCTCCTCCAACAGACCTGAGGAAGAAGGAGACGAGGAGAAGTGAGACACGCATCATATTTGATTCACGGTATGTTTATCACCACTTTACTGCACTGAAATCTGTTAGCTCAAATGCTAAATTACCATCAAATGGGAAGTCACTGATGAGAATCTCTGGCTCATAACAGCTTGAAATATCTAAGAAAGTCAACAGCTTCTTCCGTAACTCCCCAAGCTCTCCTTCCTCCTTTCCTGCAGCCACAGGTGGGACACCTATTCACAATCATAAGGGAGAAAATAAGCAAGCTTACATCGCTCGAGGTTTCTCTGTTAGTTACTTCGGAAGGCCACATAAATGAAAAAAAATTACGCAACAAAGAACGATAATCTGTCGCATTTTAGAGAGAACTGAAGTTAAGATGCATTTCGTCTTATACTTTAGCTGAAAAAGACAGCAGTACTGGATTAAACACAATCCGGTTCCAACTCATTCAGTATCACATGTCTGTTAGAGGAGCACTCTATCGATCAGGGAGCTATCAGCGCTCACCCTCAGGCAGCGAGTTGAGATATTCTTTCATCAGCACTTGTAATCTCTCCAGGTAGAGCTGGATCAGCACATTGTGGAACTCAGGGACGGTTTCCTCCCACACATAGACAATGTGCTCCAGATATGGCACAGCTAGCTCCTTAAAACCCTCCTTCAGGAAGTCTAGCACCTTGTCTCTGGGCAGCAGTTCTACCTCCGTAAGGTCCTCTGTAAAAATCTGTTGCCAAAACATAGTGGAGACAATTAAAGAGCAACTCCAGTGGCCTCTTGCCCCATGTTCAAACACCATCTGTGTCACTGGCTGCCTGCATGTCATCACTGGTGAGTGGGGGAAGGAGGGGGGGTGGGTCACCCACAGAAAACCACTTGTCTTATTTATTTGCTGGCAAAAGCTATTGGCAAAGCTGGCCATTTTCACAGCTCAAATACAACCGACAAAATGAGCGGGTACACTCATTTATTCATTATCCATGTCAAACCAACTTAAAAGATCTTTTTGTCAGCATGGGAACAACATAAGCCATGATCCCTGGGCAACCTGACGGTACCGCAACGTGGAACTAAATCCAAGCCCTTAATAATTTTTTTTTTTTTTTTTTTGTAGAATATGCTTTGCCATCCTGTTTTGTTACATTCATGAAATTAGATGGAGTTGCTCTTGAAATACACACCAAAATGCATTTTGTTAGGCTTATTACACTGTGTACAAAATTCACTCAGCATACATTCAGCAATATTAATATAATTGATTCAAAATGTTATTTTATAGGACCAAGAACAATGATTCACCCTGGAAGCGAAAGTAGACAAAATACCAAACCACTACAGCTCTCACCTTGAGGCCATCGTCTGGACAAATCTTCAGCACCCATGGGGAAAACTCAAAGATAATGCCCAGATTCTCTGCCCCTGGGAGGGAAAGCATAGTGCAGCAGGCTGTGAGTATGGATGATGAGGACATATAAATAGTGAAATTTGGGTTAGGTTTAGCATACTGTTTATTTAGCCAGAAGCTTAATTAACCTGATGCTTATATTTCAACTCCAATTAAAGGAGTGACAGAAATGTACCAGAGAATCAGCGCATGGCTCTAAATTCAGACAGGGGTCCTGTCACACTCTTCTTGTTAGGTTGTCAGAAAATCACAGTGAAGTTTAACCATTTACTGTCTTGGTCTTATACAACAATGCCTAATCTAATGAGGCTGCAGAGTTCCCAATATGACAAACATGTGCAAATGCTTGATGTTAAATGAAACGTATGTATAGTGGTGAGTGATAAACACTCACCCAGTCTCTGGAGATACTGCACTGTCCGCTCATGACCCTTTAGAGGGGAGTTGGCTTTAGTAGACTGATCCAGCAGGACCTGCAGGGCTACAGATCACCATTTTCATTAGACTACCACTCTATTTTACTACTACTACATGACATGACAAACATGTTTTTATAGCATGTATCTAAAATGAAAGACTGACTTGATAGCAGTTCAAGGGCAATAGGCAGAACAATGTCACTAGGTTCAATGTGAGACTGAACCAATACCTTCAATCTTGTCTGTAGTTTGCTAGAACAATTTGCTCCAGCAGCTAGGAACATGAGCTGATTTGAATGATCACCAAGTATCTTTCACTGCTAGCTTTTGATTTAGGAATGTAGATACATCTAGTTAAAATGAGACTAGGTGTCCTTGTAACAGCAATTTTCACAGACTGCTTTTCATTCTAACACACCGTGTTCCCTAGTTCATTCAAAACACACAACATTATGACCACTCAAATATATTTGTGTTATACTTGTGCGTTATTCTTCTTTTGCATGTATGCATGGAACAGTTCTCTTCTGAAACCATAGACATGAGACTTATGAATGTGGAATGAATTAATCTTTTGCCTGGTTTTTACTAGATGTTCTGACCTTTAGGTGTTAATTCTTCACTGTCTGTAATCTGTCTATAAGCATCCTCTGATTAAACCAAGGCCAGATACGAACAAACGGAACAGCTGCAACTAATGAAGGTTTAGTGATGGTAATTGTAATCAGAACAAGACAGTCAAATTCAGATACTACTGAAAAAAGAAAACTCAGTCATGCCTAAGGCTAAGAACAATCTAATTAAATCACTGTGTTATATTTCACAATGTTCTTGCTAAAGAAAAAAAGTAATAAAATACAGAATCCAATATCTCTTTCCATTTTCTTCCCAGTTTGTTCACCTGCCAATTACCACCCACATACCCAGCTCTCCTCTTTCATGACAACTACCTAGCAGGAAGGGTGAAACTTGTCTAAAACAAGTTTCCTCCGACACACATGAAGCCAGATAACCACGTCATTTCGAACTGCTGCATCACAGAACAGCGTAACACGCTTAGAGGAAAGTGCATTCTACCCTCTTCCACATACATGAGCTCACAGATGCCAGAGGCTCGCTATTGACTAGTACAGTGCATTTTTGTGTGGGTCAGGATTAGGCTATGGTTAGGCTTATTGAAAGAGTTGGATTAAGTACAGCTTCACCCCCTAGATGTTTGGTTCTGCAGCAAGGACCCAATATGCATTTCTATATGATTATTTATTCTGCAAACATAGAGAATGTGTATTTTCTACAGTTTTTTTTTGGGTTGTAGATCATACACTTTACCTCAAGATATGACCTCAAACATGACAAAAACTGTGTTTTGTGCTAACTGGTGTTTCATGACAATATTGCTGTGCTGAGAACATTTGTGATGTTAAATTTACCCTTCTGATGCAAGCCCTTCTTCTCATAGAGGATGATGAGCTCACTGTACTTGTGCGCCTTCTTCAGCACATACTCACTCTCCTCCACATGACAGTGATTGTTTTCGAGACGCAGAAGGGGTGACACCAAGGCCACATTGGTCTAAAAACAGAACAAAGTAATAAGCACACAAGAGTATCACTTTGTTCCGTGGAACCCACAAACCCTGTTCACACTACAGGCAAACGTTCATTTCTGATGTGACTTTGTGACAAGGAGTCTGGCACCAGAGGTAAGCAAAACAGCTTCGCGCACAATGTGTACATGGAGGTGGCCTTACATGGAGGTAGCATTTGAGCAGGGTGGTGTCTATGATCTGGAGAAGCTTCTTGCGGCTTTTGATTGTAGGTGTGCCCTCCATAAGCGGGGATGTGGTGGAGGGGTCAGAGTCATTCAGCTGCTTCACCAAATGACTGCGCTTCTGTGTAAATAAAATAAAGGACTGTTAGTAAAAAGGAATTGAAATTTTTTCAATTTCAATACAGAACATTCCATAAAGTTTGTAATGCCCTGTGTGTGTGTGCAGACCTGCGTTAGGTAGTCTATGAGAGCCAGGTGGGCCCTCTCCAGCTCTACTCCAGAGAGTGTGGGCAAAGGATTGGGGTAATGCAGCTGTTTACGGTAGTCAGAGGGAAGGAGGTCTGGATACAGCCCGATCACATGAGTTGGATCTATAACAGAGGATGGGACATCGCATGTCATCAAAATCAAGATTAGGCTTACAGGATTCATACTCTTTTTAACACTTTTTAAGACCAGGACGTTTTCAGGATATTTTCAATGATCCCTTAGGCTTGGGACGATTGACAGATGAAGCCATGAATGGCTTCACTCACACAACACAAATTGCGCACATGGCACATGATCTCCAAAGCCCATTATGACTAGGGCTGCAACAACTAATCTATAATATCAATAATCGACAACGGATTTCAATATTGATTAGTTGGGTCTCTGACATCACTGTGGATCAAAAGATGAATATGAGACAACAGATCAGAATTTCAGTTTTCATTTCATGATATTTAGAACATGTCACTTAGTCAACAAAGGTTTTCTGGGAACATTTGGGAACCCTGGCTTATATAAATTACACAGAAAATCTGTGAAAAACATGAAAACTTCTAGTACTGTGCTTGCCATTGGTTAAATGATATACATGTGATTAAATGATATACACCCCACCAACAATACATTTGGTCCTTGTTTCCAAAATAACAGTTTAATTTACTGGGCTGACATTGTTATTAACATACACCTGCTCCTCACCTGTCCCCAGCTTGGCAAACACCTGCATAGAGTCATCAAAACGCTTCTGACAGAAGAGATTAAAGGCATACAAATTCTGAATATGGTGAATCTGCTGCTTCTTATCCCCATCTGCATCATCCTTCATCTTCTGCTTAAGGAAAAGGAAGAAAGAAGAAAAAAAATTGGTGAAAACGTAGGAAAACGAACAGAATTCTCAAAATGCATCAAATAATAAAAGGTTAATAGTTTGAAATCTGCCGTACATTTCAAAAAACACATATGGGTGATTACAATGTTCATGATGTGCCAAGCCTAACTTCCAATTTAGTTCTAATACAGGAAAAAATGTACGGGAAAAAACGTGGTAAGTTGTTAGGTAAGTGTTGGTGAAGGACTTTTCAGACCAAGATATTTGCAGAAGTTTAACTGTGAAGAATGAACTCACCGCTAGCTGAAGAGCCAGCTCAAACTGTTTGTCCTGTAGGAGCTGCCGAATCTGGCTTGCTATGGAGACTGGCACAAGTCGCCAGACAAAATGGTTGCTGGCAACATACACGATATTGGGCCTGTAACCAAAAAGCAGTACGAGCATGTACACAACATTAAAATGTCACCGTTAAGCTGGTCAGGACTTCCAGTAATGCAATAGCGGTGATGACAGCATGGTTTTAGAATAAATTCACTATGAAAGTCTTCAGAAAGAAATGGTGGTGATTTATTCTGAAAAATGTGAAAGTCTCACCCTGCAGAGGTGATGAAGCGTGGCCTCTGCAACTCCACACTCTGCACCAACAACCTTGGCTCAAAGGTGCGAATCTCCACATACCGCGGCAGCACAGCTATAATGTAAGGAGGTTGGTGCTCTAAAGGTGTAGAGAAACAAGACAGTGTGAGATTGGAAAACAAATAGAAAATCTTTAAGGATTTTCAGATTTTGACAAATAACACATTTATAGACTTATCTATCAAAGCACAACTAATGCAAAAAAATGACCTAGATTTTTTAAAAATCTAAATGGTGGCTGTAAAAGCAACTTCTGAAATGCGAAAACTACTCTGAGAAACATATATCTTAGTCTGCAAGTAACAAGGAGCCATTCTGTGAATATAAAATTCCCTCAGTCCCATGGGGCAGAAAATCCATTTGAAGCCAGGAATGGGCATGTCTCCAATCACAACATAATACATGCTTGAGAGATTTTAACAGAGCTTTTGCACATATTGTCAGGAGGAAAATGTTGAGGGCCTGTTACTCTCCTGTACGATCTAACTGAAATAATTAGCTGTATTTTTTTTCCCAAATATTTTTTCCCCATTTAAAAAATAATTTGGCCACCCGGGGGAAGCAATAGACTCACATGTGAAATATGGCTTAAAGTGTGAAGGCCTGGATATTCTATAGAAGCATTTTGTTTAATAATACAGCCCAATAATGCAGTAATGGCAATACTTCAGTAATGTATGGTGTTTACCATGCCAACCCAAAATTCCTATACATAACAACTACTGGTGAAAATAATTATTATAAAAAGTTTCATTTTAATTTGTATTCATTTACATAGACCTATTCAATTATTTGAAGAAACTGTAACAATTATGTACCAATTAACAGCTGCCTTTAATGCAGGTGTGTGATGATTTAGGCATGGCAGTTTGTGCAATGCTAAACTGGTAACCACAAGCTTCCTCTAATTGTTAGAAACATTAGTAGCCAAAATAAAGACCTCAGGTATCAAACATATCCTTGCTGAATGACTATGTTTGGGGTAAAGCATTACTGTGAATTTAGGCCAAAGTATTTCTTTAAAGTAGGAGGTTTTGACAATGGATCTGCAATAAACATTTTTTTCAGTAACGCATCTAATAAGACTTTCACGCACCTAAACATTTCAAGTGTAGTAGTATGTATAGCTCATGGGTGATATTATGGGAGAAAATGTCTACAACTGGCTAGAAAAGAAGAATAATTTTCCATAAGAATGAATACAGAACAAGGTTGTAGCACATCTGTATCATACCCATTGCAACAGGGATGTCAGTCCAGTTGAGGGCACACTTCTGTGTGCAGGTTCCTTCCTCATTCAAGACAACAGTGAGGTCATCCTGACCCACAGCTACTTTCCCATCAGCCAGCGGGGCAACCAGTGGCTCCAGTTGCTTCCCTGTTGGGAAAAGCTCTTTTATTGAGCCACGTCCATCCATCTAGAAAGATGCAAGTAGATGCAAGTAACACTTAATGCAAGTAAGACTCCATGTAATGTGTCTCTGTTGTATCCAAGGTTGAGCTTTGGAACTTCTATGTATAACCTGCATGTACAGACAAGTGACAAATTAAACGGGGGGGGTCCTCTATGTTATGTTAGAGACTCTGTTATGCTGTGGGGCATTTTGGTGGCATGCATTGGGTCCACTTGTGCCCTTGGAGATAAGGGTCATTGCAAATCAATATTCTGTCTGATCACCTTTATCCTGTGAGGAAAGTTTCTATCCTGATAAGAGCGATCTGAATGGTTTGATGAATATGAAAATGTATATTAATATAATTATATGCTATCACCTTTGCAGTCACCAGATCTCAACCCAAACGAACAACGATAGGAGATTTTGGCCCAAAATATCAATATATCCACTACAATCATCAAAACACCAAATGAGGAAATATGTTTTGGAAGAATGATCTTCCTGCCTACAGTACAGTTCAAGAGACTTGTAGGATCACAAACACTGAATCTGTTCTGGCAGCCTGTGGTGGCCCAACATTTTACTAAGACATATTATTTTAGTTTTCATTTAATTTGTCACCCTTCTAGGGTTTTGACCTACCCGGATCAGATAGTAGTCGCGCTTGAAACCCACACATAGGGAATTTTCGCACCAAGCCATGGACTTCGGAATATCAGGAACCGCGAAATCTCCCTGAGTCACACAATATATATATATTTATATATGTATATATAAATGAATATATAATGTTATTGATTTAAGCTTATCTGTACATATAAAGATACGTGCAGTGCTTCAATGTCACCAACAAACCTGTAATTCATGAAACTCCCTGTCTTTCCAGTAATACAGTTGAAGTTTCTTCTTGACAGCAACGCACATCCGTAACGTTACGTCACCTGAATTGGACTGCTAAAATGGGGAAAAGAAAATGTATATACTCAACCAGGGTTAGACAAATGTCGACAAACAGCAGTAACGGCTCATTTATTTTTGTTGTGTAATGCAATAAAATTTTGTAAAATGGTATGGATGAAAAAAATATAAAAAGTTAACTCAATTATTAGCCCATGGCATATTCTGGCAATGTACAGTACAGTACTCCTTCTAACATGTGATCAAGTCACTCTTGTAACACTGCAGGCTACTTTATACTAAAATTGGACATATAAAACCGATATCCAGCTCTGACAGTAATAAAAATTATTATAATGATGGATTAAACTGTATATTTTCTTAATTTGGCTATACTGAAATAGCTTCTCCTTACACACCTGCAGGTCACAGGCAAACAGTGTTGCACCCTTGGCCTTCGATACCACAGTGATCTGCTGGAATGTGAGCAAGTCATGGACATGGATGTTATTTTCTGGTGGGGGAAAAAACAACAATATAACATTGGTAATTAACTGAGACAATGCATACAACACTTACACGTTCCACAATAAAAGTGTGGAAAGACCACAAACCTGATAAAGATGGTAAAGAAACTGGTTAAACTTGTATGGGTCAAAAAAAAAAAAAAAAAAAAGAGAAATAAAAGCAAAAGGCTTACCTAAGAGACTGACCAAAATCTTGTACTGGGATACAACATACAGCTGTTTTTTTGGAGAAAAAAAAGGATGAATTGAGAGAAATCATTACTTTAAGACTTCAATGCAATAAAATCTAGAAAAAAAAACCCCAATTCATTTACACCATAAGTATTTTTTAAGATTTTAGTTGCAGAGAACTGTGCATACCTGCTGGATCTTCTTGGAGAAGTTCTTGTTGGATTTCTCTAGCGTTACCTCAAATCTGTTTGTGCCTGTGAAAGGTGAGAATGCCATGAAATAAAAATGGAAAAAAAACAAAAAAAAGTAGAGGGACAAAATTTCAATAACAAATGCAACTGAAACTAATACCAACCTGCATCCTTCTTGATTCGGTAGAGGAGGAGATGACCTGGTTTAGTCCCCACCAGGAGCCAATCCTCTGTATAAACAACAGTTTGAAACATCAAATGTCATCTCAGTGAAATTGCAACTGAGGAAATACTGTTTACCACAACAAAGGGATAATTACTGAACCCCTGGACTGCAATGTTTTTAAAAGGTCTCTCGTTTAAAATCTCTAGGTACTAGACAAAAAGTTCTTATTCCCAAACTGAATAGGAGAAGTGGCAGCTCTGTGGTTAAAGGTTTGGGCTAGTGATCGGAAGGAAGGTGGCGAGTTCAATTCAAACAGCGATTGAGATTTAACCCACAAGTGCTCAGTCGTAGCCATCTCAATTTTAAGCCGCTTTGGATCAAATAAGAAAATGACTAAACATAAACAAATTTCAGGCTTGATCCAATTCTCCGCAAGTCACCACCATGACTTTAATCCATCAACACACTTCTGACCATGTATCCTACACAGGGAGCCTGGAGCCTATCGCAGGGAACTTGGGGCACAAGGTGGGTGACACCATGGTTGGGGTGCCAATCTGGAAACTCAGCCTACAATGCATGTCTTTGGATTAGGGGAGGAAACCGGAGTACTCGGCGGAAACCTCAGAAGCATGGGGAGAACAAACTCTGCACACACACAGGGGAGAGATGGGATTCGAACCCCCAACCACCAAGTCCCCACGACTTTAAAAAGTGGATGGGATCCGAAGAGGGATTGTATATTGTATCAAAAACAGCCAAGTCGATTCAGTGCATCAGTTATAGTGACAGCTCTGTTTACACAAAAATCAAGCAATCGCAAAGCTGCTAACCCAGACCCACAGCAAACTGTGCAAACGATATGAAACTGAGTATTTGTCAAACAGAAATGACCCGAAGTGATACTTACCCCAGGCCGCAAGACAGTCAATCTGGAGGGGCAGTTTCTCCAAAATAGGCACGGGCTCGTAGGCGTCATGCATTATGATGACTCATATAACACTGTTGAATTATTTCAAAAAACGACAAAGAAACACAACTATGTAGCTAGCTACGTTTTTCAACGTCTGCTCACTGGGAAGCTAGTAAATCCAAAGGAACTCTCCTAGCTAGCTAGCTAAGTGCAATTAGCGGGGTAACCTATACATTCCACAACTCAGCGGACTTCAGTTCAAGTGGTTAACGTCCTGTGGCCCATCGTCCTGTGTTTCCTGGTTTCTGAATAGAAGTGAGATATTAACAAGAGGAGCTCGAGAAGCGGAAACAGCGCGAGTTAGCTACTCTCTCTCTTCCTGCCATACTGCGACCTCGCTGTCAACAAACTGCTGCTCTGTTTATAACACATTGCTTACGCGAATTAATGTGTTTCATCCCATCTTTTTAACACAGCGTTCTCCGGATTTAACTGGCAGTGACCGCAAATTAAAAAGTTTCAGCGTTGACAGGTCGTTATCCAACTAACTAATCGCGCAAACTGTTTGCTAGAAAATCAGCACTTCCGGATGCTTCACGCAGCGTGACAGGCACGTGACCTACGTCATCTGTCACGAGGGTTAAATTTCTCGTTCCTCATTCAGGATGATTTCTGTTTACAATGCAGAGGTTCAGAGCTCGTCTTCGCAGCACAGGAACACTTGCAGTGCAACGTGCATTTTCTGAGCATTTAAATATAACGCATTTAAGTAAATGTGTACTGTCATATTTATTTGTTGTATTAATTACTGTTTTTTATTTCTAAACGTTCCACCCAGAGACCCAAAACCAGTTACACTGTGTAAAATATATCTATTGGATTGAAAGCCAATGACTGGGAAGGCCATTGAAGAACACTGAACTCATTGTCATGTTCATGAGACCAGTTTGAGATGACTTATGCTTTGTGACATGGTGCATTATCATGCTGGAAGTAGCCATTAGACAATGGGGAAATTGTGACCATGAAGGGATGCACATAGTCAACAACATTACTGAAATAGGCTGTGGCATTCAAGAAATGATAGATTGGTATTAACAGGCCCAAAGTGTGGCATTAAAACATTCCCACACCATTACATCACCTCCACCAGCCTGGATTGTTGACACAAGGCAGGATGTGTCCATGGATTCATGATGTTTATACCCAAATTCTGACCCCAGAATGCCTCAGCAGGAATCCGGTCTTCAACTATGCAGTTTTGGTGAACCTGTGCCTACTGCAGCCTCAGCTGATCTTGGCTGACAGAAGTGAAAACAAGTGGTTTTCTGCTGTTGTAGCCCAGATATAAGGTTTGACTTCTTGTGCATTCTGAGATGCTTTTCTTCTCACTACAAGCATACATAAAGATTTTTTTTTTGATAAACCTGTGTTGTGTTTGCAATTGTTTGATATCCATGAGAGCGGAGAAATTTTGTGATTTTTTTTTTAACAAAAGATGAAAAGGTTAAACAATAAAGACAATTTTCACAGTCTTCTTTGCTCATATTTACCAAGGGTGCCAATATTATTGGAGGGCACTGCACTTGCAGATAATAAAAACCACCTATATCTGGCACATCTGATTTAAATGGACAATAAGTGTAGATACACGGTAGGTATATTTAATATAGTGGTTGCTGAGTGCACGCTTGTTTTGGATTATTCCTCAATTATAAATTCCTTTGACCAAATGAGTAAAAGTAAATGATTACAAGAAAAACAGTGGCAAAAGATGAACTCTTTTAATATCATTCAATAATTCAATCACACCTGGAGATTTGTAAACACAAGACTACAGATGGGTGACAAACTAAAGGAAAAACTGTAATAATGAGTGCAGATGCTTTTTACAGCCAGTGATATCTACATTTAGATCTAAAAGACATCAGTAAATAGAGTTTCCACTGTTCTTCAGGTGACTGAGAATGTCAATGGAGGATATGTACAGACTGTCAGTAAGAACAGTAAGACAACTTATGTTGGTTTTTCCTTTCATTTGTCACCTGTTTGCAGCTAAGCCAGTAAAAATATAAAATAAAAAAGGTCCATATCGACAAATACTTTAAGCATAAAATAACATTCTTCTCTTTTGTAAAAAATATCAATACATAAGTTTTTTATGCAAAACTAATAGGCATAATAAATTCTTATTTCAAATCACCTGAATTGTAGCTAAACAAGGAAGGCAATTTGTGAGCATGTTGTGCAATTTTTGCCAAAAATATAAACTCACACATAAACATGTAAGCAGAGTGTGTTGCTAATGTCTTCTTAACTGAGGAGTCTTAAAAGGTGCTATATTATTTTCAGGATCTTTGTGTAATTCCTGCCTGTGTATGAAACATATCTGAGTTACTATGAAAATAATTCTACAGATTTTAATAAACTTTTGTAGAGTCATTTCTAAGCAGTTACAGACTTTTGTTGCAACAGTGTGATGTAAAATATGAGAAAGAGAAACAAAATATTTCACTATGAGGACAGTTTCATAGCAGTGGGTTCTGTGGTTATTAACAGCAGCCTACATAACCATAGCACTCATAGGCTTACATTTTCAAATTATATCCCATTTAAACTCTTAGTGTATGTCTAGACTGGCTGTGATGCCTTCTTTAAATATGTGGGATGCATGTATTGAAGTTCCAGAGCTGGCCCAAGAATCATTTCCACTTTTTGTGCTCATAGAAATAAAATATTAAATATTTGCTTCCAGTCACAGGCCTTATATAATATAAAATGTGATTTTATATAAGTCCTTAACTATCTAGCTAACAATCATGCGTCTTTTGCCATGGTCCTATTCCATCTTGGACCTCTCCATCTTGGTTTTGAGAAATTCCTGACAGAAGGAAGAGGGAAGATGTAAACAACACAGCATGCTTTGCGCAATGATTCCACTGTAAAATATCTGATCATAAGCTCACGACATATAAAAATGTAACCGTGAATACAAGACACAGAAAAACATTGGTCACTCTACCTCTTCGTCATCCAACATCATGGGAAAAGCTCTGTAGAAAAGGGGCATGTACAACACCATAAAAATAAATATACAATAATACACCTACTGTGCTGCAGGCAAGTAAAAATGTCTTGAACAGTCAAACAAACGCTTAAAATTATCTAAATGATCTGCCAAAAGACTAAGAAAATGTAAAGCTTAAAATAGTCAAATATATCTAGAATAATATATTAATAGAATAATAATCTTATATTTGGTTTATTGTAATCATATAATAGGAAATAGTAGATAAATTTGACTATATTCAAGACATTTTTACTTGCTAAGATGCAATTTTTTGCAGCGAGAAAGCTGTACAACTCAAAGTACAGGGTAATTATGGAATTAAGGTTACTGTAACGCTTAATAAAACATGTCCAAATGAAATCCAAATCAATCAAGCAATGAAAACTCGAAGCAATCTACAGTATGTACATCCTAATAAAGATGATTAGATTATAGAAGATAGATAAAAAAAAAAAAAAAAAAGTTTTTGAATAGAATCTTACTAAGAAGAGAAGAAAACTAACAAACTTGGCAGTTGTATTATTTGCTCTTCTACTTTTATCTTGGTTACAGATTGCTACTTATTGTTTTAAGATGGTAAAGCCCTGTTTGTGGATGTCTACTCACACATCAACAACACTTGTAGGAATGTTCTCTTCCACCCATTTCAGGTCTTCATCTTTGCAGTTCTACAGGACACACATCAGGGCTTAATGGCAACACACTAATTATTCTAAAAGATTGGTCCACCCAAGGCCATTCAAACATGAAAAGATATTTTAGTCATTTGCTCACACTGACTACATTTACATGGACAGCAATAATCTAATTATTGACCTTATTCTGAATAAGAAAATATTCTGATTAAGGTGTTTACATGAGTTGCTTTTGGACTGTTCCTTTCATGTACGAGTTTTACATGTTATAGAACATAGATTGATTAACGGCACACGTCATTACGTCCCCACACCACGCCGTCCGACGTTCCCTCCAGAATTTCATGCATCAACATACAGTTCGTCTTCTTTATGGTACCTTATACAGTTTTGTGTGTTTTATTTTTAATTTTTACGAATGCTTCAAGTGCAGTTAATTATTTGTCATCCTATATGTGCTAATAGACGACTGCTTGAAGCCGTCTATTAGCATTTACACCGATTAAGGTGTGTACATGTCTATAATGCACATCGATAATGTGACTAAAACAGGAATACTCCACATGTCTTAATTCGATTTGTGTTTACTTCGAGTATGCCTTTAGTTGGATTAAGGTCATCAAAAATCGCTGTTTACATGGTAGTTTCTTAATCAGAGTATTGTCTTAATCAGGTTAATATCGGATTATTGTTGTCCATGTTAACGTACTGACTGAACATTTCCCTGCCAGGGTTTTTAGAAACAATATACTGATTATAGGATGTACAACCAATCAAACTGATATTCAGATTAAATGTCATTCTCACCTCTTTGCTAAAGAGTTTCTGACTGCTGTTTGCCTCAGACTTGGCTCCTCTCATTTTCATTCCCTCTGAAATGTTGTAACAATAGATGCAACAAGATTAAAATGAACCAGGTTTCCAAAGAATATATTCACCTAATTTAAATGCAGCACTGTTTACTTTGCACACCTTTTAATGCAACAGCAATAAACACATGTTTAACAGTAACTGTTTTATTGCAAATGGGAAAAATAAAAGCTATGTGTCATGACTGATTTGAAACCTCAGTCAATTTTAGATTTTTATCAAATATAAGAATGGGGACAAATGTGACCTCAGTGACTTTGACCATGGCATGTTTGTTGTTACCAGATAGGCAGGTTTGAATATTTCAAAAACCTCCTGGAATTTTCACACAGTCTACAGAGCTTACACAGAATGGTGTGACAAAACAAAAAAAAAACACCCATTAACAGGTTCGTTTTGTGGGTGTAAACACCTTGTTAATGGGAGAGGTCAGGGGAGAATATCCAGACTGATTTGAGGTGACTGGAGGGTTATGGAAACTCAAAAAACTGCTCTTGGTAGCAGAAAAGCATCTCAGTATGCACAAAACATTGAACCTTGAGGTGAATGGGCTACAACAGCAAAATACCAGATCAGGTTTTACTCCTATACACAAAGCCAAGAACAGGAACCTGAGACTACATTGTGCACAGGTACGCTTTTGAAAAATTCTACCTGGTCTTCTTGCAATCTTCACCTGTCCAGTTTTCCGTGAGCCTGTACCCACTGTAGACTCAGATTCCTGTTCAGCTCATCGTGGATGTAAATTTATTTTTATTTTATTTTGTTGTTTCTGTGGTTGATTAAAGATCTTTAGTAATATAATGACCTTACCGAAGGCTTCATTTAGCATAGGCTCCTTTGCGTCTTCCTCACCATCTTCATCAATGAGTGGAGAGTGAGAAAATCTAAATAGAGGAAATTCTTATTTATTTAAAAACACACATACAATCATGCCGTCTTTCAGACAGACAGAGGCTTCAGCCATATTATTTACTGCACAGACATCCAACTCTGCACTGGCTCTGGCCTACAAGTTGTGATGCTTTTATCATTTGAAATCCTTTGCTGTTGCAGTACTTTCTATATCTGTCACATTCAATACATTCTTCTAACCTTTGACTATTGGCAGAGGGTCGTAGCAGCACCATGATGACCAGCAGGATGGTGGAGAAGAGCAGCCTCCAGAAAGCATCATCCAGCCACATGTCTCTCCAGCCCTGACAAAACAAAAACACGCCACATTCAGAACTTCAAACAGAAAGACACAACACTGTTTCTCATAATATCAAAGCCAAGTAAATGTGCTACTCACTGATTGACAGTCCACAAACTTGAATTGTCTGGATGTCCATATGATGAATATGATTGATGCTGCACATAATATATACACAGAACACAGAGTATAATGTACAGTATGTCTCATACTGGCTCACTTACACGCACACACAGAAATCTACCTCACCTAGCACAGAGAAGATGAGTGTGTTGGTGAAGTGCTGGTATAATGAGAGCTTCACCACATTTCTGCGCAGCTTCAGGAGCCGAGTCGTTTGAGACAGGCTGATAAAAACGTGCGATTCACTAGTTAAGGGCAATTACATTCTCATAGGCCAAACAGACAGAAATTTAGAATTAGAGAACACATAAGAAGAAACAAACACAAAAATGGAGAACAGATTTCAAATCCGAAAATCAACTAAAAGCAGCATAACCTCAGCCTGTAATGCTATACCAAAAAATGACTGATATGAACTGCACACTTTTTTTTTGTCTACTAACTTCAGAATCTTAAAGGCGTCAATATGATTGGCTGTCCACACTTCTGTGTATGTGCACAGACTTTTAACAGGGGTAAACAAACTGCTGATTCTAGCCTCTTTGGAGCCAGATTTAGTGACTGGGTTGAAAAATAGTTCACATTACATCACATTACTAAAAGTTAGCTCCGGTCCATTAATCTGATTGGACAAGCAGCATGTCAAGTGTGCTGATATTTAGTATAACAGCACTGTGACCACCAACTGTTTGTCTCAATCCGCTTGTCTGTGTTTGCTATATAAAATTCCAATTTTAGCAATAGTTTATTACGCTAAAACCATTACTACATTTACTATAAGCTGTCAGTCAGTCTGTATGTTGGCATGGCAATATGCAAAACTCCTGCTATATTGCAAAATTATCACATGTTTAAAAGTAATTTAATTTATTGTCTAGTTAGTGTCTAGTAAATTTTATAATTCATTATGGTATGGGGAAACGTCTGTGGTTACTGTGCAATGTCAATCAATCTACCTCTTCCAACGAAAAGCAGTTCTTGGCCACGTTTAGTACTAGAAGGCTATAGGGCTGAGTACCAGAAGGCTACAAGTCAAACTACATTTACAAATCACTCCTCTTTGTTAGCATTTTCCATACTGTCACAACTTTTTCAGAATTGGGGTTGTATTTGAATAAATTGATAATTTAGCTGCAGAGACCAGAAATTGAGTGCCCATGTTAATTATTTGAGGAATAAAAAAAAAAAAAAAAAAAAAGGCCAATTAAACTGATAGTTTACCAATAGCAAATTATTAAAAATATGACCAACACTTGCCACGTGACTGACCAAACATGTGATGAGAGTTAGTACTGACTTTTGAGAAAGGCCTCAATAGTTAACATACTGAAATTCAAAACATTTAAACTACATTTTGTATGAGGCTAGAACATGGACTCTTGGAGAAGGACTTGCAATGGGCTCCCGCCTACTCCATGGGTTCCCTACGTTATTCAGGGTTCCCCACTTACACCCTGCCTGTAACCTTATGCAGTTATTGTGTAATGCGTTCAAAATAAGAGTTATTGTCTCTACACTGATGACATATATGATGAAATGTTTGTTTGTAGTGTGTGGACTGATCAAGACAGGACTTCTCTCATAAAAAGGATATCCACCATATGACACAGGAATCGGTGAGAGAGAGACTGAGACTGGCAATAAGAGCCACTGTACCATAGAAACCCTGTAAACACAGCAACAAGAGAAACATATTCCCTACATGAATAAGTTCTATGAAAATTTAAACACACTTTATCTATGAAATGGATCTATATGCAAAGTCAGGCCACTCACCCCTTTAACCCTGAGGATGCCCTCCACAGATGAAAAGATCAGATAAAGCAGCCCTACAGCCACTAGCCTGGGTACTGTAGTCCCTAGCCTGGGTCTGAGCCAACAACAAAGGAAATGTTCAAACGCAGCTGTTATGACTTTTATTCACACGTAGGAACATAGAACAAACATTTTCAAGAAGTCAAAAGTCCTACATGCTAACTGTCAAGGTTGTATTGTGTTACAATGACAAAATGCAGCTTTGGGGAGTGCTCCCTCATGAAGCTAAACCTGTGTACTAAAACCACAATAAAAAAGCAGCCTGTTGTGTGGGTTATACCAGACATGGTACGAATAGAGACATCCCATTGTATAAAATATGAAAAGAGCACTGTGTTACACTCAAGATTGGGGTTGTATTATGTTAAAAGAGCCAATCACCTTGTTGTTTAAGACATGCACAGAAATTCATCTGGCCTATCAAATTCTTACACTGCCACATGCACAGATATAAAATGTTTGGCTCTGTTAGTTATGAAGAAATGTGCATGCACAGTAACCAGAGCAACATTTTGTTGTTGTTTTTTTTTTAGGCAAATCCGTATTTAAAAGGTCATCTTGTCAATCCGTTTCTTGTATATGGATCTCGCACTATTCAAGTAGATAGGATCCTGGGCTTGTATGACTGAAAATAACTGTCTGGGAGTGTCAACAAACGGGTAGACTTTAGAAGAAAGACTTTGGTTATACTCACATCACAATGCCATAGCCCAAACTGACTATGATCAAGAGGATCCGAGCTAGGGACCTTTTTAGTGCAGACAGCAGTTCAGCAAAGATAAAAGCACTCTGGTCTGAAAATGAAGAGACGGACAAATCTATCAAATTACCACTAAATGGCAAGGTAGTGGATAAAGCCAGATGATGTCACACCACTAACTGTAAGTTCCGTGGTATCTGATGCTTTGGTACTCAGAGTAAAACAAAGCCTTCTCCAGCATGCCCAGGACGATTACAGCACCGATCCAAAACTGTATCCTGAGTAGGTCGCGCCAATAACAGGCTAGCCAGAGGAGCCACAGAGCTCCGAACAGCACATACACAATGCACATACTCATGAAGAACTGTGAGAACACAGAGAACACAACTTCAGTACCAGCTACGTGGCCTCACTGACAGTCTCCTGGGAGTTTTATTTTAGCTATGCCTTGCCACAAATAATTACATTAACACTTTAAAAATATTTATTGCCTATATAACGTCTGTGATAGGAATTGTGTGGAAAAAGAGGGATGTTGCAACCTAATTAAGGCCTCGTGTCTGTCTCAAATGATTCAACACTCCATAATTCAAGACAGAATGTACTCACCATCATTAGAGGCCAGTCAGCAGGTGAGGAGTAGTCATGAGAACCTTTCATTTCTACTATCACTGTAAACATGCACACCCAAACACATAGGCTTCTTTTTCAGATATGCATTTACCCGTTACTGTTAGCAAGCTAAGAGGAGTTACTATAAAAAGGTTTAAAATGTACTTTACTTGTAATTGATAAATGGTCCTTTGGATCACCGATTGCATCCCCATCCTCTGTCTCTCTGCGCCCTCTACTGGCTTCTGGTTTTTGTAATGTTTCAAACTTCACAATAAACATGTAGGGACTCTCTGACCATGACTTGGCAACCGCATTAATGTACTGTAACACAAAAACAGAACACAAAATATAGCCCTCCTTGGTATTTACATACAGACACTGTGCGAATTGTATACACCTTCAGCTTGATCAAATGTCTGACATGTTCTGCAGAAATTGCATGAAAGGGTTTGAGTGAAGTATAAGTGAGAAAGATCTCACCGGTATATCTTCCCATACATGTCTGGTTCGGTTTATACTCTTGCCCTCCTGTAAGTAATAGGTAGAGGTTAGGTTAGGCCAAACTACTTTCCTCTCTCAGGACATATACCTGTTGATAGTATAAAAATGACTGGTAGACTGTTGCCCATCATAAATGTCTTGTGAATTCAATCTACATGTATCTATTATATCTTTATATACTTTATCTACATTTTACCAAAAAGAAATCACTACAAAAATGCAGTCAATAAATAAAATGTCCTAAATCTAGGCAAAAATGTTGCTGAATAAAAGGAACTTACTTGGGGACTGAGAGACAGAAACGGCTGAAATTCTTTATAATAAATCTGCAATACAATACATAACACTGTAAATATAATACAGTCAAAAAAAACAAACAGTTACATATTATTTTTTTAAAAATGAATTCATTTTTTGTAGGTATGAGGCAGATTATGAGCTTCTACACACAGACCTTAGGGGTGAAGAGAGCTGAACAGCTTTCATAGTAGACGTAGCCTTGGCTATAGAAGCCACTCCAGTCCTCCTTTAGCCTGTGATCCCAACCAAACATGGCCTCTGCTGCAGTGTCCTACAGGGAGCGAGCTTCAGAGCTACAGTCAACATGTCAGGACCAATTTCCTTTACCTTTAGTTCCTTGTATTCCTTCATGTTACCTGTCTGACTTTTCACAATTCACACTGACAGCTCTCCCCAAAGTCTACTGATTATATTTTATAACATAAACAAACAATGAGTCATTAAACACCCAAACAGTTTCACACAAACACACCCTGTTTTTATAGAAGAGTACTCTCATAAATGATCATTCAGAGCTTTGCCACCCTGTGTGACATCTTTTAGAGTTAAAGGTTTTCGTTTAAGGGATTGAGCTTTGAGGTTATGAACATTCCCTTTGCTATTTTTCTTTTCCTATTGTAAGAAATCATGAAAATCTCCATTCTTAGTTCCTACCCAGAACATGTACTAAATGAAATATGAGCATACAATACAATACAACACAATACAATGCAATGTCAGGCACTTTTTACACTCAATAACTACAGCCTATTCTACATAGTGTGAGGACAGGAGCCAAGAAAGTGGAGGAACTTCAATGTGAATTTTTCTTACCATTACACAAGGGTTATCAACATTTAATTTTAATACTCAATAAGAAATCTACAGGCCACATTGGCATGTTTAAAAACAAAGGACAAGGAATACATATATAATTCAGACTCAGAAACTAGAGCTCGAGACAACATTATAGAGAATGTTGATTGCTGCCATTCCCCATGACCCCGTGTCTGCAATTTCAGGAAATATGGCACTCATATACTAAAATTTCTTTACACAATTTGGCACAACTCGTACATGTAAAAAGTGACATAGATTTCACTAAAACAGAGTCTGGTGAAGTAAATTAGTCTAGTAAATAATCTATAGTTTAGTCTAGAGCTTTAGTTTTCGATAGCTTGTAACTTTAAGTGCACTGTTCTCATACTCACAGGGGTGCTGAATACTTCATTGTAACAGATAGATGAACGAAGATACCAACTAACATTAAACGCCATTTTTTTCTGTTCACATGCTGCCAAATCTCCCTGAACTGTATAAAAAAGGAAAAGAGACTATTAGAAATATTCACCACATTATTGTTACTAATACTTGTTTTACAACAATTCAAAGACCTGATCTTCATAGACTAAGTAAAACAGCATTAAACAGGGAAGTTTAGAATCATTCTGTTGAGAAAACATTATCTTCCAAAATGGCCAACTTCGCTAGCACTTACATTTCATGAAGATGGTAGAGTTGGAATACAAAGTCTTACGAAAAACGACTTCATTTTGCTGAAAAACAAAAAATATGAGACTACGTTTATGGAGCACTATGATTATGAACACAATAGGTCTGACACGATGTTATGTATAAAAAGTTCCATGGCATTTTCTGATCTAAAATAGCCTTTAACAGAAAATTCTTTTGTTTTGTGGTTTTGGCCAATCGCTACAGTGCAGAATGTGAGAAGCTTGCACAGGTCTTTTGTGAACTAGTGTACATTCAAACATGAGTCACTTTAATAACGAGAGACAAGTTGACAAACTGGTAGGACTATGTGAGATGTCCTTAATTCATCCTACTGCAGAAATACTTGAATACACAGCCTGGTTTAAGAGTATTTATCAGAACCCTTCCAGTATGCAGGGATGTGCAGTTTAAACCTGGATTTAAACCAGAAACTAATTCATGAATGAACCCATGATCAAAAGTTATAGAGGAACTACACTGCATGTCACCCTCTAGCACGAAAGACTCTTCACACTGTTAACTTTCACATCATTTATTGTGTTTACTTCATTCTCTCTCTTTAAAGTGCCATGCAGTTTAAGGCTGCTAAACTTCCCAGAAGCCGGAATGTATTCCCAGACATGCATGCTGATATAAATCAAGTTTGTACATGTGGATTTATTTAAGTGGCATGAGAAACATTGTGCATATTATATTATATTACATTATATTATATTTATACACACACATATATATCATTACTTAATCTTTAAGTAGTGTTTGAAATAAGTCCCTCACTCAATTTTGGCATTTACTATATAGACCATTATGTGTAGAGTCCTGTACAGGGCAGTGCTGAGACAAAATGCATTAGCATATTGCTTCCTGAAGTTAAATGTGTACACAGACCATGAAAAGACACTAGTTAATCAGTCATTTTCTTTTTTTGCCTGCATTTATATATACAGGATTGACTGCCTGTGTCAGCATCCCAAAGGTCAATAAAATCAGCAACCAAACAAAACTCAAAATAGCATTTCCCACTGCATTAAAATTCTACAGCTTTTGCAGTGTAGCAGCTCTATAGTTATGATGATGACGTGGCTTTTGAAAGCAATTTGCATATGGGTCTGAGGAACTGATGAAATGATTTACTGTGTCTTGATGGAGTCGTTGTTTCCACTACTAGCTAGCTTTAAGCTTGGGGTTGTGTTATGAAATATTCTGCGGTTTCGGTCACTCTATTCGAGTTTCTCAGTTAGCTGAATGGGCTGTATGTTTTTAGTCCTACACAGTGGTCACCAACCCTGTACCTTCCTGAAGACTTTAGCTCAAACCATGATCCTGCCCACCTGATCATCTAATCATTGCTTTAAGATGATCTTGATCAACTAAAACGGGTGTGTTAGATTTTGGTTGGAGATGGAACCTGGATGAAGGTAGATCTCTAGGAAGAGCATAGGTGTCGACTGCTACAAGCAGACTTGGTTTCTTCCAGTTCATCAGCGTTAATTCAGACTTCAGTGTAGTTAAAACAGCTCTTTGAAATTGTTCAGAGTTTACAGCTCTAATATTGTGTTGATTTTTAACTAATGTGTTTAACTGATTTGAAAAGCCTAATAAATCTATACAAGTCGCCCCGCATTACACTGCAGCTGTGTATAAACCTTTAAACATCAGAAATATTACATTCACTGAAAACCCTAGTTGTTAGCATTGTTAGCTCAAGGACCTTGCTTAACCAGCTGTCATAACGAAGTGTCCAGCTATGAACCTGTCACGTCTCTCCTCCTGTGTATATCGTATCGTGACACTTACCACATCGTCGAGTTGTATACTCCACAAAGAGATTTCCGCCCCGAATGTACGGCGTAGCGATGATAAAAACAAACACAACGAAAGAAACGCAGAAACACCTGCCATTTTCACAAAGCTTGTACAACTCTACTCCCCACGAGAACAGCGCGAATCAGTCGCCTTCACGTGTGTTTACACTGAATCAACCAATCACCGTTCAGCAGAGCAACGCGTTTGCCGGGCAGAATTCAAGAGAACAGGTGTGGAGATATGAGAAAACAAAAATAAGATTATGAAAAATATGCGATATATGCAGTAATAGGTTTTTTTTTTTTTTTTTTTTACACTATAATCAATAATAAAACTGGTTAAAATGTTCACTAATTTATAAGTAGTCAAGATATCGTTGCGTTTTGAAAACACAAGTTACATCGGCGCGGTTGAATGTCGCATAACACCTGGAGCATTTCCGGGTGGCGTGGGCGGGTGGTCGGGGCGCGGGCTGGTGTGTGGGCGGGGTATTGCGTCATGAATATTTAATAAACGCGTAACGGCAATTTGGAACACACTGGAAGAAAGCAGCCAGGTATTTTATTTTAGCACAAACTCTCTCTTAAAAACCACACGATATACAGTAGAACCCATTTGTTACAGTACTGTGCAGATTACACAGATGTTTAAGTAAACTGAACCAGTGCAGGGAACATTTTAAACAAAACTGATATCAAAAGGAAAGAAAGTTAAAAGTGGGGGGTGTAAAATAGTAATAACTAGCACAACATTATTATTGTTATTATAATTATTATTAACAGTTGATAGGTATCATTAGTTATATACAGTATATACACGGTTATATACGCATACCAATATATCTGTGTGTGTGTGTATATATATATATATATATATATATATATATATATATATATATATATATATATACATACATTATGTGTGTGTGTGTGTGTGTGTGTGTGTGTGTGTGTGTACAGTACTGTGCAAAAGTCTTAGGCATCCAATTTATTTTAGTACAAACTTATGATTATACATTTTTATTTTATGCTTTCTACATTTTCTAGTCAGTACAAAAACAGATTACAGATTCCCAAACATTAGTTTTTCAGCCCAAAATTAAATGTTACAGAAAAATGGCAGTAAAGAAAGCAGCATATTACATAAGATACCACTTTTCAGAAAAAAACATAATGAAGCCTTCTGGGTTTTGCTGCATAAATAAGAAGCAAGTGCGACAGTTAATGTCTCCAGAAGAACCTTGTCTTTTTTTGCAAAATACTCAATAAAACTTACAGCTCATTTCCTTATAAAACTACACTAATTGTACTTGAGACTACTATTGTTTTTTAAGTAAAGGATCGCCACACCAAATATTTACTTTCTTTCATTTATTACTGTTTACTGCTTTTTATAGTATTTTTTAAAAAATGTATAGAAACATTTAATTTCATTATTTTTGAAGACATGTTTTCTCTACAGCATTTCTTTGCATGTGCCTAATACTGTGTGTATACAGACACACACACACACACACACACACACACACACACACACACACACACACACACACATATATGCATACATACATACATATACTGGTTTTTGATTCCTGCCACAGCCCTATGTTTGTGGAATTTGCATGTTCTCCCTGTGCATTGGGGGTTTCCTCCGAGTACTCTGGTTTCCTTCCCCAGTCCAAAGACATGCATTGTAGGTTGACTGGCATCTCTAAATTGTTTGAGAGATGTATGAATGGGTGTGTGAATCTGTGTATGATTGTGCCCTGTGATGGATTGGCACCCTGTCCATGGTGTCCCCCGCCTTGTGCCCGATTCTCCCCGTTAAAGGCTCCAGGCTCCCCACGACCCAGTAAGGATAAGTGATACAGAAAACGGATGGACATATATATATTTATATATATATATTTATATATATATATATGTTTTTGTATTCGTAAATTATCTGTAATTTGTAAAAATCACTTTTATGTTCTTATATATATATATATATATATATATATATATATATATATATATATATATATATATATATATACCTCTCACGTCCTACACACTACCCTCACCCACACCGACAGCGGCAAAGGGAACTATGTGAGGCTGCTGTTTATAGACTATAGCTCAGCCTTCTATACCATAGTCCCACACAGACTGACCTCCAAGCTCAGGAACCTCGGCCTTAATGCTTCCCTCTGTGACTGGGTCCTGGACTTCCAAGCAGACCCCAGGTAGTGAGAGTGCATGAGCCAATTTACCTCCAACACTATCACACTGAGCACTGAAGCCCCACAAGGTTGTGTCCTATGCCCCCTGCTCTACTCTCTCTACACACATGACTGTGTGTCCTCTCACAGGTCCACTTCTGTCGTAAAGTGGTAAAGTGGTTTTGGGCCTCATCTCCAACAATGATGAGGCCGCCTACTTTTACAAGGGTGAGAAACCCGTAGCTTGGTGCCAGGCTAACAGTCTCTCCTTGAACGTCAGTAAAACCAATCAACAGAACTACACCCTACTCGAGATGGGCAGGACCCTCATGGAAAGAGTGAGCAGCTTCAGGTATCTTGGAGTACACATCTCTAAGAACCTGACCTGGACATTCGGTGCTTGGCCCCTAATTAATTAGCATTCATTAATTCATACAGTTGTTTTCGGTCCTTTTCTCATCATCTGCTTTCCTTGTTGCGTTTTTCCACCCCAGATAAACATTTCATGATCGCCGCTTCTTCGTGCTCTTCTGATAGTAGTTTCTTTCTGTTTTTTTCCGACCACAAGGGGGCTCCTGCAACTGCATGATAGATAAACCTCTTCACCAAATGATTTTAGTATGCTTTTTACCTATCTGTTCTAAAACTCTTGGGGCCCCCTGATGGTCCTCATAGCAAAAAACGGCATTGAAATAGTTCATATATATGGTTAAGGCTCTGGGTTAGTGATCAGAAGGTCAGGGGTTAAAGCCCCGGCACCACCAAGCTGCCACTGTTGGGCCCTTGAGTAAGGCCCTTAACTCTCTCTGCCCCAGGGGCGCTGTATCACGTATCTGTGCTCTGACCCTAACAAGCTTCCTAACAAACTGGGATATGTGAAGAAAAGAATTTCACTGTGCTGTAATGTATATGTGACAAATAAAGGCTTCTTCTTCATATATATATGTATATGCTCTCAAAACAGCCTTGAATCTTCATGGCATGGATTCCACAATATGTTAAAACATTTTTTTTTTGAGATTCTTGTCCATGTTGATATGATTGCATCACACAATTCCTGCAAATTTTTCAGGTGCACCTTAAGCTGCAAATCACCTGTTGTACAACATCCCAAAGGTGTTCTATTGGAATCAGATCCGTGGCTGGGAAGGTCAGTGAAGAACTCATTGTCATGTTCATGAAACCAGTTTGAGACAACTTTTGCTTTATGACATGATGCATTATCATGCTGGAAGTAGCCATTAGAAGATGGATAAATTGTGGCACATGGTTAGCAACAATACTCAAATAGGCTGTGGCATTCAAGTGATGATTGACTGGTATTAAGAGGCCCAAGGTGTGTCACAAAAACATTCCCCACACCGTTACACCACCTCCACCAGCCTGGACTGTTGACACAAGGCAGATTGGGTCCATGGATTCATGCTGTTGGCACCAAATTCTGAACCTACAAGCTGTCTGCCTCCACAGAAATCGAGATTCATCAGACCAGGATACGTTTTTTTCCAGTCTTCAAGTGACCAGTTTTGGTGAGCCTGTACCCACTGCATTCTCAGTTTTCTGTTGGCTGACAGAAGTGGAACCCGATGTGGTCTTCTGCTGTTTTAGCCCATCTACCTCAAGGTTCAATGTGTTGTGCATTCTGAGATGCTTTTCTGTTAAGCACAATTGTACAGAGTGGTTATCTGAGTTACTGTAGCCTTTCTGTCAGCTCGAACCAGTCTGGCCATTCTCTGTTGACCTCTCTCATTCACAAGGTATTTCCCACACAGAACTGTTGCTCACTGAATGTTTTTTCTTTTTCTTTTTTCTATATCTGTATAATTTTATGCATTCACTGTTGCTACACAATTGGCTGATTAGATCATTTCATGAATGAGTAAGCGTACAAGTGTTCCTAATAAAGTGTTCGGTTAGTGTATATTTAGAAGCTGCTGCTCACTTAGTCAGATTTATTTTTAATTAACAGAAGGAAGCAATTATAAAATCCCAAACTATGGAAAGTTACTTAAGGTAGCAATAAAAAATAAAACCTACATGAAACTTACCTACAGAGGCAGTAATTTCAGCTGTTTTATTAAATTTAGGTAAGATAAATCTATCTATTCACTAGGTTTTCCTTCAGCACAAATAATTCCCACAGCAAAATGTGTTCCCTTCAAAATCAACCACCCTACAAATGCTTGCTGTGAGGTTTTCCTACTCTTCTCAAGGTGCCCTGCATAGGGTTCCTCACTTCAGTATGGACTGCAAGTTTAAGAACTTCTGAAAGCCCTGCGAAATAAACTTTAGAAAACACAGAGCTTCCACAAGCTCTTGTTTTGTCAAAATTGCTGAGACCCAACCTAAACGAACATTGGAAAGCCCCAACAGTCATTGATATTAATCTTCCTGTAGGGATACGCTTTATAACAGTAAATTTTCCACCAAAGGAGAGTCTTCAAGACAGATAGACCTTGCACTTTTCATTTTCTTGATAATGTTTTTTGTCTTATTAACTTCAAGAGCGAGAGAGAGAGAAAGAGAAAAGACACATAGTTTGCTATAGCATAAGAGATAACAAAAACTAACCCGTCTCATGGATGTTCCAATATAATATTATATAGTATATAATATAATACTATATAAATACCATAAACAGTTAAGCACAATATGTTGTTCATTAATAACTAAAAAATGTAATCACTGGCAAACTGCTGTAGTATAAGATGAATAAAACTGTAGGAATGTGCTGTTATTGGAAAATAATCATCTTCGGTTTGAGTTGGGCCTCATCACACTACCCTGGCGTTGGTTCTTTACCTGCAATAGCCCTGTCGTGTTTCTTTTCTCCTTACTTCACATGTTGTAATGCATAAATTGAATCCCAAATCCCAAACTGAAATACTGTATTCCTAAACTACCAGACTTCTCATGGATAGGGAGGGATACAGTGACATGATTTTTAAATTATGGTGATTGATAGAAATTTAGACTGATTTTCTTTCTTTCTTTTTTCCCTCCATTTTATCATGTTTGTTTAGATCTTGCACAGTGTCCATGGAAATCTTGTGCACAGCCTGACGTCTAGGCTATTACACATGGTTGCTTATTTGCACAATGGCATATGATGCTTGAGTCAATGTGAGTAGGTTTATGTTGAAAGAGAAAGTAAAAAGAATTTACAAAGAACAGCAATAATAAATGTGTGAACTGGTAGATTATTGGAAATAACCCTTAGCATTAACTGGAAATGGTGTTAGGCCATTTTAACAAAACTCTGGAAGAGAGTGTGGGATAGATGGATTTTTTTATGGGTGCGGTGATGAAACACAGGAAAGCAATAGGGAGTGGATACACATTCAGTTTGAGCGTAGTAGCTGTTATTTTTTCCAGCAAAGTAGATATAAAAACAGAGGCACTATGCAAGGGGAAAAAATCCTCAAGCATATCTTAAATGACTATGGTAAGTGGTTTTGAGGGTTCATGTTGTTTTAGGTTGTGATAAATTTGAAATTATACTGTGTTAGACTGATCTGAAAGCTTGAAATGTAATCATCTGTCATTTTTGCTGTCCTTTTTATGTGTACAAAAGCAAGCCTGTGACCAGATTCCCATAGATCCCGGACGACCTGAGGGTGTAATGGCAAAATTGGACATTCCTTGATGTGAGTATGGCAAGGCTCAGCTGTCATGTCCTGCCCCCATTCTCACACACATGCTAACAGCTATAAGCGAGAGAGAAGTGGTTAAATATAGCTTAGGAGATCAGTACAGCCTACCAGTTCTCACTATAAGGGAACAATCAGAGTGTGGGTGTGTAATAGTGCTGGATTTCTGACAAAGCTGCATCTTCTACTGAGCTGAAGAACCTCTATTGTTGGATTACGTTTATTGGGTTTCTCGAAGGACACACTTTTTCTGTCCTTTCTGTACTTGTGTAACTCACTCTGGCTCTTGTTTGCTTTTCATCCAGTCTCCCTCACGAAGATAAGGGATTGTTGCCACTCTTGCAGCTGCTTCTTCAGTGATAAGCTCATGGCTTGAGAGGAGAGACAGAGATGGTTTAGACACCTGCATCAGTGTGTGTGTGTTGCATTACAATATCATTGAACACAAGTGACAGAGTGAGAGGGAGAGCGAGCATGGGGAAAAACTACTGTTGAACTGCTCTCTAATGTTGGTAATTGTTCTCAAGGAATGTTAATGATAAGACGGATCTGTTTAACAAGGGACTTACTGATTATTCTCACTTGTATTTCAGGGACCATTGTGGGTAAGTGTGTCATCTTTATTATTATTCTTAAGTGGAAACATGCTTCCTTATATTTGATTTAGCATTCACCATTTCAATATAAGTGATAAGTTACTCTCAAGATAAAAAAAAATTGTCTTGTGTCATTTTTGAAAATTGTCTTTACAAAATCCTTGTGTGATGCAAATGGCTCAACATCTTTTTTTATGAAATGAATATTTATGCAAGTGGATCTCACGGATCTTTCTGTTCTCACTGTTCTCATTTTAATCACATGTCTGAGTATCTACATCATCTCTAAGTTCCCTTCTCTTTCAGCTCAAAGAGCTGATAGAAATAGCTAGCTAGTGAGATCACTGCTCTGTTTTAGCTTATTAGTATGACACCATTGAAGAGAACATTCACTAATACTTGTAAATGTATGAATTGTGTAAAGGAATTCCTGCTGATCTCTGAAACTGCCAAAACCAGGGATATAATGTATAATCTGAGGCTGGTTATCACAAAATAGTGACTTAATTGCTAAGACCCCGATCATTTTTTTTTGTTCTTGGTGCTCACATAGCTTGCCGTATTCTCCCTCACTGTATTTACAATTTACAAGCTTGACTGTTCTGTGACACTGTATCCAGGGCAATGGGGCCTCTGGGAAGTGCAGCATTCTGGAGGGACACAGCAGGATCGATACTCAAACTCAGCATGTGCATGGTGCCAGAAAGCGTAGAGCACTGGCTCCCTAGTGTCTCAACTTACTTAGCAGCAGTTGTCATTTACACCTGGTTCATATGAAGCTGCTTAAAGTTTCATGACAACTATAAACTAATGTGCTTTCTATGGTAGTTTATAAAATATTATACCGAATAGATAAAGACATGCTTGCATTCCCAACTTACAAAAACAGTATCTCACCTGTTATCATGCACCTGTATAGTCTGTACTCACCTGAATGGTACACCTGCTTAATCATTACTCATGTATGTATCATTACTCATGTTACAGAAACACTAACACAACAGATGAAAAGAATTAAGCAGTGGTGTTTCTCTAGTGTATAAAACTGCTTTTTCAGTGGTTTTGCAGATTTATCAGGCACATTGTTGTGACCTTTGTTCTTCATTGTTTGACAGGAAACACCAGACTATACCTCTTGGCCAAGAAAATGACACCAGTGAATTTAGTCAGTTTTTTAAATCAGGCTTATAGTGAGTGTGTTGCACCTCTAAAGGGAGGTCAGTGAACACAGGTCATTTGTCTTTCCTCTGTCAATTCATGATTTCCTCCTCCACATTCTCTGAGAGAACTGGCCATAATATTTCCCCTGGAAACAGACATAGACACATACAGGCTGAACAGTTCTGAATAGGCTGGTTGCACATTTTGTCACTGCAGGTCAAATTTATGTGTATTATCAAGCTTTAGTTTGAATCTTGGTTTCAGTAAAATTTTGTCACTTATTTTCTTCTGTACAGTAGAAACATTTCCAAAGGTATGTGTAGAATCTGGGGTTGAATAAAATATAATGCACCAAACATAAAAAAAACACTGACTTTATATCCAGTGCAAGGTTATTTCTGAATAGCTGCACATACAGTATATTGAACATTTTCACCAATGAGAACTTGTGATGGAGACAAATTGCACATTGAATACTCGAGGTTACCCATATGCATCCAGCATGACAAAAAGCATCTAATTGCTTCCACTTTAAAAAGAAATGGCTTTCTGTGATGTTCTGTGCTCTTAAGCTGCAGGCATTTGTGTTGCCTTGATGGGTTCCTGAATTTTTAGAGAGATCTAGAACACATGCAATTGGACATGCTTGGAGATAGCTGGCCTGGTGTCATTTGTAGTTGCTATTAATAATACAGCTTGAACTTTACTTCTTTCTTGAACTCCACCCCCTCTAAACAGCCTTATAAAGGACCATGATATGATGTCATGTAACCAAAGAAGTATAAGTGGTATAGTATTGGTTTACAGGTGATTTACTGCATTCTGCTTTCTCAGGAGTGTAGGGAATGTTGCGTGATAATGTAGTGGAGCAGGCTTGTTGAGTGTCCGTACAGTAAATATCAGTTTAATACCGGGTAAAATTATTAAATTGTAAATTATATGTTCGCATTTATACATAACGGCTACATGACGTTAAACCTAACTGACACTTTTCAAATGCCCACAAAGTTACACACATTCTCATATAGAGTGCATATATATATATATATATATATATATATATATATATATATATATATATATATATATATATATAGCTATAATTACAAGACACTGTAGGGTGAAACCCTGTACGAAAAGTGATATTCTGTCTGAGATGTGTCATGTCAGTGACACAGAGTAAAGAGTTATAGGAATTACTAATGTCTAATATAAAAATAAGCATATCACTGTATACTGCAGTAGTAATTGGGCACAGTCCAAACTGTTCATACAGTTGCAGATTAATGACTTATTAGTCAACTAAAGATTACTAAAAGATGACATCACAGTGAGCAGAAGGAATTTTTAAAAAGTACACAAAACCTCTTTCTCTTGACAGGTGACTAGCCATGACCTAGTTCCTTGTCAATAAAACACATAGAGGTAACCAGCTAATAAATTAATACGATTGTTTATGACCAAAAGGTTTATAATGCGGTAATAAACATTCTTTTAGATCCGTCAAACAGCCTCAGAGGATTAGTTCATATCTTTTTTAAAGATGCATCTCTGACTGAGACTGCAGAGCTGAAAGTGTAACCATGTCTTAACTGTAGACATCATGTCATGAACTAAACTGCTACCAATTTACCAGGCCCTTATTTAGATACACTGAGTCCACTGAAAATCTTTCACTTTTTCAGTGGTAGCTCCAAACATAATAAGCTGAATTACTGGCAAAGAGTTATATATATGTTTTGTCTTAAAGAGTTTTGATTTGTCTAAATGTTCATGTATGTCTTCTGGATATGTGTTTCTGAGCTACTTTTTTAGTAGAGGAGTTTTGTTTGTGGTTTAGGAACGGAGATGATTGCAGTGTAGTTCATGCGTTCTTTGTGTAACTGTTGTTCTTGCTGCTTTCAGGTTGTCATGCAACTCTTTTTGAATGACTGCTTGCTTCTCACTTCCCTTCCTTATCGTTAGTCGGAGAGTGCATTTTGAAACCTGCAAGGCGAACATGTCTGGGGATGATTAGTTTTGGTTCCATGAGCTTTCCAACTGCATATTATCAAAACAATTGTGCTGACAGGAATGGTTTCTACGGCTTTGTATTCTCCCCCCTTATTTGAGTGCTGTTTAATAATATTGTCCATGAGAACTTTCTGAAGCTCCTTTTCACATTTTCTAGAATAATGTTATTGCCAGTTTACTAGGTCCTTATTTAGATACACGACAAGTCCACTGAAAGCTTTGATTTCTTCAATGGCAGCACAGGAATGTGGAATTTGTACATCTGCTGGCAGCAGCCGGGGCTTTTAGATATCTGACTTCAGATGCCAAATTAGAATCACAAAGCAATGCCAGCTTCAAGCTTAGAGACCTGAAAAAGAACACAAACACTCATCAGTCAGTATTATTTTAAAAATAATGTAATAAACATTACAGTAATCATATGGATTGTAAAATTCAACTTCTGCAAACAGACATGGCTTCATCTATCCTCCAACAGATTTGCAAATGAATTTCTTAACTATATGTCCATAGGATGCATATTTTTTTATGGTGATCAGTGATTGTGATCAGTAAGTGACATTTCTTACTCTCTAGTGAGAACAACGGTGGAGGAAGTATCACAAACAAAGAGATTTTTCTGACAAAGGAGAAGATTAAGTCTTATTCCTAGATTATGTTGATCACGATAAACAGTTCTTTTGAGAACTGTCTAATATGACTAAATTATTGAAGGTTGTACCTTTTTATATGATAAAAAAACCTCACACATACACTTCCATATTCCGGAGAACTATAATATTTTACAGTTTCTGCTATAGTTAAATGCCTTGGAGGGCTTAAAGGTCTTGTTTAGGCTGATGTAGATGTTGAGAAACTATGAAAAACATCCTATTAAAGTTGCTACTGCACATGAACATGAGAAGCTGTCCTTTTATAATGACCATCCAGTTCTCAACCAGAGCATGACGGCACACTTAAACATAGGTTTGAGACTCGGCTGGTTGTCTTAACCTTGGTGGTTGTTTTAGACATTTAATACACCCTCATTTTATAAACAGCACTGTTTTTTCAGACTTGTCTGGCCAGTTTTCTCTGGTCAAAAGACGGAAACAGACACCTCAGTGTACAAATTAAAGTGACATCATTAAAATTCCAACAGCATTTCATCAGACTCCCAATGATTACTTAGCACCTCCTCCAAAGTGATATTCTGTGTACAGAGTTTATTTGGCTCAGTGCATTTGGTATTAAGAATTTGATGATGTAACCGAGATGTTTTATCCTTGGAACAGGGAGGAGAACTTTGATAGGGTTTGTGCCAGGTGTGTTTGAATTTAGGACTATATTGTTGCTGTTGAATATGAAACTGCCCAAGCCTGATTAAATAGGATTTGTGGTTACTTCCACATTATGGTGTTTATCTAGTTAAAATTCTGATGATGGATTGTATTCTGTTTGGTTTCTGTGTTATCCAGTATATGTCAGCTAAAACTAAATCAATTTGCGCATCTTTATATCATTCCACAACTACATTTTCTCAAATTTCATACAACAACAATCCCTTAAAACTGTAATCTATCTATCTGTAAGCCAAGGAAGCAATATTGGCTGTGCTCCCTCTCGCCTGTCAATAATAAGCCAATTGCATGTGGAAAGGGGCCGATAGCACTTTAACAGAGTGTGTTACACTGCCCTGTGATGCAGCATGAGCAGCAGTGTGAGAGAAAGTTATGATTGGCTGGCTTCACATCTCTCATAGGAATCTCCTGTTAGTCTTCTCCCTCCTCGTTTGGTACCTGTCTTATACTAAGGAAAAGCTGACTGGTGGGTCAGATTTGGCAAGTGTTCAAATTGGGGAGAAAATTGGAGTTTTGTTTATTATGTTGCATGCTGTGTCATAAGGTATATGCGACCAATGACTAATGAACAGTGATACTAGACCTACTTACTTTCATACAGACCCAAAAAACAAAAAGGTTCCAGTTTTCTGGTGCAAACCTTTCCAGTACTGTACTTTGGAAAACCTTACTTGGAAAGGGCTTATAAACTTTAGTCATACTGTCCACATACTGTAACATCCACATTTTGAATAATATTTACACCTTTCTTTCATTCTTTTTCTTGCCATCTTTATGTTATATGGCCAGTACTCAGTGACATTGATTGTGAGAATGTTCCTATGTACTTTCTGAGTGTGCCTCTAGTGTTTTAGCTGGACATAAGGTTTCTTTTAGTCAAGTTTTAGAAATCACCCCTGGCAGTTCTAACAGCATATCACCTTTAACAAACTTCGCTCAGATGGCCTTTACCCCTGCCAGGCAACACCTGGAACATGTGGAACTGACAGAGATAAGAAATGTTGGTTAAAAATTGTATTGAATTCCTCTTTTATCAGCTCATTCAAAGAGACTTTTGTTCTTCAGATATGTTCTCAATCTCCCGTGTTTGAATGGGCTTAATGAAAGCCTGAACTATGCTTTTAGTTACACATGTGAAGTAGCCTTCAGTCTTGATGCATTTGGATTTAAACATACTTAAGTTTCAGCATGTTGCTGATTCCTTTTTTGGTAGGTAAAACTTCACATCATTGTTGGCCGCAGTTCCTTTATCACCCTCCCACGAGGAATTACTCCTCTGCAAAGAAAGATTATGAACCAGCTGAAAGAAAGTGTAAAGCTCCCAAAGCAATGATAAATAGCTTTGTTTTGTCTGTCTGTGCAAGTGTGTTTAGATGAATCCAAGCATAATGTCATCAGAGATGACAGGCCATATGATTTCACTGGGACCTGAACATGTGTACTCTTTAGTCTTATTTTAAACTAAGTGAATGGTATGATGCAATTCAATGTACAACCCCAATTCCAAAAAACTTGGGACTCTGTGTAAAATGAAAATAAATGTAAATAAAAACAGAATGCAATGATTTGCAAATCTCATAAACTTATATGTTATTCACAATAGAACATAGAATACATACCAAATGTTTAAACTGAGGAAATGTCCCATTTTAAGGAAACAAAAGGGTAATTTAGAATTTCATGGCTGCAACACGTCTCAAAAAAGTAGGGATGGGGCAACAAAAGGCTGGAAAAGTAAGTGATAGTAAAAAGAAACAGCTGGAGGTTAATTGGCACAAGTCAGTAACATGATTGGGTATAAAAAGAGTATCTTAGAGAGGCAGAGTCTTTCACAAGTAAAGATGGGATGGAATCTGATGTTGCTCTAAAACCTGTATATACCTTTCAGCATTGAAGGTGCCTTTCCAGATGTGCAAGCTGCCCATTCCATAGGCACTAATGCACCCCCATACCATCAGAGATGCAGACCTTTGAACTGAGCGCTGATAAAAAGCTGGATGGTCTCGCTCCTCTTTAGTCCTCTTTAGTTTAGAGGACGCGGCATCCATGGTTTCCAAAAAGAATTTAAAATTTCGATTCGTCTGACTACAGAACAGTTTTCCACTTCGCCTCAGTCCATTTTAAATGAGCCCAGAGAAGACAGCAGCATTTCTGGATCATGTTCACATATGGCTTCTTCTTTGCATGATAGAGCTTTAACCAGCATTTATGGATGGCACGGCGAACTGTGTTCACAGACAGTGAGTTCTGGAGGTGTTTCTGAGTCCATGCAGTGATTTCCATTACAGAATCATGCCTGTTTTTAATGCAGTGCTGCCTGAGAGCCTGAAAATCACGGGCATGCAATATTGATTTTCACCCTTGTCCCATGCACACAGAGATTTCTCGAGATTCTCTGAATCTTTTGATGATATTATGTACTGTAGATGATGAGATATTCATAGTCTTCACAATTTTACGTTGAGGAACATTAATCTGAAATTGTTCCACAAATTGTAGACGCAGTTTTCGCAGACTTGTGAACCTCTGTTCATCTTTACTTCTGAAAATCTCTGCCTCTCTAAGATACTCTTTTTATACCCAATCATGTTACTGACCTGTTTCCAATTAACCTCCAGCTGTTTCTTTTTAGTTGCACTTACTTTTCCAGCTATTTTTTGCCTAACTTTTTTGAGACGTGTTGCGGCCATGAAATTCAAAATTACCTTAAAATAGTACATTTACTCAGTTTAAACATTTGATGTTTTTTATTCCATTGTAAATAACATATGGGTTTATGAGATTTGCAAATCACTGCAGTCTGTTTTTATTTACATTTTACACAGCATCCCAACTTTTTTGGAATTGCGGTTGTATATTGCTTTAAAATATGCTCTCTCTCAGCATCATGTTTATGAATTAGCACATCAAAAAATCATCAAGAGACATGTGATTTATAAATACAAAGGAGACCAGTGCTAAAGTGCTACCAGTGACATCACTTTTTAATGAGCGTTAGATTTTACAGATGTTCATTTTCTTATCACAAATCACGAATGGTCAAAATGTGTATGTAAATATAATAATAGTGATATAATGAAAACTGTATTTTTGATGTGGATTTTATTCCACTTGATTCTAAGGGTGCTTTTGGGTTTCCTACTGTTTGCTTTGGAATTTTGGACTTCTGTTTTAGGAATGCCATTGCTACTGTCAGTAAAACATGCTGTATTTCACCATATCCTTTTTTTTTTTTTTTTTTTTTTTTTTTTACATTTTAATATCATCAAGAATTTACTATTTTAGAGAATTAGTGAAGAAAATTCTTATTTGTGACAACTGTAGAGACAACATGAGGTCCAAAGGAGATGGAGTGGACAGCCCAGCTAATGGGGTTCTGGTTGTTCCCCATGCAATCCATGAGATCAGTGAAGAGCAGGAGGAGGATATGAAACTGCAGGTCACTGAGAAGAGCATCAAGGCCAAAGTTCATCAGAAGGAAAAGGAGGAGATGTGTATGTCAGAAAATGAGGATAAATCCACAATAAAAGATAACCAAAGATTAGGCCTGAAGGATCTGTCAAAAGATGACCTTCTGAAGCTGCTGGGAATCATGGAGGGTGAGATCCAGGTAAGGTTTTTTCCACCAACTACTTGCAATTTATCTGTATGTATTTAAGATGCTGAAGTACTCCAGAAACATTTAGAACAGGAAGTGAATCATTCAGGTACACTCAAAACATCTATATTGAATTGATAACTGTCATGCAAAATCAGAGAAGGAACTCTGGACTACCATTCCCAGCAGCCACTGCACCTCACTGCATCATGGTCACATGACCACCTACACCTGAATCATGTCATGTTAACGAGAACCTATGTGTATATAGCCAAAGTTTGCACTGCACTCCTTGATTTACATTTGTTTTTCTTTGCCGTTGTCTTTGTTGCGATGTTTATGGTCTTTGGTTCATGTTTATTTGTAGCCTTAGTGTTTTTCCACAAGGTCATAGTGTCTTTTTCTGTTTTGTTTAGGTCTTTATTAAAACTTATAATCTGCACTTATAATCTGCACTTGCAACTGTCTCTGCCTCCAATTGAGACAATAACATTATAATTCAAGATACACTGAGAAGTTACATTCATGAAACAAATTCTTTTTTGCACTTACATATACAGACATTTCATCGTGACTCTAATGGTCCACATTGCATTACTCTTAAAGTAATTTGCTGGCAAGATTCTTTCACAACACTGACAAGCCTCTCATTTAAGAGATTAACTGTATGTTTAGCTGGACCTCCTCTTATCTGTGTTGATGCCAGTCCGAGTCAACCTTAGAAGCAGTGTCAGCCAACTGGGCCATAAGTACTGACAGATAGCCATTAACACCTTGTCACACTGTGACTTCCTGCTATTGCTCAGCTCTATTATGCTACAGAGGCAAAGGAACAGAGTGTGAAAGCAGCAGTAACCATAAATAGAAGAAAAAAAATTACTGCCAGCAGTGGACTAATAAATATTTTTCTGGCATTTCTTTTCATGCAGATGAAGCTCATGGTCTTGGTCATCGATTATTAAGTATTACAGTAATCATGTCTTTACATTCTTCTTCAGGGTATCAGAAAATTTGATACATTTGATTTCTGTGGGTCTCTGTATATCCTTTTTCAGCAAAGTGTGAAGATATTTGCATGTTTGCTTCTTCTTCTGCTTCTTCTTCTTATTATTGTTATGTAATCATTAAACCCTTTTGATTAGAAGCCTTTATACTTTCAAGTGCCTTCTATACACATTTTGTGGACACCTGACCAATCACACCCATATGTGCTTGTTATTGATTTAGCCCCCCTTTGCTGTTATAATAACCTCCAATCTTCTGTGAAGGCTTTCCAGTACACTTTAGAATGTGGCTGTGGAGATTTGCCCATTCAGCCACGAGAGCATTGAGGTCAGGCAAGATGTCTGGTGAGAAGGCCTGGCATGTATTTGGCTTTTCAGTTCATCCAAAAGGTGTTCAGTGGGGTTGAGTTCAGGGCTCTGTGCAGGCCACTCGATTTCTCTCACACCAACCTTGGCAAACCATGTCTTCATGGACCTCGTTTTTATGCACAGGGGTATTGTCATGCTGGAACGTGTTTGGGCTTCTTAGCTCAGTGAAAGTAAATCTTAAAGCTACAGAATGCAAAGACATTCTAGATAATTGTGTGCTTCCTTTGTAGGCAACAGTTTGTCCAAGGTGTCCACATACTTTTGGCCATATTATCTATCTATCTATCCTCATTGCCCCATTACAAAACATTTAAAAACCGACAGCTCCACCTAGTGGCAACCAAGATATTTTTCTCTCTTATAGTAAAGTGAACTGAACATGACCCTTGGAGATCTTTGTTATACAGCAGATGATTATTCTGAGATCTTTGAGATTTTGTTGCTTAATGAGTTTATTTTTGGCATTAATGTGAGCAGAAACTACTTCATTTAAAGTAAATTAATTTCTCAGGCTCGAGAGGATGTGATCTGGGTACTCAGATCTGGCCTCAGTCGCCCAGAGAGGCTTGAGTCTCATTATAGCTCAGCATTTCCCACCAAACCCCTGAAGGCCCTGCAGAGAGATGGACTTCTCATCAGCAACCAAATACTCCATGAAGATGTATATGAAAAGCCCATGGCAGAGGTATGTAATGTATGTAGTATATGCTCTGAGTTATTCTTTTACTTTATTTATAAGTATATACATTTATGCTGCTAAAAGTAGGACCAGTGTTATGTTAACTAAATAATTGCTTAATAAGTAATACGTTCTTGACTGCCAGGATGCAAACCTTTATTGCTGCTGACGTAAATGTATACTGTTGTTGTTGAAATTTGTGTGTCCTGTGGGGGTATGTCCATGACATTCAGTTGGACAGGCTTCAGGATAAGCACAGAGAGGCATATCGGCGAATGCTGGAGCAGTTATTACTGGCTGAGAAATGCCATCGCCGTGTTGTTCATGAGCTGGATGTGGAGAAACGCAAGCACATCGACTACATGAACAAGAGTGATGACTTCACCAACCTGCTGGAACAAGAGAGAGAAAGGTAAGAGGTTGGATAGGGCTGTAGCATTTGGTTTGCCATGTGCAGCTACCAAATTAGAGAGAGTGTAACTCAAATCCTTCATATAGTACTTGGTCTCATATAAATATTCTTTCATATTCAATCTGGGAGTAATTTATTGTTCAGTACAGAATCCATCCTGGAATATGATTGATATGATTGTTTAGGGAAAAGGTATATTTTTTAAATTTGATGTGAAAATTCTTGGACATCACGACAACTTATTTCCTATGCCCTCAGTGAAAATGAGCCTTCTTCAGGGCAAGCATTGATAGTGTGCCATGATTTCTTTAAATCACAGCCTTAAAAGGCTACTGTCAACACCATGTTTCAGGACCCTGCACACACCTTCTCACACACCACTGCCAGCACACACATACATTCATGCACTCCTCCCAAAAATTCAACATATGTTGGAGGTAAATATTTTTCAGCTCCTACATTTGCACCTGTTTTTATTTGTGCCATGTGAGATCAGTCAGCTCAGTTATGAAGGGAGGCAGATAAACTCTTTGGGATTTGTGTATCATGGTTTTTGCTTTACAATCTGTGTAGGGCTTCTAGAGAATTGCAGAACCAGAAAATACTGAACTAAAATGTATTGCATTTGCAGTGTTTCTATTTACAACCGTGATGTGCAGTTTAAGTATGTGAAGAATAGTGTGGATATGTATATGTCTACGCATTTATAGGGATAGATGTGTGTATTTAGGTGTGCATGTATAGGTATGTACGTACATGGGTATATATGTATACATCTGTGTATGTATTTATATGCATAGGAATGTATGTGGTATGTATGGCATGTGTATATGTGTATTTGTATGGGTGCTGTTTATTTTGATATATTTTTATTATTTTTAGTTATTTTCTGTAATATCTCTTAACTAATACATTGGAATGCTTTGCTTGGACTAAGGGATTGAGTGGCAGTGTTTGATGGTATGAGTTATTGTACTAATGAGGTAATTGCACAGTATTTTGTAATTGATAATATTCAGATTATTGTGTTTATTGATTGACTGTATTGTCCATTTTTGTCTTGTGGTTTTGTTTTTGTTTTTTTTTGTTTTTGCTGCTGTAATACCTTAATTCCCCCTTAGGGATTAATAAAGGAAGCCTAAGTCTAAGTATAATTATGTACATAATCACAGAAAATGTTGTGTAAATGGTCAAAGAATGAATAAGGACACTGTGAATATACACACTTTGCTGACTTCCTTCCCTGCCC
Organism: Ictalurus punctatus; assembly: GCF_001660625.3. NCBI lineage: Eukaryota > Metazoa > Chordata > Actinopteri > Siluriformes > Ictaluridae > Ictalurus > Ictalurus punctatus. The sequence goes on along the minus strand of NC_030424.2, from coordinate 16,811,695 downwards.
ATGTACTTTGAATGCAATTTGAATTGCTCCCCTTTCATTAAACAAAATATATTTGGTTGCTGACATGCAAACAAGGAACAGCAGTAAGAGATGACATCTACAAAGAGATGTACTCAAGTGATTTTTAAAAAGAATAAATCATTAGACTAGACAGGAAAAGCTGAAGTCCCACCCCATCTGTGTCCACTGCAAGGTATTTCACTGCAGAGATTCTTAAGGCTATGCCATATATGGGCAGCGTGACATCACAGCCAGTTTGGTCAGGAGGAGTTTTGAACAAATTTCCCTTTATCATGGTCATGATAGCACGTGTGGAATGTCACAGGCATTTTCCCACAGAGTAATAGGTCTGACTGATGGCTTCAAGCCTAGATGCATGTCATATACAAAATTAGGAGCATGCACACATCTTGGGAACATTGAAACTAGATGGTAAGTTCTGACAAGTAAAAGTTATTTATCATTTGCTTAGAATGTCAAGATATCTACATTAAAATGCTTATTGTGAGGCTTCTTACAATCAGAGATTACTAAAATGCACTGTTGCCCTTTTACTATCATTCCATAATAATAATTTTTTCAAACAATGGAACAAAAACAGATATTTTATGTTTTATTTCAGTGCAATGATGATTAGATGCAAGCTGGGGAAAAAAATCTATCTCATGGAAAGACACTGTGAGAACCAGAGAATGGTGTACACAGCCAAGCTTGGGTGCTTATTTAAATATTCACTTGCATTTTGGATTTTTAGTCACGGTGGCAGCAGTGAAAGAGGGAAAGAGTAGAAGTGCTTTTGTCTGGCAAAGCTGCCTATTTGTGCTGGTTTGGGTCTCCAGTGGGTTTCCATTCAAGCTTGAGAAGCATTTGTACCAGAAAAAAAAAGATCTATCCTAGAATAATCTCTACACCAGGACTAAAACTTTTTGAATGTCTCAACACATTCAAAACTTCCATAGTGTGTAGATAACTTATGATAACTGTTTTCAGTTGTTTAAGTGTGTTTGTATTGTCACTCTGTTTTAGATTGAAGCTGCTGTTGAAACAAGAAAAAGCCTATCAAGTACGGAAAGAAAAGGAACACTCAACGCGACTGGAAAAGGTTCGTGGAGAGCTGAACAAGTTAAAATCTTTTGCACTCATGCTGGTTGACGAACAGCAACTTCACCTGGAGCAAATTGACCAACAAAGCCAGAAAATTCAGGACCTTCTCAAAAATCTCCAGGAGAAAGAGCAAAGGCTAAGTGAAGTTGAGGGCAAAGCAAAAGAAGACAAACAGAAGCTCTTGAACCTTGAAGTTGAGTTTGAGGTCAGGGATTCAAACTTTACACAACAGTATGATGAGATGGCAGCAAAACTTGCCAGCCAAGAGAGCCTATATCAGCAGATGTGCCAGAAACAAGCAACTCTATCGCAGAAAATTGAGGAGCTAGAAGAGACAAATGCCGTTCTGCAGAAATCAGCAGATGAGCTGCAGGAGCTTAGAGATAAAATTAGCAACGGGCAGTGTGGCAACTCAAACTTGATGGCAGAGTTAGAGAACTTGCATAAGATAGTCTTGGAGATGGAGGGCAAGGATGAGGAGATCACTAAAACTGAGAATAAATGCAGTGAGCTGAAAAGGAAGCTTCAAACTGAGGAGGTAAACAACAAGGAGCTAAAGTTGGAGGTGGAAAAATTGCAAAAGAGGATGATGGGGCTAGAGAAACTGGAGGCAGCCTTCAATGTGGGCAGGATGGAATGTGCCCAGCTACAGGGTGCACTGGATAAAGAAAAAGGCCTGACAAAAGAACTGGAAGATGAGCTAGTGACAGTTAGAATTCGCATGAAAGAGGTGGAATCATCTGAGCTGAAACTGGAAAAGGCAGAGTTGCTCCTGAAAGAGGAGCTAATAAAGCTCAAGTCTGTCACTGTAATAATGGTCAATGAGCGCAAGGACATGGCAGAGAAAATAAGATCTGAGGAAAGGAAGAGAGAGGAACTGGAGAAATTGTTTAAAGCAGAACAGGAGAAGGTTATGGTAGTTACTGAGAGATTGATAGATGAAAGTAAAAGGCTCCTAAAATTGAAATCAGAGATGGAGGAAAAAATAACGTCCTTGGTCAAAGAGAAAGGTGAGCTGAAGGAAAAGCTTACCATTGAGGAAGAGAAGTGTAAAGGATTGAGTTCCAAGTTTTGTATGATAAAACACATAAACGATGAGGTGAAAGAAGAAGGAAAGTTATCTACAAGCAAGGTATTAAACAAGGAAGTAGGGAACCTTTCAAATTCCAGTATAACAGATGAAAGTAAAGTTATAGAACTGACTAGGGAAATTGAAAGATTAAGGAAACGTCTCAAACAGCTTGAGGTTGTTGAGGGAGATCTGATGAAAACAGAGGATGAGTATGATATTTTGGAGAAAAAGTTCAAGAGTGAGCAAGAAAGGGCAAACTCCCTTTCAAAGCAGGTAGAGGAAATGAGGAATCAGATAGCTTTGAGTAAGGTAGTAGAGCGAGAAGAGGCATTTGGTCAAGAAACAGAGTTGTGGCGACGGTGCAAGTTAGAAGAGACCAAAAATAAAGACCTGCAAGCTGATGTTCAAGCTCTCAAGGAGAAGATCCATGAGCTCATGAACAAGGAGGACCAGCTTTCACAACTGCAAGTAAACTACTCGGTTCTACAGCAAAAGTTTCTTGTGGAGGAGGACAAGAAGAAGAGTATGAGCAATGAAGTTCTTAATCTTACCAAAGAACTTGAGATTACCAGGCGCTACAGTCGTGCCCTAAGACCCAGTAACAATGGAAGAAGAATGATGGATGCTCCAATGACATCAACAGGAGTGCAGACTGATGCTGGTGAAATTGAGAGAGTTGATGATGATGACACTCCTGCAGTGTTCATCAAAAAATCTGTCCAAGAAGAGAACCACATCATGAACAGCCTTCGACAGAGAAGCCTTAAGAAACCTGCTGAAATGCCATCAGTCAGGGAGCTCTACCCTCCACCAGCTGGTGACCTTACATTAAAGAAATCCTGGATACCTTGGATAAAGAAGAAAGAAAATCATGCTTCCGAAAAGCCTCTGCATATTAATGAGGAAATTACACATTCTGAAATTAAAATGACCCAAAAGCAAGGCCAACCATTACACATTCGACTGACTCCTGACCACCAGAACAGCATGACAACCCTACAGATCAGCAGCTCCCCTACAGAAAACATCTTTAGCACTGCAATACCCACTCCCTCACGTGGTGTTCAAAAGCCACAAATAACAATCATTCCTTCCAATGCTGTTTCTCCAAATGATCGAGCCAGAGAGACAAAATGTCCAGAGACAGCGAAATCTCCACTGACCATCACAACTATTTCAAGAACTAAGTCCCCAGAGAGCATCAAGACCCCAGCTATTGACAGACCAACATCACCCATATCCCTTATACCGGTTAGCACTTCTAACTTGGCACATATATCCAGCTCCCCAGGGTCTCAAGAAATGATCACAGGCCGAGCAGTATTTAAAGTGACTCCTGAGAAACGAATGGTCCCCACACCAATTAAAAAATGTAACTCAAATACTAATATCATTACCACTGAGGACAATAAGATTCACATTCACTTAGGCTCACAAGTCAAAAAGCCTCTTGAAAGCAACAGTTCGATGGTCATGGTCAGAGCTGATGCTGCAGTAAATGAAAGTAAAGAACTTTCTACAGGCACTGTGCTACGCTCACCGCGTCATGTCACAATCAGTAAACCAGCATCAAGCAAAGTAACAAGCAGCCTCACCATTACGCAGGTCACTCATGCACCACCCAGACCAACACTTTCTGTGGTAAGTACTGTTCCTGATATGAAACATTTAATAAAGGAACTTAAATTATGTCCGAAATTATGATTATAGTTCTGAATAATGATATAATGGAAATTTTTTTGGCCTAAGGATTTAATTGTACTAACTACAATTAAATGGCCAGACCGTAGGCTTTTAGTACATCATAATACATAGTTCCATTAAATTATAATACTGAGACCCCCCTAAGCCCCCCAAACCCTTGGTTTAACGCCTGGAGTACATGAATTATTAAATATTAAATTAATAATATTGCAACTCGCAAAATACAGCTACTGCCCTATAATGAGGCGACATAATACACTGTATATATGCTGTGTATATGTTTATATACTGTACTTTATTCTGAATGTTTATTAAAAATCCTAATGACATTACAAGAGACCAGAACCATGCATTTGTCAGAATTCAAACATTTATTAATAAAGAAAATTCTTCCACTACAAATGGCCTACCTCTAAACAGAAATGATACTGTAAACTGTATATTTTACTGTATCTTTAATCATATTTGTAAAGTTTGTGTACAAATTTTACATTGTTGCTTCAGATAAATGTATCAGATTACTTCAATTATTTGAAATTTACTATATAATAGTTTCTATAGAATGGGTAATCTTGGACCATTCTTTTTAATCATACAGTTCCTGTACACTAAATTTATTTGTCTTCCTTTTCACCAATTTTTTGTCTGTAGCAGCCTGTTTTGGACCCTCAACCAGCTCGATCTGGGCTCACTCGCATTCCCATGTCTCGGGGCATGAAAACTGGGAAGGCTGTACTTGGGGCTCTTGGAATCCCTAGTAATATGAAGATGGAATCAAAAGGAGAAAGCCAGTCTATGCGTATTGAGCTGAAGAAATCATTGATCAGCAGTGCAACTCTCCAGAATAGTGGAAAAAGCTAAATAAGCCCATAAGGATATAGGCCAAAAAAGAGCCATAAGGCTGAATGGACTGTGTATGAAAAATTAGATATACAGATTAGTTACATGTATGCCATTTGGCAGACTTGTTAGTTACATACTTGTTGTTTCTCTTTTTGGAACAACAAAGGAATTACCTTCTATATTGGATACAGTTTGTATGTCACTCTTACTTGTAACAGTATTTAGGCAAAAATCTCTAATAATTTCAGTGTTTATTGCACAATTTCCCTCAATAAATAATTGACCAAGTATAAAATGTTTGTCTCATTTGTTTAATTGGGATCTCTTTGTCTACTTTTAGAACTCGTGTGAAAATCTAATGATGTTTTAGGTCATATTTATGCAGACATAGAGAAAATTATAAAAGGTTCACAAGCTTTCCATCACCACTGTATATCAACCCTAGTGTTCACTTGGCTCTGAAAATAAGTTTGAGGTTCAGTGGCATTTTAGTGAGCCCAAAATTTCTGAAATAATTTCAGTCTAAACACTTACTTACAGTATGTTTTCAAATAATAGAACAGTATATTGTTCAACATATAGCAACAATCTGTCTCTATGATTACCTTACCTTACTGTCTATATCACTGATTCAGCCATTTCTCAGGGTCATCGAATGTTCTGATAGCAATAACCTGATGGTAGTTATGTATGTAACTGTGGTAAAATAGGAGATGCTGAAACCTTCATCAAAGTCATTAAGTGACCGATTGATGTAGCCATTTTCATACATCCACCATTCCCTGAAATCACTTCTACGAGTTCCTACTGGGTCAGAGCTGGCTCTTAATCCTCCACCTGCTCTTTTCTCTGAAGGGCCAAATCCACAGGAGCAGGAAACCTAGCCAGGGTACCAAATCTGTCCATTTCAGCAAACACTACATTATATGGTTACCTTGTGGATCTGCACACTTGCACATAAGAAGATATACAGCTGATTTTCATTGCTATTGGTGGTTAGGAGGGGTGAAATAGACACAAATGGCAGCGCCATTGAAAGAGTTGTGACACACTTTGATCTCGCTGCAATACAGTCACTTGGTTCATGTAGCTCTCAATAGTTCCAACCAAATCCATGCTGTCAACCTATTTTAATGTGTTTACGTGGGACTGACAGTAGCAGGAACTATATTTTAACACATAATGTGTGTTGATTACTACGTTGACTTCATTTACAGTAGCATTTTTTTCTGGGGAGTGATAGAGAGACAGCGTTAATCAGTTTTTCTGGGTTCATTTTTGGAGGAATTTATATTTTTTCCTCATGCCGCTATGGTCATAATTACTCACAGCCTAATGATATCTTATGTTAAAACATTCACATAAGCATGCACAATGAGTGAATATCTATGAGTGCAAGCAACTGCTCAATTTAACTCAAGAAAGAAGTTTGGTCAATAGTGCAAAATAAACAATCCATATATATTATATAATATATCCAAGGAGAGGGTGGATAAGTTTTTCCTTGCATGGGCAGTCTTCATAGAAACTCATTCCACCTCCTACAGGGAGAGAAAGATGGCACAAAGCAGGCCACTTTTATGCAATTCCTGGTAAGTGATTAGGCTGAAATTAATGAGTGAAATTGATAAATAAAATGACAATGCCTATAAAAAAACAAACCTCTACCTCTTATCATTGTATGTATGACTATGTTCTTTCGATAACAAAAACCAATAAATGCAATGTTTAAAAACCTTTATAAATCAAGGTCTTACCACAATTGGCTGTGCAGCATTTTGATGCAATAACGAAAAAACTAATGGAAAAAAAAGGAAAGTATTAATGAGCCCGGTAATTTTAATGTCCTTAATAAACAGCAGAATACCTGTTTATAATAATGGACCAGTCTGATGTGTGTAGCGGTGCATGTGGTTATGTTGTATTATTTTCCTGTATTAAATAAATAAAAGAAAGAAATAATAAGAATATCAAATCTGTTCAACAGCTTCATCAGAAGATTTACTTCATCAGTGACTATAGGGATAGCGCTTGCTTTAGACTTCTCTATCACCTCCTAAAAGAGAGAAAAAGGTCCTACCTTAAGATAATGTTAAATTAAATGTCTTCCAATTACTTAAGTAATGTTGGTCCAAAAATCACACTGTAATATTCTCTTGAGGTTGCGCTCAACAAAATCTTGGTGTACACATATAAATGTTTAATCAGTCTAATCAAAGTTGGGCTGCAATTCCAACTGCCAGTTTATTAGGTACACTGAGCTAAAACTAATACAGTCTAACTTTAACAACAAATCTAATCACCAAATATATACTTTGTATGTTAACATACGTGACTAACTGCAGTTAATTTGAGGTAAATTTAGGCCCAATGACATCTGGTTATGGTAGTTAGTGAAGTGTTGCTCAGGCTAGCTAACTGCAATTAGAATCTAACTAGCTATTAACTAATAATAAACATTAACTAAAGCTGGCTGCATAAAATACCACTACTGACCAGTTTCATGAGAGGTCAGCTAATGCGTTAAAATGTCAGAAAATGATATAATTTCATCATCTTAACAGCGATTGTGTTTGGGAAACATTGAACTCTCATTTTCAATGATGCTGACTTACTAGCTGTGGAGCTGTGATGCTATCTCTAGCTTCACCTTTGGTGAAGGTTTTACTAATTCATGTTCACAAACTTAAAGCGACATAAAGCGAACACTTAGAAACCTAAAATTAAATTAAAACTGCAAGCAGCAATGAATAGGCCCACATACTCGTGTGCACATTGCGGCTGCTCTGCCATGGGAATGCCATTCCATTGTTTTTAGCACTTACATTTTGTTAGGAATGTATCAATATGTAAAAAAAAATAATAATAAATAAATAAAATCCTGTTGGCAGTAGGTGGCGCTATGACTATAACTGAATATTGGCATGTAGATGTCAAACGTGAAGTTTTGCACAGATTGAACATTGTATGTCCGAGTTAGCGTAAAACATGCCAGTTCATGTTACCAGCAGGTGGCGCTATACATATAACTGAATATTGGCATATAGATAGCCTCAGGCCCAGATTCATATCATATATGTGATGTTTGTTAAAGATTAAACATTGTATGTTTGGGTTATAACAACTTCCTGTTTCATGGCAGAAACATCAAACTTTGTGAGACCGCCACGCCTACGCCGTACAGCGAAAAGTCAAAAGCTTCAAAATTTAACATGGTTAAGGCCTTTAGATGAGACTGACCAAATCTCTAGGATGAGTTCATTAAAATACTAGGTCTGGAAATGGCCAAATCTGAGCAACAATTGAAGAAAAACAATGGTTGACTTCCGGTTGAGTTTAGGGCATGGGTTCAAGAGACTTTTTGGTAAGTATTGGCATGTTACACATGTTTATCAAATTTCGTACAAGTAGGTGAAACATAGCGTGAGGCGAACATCGTTGAAAGATGTAAGTGGCGCAATCGAGCCATTTTGTCAATTCTGGACCCCCTATCAGATGTATATTTTCACCGGTTCTGACGCCTCTGCAATGTTTCGTAAAATGCGATTCATTTGAGAAAAGAAGAAGAAGAAGAAGAAGAAGAAGAAGAAGAAGAAGAAACGGAGCAGATCCAATAGGGCCTCACATCATCTGTGCTCAGGCCCTAAAAAAAGTCACAATTTTAAAAGTAACATTTTACTTATAGATGAAAATGAGACTTTTTGGGCCAATTTATAGTTGATACTGTAAATTAATGGGCACTGTCCGTGACAAACAAAAAATAGTAAATAAACGTTTTTCAACAATTAGGGTGAATTAATTTCCAAAGCCCATATTAGCATCAGGGTATGATCCTGACTCTTTACTGGTCCTGGCCAGAGAAAGCAGGTGGGCGGGGCGAGTTCGTTTCTACACGTCTTACTATTGGCTAAAAACACTTCCTTATTCACTCGCCTACAGCTTCAAGGAGAAGCAGTCCCCTTAGCCGGTAAAGTTACTTCACACGGCTTCCTTTTAGATCTAGGCAGTCATAAAGTCAACAACTTTCATAGTTCGTAAAAGGTCATTTATTTTCAGTTGCTGTGCGTGTACCAGCTAACAGGACATTTTATCGAGATCGGATTCAGCCATGATGGCGTCCGGTTACAGTGTGAAGGAAGAGGACAGCCACCGCTCAGGAGCCGCCGCTGCAGGTGGGCCGAGTGCTGAGAAGAGTAAGAAACCGGATAACACTGCTTTTAAACAGCAGCGTCTTCCAGCCTGGCAGCCCGTCCTTACAGCCGGTTCCGTGCTGCCTGCTTTCTTCATCATCGGCCTCCTCTTTATCCCGATTGGCATTGGCCTTTTCGTCACGTCCAACACCGTCAAAGAGTTCGAGGTACGACTAAAGTAACATTTAAACTAAATGTTCTAAACATTTAAACTTATTCTATTCTGTTTTAATTCGGTGGAGGACTTTAGTTGTGGCTAACGTTAAGCACTAAATACCCCTAAGCCTCCTAAGTTAATACTCTTTAAGTTTGTTTTGGTGTTTGTTGTTGTTCCTCACTGTAAATCTGACACACTAAAATATGTCCCTATGTTTTGTTATATTATGATATAACCCTGTATTTATTCATTGCTTTAAAAAAAAGTGATCCAACTCTAGTGTAAACTCTGCATCTGCTGAGGCAAATAAAGCCTAGTGATTTGTGTAGCTTGTAGAACCTGACTGGTGACAAGCAAATCATGAAAACATCCTGTACCTGTGTGTTTCTTTCCTTTCCTTTTCAGCTTGATTACACTGGTGTTGAAAAAAGCAGTCCCTGCTTCAGCTGTACTCAGCCCTTTGGTTTGAACCAGTCATGCAAATGCTCTGTCCCTTTCACACTTAAAGAGTCATTCGAGGTAAACTGGTATCATTTTTCTACAAGCATGGAAGTTTGATACTTTCTAAAGTGTATCTTATTTACAGCTGGGTATTTTTAGTCCCAGGTCCATTAGGTGTAATCGATAAAACTGACCATGAACATAACACTCAGGCCTTGGCTTTCATGCATTATTCAGTTGCTGTTTAAAGGTAGAGGTGGTGCGATGTCGCAGCGGGTAGCAATACAGCCCAGGTTCAATCCTGAGCTTTGTTTACTGACTGCATGTTGTCCTTGTGTCTGTGCCGGATTGCTCTGGGTGCTCCAGTTTCTTTCAACCTCTTAAAAACTTGCCAGTATAGTGATTGGCTAAGATAAATTGAGCCTAGGTGTGAAATTAATGAGTGAGTGAGTGAGTGAGTGAATGTACTATATGTGTGCATGGAGCATTAGGATGGATTGGCATCCCATCTAGTGTGTATTCCTACCTCAGTACCAGTTTTCCTGGGATAGGATTCGCTCCAAAGTGAATTAGGTTAAAGCAGTTACTGAAAGTTAGTGAGTGAGTTTGGAGGCTGTGATGTGTATCAAGAAGAGTGTCAAAATTTTTAAAGGAAAGGTTCAGGGGCAAAACAAATTTACCCAAATTACCCATATGGATGAGTCATGCAGTGTCAGAAACTGCTTAGGTAGGTAAATTTAAGATAACTCAACTTGTTTTGAGGCAAGGAATAAAGCAAGTAAGCTCATTTGACAGTTTCAGCATGCATTTCACATGCTTAATTACTTGTGGTTGTTGTGATTGCTAAACAAAGGGATGAAATTTTGGACAGAAAACATATTTTGACTGATGGATTACTTTGAGACAGGTGTAAAAAAAAAAAAATTTGTAAATTTGTTTTACAAACATATCTGTAGTGTTTCGTATTGTATTTGCTACACAGAGTTATATTCAGTACATTTTTAGACATGGCGATTAATGTATTTTATCAAACTCGGAGGGTTTGAATTGTATTTTGATCTCCTAGGGCAATGTCTTCATGTACTATGGACTGTCCAACTTCTATCAAAATCACAGACGTTATGTTAAGTCAAGAGATGACCGGCAACTAAATGGAAACACATACTCCTTAACTGTAAGTCATTGTAAGATGGTGTTAATACTTTAGTTTCTAAATGTCTTTTGTTTGAAGATGTTTTAACCTGTATGTCTTAATCTGTTGGAACAGAATCCCACCAAGGATTGTGCACCATACAACACAAATAACAACATGCCCATTGCACCATGTGGAGCTATTGCCAACAGTCTTTTTAATGGTAATACAGTTATAAACTACCTTTGATCAAATATATATATATATATATATATATATATATATATATATATATATATATATATATATATATATATATATATATATATATATATATATATATATATATATATATATATATTTTTTTTTTTCATTAATAATTAATTTGTATGTATGTACAATTGAATTGGAAGGCTGAGCTCTAAGATTTTATTTTCTTGTCTGTTGGTGCACTCTTAGACACATTTGAGCTGTATTATGTGCAAGACAATGGGAATAAAACTCGTATTCCTCTTGTGAAGAAGGGCATTGCTTGGTGGACTGACAAGTATGTTAAGTTCAGGAACCCTTCAGGAGACAACCTCACAGCAGCATTTGAAGGTATTTAGAAACTCTTGGAGATTAATGAGATGTTAGGGAGGGAAGAGTATGTTATAATTAATAGAACAACAAAATATGTCTAATTCTTAGGCATCACTTGTAACTTTTTTAATAATAATAATAATAATAATAATAATAATAATAATAATATGGGGTGGGGGAGGGGCAGGTGGCTTAGAAGTTAGCATGTTTGCCTTGTACCTCCAGGGTTGGGTGTTTTTGATTCCCACCTCTGCACTGTGTGTGCCGAATTCGCATGTTCTCCCCGTATTTTGGGGATACCTCTGGGTACTCCGGTTTCCTCCCCCAGTCCAAAAACAGGCTGATTGGCATTTCCAAATTGTCTATAGTGTGTGTGTGCGTGATTGTGCCCTGTGATGGTTGACACTTTGTCCAGCGTGTCCCCGGATTCATGCCCTGAGTGCCCTGGGATAGGCTACCGGTTCCATACAACCCTGTGTAGGATAAGCCATAGAGAAAATGGATTAATAATAATAATAATAATAATAATAATAATAATAATAATAATAATAGTAGGTTCCTTTGGGTTTTCCAGTTTCCTTCCTCTTCCGAAAAAATATGCTGCTAGGTAAATTGGTATCTATAAATTTCCCCGAGGTGTGAAGGTGTGTGTGCATGGTGGTCTGTGATGGAATCGCGTCCCATCCAGGGTATATTTTTCCTTCATGCCCAGTTTTCCGGATTCACTGTGACCTTAACCAGTTTAAATTGTTACTAAAAAGAAGTCAAATAACAAGATGTTATTTGTCGAATCCTCACACCTCATGTAATGCAAGGCTTTCCCCTGTATACCACTAAGTGAGGTGTTTTTTTTTTTTTTAATTATCCTGCCAAAAATACATTTTAATTTAAAACTTTAAGGTGTTTTAATAAGTTCATAGGGCATAAGTCTCCCTAAAGCTCAGTAAAACATTTTGTTTTACTGCTATTTACTGCTACTGGAAAGTGATGTAATTGGTTGTATTACAGGTACAGCCCCACCTCTCAGCTGGCACAGGCCTGTCTATGAGCTAGATCCTATGGACCCTGACAACAATGGCTTCATCAATGAGGACTTCATAGTGTGGATGAGAACAGCTGCTCTTCCCACCTTCAGGAAGTTGTACCGCATCATCCAGAAGAATAGGGACAGCCTGACTCCAACACTTCCTCGTGGGAACTACACGCTGGAAATTACTTACAGTATCCTTCCAGATTATGTATCAGATTTGAAGTTTCTTTAAAAAAATCTGCTGTTCCAGAGTATGCTAGGTGTATACAAGGGACTTTTTGTATTGTTGCCAGACAACAGAGTGGGGGGAAAAGTAACGTGTGTGTGTGTGTGTGTGTGTGTGTGTGTGTGTGTGTGTGTGTGTGTGTGTGTGTGTGTGTGTGTGTGTGTGTGTGTGTGTGTGTGTGTGTGTGTGTGTGTGTGTGTGTGTGTGTGTGTGTGTGTGTGTGTGTGTGTTTTAGTTTTACCCTTTTTTAAGTGTAGCAGACAATTATGGAATTTTTGAATGGGATATTGTGCATTATAACCAAGATAGACCTTTTGCTCATCCATTATAATGGCAATGGCACCTTTTTACACCTTGTCTCTGCATGAGCTCCAGAAATTGAACAGCATCGATGTTCATTAGTGATGTAAGAACACTTGCAAAGCTCCTTTTAGTAAGCTGGCGAAAGGCATCATATTGTATGCTTCGTCATACATAAACTACTATGATGCTAAGAAAATACCAATTAATAGAAACAAACACCCAAGCTACCATTATCCAAACTCTTTTTATTGTAAGCCTGAAAAAAACGAAACAAATGTCAGACGTTGCTGTCTCAGCAGTGCTACCGCAGACAGAAGATTCATTTCAAAACGTCAAAGAAATCTATTTTAGCCCTGAGTGCATATAGCCAGTTATGTGTATCAGACAGCTGTTTCCATATCAGTGCACCACTCATTTTTACAGTGACCTGAATGACTTATTATTTGTATGATCACTGAACTGCTGTCTGGAAATGCTAGGCCCGTCTAGTCTTGTTTATGACTTGCTGAACAATGAAAGCTCTTTGAGAAAATGTTCCTTTTACAAAAAATAGTATATTCTTGAGATTAAAAGAGCAGCAGGTCATGCAGTATTTGACATTTCCACAAAATAAAAACTCTACAGAGGTAAGTCTAGTGTGGGGTGGTAGAATGGGTTGTCCACTAATCGTAGGGTTTGCGGTTTGATTCCCGGCCCACATGACTCCACATACCGGAGTGTCCTTGGGCAAGACACTGAACCCCAAGTTGCTCTCGATGGCAAGTTAGCGCCTTGCATGGCAGCTGTGCTACCATTGGTGTGTGTGTGAATGGGTGAATAAGACACAGTGTAAAGCGCTTTGGATAAAAGCTATATAAGTGCAGACCATTTAACATGCAGAAAACGTTCATGATGATAATTCCTTAACCATATGAACCCAGACTACCCTGTAATTAATTTTGAGGGACGCAAACGCATGATCCTCAGCACCATCAGCTGGATGGGTGGGAAGAACCCATTCCTGGGCATTGCTTACATCACTGTGGGTTCTATCTGCTTCGTTCTGGGTCTGGTGCTCGTGGTTATTCACTATAAATATGGCAACCGCAACAACAACGCTGACATCCCCAACTAGAGGCTCAAGACTATTGTGACTGATTTTTGGACTTGCTTATTGCCATGTGATTTGAGTATTTGTCACACGGTTGCACAATCTTCCTTTGCTCTCTGCCTTTTCCTGTTCTCATACAAGATTTTCATCCTGTATGTATACAAGGTGTCTAAAAGGACATCTTAGGTCATAGATCTATCACTGATTTTTTGTGTATGTGCTCTGTATTTTGAGTATTTATGTACTGTTTTTGAAGGGCATGTTTCAGTAATGTTTGTCAGTAACATTCATTTCAGATTTTAAATAATATATTATGCTCTAGTATGAAGGAAACTTGAGATCTTTGAACACTGCAAAATGGAGTTGAGGCATTTGTAGTAGATAACATGAATCAGCATGGTGCAGTGGTAATGGATTCATGAGAAGAAACGCTAAAATCCAATTCATTTCCCGTTATTTCAGAATTGAAAGACTGTTCTGTAACATGTGCATCTACTAAAGAGTTCCAGTATGCGACAGGTTACAGTATTTACAATTAAATTCATGAAGCTTACACGTGTGCACAAACTGTTGTCCTAACTCTGAAGGAATCTTATAAGTAATTTATGTGAGTCATTGTCCACTTGTGCATCATCTGGGAAGCATGCATGTTTGTAAATGTTATGTCTTGCATTTAAACATTATTTAGGAAACTGAGTGCTACTTGGACCTTCTACCCTTGTTTGGGAATATGATGTACCTCTCTCCTCTTACCTCTCTCCAAAGATATGCTGTAGACTCACTGGCTGTCTGCAAATAAATATATTTTATTTCTTGAATTGTGTGTTTTCCTCTTAAATCCACTTTAGAAATTGCTTAAAGGTCACCAATGCAACTTTATGACTAATAGTGGCATTCTAGAGCACCTTAGAATAAATTGTATTTCATGTGCAGAACACATTCTTACAGAAATACAATGGGAGGCTCATTGTCATTGATTATTGTAGGTGTAAGCTAAAAACATAGTGACTGAAGACGGTGGTATTACAAAAACAAAGGAATAGGAAATCAACTGTCATGACACGAAAGAAAGTAATAGACCAAAAAAATAAGAGAGGTTAAGTAATTGTACTGTTACTTTAGTTATATTAAACATGAATTGTGAAGCCATGCTAACCAACTCTGTCATACATGATGGAGAAGCTCCGGGATAAAAGGCATCCCAAAACTCGAATGCCATCCAGCTCTATGATATGGTAGAGCATCCAGTTGTAATGTGAATTTACTGCAAATGTGTAAAAATGCTGGATGCTGTATCCAGAAGATAATGCTATACTTTGGTGCTACGGTGTCTAAAGAACGATGTACCAAACTGAATTGGGAGCTCCTAAACACTGTCCTGTGCTTATCCAAGGACCCTTGTTCACAATATGCTCACACTGAAGATCCTTTCATCACATTTAGTACTGTTTGACTTTATAGTATACAACTGTAGATCGGTAAAGATTTATAATCCATTTATTCAATTTCAATTCAATTTTTGAATCTGGTTCCTCTCAAGGTTTCTTCCTTATGTTTTCTCAGGAAGTTGTGCCACTGTTGCCTCTGGGTTGCTCATTAGGCATCTAAATCTACTTCCCGATTTCTGTAAAGCTGCAGTGTGATAATATCTGTCATTAAATGTTCTATACAAGTACAATTGAATTGAACTGAAATGAGACATGTAGTCTAAAGCTTTCACTGTGTAAAAGCAGTCCATAGGACGTATGCATTCTCTTCTTTGTAAACTAAATGCCATACTGTTTATTCAGTTTTGTGGTCATGACAAGTGACTGTGCAGCTCAAATCAGACCATGCTGTTTTTCTGCAGAGTCACAATCAACAAGAGTCTCATGTTACCATTTGAGACCTCAATCGTCTGTCATCTGATCTTTTACAGTATAGAAAATTTCAGCCTTTTGTGCGAGGTTCAGATATCTGAGGAGACCATTTGTATTGGATCTAACGACAGATGGTAGATCATTTTTGGGCAATGATAAGAGAGATAATGATTGTTTTCCTATAATATTAAAATGTATGAAAAAAGAGCAAAAGGGAATACACATGATGCACTTTAATTTTCCAATTAAGTACAAAAATGTCAATAATAATCGGGTATTAATAAAGTAATAACATGATGATAATGCAACGATGAATTTGCAACTATGACCTGACTTCTAATCAACGTCATAGCAATAGCTGCAGAAAAAGCAAACAAAGGACTACTGTCTACACACAGTGATATATGCAAGGTAGTACATGTACATTTACTTAAGCATTCATCTGCACACACAAAGCCTTTTTACACAGAGGTCAGTCAATTTAGTTGCTATCTGCAAACAATTAACTGACTGGCAGTTCCACTTGTAGTAAATTGCAGGTTGTGAAGGTCCCACATGGTGCCAGTAAAACATGACATTTTGGCTTTACAGAATAATGTAAACATAAGATGATCACAAGAATTGGCAAACAACCGTATTACTACGGTTCTACAGTTACTACTTCTCGTCATCCCTGCCTGCCCCTGAATCAACCACAACCTCACTGTACAGCTCAGCTCAACCACACTCAAGCTAACCAGGACAGGCAGGAACACTGGGGTGACTTTTGATGATAGCTTTACCTTTTCAGACCACATTTCAACAACTGCACGGTCCTGTAGGTTCATTCTGTACAACATCAAGAAAATCAGACCCTATCTCACTGAACAGGCTACACAGATACTAGTACAGGCTCTTGTCATATCAAAACTGGACTACTGCAATGCACTGCTCTCGGGCCTCCCAGCCAGTTCCATCAAACCCCTTCAAATGATTCAGAATGCAGCAGCACGCCTCTTCTTCAACCAGCCCAAAAGAACCCATGTCACACCCCTCTTCATCTCCCTCCACTGCCTTCCTGTAGCCGCCCGCATCAAATTCAACGCCTTGATGCTCATGTACAAGACCTTGTCTGGAACAGCACCGCTCTACCTCAACACTCTCCTTAAGGCTTACGTTCCCTCACACAATCTGCGTTCGATTCATGACTGATGCTTAGTAGTGCCTACTCAGCGTGGCTCAAGGTCCCTTTCCAGAACCTTCACACTAACTGTCCCTCAGTGGTGGAATGAACTTCCAACCTCAATCCAGACAGCAGAATCTGTCACCATCTTCAAAAAAACAGCTAAAGACCCACCTCCTCCGTGAGCACTTAACTAACCCCTAAAACGCCAACTCCACATTATCCTTAAAAAAATAAATAAATTACACTGGCACTTGCACCTCTACTCTGCGCACTTTGCCTTTCTAGAACTCACTTAAAAAATCTTGTATGGTAGCACTACTTGTATTGTTTTCTGCTTGATATATCGCTTTGCTTGTAGTTCCTCATTTGTAAGTCGTTTTGGATAAAAGCGTCTGCTAAATGAATAATGTAAATGTAAATGTACTATAATCCACCTCCACTCCATACATCCATACATCACATGTGATTCCCCTCAGGTTCTGTTCTTATAGACAGCCAAGAGGTTCCAACCACTCTCCTGTCTCTCACAAAGCTATTTAAATGCTATAATTAGCCTCATGGGTTGATGTATCCTTGAAGCATTGCCAGGATATCAGATATGGGAAAGATGTGCCGACAGCCTGGTTTAAGCATTACCTAAATCATTTATTAACACTCTTAAAAAGTCCTAATAAACAAAAATACACCCTTCATGTTTCATGTGTCAAGAAACTCTTCCTTCATTCTTCAGCACAAGTTGTATGATAATGTGTGTTAAATTTGTTTTCTTTAATGTGTTGTCAAGGAACCTAGTTAGTATGTGGCTGTAAATGAATCTCACAAAATGACAAGCATATTCCTACTAAAACAATGTATCTGCTGACACTTTATATTATAGTGAAGCCATAGGTACAGTGGCGCTTGAAGGTTTGTGAACCCTTTAGAATTTTCAATATATCTGCATAAATATGACCTAAAACATCATCAGATTTTCACAAGTCCTAAAAGTAGACAAAGAGATCCAAATTAAACAAATGAGACAAAAAGATTATACCTGGTCACATATTTATTGAGGGAAATGATCCAATATTGTATAATCTGTGAGTGGCAAAAGTATGTGAACCTCTAGGATTAGCCGTTAATTTGAAAGTGAAATTAGAGTCAGGTGTTTTCAATCAATGGGATGATAATCAGGTGTGAGTGAGCTCCCTGTTTTATTTAAAGAACAGGGATCTATCAAAGTCTTATCTTCACAACACATGTTTGTGTAAGTCTGTCATGGCACAAACAAATGAGATTTCTGAGGACCTCAGAAAAATAGTTGTTGATGCTCATCAGGCAGGAAAAGGTTACAAAACCATCTCTAAAGAGTTTAAAAGGAAAATGACACACATAGGTCCATGAACTGAATCTCAAGAGAAAGTGATTCATGCAGCAAGACAATGACCCTAAGCACAGAAGTCATTCTACAAAAGAATGGTTAAATAAGAATAAAGTTAATGTTTTGGAATGGCCAAGTCAAAGTCCTGACCTTAATCCAGTAGAAACTTTGTGGAAGGACCTGAAACAAGCGGTTCATGTGATAAACCCACCAACAACCCAGAGTTGAAGCTGTTCTGTATTGAGGAATGAGCTAAAATTCCTTCAAGCCAATGTGCAGGACTGATTAGCAATCACCGGAAACGTTTAGCTGCAGTTATTACTGCACAATGGGGTCACACCAGATACTGAATGCAAAGGTTCACATACTTTTGCAACTAACATATGTAATATTGGATCATTTTCCTCAATAAATAAATGACTAAGTATAATATTTTGTCTCATTTGTTTAATTGGGTTCTTTTTATCTACTTTTATAAATTATTACTTTTAGATTATATTTATGCAGATTTATAGAAAATTCTAAAGGTTTCACAAAATTTCAAGCACCACTGTATGACTGATGACTGATATGCACTATTGTTTGTGTGGAAGAGAACACAACAGAGGCTATATAGAGGTGGGTGGGAAATTAAAGAAAAACAACAACACAAGGGATTGAACTCCACTCTTCCAAAAGTCATTGCCTCAATTGCTGTTTTTTTTGTTGTGTTGGTGGTGGAGAATGCTGTCTAACACATCGTTCCAATTATCCCATGAGTGTACAGTTGAGTTGAGTTCAGTGAGCCCTCATGGATGGGAACAACCACGAAGTCATCCAGGAAGAAATCACTGTCATCAGGATAGAAATGATTCATCTTAGGATAAAGGTAATCACTCAAAACAACTTTGTTTTGATTTGCAGTGACCCTTCTTTTTGAGGGTACAAGTGGACCCAAACCATGCTGCTAAAATGCCTTCCACAATATTACAGGGCCATCAGACCCCACTAATTGTAAGTGCCAAGCATCAGGCCGGTACCTTTCTACTGGTGTACACCACACATGCATTCTCACACTTGTCAAGAATATATGTAAAGGATGACTCTTCTGACCCTGTCACCTTTTTCCACAGCTCTCAGTGCCTGTAGATTTTGCATGACTGAACTTTGAATTCCAGTGATTTTCATGCTCAAACACACCTACTAAACCAGGTAATTGACTGGTGAGTTGAATCAGGTGTCAGTGTGTAAGGAACTCTGTTGGAGCATTCTCCAGCCAATGAATAACCCTGCAATGTTAATGTTCTCATCATCTCAGATTTGATCTTGTACCATTATCACAACCTTAAAATGAATCCCTTTAGTGTATAGACACAATTCATCACATTTGATGATGTCTTTGTATTTATCTATTCAAGGGAGATGAAGGTTATTTACGTTTCTTATTCATGTTTGTTATACTGTATAATTAAAGTTTGAATCAAGCACAGTATAGCAAACGGCGGTGGTAGTTCATATTCCTGAACAGTGCCTATGACAGTATTAGAAATATTCTGGGAAAAATATAATTAATTCATTGAACTCATTTGGATTTATGACTTTATGGCAAATGAGTAGGTCAGATTGCCACTAAAATAAGCAGTGCTAAAACAGGAAGTAGGAAATAATGAATGTACCAAGGAGACAAAAAAAAAAAGGTTTTAGTATTTAAAAATAACTTAAGAATTGTGTGAAAATCAATATCAACTTTAGTATTAAATAATAAAATATTATATATTAGCGACCTATTTTACAGACTTTTCAGTTCGCTATTTGTATAACGTAAGGTAGTGACTAGTGCGTGCAGCATGCACTCGCTCTTTGATCCACTAGGCGGCGACACTCACATAAATACTCCGGAAACCGGACATTGTATATTCGCTAAGAACTCTGGGGAATAACCGGAAGCTATCCTTGTCCTTGTAGTGTTAGCTTTTAATCATGTTTAGGTACTTAACGGTAAGTGCTATCTGTTTTAGTATATTACCAGCTTATTTTTATTTTATTTTATTTTATTTTATTTTATTTTATTTTATTTATTTATTTTTAGTTGTTAGCCGACCGGTCTATTCTGAAATAAACTTAGAGAGCTGAGAATTTCCTACATCTTCAATTCTGATTGCTAAACTTGGCTAGCTAACTTACTAGCTCATGTTGAGCTGAGTTTGTGGTTCACTCCGGTTTTATAAATATATACAGTACTGTACAAAAGTTTTAGGCACATGCAAAGAAATGCTGTAGAGCAAACATGCCTTCAAAAAATAATGAAATTAAATGTTTCTACATTTTAAAACGATACCGTAAAGATCAGTAAACAACAACAACAACAACAACAGCAGTAGTTTAGTTTATTGATTTATAAAGTACATTTAAAACAACAGATTGTTGAAACTAAAATGATGTGCAAGAAATATAAAACAGAATTAAAACAAATTAAAGTAGTAAATGAGGCAAAGTCAATATTTGGTGTGACAAAAAAATTAAATAATAAAAAGTAGTTTAAGCTAGTTTTAGTGCAGTGTCATAAGGAAATGAGCTGTAAGTTTTATTGCAGCTTTAAGTTTTATTGAGTATTTTGCAGAACCAGACACGGTTCTTCTGTAGACTTTGACTGTTGCACTTGCTTCTTATTTATGCAGCAAATCCAAGCAGCCTTCATTGTGTTTCTTGTCTGAAAAATCTCTTGCCACTTAATTTGCCGCTTTCTTTACTGGCATATGAACATTTTTCTGTAACGTTTGATTTTGTACTGGAAAACTAATGTTTTTGTACTGACTTGATAATGTAGAAGTTTGTACTTAAAACTTTTGTGCAGTACTCTGTGTGTGTGTGTGTGTGTGTGTGTGTGTGTGTGTGTGTGTGTGTGTGTGTAAATATGTATGTATATCATATATATGATGTATGAGAGTAGTAGTAATAATATAAATACTGTTATTTATTATATGGTGCACGTGTATAGAAAGTATTGCTGTTTAGGAGCCGCATAGATTAATTACATAAATGATGTACATGATTTGTATTGCAAAGTTTCTGTTAATAAGGGGTCGGCTGTATACTCTGTATATTCTGCTCTTTACCAGGTTACAAAGACGGCTTTTACTTTCTACTGTTATCACACTTTTTATTAACCATTAAAGAGTTCATTGTTGCCAGTAGTAGACAGGGATCTGCTTACTGTGAGACAAAAAGCAGTTCTTGTTATTTGTGGTTGTGCATAGAATGAGCATGGTGTTTGCATTAAAAGTGCGAAAGGGGCTACTTCATTTGGATAATTTAAACTGCAGCTTGAGATTAATATAAAACGGGTGTAAGACTTCAGCCGTTTAAAGACTTTGTGTGATCTATCTGATTGTCTCTGACAAATAATTTGACACAAATAATCTGACACATCAACCCAACTAACTGATTCATGATTCCTGTTGTTTCTCAGACTCTGAGGCAGGTTGCTGGTCGACCTTTTTCCACCAGTGCTTTCAGGCAGGTTGAAAACAAAGTTGCTGCCAAGCAGAAAATGTTTCAGGTGAGTGTTGGGCAGTCAGGTTGAGACTTGTCTTTCGGTAAGTCTTGAATAAGTACTGTGATCAAGGCAGCTGATATTAAATGTGAATCTTGCAGTGTCATTGTCTCTACAATGATCGTAAGTTGATTAATATAATTTGCTCAGTGGTTGCTCATTGGTTAAGGTGTTGGACTACTGATCATAAGTTCAAATCCCAGCACTGTCAAGCTTCCACTGCTGGGCCCTTAACCTTCAACTGCTTAATTGTATAAATGGGATAAATCTAAGTTGCTCTGGATAAAGGCGTCTACTAAATGCCGTAAATGTAGACTTTTCTGCATACCTTTCTCTGGTCCTGAAACTTCTCATTGCCATCTGATGTCTTCATTGTGTGCCTCTTACTCCTGCCATTTGATTCCCTCAAGGTGTACCAGTCAGTTTTCATACAGGAAAGCTTTTGTGTACGTCTGCATTAACATTTAATCATCTTGAACATATTAGTTGCAAATACCCATTTAAGCCCAAACATGCATTCTTAATCCCTGTCCAAAACCTCACCATAATCCCTGTGGTGCTCCTCCAATATAGTGCACTTTATTGACTTTGTCGAGGTACGGACCTGCGGTGCTCGGGGGTGTTTAGAGAATGTTTAGGGCAGTCCTCAGGATGTCTTCATATTCCTGACTGTTGGTCTTGATGTTCAGTGATGTAGACAGACATTTACACACACTGTAGAAATTATTCCTTCAATTATTCATGCTACTGCAGCACATATACTGAAATTGGAACGATACAGTGAAGATTAGCGTGGCCCCTTCACAAGGATGACAAGCAAAATCGTGGGATTGAAAGCATTCGGCCAATATTCTCCACTCTGATTTTGGACACAACTACGAAATGGTAGACCCCCAAAACAGTGCGCTATACAGTGAACAGGGCAGGGTGGGGAGGAGAGACACAATGACATTCTGTGGCAATGACTGGTTCAAAGAACATAGTTCCAGGAGCTAATGAATGATCCTGGAAGTCATCCAATTTGAAGAAATGATATTTGCTGAAGATGCTCAGGTTTTCTGTTCTAACCTGCTGCATGATGTTCTCTTATTATTAAGTGATCAAAGAGAGTCAGTCCCTCCAGGAATTTGCGATCACAGAAATGAACAATTTTGTGCAATTGCAATTTTGCCAGTTCAAGTAGTTTAAAAAAATAAAAGCACAAAAAGCTCACTGATATTGAAAAAAGCCGCAGCAAAATCGAGCATTTTTGGCCGCAACAATCAGAAAAAAGCTCTGCGAACTTCTGTACGGTGTTTAGTGATCTGACTGGTTACTAAAGCCACTGGAAATGCTTATCCTTACATGTATTGTATGTGGGTATCCCTGTCAATGTGAAGTTAGTTCATATTAATTGTGGAAGTTCTCAGTGTGAGCAGTGCTATAGCCAACCAATCTCTTACTTTACCTGTGCCTTCAGTGGCTAACCTGATCAAACCATTGTTTAAATTAACAGAATTTCTCAAGGAAAATGGTGCTCTGGTGTGGTTCTAGTCAGGGATTTTGATTTAGCAAGACTAGTGAATTAAATGCACATGCAATCAATATTTAGTATATAGCTCAGCAATGTAAAGGAATATTCACTTGGCTGAGACTTTTCTATGACCCACTGGTTATAAACTATGCCATTTTAATGTGTGAAACAATCTTTAAACTCTTTATAATGTTTGTGCTTTTTTAGACTACAGGTATTACATGTAGTGCAGGACATTCTTTCATTAGTTACTGTTACTGCTAAAGTTAACTTTTTTGGATTGATGTATGTATGTGTGGGGTTTTTTTTTTCTTTTTCTTTCTGTAGGAAATCAGATAAGTATGATACAGTAGATGTGTGATTTGCTTGTAGGGGTTTTGTATGTAGAACGGGCTGAATCTACTAATCCTTGCATGTGACGTGATGCTCAAAATGAGAGGCAAATTAAACGACTGAAAGCTTCACTTACTGCTCTTTGACTGCAGTAATGTCATTTTAGATGCTGACACACCCTGTTCTCCTTTGGTCAGGGCTCAATTGGCTGGATTTTGCTATTATAAACTTATTCCATTTCGATTAGTACATGGTGCAGAGAATTGAGACAGAATCTTGTGCTTGATTAGTTCAGTGCCACCGATATACATGAATTCATAGAACATTACTGGACACGCCCTTAAGTATTCTGTAATTGTTAGGTGCCAGAAATGAAAGAGATATAAGATCAACATCTCTGTCTAATTTCCTGTAATTATAGCAGTTATAAAGAAGCTTCTCATTGCCTGCATGCCACCATGTGCGCTCACAGAGCGGTGCTCATTAAGTCTGTACTATGAAGCATACCAGTGTAGTGTGAGATCATAAACACCCTTTGGTTTTCTAGGAGGACAATGGTTTGCCTGTTCACTTGAAGGGAGGTCCCAAGGATGCCCTCCTGTTCTCAGCAACAATGGCCCTCACAGTCTTTGGTGAGTTTTAAATTATTAACTGATTATCGCTGTTTCTAATTATAGGCCGGTATCCTGTGCAAATACCTTGATGGAGAGATATGTGAGTAAATGGTTCCTGAATGAATGGATTATGAAGCTTTTTTTTCTTTCTCTACAGGGACTGGATACGTCCTGTACGAGTTGTTTCAAGCAGCAATGCCTAAGAAGAGTGAATAAAGAAGTTCCTTCATCGATGTGTTCAATGACACTTATCCAGTTGTGAAGATATTTTTTGTGTGTACGCAGGATCAATATTTATTCATTGTTCTGTGGATATCTACTATGTAATAAACTATTGTCAATTCTCTCTGCAAAGTGTGTTCGATGTCTTCACATAGAGATTTATCATGCATTAGTAATCCGAACTAAATCCAACATCTTTCAACTTGTACTAAACTGTGCAGTATATTTTTGTTGAGAGGAAAACAAAACTTGCACAAACTCTCCTCTAGAGGACCCTATTTGCCTGCTAATGTAATTTTGTGAACAAGAAGGTTGAGGTTTGATATAAACTTCACCACACAGTGGATGATTAACATGCGGATGTGAAGTTTTCATTTTGATAAGTTAATACACAAATACAGTTTAATTGGTAACACTTTATTAAAACGGATTTTAAAAAACTAAATTGCACATAGGTTATGTTCATGCGTATTAGATATGTAAGATGCCCAAACAGTAAGCTACACTATCGGAGGTATTATTTACTAGCCGAAGACATTATGTGGTTTGTGAAACAAAAGCCGAGGCAATAAAGTTCCCTTAGCTCATTTGCTCCACATTTCAGTAAGCCTTGCGTGTCTGAAAGCCCTTAAAAAGAGAAGGGGGGGAGGCCATTCTTGAAGCCTTTCGTAAGGGTCTACGGGTGGAAAAAGTCGACTGGGAACAACCCCTCTGTATTAAGTAGCAGGTTGTGCTAGCAGACTCCCTCCCTCTCGGAAACAGGCTTCTTCCCTTAAAGAGGTTGTGGCGCGCGAGACCGCGGCGGCCAGCAGGACTGAAGCGACACAGCGCGAGCGCGCGCCCACTGTTCCTCAATACTCTCCTCATCCTCATCTCCAGGTCAGATTAGCTTTACTTTTTCATTTTATTCCACCTTCCCCTTTTACCGCCTCATCAATTAATTACCTTCTCCTTTACTGTCCTGTACGTACTGTCCCGGTCAAAGTAGCATAATTAACACGTTTAGAAAACAGACAATGAATTTTAAACGACAAATATTTGGCTTAGTTTTGTTTGCAAGTGTAATATATATATATATATATATATATATATATATATATATATATATATATATATATATATATATATATATATATATATATATATATGAGATATATATATATATATATATATATATATGAGATATATATATATATATATATATATATATATATATATATATATATATATATATATATATATATATATGAGATATTATTATTCGTCTATAGGTAGTTGAATTGTGGAATTAGGTACCGGTGTTTTTTTTGTTCTTGCATCATGTTTCTGAAAATTTATTAATATATATTTTTTCTGTTCTTGACCATTCAATCGTAATGTAACATCTAAACTTGAGGAATATTCTTCCAGGATTCAACTAACATGCTTAATGCTTATATGTATTTAAAAAATATAATAAAATCCAATGTTTAGTGTAGGTCAGGTCAGGTCACTACGGTTTTTGTTCAACTTGAATGGACATGAACATTCAGCGTTATGAGTCAGATCCACAAGGGGGCGCTGAGGAGCTGCGAGAATACTCAAAGCCTGCGCGCCTTTTCAAAGCCTTTAGACTGGATGAAATATGTGGTTGTGTGTGTGTGATTGTATGTGTATATATGTGTGTATATATATATATATATATATATATATATATATATATATATATATATATATATATATATATAACAATTTAAAGTAGAAAAAAATCTTAATTTGAACATGTCTTTAACGTGATTCCGAATATATAAAAGGCACCAGCCTCCTTTTCTTCTTCTTCTTCTTCTCTCTTTAAAATATTAATGAGGTTCATTATATAGGATTACAAATTGTAAGTACTGTATTGTTTTTTTAAAAAAAATAGTGTTCTTGGTTGGACAAACAAAAAGAGAAGGAAGTGTGTTTAAGTTGCAATAATTATTGAATAGAACTACTGACAGAAATTATGTAACATCTTTATTTACACAGCACGGTTCATGCAAGTGTTTTAAACTCCCCTAATATAGGATTCAGCTATAATGCAATGCAGCTCAATAGTGACAATCAAACAGGCCTGTTATATATTTCTTCATTTTGATTATTGAAAACAGTCTGTGTGGTTTAAAGTGGGGGAGTTCAGTGGTGTGGAGCGTCCCCACCCTTGGTCGGGCGGTAAGTGGTGCTTAGTTTTGGTTCTGTGATTTGGTGGAAATTTAAATCACAGCAAGGAATAATGGTTATAATTATGTTCTAAGAGTTTAGACTTCTTTATAGAGGGATGATTTCGCTTCAGAATGACAGTCTTTCCCTTCGGACAAAGCAATTGGTAACTGCTGTAGCAATATCTATTCAAGCTGTTAAAACAAAATGGGTTCATTTTAAAATAAAATTACATAAGTATTTATCTTTAAAAAATATATATGTATATATATATATATATATATATATATATATATATATATATATATATATATATATATATATATATATTTGGGTCAGAAAAGAATTAGAAGGTATTTTGATGTAATTGTAATGTCAAAACTGGCAGACATGTAAAAACATGTTTCTTAACGTTTATTTCAAAAACTTTGTTTAATCACATTTCCATTAGGCTATATTCAGTATGAGTTGGGAACTCCATATAATAATGGATAAATTGAACACAACTCTTCCCACATTGTTGGCACTCATGTAAGGAGGGACTTCTAAATCCCAGTGTAACCCATTCCTGTGTCTATTTTTTTTTCCATCTGGCCCTCAGTAGGAAAAATGTGGTGTGACTCCTGCTGCTTATTTCCACACATAGCTGTCATAGAGGATAGTCTGCATATTCATTTGTAAACTATTTTCCAGCAGAAAACTCTTTTCACATATTTCCTGTTTGGAAATTGCAAAGCCCTGGATCTACAGTCAGTGCAGCCTCAGGATGTCAATGTCTTTTTTCTTTGCTCTTAACTTTCCATGAAATGTCTTATTATTCCAGTTCCTTTTCTGAGCTGAATGGGAATCTTGTCTTTGCAGATTAATTCATGTGCTGCTGACTCCCTGCTAAAAAATGAAGAGAAGGTTGTTGTGGGGCACTGTTGCCCTCCTAGCAATATTACTGAATGTAGCGGAGGCTCAAGGTACGGTTATCCCATCACAGCATTCGCTCTTTCTCTCTTTACCTTCCATTTTATTTTCACTTTTCTCAATTTGAACTTTTTGTATTCTTTTCACATTTCAAAGGGTTTCTCTCTCTCTCTCTCTCTCTCTCTCTCTCTCTCTCTCTCTCTCTCTCTCTCTCTCTCACCCCCCCCCGCCCACTATTTTATTTATTCATTGCTTTATTGAAATATACTCATGCATTATTGATGTATTTTCAAATAAATCATTTATATCCAAGGCCTGACTTTGATTCGATTCACATTACAGAGCTATATAAGATCAAAATTCTCTCTCCCTCTTTTCATTATTTCCTCCTTTGTTTTCATAATATATGCCACTCAAGTTTAGTTACGTAAAATGAACAAGAGCCAAAAAATCAACTAGCTAAAAATTGATGTGAGTGAATGTTACGAAACTGTATATAAACAAAAAGCTTTGATTTGGTAGTTGTCAGGCCACCAGTGGTTTTAAGAAATACCATACACATGAGGTCATCGGTTTGGTCAGACAAATAATCTCCACTTACAAGTCAATTCCTGTCTAATGAGTTACTGGAATAGTCTGGGCTAGCTGTTTGTGGCAGTTCAAAAGGATTTCATTTCACAAAAATTTGGAAAGATGGAACAAATACCAATAAAAAAAATGTCATCCAAATATTGTACTGTGGACATCTGTAATTATTCAATGAAACGAAAATATTTACTCATATCACCATCAGTTGCATTTAATACAAAGTGTTCACTATTGAACTATTGCAGTTGTTTTATCTAAGGATAGATGTGTAATTTAAGCAGCCACATAGTATCAGTTAAGTGTACAGAAATTGTTTGTGGGGAAAATTATAACATGACTTTCAGGAAAAAGAAAATGCTAAAATTAAGTTGAATTTATTTATTACTCAGAATAGAAACTTTTTATTCTTTCCTTTGAAAATCTTTAAGTGAAGGCATCAAATATCTTCTCCAAAATATTTTCTGACACAGAATGGAAAGATGTAAGAGGAGAAGGCCAAATTAGTCCACAGAGAGCGAAGAGTCTTTTTTAGGCTTTTTGTGGCAATTAAAAAAAATCAGAGTTGCAGTCCATATGGAAAGTTCATTTGCAGTAATGCTTAATGTCAGCACATGTTGCGGAAATACTTTGGCATCTGTCCGACTTCTCATGAAGACCCCGGCTTCTTTTCCGAGCTGCCTGGCAACGGGTGCAAGCCAGAAAGAATGGCGTGCCGGCTAGAGGTTATTGCCACAGACCAGACGCTCTCTAAGGAATGGCAGCGGTGTGCTACTGACAGGAATACTTTTCCGTTTAGATCGCAGAAACTTCACTTAGATTCATCATTTTATGCTGACATCTGTTAAAGCGCAATGAGCCCCTTTCCCTCAAGTATGTCGGCCATCTTAGTTAAGACTTTAGTGTTATGGTTTTGACGCCTCATTCATGCAAGAATGCTCGGCTTGATTTCTGAGAATGAGCGAAGACTCATGATGGGGCCTGAGATGGGGCCTGTTCGGACACGAGGGGAATCTGCTCAGGCCTCTTGAGGTTGAGGCGCCAGGTTGGTGAGCCACCTTTCCAGCAGCCTCCATGATCTCAAGTTTGTTGCTTAGGTTGTGTTTTGTTGTTGTCTGCCTGTGCACTTGATGTTTTGTGAGCTCTGGCTTTTCCCACCATGTATTTTAGAATGATATTCTGAGATTCCATGTACCAACTGCCCACCTTTCAATGCATGCTCCTATCCTGCTACCAAACACCATCCCTCCTGTTGTCTTTGCATGGAACTCAGAATATCCTCTTCATGGAGAGGTAATCATTGCATACTAAAATAAGCACTGATACAGGATAAAGCAGACCTGGTCATTAATTAAGTCATTGACCTAAAACATACTTATACGTTTCAGACAGAAGGATAGAAGTAACCTATAAGTTCCACTGGCCCAGCAAATGTCAAATCTATTAACACCCATTAGCAATTTTTATAACATAACACATATTATATTATGCTTTCATTTAGTTTTATGGAATAAATTATTTCTTTCTCTCCCCATTCCTTCACTCACACAGGATGTTATGTCGAGAAGACTAACATAAGCATGTCTAGCTTCCATACAGATTTGATCTTGGATGTTAGACTGCTGGTATGCATCTGTTAGAGTACTTTCCTTTGGAAAATGCTAGCATAGACCGCATGTAAAGCTCCTTTGTGGAAGAATGTCATTTTGAAATATATTATGGTCTCTGTATGTGTGGTCCCTCATGTACACGGAAACTTATGTCCAAATCATCAAGTTGTTCCTCAACAACTTTCTCACACACACGAGCGTGACTTCATGAGATCCAGTCACAGGAGGAGTGCTTTCACTCTTTTTTTATTTCTTTCTTTCTTTCTTTATTTTTTTAATTAGACATCACTTTATATTATAGATTGGCTGACCATTATTATTATATATTTTTTATGATGTACACTCTCCTTTGTACTCTCCATGTGAGCATTTATGCATTGTGTCATCACCTCATGCCGTCTTCTGTATACCTTGCTCGAAGAAAAGGAAGTACACAAGAGTCTCTCATGACATATTGTGTATTCTTTTTAATGGTTTGCAATGGATGATATACTGGATTGATGCACTGTCTGTTAATGTTTACATAAGCCTTTTTGATATATATATATATATATATATATATATATATATATATATATATATATATATACACACATTAATTGTATATATAACATATGGTTCTAATTTCTGAACGAGCCCCCTTGACCTGATTAAACACCATGAATTCCATTGTATAATCAATATCTTGAATGAGAGTGTTGCGTTTGTATGAGTTGGATTCGATTTGACTGATGGATAAAGGGGCATGCCTGGTATTGATTGCACATAGCATGTACTGGATGGTCCACTCTATGTCTGCACTGGGGTTTGGTGAATGAACTGTTTAGAATGAAGTGTGTTTAGACTTCCTGCTTGAACTGCTGACCAAAAGTTTCTAGGTTGGGCAACTCAAGCAAAGGCCATTTTGCTCAAAAATGGCTTCTCTCACCTTTTCTTTTGTTGTCATGTTGCCTTTTTGTCACCAACACTATTGTTAGTTTTGTCGTCCTACCCAACAGTGAACGAATCAGCTTCAGCCTTGAAGTGTTTGTTGTTGGGATTGCTGAGATTGCTCTTATGAACATATACTCTTTATAACTTGCATTTATTTAACACATCTTTTAGTGTTGATTAATGTTTGTGCTAACATATAACCCTTATGTTTACAGTGGAGCCTCCATCGGACTTAAATTTTAAAATTCTAAATGAAAACACAGTGCAAATGTCATGGAAAAGGTCATTGTCTCAAATACAAAGCTACAGAATACAAGTAACATCAGACATAGGTAAGTGAACAGTCTTCCATCCTGTTTCAAAATGATCGGCCATTTGTATGTGTCTGCTAGTTTCTATTTATTTCATTTCTCTCTTTTCCAGATGATTTGAAAGACTTCACTCTTCCTGCCTCAGCCACAAGCACTAATATTACAAACCTTACACCAGACATAGATTATTCTGTTTCAATCAGCTCTTATGATGGTGTAGATGAAAGCATTCCTATATTTGGCCAATTAACAAGTAAGTATCAAAACTGTATGATCCTGTCAGATTCAGTTTTTGCCTCCAAAATTGGCAAATTATTCTGATTGAGAACTGTGGTAGAGAATTCAATGTAAACTAAAATCATTCCAGAAAAAGTGTGATTTCATCGCTAAAGCTGACTTTATTTTTCTTTTTCAGTTCAGTCCAGTAACATCAGTGGGACTGCAAGGAAACCGGTTATGGATTCCATTAGTAAGTTCGTCTAGATTTATGACAAACAACTGCCAAAACCTTTTCCTTTCTAACTGAGCAGATTCCATTGGTGGTTTTTCCACTGAAGAAGCACTTCATTTTATTTCTTCCTTGGAATATTTTGCACTTTTTCCATCTGCTCTTGGTGATTAGCAGGTAGTTTAGCAGGTTTTCAATTTAGGTGCTTTTTTAGAACCATGGCTACACCCCCCACCTCAGACATTCAGGCATTTAGGCAAAGTTTTTTCCACTTTGTACCTAATGGATATAGAAGTATGAGGTCATTAAAACCTAACAACCAGCACATGAAGTGAGTTTGTTGGGTCTGATCCATATGTGTTCTTGCCTTACAGTATCAAAATTATTTTATTAATACTTTTAATACTTTTTTGTGTCATAGACAGCTGCGTGATGTCGGTTAAATAGAGCCGAGAGGATTGACATCAGCATGCTTACTAATGACTCATACTGATTTTTTCAATAGAACCATTCATAAAGCTCTACACCACATATCTGGTTGGGTTTAGAATAATCAAATAGAGAAATGAGTTGTTGCTAAAACAAAAGCTCAGTTGGGATAAACATACATTTTGGGATTTTTTTTTGTCATTTTCCAGGAAGTACACAATTTATGCATATTTATTTGCTTACCCATGGTTAATTCCACACACACACAAAAATCTCCCTTGTTCACCATAGTTTTAAATGATGCATAACTAAACGAGGCCTTTTTATTAAGTGTTTTTTTCCTCTGCCTCCTCCAGAGTGCTCAAAGAGTGCTATAGCAGACCTGGTTTTCCTGGTGGATGGCTCCTGGAGTGTTGGTAGGGAAAACTTCAAATACATCCGGGATTTCATTGGAGCCGTGGCAGGAGCCTTCGACATTGGAGATGTCAAGACCAGGGTGGCTGTAGTGCAGTACAGCTCAGACACCAGAACTGAATTCAACCTGAACCAGTATTTTAGACGGGCAGAACTCCTCCAAGCCATCAGAAACCTGCCCTACAAAGGGGGCAACACCATGACAGGTGTGTTATATGAGCATAAGACCACTGCTAGATAGCAAAATATGCCATATGTTTTACATATAACAACATTTATAATATGGCAGGGGGCACGGTGGTGTAGTGGTTAGCACGTTTGCCTCACACCTTCAGTGTTGGGGGTTTGATTCCCACCATGGCCCTGTGTGTGCGGAGCTTGCATGTTCTCCTCGTGCTTTGGGGGTTTCCTCACTCAGTCCAAAGACATGCATTGTAGGCTGATTGGCGTGTCTGCAGTGTGTAAATGTGAGTGCGCGATTGTGCCCTGTGATGGTTGACACCCTGTTCAGGGTGTTCCCCACCTCGTGCCCCATGTGCCGTGGGATAGGCTACAGGCTCCCCATGACCCATTAAGGATAAACAGTACAGAAAATGGATGGCTATAGTATGGCATAACATTTTACAGATGGCACTGTATTCTTTCATAATGAACTACTGTTGAACATTGGTATGAACAAGTATCTTAATTTTTTTACCAGGTGAAGCTATTGACTATCTGGTGAAAAACACTTTCACTGAAGTGGCGGGAGCCAGGAAAACTTTTCCCAAAGTGGCCATCATTATCACAGATGGAAAATCACAAGACCCTGTCGATGAGTATGCCAGAAGGTTACGGAACATTGGAGTTGAAGTTTTTCTCTTGGGTATGTCTGACTCTTTGTAATGTTATTAGAATATTATGTTGATTACAAAGCTGTTTATTAAAGAACTCTTAATGAAATGTAACATAACCAATTGCATTATATTCAATGTAGCACTTTGTTTACTGTTCAGGAATCAAAGGTGCAGATGAAGACGAAATTAGAGTAATAGCCTCCACCCCTCACAGCACACATGTTTACAGTGTTTTAGACTTTGACTTAATTAAAGAAGTGCAGCAGCAGCTTATCACACAGGTGTGCCTTGGGGTGGAGGACCAGCTCAGCTCCCTTGCGAGTGGAGAAGAAGGTACGACTCAACACAACAAAGTAGCTATATACATGTATATACAAGTCACAGTCATCTTCATGATATGTATCTTTCAACCCCCATGTTTGGATATATTTCTGTAGTTGTTGAACCAGCCTCAAACCTCCAAGTAACCGAGATCTCCTCCAAGTCCATGAGAGTGATGTGGGATGCATCTCCAGGTGATATCACAGGTTACAAGTTGCAGCTCATGCCTATGCTTGCGGGAAGCAAGAGACAGGAGCTGTACACAGGACCCACCCAGACCTCAGTAAATGTCAGGGACCTGTCCCCTGAAACAGAATATGAGATTAGTTTATTTGCCCTTAAAGACTTTACACCAAGTGAGCCAGTGATGGCAATGGAGAAGACCCAGCCTATCAAGGTCTCATTAGGTAAGATCAACAAATACTACACATTAACCTTCTAATAAGAATATAGAAAAGCAATTTTATTCCACCATGAAGGTCCTTCTATGCGTTCTAAAATATTTTTTCATTTTCATTTTTACAGACTGTTCACTGGATGTTAACATTCAAGCTGACATTGTCCTGCTCGTTGATGGTTCATACAGCATAGGACTGGCTAACTTTGCTAAAGTGAGATCCTTCCTTGAGGTGCTTGTCAATTCCTTCGACATTGGTGCCAACAAAGTGCAGATAAGCTTGGTGCAGTACAGCAGGGATCCTCACACTGAGTTTGCGCTCAATAAACACCATGACATTTCCGCTGTGGTGAAGGCGATTCGCACGTTCCCCTACCGTGGAGGCTCCACCAACACTGGCAAGGCTATGACCTATGTGAGGGAGAAGATCTTTGTGTCAAGTCGTGGTGCCCGTATTAGTGTGCCACGAGTCATGGTGCTCATCACCGACGGCAAGTCCTCTGACTCCTTCAAAGACCCTGCTGCCAACCTGAGGAGTACAGATGTGGAGATCTTCGCTGTGGGAGTTAAGGATGCAGTGCGATCTGAGTTGGAGGCTATTGCCAACTCCCCTGCTGAGAATCACGTATTTGAAGTGGAGGACTTTGATGCCTTTGAGAGGATCTCTAAAGAGCTGACACAGTCCATCTGCCTCAGGATTGAGCAGGAGCTCCTTAACATCAAGAAGAAAAGTAAGGAAACATCACTGTTACTCTAGCCAGTGATTTGTATGGAGTTGGAAGGGAGGTGGGGGGAGGGGACAAACCTTGCTGTATTACAGTTTGGGAAATTTCCTATCTTGTCCAGCTGTCCACACTGTCTTTTGGCAGGTCCAAAATAGAGACATTGATTTTTAAATCTCCTACTAGAGCATGCCTTGAACAGCTGTGAATTAGAGGTCTATAGCTCATGGTACTGTTATATAACAAATGTTATAACTCACTGTTTTACTACACCATGCCCACAGCTCAGTCCTTAATTCTTTGTTCTGAGTCCTTAAATCTCTGGACTAACAGAATACCCACTTTATTAGCAACAAACAGCAACATGTTATGTTTAGTGGTATAATTTTGCGATTCCTTAATATTAAGACTAAAATAACTCATATAAGAGAGAAAATCAACTCAAACCTATTCAAAATGATCACTTTCACATGTTTTATTGTAACTCAAGTTAATTTGACTGATGATATTGTAACTTTTCTTCCAGGTTTGCTATCACCAAAGTCCTTATCATTCTCTGAGGTGACGTCCAGGAGTTTCAGGGCTCATTGGGTCTCTGATTCCACGGATGTACTGTCTTTCCTGGTGCGTTTCCGGCCAGCTGCTGATATAACAGGCAGCTACATCTCTCTGGCTGTGCCTGGTGATACCACCACTGCCGTCTTGCCTTATCTCACTCCACTCACCACCTACGAGGTTGATGTCTTTGCCCAGTATGATAAAGGAGACAGCTTTCCATTAACAGGCGAAGAGACCACTTTAGAAGGTACGGGCTTATGTTTATGCTGCAGTAAAGGTAATATAGAAAGCTCCGGAAAAAAAATTATTTTATGCGAATTGAAGGTTATATTTAAGGTTACAACTCTGACACGTTTATCCAACTGACTTGCACTTTTGATCAACACAGAACAGGGAGCGGTCCGTAACCTCAGAGTAACTGAGGAGACCACAGACAGTTTCAGAGTTTCATGGCAGGCAGCTCCAGGGGCTGTTCTGCGCTACAGGCTGTTCTATGAGCCAATCAGTGGTGGAGAGAGGCTGGAGGCAGTGACTGACGGTAGCCAGACTACCATTGTACTACAGGAGCTGTTTCCTATCACCACCTACCGTGTGACTGTTCATGCTGAATATGCATCTGGCATGGGTGCCCCGATGGATACTCGCGGCACTACCAAAGAAGGTCAGCACTGATGATGTGTGAGATTTCACAGTTTTGGTTCTCTAACAACCTTCTGTAACTATGTATGTTTTACACTGTTATGGGGCAATAAACAAAAAACAAAAAATCTATTAAATCTTAGCAGGACTAAATTCCCATGGCATTTTCTTTGTATAATAAAAATACATGGTCTCATTCAGTCTTATTCAGCTCTATGAAATTTTTAGTTATCAATTTATTAATACACAGTGATGATTTTCTTTTAGCTAAGGGTTCACCACGGAATCTGAGGGTCTTTGATGAGACAGAGTCCACCATGAAGCTCTCTTGGCAGGCTGCTCCTGGAAATGTGCTTCAGTACCACATAGCTTATAAGCCTGAAGGTGGCGAGAGGAAAGAGATTTCTGTTAAAGGAGATGCCACAACTGCCATGCTCAAGAACCTGCTACCAGACACGGAATATGAGATTTTTGTTAGTGCCCATTACTCGTCTGGCTTGGGAGATCCACTTCTGGGACGAGGCACCACACTGGAAGGTAAGAGATGAAAGGTAACCTGATGGCTGTCTTCTTTAACAATCCTGTTATGTTACGGGTCAATTTGACCCATTTCCACATTTGAGTTGTTTGAAATACTGATTAATGTCTGTGGTTTCTTTCTCTTTCTCTTTCTCAAAATTCTCTTTGAATTTTTTTTTACTTTCCTCATTTAGGGCCATAAACTTATATACAAATATTTCTTCTTATGGCTTGTCTCTGATAAGCCATATTAAAGGTTTACTGTTTTAAGCTGTTCTTTGCTGTTTTTGTATGTATTTAAACTGTGGAAGTCATTTTGACCCATAACATAATGGATGTAACTTTTTTCCCCAACATAATAGGAGGGTTAAAAGACATTGAGTTATTCGTCATTGTTGGTTGGATGATGAAAATAACCACCTAATAACGTAGCATTGGGCAGCAGATGAAAACATATACCCAGCTTCTGTAGCAATTGCATTTAGCTGTGCAGAAGCCACTAAAATCTCAAAACTGTACTCTTATCTCACAATCACGATTATAATCATGGCCTCTTCTTAGTGTTGAGGACATATTCTTTCCATTCTGTCTTGCTCTTGACCACAAGTCTTGAATATGGTCAGGTCAATGATAATAATACCTCAAATAAATAAATAAAAATATACATTTTCTTTGGAAACCACAAAAAACTAAATTTCCCCAGTGGAACCAAGAAGATACACAGGGTTGTGTGCATATATTGAAATCTTAGTTTCATACTATTTAGTCTTAGTCTTGACCAGTAAACATATTGGCAGTTTGCCTTACACATGTGCAATTATTAGGAAATCTAGGATGGAGTAAGTCCCATAAAGTGAGAGTATTCTTTTTGGAGGAACACATATTTTCATGTTCCTGCTTCTGGCTGTTGCAAAAGCTTCTATAGAAAGGCAGTTCTATTTTAGACACATTTGCAATTTCCCTGGTCTCTGTGAAACTTGCTTTGTTTATTTGTGGTTGTGAAGTTGCAAATGAATGGCCCAGACTGAAATAACAAATACTGAGGTATAGGGACATCTGTTTCAGCTATATAGCAGCCCTATATGGCATTAGGTTATGGTCAGGGTCAAACAAGGTCTGGTATTGGTCATCTTATAACAATAGCTCCTCTGTTTGAGGCCACAGCATAGGGTCAGCCACTGATTTGTCATGTCTGACTCAGCTGAAATGATGGAGACTCTTTGGCTGACTAAGGACTTCCCTGCATGCCCCCTGGGTTTCTCCTAGTGGGATTTCACACAAACCTGCTTATGTTCTGCAGTGAATGTGGTGAAAGGGAAAAATTGTGTAGGTGTTGCTGGTGTTGGATTACAGACAGATGTTCATATAATCAGTTTGCCATTAGGTGGTCTAGACCTAGCTGGAGAGGAGATGTACAACAGGGTAAAGAAACATAGATTCAATGGTGGCAGGTAGTAGATTTCTTATTGATGGTAACATTCACTTGTAGTGATGTATCCTGAATGTTGACCTGTCTTAATCAGATTTGGTAGGGGTTGGTTACTATATTGTATATTACACAAGTTTATATTTAATTGGAATTACATATTGGTGCTTCTGGTTTTCATATTGGTTATGCATTACATATTAGTGATTGGTGTTTTCATCACATATAAGTTACAGCCCATGTTTGTTAGTGTGTGAGAAACAAGCAGTCAAGCATCTCTTTCACCATGGATGAATTTTATTGCACCAGGAAGTCATGACTCTGGTACTACACAAATTAAACCCTCAAACTAAGCATAGTTTAAAAAGTAAATGGCTTTGTGGTTATAGAATGTCTGAAGCTTCTTAGATTTAAACCAGCTCCTTTGATGGGAGTCTCAGAAATCCAAGAATTCTGTCATGTTTCATGTATCATGGAACTTTGTTTGAGACTGCTCCTTCATTCTTTTCTCTGTGCCTGATATTTTCACCACTCTCTCTACCAAAACACATTTCAGAAGTTTTGATGAACTGCAGTTTATGCTGAGTCGGTATTGGATGCTTCCCCTGCAGACTGGGTCAGAAGATTCATTTCTATATGATGCTCTAAATGCTAAGCCCCATTACCTCAATGTCACTGTAGCAAACACAGCGTTCTTTGTGTTAGATGCCATAAACTTCCTGGAACTCTTTGTGGGAGGCAAGAGACATTCAGTGCAATGAGGAAAAATTCCTGTGAGAAGCTCTTGTGGTTGTATGGAGAATTCCTCATGCTTACATAGGTCCCCAGTGGACAACACACTTCATTAACTTGTAGTACAGGACCATTTGACTGCTGTTACAAATGAATACTGTTACCAGTTGGCAGTGGTTGAAAAAAAGAGGGGGAAGAAAAGCCAAACCTGAATGGCTTCAGGCATGTATGATAATGTATTAAAATGTAAAAGAATTCCAAGGCATTTGGAAGTAGTTATTCAATAGAACTAAGCTTGCTCAATTGTCTGAATGACCTTGCTTCTTCTTGAAAGCAGCTGAAAATTCATGGCTTGAATTAAGTTTTTTTTTTGTAGTTTACTTTATAAACTACAATGTAAGCAATTACATTTTTTATAGTATACTTCTAGAAAAAAATTATTAAATGTAAAAACCTTCATCTTGTCCATCTAGGGGATCTTTTCAACTAAAAACGGTTTGGCTTTTCTTTAACACGACAACGTTGTTTTGGGGCCTGAAAACGCAAACTGAAGCCGGATTTCAAAGTGTAAGTTTTTGAAAACGATGCCGTTAAACGTACAAAAACGAGAATCTGTGAAAAACGATGACGTCATGTTCAGTCTATATGCATGCGCGCGAGTACTTCATTTACATACGCCAAATTATTAACCCACATCTACACCGACGCTGGGTATTCAAAATATTATAATTATCTTTGTAATTGTCTGTTTTGGAGTATATCAGTATCCTTTTATTGCTAATAAAATATAGAAAGCAGACTGACTGCCAGTGTCTCACTATTTGCACTATTTAGATTTTTTTTTTTTTCCAGTATTTAAAAATGAACAAGCTTTGTTAACAGAATTCTGACTTAGAATAAGAAAAGCTAAAAGATGGGGTTGAAGACAGAAAAATCCATTTCCACAATTAAAAAAAAACTTTATGCACATTTTATGTACATTAAATTATATTACATTAGGGACGTCTCAGTATTTATTAACCAAGAAAAATAAGCCAAATCTATGATTAACAAGTGAGTTTTCTTAATTCCTTATGACAATGAATAATTTTCCAAGTCTAACTATCGAGATTCTAAGTAACTGACGACTGAACTTTTTTGTACTCCCCGTAGATCATAAACCTTTGAAATCGTTTGAGAAATGTAAACATTATTGTGCTTTTTATGCAGAAAAACTGCAGCTCCACTATTTACTTGTATTTGTTTATAGGGCAGTCTTGCCCTGATCAATATGGCGGAGACGTTGACATGAATGCTTGTATGCGCATAGTGTTTCTTTACAAAGTGACATCGCCAGCTACTGACCCGTCATGCATAATGCAGCAATTTTAGTCATTTTCATTGATGCGTGTGAACGGATATCGTTTTGACAATGTTGTCGTCTGTACGTGAAACTTTTCCGTTTTTAGTACATCGTTGTTGTGTAAACCTACCCTAAAACTGTATGTGTTTGTTAGAGAGGTTTCCAAGTAGAAACTGTTTGGTGGAAACTTTTTTCTAAGAGTGTATGTTATTAGGCTATATTTACCTGGTCAGTGCTTTTGTTAAAACTTTATTTTGAATACCTTACTCATTGCTTGGATTAACAATAATTGGTTTGGCTATTTGTGTTTATTGTTATTTAAATTTAAGTGTTTAAGATGCTATTATATGTTGATTTGGTAACAATAGATATGGTAACAATATTTCCATTGATTCAGTTTTCTCCTCACACTCCATTTGTGTGGAAACTGGGCTGTGATGGTTCCAGCTTTTTGTCCTTGCCAGGTTTTGAGTCCTCAGTCCAGGGCTGTCTGGTTTTCACCCATGTGATTAATTGCTGAAATGAGAAAAAAGGAGACTGAAAGAGGAGAATGTTTTAGCCCAAACCCACAGCCCTCTGCCTGGATTAAAATAGATTTTTTTGACCTTTTTAAAAGATTTCAGCAAACCTGACATGAATTCATATGTTCAGAATTGTTGTGATTATCACTGGGTATACTGTCTCCAAAATCTGGAAGTCCTGTGTATGATTTGTATGTTGTTATGGGTATCTTGGGTTCATCTGTGCTCATTTCAAATGCTAGATTTTTGAACTACACTAGCAGCTGATCCAGAGCTCTTGGCAGGCTCATGAATGCATTGGTTATTTGTGTGGTTTGTTTGGGGGCTTAGGTCTTTTAAGAATAAGCCATGAAACAGAAAGGACCTGCTGTGGTCTTATTGATTCTCATAAATCAGGAAGTCTTAAATGAGTCTGACGTGGTCTGCTTTTACTGTTTGTGGGGAAAATGTGTGCTCAGTTAAAAGAGGAAACAAAAGGTCCAAGTGTTACTTCCAGCTGGTCAGTACAACTTCTCCAAAAGGAATCATCTCATTGCTGATCATGTCCACAGCAGTGCCAACAGCTATATTTCAGTCTGGCATTCAGAAACGGTTGAAGCTTTTGAAAATGGGTTACTTGGTGTGGTGAATGATTGTGTTTTGCAGAATTTCTCTTCATTTGTATGTTAATTCGGATTTGCTTTGATTTTGAATGCTTCACTGCAAAGTTACTAAAAAGCACACCTGTGCATTTAATCACATGCACTACTGTTTAATTATTTCTATATAATATTTATGAAAAAAGGACTATTGTCTGCAGGAGTCATTATCATGTGCTTTGGTCTCTGAAGTACTCTGGTAACGTCAGAAATTTGCACTTGGATGCGAGACCAAGTTTGGATCTAGACACATTGGCAGCTACGGTTGCCGTAGCACGTTTATATCTGATGGGCCTCAAGAGCCGGGAATTCACCAACAGTGCTTTTTAGAATTCATTACATCCCACACCAGGATTATATCTCATAGTAAACCTAACCACCTAGTGAGCAAAATCAATCACAAACTTCAAAATGAATAGCCACATGCTGAGGTTTTTCACTCACTAAGAGCAAAGCAGGAAACTGCATGTCTCGGTTTTATTATTTGGACCCGTAGGTTTTTCTTTCTTTCTTATATTAATAATTTCACCATACAGTAATCACACATTCTCAGATGTAGGAACATGTAGTTTATTGCCTGAGCCATTAATTGAATCACCAAATGGCCTTCAAGCGAGTGTCTGTAAGCTGAGCAGGACTCAGTAGGAGGTAAAAAAAAAAAAAGGCTGTAGGAGACAGGTAGCCACCCTGTGGTCAGAATGTTATACATGACACCACATACTGCCAAATAATCAATGGCATCCAGTCAACACTACCCTAAATCTCTTCTCATTGATTTCCCCTTGAGAAAGTGAGGGGAAAAAAGTGTGTGTGTGTTGGGGGGGTGGTGGTGGGGTGCTTTGTATAATGGGAGAGTGAAAAAGAGTAGCATTTGTGTTTTATGGGTCGAATTAGAATGGAAAATAGCACTGAGCATAGAATACTGAAAGATTTGGTGACCGACGGAGTTATTAGTTTTGCAGAGCTTTCTTGGGGTATTATTTAATGTTATATTGTAAAAATGTCAAAGAGTTAAGCTGGACTGGTTTAGAATTAATGATGCTTGTGGATTCAGCATCAACTCATCACATTGTCATGATCTTTCTGTGACATATGAAGCAAGCTGATTAAGCGCTTGTCCTCCTTTGTACAAGATAAAGTCCTCTGTTGTAAAGCTCTATTTCTGTATGTTATACTGATCTATTTTTAATATTTTTGCCTGCTTCTCTTGCCTGCTGGTTCCCAGTCCTTGGCTCTCCTAAAGACTTGGTCACGAAGGATGTCACCGAGTCCAGCTTTGCTGTCTTCTGGACAGCAGCACCTGGAAAGGTTCGCCATTATCGGGTCACCTGGAAATCCCTGTTCTCTGATGAGGCTGGGGAAAAAACAGTGCCTGGTGATGTCACCACCACCGTGCTTGAGGGGCTGACACCAGAGACGCGCTACAAGGTTTCTGTCTATGCCGCCTATGGCCTTGGAGAAGGAGAGCCGCTGGTGGGAGAAGAAACCACAGATGGTAAGTCCATTCCCACCCGCATAATGCATCCAGCAGAGGAACAGCACTCGTTTCCTCCCACCCCTAGCCTGAGAGGGGCCTCTCATTCTGAGCTTACCTCAGGACATGCGAAGAAACGGTATTACATGATACTGAATGAACAGAACAGAGAATGCGCAACTTTGAGTTCATTTCCTATCTCAGACTGCGATATACTTTGAGACCTTATTTATACGTTTGTTTGTGAATTAAAAAGCTGTATCTACTTTGACCTAATAAATAAATATCATAAAATCATAAACTTGTCATATTCCTATAAATCCAAGGTTTCAATTTCCTCTTTTGATACCTTCTTTTTGTTCTCTTTAAGGATTGATTAGTATCTGAATTAGGATTTTAAAAAGGACATAACTACACAAAGATATCACTTGCCTGAAACACCATTACAGCTGAGGAAAAAATGTTCAGTTAGATAATGCTTGCATTCTGTTGCACCATGGTGATACAGGACTGAGTTGAATACAGGAGACAAAGGACTTAAGATTTTTAAGAAACTTTAGTCCGGTCTTCCAGTGTGCTCTGGAAAAAGTGAGTGTGACTTATGGTTCCCTTCACAAGTTCAAGAATAACGTCATTGTTTCTGGCACAGC
This sequence comes from Ictalurus punctatus, assembly GCF_001660625.3. Lineage (NCBI taxonomy): Eukaryota > Metazoa > Chordata > Actinopteri > Siluriformes > Ictaluridae > Ictalurus > Ictalurus punctatus. The sequence continues at coordinate 16,768,628 of NC_030424.2, read as the reverse complement.
TGCTCGTTCTGAATTGCCACTGACATACCCACTTTGGTAATTCATGCGCGTGACCTTTTTGGTGTAGAAATGTGTGAACTATTGATGTAATGTGTCATACCTGCTCTGTGTCACCAATTCAATGTAGAGTTTAGAAATGCACCATTGATTGAAAGCACTTCTCTGGCTTACTTCACTTATCAGGCCAAAATGAGGAAAGCATATAAAAGGAACATGAGCCTAAGGAATGTAAAACTCCGTGCATGCCCGTTTGTTTATTGATGTTAGCAAATCTGCCAGGCGACATTAAAGTCAAAACATGACTGACTGCACTTTGGGAGTTCTGTGTTTCATGTCCATGGTCAGCCTTTTTCCCACTTTTATGTCCAGCGTCTTTCCAGTAACATATTGTGTCTGTTTCGGTCAGGCCATGCTCTTAGAAACTTGGAAGTTGTATTTTCCACCCATAAAACTCCCACTTTGGAAAAGCATTCAGTGTCTGAAAGCATTCAGTGAATCATTTAAGGCCCTGACAATTAATTTGGCTTTTTTCCTACACCAGAGACCTGGAGTCACTGTATGGAAAGAGAACATTGTGGGCAGACTTTGAATGCCCAGGTTTGGCTTGAAGCACCACTTGATGCATGTTTTCTTACTGGATGGTCTTTTTGGCTGGATTGCAGGCATTTTGGCAGATGCATTTTCACCAGAAATCCATTTTGGTTTTCCAGGGAGTTTTTTTTTTTTTCCAGCACCTGAAGATGAAATCTGTCTTTGTTTTATAAAAATGTGGTCAAGTACCTGACTGAATATTAGAGTTATGGCTATAAAATTGTTTTGGCACAGGTCATCACAGAATGTAATAATTATACATTGCTTTTGATTTCTTCTCCAGTCTCAGCTGCAGCCAGAGCCATAGCTGTAAGCGAGGAGACCGAGAAGAGCATGCGGGCAACATGGCAGCCAGCGCCAGGCAACGTTGTTAATTACAGGGTGACATACAAGCCTCATGATGGAGCCAGGCCAATGGTCACCAAAACCTCAGGTGCCACTACAACCATTGTCCTGCGGCGCCTACAGCCCATTACCACCTATGAAATCATAGTGGTTCCTGTCTACAGCCATGGAGATGGAAAAGCAAGGCAAGGAACGGGAACCACATGTACGTTTGCCCATCATTAATCATTGGCTTAAGTGGATTTACTTGGAAATGTGGGAGAAGCAAAACAAAAGAGTTGCAGTTATTATTACTATTTACTTATTATTATTAGTTAGATAGATAGTTGGTTCTTTATTTGTTCTTCAGAGCCGCCATTTCACCACAACAGAACTCACAAACAACACGTCACTTAATGTTACAGATGTCAGTGAGTTGTCTCTATTTGTAAATATAAATGCAATGCAATATTTATTTTGCCTCACCCTAACATAATAGTTTTAAATACATGCTATCTGAATGGTATTCATAAAACCTAATCAAGGTTTTAGAAGGTGGAAATTAAGTATGCATATGACATAAATATTAACGTATAATTCTTTACCCATTTCAGTTTGACCAACTCATTTTGCATCCCATCTTTGTTCCAGTGTCACCATACAAATCTCCACGAAATTTACAAACATCTGAGCCCACTAAGACCAGCTTCAGGGTGTCATGGGACCCTGCACCTGGAGATGTAAAGGGATATAAGGTGACCTTCCACCCTACTGATGATGAGATAGACTTGGGAGAGCTTCTTGTTGGACCCTTTGACAACACAGTGGTTCTGGAAGAGCTAAGGTAAGTGCTTAAATCTCTCCATCGTTCCTCACATCCTGGAGCTATTGGACATTGTGGTGTCTATGGATCATTCATTCATATGTATCTTTATTTGTTTTCTTTGTAAAAAAGATAGTTAAGATGCTTTTCCTTTCCACCACAGAGCTGGCACCAACTACTCGGTGAGTGTGTTTGGTGTATTTGATGGTGGACAGAGTATGCCCTTGGCTGGAGAAGAAAAGACGACTCTGTCTGATGAGCCTACTTCTCCTCCAATTAATCCTCCAGGTAGTGTGACTGCCTGAGCCACTCAGATTACACATGATTGCAGAGGGTTAGAGGCAGCAGAAATCTAGATTTTAATTGTGCAGCATTTGCATGTGGTTATAAATATCACCAGAGCAACAACAAGCAATACTTTGATAGCCTTATCTGTACACATTACGCAACATGTTTTGTCTGGAACTGTACTACTGACTACATATGGTGAATTTTTTTTAATATCAGACGGCTTTTAATTTATGAGCAGATATGAAACAATCTTGCCTGCTCAGTTATCAGTCTAAACATGATCTAGTGTGTGTGTGTGTGTGTGCGTGTGTGTGTAAGTAAGAAGAAGTCTGATGTGTGCAGTTGAAAGTTCTGAGCTCAGATTGATGACCTGAGTGTGGAATGCAGTTCCTAATTGGGAGCAGATCCAGTGCCTGAGCTTTTGCACGATCTGGAAATCTGAACAAAGATAAGACTGAGGCATATTTTTTAGACTCACACTTCGCTTGATGTTTGTTACTGAGGTCATAATAAGATAATAATAATCATCATAATAATTATAATAATGAACATGTGTGAGGTGTGAGTCTAGAGATAAGAGCAAAAAATGTGTAAGTTAGAAGAAAGGCATACTTTACATTATGCTTCCTAAGCAATATAATCTGTAAACACATTCAGTCCTGTAAACACAAGGAGTTTACATCTCATTTAATAACAGACACCAGCCTTAAAGAATCAGCACGGAATGGAAAAAAATTAGGATATGATATGCCTACGGGTCTTGTACTTGGCTGTTGAACATATAATGTTGCATTTAAATCATGTGCTGTCAGAAGGAGATGAAAGCAGGCCATGTGTTTGCACATGCTAAAATTCCTGAGTAACCTTAAAACACTCAAGGGAGTCTTATCTCCACCTGGATTGCTCAAATGCCAACATCTCATTATTTAGTTCCATCAGAGAAACAGTCTGACAGCACTTTAAGATAATGACACAATATATAACTTAACATATGTAACTTCTTGCTGTAAGCTTTGTAATTATCATCAAAAAAGAAACAAAAAATAACAGGAAATACTGTGGATCATATATCTGCACATTTAATGTGTTATGCACTTGGGACTATTTATATAGAAAGCAGCACATATATTTTGCTAATGGCGGGGGGATATCTATTTTGTTTGATAGCCTTTGATTGTTTTGTTTATTTACAACAGGAAAGCTTGAACACAAAATACAGAAAACATGACGTGTGCAAAATCTCAGGAAGCCTTTTAAGCTTTTTAAAAACACTTTGAAATATTAGTCCTCCCAATCCCCTGGCTATGGCCTTGTGCCAAGATTATGAAACAAAATTGTTGCATTGTGGTTTCAGTGTTAGCTTGTTTTGTTTTTGAGCTCCATGCAGCTGCATTCTTCCTGAGCAGGGAAAGACTCATGCCAGTGGAACAACTTTCATGTGTCTTACAGAAGTGGAAATGAGATGCAGCTCTGGGAATGAAAGTAACTCTTGAAGATCGGTCTTTCAGCTGGTTATGATGGAGTCTATAAAATTCCTCAATGTTAATCTTAGAATTAATTGTCAGTGTTATGTGTCATTATTAAATAATGTATCAGATGCATTTATAATGTACAGAAAATATTATTAATAAACAACTATTTATATTGCTGGTCTGGTCTCTTTTGGTGTCCGAAACCCCTTTGCTCTGTTTTGTTTTTTATTCTCCTCCCTTCCCCATCACAACATTTTCTTTCTCATAAGTGGCTTCTAAATTTAAATTTACATTGTAGCAATGACAGCACCTCTGCATATTTACAATCTAATATTTCTATCCTCTGCTTGGTCAGATGTAATGTGCAAAACAACTGCCCAGGCTGATATCGTCTTGCTGGTTGATGGCTCCTGGAGTATAGGACGTCTGAATTTCAAGACCATCAGGGCATTCATTGCTCGCATGGTGGGCGTTTTTGACATCGGCCCAGACCGTGTCCAGATTGGTAAGGGTGTCTTTTTTTTTTTTTTCTCAAGTTGCAGATTTGGATGTGTATCCGGAGGCAGGTGTGGGAGATTGTGTTCATTTCTATACACAGGTTTGGCCCAGTATAGTGGAGATCCAAAGACTGAGTGGCATCTGAATGCACATAGAACTAGAGACTCACTGATGGAGGCTGTGGCCAACTTGCCTTACAAAGGAGGAAACACTATGACAGGTTTTTTTTATATACCTACATAATATTCCCAATTATCATTTCATTTATTAATTTGACAGAGCTAAAAGATTCTGAAAGCTTTATAAAGGCTTAGGTCTAATTATTGTTATTATGACCAGTATTTTGCCTTTTCTACAGGTCTTGCCTTGAATTACATCCTGCAGAACAATTTCAAAGCTAATGTGGGCATGCGTCCAAACTCCCGTAAAATCGGAGTCCTCATCACTGATGGCAAATCGCAGGATGACATTATTGCCAACTCTCAAAATTTGCGTGACAGTGGCATTGAGCTCTATGCTATTGGTGAGAAAACCTTTGCTTTTTTACCTTTGAGGAGATCCATCTCCGACACAGATGATGTTAAGCACTTTGAAAAGTACTATATAAATATAACTAACTAATTAACTTTAAAACACAGCATTAAAGATATAATTACTTTTAAGTATTTATATTTATAATTAACTATTAAGTTCATGAGTTGAGTTTAAATTCAGGTTTGTGCACCTACCACTTTTAATAGATGTGCAAGCAACTATGCAAGCCACGTTTATAATCATCTGTGTTTTATCTGAATATTCCATGTAGGCTTTAATTTGTAAATTAATTGGTTGCTGGTCTAGCAAAACGGAACTAATGTTCTTGACATGCTTTGGGTGTGTAGGTGTGAAGAATGCTGATGAGAACGAGTTACGCACCATCGCCTCTGATCCTGATGAAATCCACATGTACAATGTGATGGATTTCTCCTTTCTTTTGGACATTGTTGACGATCTGGCAAACAACCTGTGTTCAAGTGTCAAAGGCCCAGGTAACTTAAAGGACAGCTGTATTATGAGCATTGTATATAGAAAGCATAGTCTGGTGTATTAAGTTATGTTTTGGCACAAGACATTCATTTTGTAAAGACCCATTTATGCCTATTAGCCCTTGTGATGGAACAGATCATTTTATGTGATTAGGAAGAAATGGTGAACAGAATCTTGATATTTCATCCAGCTGTAAAATATTAGAAGAAATAGGGGAAATCTGGGAGATTGTCACACATCCAAATTTCTCATAAGGATAGCTCATAGTCTCTCTCATGCTAGATGTATTTGGTTTAAGCCTCATGGGTAACTGAGATACGATTTGATAATAACATACTTTATTTTAGTCTATATCAGAAATGAGTCAAAGCTCTCAGACCTAGTAAGGAATACTTTTCCCTTCATGTCTTTAAATAAAACAGGTTGCTAGACAGTCCTGACATGTGTATACAGAGTGGGACAGACATGTGTATACAGAGATTAAAGTAGTCAAATGTCAAAAGTGTCATCATTACCCATTTCAGGAGGAGGACCAACGGCACCCACTGACCTAGAGACTTCTGATGTAACCTACTACTCATTCCGTGCCACCTGGAATGACCCTGAGGGCCCTGTTGAAAAGTACCGCATTGAGTACTTTCCAGTCTCTGGAGGAAAAACGCTGCAGGTATCATAATCATCTCCAAGAAAATCCACTTTTTACTATTGAGTGTTGAGTAAACGTGTCTACCTCTGAAAGAAAACAAAACTGAGAGAGTTTTCAAAAACATTCTTTACCTTAAAGCAGATTGTCAGTAGTGATTGGCATCAGTACAAAAAAGCAAACAAAAGTATTTTGAATCCTGCAGACTCACTCTGAGTTTACTCAATATCAATGGAGCTTTAAATGGAGTGCAGTGAAGCATGAACAAAGCCATTATGCAGACCAGTATACAAGTTTACAAGGGAGAGCTGGGAATTCCCAAATTGTTTTATGTGCGTTGCTTGTTGGAGTAGTACTTACCTCCTCAATTGGGCAAGCCATGTGGGGGTATTTTTCCACTTTTACTGGCAGAAGAAACAAGAGTTTCTCTGAAGACCCTCCAAGTTTTCATTAATTCATTCATTATTACACTTAATCTCATTGTAGCTAGTCATAAATAGCACGGGGAAGGCTTGAGACATTAGGGTTTGTGCACAGAGCATTTGTTCTTTTTCAGAAAAAGGAAAATAGTCTACACCTGTCCACATGACTTGGCTCTTATATATCCAACAGACCACCAGCCCTGGACTCTAAAATGCTACAGAATAAACCTCACTGAACTAGAGCTTCAGCCTGAAATTGTTTAGCATATCTCACCTCCACATTATGCATAATGGTATTTAGGATTTTCAATGCAGCATGAGTATTTTCTGGTATATTTTTAATTGATTTCCGATTGATGTTAAATTGTCAGTAGTGGCTTTAAGTAACATTCTTTGTTTTGGACTCGTGTCACTTGCTTGTCTGGTGACTTTCTGGTAACTGTATTTTTTTCTTTCTCTTTTGTGTCCCCCTGTCCTAGATGTTTGTGGATGGCAATGAGAATACTGTGGTGCTGGAAGGTCTCGATCCACTGACCAAATACTCAGTGAATGTTTACTCTGTGGTTGGAGACGAGAGCAGTGAGCCCCTGAGCGGCACAGAAACCACATGTAAGGGCCAACTTTAGTTCCACCACAAATGGCTTTTGAAAAGAATTGAGCCAAAGCCTCAGCCAAAGTTTTTATTCTTATTTATAAAAATGGATCTATGACAATTTAAATTCTGATTAATGCAATTTACTTAATCTCTTCTACTTTGGTGTTTATCCTCATTGGGTTACTCTTTCAAATTGGAAATATTATTCAGGCTTTTGCTTAGATTCCCCTTTTTTATTTAATTTTATTAAATGTGAACCACTGTTTGCTGCTATAGCAAATCTTTTGCTTTTCATTCAGATTTTAGTAGTGCTACTTTTAGACAGTTTACCCTTATATAAAAAAATGAGAAATTCTCAAAAGCACATTTAATCCAATTTATGGTCAGTTGTTTAAATCTGAAGACAACATTTTTAACAATTTATTTATTTGAGTGATCTGATCATGCTGTCACAGCAATGCCATATTTGAGCATATTTCCAGTCAAATATGGATGTAAACCATGTAGACTGTTTAGAAATTATAGTAACTTATTTATTTTCGTTAAGGATTTTCTAGAACAATTTTATATTGTTTAGACTAATAAAATGTTATGAAAAGCTGTACAGTGGAATGTGGATGTTGCTTTTATGTTGGTTTTGTGTTATGCTTGATATTGTGAACTTTATCCTAACCAAACCATCATCATTCCCTTCACAGAGCAATGAATGTTATCAATATATACAGCATGATGCTGCATGGTACAGCAATCTGTCATTGGTATATTCCTGCCTTTTGTGTTTGATATCCGTTGTGTTTATATACCACTGTTTAGCCTGTGCTGTGCTTTAATGTTGCCATTTCTGTGTGGTATTAATGCGTGCTATGTTTGTCTGTCATCATCATTCATTACCCATCATGTAAGTATGCAAAATCCACTGCCATTCATCCATCATCCTCTCTGCCATCCATTCATTGTCCTCCATGTAACCATCATGCAGAATGTGTGCCTTGGCCCAGCTGTGCCGTCTGTCAGCTTCAGGGTTTAGTTAGACAGGGACAAAGGATCTAAAGAAAAAGAGAAAAGATGTGTTCCCCTCTGTAGTGCCCCTAAATACTATAAGGAGATTGACCATCTACAAAGTTGGTTCCACCACCATGAAGGTGAAATGGGAGAAAATCGAAGGAGCTACTGGCTACAAATTGCAATACTCAGCTATAAATGCTACTGAACCCAGCACCAAGAAAGAGGTATGATCTGCGCCTCATTTAATCTACCCCCACTACAGCACAACAGTCAAGACAGAGCTCTTAAATATGCTCTTTCATTACATCAAATGCTGTGGACATAGTAGTCTTTACTAGCTAGTACTATTTACTAACTTAGTGCCTCAACATAGCAGAAGAAAGATTGTGTGTTTTCATCTAGACTGAACAAAGTGAAATCGATGGTCAGAGTAGAGCTGCCAATCTGATGATTAGTTCTTCAAGATTAAAGAGTTCTTAAAGACAAAACATTCACTGACTTCTGTGAAATGTCATTCCTTTTTCAAAAGACAGTAAAGAGATAGAAACATTGTAGGCCATTATCAGTGCCATACCATCGCTCCACATTTTGTACAGACTGCTTGTAAAATGTGTAAAAGAAAAACCCCACAAATTTTATTGTCTCTTTGAGGGATATAGAAAGGCACTGTTAGTGTAATAAGCCTCCAAGAAGCTGTCTGTTACTTAATGAAGTTGGGAAATAAATCAGATTTTAATATTAATGTTGGCTTGTATCTGAAACAGTTCCTGATACTTTGTCTAACTACATTTAAAGATCCAAGGACCCACCGTATTCCTTTATACATAGACAGACATACTTGTACCTGAAATTGATTTAGGTAAAATACGTATTCTTGGAAGGCTATATCCTTGCAATTCACAAATTAATTACATTTCACTATTTGAATCATAAGCCTTTCTTGGGTTAAATTTGATGTCCTTGGTTAGGGAGGACATGCATTTTGTTACACCAGTTATTCTAACTAATTCTCCTGGATTTATCCCATAGCTGCTCTGTAGTAACCATCACTGCTTTCACTGTTGATGTGGTTAACTTTCACAGATGCGTGTGAAAGCCAAGGTCACGGATGTCCAGCTGAAGAAGCTTCTCCCCAACACAGCGTACGCCATCACACTCTTAACCATGAATGGCGAAGTGACCAACTCTCCTCTCACTGCTGAAGGGGTGACCCGTAGGTGGCGCTAGAGCATGCTGGCTCCAAGCAGGGATGCTTGGCATGGTCTTGAGGTTCTCATTTCTTCTTTGCTTGTGTTTATCTTTTGCCCACTTGTAGTGCCGCTGCCTCCACCCGGCGAGCTGACGATAATGGATGTGACTCACAGCAGCATGCTTCTGAACTGGGACTCTGCACCTGGGCTTGTACGCAAATACATAATTACTTACAAACCTGCCGAAGGCGAGAGTAAAGAGGTGAGCTCACTGCCCATCACACTGGCACAGATATCTTATCATGATGAAAGGGTACCGAGACTGTTAGTAAATGTAGTTCCTCAGGAATTATTTATTCTCAATAACCCTTCAAGATTTTGATCTGCAAAAAAGAATGTGAAAATATTGTGTGAAAAGCAGTACAAAAACCTGGTGTTTGTCAAACATATCCTCAAAGTTGCATAGCTTACTTCATATGTTACAAAGGTGCTTCATAAGATACAAATTTTTGCAGCGGAGGTTAAAGTTAGTGCCTTTTCTTCTTTTTTCTTTTTTCTTACAACTTCATTTGTATAATATTGAATGACCACATTTAAATTGCTTGGTCATATTTGTAAAACAAAAATGGTACATGATATCAGATACAATTTGAGACAAACAGAACTAGATGAAAAGGAAATATAATAATTAATACCTAGCTATTATGAAAGTGACTAGCATAAATAAATACTCTAAGTCTAACCAATGCTAAACAAAAAGGACTCTTTCATTTTTTTTGTTTTATTGCTAAACTTTTTTATTTCGCCATGCTTTCAGAGAAGCACTCTACATCCTGAGGCATAAATCAGAGCATGTTACTGCTTGTTACTCTTAGTACTTGAATGAAAATATGAAGTAAACACCCTCTTTCAAACTGAGGTCCTGCAAAAAGCCTTTGAGAAGTTGGAAAAAGAAGTTGGATTAAGAGCTCAGGACAAACTGTTTTGCAGGAAGTGCGTCTTTCAAAGCCGAAAGGCTTCAGCTTTGGATTAATTTGTCTAAAATTTTCAACAAATGGTCACTCCTAGTTTCTCAGCCATTCTGACTTTTAGTAAGCCTTTATGTGCATTCATGTGCAGATCTTTCTCAATTGGTTAGACCCTATTTCTCATTGTAATGTTGGTAGGTAATTACTATGATGGATTATAAATTTTTTTACACACCACTGTTAAAATTGCACATTTTTGTAATGTAAAAAAAAAAATGAATGTAATATAGCAACCAATGAAATTCAAGTGAAAAACAAATAGAAACATTTTGGGGAAAAAAACAAAAAACAAAAAACCTATAACCTGGTTGAATAAGTGTGCACATCAGTTTATAATGGGGCAGGTGACGCTGCTCACTGTTAATTAACCAGTCACACTCTCATGTTCAAAAGTAATTATTATACACTTGTCATCAGTGAAGTGATTCTGATATAATAAAGATAATATAATATAATAAATATAAAGAAAGAATGTAGATCAGCTGTTTCTGTATGATTTTCTTGACTTGGTTGCATCTGTCTGCTGAGGCCATGCTCCCCAAACAGCTTACAAGGCATGTACAGGATCTCATTGTCGAAATGTAGTAATCAGGAGAGGTGTACAAAAAGATTTCCAAAACATTAGATGTACCATGGAACACCATGAAGACCATCATCAAGTAGAGAAAATGGGGCACCACAGTGACATTACCAAGAAAAGGAAGTCTATCCAAAATTGACAATAGGGTTAGGGAGCATAAACAATACAGCTTATCACCCAAAGAACACCATACCCACAGAGATGCATGGTGGTGGTATGGAGCTGCTTCTGTTCAGATGGAACTGGGACTATAGTCATGATATAGGGAATCATGGATAGCTCCAAATACCAATCTGTATTGGCAAAAAACCTGCAGGTCTCTGTTAGACAGCTAAAGATGAAGAAAAAGTTCACCTCCCAGCAAGATAAATACCCAAAGCACAAATCCAAGTCAACAAAGAAACTTGTGGTATGACTTAAAGAGGCAAGCAAGTTATTGTAAGCTTTTTTCTTTCTTTTTCCCCCTAAAACTTTTCTATTTGTTTTTCAGTTCACTATTTTTTTGGTAACTATATCACATTCAACATCTAACATGATTTAACTTTGTTTCTGCAATTTTAACCAGGGTGTGTAGACTTTTTATATCCACTGGAAATCAAAAAAGATTTCTCATTTTATTTAGGTTTTATTAACCCTAAAATTTCTGATTTAAAATCCCTTTATATGCAGCTTGAAGTGGAAGGAGACGTGACAACACAGGGCCTGGATAATCTAAAGTCTCAAACTGAATATGACGTGGCTGTCACTCCAGTATATGACTCTGGAACCGGAAACCCAATGCTCAATCAGGCCATCACAGGTGAATGCCTAGTAATGTACTCTGGATTTTACAACACCATAAATGATTTCAAGTAAAAAGAGTAAATGTCAAATTGAATAAAACTTTTTTCCTTTGCTCATGTCTTAACGAAGCATGTAGTGTATATCAACACGGGTTTTCTTGTAAATATGCAAGTGGTCATATAAATCATTAAATGTGTTCATTTGCATATCACAGAAATGCTTTTTAGATAAATGTATGTAATGATTTTGAGGGATTTATTGCAGTAAAACTCTCAAATGTTAAATGTTCACATGACAGTTTATCAAAATATATTGTTATTTTAAATATAGTTATTTTATGAAATGATTTAAATAACATTATTCACATATATTTCAAGTGCAAACTTAGTATCGTTTTATGGATAAAGCTTCACTTAACTACCGGTCAAAACTACCTGTGTCAGTCTCACTTAAAGACCTATAAAACAGTGTGTGAAACTATGTGCATTTATCTCCACTGAAGGCTTAGAAAAATTATTTCCCATATTGAATGGACAGGTCATTTTGAGACATTACATAATGGCAGTTACTAACACAAACACTGGAAACAATTCATATTTCAGCATAATCATTACATCATCTCAATCAGTGTCAATACATGGACTACTATAAAATTATTTTTCAGCAAAAAAAAAAACATTACCAAATAAGCTTATATAGTATGATTCAGTATAGAGTGATTAAAATGACTGTTGAACCTCTACCTGAAAATGAAAAAAAAGAGAAGTGTTTAATGGAGCTCGGATAAAAGTATAAAAATGTAATTCACTGTCAAGTCATTTCCATACATTGAGGGAAAGAAGTATTTGATCCCCTGCTGATTTTGTACGTTTGCCCACTGACTAAGAAATGATCAGTCTATAATTGTAATAGTAGGTCAATTTGAACAGTGAGAGACAAAATAACAACAAGAAAATCCAGAAAAACGCATGTCAAAAATGTTATAAATTGATTTGCATTTTAATGAGGGAAATAAGTATTTGACCTCCTCTCAATCAGAAAGATTTCTGGCTCCCAGGTGTCTTTTATACAGGTGACGAGCTGAGATTAGGAGCAACCTCTTAAAGGGAGTGCTCCTAATCTCAGTTTGTTACCTGTATAAAAGACACCTGTCCACAGAAGCGATCAATCAATCAGATTCCAAACTCTCCACCATGGCCAAGACCAAAGAGCTCTCCAAGGATGTCAGGGACAAGATTGTAGACCTACACAAGTCTGGAATGGGCTACAAGACCATTGCCAAGCAGCTTGGTGAGAAGGTGACAACAGTTGGTGCGATTATTCGCAAATGGAAGAAACACAAAAGAACTGTCAATCTCCCTCGGCCTGGGGCTCCATGCAAGATCTCACCTCGTGGAGTTGCAATGATCATGAGAACAGTGAGGAAACAGCCCAGAACTACACGGGAGGATCTTGTCAATGATCTCAAGGCAGCTGGGACCATAGTCACCAAGAAAACAATTGGTAACACACTATGCCGTGAAGGACTGAAATCCTGCAGCGCCCGCAAGTTCCCCCTGCTCAAGAAAGCACATATACATGCCCGTCTGAAGTTTGCCAATGAACATCTGAATGATTCAGAGGACCACTGGGTGAAAGTGTTGTGGTCAGATGAGACCAAAATGGAGCTCTTTGACATCAACTCAACTCGCCGTGTTTGGAGGAGGATAAATGCTGCCTATGACCCCAAGAACACCATCCCCACCGTCAAACGTGGAAGTGGAAACATTATGCTTTGGGGGTGTTTTTCTGCTAAGGGGACAGGACAACTTCACTGCATCAAAGGGACGATGTACGGTTCCACGTACCGTCAAATCTTGGGTGAGAACCTCCTTCCCTCAGCCAGGGCGTTGAAAATGGGTCGTGGATGGGTATTCCAGCAGGACAATGACCCAAAACACACGGCCAAGGCAACAAAGGAGTGGCTCAAGAAGAAGCACATTAAGGTCCTGGAGTGGCCTAGCCAGTCTCCAGACCTAAATCCCATAGAAAATCTGTGGAGGGAGCTGAAGGTTCGAGTTGCCAAACGTCAGCCTCGAACCTTAATGACTTGGAGAAGATCTGCAAAGAGGAGTGGGACAAAATCCCTCCTGAGATGTGTGCAAACCTGGTGGCCAACTACAAGAAACGTCTGACCTCTGTGATTGCCAACAAGGGTTTTGCCACCAAGTACTAAGTCATGTTTTGCAGAGGGGTCAAATACTTATTTCCCTCATTAAAATGCAAATCAATTTATAACATTTTTGACATGTGTTTTTCTGGATTTTTTTGTTGTTATTCTGTCTCTCACTGTTCAAATAAATCTACCATTAAAATTATAGAATGATCATTTCTTTGTCAGTTGGCAAACGTACAAAATCAGCAGGGGATCAAATACTTTTTTCCCTCACTGTATACGTATCGTGGAAGTACAAAATTTATTGTTAGAATGTAGCCAAGAATCTAAAACATGTGAATTGGAAGTAAAACCGAAATATTTGCCTTTTGTGCTAATGATTATGGTAAATGATGTCAAAGTGATTAAATCAGCCTGTATAGAAACATTTATTTCTCTTCCTGTATGTGAACTGATTTTCTTCTTTGTCCTCAATGTTGTAGATGTCGTACCAGCACCAAAGAATCTGAGGTTCACTGAAGTCACTCTAACAAGTTTTAGGGCTCACTGGGAGCACGGCGCCCCTGACGTAGCCCTCTACCGCATCGGCTGGTCGAAGTCAGGAGAGAACAACTACGTATATGTACGAACCTCCAATAAGAGACCGTGAAGTTGTGACATTGTTTATGTTGTTCGGCATGTGACTAGTCACATTTAAAATGTATTGCATGTCTTTAGGACATCTTGAGTGCTGAGGAGACAACTCATCTCTTGGAAAACCTAGAACCAGACACACTGTATGATGTTTTGGTTACTGCAATCTACCCAGATGAATCAGAGAGTGAGGACCTCATTGGAAGCCAGCGCACATGTAAGCAAATAGATTTATTCCTTTATTCATTTGCAGAAACATGAATAGCATTATTTCATTATAAATGTCAAATTCAATTGTTATTCTCATAACAAAATACATAATAATAATAATAATAATACATAAAAATGACACCTTGTAAGTTTTAACAAGCATTATTCTTTCCCTTTCTCTCCACCTCTGTTAGTATCCCAGATAGTTACAGCTGGTAAGTAGTTTGATCTTGCAAACTAAACATAAGCAAGACTGTGATTATCATATGACATGCAGAATCAAATCTGACTCTTTTCCTCCACAGCTCCCAGTGGTCCTCCTCAGAACCTGCGGGTGTTTAATGCCACCACCACCTCCCTCACAGTGAAATGGGATCATGCTCCTGGCAAAGTCCAGAACTACAAGATCACATATGTGCCTACTGCAGGAGGCAGGCCACAGTCGGTAAATCACCTTTCAAATCATCTAATAATTTCATGTTAGAATCATTTATGGAACATGAGCGCATGCATAGTGGTTTGCTTAAACTAACTACATTTTGTAAACTAACTAAAACATTTGTAAAACCAGCACCATTATGTCCTATAATAACAAGCATATACTAATAATAGAAAAAATTCTACATGGAACAACCATAGTGGCTTTTACGCTATACGTATATGCATTTTCTCATGGCTGATGATCTATAACACTGAGCAGCATCTGTCATAAGGATTTAATCAGCTGTAGAGTGTTTAAAGCTTTGGATGGACTGCAGTAGCTTCACGTAGTTTAACACTGTGGTAGGTAACATTAACAGCAGACAGTTTTGTTATCAAACATCTTGAAGAATTGGAGAATGATTTAATGTTGTATAGCTGCAGGTTCATCATACCTCTCCTTATTGAAGCAGTTAGAGTTTTTTTTTTTATACAGGACTAGAAGAGGATATGGCAGATGCTCGTGTGTGGGCAGTTGTGAGGATTCCTGAGCTGTCCAAAATACAGAGTAGTTGATAAGGGTATGAGGGAAGAGTCTATCGGCAGCTCCCCAACATTATCTTAGCAGAGGCTGTTTGGATTTTGTAAACTTTTCTGAGTGTCCATCTCAGGTTCAAGAAAAAAGCACCGGCAAACAAATCAGTTCAGTTTAAAAAAAAATAAATAATTTTTTAGAGGCTTTAAATGTTTACATATTTTTTTTTAAAGTTTTGTTTAGTGCATTCCCTTTAGTGCACAATTCACAGATACCATTGCTTATGGACAGAAGGCAACGTCTCACATTTATAACCTTATCTGGGGCATGCTGACTCTCCCAAGGTTGCTTAAAGATATCTAAACACCCTGTGCTGAGACTGAGTAAAACTTTCCCACTGAATTGGACTTCCTAATACATCTATCAAACAAATGGATGGCTATCTGAGAAGATGTTTTTTCAGGTGGCTGTCTTGCTTTTCCATACAGACTCAGATTGGTGGGAAGAAGAACACCATTAATCTGCAGAAGTTGACTCCCGACACTCCCTACTCCATCACTGTAACAGCTGTGTATCCATCCAAAGAGGAGAAAGACATATCTGGTGAAGGAAAGACATGTAAGTGTCCTGTATTGTCTTAATGTGCTGTAGAAAAAAGAAAAGAAAAATTGACTTAACTTAAAATTTCAAGGCATCTTGCTGCACAGTTTTTTTTTTGTTGTTGTTTGTTTTAGTTTACTCAACTTTTAACCAAAGTAGTTCACTTAACTCAATTTTTAACCTTGAGTTGAGTAAACTCAAAAAAGATGTGCAGCCAGTTGCCTTTAAATTTTAAGTTTAAGTCAACTTTTCATTTTTTACAGTGTGGACAATATTAATTATTATACGTATATCTGCATTCAATCGTAAATGGTAATGTGTAAACTGCAATAAACATTTGAACCCTGGTTTTTGTAGTGGCCCTGGGAGGAGTGCGTCACCTTCGAGTCACTGATCCCACCACCAGCTCTTTGAATGTATTATGGGAGCCAGCTGAGGGCAATGTGCGCCAATATAGGATCTTCTATCATGCTGTGCCAGGGGGACCAGAAGATATGGTATATACACAGGGCCTCTCCTATTCACAAGTTGCATATTAAAAGTCTAACTCTTTCTCTGGAATAAAAAAACAAAAAAAACAACGTGCCATTCCATCTACTCAGTGTTACAATCATCAATGCTTACATGACATATATTAGATATTAGCAAGCACATATAGGAAGTATACGGCTATTTATGAACCTCTTGGTTTTCTTTTCTTTTTTCTTTTTGTTTTTCTTAGGTTCAAGTCTCTGGAAGCACTTTTAGCACAGTCTTGAAGAATCTACAATCCGACACTGTGTATGCTGTCACTGTAGTTCCAGTATATGCTGCTGGCGAGGGCAAACGCTTGTCTGAAAATGGAAAGACATGTGAGTCTGTAAATAATTTAGCATGTTAGCCTTTCTTTATTACAACAAGATTGTTCTTGTTATAATATATAAATAAATAATGCTCAGTTGTTGCAATATTATAGATAAGTATGCTGTATAACCCCAAAAGCAAAACTGCTTTACTGAATTGATTACTGCTAAAGAAATTTTCCATGTGTTGGCCCATTGTATGTGTCTCAGAATGGAATGTAATGAATTCCAATTTATGGTCTGTAATAACTTGTACTGACTGTGCAGAGCTTCAGACAAACCATGAATAATCTCCATCCCTAAATGGAAATCCCAGAGAGATGCAAGGACATAAAAGGCTGCTGTTACTATCTACAACCTGAAGGATGGTTCTCATGCTTTTAATGTGCCCTGCTCTTTTCCACATTTTGATTATGTTGGGTTTTTGTTGCTGTGCTTGCTTTCAGTCTTTGCGCAACATTAACAGTGTTGTTGTAGTTACAATTTCAGTAGCATGGAATTAGTTACTGGAAAGAATTCCCTTATGTAATCTTTAATAAAAGCCTCATGAGTTAAATCAATCTACACGGAAACGAAACCTGAGATCCCCAAATGTTCTTGTGTTAATGAGCATTATACATCATTTCGCTACAATACGGAATTGTGTAATTGTGTTTATTATTCGTACTAATCCTTGTGCTGTGTTCCTAAATGCAGTACCGTCATTGCCAGACTTTAGCACAGTTTACTTAATGTGGTAGACTGCCGAATTACACAAATACCGATGGCATATGCTTTAAGTTACACATTAGCAAATGTGTTCATACCATTTTAAATGTTATGGTTTTTATTTTGTTTTTTTGTTTTTTTGGCCTTTTTGTTCAAACACCTTTGTACTTACATGCATTGCTATGCAGTTCCCTGGCTTTATTTGATATAATTCTTTATGAAAACAGCTGAAACTGTTTCCAAAGTGATGCATGAAATTTTTCCTATCCTTCTTATTTTTTTATACTCTTGTATATATCCCATAGTGGAACGCTCGCCTGCCAGGAATATTAAGGTTTTCAACCCCTCTACAAACACACTGAATGTGCGCTGGGAGCCTGCTTCAGGTGACGTCCAGGAGTACAGGGTCGTCTACGCTCCTCTAACAGGAACACGTCCTTCCCAGTCGGTGAGTCAGACTATATTACATATATGCTTTTCTAGTAAATAAAATGAAAGTAGAAATCCCTCTTTGCATGTTATCTCACTTAAGACAGCTGGGCAAATTATGGGTTAGTTCCTATGCTTTGGGTGTTGTATTCATAGCTAATAACCGATTTATCCTCATATGACTGAAATTGTTTGTGTTAAGGAATGCTGTGCTATACACAAATATGAACTATAATATTTGAGCACAAAATTGATATCTTCGGGCGTTTGGGAATGTAGTACATTATGAAAAGACACGCATCTCTTATCTGAAGCCAGAACCTTTTTTTTTTAATCTAAGAGGTGAATTATTAAGAAAAAAGAACTTTGAGTGAGTTTTCCATAATCGTTGCATTAAGTTTGACAAAACCTGACATATTTAGCCTCCAGAGATTTGTCGTTTTTCTCACTGCTGCATTTGTTTTGCAATAAATTCACAGCCTATTTCCGTTTTGACTGAAACCTTGACAACATCAAGTCATGAGTGCTGAAGCAGTATGAGTATTTGGTTTTTTTTTTAAATGTCAATGAGACATTGTTTTAGAAAGTGAATGGTTGCCAGGTTCAACAGAGGTATGACAGCTTTTTTTTTTAAATTTGTAATTCAGCAGGGAAATAAAATGAGTCCCTTTCATCGATGGGGAGGTCACTGATACTGAGTTATTAAACACTGGACCTCAGCTACACTGCCAGATAATAGTTTGGCTTATTTCTGAGGCTTAATTTCCCCTCAGCAATCACTCACGGGGTTATACTATGTTGTATAATGCATCCAACTGTCATACTAGTATAAAAGTAAACATACCTTTCTGGAAGATGACTTGTGCAAAACCTGAATAATACCTAACCTATTAGGACACTACTCAAGAAGGAGTTTGAAAGTAGTTGACCTTATATGTAAATATGTATTAAATTTACTTGCTTATAATTAACATGAGCATCCCATGTTCTTTTACATATGTTTTGTTTAATTGTATTAAACATGATTTTTAACATATCATACAAGTTAACTAAAGGTTACCTACTAAAAATGAGCCAGATATTTTTCTGCTATTTGTCTAAGCTGCAACAGTTTACAGCTTGTCAGCTTGGCCAAATGGTTGCTGCTGAAAATCATATTTTAAATTTGATGTATTATATGGAAACTTGGGTACATCATCGTAATTTAGCAGTTTTACAACTTTCCTACCTCAGATGATCTTTTCCACTTGATGTTTTGTCTGATGATGTAGAAATAAATAATTTCCCTTCTGGGTGCAGTCAGTGAGCAAGATATCTTTTCATAATTTTTCATAAAGTACCAAGAAACTTACGCCATTTCCATCACCATTAAATGGGTGATTGGATGGCAAAAAAATAAGACCGTATATAATAGACAGCTTTTTTTGCTTGCAAAAGTCTGTCTAGGTTAATGAGGTGTAGCAAAAGTATAGATTTGTTTTTGAAAATGTAATAAATTAAAAGTTATAGTCCACGGTTGCATTCGCACTGGGGTGAAATAGTACCTTATTTTAACCTGTCTTTTAATATCAGTGATACATGGTAACAGTAATATAACTTTTATACCACAGGTTCTTTGGCATTACTCCGGATTTCCAGCATATGGTCATTTTAGATCTCTAGGGAACATTCCAGTAGAAACCACATCTTAGAAATGTAAAGGTTCCAGCTGGATGGGAAATTTAAATTGGTTTCAGTTGGTACCTGGTGTTTGGTCTAACTGCTTCATGTAGTCCAACTGAAACCAACTGAAATGAATGCAAAACCATTTAAACTAGTAAAGGCAAGTTGCTTCATTCTAATACATATTGGATTTTCCTTGGGATTAAAAAAAAAATCTTCTTTTAATTGCAGTTTTAACATAACCATGCCATAAAAAAGACCACATCTTATGTGCATATTGTGTGTGTGTGTGTGTGTTCTCTAATTGTTTTTAGCTGTGCATAGGATGCTTTACAATTGAGTGTGGCTATGGTAATTGCCTCCAGTCAGAGGTATCTGTAAGTAGCCGTGAAGCTGTGTGCACATGAAAACGAAATGTCTCCAGGCATTGTTAGAAACTGCTGTCACTTGGTTCTCTTATTCTTATGCTTATTTCTGCACCATGTGTTTTGAAGAAACTTTAGTATGGCTGAAGTTAAACAATATTTTTTTTGCCCTAGGCAAACACAGACCTTGTTGTTAAATTGTCAAAGCCATGTTTTTGTATCATTTCTCACTTTGCAATTGTTACATATGGGAAAACAAATTGTGGGCGGGGGGATGGGACGATGGTAGACAGATGTCAGTAAGTACAAACAGTTATTTCAAAGTCAACACAAACAAATTTTGTCAACAGAGGTTCCTAGTCTTTAATGAATAGCTTACCTCAGAAGTGGTTCTGCTGTAGACTGGGTTTTTGGGTAATAATTAACATACTGAGGTAAGAGTACAGCTTCTGAGGCAAAGGTTTATTAGTGAAATGTTTAGTTTAGTATGGCAAAGTTTGTTTTGTTCTGGCATGTTTGAAATCTTTCTGAGTCTTTCCTGATTGAGAGGGGAAAAGCTGGTGTCAGATATATCCTATCCTATAAGAGTCTAATCTGCTATCATCAGCTTGGCCATTTCTTTGTTATGCTGTTAATGTTTTGTGTTAAATTTCAAACGTATGCATTTTTATTGTTTCAGGTAAAGTTGCTACTCTTTTACCCATCCATAAGCCTAAGTATTTTTTTCTGCCTTGTAGGTCCTTATTCCAGGGAATACCCATACTGCCTTGTTGGAGCAGCTACTGCCAGACACTGAGTACTCAGTTGCTGTGGTTGCACTCTATGCAGATGGAGAGGGCTCTGCAGTGGAAGACACCGGCACAACATGTTAGTTCTTGTCTTGATCTGCTTATTCAGCGACCTGAACAACTTCTAATCACTAAGTACAATTTGTTGAATTATACATTTATTTACTGGATTCTGGTTGTAGTGCCACGCAGTGCTCCCAGGAACATTCGTGTCTACGACCCCACCACTAACACTCTGAGTGTGAGCTGGGAACATGCAGTGGGACCTGTGCAGCAGTACCGCATCAGCTATGCACCAACCACTGGGGACCCCATTGAGGAGTTTGTAAGTGTGAATTTGTAGCATGTAATAATAGCAGTTGGCACATAAACTGACTCTTTGATAACTTTCTTGTATTTTATTTTATTTATAGACAAGTGTTCCTGGCAACAGAAACAATGTCATCTTGCAGAACCTTCAGCCAGACACACCTTATAGGATCAATGTGATGGCATTTTACCAAGATGGTCCTGGAGGGGAGCTTTCTGGAGATGGACACACTTGTAATAATTTGGAAATATATACATGCACACACACATTAAGACATGCATTTATGCCAAAGCGTACAGTAAACACACATATCCAGTATGCCTTGAAAAAATACAGCTAAATAAAGCTTTTGGTAGGAATAAACACAGCAAATCATTGACTACAGACTGAAATACAAAAAAAATAAAATCCCAATGTTCACAGCTGTCAACAACAACTTTCTGCCAGACATTCAGGAATGGCTCTTCTCCAAAAATGTCTCCTCTCCTAAATTTGTAATAAATGGCTATGACGTCTGAACTGAGAACAAAGAGGCTGAATACAAATACCATAATTACACTAAACCTGGAAACAAAAGCAGCAATAAACTTAATTCCCTTTCTTTCTTTTAAATTATTCACTGTTTGGATTTTCAGTCTGGTTCTTTTGTGTCTTACCCATAGTGGGACTTATGGAACCACGTAACCTGCGTGTGTCAGATGAATGGTACACTCGTTTCCGTGTTTCATGGGACCCTGCACCTGCCAAGGTTAATGGGTACAAGATCACCTACGCAAAAGAGGGTGAGCGAATTCTGTGTCTAATTGTGCTGTCACTGGTCACATTTTCCTGTTAATTACAAACTAAGGAATATTTCTATTTTTGTAAATTACAGGTACTGATGTGACTCAGGAGGTTTTCGTTGGAGATGTGGCCACGCAAATCCTTCACAACCTTGAGCCTGGCACTACATATGATGTGAAGGTCTTTGCCCAGTACGACGCTGGCATGAGCGGCCCTCTGGTCGGCCAGGGCAAGACCTGTATGTACTTAATAGCACATAAACATGACTTTGAAGTTAAGATACTTTTATGGTAATATTCTTACTTTCCTGCCCTCCCAGTGTACCTGAACGTTACCGACCTCACAACATACAACGTGGGATATGACTCATTCTGCCTAAGGTGGTCTCCACATCGAGCTGCTACCTCTTACAGAATTCAAATTAACCCCATTGACTGTAAGTTCAACATATTAGAAAAGTGCCAAAGCTTTGCCAAGTTTGACAATTTTTGTTTTTGTTTCCGCCTAAAATATTTCAGTATTTTACCGTCTCTTGCTTTCATCCCTTTAGCCTCTAACCGTGGGGCCCAGGAGGTCACCGTAACAGCTGCGCAGACTCAGTACTGTTTTGATGGCCTGAGCCCAGATGCATTGTACAACGCCACCGTATACACTCAGACACCCAATATGGAGGGACCTGGAGTCAGCACTAAAGAGCGCACTCGTAAGTAAACTTGGGTTAACATATAACCATGCTCTTGTATACCAGATCTATTAACCATTTAATTTTTCTCTTAGTTGTGAAGCCCACTGTACCCCCTACACTGCCTCCAACTCCTCCTCCACCTCCTACTATCCCTGCTGCCCTGGAGGGTAAGAATAATACCGTTGATTTTCCTGATGAACCTCTAGTGCACAGTTTCTTCTTCCTATTTTTCTAATACACTGCACTGAATATTTTTACACAATCCAGTGTGCAAAGGTGCTAAAGCTGACCTGGTGTTCCTCATTGATGGCTCTTGGAGTATTGGAGATGAGAGCTTTAGTAAAGTGCTCCAGTTTGTGTTCAGCATGATCGGAGCATTTGATGTCGTCAGTCATGAAGGCATGCAGGTAACCAAGCTGTCAGCAACTTCATAATTAACAGTGTGCACCGAACTCTTTCATGCTGACTTGGTTTTAAGTGCTGTCCAAGCTTGTGGTGGAAAATTTACTTTTTCCCTCTGAAAACAGGTGTCCTTTGTGCAGTACAGTGATGATGCCAAGACAGAATTTAAGCTGAACACATACCATGACAAGGGAATGGCTCTGTCTGCAGTGCAGATGGTCAGCTACAGAGGAGGAAACACCAAAACAGGTTACTGTCTGTGCGAACCATAAATAAAACAGAATAACATTTATTCATTCTGCAAATGTTTTTATCCAAAACAACTTAGAATTTACAGAGGACACAGTACAAGCATAGAGCTACGTTTTTTTCCCCTCAAGGGTCCAAGTCCATTCTGGCAGTCCTGGGATCTAAACCTACAACCTTCCAGTAAATAGCTCAGAACTTTAACCACTGAGCCATTACTGCCTACAAGTTGTTGCTCTTTTGAAAAAAATTATTAATATTCTTATATACAGTAAATGATAATATGGTTGAAGGTTTGAATTTTTAAAGGTGTGAAAGTCAGTATGTTGGAATTAAACCCATGACGTAGGAGTTACTAGCATCTCGCTCCACAGGACATGTCTATGTACTGAGATTGAGAATGGAAAGAGTTTTAAATGGTCCTGTGATGAAATGAAAAGGCTTAAAGTTACATGGTAAGATACAATAAGTCCCATGAACATGTATTTTTTATGTTAGAAATGCACAACATTTTTTGAAAAGGAAATTGTTTGAGCATGAATGAGCATTTTGGGCCTTTTATGCCTCTCCTAGGCACAAATGAAAGCACACTTCCCAGCAATAACTGAAATGTACTGCGAAGCATTTCAATATTTAATGGGACTGACATAACCTTTGTTGTCTGCTTATATGTTTTTATAATCATGGTCAGCATTGTTCACATATTTTTTAATTTATAGTCATTTGCAGGATTGTTGTTTGAAAAGTTAAAGCTTAGGAGAGCTCATTCCCTTTTCTGACAGCTTTATTTGTGTGAAATTGAAATAAATCCAAGCACACTGCCCAAACTATTCAAATTTGTGTGAATTTCTCATGAGTTTCTTAACACTTTGTGCCTCTTTTTCTGAAAATAATTGCGTTTAATGAGTTTTGTATTTTTTTGATTAAGTAACATTGAAAGCATGGACAAAATTTAAAATTAAATTAGTGGATTTTATCATTGTCTGGCACGTTTTGAATTCAGTATTTTCGGGTTAGAATTTAGACAGAAATTTTCATTTGATGCATGTGATGGGTTCCCATACAATTATCCTAATTTATCGATCCACATACCTACAGTATGCTGTCGTTCTCAGTGCTATGACTTATTAAGCTTTTTATAAGAAAACTGGGCTGTGTTTGTTTCAGGCGCTGCTCTAAAACATGTGGGAGAGAAAGTCTTCACCTCAGACAGTGGTATGAGGAGGAACGTTCCAAAGGTTCTTGTGGTCGTGACTGATGGCCGCTCTCAGGATGATGTTAAGAAGAGTGCTGCCAAACTGCAACTATCCGGTAAGTGCATAGATGTGTTACCAACATTGTACAACCTGCCAGTGGGATTGTATTTTTAGAACGTAGTAAGGAAAGTTCAAGTGAAAGAGATTCTGAAGCCAATGCTGTCTTCTCTCCCTGTAGGATTTAGCGTGTTTGTTGTAGGTGTCGCAGATGTGGACATGACCGAACTAAGGAATATCGGAAGCAAGCCGAGTGAAAGACATATATTTGTGGTTGATGATTATGATGCATTCGCAAAGATACAAGACAACCTCATTACGGTCATCTGTGAAACAGCAACATCAAGTATGACACTTTTTAAGATGCGTTTCTGTTTTCATTTATTTTCTCATTAGAATGACCTGACAATGGTGTTTTTGGTATTTTCTCTTCTTATAGCATGTCCTTTGATTTATCTGGATGGATTCACATCACCAGGTACAACTTTGTCATTATTTTCTTACTGATAATTATGAAGAATCATATACTGCTATTGAACACCAAGCTACTTTTGGTGAGTTAGTGTTTATTCTTTGTTTTTAAACTTCTTTTAATCAGGCTTTAGGATGCTTGAGGCCTTCAACATCACTGACCGAAGCTTCGCTGCCATGAATGGAGTGTCAATGGATCCGGGCACTTTCAACAGTTTCATGTCCTACCGACTTCATAAGGATGCATTCATCTCCCAACCAACAAAGTATGAGCTCTGTGAACTGTGTGCATTTGCTTCTGTTGCATGCTGCAACGGTTCCCAAGTACCACTGTTATTTTAACAATCTTCAAAGTTTTTGTAGCTTTTCAAAAGTCTTTGTAGCTGCTGGAAATATGGAAATAAGGTGGAGAAAAGAAATACTGCATGCATATAAAATCATCACATTATCAACCATACTAAATGTATCATGGTGGGAGCAATCTAGAAACCCAGAGGTAAGGAAGTAATGTTTACTGAGTCTATTAAAAACCTTTAGGTATTTATGAAGCTGCTCCAGGTTCCTAGCCAAAGCTTGATACATTAATTTGTCCATAATAATTGGTGTTTGTGAGTGGGTAGACAACTATGCAATTTTAGATGATAATTGGATAATACTTTCAATATGTTGTATGTTATTTAAGGAGCCTTTTTTCCCCTTTCTTGGTGGGAATATATTGCGGGACATATTTTCCATTTTCCATACTCAGATTTGTGGCAGATCCACTACAGCCAGAGACGAGACTTTACATAGCATCCTGTTTTCGTTTAATAATCAGCTGACATTGTGCATTCCATGAAACGATAATATGCTCACAGGTTTAACAGTTACATTTTTACAATGTAGCATCATGAAGAATTTGGTCTTCATCTTAAGTATTTATTTATTTATTTATTTATTTATATAGGATTTCCTGAGATTTTGTAATAGTCTTTTGTTTCCTTTCAAGGGAAATCCATCCAGATGGACTGCCTCCATCATACACCCTCATACTTCTCTTCCGGTTGCTCCCTGATTCCCCCAAGGATGCATTTGACTTGTGGCAAATCTCAGATAGCAGTAACAACCCTGAAGTTGGTCTTACTCTTAACCGTAAGTGCCACTTTCTTCATTCATTATATTGCATGTCTGTTGATACCTGGCAAAGCCTTCCTACATCTTTATATACGTTTTTATATTATCTTTATTATCATGTCTGTCTAGGCATCTAGAGCAGGGCTATCTGTCCAAGCCTTTACTTTTCTGTTTTCAGCTTCCAGCAAAGTCATCACATTCTACAACAAGGATACTAGAGGCGAGCTCCAGAAAGTTACCTTTGATAATGAAAAAGTTAAGAGGATCTTTCATGGAAGCTTCCACAAGGTAGGGGCTATTTTATATCAGATTGTTGACAGTGTTTTACATGAGATCAACATTGAAAATTGAAAATGCAGTAATTGCTATAAATCATTGTGTCTTTCACACAGTGTATTGGAAAACTCGACAGCATCAGTATACTTGAATTAGGTCTTATTGTATCCAATAATTTCAAGAACACTAAAAATCTTAAAATATTATTTCATTTAATTTTTCTTTGTTTGTTTAGTATTGTTACATGTTGTAGGTTTTATGATATTCTTAGCCCTGCAGAAGGCATTGATTTTATGGCATGATTTAAACAGTTTACTATTTATTATTTTTTTATTATTATTCACATTATTAAAATAAAGGTGTATAACAATGATGGATAGGATGTAAAAATAGAATTCCATATGCCCCCCAAAATTTTGATCAGTAAAATCAATTTTAAGGACCAATGGAAAAAGTATTCAGTCTGGACATTTAATGTAATTCTTTATAAACCGTACACTCAAAGAGCACTTTATTAAGAACATTATAATATTACAGGGTAGGGCCTCCATTTGCTCTTAAAACAGCCTCAGTTATTCATGGCATGAATTCCACAAGACCTTGGAAACATCCATTTGAGATTCTGGTCCATGTTGACATGATTGCATCACACAGTTCCTTAAGTTTTTTCAGGTGCATTTTCATGCTGCGAATTTCCCGTTCTACCACGTCCCAAATGTGTTCTGTTGGATTCAGATCCGGGGACTGGGAAGGCCACTGAAGAATATTGAACTCATTGTCATGTTCATGAAACCAGTTTGAGACGACTTTTGCTTTGTGACATGGTGCAGTGTCATGCTGGAAGTAGTTATTAGAAGATGGGTAAAGTGTGCCCATGAAGGGATGCACTTGGTCAGCAATAATAATCAAATAGGCTGTGGAATTCAAGTGATGATTGATTGGTATTAATGCCCCAAAATTTGCCAAGAAAACATTCCCCACACCATTACGCCACCTCCACGACATTTCCTGGACTGTTGACACAAGGCAGGTCGGGTCCATGGATTCATGCTGTTGGTACCAAATTCTGACTCTACCATCTGTGTCCCTCAGCAGTATTTGAGATTCATCAGACCAGGCTACGTTTTTTCCAGTCTTCAACTGTCACATTTTGGTGAGCCTGTGCTCAACGCAACCTCAGCTTTCTGTTCTTGGCTGACAGAATTGAAAATCCAAAGTGGTCTTCTACTCTTCTGCTGTTGTAGCCCATCCACTTCAAGGTCCGTTGTGCTGTGCATTCTGAGATGCTTTTTTGCTCACCACAACTGTAGCAAAAGTTGTGGTTATCTGAGTTACTGTCGAGTTTCTGTCAGTAAACTCTAGAGACTGTTGTGTGTGAAAATCCCAAGAGATCAGCTGTTATGGAAATTTTAAAACCTGCCTGTGTGTCACCAGTCAAAAAAACTGAGATCACATTTTTCCCAATTCTGACGGTTGATGTGAACAAATGCCCGAAGCTGCTGGCCCGTACATGCATGATTTTATGCATTACACTGCTGCTACATGATTGACTGATTAGATAATTGCATGAATAAGTAGATTTACAGGTGTTCCTAATAAAATGCTCAGTAAGTGTATTTTTAATTGATGTTATTCCCTGAGTGGTAGGCTAAATTCCTGTATTACAGTCCCTCCTACAACCTCTGAACTTGTAATGTCTGATTCAAGTCTAGATTGGGACTTAGTTGTGGGTTAGCAGGCTGTGATCTACTGCTAGTACCAGAGCCCTGTGATTTTCTACTGTGGATTACTGTGTATTTAGTGACTTTCCTGGATTGTGGAAGCGACTGTTACATAGAGATTTAATCATGTGAAATCCCTGTATTACTACAGAAATCATCTTGTGAGATGCCTGTATTTAGTATTTAAAAGATTGCAGATTGGTTAAACAGCAGGAAAGCCTCTTGGTTGTGGCAAAAGCATAGTATGTCTGTAAAATGAATTAAATGCTTGCTTCATTTACAGTCCTAGGTAACGGGGAAATATCCTGTTGGAGCTAATGTTATGGCACAATTTTCCCATTTGCAATTTGCAAATATGCTAGTAAATTGTAAAGGGTGTGATGTATAAATTACACACAGGACATGTCAGGCTATTTTATGGCGGAGTAACATAGTACTTAACAGTGTAACTGTGGTGGGTGTATGGTTAAACCTCCTGGTGATGATATTTGCAAGACTGTTCTTATTCTCATGACCTTTTTCTCCACTGAAATCTTTAGGGAAGTTTTTAGGGTCTCTCTTGTTCTTAAGCCAGCAGGTTTTACTGCAGGCGTGTAGTTTTTGGCCAAAGCCAAACCAATGCTGGGTTGACATTTTCCACAGGACTAGAACAATTCACTGCTCAGATATTGGACTCTGTTGCTGCTAGTTTTCACGTTTCTTGAATTGAGCAGCTTCAGAGGTTGGCTGTGTGCTTTCCCAGCAGAATCTTACAATTGCCTCACTATTATCTTCAGTGAGATTCCAATTTTCCATTCATTGAGCTGGTTTACAAACTGGTCCAGCATTCACATTCATTTTAAAATAAGCAATGAGAGACAGAGAGCCATCAAATAAGCTTTAAAAGGCCCCCTTCTGATTAACCATGTCCGATACCAGAAAGCAAGGAACAGTTCTCTTCTATTCCATTCAGTGCCCTTTTATAAATCGATCTGCTTATATTAACTTACCAGTGAGTTTAATGACTTGTGAAACCACTTATACAAACAAAGGAAATACAAGCTTTTTGTTGAACTCCTTGTTGAGGGGGAATTGATTTGATGATAGGTGGTCGATACAGGGTGTGTTATTTCACTTTGAGTGAAATTCAGAAGATGGAGGGATAAAGTAGGCAGCCAGACCAGCAATCATGAAATGGAGGCAGATAGGGCTTATGGAGCACTGACAGGGGAGTCAGAATGAAAGAGAACAGCAGAAAGTCAAAATGAAACCACATGTTGCATTGAAGTATGCCCACAGTAGCAGGCAAGGGGTGGGGGAGGAATTATTGCTGCATAGTATAAAGCCGTACCAAGAGTGTTATTACAGTCTACATTTAAACAGCAATTTGGTCCATTCAAAAAGCTTTATCTGAAAGATTAAAAGGCTTTCTTTCTATGCATTTAATAATAATGAAATATATATATATATATATATATATATATATATATATATATATATATATATATATATATATAGTAAAAAGACTTACATTCATAATGCATAATGATGCCTACATCCAAACTCCAACCTCAGACCATTCTCCTAGTGGGCATTCAAATAGTGGGTTTGCTTGCCAAAGATGATTACTGTAATATAACATGTTGCCAAGATCTATGACCTAACTTTGTGGCTTGGTGTTGTTTGATGCAAATTAAGAATTTAATCTGGTTTGATGCTTGCCAGCCTTTTTAACTGAAAAATGTAGTGGTATAAGAAAGTTGTGTTTGATGGCCAGCCACAGAATGGGGGGAAAAAGGCATAATATCAAGATGTGGTTCTGCTGTGCTTGACAGTAAATGTTTAAAGAATAAAAAAAAAAACCCTTAAGAACACCTCAAGAACAGTATGGAGAAAAGCATCTGGAAAATTAGAGTGCATGGGAACTCTCAAGTTTTGTACATGCAACAGGAAAATAGCAGCTGCTAAACCTTTTAGTTTAAAACTAATGCTGAGGACAGCATTTCTCTTTCATTTTTTTTTTTTAACACTTGTGCAATGTTTCATGTCAGAGAATAACATATTATTAACATGATTATATGTTAAGGAGAAAACACTATTGGAAATAAAGTTGTTGGCAGGATTTTACTTTAATATTACTGTAGTATTTCTAAGTTCTTTACAAGAAGGTCAAGGGTAGTGCTTTCACATTTTGACCTAGATCTGTAAGGGTGGCATTAAAAATTAAAACTGACCCCCAGATTGTTGTGTCTATAATGGAATATTCAGCATTTGCACAAAAAAAGTACTTTGCTGAATTGTACTGTCATACATTGCAGCTTCACATCACTATTTCACCGAAAAACATCAAGCTGAACATTGATTGCCAAGAAGTTGAAGAGAAACCAATCAAAGAGTCTGGCAACATCTCCAAAGATGGCTATGAAGTTCTTGGTAAAATGGCTGGTGGTATGAGGAGACAATCAGCAACAGTAAGTACAAGATACCCAATACTTAATACAGCTCTGTGCAAAATCAGTGTGATAGTTAAGCCACATGTCTTCTTTTTGCTGAAAAGATGATAAAATAAGAGAATTCCATGAAAGTACAATTATCCCTTTGTAGACTGTGGATTTATTACACTTTCTATGTGTCATCACATGTGGAATGGTTAAGAATATAATAAAACACAGTCAGTCTCTCAGTTCTACAGTCCTATTCTCCTGCTATTTTTATAGTGAGGCTAAGCAAGATCTTGCAAATGGAGCAGTTTATATTGATGGCTGAGCTGCTCTGTGCTCATTTGTGTTCTTTTCCTACACACTGTGGGTGATGTGCATGTGGGCATGTTTTTTTGTTCCTAAACCCTGGAGCTCAATGGAAGCCATCTGTAACATCCGTTCCTGTTCTCTTTTTTCTCTCTTGTAGTTCCAGCTCCAGATGTTTGATATTGTCTGCAGCTTGGGATGGACAAGTCGAGACAAATGCTGTGACCTGCCAGCAACAGTAAGAGGATACATAATATTGATTATCCATGAAGAGGATTGCTCCTTTCTTTGTCTTGTATATCTATTTTCAGTTTGAATGTTACTGTAGTTCTTATACTTCAGGGTCAGTCAGTAAACCTGCAACAGACTCTATTTAGGGAAATGGAGAGTTTTATTTTTATATCATGCACATGCTGTAAATGACTGCATTTGTGTAGATGTTATTGTCAGTAAAGTTATTTTGGGTTTATTGTACAGTGTGCCATAGCAAATAAAATGAAAAGTTTCTGTAGTCTGTTGCATCTGCTAAAACGGCAATTGCAGCTTTAAAAAATTAATAAAACACTGCCGGTCTACATCTCATAATTTTGTAGTACATTAACCTTTGCATATTTATTTTCATTGCAAACAATGCAGTTTAGTTTGTGAACTTTCTGATGTTTCTATATGAAGTTCTCTTTTTCTTATTTATGCTTAGAACATGATTGAAACTGCACTATCTGCATTTCTCATTCCTTCTTTTTCAGAGAGATGAAGCAAAATGTCCAGCACTTCCCCACTCCTGCACTTGTGCTCAGGATAGCATAGGGCCTCCGGGACCTTCTGGCCCTTCGGTAAACCCATTATATTCATGTTTCATTGCCCAGTCCTGAAAGTCATTGTGCTACTGCTGCTAATTTAACCTCTGATGCTGAAGGCAGAGAGGTGTAGCATTTCAGGAATGCCCATACTGTAATTGTATTCTCTGCTTTTTGCATTAAGTCCTGGGGTATAAAACAAGGAACCCCTCTTTGTGTTATTGTGCTTGGACACAAGCACAATGGTGATATTTATAAGCATGCATCACAGTGTGGGTTAGCAGCTGGCGGCTTACAGATGTATCAGAAGAGGTGCTGCAAGCCAAACCTGCAAAAAAAACAGCAAAAAAATTTCTGCAAACCTGCAGTAATGACTTTGAGAATGCAAACTGGGCAGCATATTAACTCTAAAGAGGCCTCCTGACAATATGGTTTAGTGCTCAAATCCTCTGCTGTTCAGTTCAGGAACCTGGCTGTTTTCTCTTTTCTCAGGGCAGTCCTGGTACAAAAGGCCCACGTGGCGATAGAGGAGAGACCGGTTCTGTGGTAAACACATTTTCTTCTTAGTGTGTTTTAACCATTTTCCTGGTCCTGAACCAAATACCCCTGAAAACAATCAATTCCTACTAAGTTAATCCCTTAACAAACCCAATCCTTACTAATTTGTGTAGGCTGTGTAGGTCTTTTAAACATAACCAAGATAGCACTGGTGGTAATCTTACCCTGTGTGGGACAGTAAAAACATCTGATTAATATGGTGGGTCAATACATCTCTTTTCTCCACCCAGGGTCCAATGGGCCCACGTGGAGAGCAGGGCCCCCCAGGACAAATGGGACCACCAGGTCCACAAGGCCCTAATGGAATATCTCTTCCTGGAGAACCAGTAGGTTATACACACAATTCTGATGTTTGTTCAGACTGACTTTTTGTACTTATTCACCACCCCCACCCCCCATTTAATTTATCTCTCAGGCAGATTGAATATATGATACTAGGTGCTGAATTGTATTGCCTGGGCCTGATGTTTGATTAGAACTACAGACCCATTTATTTTAACAAAGGCATCACTCATTTGCTCTTTCAGCTGTCTCCCCTTTGAACTGTGGGGTTTGTAATTGAGTGGAGCAAAGGTATTGTTAGAGAGTTAAAGTACATTTCTTCTTTTGTAATTTATCAGGGACGGCCTGGACCAAAAGGAGATCCTGGTGACCCTGGGATACCTGGCCTGAGAGTAAGTTTTTCTTTCTATGTTGCCCATTTGATTTTTGGTCTTCACGCTTTAAAAAAAAAAAAGTTTCATTTACCATCCTCAAGGGTTTTTTGGATTCTCCCTCTGGGGAAGCCCTTAAAGATTGATAACACAAGTTTACATGGTACATTAGGAAGCGTTGATATATACTCAACAGCGCTGAATAAATTGTATGTCACTTTCAATATACATGTTAATAAAGAAACCATAATGTGTTGTTATGGTGCATGTTTGTTACAGTTACTAGTTTTTACAGTTTTGTTAATGAAGCTCATATAAAGAAATATCAACACATTAAAATTGTGAATTATGGGTTTAAGACTACAGTCTGTTGCATGGAACTATTTTTTCAATGTTTATTCTTCATCCTTTTCCAGGGCTCTGTCGGTGCTCCAGGTCCTATCGGTCCTGTTGGACCATCTGGAGCAAGGGTAAGAGTCTTTTAAGCTGAAGGCCCATTTGCTGCTTAATACACAGATTATTTTTGAGTGCTTTGTTTTAGATTACATATCCAGCATAGGTTCTGCTATGTCTGCTCTCACTAAACTTGGACTGCTATCTTGGGCTTTTCTCTGTGACATGTTTAAACATTTCTTCAGATTGGATTATCTCTTCCCTGAGGTGTTTCCATGCTCATGTTACACAGTTTATGATGGTCTTTGGTTTTTGCACAGGGACAAGCGGGACCTGAAGGCCCATCTGGGCCTAGAGGCCCACCGGGACAACTGGTGTGTAATATCAAGGCTTTGTTTTTTTTTGTGTGTGTACAGAGTCTCCCTCTTAATCCAATTATTTCAGTCTACTGCAATTACAAGTGTGCCAGATCTCCATTTACATATTACGAAGACTGAAGGTTCTTGCACCCTGTATTGGGTCAACCTATCTTATGTTTGTGCATACTAAGCAGAAGTATGAATTACATATTTGTACACTGTATTTTGTATAAATCTCTCTTTGCTCTATGCTGTGATATTCAGTATCTATTAATGTATACACATGAATGAGTAGACTTTTTTAAAAATCTTTTCAGGGAAACCCAGGAAACCCTGGAATTCCAGGACTTACTGGTAAACCAGGGAATGCTGGAGAGCCAGGACTTCCGGTATGTATAGATTCTGATGGAATGTATTTAATGAGATGAATTCTTCATTCCTGTGATTCAATCAGAGGAGCAAAACTAGTCTTATATCTATGTCTAGCTAATATTATTGTGCACCTCATTGACTGTTGTAAATCATATCAATTACAGGGACCCGCTGGCATTAAAGGAGAAAAGGGTGAGAGGGTATGTGTTGGTGTCACTTATATCAACAGAAAACAGATGTTTGAGCACAATGAGGCATTTCTATTTATTTTGCTTGGCCTCTGTTCTGTAGGGAGATGCTACTTCCCAAAACATGATGAGATCCATTGCAAGACAAGTCTGTGAGCAGCTAGTTAACAGTAAGTCGTGACTCTGTTAAGCTTCTTTGAACAGTTTTATTGATGAAACAGCTACATTATGTTGCAATTTTTTACTATAATGACGAATGCTTCATTTTTCCATAGGACAAATGAGCAGAATTGACACGATGTTCAACCAGATCCCCACTGGATACCGCAGCAACAATCCTGGTCCTGCTGGGCCTCCAGGCCCTCCTGGGAACCAGGGACCTCGTGGAGAACCAGGTCAAACCGGACGCAATGGTTTCCCTGGAAGCCCAGGTTTACCAGGGCCTCAGGGCGAAATAGGTACATTCATTATTATGCAGATTGATGGAAGGTTCTCTTCTGTAATGACATTTGCAGTGATGGGAGCTGTTTGTGAGTTACTTGTGAGGTTTAGGGACCATAAAAGGATAGGGGCCATTAAGTTTCTGTGTTCTTGTTGTGCAAAGTACATTTAAATATCTGGAGAAATGCCATTCATTACTGTCGAGTTGTGGTTAAGTAAATGCAATGTCCAGTGGCTGGAGAGGATTTTGGGCATTTATAGATTTATTACTCAGTAAAATATTGCATGTGGTATAAAAGTAAAAGAAAAAATTCTAACATGTAGAGACTTGCTCTCCTTAGATAATGTTGGTGGGTAGAAAGTAAAATTAGATTTAGATTTGCAGCATCTAGTCTAGTTTTAATTGAACTAATAGATGCACAGAATTTCTCTCCATTCATAGTGGAGAGAAATTCTCCACTTTGTCTTAATACAGTCCATGTTAATGTGCCTTTCCTATGTATGTTAATTTATTTGCTTTTTGTGAAAATCTTTGGTTGAATCTTTTCTGACCTCCAACACTGCAGGGCCGCCAGGAGAGAAGGGTGAGAGAGGCACTCCAGGTACTGGCACTCGAGGACAGAGAGGATCACCTGGACCACCTGGTGGGTATACAGCGAACAAAATGCATCATTTCCTATGCCAGTTTTGAAAAGAGATACTTCATAGTATTTAGGTATTAGTACTTAAATCCCCTTTCCTCAAGATACATGATTTCACAACCCAAAATCGACTAGCTAGACTAGTACATTTGGAGCTAACAGAAGTAGATAAACCCAACAGGTTTAATTCTTTTACCTTTCCAAAATATTCAGTGCCAATTCTACACCATATATCTGGAATGGAAATAAGGCCACATGCCTGTTCTCAGTTCAAACGTAACTGGACATAGTTCTCTAGTTACTCACTGACCTCTATGAGAACCATTCTTCAGTGTCGGTGGCTGCTGGTGTACATTTAGCCTCTATCATGATTCTCCCTTAGGGAGTTGAAATTGTCTGCTTGTTTCAAAGCAGTCTAGCTCAAGGATGGCGCTGAATGTGAAGGACTGAGATTTACTTAGTTATACCGTATGAACCTCAATTTGGCCAGCTGTGCATCGTAATTTTTTTCTGCTATGTAATCAAAGTATTTCCAGAAAAACATTTTCTTTTTTAAATTTATGTCAGTCTTGCCTAAGAGGGCCACACAGATGTTCTCAAACACAGCTCGAGGCAGACTTTTATTGTATTAATCAGTAGCAGGGGATCTGGACTTGCATGAAAAGCACAAAATAAAAGCAGGCCACTGTTTTTAGTATTATGTCATTGTGGGCTCCTTAATGACTTAAAAATGATAATATGACTAAACATAAACATTTTATGAACCTATAATGATATCGTAATTGGAAAATTTGCTGTGACATGATGTAGACGTGCTTGTGCTAATTTTTACATGCTGAATCAAACAAACAATCAAATAAAGCTTAATTGTAGCAACAAATCTCTAACTCAAATATGATTTAGCATCTAGTGATCTAATAGGACATTTGGGCCCTGAGGTAGCTTAGCCTACATAGTCACCCTGTCTGTGTACTTTTCAGGGTCCCAGGTTTTCTATCACTGAAAGACAAATAATAATGCAAATGTCTGGCAATGCTCTAAAGCCTCTTGCACAAATCCAGCCAAACTAACTCTCCATAAATGAAGTAGGACAGAAGCCCAACTATCACCTTTGCAAAGGGTCACAATCCAGCTGTTACAGGAAGTGTTTTCTCAGGGGGCCTCATTGACACATGTGCTGACTTCAGACTAAAATGGGGTCTGAAATCATTCCAAACATGGTTTTGCACTGTCTAGACAGAAAGGAGTAAGGGGGGAAATCCTTGGAGATTGCCCACCCTTGCTCCATTTTAATTGAGCAGTCAAAATATTTAAATTATAGTGCTAGAAACCAGTTTCCCCCTTCCCCTTCCAGTTGAATTTTAAGTATGATGTCAGTGGGTCTCTGATGATTTTCTGCTTTTTGCTTTCCTTCAGGACCACCAGGCTTATCCCAGACCGGCCCTCCCGGACCTGCAGGCTCAGATGGGCCACGTGGGCCATCAGGACGCTCAGGTTCTCCAGGTATCAGAGGACCACCAGGACCTCCAGGTTACTGTGATTCCTCTCAGTGTGTCGGAATTCCATACAATGGAGGAGGATACCAGGGTAAGTGTGCCAGTTACAGGGAATAGAGCTGAGCATTTAGCATGCATTAATTGTCTTTAACAGAAAAACCATAGTTGGCTAACTGTTTGAAACATGACTGAATAATTAGAGAATGGCATGTGTGTTGTTTATTTCACACAAAAACAAACAAACAAACAAACAAACAAACAAACAAACAGTATCTTTGCACTAACACCATCTTTAACCCCTTTCAGGTTTTGCATAGTATGCATAGTATGCTGCGTGTCCTCCTTAAGCATTGACATCCTGAAAAAACAAACCTGTGTCTGAGAGATCAGCGCACTTTCTAATAAGCTTTTAAGGATAACAACCATGGATTTGATTAATGAACATTTGCACACCACCTCTAAAACCAAATCAAACCAAAGACTGGACTGGACTGCCACTAACACCAGCGCACTGCTACTCTTATCAGGCAGGTGACAGTGATGGCTACATACCTGTGGCCTGGTTGCATCTTGAACTCCAAAGCAGGAAACAGCAAGAGTGAGCTTCCTTTTAAGGAAGAAGCATGTAAAACTACTAACCATGATGAGTATAGCTGAGTTCAGCAATGATAATAACAGATGAGGTATTTGTATATAAACCATGTAAATTAATTTTAGTTACACAGTATTCTAAAATGGGTTAATATCTGTCATCAAGCTTGTGCCTCTTAGCTTGCTTCATACTGACTGCCAACATAACCTTATATATTTTATTTTGTTATTATTTTCTTACGTTGCTTTAATTGGTGAATACAGCCTCCGCTCAGGTTAATAATATAGCATGTGCTTTTCGGAGCCATGATTTTCTTGGTTTTGTTTGCAGAATGCTGTATTCACAAATGAGTCTTTTTATTGTGATTTATCTTATGCTATAATACCTCGATGTGCTGTAACAAAGGTAGCTCACAGCATAGGTAGCTCACAGCTAGTGGTAGTCTATTTTACATGATGTGACCACTTGAATTTATAATTTCTAGTTTTTCTTTTTTCTATACCAGGTGTTAGATTTAGACTCATGGTATAGAAGCAGCAATGACTGTACTCGCGTCTCAGCTTCAAGTTAACTTTTTCCATTTAACTCCAAATAGTAGTTACTAAAACCCACAATGCATATTTTCCATTGGCCGAATAATATTTCCAACCAGGCCCCTA
The DNA here is from genome assembly GCF_001660625.3 of Ictalurus punctatus. NCBI lineage: Eukaryota > Metazoa > Chordata > Actinopteri > Siluriformes > Ictaluridae > Ictalurus > Ictalurus punctatus. Next base: position 16,730,875 of record NC_030424.2, on the reverse strand, counting down.
CCAGCCTGAGCCTGAACCCCAGGTAGTGCCAATCCCTGAGGAACCATCAGAAGATACTGTGACAGAGATTCAGTCCCCAGGTTTACGAAATCAGCGTGGGAAGCGATCGCTATCAACAGAGGGAACTAAAAGGATAAAAACATAAACCAATGAAGAAGTATCTTTATATTTTATTCATATGAAGGACATTCAAAACTAAATGCATTGGATCAGTCTTCATGCATGTTCAAATTTAACAAAGTAGATGTAAGGTTGATCTTCAATCCATCATTGCAAAACATGTGCTCACTCCCCAATTTATTTTGTGATTGTAACTTAAGTTCATTTTATGTTTATATGAGGCTCTGTTTAATGCACTAACCATGAGATCAGTATTCGGTACATCAAAGGTAAGATGTAGAGACTCACACAAAATGAAATCTCTCAGATCATTCAAGTTTATCGACTCAATTTTTACAGTGCAGTTTTTTTTGCCTTCCTTCACAACTCTGAAGGCTTTTGGTTGTAATTACATACTCGTACTCAAAACCTTGTTAAACCTGGCTTTTGTTTCATTATTCTAAATATTTATCTGTTGTATACCAACTCACAGCTCATTTCTTTTACCAAAGGTAGAATTGCATGACTGTGCTGTATATTTAGTAAGTACATTTTAAGATCAGAATATAGTTTTTTCCTTTTTATATCAATGTTAAACGCAGTTGGAATTTGTTGCAAGACTATGTTCATAGAATTGCTCATTTGCATTTTAACTGCACATTGTGAATTTCACAGCCTTATTTTCTTATTTATTTCTGAATCAGAAGAGGCATTTTTCAATAAAACTACTGAAAAGGTTTAAAGTGTGTCAGTGATCTGTTCTATCTCTTCTGAAACGACAGAGTTACCGGCAAAGTATAAGTATAAGCAAACAACAAGTATAAGCAAACAATAAACAAATTTTCACAAAGTTAAATAGAAAAAAATCCCACAATTTCTGTTAGACCTTGAAATAGCTTGGTTTCTGAACAAAATCATGAATACAGCTCCTGAATTCATGTCAAAGTTTGTTTTGGGATACAGGTTATTCACACAAATTATTTTCACTACAAGTCTTGTGATGAATTTATTTAGCCAGATCATGGATATCATAAGGACAAACTAATTCAGTATGGACAGTAACATGCAAACCTCTGGCACAGTTGTAGAGTCTGTTTTGTGCATCAAAACCATATTTAGCAATTATTCAATACCTATTTACATGAATGCATACAATTACCAGCAATATACAGGTGAAGGCACTTCCCTAATTCATCACAGTGGAATGTCTTCTGATGAGACTGAAACATTCCATCAAAGGCATTTTGTAAATTAATCAAGGACACTGACAATTTCAGAACAATTATTTTATGTGTAGAATTATATAATCTTGCTCAACACATTTAAAATGAGTTGTAATATAAGCTAATATCATTGGTATATATGGACAATATATGAGGCAGATGGGGCAGAGCCCCATCATAGATTATTGTTAAGCTTCATAAAGCCCTCAATTGCAGTCCATATATTTTAAATTCTGTTGAAATTCTCTTTATCTATTTTGAGTATCTGAAGATGTACAGTATATTTCATTGATTTACTCACCATTCTAAATGTTACAGAAACATGTGGCAGCATGCTCACAGCCCTATTGAGCTCTATAGAGTTATTATACCTATTGGGCAAAAATGGGAATAGCAACATGTGGGCACTCTATGAACATAAGAATGGACTTCTTCACTGAAAATTTAAGTGGAGGATTTGGGCTAGTCTGAGGTCTTTCTCATGGTTTTGAGAGGAGTTTGTCTGGACATTTTGCTGAAACCAGGCAACTCTGGTTAATGATATTTGCTCTTTGGGAATCACGCCAACTTATCAAACACAGTAGGAAAAAAAAGCATTTTTAAGCACTCAAACATACTGCTAGACTGTATGCTGGATGACTGTACGTTGTCAACTCTCAGCTGCCTATTACAGAGTTAAAGCTCTAAAAATTCACTAGATAGCCTGTAGGATACAGTCTTATCTGAAAGTATTAGAATGGCAAGGCCAATTCTTTTGTTTTGCTGTACACTGTTTGGGGAAAAAATAAATAAGTAAATAAATAAATGAGAAGATAGATCAGAATTTCAGCTTTCATTTCCCTATATATATATATCTAGATGTGTTAAACAACTTAGAACCTTTCATGGCAGATCACCTAAATTTTTGAGTGAGCAAAAGAATAGGAACAGCCATGCAAGCCAAAGTCATGATAACTAAACTGTGCTTAACCAATGAGCTTGAATGTTTTGTCTTGATTCTTTCTTTCTCCAAACTTTGAACATCACTTTGGTTGAGGTTAATCATGGTTCCATATGGCCATATTTCTTTGCAAATTCCATTCTTGTCTTCCAGTTGTTACTGCTGATAAGTGGTTTGCATCTTGTTGTATGGCCTCCATATTTATTCCCTTGAAGTTGTTTTTTTGAATGGTGGACTGTAGTTAGTTACAATTACATTTTATATAGTGCTTTACTAGACACTCAAAGCACTTTACATAGTATGGGGGGACCTCCTCAACCACCACTAGTGTGTAGCATCCACCTGGATGATGCGATGGCAGCCATAGTGTGCCAGAACACCCACCACACACCAGCTATTAGTGGAGAGGAGAGAGTCATGTAGCCAATTCAGAGATTTTGATTATTAGGGGGCCCATGATAGAGAATGGGGGAATTTTAATTTTAGTGTAATTTTTAATGGCCACAGAGAGTGGTCGCGGTTTAACGTCTCATCCGAAATACATGCATGAGGCCCCACACAGACCATAGGGTAAGCACCCCCTGCTGGCCTCACTAATACCACTTCCAGCAGCAACCTTAGTTTTCCCCAAAATGTCTCATATCCAGGTACTGGGCAGAATCAACCCTGCTTAACTTCAGTGGGAAACCAGGCAAGAACTGCAGGGAGATATGGCTCTGGCATATTGTGATACTTTCACCCCTGCATTGTGGAAGTTGTTGGTGATGTCACTGACTGTTGTTTTGGGTTTTTATTCAAAGCTCTCACAATGATTTTGTCATCAGCTGTTTTTGTTTTCCTTGTCCGACCTATTCAGTGACTGTTGCTCAGTACACCAGTGGTTTATTTATTTTCCAGGACATTCCAAATTGTTGCATTGGCTATGTCCAATCCTTGTGCAATGTATATGATCGATTTTTCCCTCCTTTCCCAGCTTCAAAATGGCCTGTGAAACCCAGGGCTCATATCAAGAGTAGAAATTGAGAGGTATTAATTGTTTAAACAACCAATCTAACAAGGTACACCTGGGCAACAAGAAACACCTGTCAGTCACATGTTCCATTATTTTTGATCACTTGAACAATTTCTGGGTTCAAACAAAAGGTTCTTAGAACCATGTTCTAAGTTGTTTAATGCATCTAGTTGTAAATATCAGGAAATAAAAGCTGAAATTCTGATCGATCATCTCATATTCTCATATTTATAATCTTTTGATCTCAAACCCAATATAGCAAAAACAAAGGAATTAGCCTTGCAGGTGCAATACTTGCAGATGCAATACAGAGGGGACTGTAAGTCAAAGCATGATGTTGTCCTGCCCCACCAAAATCTATGGTCACAAACCACTGCTGGGTATATAACACAAACATGCATCTGAACATTTGTTTTCCATCATATCTTCAGGGTTGGACACTGAATTTGGTAATAAAATAAATATGATAATGAAAAAAGGCCTGTGAAAAAGGTCTGTGTCTTTGTTGAAGTTCCCGCAGAAACATGTGCTCTCAATCAATTACGTCTGTTTAATATGAGCTATTTTCCAACATTTTACCAGCCCGTAAAGTTCAGACTTCACAAAGTAATTTTGTTCCAAACTGTCTACTTTGAATGATATGTAGCTCTTTTGCTACCTATTTCAGCACTTTCTGAGACATTACGGCATCAAACCTGTCCTAGTGGCTTCTACAAGCTGTAATCAGTGATGGGGATTATTATTATTATTATATTGGTTGGTTGGTGAGTTGCCAGTTTATTTAGTACTAGATAGATTTGTCAAATAAAGTGTGTGTTTAGCTCAAAAGGCTTGTTGATGTGCTGCTTTTAGCTCAGATGAGCTCAAAAAGAATGCTTCTAACCAAACCAGCACCATGTGGAAAATTCTTTCACTCCAAATCATGGCATCATGTGTGAATCATGGAAAAGAAGCAGTACGTGAGAACTGGCATGCCAGCTGATGTTTTTTTTTTTTTTTTTTTTTAAATCAGAAATACTGTGTTGAATGACTCTCAGAGTTTAATATTAGAATAGAAAAACAGCCACTGATCAATCAAAGTGACTATAACCCTAAGGCTTATAACTTTAAAACACATAAAACACATAAAACAACACCTCCATGTATGTTAAAAACTCAAACGTATTGAAATTGTCCTAAACTCATTTGTGGTATGAAGATTCAGATGAAAGGTTTATAAAAAAAAATAAAAATAAAAATAAAAAAAACCGTTACCAACTGTCTGTCAGCCTCTGTTGATTTCAGTTTCACGTATTTCAGGTAAAAATATATATATATTGGCGGGCAAACAAATGAAGATAAAGAGATCATGTAAATTCACTTCCCAACATATAAATATACACTCACCAACCACTTATTAGGAACACCTGTACTCCTGCTCATTCATGAAATTATCTAATCAGCCAATCAAGTGGCAGCAGCACAGTGCAAAAAACATCAGACTGAGTAAAAATGTGTTCTCTGTGACTTTGATTGTGGCATGATTGTTGGTGGCAGTTGAGCTGGTTGGAGTATTTCAGAAACTGCTGATCTCCCGGTATTTTCACACACAACAGTCTCTAGATTTTACACAAGATGCCAATATTAGTGGAGGTGCGAAAAACATCAAGTGAGTGGCAGTTTTGCGGGGGAAATGCCTCGTTGATGACAGGTCAAAATAGGTACACTGGTTTGTGCTGACAGAAAGGCACTTAAAAAAACAACACTTTTTACAACCATGATGAGCAGAAATGCATCTCAGAGTACCCAGCAAACAGGGGTCGTCCAATTAGATGCGCATTTGGTCTGGTTTATAACGTTCGTTGGCGGATGTTCCGAGGACGTCAGAGTCATAACATAAATCATAACACTACTGAATGTGTTCATTTCAGCGAAAGTCCCCTAAGCTTCCTGAATGGCTGATGGATGTCCTGTGAACGTCCCCTTCAATGTCCGTAGGATGTCAAGAGGATCCTACACGTGGACGTTCAGGGGACGTTTGTAGAGGCCATTTAGGGGATGTCCTGGGGACCTTTTTTGTCAGCTGGGTAGTCGACAACACATCAAACCTTGAGGCAAATGAACAAAATACCACATTGGTTTTCCACTCCTGTCAGCAAAGAACAGGAATCTAAGGCTACAGTGGGCACATTTTCACCAAATCTGGACAGTTGAAAAAAGGCCATGTGATGCTTTCCCAAACTTTAGGCAGATTGACTAAATTAAGCAATGCAATCAAGGCAAGCTAAGAAAATAGCATCAATAAAGACACTTCCATGCCATTTTGTAATAATGTATTTTTTCTTTCTTAAAGTAAAAAGTATGTCAAAATATGTTATTGGCAGATTTTTTTTTTTTTTTTGGCAAAACAAGATTTTTGCCAATATTAGCTGCTTTCCAAAATTCAGCCCATTCAAATTTTAACAGTAGGAAGTAACCCAGTTTTTCTATGTGCTTGGAGAATTAGGTAATTTTAAATTCTGCTGTTTGATAAGTGTAGACTTTATATGGCATTGAGTTTTCCCTGTGGAGAATGTTTCTCTAGGATAAGAATGCGACCACTACTTTGGCTGCAGCAGAATTTATACCCTCTTTGAGCCCCCTGAGTCAATCTTTTGCAACCTTTATTTGTAAAACACATTGCTAAGTGACTGGCCACTGAAGCTGTCTCAAACAAATACCCCTAACCCTACCCCCATCCCCAAATTGTTAAAGGAGGATCACAGGCATCCCTTGTCTAACCTACTTTCATGTGACAAGCTTTCATTCCTGATTTAAAAGACCAGCCATCCAGAGTGAATAGCAGTCAGTAGGTCCTTTATAGCAGTTTGTATGAAAAGGCCTAATACATGAAAAGGCAAGAAAATAAGAATAAATACACCCTAATGGCCTTTGATACATAGAAACTGATCTTAAATATCATTCTAATAGTATTTACATATGTTCTAAGCATAAATTAAGTTCCTATGCGTTGTGATGTAGCATTATTAAAACAATGTTACATCTCATTTAAACTGGCTAAACTATGATAGCAGTGGTAGATCATTTGGATTGTAATGGGAAATCCATATTATGGCCATGGAAACAATTCAAAAAACAGTCAGGAAGCATTTTTTCCTCCCAAATCCTCTTGGTCTCCTTCTGGTGGTTTGTCTGTGGGAGTGCTGCTGAAAGGTCATCTTCCAAGCAAATCTCCCCACAGCAGTTCCAGACACCTCAGAAATTTCTGATTTTCATCATTTATGGAGTTGAAAAAAAAAAGATATGTCCTGAACTCCCTGAAGTCTGAAGGAGTATTTGTAAATAAAAAAAAATAAAAAATCATGTCCAAATTTTCAATATCTATATCCCAGAATCCAACATCAATCCAGTGTTGTCATGTTTGTCCCATATCATCATTTTTTTCTGTTTAACCTCAACTTATACTGAATATCTTGTCAGAAATCCAGTGTTGAATTCATAACCATGGATCATGGTTAATTTGCTATAAAGTTATACAGCATATAGAATAATCATGATGGAGCACAGATTTTCCTGAGCTGTCTATCACCCACGCTTATCCTGTTTCTCTTCTGACCTAAATACCTTTAACGGCCTGATTACTAAGAACTATTTTTCTGAGTTTAAACAAGGCCCATGTGAACTTGCAAAAAGTATTTCACCCATAGAGCTGATCTTCATGTTTCACTCATATCTGGGGGTTGTGTGGAGTGTAAAAACTCTAAATGACAAACATTACTATACACATTACTGTTAATTATGAATTTTTTACTTGTATTTTTATTTGGTATGTTCCATCAAAGACAAAATGTTAATCATTTTAAAATAATTTAATAAGAGTGTTCCATCTTACAGGTGGAATAAATTTGCCTTTTGTGTGTTAGCTAAGAGACAGGAAGCATCTGTGATTTAGGAAAACTACTAGTGGCTCTTTACAACAAAGAAATGTTTAGATGATCTCACCACAGCAATTGGGATTAGATATTATCAGTGAAATACACCCCCCCCCCCCCCCCCCCCCCACCCCCAAAACTCCCCCTTCCTCTGCATTCATTCCTAAAATGTCATCCAGTGAGTCAGCAGCAGACCCTCTGGTCACTTGGTTTTGGTCCTGGTTTTTGGACCATCCAGCTTACTTAGGTAATAACTATAGGTTTATAACACTTTCATAACAATAAGCTGTTAGGAAACCTTGCAAGAAGCTCTTCCTGAGAACATCTCAAGCGTAACAACTGACAAATACTGTTATAATTCCTTTTCTTAAACATTTCAATTTGAGCCATTCTTAGAATCTAAAAATAATCAATGACGTTAATCTTGCACAATAGTGCATCGAACAGACATCCAGGTGTTTTTATTATTACGAATTTTGCCGAGTTCCAGGAAATGGCTCTTTCATCCACAATTTTCTGGTTTGGACACAAGAGATACAGGAAAAAACATGCAAATCTTCACAGTAAGGATTATTCATTTCAGAGTAGTGTTACATCATACCCTCAGACCATCCAGCTTTTTATATGACAATTAATGAAAATATGACTAAGTAAAAGCTTTAACACCCTCCACTCTTCTGGGAAGTCTTTCTGCTATTTTGGAAAGTGCATGTACATCGGAAACTGATGTCGGGCGAGGAGGCCTGGCATGTAGTAGCATTCCAATTCATCCCAAAGGTGTGCAGTAGGGTTGAGGTCAGGGCTCTGCGCAGGTCACTCAAGTTCTTCCACACCAACTTTGGCAAACCATTTCTTCATGGAGCTCGCTTTGTGCACATGGGCATTGGCATACTGGAACATTATATATTTTGGTTTCATCTGACCATAGAACCTAATCCCATTTGAAGTTCAGTAGTGTCTCGCAAACTGAAGACGTTTGAGTTCCTAGTCACCCAGAAGTTCCTAGTCACAAAAAAATGGGAAAAGGGCACATGTGGCTTAGTGGTTAGCATGTTCTCCTCACACTGCCAGGGTTGGGGGGTCGATTCCCGTGCTGCGGGGGTTTCCTCCAGGTACTCTAGTTTCCTTGCCCAGTCCAAAGACATGTATGGTAGGCTGATTGACATGTCCAAAGTGTCTGTAGTGTATGAATGGGTGTGTGAATGTGCATGTGATTGTGCCCTGCGATGGATTGGCACCCTGTCCAGGGTGTCCCCCGCCTTGTGCCCCATGCATCCTGGGATAGGCTCTAGGTTCCTCACAACCTTGAAGGATAAGCAGTATGGAAAATGGGTGGATGGATGGATCAAACGGAATATACTTCAAATATATTTTATCTCACACGAATTCATATGAGCGCCAATAAGTTTATTTATTTATTTATTTATTTATTTATTTTATAAACCTGTGTCGTGTTTGCAAGTGTTTGATATCCATGAGAGTAGAGTATTTTTGTGAATTCTTTGAACAAAATATCAAAAGGTTAAACATTAAGGACAGTTTTTCACAGCCTTCTTTACTCATATTTACCAAGGGTGCCAATATTACTGGACAACACTGTAAATACTGGAATCTTGGATGCAAAAAAAATTGGATGCAATGCATATATTCATTTAATAACTGTAACTCCACTGAATTCATCATACCTTTTAAAAGAAAATCCAACAATATTTATTTACAGATGACAAATAGGCCTCCCAGATGCAAAAAGGCATACCAAAATCATTAGATATAAAACATTTCCAGATAAAGTGCTGACTGTTCAAACACTTTTGGTAATTGGTTAATTCTGTAGCCCTTATAAAGTTTAAATAGGCATCTATGAACGACATGTTCTGGAAAGGTCTTGTGGTGAGACCTACAAATGTTTCTAAACTGAGCTATTAAAAAAGTGTCATACTCACATTGTAAAGCCTTATCTCCAAATATAGAAGCAAGATAGACAGGAAGTGGTGAAGCAATGGAGAAAAGACACTTTTTTCCATAAGGCTATCAAACAGAACCAAGAAGAAAAAAAGACTTGAACTTCTGTTGAGAGACTAAAATATTTAGTATGTACTTGCAGTGATTACTTATTAACACATTTATAGACTATAAAGGAAAGCATTGCACTGATACTAATACTGATTGCATCTCCACTTACCCCACTTACCTTAGTTTAAAATACACCCACATTAATGTATTTCATCTGCCATTCATATTTTGCTAATGTATTAAACATATTTGTTGCCATATACACCGATCAGCAGTAACATTAAAATCACTGGTGAAGTGAATAACATTGATTATCTCATTACAATGGCACCTGTCAAGGGGTGGGGGGGGGGGGGGGGGGGGGTGGGGGGGGCATACATAACGCAGCAAGTGAGCAATCAGTTTTAATAGTTGATGTGCTGGAAGCAGATCTGAGTGACTTTGACAAGAGCCAAATTAGGATGGCTAGACGACTGGGTCAGAGGATCTCCAAAACAGCAGATCTTTTTGGGTGTCCCCAGTATGGGGTGGTTAGTACAACTGGTGAACTGGTGACAGGATCATGGGCACCCAAGACTCACTGATGCGCATGGGGAGCGAAGGCTAGCCTGTCAGGTCTGATCTCACTGAAGAGCTGCAGTAGCACAAATTGCTGAAAAAGTTAATGCTGGCTATGATAGAAAGGTGTCAGTACACAGTATGTCATAGCTTGCTGTGTATGGGACCGCGTAGACGCAGATCGGTCAGAGTGCTCTTGCTGACCCTTGTCCACCACCGAAAGCGCCTACAATGGGCATGTGAGCATCAGAACAAGTGGGCATGTGGATCATGGAACAATGTAAGAATGTGGCCTGGTCTGATGAATCATGTTTTCTTTTACATCATGTGGACAGCTGTGTGCGTGTATTTCACTGGCCTTGTGATGCTCTGGGCAAAGTTCTGCTGGAAAACCTTGGGTCCTGGCATTCATGTGGATGTTACTTTGACACATACCACCTGCCTAAACATTTTTCCAGAAAAAGTACACCCCTTCATGCCAACGGTATTCCCTAATGGCAGTGGCATCTTTCAGCAGGATGTGTCCTGCCATACTGCAAAAATTGTTCAGGAATGGTTTGAGGAAAATGACAAAGTGTTCAAGGTGTTGACTTTGCCTCCAAATTCCCCAGAGCTCCATCCGATCGAGCATTTGTGGGATGTAGTAGACAAACAAGTCCAAGCCATGCAGGCCTCACCTCACAACTTACAGGACTTAAAGTATCTACTGCTAACTTCTTGATACTAGATACCACAGGACACCTACAGAGATCTTGTAGAGTCTATGCCTCAACAGGTCAGAGCTGTTTTGGTGGCACAAGGGGGATCTACACAATATTAAGCAGGTGGTTTTAATGTTATGGCTGAATTGTGTATCACAATATCACATTTTATTTTTTGCAGCGTTAATGTTTTATGATATTCATATGTATCTCATGACAATACAACCTTACATGACAATATAATCTTATGTCACATATTATACATTAGTTATGGTGCTCTAGTAAGCATATAATATGTTATAACAAATGTCCTAACTATGCCATTAAAGCCTTGACCATAACATTTCATGGTGGAGACAAGAGCATTCACAATGAGTTAATATCAGAAGCTTACAGCTGTTTCTAAAAGAATCAGATTTAAGACAGCTAATTATCTATCGCTTGGTCAAGTTTGATTAAACCTGTTCAATATCAGGACTACAGGACGTTTATTCAACAGAAATTTGAGCCAATTACTGAGTAGTACCATATTCTCTGGGAACTTATTTTTACAACCAATCCCTGACCTCATTTCCCCTAAAGTTACCAAGTAACTATTAGTAGCATCATAAAATTTAACAATCTGAGCCACAGCTGCTAAATGATGCAGGGTGAAACTATTTGTTTTCTTTTTTTTTTTTTTTTTTTTGAAGTTCATCGATTAACCATTTAAAGCATCAGCTTAAGTTTTTTTAAAATTCATCTTAAATTCCCTCTGCATTTTTAAGTTGATGTGGATAACTTCATTATTCATTAAACTCATTTAAAGTTAAACACCTCTACAGGGAGACAAATATTTAGAAACTAAATGTGAAATTATATGATGGATACTTACAATCTTTGGGATCAGATCATATGACAAGCACAACTATTAAATGGTTTATGATTTTTTTTTAGACACAAAACCAAATCCTTAATTGTATTTTGATTAATAGGATTGTGGATATGGTTTTATAACAGTGCACTCTATCCAAACACAATCTGAATAGAATTTGGTTTACATTCCACCTTACAGAATCCCGCAGTTGCTTTTATCTTCCCTGACCTTCAGTGTGTACCTGTTTCACAGTTAGACACCTCGGAATACGTAAGAACTTCTTGAGATAATTACTGCTTGTGTGGTTTTGTCATTAATGCTGTTTGTGCAATTATGAGCTATATGCTACATCCCTCTCTGTATAGCTTTCTAGCACATATATTTTATTAAACCTTGCATATGTACCCTTAGCTCAAGTTCTAGTGTTACAGGGGGAGATATAGAACAACATTTTTACAACATTTTATAGCAACATGCTTGACATTCACCTTTCATATCTGTTCTATTTTTTGTACTCTCATGTAAACCCTTATGCCTATTCAATATTTATATAAATTAGTCACTACCTTATGTACAAGCCTGAGTACAAGCCAGCAAATTGTATGTGTTTACTTAGAACACATTTGGGAAAGCGTAACTTGAAAGGCGTGGTTAAGAAGGCATGTGTTTAGATGGAGTCAGTGGGTTGACTTATAGTTGGCATAAGAACCCTCTAAAGGGACATCAAATAGTGTTAAAAGGAAACCTCAGTTCTGAAAAATCAATTTGAAAATTGCTTAAAATTTGTTTGCCTTCTTAGTTACAATCCTTATCTTCCATTCACAGTCTCACAATATGTAAAAGTCTTATGAGACATTAGAGATCTCCATCTTTAATGTGTAAATAAAGCTACTGAAGTGAACAATACATAGTACCAGTAACATCACCAAACTCTGTCTTTGAGCTTCAAGCTTAAGGCCTTAGTTTGATCATTTTAAAAAATAAATAAATAAATAAAATAATTTGAGGCATATTTTCCACAGAGATCTGTCTGGAGTGAAAGGCTGGGCCAGATTAGCTGTTGCCAGTAATTTAATCAAGCCCATATGTGCTGGTATTTGAGGGGGTTATGGTGAGGAAGTGGAAAAGACAGCTACTTGAATGTTAAAAAAAAAACAACCTTGCATACCTACAGGGCAGTCTACCTTCCCAAGAAGTTATTTAATCATGATAGTTCCCATTTTTTGTGTGAGTAATGTTTAGCAGAATTTTATTACAAAAAACATTATATTAACACATACCAGTCAATTAAATTCAGGCAGATATGTAGCACAAGGGGAGAGGCGTTATGACACGTTTCTCAGCCTATACGGCCACCAACAGTACATCAGCATTGCAGGAGGTAGAGTGATATAACACTACATCAAGTTTTCTTTGTGTAATACACTTTATTTTCTCCTTCACAGACTGAAGCTATGATTTTGCATTGTTTCAGTCCAATACATATACTATGTAAGAAATCTAGACTGAAAAGTTAGACTGGAAATGGGTTATTGCACAGGCCTTTATATACTTTTTGCATGCACAACAAATATCATACATTTAAACATCTGTACTTGAGAGCCATTGAAGACCAAAGGCGTGTCCTTAATGTACATAAAGAACCATAACTCTACTTTTACAATGTTAGGATAACATACTTTTGATGATTGAAATAGAAGGAGCAGTCAAAATAATTTGCTTAACAATAATACATACTCATGTATGCATAAGAGGGCAGATAGTTTTTTGTGTTGTCGCATGAAGTGTGTTGTCGCATCATGAGCACATGAGCAGCAGTTCAAAAAGAAGCTGTTGTATGATAGGGAAGAGCTGGTTGGTGGGTGGGAAATGGCAGGTGATATATTTAGGGAGAGCAATAGGGGGGTAACCAACAACAAAGAAACATAATACTTACAAAATCTTACAATGTCTTACTCTGCTGAAAGTTGAAGGAGTCAAAATCTTGCTTGAGTGAAAGCAACTACAATTACATGTACTCAAGCATATCTCGTCTCTCAGTTACAAAAAGGAAAAGGTGAGAGCTATGTGTGGTGTTAGCAAAATTGAACAACATAATCCTCATTCATTTGAATTTCATCAATTTTATTACAGATTTATTTTTTATTGAAGTAACTTTAAAGTGGTAAGAGCAAAGGAGGCTAATATTCAATACTTGTGTCATGATTTCCCCTCGTGCAAAGTGCTGGAACACGCAACGAGCGCGCGCTTCTGGGTTTCAGTGACATTGACTTTGTTTACTTTTGACATGTGTGTTTTGTTATGGTTTATGTCCTGTCTCCACCCCTGTATTGTCATTGGTTGTTTCCCTTATGTTTTCACCTCTGATTACATTTGGTATTTAAACCCCTCGTGTATCTATGTACTTTGCGAAGTATTGAGTGTTATCACCGTGCCAAACCTTTGGTCCTCGTGGTTTGTTTCATGGCATTTGATCTTGATCTTGATGTTGATCTTGCCGTTCGCCTGACTCTTTGCCTGTTCTGACCACGGTTGTGTTTCATGATTTGGATTTGTCTGCCTATCTAGTCTATAATAAAGCTGTTATCTGCCCTTGCATCTGTTCTAACCTCCATTACGTGAGAACTTGCATAAAGATGGTTGGCTGGTTGATTAATGGTTGATTTGATAAATATTTATTAATGTATATAAATTTAAAAGAGAAATGTTTTAAAATATTAATAGTTTAAAATTGTAATTACTTTTAAACATATAAGTACTTTCACAGCACCACAGTGCATGCCTCGTGTTATCTGTAGAAACAGTAGAAATCTTTGCTCCCTCAACTCTTTTAACCTCACTTAAAAGAGTACTGTTCACATACTATTCAGGTGTAACTGATGGAATAGTTGTCTCTCTAACGCATTATCAGCAATTAGATTTAAGAAAATGGTTTCCTGATGAACACATTCGTTAGTTTACTCTAGCAACATAAAGTAGAGAGAATGTTCCCCTTAAAATTTACATTTTACTTTGATGGTATGAATCATTGTGTAGGTTTGTACAGTGAGGTGTTACCCTGTTACCCCAGGGTCACTGTTACAGTTAAAAATGTACAACACTGTTAGCAAACACTTCCTACAGTGTTAAAATACAAGCAAAGGCAATCAAAAAAATCTATTATGGAACAGAGAGCAAGAAAGTGAATAATGTTCTACATAATTTAAATGAACATACCATACAGATTATCAGAATGTTGCATACCATTGAAGGTATGCATCATATATTAATAACATCGGACTGCTTTAATTTAAGAATGTTTGTAATAAACTCAGTATATACAGTATATAGTCACTTACATAATGATAATGTAATAGACTTTTAATTGTGAAGTGCTTGAGGAAGTAAAATAATGGCTTCAAGAGACAAACTATTATCTCACATTGTTCCAGATGATATAGATCCAGCAATCAGTAAATTGCAGACCCATGATGAAATCTATCATGACCTTGGTAGTGACATTGTTAATTTGACATGTACGTGCTGATCTCCAAAACTGATTCTGGAAACCGTTCCAATTCATGAGTAATCCACTGGTTTTCCCGTATTAGGGAAAACACACACACACACACACACACACACACACACACACACACACACACACACACACCACACCACACCACAGAGAGAGGGAGGGAGGGAGGGAGGGGGAGAGAGAGAGAGAGAGAGAGAGAGAGAGAGAGAGAGAGAGAGAGAGAGAGAGAAGTAGTAATAACACAGTCACTACTACACTGTAAAACCGGTTCAACTCAAAAATTTTAACTCAAAAATTGGAGCAAACTAATTACCGCAAAATTTTTAAGTTGATAAATCAATTCCTTTTAGCCAAATACACTTAAATATAACAAAAATGTTTACTCAAACTTGTTCTATTTAAGTGTATTTGGCTTAAAGAAATTGATTTATCAACTTAAAAATTTTGAGGTAGTTTCCTCAATTTTTTTGAGTTAAATGAACTTAACTCAAAAGGTTTTACAGTGTATAGAGCTGGTAAGTCTCATGTCTCATTCAAAAAAGGAGACAAAGTATAGGAAGAATGAAAGATGAAGAAGAAAATTAAGACGTTTTGGAATACTAATATTAGCTTATTATACCAGCTTAATACCAAAACTCTGATACTGGATTCTTGATTCTGATAAGTCAGAAGATGTAAAATTTTTTTAACAGCAGCTGTACCAGCTGACAGGCAAATCACTGGTTTATATTAATGCATTATATATGATATATTTTTGATGACTGTTTCTATAGTAACGGTGTAGTATAGTAGTCTGTGCTTTGCAGTTTCCTAGTAACATCACAAGCTGCATTTTATGTTGTCTTATTAAAAAGAGAATAGAGAGGCTGGTGAGGGGATGACTGTTTTAAGTGATAACCAGAACTAACATATTTCGCTGACTTTCCACAACATTAAATAACTATAAATGGATAAAATTTATCATCACCACTGATTGGGACAAAACGGATTCTCCTCATAAAGTAAATAAAGCTTCAGAATTCCCTTTAATGCCAGTATACTAGTTTAA